>NC_073646.1:8750000-10000000 GCF_029407905.1 Bubalus kerabau
TTAGAGGAAGGCGTGGTGGGGAGTGGGGGCGGGGGGCAGGCAGCAGCTGGGGCCCCGCCCCCAGCAGAGGATGGGGAGGAGGGGGTCTGATAAGGCTTCCACAAAAGCAGAGACCCACAGGTGTCAGCTGTCACACTCCCCAAGAAGCCAGAACCTCCTGGGTGTTGGGAAACAATTCCGGACACCCCTACAAAACCTACAATTCTGTGGGAGAACTCTGCTCGGTGTCAACTCCGGTCCTCCTGGGGGAGTCTTGGGGCAAGCCGGGCCTTGCACAGATGGGGAAGAGGCAGAGGACGCATCCTTGGGCAGAACATGGAGGTCACTGAGGACACAGACATGGGGCGGGATGGCCAGTCTGAACTGTCTGCTCTCACCACCCCAGCAACCGCCGGGCGGGAAGGAGCCAGTGCCGACCAGGCAGCAGAGCCCACAGGCTCTGCCAACAAGCTCACCCCATCCTGGCCCAGTCGGACAAGGACCACAGTGCCCGTGGGCTGTGAGGAAACGCCCTCCCTCCCTCTATGATACCTCCTAGAAATGAAAAACTTTGACTACGCTTCAAAAAAGTCATTTCGAATCCACTATCACACCAGCAGGCTCTCCATTCCCTCAGGGGGTAGACTGACTTCCTGACACTGGTCTGCACACACGACCCATCTGGGAGGCGAAGCAGGCTGCCCTCCTCTCACAGAGGTTAGTCCCTCTCCCAGCAAGTGTCGAGATGTGTCAAGAGCAGGCTGGGCCGGGCGGCGGGGAGAACTGATAAGCAGACCCTGGACACGAGGGCTAAGGTGACAGAAGGGCAGACAGACACACAGGCCGGGACCAGAGACAGGGGGCTGGCCGGGCAGAGGTCCCGAGAAGCACCTGCCAGGCTCCACAGTGAACAAGAGCCAGGCTGCGGGCGGGCACAGGGGGAGGTGGGCAGTGAGGCTCAGGCAGAGGGCGGGCAGGGCCTTGAAAACTCCCGAGTGCACACAAGCACCCGTCCCAAGAGGAACCACCTGCGGCCCGGAAGCACGTGACACTCGGAATAGGGGGGTCAGGACTGAGAAGTCCTGGGTCTGGACCTGGCTGCCAGCCCCAGGCAGCCATCTGACCGAGCCTGTCCAACCACCGCGGGCCCAGGCATCTGTCCGTAGCTGGTCCTAGGAGGAAGTGGGGAGTGTGCATGTGTGTGTGTGTGTGTGTGATAGAGAGAGAGCTTCTGTGCTCTCGTGTGTGTGTGAGAGAGAGCTTCTGTGCTCTCGTGTGTGTGCGCGTGAGAGCTTCTGTGCTCTCGTGTGTGTGTGTGTGTGTGTGTGAGTGAGAGAGTGTGCTTCTGTGCTCGTGTGTGCATGCGTGAGAGCTTCTGTGCTCTCGTGTATGTGCAAGAGCTTCTGTGCTCTCATGAGTGAGTGTGTGTGCATGAGTGTGTGTGTGTGCGAGAGAGAGCTTCTGTGCTCCCGTGTGTGTGTGTGTGTGTGTGTGTGAGAGCGTGTGCTTCTGTGCTCTCGTGCCCTGGCCCCCGGGAAGGGCAGCCTCCAGCAATTCTGGACTTCCTCTGGATATGTTAACAGTGAGACCGTGACTT
Organism: Bubalus kerabau; assembly: GCF_029407905.1. Taxonomy (NCBI): domain Eukaryota; kingdom Metazoa; phylum Chordata; class Mammalia; order Artiodactyla; family Bovidae; genus Bubalus; species Bubalus kerabau. The sequence continues at coordinate 8,751,577 of NC_073646.1, forward strand.
GATCAACACTAAGTTGTGTTAACACGTGCTCTGGGTTTAATTTTATGCGCTCTGGCTCCGTAAAGGGAGCTGGAAGCCCATTCCCTGCTAAACCGGGGCTTCTCAGCTCCTGCCTTGCGGAGAGCCTGAAAGTTCCAAGCAGAAGCAGTGTGCTGAAGCCCAACAGCGGGCTCCATACTCTTAAATAATTCAGATTTACATCAGTTATAGGAAAATAAAGCCCCAAGGAAGGCCACGGATAAACTTGTGTTCCTTAAATAAGATTATTTGTTTGGGGCTCTCCGTTTGGCTTCATTATGCAAAAATCGTCTGTTCTCTGGAGGACCGTGCTAACCCGCCATCACGTCTGCCCCACAAACCACGACTGCAGACTGGTGTGGACACTGGCCAGGCTCAGAGAGGGGCGTGCACCCGGCCCAACTGAGGAACCTATAATTACGTCCCAGCTGCTTTCTTACATGTCCTGTCTCATCTGCTCTACTGCGTAGGGCTGTCCGGTTGCCGGGGAGGAAAACAAGTGCCAACAAGCCCAGCAGAGGGGGCACGATGTGGACGCTCCAGGACGGAGGAAGACTACGAGCAGCCTACAGCAGCCAGAGGGTTCACGAGATGCTGAAGCCAAGACGACACAAGCCAACTGCAGCCAAGGAGAGGTCCTGAAGAAATACAAGTAACAAGTACGCCCAACCCCCCTAATTAACAGGACACCCCTTTCCGACTACCACATCAACAGTGAAAAATACTGGAGATGCCCACAGATGCGGAGGGTCTCACATCATAAAATGGGTGCCAAGTGGCTAGAGTCTAAACTTATAGTCAAATCATTCTCCCCAAAGGTGATATTTATGAAAGCCAAAGTCGTAACTCAGAATGTCATTTCTAGACACCTATTCTCAGAAAACTAGCATATATGCCCCAAATTGTACACAAGCATGTTTCTTACACTTCAGCACGCTTCACAGAGAAAACCTTATAAAACACAAGTGCTCATTAATTCTAAGGGCCATATGTGGTGTGGCTCCATTCGTTCGTATCAGGTGTTCAGAAGAGTGATTTCCACAGAGTTAGAAGGCACAGTGGCTGCCCAGAGCTGGGAGGGAGACTGGAAGGGCGATGGCTGAGGGGCACAGGGTTCCTCTTAGGCAACATAAACCGATTGCAGCGATGGGTGAATACGTTTATTAAAAACTGATGAATTGCAGGGTATATGGAATATCTCAATAAAGCTGCACTGTTTGGGGGAGGAGGGGACAAGAACTGAATAGAAACAGGCCATTCTGCATGGGGACAAACCAGTTTCAGAGAGCACAGCCGTCCTGAGGGCTCTGCCTGGAACTGCTGTGTGCACTGAATGCCTGAGAGTGAAAGTGAAGGTCGCGTCTGCCTCTCTGCGACCCCACGGACTATACAGTCCATGGAATTCTCCAGGCCAGAACACGGGAGTGGGTAGCCGTTTCCTTCTCCAGGGGATCTTCCGACCCAGGGATCCAACCCAGGTCTCCCGCATTGCAGGCGGATTCTTTACCAGCTGAGCCACAGGGGAAGCCTAAGAATACTGGAGTGGGTAGCCTATCCCTTCTCCAGCAGATCTTCCCGACCCAGGACTTGATCTGGGGTCTCTTGCACTGCAGGCGGATTCTTTCCCAACTGAAGCTAAACATCTGAGGCAGGTGTAAATGCTCTACTTCCTGCACTATTTCTCTAGAAATAAACATTCTGGGGCTCCCCTGGAGGTGCAGTGGTAAAGAATCTACCTGCCAATGCAGGAGACACGGGTTCCATCTCTGGTCGGGGAAAACCCCACGTGCTGGGGAGCAACTAAGCCCATGCGCCTCAACTATGGAGCCCACGAGCCTGGGAGCTCTGCAACGAGAGAGGCTGCCACAGTGAGAAGCCCGTGACCACAGCTAGAGAAAAGCCTGTGCAGCAACAAAGACCCAGTACAGCCAAAAATTTAAAAAAAAAAAAAATTCCATTGTGGTGTTTGAAAAACCCATTTATCTATAAAATTTATTTGTGCGTATGAATTCACCCCACATTCGTGTAGTTTTAAAGAAAGCAAGACTATTAAGGGAGAATGTCCACCCAGAGAGGACTCTGAGCAGGAAGTCCTTAGGGGAGAAAGCGGTGTGTGTGGGCAGAGCAACACCCCTCGTGCATTAAGTACACAGTGTTCACCCCTTGGACGGAGCCTTGCTTGCCCTCCTGTCGCCTCAGCAAGTACACATGCCTTTACAGTTCAGTTTGGTTGCTCAGTCTTGTCCAGGATTCTCTGTAACCCCACAGTGCAAAGAAAAGGCACGAGCAGAACACAGCCTGCAGCCTGAGCGCACCAGCCAGGCTGCAGCAGGCAGGAAGGGGTGCGGAGCTGCCCTTCTGGACAGAGGCGGCGGGGCTCCTCCAGCAGACCCACACAAAGGAACTGCCTCCCTTATCTGTGACCATGGGGGTCGGCCTTGCACACCTGGGCAGACAGCAACACCCGCCCTTAAATGCCTGCATTTTCTACTCACAGAGACAAGGAAATCCGGGGACTGAAGAATGGGGTCAGAAGCAGAGGAGAGATTTTAAAATACATACTCTGACTGTGCTAATTAAAACTTTAACAAGCCAGTCAAGCGCAGCCCATGTCAGGGGAGTTCCTTTATTGGTATAAAGCCACAAACAGAACAGTCTGGGACGGAGGACCAAGCCGTTTCTGGTTGATGTTTTTTTTCTCCCCACATTGGTGCCATTGGACTATCACTCAGGCCTGACCCTACTTTTTGGGGGGCCCACCCAGACTATCAAGGAACACTCACATCCAAGACCTTCTAAAAAAAACTATAGTGTCAAAAGAAAGTGGGAGGAAGACTAGTTTCCCACGTAAAGTCACCAGAGCAGGAGACTGACCACGTTCAGGGGCTGGAAGGCGGGGTGAAGACTTCAGTTCTCCCCAAATCATTCGGTATGTTGATACACAATTCCAGTCAAATTCCCAGCACAGTAAGGGAAACAATTCTGAAAGGAGAAGTTGAGTTGCTCCAGTAGCTGAGACGGAGCTGTGTTAGCAAAGGGGTGGACTCAGAACAGAACAGGAGAGTCCACAAAAACGCCCACGTCAACATTACTGCCTGATTCTTGACAAAGGTGCAAGTAATTCAGAGGAAAAGAGACAGTCTTTTCAACACACAGTAAAGAAACAGTTGGACGTTCATAGGCAAAAATAAATAAACTGCAACCTCGCACCTTCAAATTCTAACTCATAATGGACCTTAGGTGAACAAACATTTAAACTTTAAAAAGTAATCATGTGATACCCAGCAAAGAATTGTTAGACATAACACCAAAAGGCAAGATCAATAAAAGAATTTTAATAAAATGGACTTTTCTGTAAAGACATCATTAAGGAAAAAAACAGACAAGCTATAGGTTGGGAGAAAATATTTGCAGATCACCTGACAAAGGACTTACACTAAATACATCAAGAGCTCCCCAAACTTGACAGTAATAAGAATTTTAAAAAGCCCAATACTTAAGCAGACACGTAAGAGAGGGTACAAGGATGGCAAATAAGCAAAAAGATGTATGCCTGAGCTATCAGGTATCTGTGAATTAAAACGACCGCCACCTATAAGATGACTGAGATGAAACCTCTGGCGAGGCCAAGGAGGCGGTGCAGAGGACCCAGGCGCACGGACAGCAAGCAGGTGGGCAGTTCCCCACGGAGCACGCCTCACCCAACAACTCGACACCTTCCTCTAGAGAAAGGAAGACTCATGTTCACACAAAAGCCTGAACATGGGTATTTATAGTGGCTTCATTTGTAACTGCCAAAAACTGGAGACAACCCAGATGTCCCTCTGTGGAATAGAGCCCAGGAATAAAAAGCAATGAACTACTGATCAGGTTACAAGCTGTACGATTCTGCAAGATGACAAGACTGCACAGAGACACACGGGCAGCTAGGCATGAGGGGCTGCTCCGGGCCCCGCCGGGCCAGGGGGCACACACAGACCTGCCCCCGAGCTGCAACGCTGAGCTGCCAAGCTCACTATATGTAAAACCAAGGGAAAAACACCTGTAGGGCAAGGAGAAGAATGTGATTTACCAACTCTCTAAATAAACACCGCCTTGGGTTATGAGTTCAGAACTTTATCCACATGGGAAAAGAAAACAGCATAAAAGATACAGGTCTGAGTCTTTCTACCCCAGGACCTGCGGGCGGCTGTGCCCATAAATGACTGCAGCACAGCTCGTTTTCTCTGGGGGGAGAGGAAGAGGGAGTCGGGTACGTCAAGAAGCCAGGAAAACGGGAGGTCAGATACACACTCTGCTCCAGTGAACTCGGGTACATAAATAAGGTGTGCTGTTTCAAAAGCTATGTTTAAATTCAGAGTTCCTCCAAGTGTTCCACACAAGCCACTGGAAAATGGAGAAAGTGAGGGGAAAGACCCAAAGAGAATAGGAAGTGGAATGCTGGCCATGAGGAAGGAGCGGGAAGCAAACTAATAAAAATCACAAATTATTTCTACTTAATTGTCCTCTCCTTGAATTCTCACAGAATATCTGTTCATCTTAATGGAACCTATACATTTTTATGTATCCATAAAAATACATTCTATATATTTTTAAGTGTGTGTGTGGGACCACAGGACAAGTTCCCATTGCGGGGGACCACCCAACACTGCCTGAATCTGGAATTAGCTGCTGTAGACAACTAGGCTGCCAGTTGCTAATTATCATCCAACCATCTTCACTGGGTGGGCTTCCCCGTGGCTCATCTGGGAAAGAAACCAACTGCAATGCAGGAGACCCCGGTTCGATTCCTGGGTCAGGAAGATCCCCTGGAGAAGGGATAGGCTACCCACTCCAGGATTCTTGGGCTTCCCTGGTGGCTGAGCTGGTAAAGACTCTGCCTGCAATGTGGGAGACCTGGGTTCGATCCCTGGGTCTGGAAGATCCCCGGGAGGAGGGAACAGCTACCAACTCTGGTGTTCTGGCCTGGAGAATTACATGGACTGTGTAGTCCATGGGGTCTCGAAGAGTTGGACATGACTGAGTGACTTTCATATTCACCTGCCAAGTAGTGGGGACTCGAACATATAGATCGAAAGTCACCACTCTTTGTGCCATGAGCTTTCTGGAGATTTAACTACAACCCTGCTCCCAATGAGGTAACAGCGATGGGCTGAATGAAAATGTGATGTTTTAAGGACTTTTTAATGTAACTGTACAATGAAATACACCAACATTTAAAAGGTCTGTAAACTGTGAATCAGAATTTTCAAATGACCAATGAATAGTATTAGAAATGCAGCATTCAATGTTCAAGACAAACCAATGAGTTTTAATGTAATAGAGCATGAAAAGTTAACTCAGAGTTTTCAAATTGCATGTTGCAATGAACCCAAGCTGCTACCAAACCGTGGTGCAGTATGAACGAATGGCCACAGTTACCTGGCAAGGCTGTACCTCTCTAAGTATATGCCTTCTAAGACTGGGTTTCTTTATCTCTCCAGTAAAATTTACATTGCAGCTGTCAGCAAAAGCAGATATGAAAATCCAGCTGACTCCCATCAAGCCTGACAATGAATCTGCAAAATGTATGAACAATGCCATTCCTCATTAAACTTCATTTTGGAAAGCGTCTCCTGCACGTGTGGGTGTCCCCTGGCAAGCCGGTGGCTAGGACTCTGTGCTCTCACTGCCAGAGGCTCTGGTCGGAGAACTGATATCCCACGGCTGTGCTGCATGGCCAAAAAAACCCACTGTATTAAATGTGCTACCACATACTGATTTATTCTAAATGAATAACTAATTTTTAATTTCTAACCTGGCAAATAATGATAGATATAACCCACCTACCCAGCAGCTCTCCGGGGTTCTCAGCAGTGACAGCCCCGAGACCAGGCCGCCTGGTGGATGGATGTCTGTCACTCGAGCGACCCTGCAACCCAGGCCCCTCCCTGCGGAGCTCCAGCAGCGAGGAGGGCGCAGCAAAGGAGCCCCGTGTTGCCCAACGCCCGGTGCTTGTCTGCCTCCTGGCCCCTTTGCTTTGTGAGGACAGCACCAGCAGGCAGGGAGAAGCCCACAGGGATGCGCTCCAGCCTCGCTCACCCACCTGCCACCATCTTCCTTCGCAGCCCACGGGCCAGGTGGCCTCCCGTGCCAGCGCCAGTGGACGGCCAGCAACTCGCAGAGCTGCGCGCGGGAGAAACCTAGTAAGTGCCTCCATGCGGCTCTACTGCTGCTGACAGCCCTCCCCTGACACTGATACACCCTCACCCCGCACCACCCGGCTGCTTACATTCGGCGGTGAATCACATCCTCAACAAAGTTCCAAGTCCCTTTTAAAAACATTGAATAAAACCTCTTACAGACGACAGAATCATGAGAGCCTGCACATCTTCTGATCCCACACAAATCACAGCAAGGCGCCACAGGATGGAATACTATTGAGCAATAAAAAGGGACAGCGCGCTGATCCTTCCCTCTCATGCTACAGAAAGGAGCCAGACGCCAGAGGCCACACGAAGTGTGAGGCGGCTACACACGTCCACAACAGGCAGGGAGAGGACAGACTGGGGGCTGCCTGGGGCTGAATACAGGACTTCTTTAGCAGGTACAGAGATGTTCAAAATTTGTGCTGATGGTCACAATAAATTGAATGCTTTAAATGGGTGGTTTAAATTGTGACGGATGGGAATCATCAATATAACTCGTTATTTTAAAATTTGTGGTGACTACTGACATTTTTTCAGAGACTTGCAGACAGGCAGATGCAAATCTAACCTTTACAATAGTTCCCAAAGCAGGTAAAATGAAGGTTAAGTGGCACTGCGCACGGTGGCCCTTCCTGGCCTACTGAAACTAAAACATAAAAACACAGTGCATTCAGTTAACTGGTAGAAACGGCGGCTCACGGTGGAGAGACCGGAATGCCGATGGCCTCAGAGACGAACGGGGGGAGAGCAGAGAAACACAGCTCAATCCACACGCCCGGGCAAGAAGCAAAGAGGTCTCTGCCTCCATCCACCCAAAGCCAGACCGCTGCCACTCTCGCCTCGAGTCCTCAGAACTCACACCCTAGCCCCTCCCCGCTCAGAGCCTGGGCTCTGCACCTCTGTGGCGGCCATCCCTCTCTCTCCACATTAACTGTGCGTTCCCGGGGCCGTCTAGATCCCTCGGACTCCCCTCCGGCTGACACCTGATCCCCTCTTCCTCTGTGTCAAGCACCCGGGCCAGCGCCTGAGGCAGAGATCTGAGGCGAAGGGCGAACAGAACAGGCGCTCGGGGGAGTCAATCTGCAGATCCCTCTTCCTGGGTTTTCTACAGAAGAAAATGCTTGGTTTTCTGTTACTCTGAGCAATCCGCTCCAAGGCAGTCTCCCAAAACCAGTTCACAGGCTGGATCTGGAGCAGCAACTGGCCACTAGAACTGTCTGTGACGATGGAGACCATCCACCGCTGCGAAGCGGCGAGCCACGGGTGCTACGTGCCCCTTAACAGATCTGGTGAGACTGGGGAGCTGAGTATTTACTTGACTTCAATCACTTCACCCTCCCGGAGACTTGGGTCTCTTGGCCTCTAGAGTAAGGGGTGTAATAATCACAGTCTGCTCTAAAGCAAAATCACATGACCACGAGCCCTCCAACAACACAGCCACAATGAAAGCAATATTTTAAGAACAGCAGCCCTTAAAAAGTATAGGACTGAACTTCATCAAAAGAGAAATTAAGATTTTAAATAATAACCTCTGATTCCCAAGAAAATACTGGCTATCACAGAAAACTCTTGAATCTGTGATTCTCACTCCTTCCCCGAGCCCTCGGGGTAAGCAGTGACCACCTACAGGAGAATTCTGAGGACTGTTAACAGCTCCCGGGGACCCTGCCTGTAACATCACCAGGCCCATGACCTGGGCGTCCGGCAGGAGCCCACAGCCACCACCAGTCCGGACCCCGAGGGGCAGTGTCTGGATCACTGCCCGCCACATGCCTTGAGGCGGAACAAGTCACCTCTACGGATCATTTGCGTTCTGGGTCTTAACCAGGACGCCCCTGAGTTACCTCGCTTATCTCCACCTTCTCCAGACACCCCCAAACCACGTGCTTCAAGGTCGCAATTTGGCCAACCCAGCGGTGAGTGTATTAGCAGTATGTGTGTATCTATCTTGTGTTTTAAACCTTTAAAACTGTCAGGAAAAGAGGCCCAGGAGGAGGACCTTCAGGATACGCCCCCATGCTGCTAGCTGATGTCAGGAGTGAGGGGACTGGCTGGCCTCTCAGCCCCTGCCTGCTGAGGAACCCGGCTCTGGCCCCTCCGACCCTGTCTTCTTTCCACCTGGTGAAAGCTGCTGCCTTAAGAAAACAGATGGTTCAGGCGGCTCTGAGGAGACGAATTCAAGTGGCTGCAGCTTGGAGACAGAGTGGGGGGACAGCCGGGATGGTGCCATCTGCGTGGCTGAAGGAGCCTCATCTGCTCACGAGCGGAGGCAGGGCTGTGTGGGTGAGCTGACCGGAGGACCGGGGTGGACGAGCGGCCTCGGGGGCTCCAACCTGTGGCTCCGCAGAGCTGGGGTCTGTGCCCTGAGCCCTGGCAGACAAGGCTCCCCGCCTTATCAAGTTTAAATCTCTCCAGATGCCCAGAGCCCTGAATGGTTTGTTTAGGGTGATTCACTTCGGCTCAGGCTCACGTTACTGAGGACCTGATTCAGTGAGGAAGGCAAGTATCTACCTTCAGAAACATCTCGAGTCTCCCTCTGCCACCCACCACTCCCCACGTGCTCAAGCAGAAGGCGGCCCCGGCTGACTCTGCAGTGAGCTGCCTTCTACATTCAAAGCATGTGGTGAACCACACAAAAACCTTCCGACTAAGGAGCCCACCTGCAGCCTGCCACTTTGGGCGGGGAGACAGGAACCGTTGGAGAGGGCAGCAGAGGGGTGACCACGACGTCAGGACCAAGTGTCTGCTGAATGTGACGAGATGCAAATTTCTGTGCCGCTGGCTGCCTTGATTCAAAGCCTGCCACTGCCACCAAGCCCTGGTAGGCTGTGGACTGTGCTCAGCACCTCTGTTGTGCTCAGGGGTGAAATGGGGATGCTGCTGCCGCTATGTCAGAGCTGTGGGAAGGAGCCAATGAGCAGACGTGGGCACAGCCCCCGCATCCAGCAGCCTGGCCCTGGGAGGGGCGGCCATGCTCTCCCAGCCTCTGTGCAGCTTCCCGGACACCTGCCTGCCGCATCTCATCCGCTCCCTGGACCCTGACCTATTTCCTGGCAGCTCAACACATCGCCACAGTCTCACTGGCTTAAACAGCACACACTTATCCTTTCAGCTTTGGAGGTCAGAAGTCCACAATGGGCCTCCCTGGGCTCCAATCAATGTATCCGCAAGGCAAGGTTCCTTCTGGAGACGGGACCTGCTTCCTGGTCTCCTCCTGCTTCTCCTGGGTTCCTCACCTAGCCTCAAGCCAGCAGCAGCCTCTCACATCACGTCACCTTGAGCCTCTTTCTCAGGGGAAGGAGGGCCCTGTGATCACCCTGGGGCCACCTGGCTAACACTGGATCACCTCCCCACCCAGTCAACGCCAAAGGAAATCAACCTGAATATTCACTGGAAGGGCTGAAGCTGAAGCTCCAATACTTTGGCCACCTGATGCGAAGAATCGACTCACCGGAAAAAACCCTGATGCCAGGAAAGAAACACGGCAGGAGGAGAAGGGGGCGACAGAGGATGAAATGGTTGGATGGCCTCATGAACTCAATGGACATGAGTCTGCGAAAACTCGGGGAGATGGTGATGGACAGGCAGGCCTGGCATGCTGCAGTCCATGGGTTCACAAAGAGTAGGACACAACTCAGTGACTGAACATCTCCCCATGCGGGGATCCTGAACTTAACCACACCTGCGAAGCACCCTGTCAGGCAGTAGTGGTCACAGCTTCCAGGGGATCAGGACAGACTCTGTGGGCCACGATTCTGGGGCCACAGATCCTCTCCCACTAGGTCCCAAGGCCACGGTGCTGTTCGCCACCTCCCGCCTGAGCACAACACCCTCATGCTTCTACTGACCCACCCCTTTAGGCCAGCCCTCCCTGCACATGTTCACCAGGAGCCCTCACTCAAGCACAGGGGGCGGCCAGCACGGCACTGCCAGTCGGGAGGGTCCTCTATCTGAGGACAGAAGCCCTGCAACAGGCTCAGGGGGCGGCGGACTCAGGAGCAGGCCTGGTGCTCAGAGAGACCCAGCAAAAAGTGGGGTGGGGAGGACCAAGGGCGCCTTTGCAGGAGCCTGCGGGCTGGTGCCATCTTCGGGCCTCACCGAAACGAGAAGCAAGGGAGGAGACTTTTCAGCAACCTGACTTTCCTGACACATCCGAGCACGGGCTAGTTTACCCGCTGTCAAACTGGAGAGTGGCGTCATGTGTCCCACATGGCTCCCAATGCACACTTCTGCAGCCCTGGACTCACGTGCATACTATTTACGGTTGGTAAAACAGACATCGAGATGGCCTGAATCAACACGCTCCACGAGGAGCAAGGATGTCCCCCAAGCAAACAGGAGCAAGATTACTTGTTACTGAAAACTAGTCAGTGGGCTTCCCTGGTGGTTCAACGGTAAAGAATCTGCCTGCCAATGCAGGAGACACAGGTTCTATCCCTGGTCCGGGAAGATCCCATACGTGGAGGAGCAACTAAGCCCGGGCGCCCCAACTACTGAGCCTGTACTCTAGAGCCTGCAAGTCCCAACTGAGCCCACGTGCTGCAACTACTGAAGGCCAAGCACCCTAGACCTGTGCTCCCCAAGAGAAGCTAGTGCAGTGAGAACCCTGAAAACCCGCAACTGGAGAGCCGGCCCCACGCGCCACAACCAGAGAAAAGCCTGTACAGCAAGGCAAATGAAGACCCAGCACAGCCAAAATTATCAAAAACAAAACAAACAAGACCAGTTGTATATGTGGCATTCCTTCCAAGTGCGCAAGTAAGCTTTTAATATGGGGAACTGCTATTTCACACCAAACTGTTTAGTTACCACAGGGGCATGACAAAGTCACAGGGGCACAGCACAGTTCCGCATACTAATGGCCTCTACACACTTTCAGTGGACATATATAACTTCTGCCAGTCTTTCTTTCTATGTGTTTGTTCTAAGTGATAACTGCTGAAATGTGACTTTAATGTAGTAATGATGTGGGGTGTGCATTCTGTATGTGCCTTTTAATTTCATTTCTTAAATAATTTGTTTACCCTGTATTGCTTACCAAACACAGAAAGAAACTGTCCACAAGCGGACTGGAAATTTAAAAAAGACAAATAAATTGGATCTTCCACAAATAACCGAAGAAAGCCTGCTCTGTAGCATTTGCCTAGGAACTATTTATTCACTCATTTTAATTTAGCTTTTCCAGGACACACTGTGTCTTTCCAACGCCCAACGTGACACTAACGCTACCAGAAACACCGCTAGCTAAGGCTCCAACCAGACTGTTCAGGCGAACTCTGGCCACGAACACTTTCTGCACGACAGACACATGCTGTATCTGCTCGTCCCGGGTGGTGGCGTTGGCCACGGGCGGCAACCAAACCCCTGCAGCGTGGCTGGTCAGTGAAGGACTGCGATTGCCACCATGTGGCCAGTGGCCACCTTACTGCACAGCGCAGGTGACACCCTGAGCATCCTCTCTCCTGCTCCCAAGACCCCGAGCGGCCTTCTCCAGCAGCATGGGGCTTGGGAGGAAAACAGGCTTAATCTGTCCTCATCAGTAGCAGCAGGAGACTTGGAGTGCTTCAGAAAGAGGAGGAGCCCTCTGGCTAGCACGGGCTGGACGTCACTCAGAGCTGTGTGAGGAGGGGGACTGCCCAAAGCATGGGGCTCAGCTCAGCAACCTCACCAACCAGCTTCTTGGGGGACATCCTGCGGGCCAGGCACACCAGCCCCATCTGCTTTGCCCACACAAGCTAAAGACAGGAGGGAAAGGCTGAGATTCGTGGGGAAAAACTCTTAGTGGTCCATCGATGATGGTTATAGAAGAGGAACTGAGGTTAGGGATTGAGGAATGTCTTTAGCCAATTCACACCCAATTTGTTTGACTGAATAGTTTCTCCTCCAAGCTGACAAACTACCAACTCTAAGAAGCAAGCACTTCCAAATTACCTACTACCAACTATACTTCTATTAGAAAACGAAAACTACCTGCCCTTCACTATTTCAGAGGAGGAGCTGGAGATCTAACCATGTAACAGGCTAAAGACTATTACAGGTGCTTGTTTGAAAACCACAATTGCACCGGGTCAATTAAGAGCCTTGAAACGTAATTTATTCCCCAAAGTCATATTGATGAAATGTACTTGCAATTCTAGGTGCATAAGCCTAGTTTGCTCAGCCTATATACCCTAGAGAAAAGCCCCCTCAAGTCCTTCTGAAAGCACCATAAAGGGGGTGGTGGGAGGGAGCCAAGAGGTCAGACTGCCACCCAGACACCTGGAGTCACGCCCTGGATGTGATGGTGCTCTGCATCACAGATCACCCCAACAATCTCACACAAGCCCTCTCCCAAGCACAGGCCAGTTTAACAACTTACTGCACGAGTCAGACCTTCCCCTGGTTGGTATTCTGGGGCTGGCACCTCGCACGGGACGCTGCCCTCCCAGTAGCAGGACCTCAGGGAAACCAGTCACTGGCATCCCTCGCCCAGGGAGGGCGGGCCGGCCTGGTTTTCAAATATCCTATGCCAGGCGGGAGAAGCATGTGGAACTGTTGTGGCTGCACAAGGAAGGGAACTTCCCTCTTTATCATTTAGGTTCCCAGTTCAGTCGTGTGCAACTCTTTGCGACCCCATGAACTGCAGCACACCAGGCCTCCCTGTCCATCACCACCCCCGGAGTCCACTCAAACCCCCCAAATGACACAAAAAGAAGGGCAAACCACCCACCGCCCTGAGACTCAGACATGGTGCTCACTCACATTTGGTAAGATAAAGCCCCGGTCAATCGGGTGACCTGCACTCCCTGGAAGGACACCCGGGCATCTCTGTGAACATTAACAGCTGTGCCCGTGCTAACAGGGTCCCAGCCAAAGGGGCATCAAGGCAGCACCAGCCCCCGCCAGCGCACGCGAGCAGTGCGCCCTCCAGTCGGGGGTCTCCTCTGCCTAACACCAATGGCAGTGACGCTCCTCCCCAAGGTGTGACCCCGGGACGCCCCTTCCCCTCATCCCCACACCCCGGCTCTAGAACTAGAGTTCACGCCAGCATCTTCGTTAAGTTCTGGAAGCACTCACTCTTATCCAGGTCGGTGTATTTCCCTACCCAACAAACTTCCCAGTTACCTCCACTGCCAACTTCCAAGTCTATACCACCAACGCTCAGAAGTAGGCCTGCTTCTCTTCAAGAGGGTTTCAACACATGTGACTTCTCATTAGCCGAGTCGTGTGTTAACTTACTACCAAAATGGCATAACTGACTTTCTTGCCTACGCCTGACACTTAAAAATCCTGCTTCCTCCAACTTTCCTAAGTCCAAATTAGTTCAGAACAAGAAGTTTGTGAAGCAGGTGACATTTTAACATTTAACTGTCATAGTACATGTCAAGAAATACCATGTTACAACGCCAGTCTCCAAAGTTCCTTTGCCTTGGAAATCAAGGAGAAGCAGCCAGGCTACAAACTACTCAGGCAAAAAAACAGAAACAATAACAAACTCAGAAATACTCAAAAGGAAACATCATTAAGGTTCATTGATGCCCTGTGTGTGGAAAAGGACTTTTTCCTGGCAAAAGGATCAAAAATGCCAATCGAAGCAACTGAACGTTAAAAGCAATAAAACTGAATTAGCAGCTATCAAAGCGAAATTGGTTTATGGCTTCGGCATTCTCTTTCACACCGACTTGGCCAGCCAGCCACCTCCGGTACTACTGTTTTGCCGTTTCCTGAATGAGTGTCTCCCACAGAAACACTTAACAGAAAAGGAACAGTCCCGGGGTGAGGAAGATGAGGATACAGTGGCAATCCCACAGGTCAAAGACACAGCTCTCATGCAAGGCTAGTGCCTGAGACCACCAGACAAGTTTGGGAAAATGAATGACAGGCTTCTGAGCCTCTTTCCTGGGGTCTCTGCGCTGTGTGCAGTCAGGGAGAGGCAGACACTACCCATGCAAGAGCAGGGCCTGAGAGCCACGGCTGAACCCTGTGCAGTGCAGGTGTGTGCGCGCGCTCGGAGCCTGAAGCACAAACCGGGTCAGGGATCCCATCAGTAGGCCTGGGCAACTAGCCATCACCTGCATGAGGAAGGCAGCCCACCTGAGTCCTTTAAGCAGGGCGGGGACCAGGCAGCCGTGGGGGGAAGAGAGGAAGCAGGGAACATTAAGAGGCCTATTGCAAAGTCCCGGCATGAGGCAACAGGGGCCTGGCGGGTGGAACACCAAAAGGGCTTGGTAACAGGATGTGGGATTTAGAGACAAGAATTCAGGGCCAACTCCCACGTTGGGACACTCCTGTGACCTGGCCTCCCTGTGACAAACCTGATTGGCAACCATGTCAATTTTGGATGCTGGATAATGGTCAAGTAACACCCTCAGCAGAAGGCCCCCAAGCTGACCAGGTGTCACGAGCAGTGCCCCACCGCACCAAACCCACCGTCCTCTCCTCCTGAGCCCATTGCACTTTTCTTAAAATATTCTATCATTAACTTTAAATATCTACTTAGGAACATCAAGCCCATTCATAAACAATGCTGCTTGGACCGAGGCCGGTCAGTTTGCGTCCTAATCCGTGTTAGGATATAATTACTGCAGAACCACGAATGCCAACCAGCCCCGCCTGTGCACCTGATTAACCTGCGCCTGTCCCCGCCCAGGTGCGACCCTGTCGCCATCACCACACCGAGACTGAACGCCACAGCGCCCCGCTCCGCGCCCAGCACTGCACACGTGCTTTATGCCTCCACCCTCATGACCACCCTGCAGGGTCCCACCGACCTCCTTTTCCAGGATGCCACAACTGAGAGCTTAAGCAACGTGCTGAGGTCACACAACAATTAAATGGCAAAGTCCACGCTCAGACTCGGGCCTGGCACTAAGCCTGTACTCGCTCTCACTCCACTTGCCTTCCTTGAGTTAACTCAACAGCTTCTTTCTCCCCTTCCACAAAACTGACTGCACTCCCACCCCTAAAAAAGCCAAGATGAAGGTATACACTTCTTCCCCAATATGTGTGATAAAACTTGATCAATCTTTTGTTTATCTTAAGTCAGCAGTCTGGAAGAATCAGGAGGGTAAATGCCTGTGGCGAGTAACTTCCAAACCCATCAAAACTTGACAGGCTCACATCACAGTCAGATGTTTCTAGGTCTGGCCTAAATTCTTCCATTTTTTTTCCCCCTGGATTCTCCAAGTTGATGCTCACTTCGAAGGGTTCTTTTACCAACTGAAGCTACTGTGAGAGGATAACCTATATTCTCATATTATTTGACTTTTGCCTTGTTACGGTGCTATTTGAAAAGGAAACATGCCTTAGACTAAAATGCCCAGGTGTAGTCTATTTGGATGCATGTACACAAGGCAACTCACTTTCTATTCCTAAACCTGCTTCAGCAGAAAAGTAACTTGAAACTCTGTGAAATCTACCCACACAGGTTTGAAAGAAAAAGAAATCCACCACTGGGGCACCCCAAACAAAAAGACACAGCAGTCAGTGACGAATTCTTTTCAGAAACGGTAGACCACACTCATTCATTTGCTCCCACCTTGGCGTCCTGATAGCAATGGTCTGAGCACTGTACAAAAGTACAAAATGAAACTGTCTGTCCCCATTAGTCTCAAAGATGACACTCAGAAATAGACTGCTCACACGGGCAGCAGAATCTCACCAGGGAGCAGACATCGAGGTACCGACACTGGTGCCAGCCAGCCCAGAGCAGGAGGCAGGCCTCGGGGAAACTTCCTGTTGACTCCGAGGGAGCATGAACAGCCCTGATTATCTCAAGTACTCCAGAGGGCAGAGGCCAGTGCGGGTCCCTCCTGCAGCCCCCTGGCCTGCACTGCCTCTGAGTTGGAGGGTAAATAAACTGCCGAGCAAATTCATTCCTGGCCAGGCCCCGACGGAGGCCACGCCTCCACGATGCTGTTTGCCTCCCAACCTGAAAACGTGCACAGGCCTCACAGGAAGGAAGCATGTGGTCTAGACCCCAATGAACTGCCACCATACCCGCCCCATCTTTTCCCTCGCTGCCCTTCCGAACTTTCCCAACTGCTCAAAACAAGACATTTTAAAAATAACTTGGCCTGGGCAGTTTTTCTCCAGCAGACATACAAAGGCTGTGCAGAGTCAGTCAAGAAAAAAATAAATAAATGCGACCCCTTTACAGCAGAGCAGAAGGAGAGCCAATTAACCTGTTGATAGGGGAAATGCGCCAATCTTACCAGCCTCTCCGGCTCCCGGCTCCTTTGAAACCACCCTGCCTAGGAGCAGTGGGAAAGCAATGCTCCTCAAGGGCAGAGCTCCTCAAGCTGATCAGAGCCCTGACAGCTTTCAGCTGCTGAGTCTATGGGAACCAAGGCAAACACCAAACAGGTGCGAGTCATTCCCAGAGCCTGGCTTATGAAGCCAGGCACAGTGGATCACCACAACCCCACCCTTCTCCCTTTTTAATAGGAAGGATTCTTTTGCTCTTCCCGACCCTAAAGTACAATATATAAACTGAGCACCACACTTGAGGAGTGGGAAGGCTTAAGAAAGGCTGACAGAGATTGCCTGAGACAGGGGCGGCTATCTCACCTGTAGGTGCTCACAGGGTGTCGACAGCCATAAGCCTACCAGGACAAGGTGACGACTGTAAGCCCTACAAAGACAAGGTACCTTCTGGAAAATAAATTCAGGACAGAGACCCACTTGAAAGAAACAAGACTTGTAAGTTTATAGAATGAGTAATAATAAACTACAACCTCTGCGATCCAGTTTGAAATGGCAGTAAATTTGCAGATTAGTGATTTTATGGGTGACTTTTCCAACGCAAACTTGGATATGAGAACCAAAAACTCCTTGAAAAAATAAAGTAGTCTTAAAAGCAGGCATGACTTCTGAAAATTCTTCCCCCACTCAACACTCTCTGGTCTTAGAGAAAAGCCCTTGTAACTTGTGGACATGACTACTTCCCCAGAGACGCAGCTCTACACCAGAAATCTGCTCTGCAGTGGGGTCCATGCTGATCAGCTCTTGTTCCTGTTCAAAAGACTTAAAAAAGTGCTAAGACAACATAAATATTGGGTTTTTGTCTTGATTGGATGATACTTAAAAAGGACACTAAAAAGCAACCCCTTTTTTAAATATTCAAAATCCTCCCGGGCAATGTACTCCTCTGGCTAGTTGGCTTACTGACACATGACAAAAGCTCTATGAAGTTACTGCCTTGCTGGAGTCAGAAGACACAGCCCCAGCCTGGCCGCGGACGGGCTGCCCTGTCTCGCATTAGTGGCCACTGAAGTCCCAGTGGGAAGTGCCTTCTGCCGGCATCTCCACCACTTTGCCTTTTGCCATCCTGTAGACCAATTTTTTTTCAGGGCACACTGAATTGCTGGCCGCCCCTTGTTATTCACAGGGGAGTACCAGTTACGGTGAGAGTTCCCACCAACCAGGGTGCAGCACCCCACGGTAGGAACGCTTCCTTAGCGCCCCTGTTCATTTCCGCAGCTCAAAATCTCTGGCTAAAAGCAACATAAGTACAGCTCATTCAATACCCCCTTCATTCAGAAGCCCTCTTTTTGACTCCTGCCTGTCTGTCCCCCTCTCGAAATAGCTAAGGACCCTCTCTGAATACTTCTTACACTTTGCCCTTTCAAGCACTTGGGCCACGAGCCTTCGAACCACCAGCACTGATTGCTCTATGTAAGCTCAAGCAAGACCCTTTCCTGTCCAGACCCTCTACATCAAACCTCTATTACCAAGCCCTTGTTATCATCTCAAAGCTGGGTACTCTCAAACAAACTGCCGGCACCTAGGCAAAAAATTAAGTTACCTTTCAAGTCAGGTTGAATTCAGAGGTAAGGAGTCGTAGGCTGGGGAGAGGGTGTGTGTGTGTTGTGGGCGGGGCGGGGGGGGGGGGTCACGTAGTTTCAAACGCATACCTGGCCGGAGGCACCTCACACAGCCTGGTTACCTAACTCCCCGAAAAACGGCTTAACTCGGAAAGGAAGAGCGCGCCCGGTTCCGAATTCTGGGCCCGTCCAGAGGCTGCGAGCCTCTACGCCCCTTGCAGGTGTTTCCAAACCAAGCCCGAGGCCAGCAAGTGTTGCTACGGAGCGATCGGGGTGGGGGTGGGGGGTCGGGGGGGAGCCCCGCTTCGAAGTCCCCGGTGAGCTCTCCGAGGGAGAGAGAGCGTGCGCGAGCAGGTGCGGCCCGAGCCCCGGAGCCCACGGAGATCTCGTTTCCCGAGCGTAAGCGGGGAAACCACGCGACGCCCCACCGGGGCCGTGGGGGACACAGCTCCCCGGAGCCCGGCTTCCCCAGCCGGGGCGCACGGCAGAGCCCGCAAGCGCCCGCGTCCCCCCGCGGCCGGGCCCGGAGCGCCCTCCTTTACAACTCGGGGGGCTCCGGGCGCTTTGTGCCGGCGAGGAAGGCCGCCTGGGGGCCCCGCGGGCCGGACAATGCAGCGGGCGGGGAGGCGCGGGGGAGGGGGGGGGCGCACGCCGCCCGCCCCCCGCCCGCCGGGCCCCCGGCATGACGGTGCAGCCTCGCCCGGGCCGGGGCAGCCGGGCCGAGGCCCGCGGGCCGCCCGGGGCCTGCGTAAAGATGGCGAGCCCCTCGCGTGGCTCCCGCGGCTCTCCGCCCCCCCCCACCCCGCCCCGGCCACAATGGAAGGCGCCCCCCGGCCCCCGCCGCGGCCGGCCCGCGGGGCCTCACCTTCCATCTCCATGTCCTCGGGCTCGCTGAGCTGCTGCTCGCCCGCTTTCTGCTGTTGCTGCTGCTGCTGCTGGTGGTTCATGTCGGCCGCGGCCTGGGCCTCGCCTGCGGCCGGGGGCCGGGGCTGCGGGCCCGGCGGGCGGGCGGCGGCGGCGAGCCGGGGCGGCGGCGGCGGCGGCGGCGGCGGCGGGGCGGCCTCCTCCTCCTCCTCGCGCGCGTCGTCGGCGGCGGCGGCCCCGGGGCGGCCCACGGCGGGCGGCGGCGGAGGCAGGGAGACGCGCACGTACTTGCTCGCGATTCGCCCAATCTCGGCGCCGAGGCGGGCGGGCGGGCGGCGGGTCGGGCCGGGCGGCCTCGTCGCTCGCTGCTGCGGCCGCCGCCGCCTCAGCCGCCGCTCCCGCCGCCGCCGCCGCCGCCGCGGGGCCCGCCTCCCGCCGCCGGGGCCGGGGCTGCGGGGCCGCGGGCCGGCCGGGGGCGGAGGGCGGCCGGGCGGGGGCCGCGGAGTCAGCCCCGCCTCGGGCCGGGCGCGGCGGGCGGGAGGCCTGGCCGGCCGCGGCGGGCCTGCGGGGCCGGGGGCCGGCGGGAGCGGCGGCGG
Organism: Bubalus kerabau; assembly: GCF_029407905.1. Taxonomy (NCBI): domain Eukaryota; kingdom Metazoa; phylum Chordata; class Mammalia; order Artiodactyla; family Bovidae; genus Bubalus; species Bubalus kerabau. The sequence goes on from NC_073646.1 coordinate 8,771,047, forward strand.
CGGCGGCGGCGCGGGCGGGCGACGGGCCGGCCGCGCTCGGGGCGCTGTGGCCTCCGCCTTATCGGCGTCGTCGTCGAGGCTCCGGCAGCGGACGCGGCGCCCGGCGGCTCGGCTCGGCTCGCTCTCAAAATGGCGGCGGCGTGAAATGTCACATCCGCATGGGGGGCCCGAGAGCGAGCTTGCGAGCGACGAGAGCGGGCGGGCGGACGGGCGGCGCAGCGAGCGGGCGGGCGGGCGCCGCGCTGGAGGGCGGAGCGGGAGCGGGAGGCGGAGCGGGGAGGCGGAGCCGGGCGCGGCCAGCCCAACGCCGCCGCCGCCGCCGCCGCCTGGGTCCGCCCGCCCGCCTGCTCGCGGCCCTCAGCGCAGCGGCCCCGCGCCCCGCGCCCCGCGCCGCCCGCCTCGGCCTCTCCCGACCCGAGGGGCCCGCCTCGGAGCCTCGCGGCCCAGCCCCGGCGTGCGCGCCCGGGGGCCCCAGCCCTAGCGGGGCGAGTGGCCCCAGCAGGTGCCCGGCAGGGCGTGTGGTCAATCCAGGAAGCCCAGGGCAGTCCGGGGAGGGGGGCAGGGGATGCAGGGGCCGAAACCCTGCCCGGGGCCCGGTTGACCGCGGGAGGGTTGGCTGATGTCGCCCGGGGACTCGACAGAAGACGGCCCGATTGGAGCGAGTGGCCGGTGCCGGTCAGCCCTTGCTGGCCCTGGTGATGATTATTTTACCTCTTTGAAAACAGATGTGTGATTCATTCAACCCAGTACCGCGCTGTGCGAGAACTTTTCTCACTGTAGCCCAAACCAGACACCAGGTTTTGGTCCCCTCAAAACCAGCCAAAGTATCTCTTGATCTGGCATCAATTGATTCCCTTCACATCAACCCAATCTGATTTAGATCCTTTAGGGCCTGCCTCCTTCCCATTCCTTGGGAGACCGGCGATAGGGGTCTCAACTTTCTGATGAAATCCAAGGCAGTGTGGATGAAGAAGGGAGTGGAGAAGGATACGTACATCTCTGCGTCTCTACTGTATCTCTTAGTGACCGTCTCCAGGGAGAATATAATTTTGCCCTCAAATGACCAGAAAGATTTTCTATCTGCTCATCTGTCCCTGCATTTTTCTCGGGTTTTCTCTACTTGATTCACTGTCCGTCTCCCTTCCGGGAAAAGAATGTTTTGTTCTCTGTGGTATCCCAAGCACCCTGAGACAGAACAAGTACTCGGATACATATTTGTTGAATGAATGTGTAATTAAAATGTGATGAGATCCAGCCCCCCACCCCCTATCCCTCAAGCATTTCCCACCAGTGAATTTCTAGCTGGACCCAAGCAATGACATTCAAGAGGGAAGGAACCACTTCACGACGAATCAGTCCAGCCCCAGCTTCACCCCCCAGATTAGGAAGAGGTGTTGTTATTCCCACAAATGCTAATGAAAGGTTCTCAGATGCAAATGAACCCTTCTCACTTGGGGGAGGGCAGACGGGACCGCTCTGGTGGAAGGGGTGGCAGGCAACGATAATGGTGCCTATCGGGTTCCACACTGGCCAACCTTATCTTCATCACTTGGGTTCAGAACCAACCCGGGAATTAAAAAAGGATAAGAGTAGGGAATACCTTGCATGATGGTTAAACTAAATGTGGTACACCCAGTACAGTAAAATACTATTTGGCAATGAAGAATGGATTAATATAAATTAATTAAATGTATATCTATTATATTTAAATTATTAATGACATCATTCAAGATGCTCCTATTCTTATTTTTTCTGCACTTGATAAAATATTCTCAGAGAAATGCTAATGTCTCACTATGATTATATATTTTTTCTTTTCCCTCTTATTCTGATTTTTTGCTATATGTATCTTTGTTTCTTTGTTGTTAGGTGTCTAATGATTTATGATGCCTATTTTTGTGAATTATACCTTTTATCGTTAGAAATATTCATCGTTTCATTTAAAATAAATTTAATTTTTTTAAAAAATTGGATGAGGCTTGAAAACACTGTGCTGAGTTAAAGAAGCCAGACAGAAAGGATCTTATGGTGTATGATGATTCCAATGACACAGAATGCCCAGAGCAGGAAAATCAACTTATAGAGAGATAAATTAAGGACAGTTAAGGGTTTGGGTGTGACTGCTAGAAAGTACAGGGTTTCTTTGGGGGGCGGGGTGATGAAAATATCCAAAATCTGATTCTGGTGATTATCCAACTTGGTGAATATAGTGAAAATACTGAATTGTGCACTTTAAATGGGTAAATTATATGTTATGGGTCAGATTGCAATAAAATTTAAAAACAAGAAAAAGATGAGGAGACTTCCCTGGGGGTCCAGTGGCTAAGGCTCCACACTCCCAACACAGGGGGCCCGGGTTGGATCCCTGGTCAGGGAACTAGACCCCACACTCCCAACATAGGGGGCCCGGGTTCGATCCCTGGTCAGGGAACTAGATCCCACGTGCTGCAGCTAAAGATACTGTATGCCACAACTAAGACCACCGCAGTCAAATAAACATATAATAAAATTTACAAATAAAAAGATGAGAATGAGAATAAAAGACCCGAGTGAAAGCTGTTCGTAGTCTAGGAGAGTGCTGGAGATGGAGTGGCCTGGGGTGGGGGCGGGGGTGGAGATGGAGAAAACAGGTTAGTCTGTAGGCAGGTCAAGTTGCTGATAGCCTGGAGTTGGGTGGGACAGAAGAGAGAAGAATCAAGTATTACTCTCAGATTTCTGGTTTCAGCAACTAAGTGAATGATGGTGCCAATTACCAACATGGGGGAGAAGTCTGGGGGAGGCACAGATTTGGGAGTAAAATTGAGAGGTTTTTCTGGCTTTGCTTTAGGGAGCTGGGAGGGGGTTGTTGTTTTTGTGTTTGCCTTTTCTTCTTTTTTTACTGTATTACATTTGAAGTGCGTGTTAGATATTATCTATGCATGCCTGCTCAGTCATGTCCGACTCTTTGCGACCCTATGAACTGTAGTCCACCAGGCTCCTCTGTCCATGGGATATTACTGACAAGAATGCTGGAATGGGTTGCTGTTTTCTCCTCCAGAGGATTTTCCCAGCCTAAGGATCGAACCTGCATCTCCTGAGTCTCCTGCATTGGCAGGTGGATTTTTTTTTTTTTCCTTTTTCTTTTTTAAATCACTGAGTCACCTGGGAAGTCCCAGACATTATCCATATGGAGGTGTGAAGAAATTAGTTCAACAGGATTCTGGACTGAGGGGTAGAAATGTGTGGAGATGGTATGAGAGCCTAGAGGTCACTTAGGGAGGTGGGGATATATTATATATAGCAAATGTGGGCCACAGTCATATGCTGATACAAAGAGGGACCCACAGAGGAGACGACAATTCTGGGAACTGGTTTACTTTTTCATAGTACTTCCTAGCATTCTTATTCCCTACAACCTTCATCCTTGATGGCTTCCCTGGTAGCTCAGGTGGTAAAGAATCTGCCTGCAATGCAGGAGATCTGGGTTTAATCCCTGGGTCAGAAAGATCCCCTGGAGAAGGAAATGGCAACCCACTCCAGTATTCTTGCCTGGGAAATCCCATGAACAGAGGAGCCTGGTGGGCTACAGTCCATGGGGTTGCAAAGAGTCTGACAGCTGAAACGACTTAGCAAGCACGCATTGTACAGCAAAAAGAGAAAAACAAACAAACAAAACGAACATGTGTAAATAATCTCTGTCCACTCCTAGAAGCATCTTGATGAAAGAAATTATCTTTCTCACAGCTCTGTCCACAGAACCTAGCACAGTGCCTGACACAGCAGATGCTCGATAAAGGTTGAATCAATGCTTCCACCCCAGCTGATGCTTACTAACTGCGTGTGAGGAGCTAGGAGCCGTCTGGGGCAATGATGGGAAAGACAGTGCCTGCTTGCTTTCAAGGCATCTCAGATGGATTTTCGTACTTATTTGCTCTTTTCTTCCTTTGCCCATCTTTCACAGAGGAGTGGATGGCAGGTGGAAAATTTATCCCTAGGCCCCCATGGCTACTAGGAAAGCAAGACCAGTGCATTTTTAGGCCTACCAAGAAGGCCCAGACTCAGTTATTCCTGAGGGCTATGCTAGTGTGTTTTCTTCTTGGCCCAGTGGAATTATAGCCCCTTTACATGCAGAAGGGGTTGTTGGAAAAGAACTCCGCAGAAGATGTGAATCAGCTGCGGAAAGCCTGCTTCCTGGGAGCCTTAATGCCAAGATGCTTCAAAGAAGCTGTTTGGAGAACTCTGTTTGGGCAAGAGGATTGGCACTATTTCTGATCACTGCCAATTTGTTTTAAATTTCACAACCCCTACCCTGGTTCCGAGAAACAAGGGACCAGAGAAAGAGAGAGAAAACCTGGGAGACTGGAACCTCTGGACCAGCTGCCTTGTCAGTAGGTAGAGCCAAGTAGGGAGGGGCCACCCTATCACTACTGTCTGAGCAAAACATATTTTGCTGCTCCCAGGGCCCCAGCCATGACTCGGCATAAACAGCTGGTCAGGTTTTTTTTTTTTTCTTGAGACCCACCCAGACTATTTACCTACTTGGAAGGTAGGTTCTCATCAGGGTCTAAAATAAATTAATGGACATGTCAAAGAAGAAATGGGAGTACCAAGCACATTTTTTCTTTTTCTTTTTCTTTTTTTTTTCAGCGTAAGTGTTATAATCCATAGTTAGAAAGATACAACTTAAACCCCTAACCCCAAGGTTAGTGAGGATGTGGGCATAGAGATAAGGCATTCGGTAAAGATCGTGTAGCTGTAAGCAGTTCGGGAGGATAAGGGGCTTTAGGGTGAGGAATCAGGTGGTCCAAGGGGGTTCCGCAAACTTGAACTTGGGAGACTGACCCAACCTCTTAGAACTCAAGGTTCTTATCAAGGAAATGGGGAGGCTCGTTTCTGTCTAAAGGGGCTGTTATGGAAACCAAGTGAAAAGATAAGACTTTTCTCAAATAGTTTCCCATCCAGAGCTTGCGAGATGGTTCTTGTAAAAGAATGGATGAGACCCTAGCCCTTCCCCATTCCTGACACATCATCCTTTCACTCAAAACTATTCATAGGCCTAACCCTAACCCACTGTGTGAAAAGGACAGGGCTGCCTGAGTTAAACAAATGGCAAAAATGACCATCAGTTCAGTCGCTCAGTCGTATCTGACTCTTTGCGACCCCATGAATTGCAGCACACCAGGCCTCCCTGTCCATCACCAACTCCCGGAGTTCAAACTCACGTCCATCTAGTCGGTGATGCCATCCAGCCATCTCATCCTCTGTCGCCCCCTTCTCCTCCTGCCCCCAATCCCTCCCAGCATCAGAGTCTTTTCCAATGAGTTAACTCTTCAAATGAGGTGGCCAAAGTACTGGAGTTTCAGCTTTAGCATCATTCCTTCCAAAGAATCCCAGGGCTGATCTTCAGAATGGACTGGTTGGATCTCCTTGCAGTCCAAGGGACTCTCAAGAGTGACCATGGGGGTGGCTAATGAAGTCACGTGGCCAATATGCTTCTGGGCTGTGAAGCAACAAAACCTTAATTCCTTTCTTTCTTTTTTTTTTTTAAAGATTTCTTTGGATGTGGAGCATTTTTTTTTAAGTCTTTTCTGAATTTGTTACAATATTCCTTCTGTGTTATGTTTTGGTTTTTTGGCTTCTAGGCATGTGGGATCTTAGCTTCCTGACCAGGGATCCAACCTGCACCTCCTGCATTGGAAGGCAAAGTCCTACTTAACCAGTGGACCACCAGGGAAGTTGCAAAACCTTAAAGCAAACTCTTTTCGTGGTTGGCTGGTGTGCTATAGATATTGGGATATCGTTTACTCAAAAAAAAAAAAAAGAAACAGCTCACAAAAAGATGCTTTGGTAATATGAATGGGTTGCCTCAAAGTTTAAAGACAAAGATGCCCTAATGAGAGGCAGTGAGACTGTGGGTGCCTTCTTTTTCTGTTTCTGTTTGTTTGCGTTTTAGGAAAATTTGTCAGACAACTATCACCCCTCTTGGTCAGATCTTCTTAAAAGAGTAAAACTGTGGAAGTGAAAGTGAAGTCACTCAGTTGTGTCTGACTCTTTACGACCTCATGGACTGTAGCCTACCAGGCTCCTCCGTCCATGGAATTTTCCAGGCAAGAGTACTGGAGTGGGTGGCCATTTTCTTCTCCAGGGGATCTTCCCGATCCAGGGATCGAACCTGGGTCTCCCGCATTGCAGGCAGACTCTTTACCATCTGAGCCACCAGGGAAACCCAAGACTATGGAACAATGGGGTAATTAAAAAAGAAAAAAATATATAAGTGCTCCGTTAAACAGCCCTTATTGTGAGGCAGGAACTTGTTGAAGCACTTCATGTGTTACCCAGTTCATTTCATTCTCACTGCAACCCTGTGAGGCAGGCGCTCTGATGCCCATTTCATGGAGGAGGTCACTGAGGCTCCCGGTTAAGTAACTGGCTCAAGGTCACACAGCTGATAACGGAGAAGTCCAAATTTGAACCCAAGCAGTGTGGCTCCAAATTGCCACAATAAAAAAAAAAAAATTGCTAAGCAACTCATTTGATACCCACAATGTGAAATCCTCCCACCCCACTGGAATCAGGACCCTCACAATTTGGGGACTGTGTTCACACTATCTTCTCATTCTGAAAAGAGATACAGGCCACCTTTCAATGGCACTGCTCATGCCAAATCTTCAGGAATCTTCCTTTCTGCGGAGTCTTATAAATTTGATTTATAATTTTATTTTATTTATTTATTTGGCTGTGCTGGGTCTTCATTGCTGTGCGGCCTTTTCTCAAGTTACAGGGAGCAGGGGCTGCTCTCCAGTTGCCGTGCTCAGGTTTCTCAATGCAGTAGATTCTCTTGCTGTGGAGCACAGGCTCTATCTAGGAGGTGAGAACTTCAGTAGCTGCAGCACGTGGGATCTTCCTGGAGCAAGGATCGAACTGTAGCCCTCAAACGAAAACTTGTACACAGATGTTCATTGCAGCAAGAGGCATGATAGTTTCCTATCAAAAGATTGTTTCCATGGAAACAACCAAATTTCCAGGGACAGATGAACAGATTGACAAAAGGCGATGTATCCTACAGAAGAATATTACTCAGCCCTTAAAAAGGAAGCGTGTATACCTGTTTCTCTGTCCATGAGATTTCCCAGGCAAGAATACTGGAGCGGGTAGCCATTCCCTTCTCCAGGGGATCTTTCTGACCCAGGGATTAATTCCAGATCTCCTGCATTGCAGGCAGATTCTTTACCTCTGAGCCACCAGGGAAGCCATGTTTTATTTTAGTTTTATCATTTATTTATTTTTTTGGCCTCACAGCACGTTGGATATCTTAGTTCCCTGACCAGGGATCGAACCCACGCCCCCTGCATTGGAAGCATGGAGTCTTAACCACTGGGCCACCAGTGAAGTTCCACCATCCCTTTGTTTTAAAAGGCAATTGACTCGTGTTTGACCAGTATCAGCCTAGAAGTTTGTCGCATCGCACACATTCTTGACAGAATTTTCTTAGCACGAATTGTAAACCAAATAATAAGTAACTCCTCAAAGAGCCAGGTGGCATGCTTTGTGTTTGAGCATCTTAATCCCCACAATCAGATAAGAGCAATAGTAATTGCTTGTGTTTATTGAGTGCTTCCCTGTGCCAGGCACTGAACCAAGGGCTTACAGTAACTCATTCGTTTAGTCCTCTCAACTGCCGTTTGAAATAAAACCGCGCACCCCTCTTTACAGGAGAGGAAACCAAGGCGCAAAGAAGGAAAGGGCTAAGAGGTAATAAAAAACAAGGGAAGGGATTCTTAATACAGGTTAAACATAGACTTAGCACGGGATGACCCAGCTATGCCACTCATGGAGATGTACCCAACAGAATGGAAAACAGGGTCTCAGACAAAAACTTGTACACAGATGTTCATTGCAGCAAGAGGCATGATAGTTTCCTATCAAAAGATTGTTTCCATGGAAACAACCAAATTTCCATGGACAGATGAACAGATTAACAAAAGGCGATGTATCCTACAGAAGAATATTACTCAGCCCTTAAAAAGGAAGCGTGTATACCTGTTTCAATAAACCTTGAGAGCATTACATTGAGTAAAAAGCCAGCCACAAAAGGCCACATACTATGAGTCCATTTATATGAAATATCCAGAATGGCCAAATCCAGAGACAGAAAGCAGATTAATGGCTGCTAGAGGCTGGGTATGGGGGTGGAAGGCATGACTACTGAATGGATATGTGGTTTCTGGGAGCAAGGTAGTGAAAATGTTCCAGAAATACTGGTGATGATTGCATAACATGGTGAATGGATGAAATGTCATTAATGGTAAATTTTATCTTATGTACTTTAACTATACTAAAACATAAGGTAAAGATTTGAACCAGGGTGGCTTCATGGTAAAGAATCCGTCTGCTAATGCAGGAGCAAGGGTTCCATTCCTGGGTCCAGAAGATCCCCTGGAGAAGGAAATGGCAGCCCACTCCAGTATTCCTGCCTGGAGAATCCCATGGACAGAGGAGCCTGGAGGACAAAGGGTCGCACACGACTGAGCAGCTAACACTTTGCTTTTTCCCTGCACGCTGTAGGATGTTTATCCGAATCCTTGGTCCACCCACTGAATGCTGGCAGCAGCTATGACAAACACAAATGCCTCGCGACTTGGCATTGGCTTGTTCAGTGACTCGACTTACTCTTCTCCTAATTAGCCTAAAAATAAACTGCAGACCTGGAAAACTATTTTCAAAGACATTTGAAAACGAGGGTGGAGAACATCCATGCGTTCAAAGTAAAATGTATTTAACCTCACATCCAATCATTCACTCATGCAACAAATGCAGAATGCTTCTCCAGCACCCCCATACTCAAGGTCTGGATGAAGGCAGAAAAAAAGGAACGTTGCTTCAAGGCCATGATGTGGGTCCCCTGGCCAGTGAGGTTGTCACATCCTTGGATCCCCTGTCTCCCATCTCTTAGGACACATGGACACAGGGCACAGCTAAGCTATTAATACTAGGCTCTATGGCTGGTCGGGAAATAAGTCTTTCCTTCCATAGTTCTTGCTCAGGAAAAATTTTTTTTTAATGTTTATTTATTTGGTTGCCCTGGGTCATAGTTGTGGCATGGTAAGTGAAAGTGTTAGTCGCTCCGTCGTGTTCAACTCTTTGCAAACCCACAGACTGTAACCCTCCAGGTTCTTCTGTCCATGGAACTCTCCAGGCAAGAATACTGGAGTGGGTAGCCATTCCCTTCTCCAGGGGATTTTCCCTACTCAAGGATGAAACCCCGGTCTCCTGCATTGGAGGCAGATTCTTTACCATCTGAGCCCCCAGGGAAGCCCTAGTCGTGGCCTGTGGGAATCTAGTGCCCTGACCAGGGATTGAACCCCCTGCATTGGGAATGTGGAGTTTTAGCCACTGGACCACCAGGGAAGTTACACAGAGTAATATTTTGATTGACTCACTGAATACACACGCTGGCAACAAGCAGATTTTTTGCACCACTGTTTGGAGTTCAGTGACTGTTGCAAGCAGCAACTGGATTTTATCTGCCAGATGGGATCTCAGGGAATTTAAATTAATTAAAATAATGGCATTTGGTATCAAGGTTGATAGGGAAAGAGTCTCAGGTTCTGAGGCAACCAACTTGAGAACACTGAGGTCCCTTTTAAAGAAAATTACATACAAAATGGACAACTTTTATTAAGCAGTTACTATGTGCCAGGCACCCTGGGGATTTTTTAAGATAATATCCCATATTAATAATTATTTCTTTAGAGTAGTTTTTATTCATAAATAATCTCTGTTCCTGCTCAGCACATCAACCAAAGGAAAGTAGAAAGGAAATTCTTGTCAATACTTTAAGAATCTACATTTTGAGAGAGCCTTTTGAATTTCTTCTTTTTTTTTTTTTAAACAACTATAGTATCTTTAAATGGCAAGGAACAATGTGTTTCAGGATTTGGTGTTATCAAGATATTTTTTTCTTACAATAAAAATGTTCAAGGCCTAGAGAAAGACTGTCCTTGTTAGCTGAGTCCTAAAAACCTTGTTTTTTCCTGGATTAATTCTGCTGTTGACTTGAAGTAATGTCCCAAGAAGATAAATGCAAGCAGGCAGTGGTAAATTAATACAGAATTCAGTTCTTAGATACTCTGAGAGTAGAAATTCAAAAGCAGAGGACAAAGAAGATAAATCTGCAATTAATAAATCTACATGGATGCTCAAATGTTGGGTTAAATTAACTGGGCCAAATTTAACTTGAACTGCCCTGATTCTGTAGGAGAATGCTTATCATTCTGGAGTATTTTTTAAAATCAAATGATGCAACACACATTTTTGGAACATCTACTAAGTTATCCTAAAGATAGGAACCATTTATGTTAAATCGTTTCCATTGTTATTTATCAACTCTGACTTGCTTTATCAATTAAAAAAAAATAATAATAACGTGGGGGGGCTTCCGTGGTGGCTCAGTGGTAAGGAATCTGCCTGCCAATGCAGGAGACACAGGTTCGATCCCTGATCCGGGAGGATCCCAGATGCTTGGGAATAACTAAGCACATGCACCACAACAATTGAGCCTGATTTCCGGAGCCCAGGAACTACAAGTACTGAGCCCACAAGCCCTAGAGCCCATGCTCAACAAGAGAAGCCACCGCAATGAGAAGCCCTCACACCACACCTAGAGAGTAGCTCCCACTCGCTGCAGCTAGAGAAAGCTCTCACAGCAACGAAGACCCAGCGCAGCCAAAAATAAATAAAATAAATAAGTAAAATTATGAAAAAAAAACAAAAAACAAAAAATCGGACTTCCCTGGTGGTGATGTGGTTAAGAATTTGTGTTCCGCAGGCAGTGGGGATGGGTTCGATCCCTGGTCGGGGAACTAGATCCTACATACCACAACTAAGACCCAGCACAGCCAAATAAAAATATATTTTAAAAAAGTATGTTTTTAATCTGTTACATTCAAGGTATTTAAGGAAGTAAAAAAACGGTTTGGGCTTTTTGGGTTTCACTGAAAATTATGATGCCACCTGGCTTATTTTATTTTGCCTTTATATAAAAACTTGACTTTTGTGCTTTTAGCCACAATACTAATATGCAAGAAAATTAACAGTGGTTTCCTTGGAGGAATTTGGGAACAGGAAGAGATTCCATGTTTATTTTTTTTTTTTTTTAACTTTACTTTTCCACAGGAATTAGTAAACTAAGGCCCACTGGCCAAAAATGCAAGTACTTGCTTTTAAAAATAAGGTTTATTTCAAGGAGTAAGAGATAAACTGGGAGACTGAGCTTGAGATATATATATATATATATATATATATATATATATATATATATATATATAATGTGCTGTACTTAATCATTCAGTCCTGTCCATTCACTGGACTGTGGCCCACCAAGTTCCTCTGTCCATGGGATTTTTAGGCAAGAATACTGGAGTGGGTTGCAATTTCTTCCTCCAGGGGATCTTCCTGACCCAAGAATCGAACCAGAGTCTCGATCTGCTAAGCTACTGGGAAAGTCCCATATATACAATACTACTATATATAAAGTAGATAATTGCTATACATCTGAACTAACACAAATTCTTAAAGAGATGGGAATACCAGACCACATTACCTTACTCCTGAGAAATCTGTATGCAGGTCAAGAAACAACAGTTGGAACCGGACATGGAACAACAGATTGGTTCCCAATCGGGAAAGGAGTACGTCAAGGCTGTATATTGTCACCCTGCTTATTTAACTTATATGCCGAGTACATCATGAGAAACGCTGGGCTGGATGAAGCACAAGCTGGAATCAAGATTGCCAGGAGAAATATCAACAACCTTGGATACACAGATGACACCACCCTTATGGCAGAAAGCAAAGAAGAACTGAAGAGCCTCTTGATGAAAGTGAAAGAGGAAAGTGAAAAAGTTGACTGAAAACCCGGCATTCAAAAAACTAAGATCACGGCATCCAGTCCCATCACTTCATGGCAAATAGATGGGGAAACAATGGAAACAGTGATAAACTTTATTTTCTTGGGCTCCAAAAATCACTGCGGATGGTGAAATTAAAAGACACTTGCTCCTTGAAAAAAAAGTTATAACCAACCTAGACAGCATATTAAAAAGCAGAGACATTACTTTGCCAACAAAGGCCTGTCTAGTCAAAGCTGTGGTCTTTCCAGTGGTCATGTCTGGATGTGAGAGTTGGACTATAATGAAAACTGAGTGCCAAAGAATGGATGCTTTTGAACTGTCGTGTTGGAGAAGAGTCTTGAGAGTCCCTTGGACTGCAAGGAGATCCAACCAGTGCACCCTAAAGGAAATCAGTCCTGAATATTCACTGGAAGGACTGATGCTGAAGCTGACTCCAATACTTTGGCCACCTGATGCGAAGAACTGACTCATTGGAAAAGGCCTGATGCTGGGAAAGATTGACGGTGGGAGGAGAAGGGGACAACAGAGGATGAGATGGTTGGATGGCATTACTGACTTAATGGACATGAGTTTGAGCAAACTCCAGGAGTTGGTGATGGACAGGGAAGCCTGGCGTGCTGCAGTCCATGGCATCGCAAAGAGTCGGACACGACTGAGTAGCTGAACTAAACACAAATTGTAAATTTCCATATTAAAAAATTAAATTTTGGCCTCCCTGGTGGCTCAGTGGTAAAGAATCCTCCTGCCATTGCAGGAGACATGGGTTCGATCCCTGATGCGAGAAGATCCCACTTGCCTCAGAACAATTGGACCCTTGTACCAAAACTATTGAGGCTGTGCTCTAGAGCCCATGCTCTGAAACAAGAGAATCTACCACAATGAGAAGCCCACGAGGCCTGTGCACGGCAATGGAAGATAGCCCCTGCTCGCCAAAACTAGAGAAAAGCCCTGGCAGCGATGTAGACCCAGTACAGCCAAAGAGGAATATAAATAAATAAATAAAATTATTTAAAAAAATTAAGTTTTGTTGGAACACAGCATTCATTCATATGTGTGTTATCTATCACTACTTTCACCAGATGAAGACAAAATTAATAGCTGCAATAGAGATCAGAGGTCATACACAAGGCCCGCAAAGCCGAAAGTACTTACCAAGGACTTACTCGGCCCTTAATGGAAAGTGTGTCAATTCCTGCTGTACTGTTTGAATTTTTTCTGTGCATATAATAATTTTATCATGTGCATATAATACTGTAATAATAACATCTGGAGGAAACATATCAAAACCATATAGCATTAGAGCAGAGCTCCAGGGAACCTGAGATGAGAAGGCTGAGAACCCAGGGCTCTCAAGTCTTGGTTGGTGGTGGGGGGTCCAAGGGGCCCTTATCTGGGACCTCCACCCTAGTACCATTTTTCTTGGTTGCCTCCTCCAGGGTACAATGGGCTCCCAGGTTCTGCCAGAGCTGGCACTATGGAAAAACTCTTTTGTCCCCTTTTCCCCCGGGGGTCACCAGAACTTCTCTAGCACTTTCTGACCCACATTATACAAGTCATCCCAAAGCAGGTTCTCAGAACATGGTCCCAGGGCCTTCAGCATCACCATCCCAGGAAAGGCTGTTTGTTTTTTAAGAACTCCCCTCTTTGAGGTGTTCAGTTCAGTCGCTTAGTCGTGTCCGACTCTTTGCGACCCCATGAACTGCAGCACAAGATGCTTACTCCTTGGAAGAAAAGTTATGACCAACCTAGATAGCATATTGAAAAGCAGAGACATTACTTTGCCAACAAAGGTCCATCTAGTCAAGGCTATGGTTTTTCCAGTGGTCATGTATGGATGTGAGAGTTGGACTGTGAAGAAGGCTGAGCGCCAAAGAATTGATGCTTTTGAACTGTGGTGTTGGAGAAGACTCTTGAGAGTCCCTTGGACTGCAAGGAGATCCAACCAGTCCATTCTGAAGGAGATCAGCCCTGGGATTTCTTTGGAAGGAATGATGCTAAAGCTGAAACTCCAGTACTTTGGCCACCTCATGGGAAGAGTTGACTCATTGGAAAAGACTCTGATGCTGGAAGGGATTGGGGGCAGGAGGAGAAGGGGATGACAGAGGATGAGATGGCTGGATGGCATCACTGACTCAATGGACCATGATGGATGGTCAGTGGACCAACTCCGGGAGTTGGTGATGGACAGGGAGGCCTGGCATGCTATGATTCATGGGGTAGCAAAGAGTTGGACATGACTGAGTGACTGAACTGAACTGAACTGAGGCCTCCCTGTCCATCACCAACTCCTGGAGTTCACCCAGACTCATGTCCATTGAGTCGGTGATGCCATCCAGCCATCTCATCCTCTGTCATCCCCTTTGCCTCCTGCCCCTAATCCCTCCCAGCATCAGAGTCTTTTCCAATGAGTCAACTCTTCGCATGAGGTGGCCAGAGTATTGGAGTTTCTAATTAATTCAGGTGGAGCTTTAGCATCAGTCCTTCCAAAGAACACCCAGGACTGATCTCCTTTAGAATGGATTGGTTGGATCTCCTTGCAGTCCAAGGGACTCTCAAGAGTCTTCTCCAACCCCACAGTTCAAAAGCATCAATTCTTCGGTGCTCAGCTTTCTTCACAGTCCAACTCTCATATCCATACATGACCACAGGAAAAACCATAGCCTTGACTGGATGGACCTTTGTGTAGTTCTGCATAAATCTTTTATGTATTTACTGCTGCACCGGGTCTTTGTTTCTGCACACGGGCCCTCTCTAGCTGTGGTGAGTCGTGGCTACTCTTGGTCCTGGTGCTCAGGCTTCTTGCTGTGGAGCACAGGCTCTAGGCTCATGGGCATGGGCTTAGTTGCCCCGCGGCATGTGCAATCTTCCTGGGCCAGGGATGGAACCCATATCCACTGCATTGGCAGGTGGATTCTTAACCACTGGACCACTGGGAAGTCCTCCTAGGTGTATCATTAATTCAGGTGTATTCAGAGATTTGTACAACCATCACCATGGCCAATTGAATATTTTCATTTCTCCCCCCAAATCCTCTACCCACTGGGGCTTCCCAGGTGGCCTTAAGTGGTAAAGAACCTGCCTACGAATGCAGGAGACATAGATGACACAGGTTTGATCCCTCCTCCCTGGAGAAGGACATAGCAACCCACTCCAGTATTCTTGCCTGGAGAATCCCATGGACAGAGGAGCCTGGTGGGCTATGGTCCATAGGGTCGCAAAGGGTTGGATACAGCTGAAATGACTTAGCACGCATGCACTAAGTCCATATTTCCTGTCACCACAGCCTTTGGCAACCACGAATCTGCTTTCTGTCTCTGTGGATAAACTTATTCTGAACATTTCACATAAATGGAATCAGAGCATATGTGGCCTTTTGTGTCTGGCTTATTTCACTCAGCCTGTTATCTTCAAGGTTCATCAAGATGGCGTGTATCACTGTGTAGGTCCTTTTTCTGGCTGAATAAAATTCCATGGCAGGACGTACAACTTTTATTTCTCTATTCATCTGTTCCTAGGTATTTTGAGTTACTTCCAGAAGCTAAACCTTGACCCTTCATTGGGCCAGTTCTTGGATCAGTTAACCTCCTCTTCTGTCTTGGCTTGCCCGTCTGTAAAGTGGGGTAATGGCTCCAGGTCGTAGGCAGGGCCAGGACTCGCCTACACAGCCCCTTTGTTTGAAATAGAAGTGCCACTCTTGGCAGACACTTGTCTCATCACAGGGCGGTGTGCACAGACAGAGCCTTTGTTACCGTACAGGAGCAAGAGTGGACAGAGGTTCTTGGGCTGGGTTTTACACCCTGCTGCTAAGTCACTTCCGTCGTGTCCGACTCTGTGCAACCCCATAGACGGCGGCCCACCAGGCTCCCCTGTCCCTGGGATTCTCTGGGCAAGAACACTGGAGTGGGTTGCCATTTCCTTCTCCAGTGCATGAAAGGGAGAAGTGAAAGTGAAGTCGCTCAGTCGTGTCCGACTCTTCGCGACCCCATGGTCTGCAGCTTACCAGGCTCCACCGTCCATGGGATTTTCCAGGCAAGAGTACTGGAGTGGGGTGCCATTGCCTTCTCCATTTACACCCTACCCTCTACCTTTTTCAAAAATGTCCAGTGCTTTGATTTTAGCTTCATAGTTTCCATTAAAAATGCCATTGTCCAAAGTCATTTAAGTCAGCTTCTATTTTCTCCCGCCCCCTTCAGTGAGCTTTTGTCAAATACTTGTAGTATATAGTTGGATTCATTTGTTACTGTCTGCATTTTGTCCTGGGACCACCCTGCCTCAATATCCCTCTTGACTTTTAACACAATTTGTGTGCATTAAAAGTTCACTCTTGCTACTTCCCTGGTGGTCCAGTGGCTAAGACTCCGTGCTCCAACTGCCTGGGGGGCCCAGATTCCACCCCTGGTCACGAAACTAGATCCCACATGCCACAATCAAGACCCAGCGCAGCCATGCACCAAATAGATGACGTTCATTCTTTGTACAGTTCTATCGGTTTTACAAATGCATAGGGATGAGTATCCCCCTCCCCCACTATCAAAATGAACATCCTAAAAATTCCTCTGCCTCCCCCACCCCCGCCCCACTGTTGACTTTCTCCCTTCTCCCTGATCCTCCCTTCTCCCTTCTCCCTTCCACCTTCTCCCTTCTCCCTTCCACCTTCTCCCTTCTCTCTGACCCTGCCCAACTCTGATCCCTTGCCTCACACTTGGTACTATGCACACATTAGACAACCGCAAGCACAGCTCTCTGCCCGTGGGGTTGTTAGGACACGTAGATGAATTCGTGGGAAGCACTCAGGACAGGCTGGACAATCCCCGTGGCTCAGCGGTAAAGAATTCGCCTACAATGCAGGAGACGCAGGAGATGTGGGTTCAGTGGAGCAACTAAGCCCGGGTGCCAGAACGCCCTGGAGCCTGTGCTCTGCAAGAGAGAAGCCACCGCAAGGGAAGCCACTGCAAGGAAGAGACACCACAACCAGAACCCATCTGCAGCAGTGAAGACCCAGCACAGCCAAAAAATAACTAATTAATTATATACCTAGGAGAGTTGTGCAGTATGTAGACGATATCTCACTAAAGCTGTTATTTCAAACAAAACAAGACACAAAAGATTTCTACTGTTGCAGCTTTAGCCCCGCTCCATAGGAGGTCACATCAGCTTGCTCTAACTCAGGCAGGCCTGTCAAATTTCAAAACCCACATCCCAGAAATTCCTGGATTAATACTCCGCCACTGAACTAATACAAACAGCCATTATTTAGCCTGGCCCACCCTGTGCCAGCTACTTTCCTTACTTTTTTTTAAAACTTATTTTTCAAATTTTACTTTTTGATTGCACACATGTGGAATCTTAGTTCCCAGACCAGGGATCAAACCTGTTAAACCCAGGTCCTTTGCATTGGCCACTGGACCATCAGGGAAGTCCTGTTACTTTTTTTTACTTTTAACTCCACTTTTCACACTAGCTGGGTAAGATGGATTCCAGGCTCCCATATTTTCTGGGCAGGTTGTGTTCCTGAAGACTTGGCAACATTTATAAAGTTTAATCATTCAAAATTACCCTTGACAATGGAAGGCGGATTATTTCTGTTTACCTGCTCAGGTGGGGTCAGAGTAGAGACACACTAAGTCTTCTTCAGGCCTCTTGGTCCTATGAGCCTTGAGATTACTGGAGCCTTAAATAAATGTGGGGGTCAAAGGAATTTGGGCTTCCCTGCTGGCTTAGCATTAAAGAATCCACCTGCCAATGCAGGAGACTTGGGTTCAATTCCTGGTCTGGAAAGATCCCCTGGAGAAGGAAATGGCAACCCACTCCAGTATTCTTGCCTGGGAAATCTCACGGACAGAGGAACTGGCCAGCTACAGTCCATGGGGTTGCAAAAGATTTGGACACAACTTAGCGACTAAACAAACAAGAACAAGCAATTTGTATTACTTCACATGAGGACAAAAAGTGAGGTTTGACCCATATTTTTATGTCATTGATTGAGATTTGAAAAACGACAACACTAAGAGCTGATTGGTTTATGCAGAGGTTGGCAGTAGTTTGTCCAAAGTCACACAGCAAGTGTTAGGACCAGGATTCTAAGTCTGTCTACACTCTGAAGCTGGGGCTCCACCGCTTGGTTGACTTAATTGCTCCCAATGCAGGGGACTCAGGTTGGATCCCTGCTTAGGGAACTAGATCCCAGAGGACCCAACCAAAGATTCTGAAGGCAGCAACTGAAGATCCTGCATGCCACACTTGAGACCCATCACAGCCAAATGAAGAAATAAACATTAAAAAGAAAAACCCACCTGCTGAGTTTAAAGTGGGTAGCCCTGACGGGATCCAGTTTGGCAAGCAAAGTATTCAAATAACTATTCTCAAAGGGACATGGTATTCTTTCTTTGAAGTATTTAGTCTTGGGAGGAATTTGTTAAAACTTTAAATTCATTACAAACTTAAGTTTCTAAACCTGTAACAGTTTGGATTTGAATAAAAGCTTTTGGCTTCCAATGAACTGTTTGCTGTTGGCTTCTCCTTTGAGCATCTGTGAGCCACAGGGCAGAACCCAATCAGCTCTGTGCCCTCTCCTCCCTGAACCTGCCTCTGCATGCGTTGAAAGCGGAGAATCCTGCTTCCGTCAATCTCACTGAGCTACAGTCAAGTTCAAAAGCGATAAAGCAAGGGTTGGCCGACTATAGCCCGTGGGCCACATTTTTCTGGTCTACTTCCTGTTTTTGTATAGCCCGAGAATGAAGAATGGTTTTTACATTTTTTGTCAACGGTTGGGGGAAAAAGATCAGTGAATAGTATTTTCAAAAATTATGAAACTTTACATTTCAGTATCCATTAATAAGGTTTATTGGAACAGGGCCACAGCCATTCATTTATTGCCTGTGGCTCTTAGGGTAGCACATTGGAGTGGTTGAGACAGATTGTGTGGTCCAAACTATTTAATATCTGAACCTTTACAAAAAAAAAAAAAAAGACCGAAGATGCAGAATGCTCTGGGTAAAATGGCACTTACCAGGTAAATTGTTCTTGTTATTGTTTAGTTGCTAAGTTGTATGCAACCCCATGGACTATAGCCCACCAGGCTTCTCTGTCCATGGAATTTCCCAGGCAAGAATATCTGAGTGGGCTGTCATTTCCTTCTCCAGGGGATCTTCCTAATCCAGCAATCGAATCTACATCTCTTACATTGGCAGGTGGGTTCTTTACCACTGAGCCACCAGGGAAGCCTGCCATATAAATATCAACTACTATTTATTCTTCTTTATCAATCATTTTCCTAATACACACACACCAATCTTTTTCTTAGCTTGTATTTTAAATTAATTAGATTTATTTGCAAGCATTCATTTTCTTCTAGAAGATTATTTTTCAAAATATTTAGTTGGGAATTCCCTGAAAGTCCAGTGGTTAGGACTCTGCACTTTCAATCCCTGGTCAGGGAACTCGGATCCTGAATCTGAGCAGTGCAGCCAAATTAAAAAAAAAAAAAAAATATATATATATATATATATATATTCTTGTTAAGCCAACAAATGGCAAATAGGGAAAAAATACTCATGAAATAAACAAACAAAAATCATTGTTGTTAAGTCAATGAATGATAGAGAAAAAATAGTCATGACATAGACAAAGGATGGAAATCCTTCTTGCGGAAAAGAATATTTTTCGATAAAAACAAAGTTTTATTAATTAATTTGGCCATAAAACCAAATAGTAAATAATGAACAAACAGAAGGTAGCCAACCTAGTTACTAGCAAAGAAATCTAAATTAAAACAAGGTACTTTTTCACCCAGCAAATAGACCATAGTTGAAAACTTAAAGGATGAATACCCAGTGATGGAGATGATTCATGAAAATGGACTTCTATTGCAGATGGGATGTTATCCTGAGTAATAATTTTTTGGCTTTTAGGACCTAAGTTCTTCAACCAAGGACTGAACCCAGGTCCCAGCAGTGAAAACACCAAGTCTTAATCACTGGACCGCCAGGGAATCCCCATGAATAATAAATTTTAAGTGTTTAAAATTTTTCAATTTAAAATGTCTTTAAGTTTAAAACACATAGGTTTGAAACAAACAAAAAAAATTTTTTTCCCCATTATTTTTTCAACAAATATTTGAATGAGCATCAAATGAGTGCCAGGCCATGAGAAAGAATTTACATTTGATATATTTGGAATGGAGAAGCCATTGAAGTGTTTTAGACAGGGAATAGCATGGTCAGATTTACACTTTTAAAAATATCTCTGGCTGTTGGAGGAGATTTGGCCCTGGAGCAGGGAGACCACAGGTGGCAGAGGATGAGATGGTTAGATAGCATCACTGACTCTATGGACATGAGTTTGAGCGAACTTCGGGAGATAGTGAAGGACAGGGGAGCCTGGCGTGCTACGGTTCATGGGGTCGCAAAGAGTCAGACGCAACTTAGCGACTGAGCAACAGCAATAACAACAGAGAGACCAGTTAGCAGGCTTTGGCAATTACCATTTAAATATTATTTATATGTAATAAATATACTTCATTTAACTCAATTATATCTAAGCTTATCTCATTTTCTTTTTGGCCACAGTATACAGCTTGCAGGACTTTAGTTCCCCAACTAGGGTTTGAACCTGGGTCCCGTCAGTGAAAGTGACAGGAGTCCTAACCACTGAATCGCCTAGGAAGTCCCTCCAAGTTTATCATTTCAATAGGTAATTGACATAAAAAATTAATAATGGGACACTTTACATACATAATTTTTCTCGGTAAATCTTCAAAATCTGGCCTATATTTCACATTTACAACATATCTCAATTTAGATGTCAAAATTTCATTGGGAAATACTTGATGTCCATTTAGATTTCAAAAAATTTGCCCTTGAAAAATTAGTCAAAATGTTATCAAGAACAGTTTAAATGGTATTTCTATGTATTTCAAATTTCCTTTGAAGATAATATCAATATTCAAAAGTAGAACTATATAACCAAGTTATTTCAAAAACACTTAAAATTTCTTCAGTAACAGAATCAAGCATCAGTTCTTAAACTTGAATTAATTCAAATTAAATTCAATTAGATGTTCAGCTCCTCAGTCGCACTATTTATATTTCAAAGGCCCAGCTGCCAGGGGCCTGTGGCTGCTGTTCTGGGCAGCCCTGATATAGAACATTTCCATTATGGCAGAAAGTTTGGCTTGAAGCACAAGGTTAGAGGGTTATTATGAAGATTAATCGAATTCATGGGTTTAGTTGTGCTTCCCTGGTGGCTCAGTGGTAAAGAATCCACCTGCCAATGCAGGAGCCATGAGTTCAATCCCTAGGCCAGGAAGATGTCCTGGAGAAAGAAATGGCAACCAACCCACTCCAGTATTCTCGCCTGGGAACCCCATGGACTGAGAAGCCTGGTGGGCTACAGTCCATGAGGTCACAAATGAGCTGGACACGACTTAGTGACTAAATAACAGCAACAACAAAGAGTTTAGTTAGCACTTTTCATCTCCAGCTCTCAAAAGATTGCTGAGTACCATGCAGGTACTTCACTGGAACAACCTCCAGGTAGCCCAGTATTCCTAGATGGGTCAAGCCCAAGTCTGTCCATCATATGCCTTATCCTCTCTTCCTGCCTGGAACTCTATTCTGCCTCCTAAGAGCTCCTAATGAGTCACCTGCCTCTGTCCATCCCTGCCTGCCCAAGTTCATGCCAATGTTCTTTCTCACCCTCCTGTTCATCTCTTTGACTCTCTTTCCCCTCTACCCTCCCAGGGAGGCCCCAGTTTTCCAGGCCCATCCATTCAGACACTCCCAGGTCTAAGCCACTCCTCCCACCATAACCAGAGTCATCCTTTCAAATGTGATGGGATAACTCCCTTAAGAACCTTCTAGATACCACCTTGCTTTATCTGGACCCTCCCTGCCTGCCTTTCCACCTCATCTTAAATCTGAAGGCCTCAAGGACTTTCTGGAGATGCCCATCCAACGTTTGTCCCAGGTGACATCATTCACTTTCTTTAAAAAAGAAAAACAAATTTTTATTTCATATTGGCTGGGCGGGAGCGCTGGGGGGCTTCTCAAATGGAACTAGTGGTAAAGAACCTGCTTGCCAATGCAGGAGACACAAGCAACGCAGGTTTGATCCCTGGGTCAGGAAGATCCCCTGGAGGAGGGCATGGCAACCCACTCCAGAATTCTTGCCTAGAGAATCCCATGGACAGAGAAGCCTGGAGGGCTACAGTGAGGTTGCAAAAGAGTTGGACATGACTTAGCACTCACACAGGCATAGCGGATTAACAACGTTTCCATAGTTTCAGGAGAACAGAGAAGGGACTCACCCATACATAAACATGTATCCATTCTCCCCCAAAGTCCCCTCCCATCCAGGCTGGCACATAATCTGGGCAGATTCCATGTGCTATACAGTAAGTCCTTGTTAGTTATCCATTTTAAATATAGCGGGGTGTATAGTTCAGTTCAGTTCAGTTGCTCAGTCGTGTCCGATTCCTTGTGACCCCATGCACTGCAGCACACCAGGCCTCCCTGTCCATTGCCAACTCCCGGAGTTTACTCAAACTCATGTCCATGGAGTCAGTGATGCCATCCAACCCTCTCATCCTCTGTCATCCCCTTCTCCTGCTGCCTTCAATCTTTCCCAGTATCAGGGTCTTTTCAAATGAGTCAGTTCTTCGCATCAGGTGACCAAAGTATTGGAGCTTCAGCTTTAGCATCAGTCCTTCGAGTGAATATTCAGGACTGATTTCCTTTAGGATGGACTGGTTGGATCTTCTTGCTGTCCAAGGGACTCTCAAGAGTCTTCTCCAACACCACAGTTCACAAGCATCAAATCTTCGGCGCTCAGCTTTCTTTATAGTCCAACTCTCATGTCCATACATGACTACTGGAAAAACCACAGCTTTGACTAGACAGGCCTTTGTTGGAAAGTAATGTCTTTGCTTTTTAACATGCTGTCTAGGTTGGTCATAACTTTTCTTCCAAGGAGAAAGCGTCTTTTAATTTCACGGCTGCAGTCACCATCTGCAGTGATTTTGGAGCCCCCCAAAATACAGTCTGTCATTGTTTCCATTGTTTCTCCATCTATTTCCCATGAAGTGATGGGACCACATGCCATGATCTTAGTTTTCTGAATGTTGAGTTTTAAGCCAATTTTTTCACTTTCCTCTTTCACTTTCATCAAGAGGCTCTTCAGTTCTTCTTCACTTTCTGCCATAAGGATAGTGTCATCTGCATATCTGAGGTTATTGATAATTCTCCCAGCAATCTTGATTCCAGCTTGTGCTTCTTCCAGCCTAGCGTTTCTCATAATGTACTCTGCATATAAGTTAAATAAACAGGGTGACAATATACAGCTTTGACGTATTTCTTTCCCTATTTGGAACTAGTCTGTTGTTCCATGTCCAGTTCTAACTGTTGCTTCCTGACCTGCATACAGATTTCTCAAGAGGCAGATCAGGTGGTCTCGTATTCCTATCTCTTTCAGAATTTTCCAGAGTTTGTTGTGGTCCACACAGTCAAAGGCTTTGGTATAGTCAACAAAGCAGAAATAGATGTTTTTCTGGAACTCTCTTGCTTTTTCCATGATCCAGTGGATGTTGGCAATTTGATCTCTGGTTCCTCTGCCTTTTCTAAATCCAGCTTGAACATCTGAAAGTTCATGGTTCACGTATTGCTGAAGCCTGGCTTGGAGAATTTTGAGCATTACTTTACTAGCATGTGAGATGAGTGCAATTGTGTAGTAGTTTGAGCATTCTTTGGCATTGCCTTTCTTTGGGATTGGAATGAAAACTGACCTTTTCCAGTCCCATGGCCACTGCTGAGTTTTACAAATTTGTTGGCACATTGAGTGCAGCACTTTCACAGCATCATCTTCCAGGATTTGGAATAGCTCAAATGGAATTCCATCACCTCCACTAGCTTTGTTCATAGTGATGCTTCCTAAGGCCCACTTGACTTCGCATTCCAGGATGTCTGGCTCTAGGTGAGTGATCACACCATTGTGATTGTCTGGGTCGTGAAGATCTTTTTTGTATAGCTCTTCTGTATATTCTTGCCACCTCTTCTTAATATGAAGACCTACAAGACCTTCTAGAACTAACACCCCCAAAAGATGTCCTTTTCATTATAGGGGACTGGAATGCAAAAGTAGGAAGTCAAGAAACACCTGGAGTAACAGGCAAATTTGGCCTTGGAGTACAGAATGAAGCAGGGCAAAGGCTAATAGAGTTTTGTCAAGAGAACGCACTGGTCATTGCAAACACCCTCTTCCAACAACACAAGAAAAGACTCTACACATGGACATCACCAGATGGTCAACACCAAAATCAGACTGATTATATTCTTTGCAGATAAAGATAGAGAAGTTCTATACAGTCAGCAAAAACAAGACTGGGAGCTGATTGTGGCACAGACTATGAACTCCTTATTGCCAAATTCAACATAAATTGAAGAAAGTAGGGAAAAACCACTAGACCATTCAGGTATGACCTAAATCAAATCCTTTAGGATTATACAGGGGAATTGAGAAATAGATTCAAGGGATTAGATCTGATAGAGTGCTTGAAGAACTATGGATAGAGGTTCCTGACATTGTACAGGAGGCAGGGATCAAAACCATCCCCAAGAAAAAGAAATGCAAAAATGAAAGAAGAAAGGCAAAATGGTTGTCTGAGGAGGCCTTACAAATAGCTGAGGAAAGAAGAGAAGGGAAAGGCAAAGGAGAAAAGCAAAGATATATCCATCTGAATGCCGAGTTCCAAAGAATAGTAAGGAGAGGTAGGAAAGCCTTTCTCAGTGATCAGTGCAAAGAAATAGAGGAAAAGAATAGAATGGGAAAGTCTAGCGATCTCTCCAGGAAAATTAGAGATACCAAGGGAACATTTCATGCAAAGATGGGCTCAATAAAGGACAGAAATGGCATGGGTCTAACAGAAGCAGAAGCTATTAAGAAGAGGTGTGTACATGTGCATCCTAAACTCCTTAACTATCACTTCTCCCCATCCTTTACCCTAGCAGCCCATAAGTATTCCATATTTATCTGAAATATATACTAGATTTCAAAGATTTACTAAGAGAAATGATGCAAAATGTTTCCTTCATTTTCTTAAGGTCCTCTGTAGCACCCATCACTGTACCTGATACTTCTTCACAGCCATCGTGGCAGTTGATTAAAAGAACTGATGACTTAACACTTGTTATGTGTTTTGCCTTTTTTTTTCTTTCAATTTTTGGCTGTGCCGCATGGCATGTAGGACTTAACACCTGTTATGTGTTTTGCCTTTTTTTTTTCCTTTCAATTTTTGGCTGTGCCGCATGGCATGTAGGATCTTAGTTCCCTGATCAGGGATCGAACCCACGCCCCCTGCATTGAAAGTGCAGAGTCTTAACCACTGGACTGTCAGTGGTGTTTTGCCAAAAATCCCTGTTTCACCTTTTCCCTACTAGATGTGAGTTTCTTCAATGAAGCAGAACCCCATTCCCTAGGGCCTGGTACACATAGGTGCTCAATGTGAGCTGACATTTTGCTAAATATAGATTAAAAAACAAAAAACCTCTGTCTCCTCCAGCAGAATGTATCCATCCTCCTTAAGGTAGTAACTGCCCTTATCTCATTCTAGTTAGAATCCACAGGAAAGACTCAAATATTGCCTAAAGGAATAAACCAATACGTTTGTAGGGTTTGTAGGTTTCTCTGAGCCAGGATGTCTGTGGCAGCTGTGGGAACTAGCAGAGCTTTGCAGGCACCCCACCCACTAAGGAGCACCTTCCTCCAACATCCCCAACTCCAACCTCACCCTCAGGCACACAACCCTCTCCCTGTCTGTGGGGTTCCGAAGGCTGAATTCCCTGTGCAGGTAAAACTAAGTCACTTTAGTTGTGTCAATGGACTGAAGAAGCTAGGCTCTTCTGTCCATGGGGATTCTCCAGATAAGAATACTGTAGTGGGTTGCCATTTCCTGCTCCAGGGGATCTTCCCAACCCAGAGATAGAACCAGCGTCTCTTTTGTCTCCCTCATTGGCAGGCAGGTTCTTGACCACTAGCGCTACCTGGAAAGCCCTTATCCACTGCGTGTGGGCTCAGTCGGGTCCAACTCTTTGTGACCCCATGGACAGTAGCCCATGAGGCGCCTCTGTCCATGCGATTCCCCAGGCAAGAAATACAGGAGTAGGTTGCCATTTCCTCCTCCAGGGGGTCTTCCTGGCCTGGAGATCGAACCGAATCGAGTGTCCTGTGTCTCCTGCATTCGCAGGTGGGTATTTTTTAACCACTGTGCCGCCTGGGAAGCCCATCCAAGGAATGGGGGACTACAAAAAAATATGCAGAAGGAAGCTGAAGATGGTGTTTATGTGATGCCCAGAATGTCAGTTTCAAAGGGATGGGAGTAAGGGCCGCGAGCCTCAGATGAAACCAAGGGAGGAAACAGATCTTACAGAGATAGAACAAATGCTCAGTATTTTCATGTTAACTTATACAACGTCAGCTCTGGACTGAGGTGATTCCAGATTTGAAGTTTTTTTTTTTGAAGGAGGGAAAAGTAATGACATTTCTAAACACAATTCAGCTGTACTCAATTAGGTAATCTTGTTCTTACCTTGGAAGATAACTGGATTTTAAAAAGGTAACAAAAGTGACTTAAGGGATTTTCAAGGGTGATTATGACTGCTCTTGGGCATCTGTGCCCATCCCATGTTGGAGCCTGGTGCTGTGGAGGAGCGCTTTTAGCCATGATCCTGGTTCAACTGATAAAGCACCCACCGGCCTTTCCTCTTCACCCATCCACTAACCTCTGTGCCCACCCCTCTCTTTCCACCCAACCTCAATTTGGTCAATTCAACTTCCAAAGAGAAACCACCAAATGCAAGAGAAGGAGAGACAGAGGCTCAACTGCAAAGGAAAAGATGTATTTGCATGCAGACCTACATCCTCCCTGGAGAAGAAACAAACCAGCTCTGGAAGGCAAAGTTAAGATTTCTGTAAGGTGGCCCATGGCAAGATCTACCTCCCTAAAATCAACAGCTTTCTTATGAACCAGCAATTGAGTTGGAAAACGTCATTGCAAAGAGCATACCTTGTCTTGTGTTCCTCCAGGCTTCCAGGAACCGCCTGCAGGCTAAGCTGGTGCTGGGGGTGTTAGGGGAGAGCTGTCTCGGCAATTGGGGTCCATTTGACCCTTTGGTCCTCCGGCCATACACAGGCTTTCGTTTCCGTTTCTGAGGTGTCCTTGACTTCGATAGCATGGCAAATCTCAAGACAGTCAGTTGTCTTTGAGCATAAAGAGGGCCCTGCATCTGGGAGAGCCAGCAGTAACGGGGAAGAGTTCTGGTCCTTCCCTTCTCAGCCTCCACTTATTATAGGCTCCCTCCCACCACCCTCCTCCCTACCCCAGCTCTTGCGAAGGCAGGGTCTGGAATCCTCACTCATTTGCATAGCTTAAAGGTTTACTCCAGGTATGGTTCCAGATTAGGGTTAGATGGCAACAAGGACTGCGGTTACAGCAATTTGGAGTCTCTACCTTTTACTGAATTACTGTGCAAAACCCACCTCGTACTTGGACTTTCACTCAAATGTTCGCTATGATATTTTCCTAGGTAGGTAGATAAGATAGATGATCAGATCAGATCAGATCAGGTAAGTCGCTCAGTCGTGTCCGACTCTCTGCGACCCCATGAATCGCAGCACGCCAGGCCTCCCTGTCCATCACCAACTCCCGGAGTTGAGTCAGTGATGCCATCCAGCCATCTCATCCTCTGTCGTCCCCTTCTCTTCTTGCCCTCAATCCCTCCCAGCATCAGAGTCTTTTCCAATGAGTCAACTCTTCACATGAGGTGGCCAAAGTACTGGAGTTTCAGCTTTAGCATCATTCCTTCCAAAGAAATCCCAGGGCTGATCTCCTTCATGGTCCAAATCAGTGTCTACCATTTCAACACTGTGCGTCTCAAGAATGGGTTTATCTATGAAACGGAAACAGACCCGAGAACACAGAACAGACTTTGGTTGCCAAGGGGGAGGTGAGGATGGGAGGAATGGGTTGGGAGTATGGGATTAGTTGTTGTTTAGTCCCCAAGTCGCGTCTGACTCTTTGAGACCCCTGTGGACTGTAGCCCGCCAGGCTCCTCTGTCCATGGGATTTCCAGACAAGAATACAGGAGTGGGTTGCCATTTCTTTCTCCAGGGGATCTTCCCGACTCGGATTGAACCCGTGTCCCCCTGAATTGGCAGGCAGATTCTATACTGCCGAACCAGCCACCTGGTAGCTGTTCAGTTGCTAAGTCGTGTCTGACTCTTTGCAACCCCACGAACTGCACCACACCAGGCTTCCCTGTCCTTCACTATCTCCCTGAGTTTGCTCAAACTCATGTCCACTGAGTCAGTGATGCCATCCAGTCATCTGATCCTCTGCCCGCTTCTCCTCTTGCCCTCAGTCTTTCCCAGCATTAGGGTCTTTTCCAATGAGTCTGCCCTTCACAACAGGTGGCCAAAGTATTGGAGCTTCATCATCAGTCCTTCCAAAGAATAAAGAAAGAAAGTGTTAGTCATTCAGTTGTGTCCAAATCTCTGTGACCCCTTGGACTGTAGCCCACCAGGCTTCTCTGTCCAAGGGATTTTCCAGACAAAAATACCTGGAGTGGGTTGCCATTTCCTTCTCCAGGGGATCTTCCCATTTAGGATTGACTGTCTTGATCTTCTTGCTGTCCAAGGGACTCTCAAGAATCTTCTCCAGCACCACAGTTCGAAAGCATCAATTCTTTGATGCTCAGCCTTCTTTATGGTCCAGCTCTTACATCCGTGCATGACTATTGAAAAAACCATAGCTTTGACTATGTGTATATTTGTTGGCAAAGTGATGCCTCTTCTTTTTAATATCCTGTCTAGGTTTGTCATAGCTTTTCTTCCAAGGAGCAAGCGTCTTAATTTAATGACGGCAGTCACCATTCACAGTGATTTTGGAACCCAAGGGGGAAAAAAAGATGTGCTTTTCATCATGCTGCTGCTGCTGCTGCTAAGTCGCTTCAGTCATGTCCAACTCTGTGAGGACTGGAATGCAAAAGTAGGAAGTCAAGAGACACTTAGAGTAACAGGCAAGTTTGGCCTTGGAGCACAAAGTGAAGCAGGGCAAAGGCTAATAGAGTTTTGCCAAGAGAACGCACTGGTCATAGCAAATGCCTTCTTCCAACAACACAAGAGACAACTCTACACATGGACACCACCAGATGGCCAATACTGAAATCAGATTGGTTATATTCTTCACAGCCAAAGATGGAAGAGTTCTATACAGTCAGCAAAAACAAGACCAGGAGCTGACTGTGGCTCAGATCATCAGCTCCTTATTGCAAAATTCAGGCTCAAATTGAAGAAAGTAGGGAAAACCACTAGGTCATTCAAGTATGACCTAAATCAAATCTCTTATGATTGTACAGTGCAGGTGACAAATAGATTCAAGGGATTAGATACGACAGACACAGTGCCTGAAGAACTATGGACGGAGGTTCTTAGCATTGTACAGAAGGTGATGACCAAAACCATCCCCAAGAAAAAGAAATGCAAGAAGGCAAAGTGGTTGTCTGAGAAGGCCTTCCCAACAGCTGCGAAAAGAAGAGAAGCGAAGGGCAAAGGAGAAAGGGAAAGATATACCCAATTGAATGCAGAGTTCCAAAGAACAGCAAGGAGAGGTAAGAAGGCCTTCTTAAGGGAACAATGCAACATAGAGGAAAACAATAGAATGGGAAAGGCTAGAGACCGGTGGTGGAAGTAAACTATTATATTTAGACTGGATAAACAACAATGCTACTGTATAGCACATGGAATTATATCAATTTCCTGTGACAAACACTAATGGAAAAGAATTTGAAAAAGAATGTGTATACCTATATAACCGAGTCACTTTGCTGTCCAGCAGAATTTAACACAACACTGTACAGCAACTATACTTAAATAAAATAAATTAAAAAAAAAAAAAAAACGCTGTTCATTTCATCTCACCCATTCTTTCCCTGAAGACTTACCCTTTCATAGGTTCCAAAGTTGGCTAGGTATGTTGGGGGCTATTGAAACTAGGTCCACTTTAGATATTTCCCTTGTAACCTTAACACATTATTTCATTGTTTAATCATATTACAGTACAAGTTCATTGTACAAAGGAAACATAATTTTATACAACATTATTATATGCCATACATACTGTACCATATCGATGCCTACTTCACAAAGTTCCCACTAACAAATTCACTGCTGTGAAATAATCAGGTAATTTTAAAAGCTTTATATTTTGAATAAATGCTTACCAGGTTGTCATACGGGTGTTTGAGAATGCTTTGGGAACATACTATTTAGGTAGGAACATATTATTCTTTCTCTAATTAAAAAAAATTTTTTTAATGTTCTTTTAAAATTGTTTAGTTTATTTTTGTCTGCACCGGGTCTTTGCGGCTGCATGGGCTTTCTCGAGTTGCAGCAAGTGGGAACTACTCTCTATTTGTTGTGCCTAGGCTTCTCATTACAGTGGTTTCTCTTGTTGCAGAGCATGGGCTCTAGGGCTTCAGCAGTTTTGGTGTTCCAGCTTTGCTGTCCCATGGCATGTGGACTGGGGATGGAACCTGAGTTTCCTGCATTGGCAGGCAGATTCCAAATGGACCTCTAGGGAAGTCTGAATTATTCTTTTTTTTAAGTAATAGGATATACTAATAGCAATAGCAACAACAAAAGCCTTAGAAATAGCTCAAGTGTCCATCAACAGGAGAATGGTTAAATTATTTTTAGTATAATCATACTGTGGAATACTCTAGAGCAAAGAAAAGTGAAAGTTAGTTTCACAGTCGTGTCGACTCTTTGCGACCCCATGGACTATAGCCCGCCAGGCTCCTCTGTCCGTGGAATTCTCCAGGCAAGAATATGAAGTGGGTTGCCATTTCTTTCTCCAGGGCTCTGTAGCAATAAAAAAACAAATTATTGAGATGTGACAACATGACAAACATTTTATTTACATCAACTACAAGAAGGGGAAAAACTAATCAATGGTGCTAGAACTTGGCATCATGGTTACCACTGGACAGGGAAGGGAGAAGGGGTATGGTGAGGGGAAATTTGGGGTGCTGGAAATATTCTGTTAGTTGGTGTTGGTTTGTATGGTGGTTGCAGGATATGGCTACATGTAAAAAGTCATCAAAAAAAAAAGAAAAGAATAAAGTCATCAAGCCACTACACTTAAGATTAGGGCACTGTTTCCAGTAGTCTACTTATGTGAGAGTTGGACCATAAAGAAAGCTGAGTGCCAAAGAATTCATGGTTTGGAATTGTGGTGCTGGAGAAGACTCTTGAGAGTCCCTTGGACTGCAAGGAGATCCAACCAGTCCATCCTAAAGGAAATCAGTCCTGAATATTCACTCAAAGGACTGATGCTGAAGCTGAAACTCCAATACTTTGGCCACCTGATGCGAAGAACTGACTCCTTTGAAAAGACCCTGAAGCTGGGAAAGATTGAAGGCAGGAGAAGGGGATGACAGAAGATGAGAAGTTGGATGGCATCACTGACTCAATGCACATGAGTTTGAGTAAACTCTGGGAGTTGGTGATGCACAGGGAAGCCTAGCATGCTGCAGTCCATGGGGTTGCAAAGAGTCGGACACAACTGAATGACTGAACTGACAATCCAACCTGCCAGTTGACTCCTAGGTATTTATCCCAAAGACATGAAAAGAGGCAGCCATAAAGCCTTCCAGTCAACATTTCTTCAGTCTATGCTGTGATTAGTCGCTCAGTTGTGTCCAGCTCTTTGCAACCCCGAGGACTGTAGCCCACCAGGCTGCTCTGTCCATAGGAATTCTCCAGGCAAGAATACTAGAGTGGGTTGCCATTCCCTTCTCCAGGGGATCTTCCAAACCCAGCGGTCAAACCCAAGTCTCCTGCAGTGCAGGCAGATTCTTTACCAAGGAGCCTCTGGAAAAACCCTCAGTGAAAGAAGCCAGATGCAAAATACCACACGGAATAGGATTGCAATTATATGAAATGTCCAGAATAAGCAAATGCATTGAGACAGAGAGTGGATTAGTGGTTGCCCGGGGCTGGTGGAGCAAACGGGATTAACTGTAAATGGACCCAAGGGATCCTTTGAGAGTGATGGAAAGTTTCTAAAATTAGATTATAGTGGAAGTGCATGTCGGTAAACTTACAAAAAATCATTGGATTGTACACTTTAAATGGGTTAATTTTATGATGTGTAAATTATACCTCAATAAAGGTGAAAAATAAAACCCTTCTAGTGCTGATGCAAAATCTGCTGCAGATATAACCATTAGTTAAATATGCAGCCACTTGAGTCATAAGTACTTCAAAAAGGACTTGCTGGCCTGACAAACTGCCACTCCCTACAAAACCCCTCATGCTTAGCTACCCAGGGTACTTGGAGTTCTTCTAATGTCAGTCACTGCCTTACTTTTTTATTTCTTTTTTGCATTTTAGTTTCCTATTATATTTTTAAAAATTGTATACAACTTGAAAGACTATTTTCCACTTCCAATTATTATAAAATATGGGCTGGGACTTCCCTGGTGGTCCACTGGTTAAAAATCCACCTTCGAATGCAGGGGACGAAGTGTTGATCCTTGGTCTGGGAACTAAGATCCCAGATGCTACAGAGCAACTCATTCCACATGCCTCAACTACTGAGTTGAGTAAACTCCGGGAGTTGAGTAGAGTGTGAGTAAACTCCGGGAGTTGGTGATGGACAGGCAGGCCTGGCGTGCTGCAGTCCATGGGGTCGCAAAGGGTCAGACACGACTGAGCGACTGAACTGGACAACTACTGAACCCAAGCGCCACAACTGGAGAGTCCATGCACCATAACCAAAGATCCCACAAAATGCAGCAAAGATTCCATGTGCCACAACTAAGACCCAATGAAGCCAAATAAATAAACAAATACTAAAAAAATTGGCTATATCACCTGTGTTGTGCAATATCTCATCCTTTAGCCTATCTTACACCGAATACTTTGTATCTCCCGCTCCCCCCATGGGGCTTCCCAGGTGGCGCTAGTGGTAAAGAACCCACCTGCCAATGCTGGAGACATACGAGATGTGGGTTCGATCCCTGGGTGGGGAAGATCGCCTGGGGGAAGGCATGGCAACCCACTGCAGTATCCTTGCCTGGAGAATCCCATGGACAGAGGAGCCTGGTGGGCTCTAGTCCATGGGGTCCCAAAGAGTCAGACATGACTGAAGAGACTTAGTTCCCCTCATAGCCCCTCTCCCACCCTCACCCCCACTGGTAACCACTAGTGTGTTGTATCCCTGAGTCTGCCCCTTTTTTGTCATATTTGATAGTTTGTTGTATTTTTAAGATTCCGCATGTAAGTAATATTATACAATATTTGTCTCACTCTACCTCCACACTTTTGTTCCAGCAGTTTCCATGGCCCACAGGAGATGAAATTCTGGACATTTTTCAGAGTATTTCTCAGATTTCTGCCCTTTCAGAAGGCTTCTCCAGTAGCCCCGCTCTTCACACTCTACGCCTGCCTCACTCCCCACAGAATGGATTATTCCCTGCTCCAGCTTTGGTCTAACTGCATGATGAGAAAATTCCAAAGACCTGCTGTGCAACCTAGGTCCTGCGGTTAACATCATGGTGTCGTGAACTTGGGCTTCCCGGGTGGTTCAGTGGTCAAGAACCCGCCTGCCAAGGCAGGAGATGCACAAACTTGGGTTCGATCCCCGAGTCAGGAAGCTCCCCCGGAGGTGACAGTGGAAGCACACTCCAGTACTCTTGCCTGGGAAATCCCAGGGACAGAGGAGCCTGGTGGGCTGTAGTCCATGGGATCGCCAAGAGTCAGACATGACTGAGTGAGCACGCACGCATGTCACTCACTTAAAAACTTGTGGAGAAGGCAGATCTCAGGGTGAGTGTTTTTACTACAAAAGAAGAAAAAGAAAGAAAGAAAAAAAAGAAGGGACACAAGAAATCTTTGGGAGGTGATGAATATTTTTGTTCCCTTGAGTGTGGCAATGGTATCGTGGGTATATATGTGTGTGTCCAAACTCCCAAGATAAATACATTAAAGATGCATGATTTGGGGGACTTCCCTGGTGGTCCAGGGACTAAGGCTTCTCACTTCCAAAGCAGGGGGCTCGGGTTTGATCCCTGGTCAGGGAACTAGATCCCACAAACCACAATCAAGACCCAGTGAAGACAAATACATAAACAATATATTTTTTTAAATGTACAATTTTTATATTAAGTATGACTGAGTGGTCAGTCGCTCAGTGATGTCTGACTCTTTGCAACACTGTGAACTATAGCCTGCCAGGCTCCTCTGTCCACGGAATTTTCCAGGTGAGAATACTGGAGTGGGTTGCCATTTCCTTCTCCAGGGGATCTTCCTGACCCTGAGATCAAACCTGTGTCTCCTGCATTGGCAGGCAGACTCTTCACCACTGAGCCACCTGGGAAGCCCATATTACATACACCAAAGCTGAAAAAAGAAGCAAGAGATGGAAAAATAATTACATAAAATAATGTTGAAGATTCCCTGGAAGAGGGCATGGCAACCCACACACCAGTATTCTTGCCTGGAGAATCCCCATGGACAGAGTATCCTGGCTGGCTACAGTCTATGGGGTTGCAAAGAGTTGGACACGACTGAGTGACTAAGCACAACACAACACATTATCTTAAAGGGAATTTTTTTTCATTTTTTTCATTTTGGCTGTGCCAACACAGCTTGGGGACCCCCGCAGCGAAAGCACCAAGTCCGAACCACTATCACCATCGAATTCCCTTAAAGGGAATTTAAAAAACAGATTCTATTGACCCCACTATTGTGAACTTTGTGTCACTTTTAGTTTGTTATCTGAGGCTCTGCATAAGAGCAAGACATGGAACAGGGCCTCAAAAGTTGAGGAGGTCAGGAAAGAATGGGGGAAGGAGAGAGGAGGAAAAAGTGGATAGAGGGGATATAATTGAGCAGTGAAAGGAAAGTCCCCAGTGGTTTCACTCATCCATTTCCTCACCAGGTCTTTACTGAGCACCTACTATGTGCTCAGCCTTAGGAACAAGAATGTGAACCCAGCCAAGTCTAGCAAGGGTTTCAGTCAATAGGAGAGCTCCCAGAATGGTTATGATTTTAAAGGGCTAATCAAAGTCAACTGAATGCCTTTCTTTCCAAATCCAATTATTTTCGGGTGTGTGCAGCAGCAGGGGCTGAGTCATCAGCAAGTTTCCTTTGGCCCTACATTCTCCTGGAGGAGTCGGATTAAAAAATAGATACATCTCAAAGTGCCAGGAAGAGAAGCAAGGCAGGCTGAGGGGAAGAGAGGGTGGTCCAGGAACGTCTTCTAAGGAGGGGCAGTGGGAGGTAAGCATCCAGCAGCCCTGGTATCTCTGCCCGCCACCCCTGCTCTTGGTCAGGGGTGAGGGGTGGAGCTCCCTGTGCCTCAGTGTTTGGATTCTTAGCAACGGAGACAGTCATGCTGGCCCCAGCGTCACTCTGCAGATAGAACAGAGCAATGCTTAGAGAACCTGGGCACTGGCTGGGCAGGGAGCCCTGTGTTTCTAGAATGTCTCCTTCAGACTCTGACGTGCAGTGAGGTCACTTCACCCTCATACAGACTATTCAAAATAATAATAATAATCGTTGTTGTTGTTGAGTCAATCAGTTGTGTCCGATTCTTTGTGACCCCATGGACGGTAGCCTGCCAGGCTCCTCTGTCCATGGGATTTCCCAGGCAAGAATACTGGAGTGGTTTGCCATTCCCTTCTCCAGGGGATCTTCCTGACCCAGGGATCAAACCTGGATCTCCTGCATTGCAGGCAGATTCTTTACCACCTGAGCCATCAGGGAAGTCCCCTGTGGTAGTAGTAATAATCCTAATTTGTTCTGATAGTTAATATCCATCTCCCGGCTATTGATTGTCAGCTCCACAAAGCAGAAAGAATTTCCTCTGTCTCTTTTTGTCTCCCCAAAGCCTGCATATGACTGGGGGTAAAGAATCTGCCTGCAATGCGGGAGACCTGGGTTTGTTCCCTGGGTCAGGAAGATCCCCTGGAGGAGGACATAGAACCCACTCCAGTATTCTTGCTTGGAGAATCCCATCGGGAGAGGAGCCTGGCAGGCTATGATCCATAGGGTCAAAAAGAGCTGGACACAATTGAGCAACTCACACACACAATAGCAGTTTGGTGAATGAATGAATGGGAAGAACTCTTGTGTTTTGACCTTAGAATCAGATTGGCTTCTCTCTACTCCCTTCCCCTAAGTCCCTCCCATTCTCTCACCTCCAACACTTCTGTGAGGGCTTGACTTTGAAGCTGAGCCTTGAAGCTAGACCAGGAGGGAGGAGAAGCAGATGCTCTGCCTTAAGGAGTGAAAGAGCTGGAGGGCAAACGCCTGGAGGCTGGCTTCTGTGTGAGCTGCAGGAAGACAGGAGGGGTCCAGGAAGGGTCTGGTGGGTGCCATCAGATATGTCCTGCTGGGTGGAGATGGATTAGACTTCTAATCTCAGCCCCGTTATCACACCCAGGTTGACCTTGGGCCTTCTCCAATCAGGAAAACTGTCCTCTCTTGGGCCAAGACACTTTCATAAGCTTTTCGAGGACTGCTCCCATCACTGTGGAATGTTCCCGTTTTTGTGCTTCCCTGGTGGCTCAGATTGTAAAGAATCTGTCTGTCATGTAGGAGATGTGGGTTCTATCCCTAGGTTGAGAAGATCCCCTGGAGAATGAAATGGCAACCCACTCCAGTATTCTTACCTAGAGAATTCCATGGACAGAGGAGCCTGGTGGGCTACACAGTTCATGGGGTCGCAAAGAGTCGGACACGACTGAGTGACTAACACTTTCACTTTCTGCAGCCCAAGCGTCAGTGCCCCCACTCAGAACCCCACAGCAGATCCTCACCTGGCCCCCTACTCTTTTTTTTTTATTTTAATTTAGTTTTGGCTGTGCAGGCTTCTCATTTCGGTGGCTTCTCTTCTCTGCAGAGCACGGACTCTAGGTACAAGGGCTTTAGTAGTTGTGGCGCTCAGGTTTAGCTGCTCTGCGGCATGTGGAATCTTGCCATACCAGGGATCGAACCCATGTCCCCTGCGTTGGCAGGTGGATTCCTAAGCACTGGACCACCAGGGAAGCTCTGGCCCCTCACTTTTGCCCCCTTGCCACCTGCATGAGGCATTAGGACTCCTTTCAACAGTTGGGTGCCTGATAGATGAGCACCTATGGGATGCTCAGTCCTGTTTGGGGGCACCGGGGAGACAAAGTCTTTGGCCTTGAGCAACCTTCATTCTAGGGGAAGAGACAAGCTGAGAAGTAAGATACACAGGGTCCCAGGGGTCTCTGGAGAGGAATAAAGCAGGGAGGAGGGCAGGCTGGGGAGGGTACAGGTAGAGGGCTGAGGGACAGGTGAGGCATGGTGGTGTGGGGGATGAGGGAGAGGAGGGGTCTTGCAGGACTTCTGGCCCTCCTCATTGTTGCTGGTGGGACGTCAAGGCTGGGGAGAGGTGGGCTCTTCTGGGGGTGGTGAAATAGGTTATGTTTCCCGGCTTCAACCCCAAAAGACCCCTATTACCCTTAGGACAAAGGCAAAGCTTCCCCAGGGGCAGCCTGCATGGTCCTCTCTGCCCTTGGCTTCCTGTCTCTCCCACGCCCTCTCACCGGCCACACGGGCCCTAGGGCCTTTGCATGAGTGGCTGCTTCCTCTGCCAGGACCATTCTTCCCCTCCCACCTCCCTAAGGGGACTCCTAGCATCTTTCACCCCTGACTCTTTCACTTCATCCATGACGCTGTCTCCCAGGTGCTCTGACTGGTTCACACCAGTTGTCATCTCCTCTCCTGGCACCTTTCATCTCAGCACCAGCCCAGGGGGTAAGTGTGCGTTCCTTTGGGCTAGCGTTTGAGGATCATCTCTCTTGCTGTCTGTTGAATCCCCAGCGTCTGGTAAAGGACCTGGCACATAGTAGGGGTACCACTCATGGCTGTCGAATGAAAGAATAAAAGGAGGGAGGTACAAGGGGACAGAAACATAGCCCAGTGGGTCTTTGTATTCCCAGTAGTGCGGAGCATGTTGGGATAAAATCCAGGCTGAGCCACTCCCAGCCCTGGGACCCTGGGGCAGGCACAGGGGCTCTTTGACCTCAGTTTCTCTCATTTGTAATAAAGGAATGATCGCAATACCTCCTACCCTAGTGGACTTTGGGTG
Organism: Bubalus kerabau; assembly: GCF_029407905.1. Taxonomy (NCBI): domain Eukaryota; kingdom Metazoa; phylum Chordata; class Mammalia; order Artiodactyla; family Bovidae; genus Bubalus; species Bubalus kerabau. The sequence goes on from NC_073646.1 coordinate 8,809,111, forward strand.
TGTGTTGGGGGAGGGATGTGAAATATACATAACATAAAGATGTGACATTTCCCCATTTTAAACTGCACCATGCACAAGCTTCTGGCAGTAAGCACACTCACAATGTGGGGCAGCCATCGCCACTATCCAGTTGTTCCAGAACCTATTGGGGTTTTATTTTATTTATTGTAGCATCACTGACTCGATGGACGTGAGTCTGAGTGAACTCCGGGAGTCGGTGATGGACAGGGAGGCCTGGCGTGCTGCGATTCATGGGGTCACAAAGAGTCGGACACGACTGAACTGAACTGATCACCACTATCCAGTTGTTCCAGAATCTGTTGGGTTTTTATTTTATTTATTGTATTTTTTGGCCACACCACGCAGCAGTAGGATCTTAGTTCCCTGACCAGGGATCAAACCCATGTCCCCCCTGGCATTGGAAGCATGGAGTCTTAACCACTGAACCACCAGGGGAGTCCCCCTATTGGGTTTTTATGAAGACTATAACATACATCTAAAGCTTTCACACTGGTTCATGGATTTGGGAAGAGCTTGGGCTTCTTTGGTGGCTCAGATGGTAAAGAATCTGCCTGCAATGCGGGAGACCTGGAGGAGGGAAGATCCCCTGGAGGAGGGCATGGCAATCCACTGCAGTATTCTTGCCTAGAGAATCCCCATGGACAGAGGGGCCTGGCAGGCCACAGTTCATGGGATTGCAGAGTCGGACACGACTGAGCGATTAAGCGTGCGCACACACACGGAGAACATTAATAACTACCTTCAATATTAGTACTGCTGACGGTACCAAAAAACACTTCTTCCTTGTTTTCTGTCTCACAGGCATCAGGTGCACTGGGTCCCTGACGTATATTAACTCATTCACCTCTCCGTCTGACGCATGAGGGGCAGGCCTCTGTGAAACTGAGGGAACAGCGCAATTCAGTAACTTGCCAGCATAACACAGCAGAATCAGGGATTGAACCTGGCTCTGCAATCTACACTCTTGATTTCCGTGCAATGCCCAGCTCAGGTGATGCCAGAAGAATTGGTGTTTTCCCAGGAGGGTGGGGCAAGGGATAAAAGTCTCCCAGGGAAAAAACTGAGGCAGGGTTTTCCTTCACTCCAGGTGCCACCTGTAGGGGACACAGCCTGCTGCTTGCAGGGAGGTAGGGCGGAGGCTTGCTCCTCCTCCTCCTCCTCGCCTTCTTTCTCTCTCTCTTTTTTTTTCTTTATATATTTTATTGAAGTGCAGTTGACTTGGGCTTCCCTGGTAGCTCAGATGGTAAAGAATCTGCTTGCAATACGGGAGACCTGGGTTCAATCCCTGGGTTGGGATGATCTCCTGGAAAAGGTCATGGTAACCCACTCCAGTATTCTAGCCTGGAGAAGCCCCATGGACAGAGGAGCCTGGTGGGCTGCAGTCCATGGGGTCACAAAGAGTTGGACATGACCGAGCAACTAAGCACAGTTGACTTACAACACTTCAGGTGCACAGCAAGGTGATTTGTTCATACATATATACATATACTATTTTTGGAATTATTTTCCATTATAGGTTATTACAAGATATGAACTCATAGTTCCCTGTGCTATACAATAAATTTTTGTTGCTTGTTACATATCTATTTTTTTTAAATAGATATTAAAATTTAAAATAGATATTAAAATTTCTAGTAAAATAGAAATTTAGTGTTCTATTCATACTAAGTCAAACAAGTGGAATCAATATGTCATAAATTTTTTAGTTAGGTAAAAATTTATGTCTTCTAAAATATATATTATACATATGATTTGTATATGTAAAAACAAAAACCTTTCTACTCTGCTTGATAAATGCTTGAGAAAGAACATCAAAAAAAAAAAAGAGAGATGGCAAAGTTGGGAAACACAGACTAAATGAAATGGGAGCACTGAATATGAAATTAAAGTGAAACAAACTGGATAAAGGTAATCTGATGCTCCTTCTTGTATAGCTGTCATCTTGTTAGACTGGCAGCGGGTGAGCCTTTATCCCCGGGGGCCAGAGGAACCAGCTCTGGCTCCGTCGGACTGAACTGCCAGACTAGAAACCAAGAAACACTCACTGACTCCTGGGCAGTCCAAGAGCTGATTCACACCCATGGCTCAGCCTTGGCTCTGCACATGTGCCATGAGAGGGGCGCCAGGCTGCAGCGGGGGCAGAAAGGAGACAGAGCGGGCATGTCCGTCCCTACCACTGATCTGCCTTACGCCAAGATGCTCAGGACATCCCAAAGACTGCAATTTTCTTCTCCCTTCAGAGGCTCGCTACAAAGAGAGGGCAGTTTTCAACGTAATAAGCACAAGAACGCCTGGGGTGTTTTTTAAAAAAATGCAGATGGGTAGGTCCCCCTTTTTTAAAAAATTATTTTTATTTATTTGGCTGCACCAGGTCTTAGCTGCGGCACAACAGATCTCGTCTCTTCCTTGGGGCACGCAGGATCTTTTTTTCTTTCAGTTGCTGCATCCAGGATCTACGTCCCTGACCAGGGATCACACCCAGGCCCCCTGCATTGGGAGCCCTGAGTCTTAGCCATTGGACCACCAGAGAAGTCCCTGAACTGAGGTTGTATATCTGACTCATTAAGGCCAAGTGGAATCATTTTCCTGGGAATTTGGAACTGAGACTAAAGAAGAATGTGAATTCTGGACACTTTGAGGCTGCTTGACTCCAGATCCAAGCTCTACTCCTTAACACCTGGGTGGTCCTGAGCACGTCGCGTCTCCTCCCCAGGCTTCAGTTTTCACATCTGTGCAATGGGAATAGTTACATTAGTATCTACCTCATAGGGCTGTTGTAAGGAGAAAATGAATTTACACATAAGGTGCTTTGAACAGTGCCTGGCACACAGTGAGTGCTCGAAATATGTTTGTTGTTGCTGTTGTTATAAGTTAGGATTCTTCTGTTCTAAGGGTTCTAGGCAGCACACAACTTTATCTTAAGTAAAAAAATAGCCATTTGTTGGAAGGAGAGAGGATAGATCAGAGAATCCAAGGAAAAGCTGAACCACCCAGACCCAGGAAGGGAGAGGAGTAGCCCTGGGATCCATGAGGTGGGCTCCACCAGTCTCTCCAGGCACTGCTGCAGGGTGAGCAGACACCAAGATTTAGATTTTAAGACAGATCTAGTCCCAGCACACCCTTACCCTTTGGTACCTCGATCAACAAGCTCAGTCAAGTTGCAAGTAGTGGAGAAAGAGAATTTCCTTTAAATTCAAGGGCCGCAGTTGGAGGATGAGTTCAGAGAAAAGTTTGCTCTGGGTATCACTAATCCATCCAACAGCTTTGCAGAATTAGAGGAAGACCTTCCCAGTGGGTAGATGCAGCCTCACCCTTAATGAATGGCTTGATAAACACAGGAGGGACTAGGGTTCAACCCTCCAGGGGCTTCATTGCTCAGGGGCCCTTGCGCAGGGTGGAACCTGCCTAACCATCCGTGGCCACCCTTCCTCCACTACCAGGCACACAGAGAGGTTGAGAGAAAGACTCTGTGTGGTAGGACTGAGCTCTGAAGCTGCCACAGTCCCTGGAGTGGTCCAGGAGCACAGGGAGTCAAGCTGGAGAGAGAAAGGAGGCATGCAACTTGCAGACAGAAACTGAGCCAAGATGCTCTTGAAATGCAGATCCGTTCTGTGTTTCTGATGGCTTTCCACTTCTGGACCCTCCTGAGGTCTTTAGGTTCGGCGAGGTGCTCCCATCTCCCGAGTGTGAGCTCTCCCTTTTGCTCAAGCTGGCTGCCTTCCTGCCCCAGCTGACTCTTGACAAGGACGGAGGAAGCATTTGGTTACAGCTGTCATTCTCCTGGGTTGACGGGGAGACATTTTTGCTGAACACCACTGGGAGGTGAGATGCCGATGACATCCAGTCTACTAAAGGGAGTGGCGTGGTGCTGGAGTCCCTGGAGGTAGTGATGAAAAATGATGTCGGATTCTCTGCAGTTGATGGATGAGAATATACCCACCTCCACCCCCTGAGCTGCAGCTATTCTAGGAAAGAGGCTCTGGCAGCACTGAGAGAAGCTTCCACAAGGAGGAGCCTCTGCGGGTAAATTAAAAGAGATCCCTTTGATGAGCCCTAAATCAGTCCTGCTAGACCTTCTGACTCCAGGCCTTTCTGGGTCAGAAGGCCCAAGATGATGAGCCATAACCAGCAACACGGTAAATGTGGCACTTTCTCCCTCCCCTGTAACACTCCTCACCCCAGGAATGTGGGGGGTAGGATTATTTTATATCAGGTCTGTGATTTCATAATACTGATTGATCTGCTGTGCAAATACAGGGTAACCTTGTGTAAACTGAAATGTCCCTTCTCTGGTTCACACTACCCTCAGTGATAACATTGATGGGAATGGAGTGAATGATCGCAGTTCCTCGGTGTAATGCTGTGTTGCTGTTGTTGTTGTTTTAGGCTCTAAGGCGTGTCCGACTCTTTTGTGACCCCATGGACTGTAGCCGCCAGGCTCCTCTGTCCATGGGATTTCCCAGGCAAGAATTCTGGAGTGGGTTGCCGTTTCCTTCTCCAAGGAATTTCCCAAACCAGGGATTGAACCCACGTCTCCTGCGTGGGCAGGCAGATTCTTTACCACTGACTGAGCCATCTGGGAAGCCACATGGCAAGAATATCCATGCAAAATAAAGCCAGGCAGCAAGCAACTCAGAGACCAGAGAGAGAGAGAAAAGGAAAGAGAAAGAACTTAGCTCTGAAGTTCCCAGGGGTTTTCACCAATCACTTACCTCCAAACTAATCTCTGTGAGTTTGGGTTTGTACTCAAAGGAGAAAGTCACATCAGGGATTCCAGTTGATGTGATTTTGGAGTAGTCTTCCTCAAGAAAAAAAAGATTTAATCACCATTATAAAATTGTTAGGAAACCAACAGCAGGCCAGGTTTGCTTCAAATGCTATTGTTTGCCAACCCCTGATCTAACGCATCAAAAAACGGACCCTGTAACTTGAAAACACATCACCTAAAATACATTATCCTCTTACACTCAGGTCTTAGGAAGGTAGAAGTAAGGGCCTCCAAAACTCAAGCTTCATGAGCCTCACACTCCCTTAAGATCAGTCATTTCATTTGTTTGCATCTATTACTATTTGAGGTGGTGGTGGTGAATGTTCTCAAGCACTGCCTTATGATTACATTAGTTTCTGAGTCTGTCTTCAAGGCACCTGACAGCTGGCAAATGGTTAAGAATATTTATACTCTTTCTCTTTTAACTGTACCAAACAAAAAGAGAAAGAAAGAAAAATCTATCCTGCCAGGACTCTCTGTTCTCCTTTGGAAACCAATTTAGCAGTTCCCTGCACTCAGTTGGCTCCCACTAACAACACAGATAAGCTTAATAATAGGTGTGAGGCACGGTGCTAAGTGCTTTAAAGGCATTTTCTTATTTAATCTTCTTGATAACCCTGGGAGGCAGTGTGGGGGTCATTGTTGATTGCCTACTCAGCAACCAGTCTGGCTTTTCTTGAAATTGAGATGCATGTAGCTCACGTGACTGAGGGCCAGCCAATCCCGTCCCCCAGCTTCAAGAGTGGACTCTGATTGGTCTAAACTTGGTAATCCCATTTTGCTGCCTGTGATTGGGTCAGGGATCCAGGCCCAAGCCAATCAGCTTCAGGCATCCCCCAGTGAATGGCTTCTCAGACTTAAATTGGACCAATTAGACTGAAAGGACAGAGTTTTAGTCCATGATTTTGGGCGTGAGTCTCTATTGCTCGGTTGGATATGAACACCAAGGCATGTGGCCTCAGCTACCACGAGAAGTCTTCCAATAGCCACAAAAGAACTGCAACCTTGGTCTGAAAAATAAAAGTTTCTGGGTCCTCGATTCAGCTTCAAGATGAGCCATTTCTGAAGCCCACCCTCCCTCCGGGCTTTTTGCTATGTGAGATGATACATTTTCTTATGGTTGATACACATTTTTGTTCCTTACAGCCAAAGACATCTCACTGATGCATGTAGATATTTTCCCTCATTTTACATTTGAGAGAGCTGAATTCAAAGATGTTACGTAATGTAAATGAGTCACTCAGCTAGTAAGTGGTAGATCTGGGTCTCTATCACTTCCATGCTAATGCCTTTAATCACGCCGTGTGAGGATTAGCTGGTGCACCCATGCCATGCCCTACTGCCCGCCCCCCACCGCCCCGTTTCTGCAATGCAACTAATGAATAGCAGCAGTAATCATAATGGTATATTATACAATGGTATATAATACTTGGGCTTTCCTGATAGCTCAGTTGGTAAAGAATCTGCCTGCAATATAATATTGGTTTTTACAAACGTTTTTATTTATTTGTTTATGACTGCACCGGCTCTTCCTTGCTATGCAGGGGTACTCTCTAGTTGCCGGTGGCGGGGCTTCTCATTGTGGTGGCTTCTCTTGTGGCAAGGGCTCTCAGTGAATGGGCTTCAGTAGTCCCGGCAGGTGGGCTCAGTCGTTGTGGCACTTGGGTTTATTTGCCCCTCGCCACGCGAAATCTTCATGGACCAGGGATCAAATCCGTGTTCCCTGCATTGGCAGGACTCTCAACTAGGAAGTCCCTATAATACTTGCTGGATGTCTAATACTACATGTCAAGTCCTGTTCAAACTCACCTGTGTTCATTCTTGTAAATAGTTACTATTGTCTCTGTGTAACAGATAAGGAAACTGAGGCACAAGGGTTTGAGCAACTTATCCATGGTCACATAATTGCTCAAGTTCCAACTATGAGTGCTCTTACTCTGCCAAATAGAGAAAATGTAGTTTAGGACCGACTTCAGTTGCCTAAGCCTGGAAACTTGTTGCTATGGATGCCACCATATTCCATCATCTTACAGTCAAATGGCTTCACTTGTTTGCAAAACCAGCCTAGCTCCTTTAGGCATTTGGAGTTTCCAAACCTTAGGGCATAGCACAGAGGCAAAAAAAAAAAAAAAAAAAAATAGTGACCGTTATTTTTCTGTGTCCATTTATCTCCTGGCTAATTTTTCTTGCTGGCTAACTTTTTCCAGTTTGCGTTTGTAGCTGCACCACCACCCACTTCCTTATGTTAGGACTTTAAATGAATTGCATTCTTGGAACATTCACCTCCCTTCTTTCCTCTCCTGTCTGAAGCTCAGGAAACCCAGCTGGCACTAGGTTCATATTTTACTTGTTTCTTCTTGCTTATCATTAACTTAGGTGCTAAAAACCATCCCAAGTCTATAGCCAGTGTCTAAAGGATGCCTGCCACAGGCCCAGCACTGCCCCCAGGGCTTAGCACACATTTCTGGCAACTATCTCTGAGGCAAGTCCTATAATTATCATCTGTCCTTTAGGGATGGAAAAAAAAAACCTGAGGCACAGAGAGATGAAGTAATTTGCCAAGGTCATACAGCAGTATGAAACAGAGCAAAGATTTGAACATAAAAGGTCTGACTCATCACTCATTGTGGTGGACCCTGGTGTTACTATTGGAAGAAGGGAAATCCAATATCAACGCGCTTTCAAGATATTAGTTAATAGGACTTCCCTGGTGGTCCAGTGGTTAAGAATCCACCTGCCAATGCAAGGGACATGGGTTTGATCCCTGGTTGCCGCGGGGTAACTAAGCCTGTGGGCCGCAAGGACTGAGTCCCCTCCCTCTGAAGCCCATACTCTGCAGCAGGAGAAGCCACTGCAGTGAGAAGCCTCACACCACAGCTAGAGAGTAGCCCCCACTCCCCATAGTCAGAGAAAGCCAGTGTGTAGCAACCAAGAGCCAGGGCAGCCAAAAATAAAAATAAATAAATAAATGATTAAATAACATATTGGTTAATAAGACATAACGAATAAGGACCTACTGTATAGCGTAGGGACGTACACTTAATATTTGGTAACACCCTATAAGGGAAAAAAATTCAGAAAAGAAAATTTATCTACCTGCCTATCTATCTATTTAAATCGCTGTGCTTTGCACCTAAAACTAACATGACATTGTAAATCAACTATAAGACAATTTTTAAAAAACATGTTAAAGTGAATAAACCTAAACATATATATGTGTGTGTGCATATATATATATATATGTATATATAATTAATATATACATTAAAGCGTGCCAGCCCCCTACTGGGCCCATCTTGTACTTGGTGAAGATTCTATCAAGCGAGGACTCGTATTTCTCAGATCTGATCTTTCCCATTCTGGTCTTTTGCACTCAGCCTGGTTTCCTTAGCATAAAATGCTCTTTGAAGAATTCCTCCTTGGCTCTTCCATTCCTTCAGAGCTGGGCTGTTCAGCACAGAAGCTGCCACTCACACTCGGCTACTGGAAATGGGGCTAGTCTGAACCAAGATGCGCTTGTAAGCATCAAACATACACCAGATTTCCAAGAGTTAGTAAAAAAAGAAAAGCAATTAAAAAAAATTCACCTATTTCTTCTTACTTTGAAAACGTGGCTACTAGAAAATTAGAAATCACATATATGGCTTGCATTATGTCTGTATTGGATGGCATCCATCTAATGCCCCCTCCTCCAAGAAGCCTTTCTGAACCACTCCACACAGAGTAAGCCCTCTCCCCTATAGCTGGGTTCTAACCACAGGTATTTATTTTTCTGTCACCTAAAAGTCCAAAAGTGGGCAGTGCTAGGCTCGGCTGAGGTTTCATGGCTCCTAGAAGCCAGACTCCTTCTACCCTGTTGCTCTGCTGGGCACAACCTTTATTACATGGTTAAGACAGGTGCTCCAGCATTCTCCCATCCACCCTGTCTTTTAGGACCCTTCCTGTAAGGGGCACACATGGCTTCAGCTTCCAATCCCATTGGAGAGGACTCAGTCACATGGCCATGCCAGCTGCCAGGAAGCCTGGGATATTCTGCATGGCACAAGAAAGTGTTAGTCACTCAGTCCTGTCCAAGTCTTTGCAACCCCATGGACTGTAGCCCACCAGGCTCCTCTGTCCATGGAATTCTCTAGGCAGGAATTGTGGAGCGGGTTGCCATTCCCTTCTCTGGGGGATCTTCCCGACCCGGGGATGGAATCTGGGTCTCCCGTATTGCAGGCAGGTTCTTTACCATCTGAGCCACCAGGGAAGCCCTGCATGGCCACATGCCCAGCTACGAATTGGGGGGATCTATGACTTTAAAAGAAAGAAGAGCTGTGGGAGGACAACGGACAACCTGTATTCTGTCTCCAGTAAACAGTCTCTTCTTTATTTCCCAGAACCGGTCATAATCTGTTATCATTTCAGTTGCTTATCTGCTTCCTTTGGGACACGCTCCCCTCTTTGAATATAAGCTCTGAAATGACAGAGATTTGTAAATCTTTCCAGCTCTGTGCCCCACTGTTTGATGGACTACCTGGCACAAACTAGGCATGTAGTAAGTGTTTGTTTAATAGATCACTGTTAGCGCCAGATCACTTAGAACAAAGCCATCATGCAGTTCATGAGTAGGGTTTGTAGTATTTTTTCCCACCACAAAGTCAAAGTATTAAAAGAGATAATTTTCCAGATCATTGCTGGATGGGTGGTTGGGCTGGCAGTTTCTCTAACTTCTTTTTTTTTTAATTAATTAATTTTTTATTGAAGGATGATTGCTTTACAGAATTTTGCTGTTTTCTGTCAAACCCCAACATGAATCAGCCATAGGTATATATATATCCCCTCCCTTTTGAAACTCCCTCCCATCTCTCTCTCTCTCTTTTTTTTTTTTTTAATGTGTATTTATTTGGATTCCCAGATGGCTCAGTGGTAAAGAATCCACCTGCAATGCAGGAGACTTGGGTTTGATCCCTGAGTCAGGAAAATCCCCTGGAAAAGGGAATGGCAACCCACTGCAGTATTCTTGCCTGGAGAATCCCATGGACAGAGGAGCCTTGTGGGCTACAGTCCATGGGGTTGCAAAGAGTCGGACACAACTGAGCATACACACATATTTATTTATTTTTATTTATTTATTTGGCTGCGGTCTTAATTGAAGCATATGAGATCTTTGTCTTTGTGATGGTATGCAGGATTTTTTTTTTTTAGTTGTGGCATGTGAGATCTTTAGTTGCAGCATGGGAACTCTTAGTTGTGGCATGTGGAATCTAGTTCATTCCCTGCTAGGCCCCCTGCACTGGGAGCATGGAGTCTTAGCCACTGGACCACCAGGCAAGTCCTACTAACTTCCTTTTAATACTAAACCTAATACCTTTTAATACTAAACCAGTGTATTGCCTGCCAGGCACAGTAGCCTGCACCTATAGTCCCAGCTACTTGAGAGGCTGAGGCTGGAGGATCTTCGAGACCAGGAGTTCTGGGCTGTAGTGCATTATATCTTGTTATTTTGGGCTCCCCAGGTGGCTCAGACAGTAAAGAATCTGCTTGTAATTCAGGAGACCCAGGTTTGATCCCTGGGTTGGGAACATCCCCTGGAGAAAGAAGTGGCAACCCACTCCAGTATTCTTGCCTGGAAAATCCCATGGACAGAGAAGCCTGGTGGGCTACAGTCCATGGGATCACAAAAGAGTCAGACTCAATTGAGTAGTTAACACTTTCACTTGCAGTGTATGGCCCAAGTGAGCTGTTTCCAGGAAAAATGAATCCTTTGAGTGGCTAGGGTGCTAACACTCTCAGATCAGATCAGTCGCTCAGTCATGTCCGACTCTTTGCGACCCCATGAATCACAGCACGCCAGGCCTCCCTGTCCATCACCAACTCCCGGAGTTCACTGAGACTCACGTCCATCGAGTCAGGCAGACAGCTCTTCAAATGTTCCCTGGAATTAATGTGACAACCCAACAGCTCCCTAAATGCCATTAGCTCCTTTCCAAAAATCTCCCGGTGTTGTCAGCTGTTTGCTCCGATGCAAATCCCCATGACCGTCACTGGAGGACTTCTCTCTTTTCTGATTAGTATGGAGAAGATATGGCTGTGACGTCCCACAGACCTGGACTCACATCCTGCCTCCCCTTTGACTCCCTGTGTGAGTGAGTGAGCGAGTGAAGTCACTCAGTCGTGGCCGACTCTTTGCGATCCCATGGACTGTAGTCTACCAAGCTTCTCTGTCCATGGAATTTTCCAGGCAAGAGTACTGGAGTGGGTTGCCATTTCCTTCTCCAGGGGATTTGCCTGACCCAGGGATCAAACCCAGGTCTCCTGCATTGCAGGCAGACGCTTCTGAGGCAAATTACTTTACTGCTCTGGCCTTCATTTCCTCATCTGTAGAATGGGGATAATAACACCCACCTGATAGGGAGGCTGGGTGGAGAAGAGGAGACAATGATTGACTTCAGAACAAAGCAGGGTGTGTACACTCACCGCTTTTCTCTCTGTTATTACTTTGGCTGTATTCACCCTTCCATCTGGCCAGGCTGGTCTGATGACCACACCCATTCCTGCCACTAACAGCAGTGATCCTGAGAATGATGAAAACGACTCTTATTTATTAAGGCTTTTTCGGTACCAGGCACTGTCACGGTCACATTATAACTTTTCTGGGATCTTCCTCCATTAAAAAAAAAAAAAGACTATATTTTGTGACTGTGTTGGTATTAAAGGCAAATACAAGGCATGCAGGATTCTATTCTTTTTTCCCTCTGATATTAAAATTATTTCCATGGGCCCTTACCCAACAGCATCCACAGCAGGAAGGGAGAGTCAGCCGTAATTACAGCCACTTTCTCCTTATCCTTGTCTTTATATCAGAATGGGAAAGGTTTCCCAGACCAGCCACCCACCCGCAATGGACTCCCCATTATGGTTCATTGGCCAGAGTTGGTTCCCATCAGCAAATCATTTCCTGTTAAAGAAGAACTGAACTGCCATGACTGGCTTAGACCAGTGGTTTTTGGTCTTAGCTGCCTCATAGTATCACCTGGGTATTTTTAAAAAGATTATTGTGTGATGCCAGAGGTGGTTAATTTTTTTTAATTTTATTTTGGCTGTGTCGCAGGGCGTGTGGGATTTTAGTTTCCTGATCAGAGATCAAACCCGCACCTCCTGCATTGGAAGTGCAGAGTCCCAATCACTGAACAGCCAGGGAAGTCCCTAAGTCCCTAAGCTTTTAAGAAATGCACGCCCTGAGTCCACCCACAGGTCAATGACATGACAAGGGCTTTGAGTGGGGCCCAAGGTTTTGGCATACTTGAAAGGATTGCTTCCCCAAATAATTCTAAATTACAGCCAGAGTTGAGAACCACTGACTTAAACCGGGGTCAGCAAACTGTTCTACAAAGGGCCAGATCCTGAATATTTTTAGCTTTGTGGGCCATGGTTTCTCTTGCAAGTAGAGAGCTCTGCCATTGTAGTCCAAAAAGTAGCCACAGACAATCTGAAATGAATGGATGTGACCATGTTCCAATAAAACTTTATTTGTAAAGACAGGTGGCAGGCTGTCATAGAAGAAAGAGATGTGACGATGGAAGTAGAGGTTGAAGTAACGTGATGAGGATGGGGAGGAGTCACAGGTCAAGGAATTCAGAACTGAAGGGGGGGCAGAGACACCCCTACCCCCAGGACGTTCCTCTGGGTCTCTTGGCACCGCCGCCCTAGACTGTCATTAGCCTGACTGGATCAGATGCCAGTGGAAGCTCTGGACTGGGGTGGAGGTGTTACCTGCAGTCCTGGGGCTTTGGAAACCTGCTATTCATGCCCCCTGGGGGCGGGGAGGGCAGGCCGTGCGCCCTCTAGTGGCCACTGGGAGGAAAGAGTCAGAGATTTGGGAGCTGGGTCCCCACTGGGTGCGGAAACTCAGACTCACCTGTTCTTGCCCTTGTTGTTGTTTAGTTGCTAAGCCGTGTCCGATTCTTTGTGAGCCCATGGACTGTAGCCCACCAGGCTCCTCTGTCCATGGAATTCTCCAGGCAAGAATATTGGAGTGGGTTGCCATTCCCTTTTCCAGGGGATTTGCCTGACTCAGGGATTGAACCCAAGTCTCCTGCATTGCCATTTCCTCCTCCAGAAGATCTTTCTCGATTCAGGGATCGAAACCTCATCTCAGTGCCTCCTGCATTGGTACGTGGGTTTCTTTACCACTCAGCCACCTGGGAAGCCTTCATAGGTGGTCTCTAGGAGCTGGAAAAGGCAAGGCAAGGAATCCTTTCCCAGAGCCTCCAGAAAGGGAGGCACCAGGCACAGCTTGATTTTAGCTCTTTTGTTGGGTTATTGTTTGGTTGCTGAGTTGTGTCTAACTCTTTGTAACCTCATGGACTACAGCATGCCAGGCTTCCCTGTCCTTCACCATCTCCCCAAAGTTTGCTCAAGTTCATGTCCATTGAGTCAGTGATGCTCTCTAACCATCTCATCCTCTGCTGCCCTTTTTTCCTTCTGCCTTCAATCTTTACCAGCATCAGGGTCTTTTCCAATGAATTGACTCCTCGCATCAGGTGGCCAAAATATCAGAGCTTCCGCCTCAGCATCAGTCCTTCCAATGAATATTCAGGGTTGATTTCCTTTAGGATTGACCGATTTGATCTCCTTACAGTCCAAGGGATTCTCAAGAGTTTTCTCCAGCACCACAATTTGAAACCATGAGTTCTTTGGCGCTCAGCCTTTTTTTAATGGTCCAACTCTCACATCTGTACATAACTACTGGGAGACTATTTAGAGAGATCTATCTTGCAGTTCTGACTTCTAGGACTGTAAGATAATAAATGTATTGTTTGAAGCCACTAAATTTGTGGTGGTTTGTTTCAGCAACAACAGGACACTAGTACACCATCTCACATCTAGTCCCTAACCAGACTTCCCTGTGAGCCACACCTCCAGTATCTGTTCTCTAGACAGGTCCCTCCCACACTGAATCTGCAAGACCTGGGACCTACAACAGATGATGACATATGAGATGCTTGTCAGCTTCACACCCAAGCATCAGAAGACTTGTCAGCTCTACTTTTGGGCTTTTGAGAGTCCCAGGATGCAGTAGATAAAGCTGGAGGGGGCCACATGGAGAAGATAAACCCTGAGGCAGCTTGGAGAGGAGCAGTGCCCAGCCTTCCCAGGTCCTCTTGAAGCCTCCAAGATGACTCCATCCATTGGACTGCAACAGCCTGAGAGACCCCAAGCAACATCAGCTGTGAAATAGCCTCGTGAGGCCACCAACAGAACCGAGGGGATAATAACATGGCTGTTTCAAGCCACTGTCCAATTTTATCAAATATGAATTGAAGCCCTCCTATGCTGGGTGCTAGAGAAACATAGTAAAGAATCCACCTGCCAAAGCAGGAGATGCAGCTTCAATTCCTGAGTCAGGAAGATCCCCTGGAGGAAGAAATGGCAGCCCACTCCAGTATTCCTGCCTGGGAAATCCCATGGACAGAGGAGCCTGGAGGGCTACAGTCCACAGGGTCACAAAGAGCCGGACACAACTTAGGGAGAAAACAACAACAAAGGGAATCGTTATCTCACACCAGTGTGCTAAATATCACCTCCACTTAAAAAAATTTATTTAATCTTGGTTGCACCGGATCTTTATTCTGAGCGCAGCCTTTCTCCAGCTGTGGCGAGCAGGGGCTACTCCCTAGTTTCAGTGTGAGGGCCTCTCATTGCATTGGCTTCTCTTGTTGCAGAGCACGGGCTCTAGGCACGCGGGCTTCAGTAGCCATGGTGCCCAGGCTTAGCTGCCCCGAGGCAGGTGAGATCTTCCTGAACCAGGGATCGCACCAGTGTCCCCTGCATTGGCAGGCAGATTTTTTACCATTGGATTACCAGTAAAGTCCTACTTAAAAAATTTTTTTTATTTATTTGCCTGCACCTGGTCTTTGTGTTCATTGCAGCATGTGGGATCTTTAGTGGGGGCATGCAGACTCTTAGTTGGGACGTGTGGAATCGTCCCCTGGCCAGGGATCGAACCTGCATGCCCTGCATTGGGAGCAAGAGGTTTTAGCTTCTGGACCACCAGGGAAGTCCCCACCTCCACTTTCAAAACGAAGAGACGGAGGCCGTGAGAGGGGGGCAACCAGCTGCTGGTAGATGAGGGAGCTGAACTTGAACCTGAGTCTTTCTGACTCCGGAGGCCCTTTGCACTTCCCAGTACCACCTCTCCTGCAGGCTCCTTAGGTTACACTCAGAGGCTTGGGTCAGTCCCTGTTCCTGCCTTGACTGCACCGCAGGCCGCCATGTTGGATGAAGCAAACTCATGGCTACACTCCTGCCCTTTCCCTTCTCTCCCTTTCAAGTCTCATACGAGAAGCAGGGTAATTTACAGTAAATGAAAACCAGGACGTGTACAGGAAGGGTAGGCTGATCCACCACAGGGCTATTCTAGCCTGTAATGTACCTGTGAGCTCTCAGACGCAGCCACACTGTCTGCAGAGGGGCTGGGAGGGTTTCAAGCTGCCCTGTGGCTGCTCCGTGGGGGTCAAGGCTCAGGAATGCAGAATCGAGGTGGGGGGGGCAAAGTTACCCCCTCACCCCACCCCAGGGTGCTCCTCTGGGTCTGCTGGCACTGCGGGCCCCAGACTGTCATTAGCATAGCTGGATCAGATGCCAGCGGAAGCTCTGGAGGGAGGTGGGGGTGTTATCTGCAGTCCTGGGGCTTTGGAGAGCCTGCTGTTCGTGCTCCGCCCCCCGCCCCACTCCGGGGCGGAGAGGGCCCCCCGTGCTGAATCACTAGCCAGTGCCCTGACCCCAGCGGCCAGGGCTGTGCCAAGGTTCAGCTGACTGGGGCCTTTGCGCCCTCTAGTGGCCCAGCAGAGACTCAGCAGCTCAGCAGAGATTTGGGAGCTGGGTCCCCCATCTGGTGCGGAAACTCACACTCTCCTGTTCTTGCCCTTGTTGTGGTTTAGTCGCCAAGTCGTGTCCGACTCTTTGCGACCCCATGGGCTATGGTCCACCAGGCCCCTCTGTCCATGGGATTTTCCAGACAAGAATGCTGGAGTGGGTTGCCATTTCCTTCTCCAGGGGAATCTTCCGCACCAGGAATCAAACCCACATCTCTTGAATCTCCTGCCCGGGGAAGGTGGATTCTTCACCAGTGTGCACTATCAGGTAAATAAAAGAGATAACCCAGAAGAATGGATCCCAGTTAGGCATCTCTTTTACAAGAAAGATGGTGGGGGGAAGGATATTGGGAGATTGGGGTTGACATATACACACTGCTGCTGCTAAGTCGCTTCAGTCATGTCTGACTCTGTGCGACCCCATAGACGGCAGCCCATCAGGCTCCCCCGTCCCTGGGATTCTTCAGGCAAGAACACTGGAGTGGGTTGCCATTTCCTTCTCCAATGCATGAAAGTGAAAAGTGAAAGTGAAGTTGCTCAGTCGTGTCCGAATCTTAGCGACCCCATGGACTGCAGCCCACCAGGCTCCTCCGTCCATGGGATTTTCCAGGCAAGAGTACTGGAGTGGGGTGCGATTGCCTTCTCCTCACATACACACTACTATATATAAAATAGGTGATTAATAAGGACTAATTTATAGCACAGGGCTCTCTACTTGATACTCTGTCATGACCTAGAGGTGAAAAGAATCTAAAAAAGAGCTGATACACGTACATATATAATTGATTCACTTTGCTGTACGGCAGAAACTACACAACATTGTAAAGCAACATTACTCCAATAAAAATAAATTAAAAAAGGTAAACCAGAAGAATGGTGGTGCTGAATAAACGCAGATGTGCATGGCCTTGTCAGATCAATGTGCCCTGGCCATGTTAGCTATAAAAGGAATCTTGTTTTCTCACTAAAATGAGAAAATACTGGAGTGGTTTGCCATTTCCTTCTCCAGGGGATCTTCCTGACCCAAAGATCGAACCCAGGTCTCCTGCACTGCAGGCAGATTCTTGACTGACTGAACTACCAGGGAAGCTTATCATATTTTAGAGCCATTTAAAGTTCATAGCAAAAACAACAATAACAAAATTCGCAGCAAATTTGAGGGGAAGGTACGGAGATTTCCCACATGCCCTCTGTTCATGTACCGAGGCTTTTTGTACTTGCCTGGCCTCTCCCACTCTCAGGAGCTCCCCTTATCCAGAGTGGTGTATTTGTAACATTCAAACTGACCTGAACACATCATCACCCAAAGTTCATCCTCTACATGATGGTTCACGCCTGGTGTTGTGCTTGCTATGGGTCTGGACAAATGTTACGTGACATGTGTGTGTAATTCTAGTATCATATAAAGTATTTTCACTGCCTTAAACATCCTCCACGCGCCACCGACTCATCCGTCCCTCCCTCTCCTCTCATCCCCGGCAACCACTGCTCTTGGTCCCCGTAGTTTTGCCTCTTCCAGAACGTCATATACCTGAACCCCTACAGTACGTGGTCTTTTCAGAATGGCTCCTTTCACTTAATAATATGTGTCTAGGGTTCCTCCGGAGAAGGCAATGGCAACCCACTCCAGTACTCTTGCCTGGAAAATCCCATGGATGGAGGAGCCTGGTAGGCTGCAGTCCATGCAGTTGTGAGGTCGCTGAGTCGGATATGACTCAGGGACTTCAGTTTCACTTTTCACTTTCATGCATTGGAGAAGGAAATGGCAACCCACTCTAGTGTTCTTGCCTGGAGAATCCCAGGGACGGGGGAGCCTGGTGGGCTGCCGTCTATGGGGTCGCACAGAGTCGGACACAACTGAAGTGACTTAGCAGCAGCAGCAGCAGCAGGTTTCCTCCATGTCTTGTCTTTTCTTGATTTTTCTTTTTTTATTGACGTATAGTTGATTTCACAATATTGCATTAGGTTCAGATGTATAAGATAGTGACTCAACCATTGGATAGATTATATATTCCACTTAAACTTGTTATAAATTATTGACTCTATTCCCTGTGCTGTACAATATATCATTGCAGCCTATTTATGTTTCCTGCATGATTTTCCATAGCTTGATAGCTCATTTCTCTTTGGCGCGGAATGAAATTCCATTGTCTGGATCGGCCACAGTATATCGATTCATTCTCCTACTGAAGGACAGATATCTTATTTGCTTCCAGGTTTGGGCGCTTATGAATAAAGCTGCTATAAAAATCTGTGTGCAGGTTTCTGTATAGACTTAGCTTTTCAGCTTTTTTTGAGTAAATACCAAGGAGTCAGTTTGCAGAATCATCCAGTAAGATTATAGATTATATTTAGTTTTTTTTTTTTTAAGAATATGTTTAGTTTTGTAAGAAACCACCAAACTGTCTTCCAAAGTGTCCATAGCCTTTAGCATTCCCACCAGCAATGAATTGTTGCTGCACACTCTCACCAGCATTTGGTATTGTCAATGTCCCGGATTATGGCCATTCTAATAGGTGTGTAGTGGTATCTTGTTGTTTTGCTGTTGTTTTTCACTGTAAAATTGAAGAGGATTCTTTTTTTTTTTTTAAGATTATTTTATTTTTATTTTTTGGCTGCACCACTCAGCCTGTGGGATCCTAGTCCCCCGACCAGGGATCAAACCTGTGAGCCCTGCATTGGAAACACAGATTCTTGACCACTGGACCACCATGGAAGTCCCTCTTTGTGTGTGTGTGTTTTTCTTTTAAAGGTTTATTTATTTATTTATTTTTGGCCGAACTGGGTCTTCATTGCTGCAAGCAGACCTTCTCTGGTCGTGGAGAGTGGTGGCCACTCTGCAGTCGCAGTGCATGGGTTTCTGATTGCAGCGGCTGCTCTTTTTGGGCAGCGCGGGCTCCAGGGCTCACCGGCTTCAGAAGTTGCAGCTCCCGGGCTCTAGAGCACAGGCTCAATCGCTGTGGCACACCAGCTCAGTTGCTCCATGGCATTTGGGATCTTCCTGAATCAGGGCTCAAACCCATGTCTCCTGCTTTGGCAGGCAGACTCTTTACCACTGAGCCACCAGGAAAGCCCTCAAGATGGATTCTTATGACTAAGAAAAAAATGAAAACCAAAAACGCCTTAGTTGACGACAAGGGAAACTTTCCCTCGATACATGACTTTCTTTTTTAAAAATGGTCTCCCATCAGCTGAAACATATCTTAACCTGGAACTCATGAACCGCTTGCATCTCCTATTCAGTTGTTTGTGCGTGTTTGGGAAAAAAGAGGGTCTATAACTTTCTTTTTGTGTGTGTGTGTGTGTGAGGGGGTGTTCTATAACTTTCCTTGTAGCTCAGTTGGTTAAGAGTCTGCCTGCAAAGCAGGAGGCCTGGGTTTGATCCCTGGGTTGAGAAGATCCCCTGGAGAAGCGAATGTCTCTCCACTCCAGTGTTCTTGCCTGGAGAATCCCATGCACAGAGGAGCCTGGCAGGCTACAGTCCGTGGGGTCGCAAGAGTCAGACACGACTTAGCGACCAAATCACCACGACTATAACTATCAGCCGCTACCAGCAGGGGGATCTCTGACTCCACCCCTTCCCAAACACAAATTGCTGAAATTTCTCATTCCTTAGCACGGTCTCCGCCATCCTCAAGATCTATCCTGTTCCTACCTCTGTTCACCTTCCAAAAATAAAACAAAAACAAACAAACAAAAGTTCACCCTCCCTTTTGCCTGCTGTCTCAACAGGGATAGAGCAGCTGCTGTAAATCAACCCCCCACCCCAGGGGCTGAACACAACAGAACTTTATTTGCAGGAGCTCCTGGCTAACCAGCCAGCCCATCAGTCAGGGACCCAGGCTCAGTCATTCCTATGGCTCTGGCCCTCTCAACGTCCCCTGCATGTGGCTGGTGAATCTGGAAAGTTCAGCAGGATCAGACTGTGGAGGTTTCCTTGGGCCAGGCTTGCAAAGGGTGCCCAAGGCATCTCTTCACGTTCCACCGACCTGAACTTGGTCACGTGGCCGCCTGGAACTGTAAGACGCTTGGAATGTGGTCCAGCCAGAAAAGAAGAAGCAGGTTTGGAGAACAGCCAGCCAATCTCTGCCTCACCTGGCTGACTCCTACTCCTTTGTCCAGCTCAGGTGTCGCCTCCTCCAGGCAGCCTTCTCTGACCCGCACCTATACCTCAGCCTGCCTCGCCCCTGATTTGGTTACATTAAAGCTCCTCAAATGTTAATGCACGTTCAAATCGCTGTGGGCGTTAGTTAACCTGCAGGTTCTGATTCTGTAGGTCTAGGGTGGGACCTGGGTTTCTACATTTTCCAACACCTGCCCCGATGATGCTGATGCTGCTGGTGCGTGGAGCACACTTGGGGTAGCAAAGAGTTAGATGCTCCTCGTCTCACCTCTGCGGGATCTGTGCTTTCCTCCGTCAAATCACTCTGTTGCTGAGATGGCTTATTCCTGGAGCTGTCTCCTTGGCTCCCTGAGATCAGGGAAGGGCATTTGTTCACCATCAGATCCTTCCAGTGCCAAACATAATGCCTGGCCTGGAGGCAAGCTCAGTGAATGTCAATAAGTGAAAGATTGAATGGGTTTCTCTTCCTTTGTAATTGGGATCCCCACTCCCTGCCCCATGGCTGAGTCACGGCATGAGGGGGCAACTGGAAATTGACAAATAGATCAGTGGCAGGGAACTGGCCCTTTTGGAAAGAATACGGCATGGGAGGCACTAGGCAAAGCCCATCCTCTCAGGATCCGAGGTGGCTTTGGAGTGCCCGAGCCACTCCCACTTGCCCCAGGATCCCACACCTTAGTGCATCGTCTGGCCCCCAGTGCTGTCTCTAGTTTCTGTTGTTAGAGCAGCAACTCTGACCCCCTCCTCTTGCCAGTTAAAACATCTGTGCTCTGGAGAAAGCCTTTTAACCTCATGCTGTCTAAGTTTCCATTCCCCAGAAGCAGAAGCTGTGACAGAGATTCTGGACAAGTATTTTATTCAAGAAGGGCTCCCAGGAGAAACTGGGAAGGGTGTCCTTCCGGGAGCACTTGCCTTCAGCATGTGATTCTGGCCTCAGATTCCCTGGGTTCAAATCCCAGCTCTACTTACTGTGTGTCCTTGGGCAAACCCAAACTCCCCAAGGCTCAAGATTAAATTAATTTGTGCTAAGTATTCAGCTTGCGGTGAGTGATAAGGAAGATTAACTGTAATGTGTGTGGCAGAGATGCTGTTTGAGGTTGAGAGTAGAAAAAGAATGAACTTGGAAGCCAGACAGACCTAGTAATAGTTGCGTGGACTTGGGCAGTGCCTTCAACTTCCTGAGCCTCTGTCTTTCTATCTGTAGAGCGGAGCTGTGGTAAGAGTTAATTGAGATAGTGTCTATAAAGCAATGAGGGACTTCCCTGGTGGTCCAGTTGTTAAGAGTCCACCTGTCAATGCAGGGGACACAGGTTCAATTCCCGATCTGGGAAGATTCCACATGCCAAGGGTCAACTAAGCCCGTGTGCCAAATTATTGAGCCTGTGCCATAGAGTCCCTGCTTGGCATCGAGAGAAGGCCCACAATGAGAAACGTGTGCTCTGCGACTAGAGAGTAGCTCATTGCCACTGGAGAAAGCCCTTGAGTAGCAACAAAGACCCAGCACAGCCAAAAATTTAAAAATAAATAATTTTTTAAAAAACAAAGCAATGAGAACAGAGCTTCAGGAGCATTTAGAAAGTGGTAGCTATTCCATCATAGTTTTTTTTTAAGATAATTGACCTGTAATAAACAGCACATATTTTGATGAGCCTGAGGTACATAGACACCTGCAATAAAATCACAGGCACCACATCATCACTAGAATTACAGTGCTGACCATTTCGAAATGTACAAAAATAAGAAATCACCATGTTGTGTGCCAGGAGCTAACATAGCATTGTAGGTCAATTACACTTCAAAAACAAACAAACAAGCAAACAGACAAAGATTCACAGAGAAATATTTCAGATTTGCACTTACCAAAGAGGGGATGTGGGCGAGGGGAATTGGACAAAGGTGGGCAGGAGGGACATACTTCCAGTTATTAGATAAGTAAGTACGAAGGATGTAATGTACAAAATGATAAATGCAATTAACATTTCTGTATGTTATATATGAAAGTTGTTAAGAGAATAAATCCCAAGTGTTCTCATCACGAAAACATTTTTTTATTTGTCTTTAATTTTCTATCTATATGAGAAGATGTGTGTTTACTAAACTTACTGTGATAATCATTTCATGATGTATGTATGTCAAATCATTATGCTGTACACTTTAAATTTATACAGTGCTGTACGTCGAATATATCTGAATAAAACTGGAAGAATCATAAGAAAAAAAAAATCACAGCCATCAAAACAGTGAACCTGTCCATCCTCCCCACATGTTTCCCGGTGGCTTTCATGAATCTCCCTCCTCTTCTTCTCTCTCTTTTTGCTGCATCTCTGGGTGACCATCAATCAGCATTCTGTTACTATATATTCATCTGCATTTTTAAAAAGCTTTCTATCAGAGGAATCGTACAGTATGTGCTCAGTCTTTGGGTGGTCTGCCTGCTTTTATTCAGCATAATAATTCTGCGATTCATCCAAGCTGTTGCATGTCTCGATAGTTCACTCTTTTTTATTGCTGAGTAGTCATCTGCCGTGGGGCTTCCCAGGTGGCGCTAGTGATAACCTGCCTGCCAATCCAGGAGACGTAAGAGAAGTGAAAGTAATCACATTTTCTCTATGCATTCATCTGTCAATGGACACTTGTGTTGCTTCCCTCTCTTGGTTACTGTGCGTAATACTGCTATGAACATAAGTGTGCAAATATCTCTTCAAGATCCTCCTTTGAACTCTTTTGGATATATGCCCAGAAGTGAGACTGCTGGAACTTATAATAATTATAGTTTTAATTTTTTGAGGACCTCCATACTATTTTCCATGGCAGCCACACTATTTTTCATTCCCACCAACACTGCACAAGGGTTCCAACTTCCCTGCCTCCTTGCTGGCAGTTGTCATTTTCTGTTCTTTTGATGGTGACCATCCTGATGGGTGTGACAAAATCATTTTGCAATATTTAAAAAATGATACATAATCCTTGATTTATTTCGAATGTACAGAATGTTATAGCGTTTTGGAAGGATGATTGATAGATAGTAAATAGCACAAATATTTTAAGTGGCCATTTTGATGTAGGGTTTTGACATATATATACATAAAGGGCTTCCCAGGTGGCACTAGCGGTAAAGAGCCTGCCTGCCAATGCAGGAGACATAAGAGACTGGGGTTCGATCCCTGGGTGGGGAGGATCCCCTAGAGGAGGGACAGGCAACACACCCCAGTATTCTTGCCTGGAGAATCTCCATGGACGGAGGAGCCTGGCAGGCTACAATCCATGTGGTCGCAAAGAGTCGGACAAGACTGAAGTGACTTAGTACATATAGATATATGTGTATGTGTGAAAAACCATAGCTATAGTCAAGATAGTGGCCATCCTGGGCTTCCCTGGGGTCCAGTGGTTAAGAATCCGTCTGCCAATGTAGGGGACACAGATTCAATCCCTGGTCTGGAAAGATCACACATGCCATGGAGCAACGAAGCCCACATGCCGTTCGCCACAACCACTGAGCCCACCCTCTAGAACCTGTGCACGTCAACAAGAGAAGCCACCAAAATGAGTAGCTCACACACTGCAAAAACACAGCAGCCCCTGCTCGCCATAACTAGAAAAAGGCCACTCGCAGCGGCGGAGACCCAGCACAGCCAAAAAAATTAGATAGTGACCATGCCCATCACCCCCCAAACGTTTCCTGGAATCCCTCTGTGTTCCTCCCACTCTTTCCTCCCTCCCCCCTACTTCCTGTCTCCAAGCAACCACTGATAACTACACCGTTTAAGGAAGAAAGTAAAACGCACCTGAGTTGGCTGCTACAGGTAACTGAGGGTCTAGACCACCATACGCTTTTCCAGGGGTTGTTTGGGTTTGGGGACCGTTTCTAACCTAATGACACTGCTCACCATCTGGGTCCTGAATCTGGGAGCATTGTGTCCCTTTTGTGGCTCTTTCAGGGCCCCAGAAACACTCAGTGTGGTTCAGTCGCTCAGTCACGTCCAACTCTTAGCAACCCCATGGACTGCAGCACTCCAGGCTTCCCTGTCCATCACCAACTCCCAGAACTTGCTCAAACTCATGTTCATCGAGTCAGTGATGCCATCCAACCATCCATAAACACTAGATTGTAGTATATGAATTTGTTGATACTCAGCTATTTTAAGTCACAAAAAATCAATTTCCTATTATTCAGCTTAAAATCTAAGCTGAATTCACATATTTGCTTATTCATTTCCCCAGTGGGATCCATAGAGATTCCTTCCTGAAATATTACGACCCAGAGTAAGCAAAAGTAATAAGGAAAAATGAGTCACCTCTAACCACTTAAGGAAGGCAGGATAATTGTATCCGGAGCCAGGCAGGAGATGGTCAATGAACTTGATGGTTATTGTTCTGTACTTAAGTTTTGTTGTTTCCAGAATCCAGGGTGAAAAGGGAGACACAGCGTGTAAGCTTTTTGCTGTCAGATAAAGAACCACACCACTGCCACCATGGCTCAGCGCTAAAGAATCAGCCTGCCAACGTAGGAGATGCAGGAGACTCAGGCTCCATCCCTGGGTTGGGAAGATCCCCTGGATAAGGAAATGTCAACCCATTCCAGTATTCTTGCCTGGGAGATTCCATGGACAGAGGAGCCTGGCGGGCTACAGTCTAAGGTTCACAAAAGGTTGGACACGACTGAAGCGACTGAACACCCACACACAAAGGAATTAAGTTTACAAGGGAAGCCGGATGCCATCCTCAGCCCAAATCTGAGAAGAAAACAGTCAAATCTGGGTGGTTTGTCACCTCCTAACCTCCCAGTCTGAGAAAAATCACAGTTTTTCTCTAAGTTGCAGGAGTTAACAATGGCTTTTGTTTGCAGCTGGGAGGCATCACCATAGCAAAAGGCGATTATTAGATCAAAGGGACAATTTAATGCATCTTTAAAGGCACTAATTTGATGCTGAGGTGGCAATCAAACCCTGCTCTCAGGACTGGTTTGCAGGACCTTAAAATAAACTTGTCAGTTCTGGGCCACGCTAAATGTTTCTGAATAAATATCTCTTTTATGCTCACAGCATTAAAATATACACAAACAACAGTGACACGAGCCTAGAAAGCTTCAGGGACTGATAAAGTGGGATTTCATGCAGGCTCTCCCCAAATTAAAAGACGCTTGCTCCTTGGAAGAAGAGCTAGACAGCATATTAAAAAGCAGAGACATCACTTTGCCGATGAAGGTTTGTATAGTCAAAGCCATGGTTTTTCCAGGAGTCATGTATGGATGTGAGAGTTGGACCATAAAGAAGGCCGAGTGCCAAAGGATAGATGCTTTCTAATTGTGGTGCTGGAGAAGACTCTTGAGAGTCCCTTGGACTGCAAAGAGATCAAACCAGTCAATCCTAAAGGAAATCAGCACTGATAATCATCGGAAGGACTGATGCTGAAGCTGAAGCTCCAATACTTTGGCCACTTTTGATGTGAAGAGCTGATTCATTGGAAAAGACCCTGATGCTGGAAAGATTGAGGGCAAAAGGAGAAGGGCGTGACAGAGGATGAGATGGCTGAATAGCATCACTGACTCAAAGGACAGGAGTTTGAGCAAACTCCGGGAGATGGTGAAGGACAGGGAAACCTGGTGTGCTGCAGTTCACGGGGTTGCAAAGAGTTGGACACAACGGAGTGACTGAACAACAACAACTCCCCAATTCAGTTAAAGACATGGCAGTGGAAAGCTTATCTTCAGAGGAATCCAGATTTAGGACCCACAGGCTCCCTTTCCCCACTGCACCACCCCTCAATTATCTCTCACAAAGGTTTCTTCCTTTAATGAGGCAGGGGAGGTGTGAAACACACATGCACACACATTTTGGCAATGTTTAGATACATATTGCATTGTCACAACTGCTCTGTGTGTGTGCACGCACGTGTGTGCTTGTGCACACACTATTGGTTTCTAGTGGGCAGAGGTGGTGGAGGGGGAGGGAGTATGGACAGAGAGATGGGGAGGACGGGGAGGGTAGCCACTGTAGAAAAAAGAGGGGGACACAAAACGAGACGAGAGAGGGAAGGGACAGGAAAGGAAAGACGCAAAGCCTCGCACAGGTGCTGGATCCAGCCGGACCTGAACTCTCCCCGCCCCAGACTTCGCAGCGATCCCTTCCCTGTTCGCTTAAGCCCTTTTCAGATGTTGTTGTGTAGTCACCAAGTCGCCTACGACTCTTTGCGACCCCGTGCACTGTCGCCCGCCAGGCTCCTTCTGTCCTTGGGATTTCTCAGGCAAGAATGCTGGAGGGGGTTGCCGCGTCCTTCTCCAGGGCCTTTTCAGATGGGTTTCGGTTATTTGGAACCCAAAGGCTCCTAGCTAACACAGGGAAATGACTGCTTAAGGGTGCTTGCTCACGTTGAGCAGAGGTTTCCCGCCCTGGATTGCCATTAGCTCTGATCGCTCTCCAAGCCACTGTAACACAGTCGTCTTGGGTTTAAGGGGAGACGTGGGGATGGGGAGAGAGAGACGGGGTCCCTGGGTACCTGAGAAAGAGGGTCAGGCTCAGGCGCGCCCAGCTCCCGGAGAAGCAGGCTGCAGCTTGCTAAACGTGGGATTTGAGATGGGCGCCCCATACTGCCTTAGGTGGGGGCATCCCCACTTGGATGTTAAAAGGAGAGGATGAGTCCAGAAGAGGAGCACCCTGGGGGCCACCTCCGCTCCCCGGGAGGAACGGGTGCACACGGCAGTTGGGAGATAGTTCACAGGTTCCCCCTCTCTCCCCTCCTCTGCCCTCCCCTCGCAGCGGCGCTGGGGGCGCGGGGCGGAGGAGGCGAGGGGCGGCGCTCAGTCTGCTCTGCGCCTGCAGCGAGGCTCCTGCCCTGGGGTGGGTGGGTGTGGGGGCTGGACCACTTTGAGAGTCAGGATGCAGCGATGACTCCAGTGTGGAGGCGGCCCCAGCAGCTGCCTGCCCGCCTGCCCAGCCAAGCAGGACTCCCCGTTTCTCACCTCGTAGGAGTCTAGGTGGAAAAAAAAAAAAAAAATCAAAGAACAACAGCACCAACAAAAATTCCCCCAAACCAAACAACAGGAGGGAGAATGTTCTCAGCTTCTTTTCTTGCACATGGGATGCCTAAATGTGGGAAGAAGTCCCCGGGCCTCCTTCGCTGAGCAAAGAGCCAAGCTCATCTGCTTTAGGTTCTGCATCACCACCACTCCCCACCTTCAAGAAACTTTTGATGCTCAAAATAAAGCAAGCATGGTGAAAACGCGTCCACCTGAACAGGCCGAATGAGGGATTTAGAGTTACTGAAAAATGCGTGGAGATTTAGGAGGATCAACCCACCCAGTAGTTCTCAATCCAGACTGCAGGTTGGAATTATGGGAGTGTGGGCTTAAAAAAATACTGAGCCTGGGCTCCATGCCCAGCGCATCTGGGTGTGTGATTTAATGCAAAGAAGAAAACCAACACAAACAAAAAATCCTACTGAGCAAATGGAAACCTCAAGGCTGCAAGCATTCTATAAACCTGGGTTTAAGTCCTGACTTCACAGACTGACCTTGGCCAAATTTCCAGACTTCCCTGATCTTTCATTCCCTGTAACAGAAAGACGCTTGCTGCTTGAAAGGAAAGACATGACAAAGCTAGACAATGTATTAAAAAGCAGAGACGTCACTTTGCCGACAAACGTCTGTAGAGTCAAAGATTGGATTTTTCCAGTAGTCATGTATGATGAGAGTTGGACCATAAAGAAGGCTGAGCACCAAAGGGTTGATGCTTTCAAACTGTGCTGCTGGAGAAGACTCTAGAGAGTCCCTTGGACTGCAAGGAGATCCAACCAGTCAATCCTAAAGGAAACTAACCCTGAATATTCATTGGAAGGACTAATGCTGAAGCTGAAGCTCCAATGCTTTGGCCACCTGATTGTGAAGAGCCGACTCATTGGAAAGGATCCTGAGTTGCTAAGAAAGATTGAGGGCAGGAGGAGAAGGTGGTGGCAGAGGATGAGATGGTTATATAGCATCACCAGCTCAACGGACGTGAATTTGAACAAACTCTGCGAGATAGTGGACAGGAAGGCCTGGCATGCTGCAGTCCATGGGGTCACAAAGAGTCGGACACGAGTTGGCGACTAAACATCAACAGCAATACAGGAGGGAGTGGGGCAGCAGCCTCCTTTCCAGAGACTTCTATTGCTCTTAATTCTCCAGCCACCCGGGACTTCATTTCCCCCAAGGCTGACATCTCTCAGGTCTCCATGGCTGTACCCTTGAAGGGCTCACTCCCACTCAGTCCTTAATGCCCAGCTCAAGTATCAGGCACTCTGTTCTGTGTTTTGTTTTTGGCTGTGCTCCGTGGTTTGTGGGATCTTCAACCAGGGACTGAACCGGGCCCTCGGCAGTGAAAGCACAGAGTCCCAACCACTGGACCATCAGGGAATTCCCAACTCTGAAAGCCTTTGTGTCTTCAGATGCTTCTCTCTGCCTGTGAGGTGCTTCCTCTTGCTTGGGGCAGAGACCACCTGCTGGTGCTGCTGCTAAGTCACTTCAGTCGTGTCCGACTCTGTGCGACCCCATAGACAGCAGCCCACCAGGCTCGCCCGTCCCTGGGATTCTCCAGGCAAGAACACTGGAGTGGGTTGCCATTTCCTTCTCCAATGCAGGAAAGTGAAAAGTGAAAGGGAAGTCACTCAGTCGTGTCCGACTCTTAGTGACCTCATGGACTGTAGCCAACCAGGCTCCTCTGTCCATGGGATTTTCCAGGCAAGAGTACTGGAGAGGGGTGCCATTGCCTTTGTCCCCTAATATTCATCCCTTTAGTATCAGATTCCATTGTTGGACAAGACTTCTTCAGGCTGGTGTGTGCATTTCTGCTGGAAAGTACACAGCCTCAGATTGTCTCTTTTTGTCTATGTTGAGGTCACTAACGCTTGTTGCCTTAACTATTAATGTATTCAAACTTGCTAAGTGGCAACGTTCTGATTTGATCTATTCTTCCTTCCTGTGGTGGAATCTTCGCTAAATCAATTGTTCGGTTATCTTGAGGTTCTATTTGAAGAAGGAAGGCAAAACAAATGCTTGTTTCTTTCCCCTTGTTGGCCAGATTTCAAAACAGAATGAGCTGGTTCATTCATATCCTGTAAGGTGAGGTTTGTTTGTTTTTTTTTTTTAAGTATGATTTTGCATTTATGGGTTTAAATGTATTTATTTCAACCCATTTCAGTTATCCTTGTTGTTGTTTTAGTCACTAAACTGTATCTGACTTTCTTATGACCCCACGGACTGTAGTCCACCAGGTTCCTCTGTCCATGGGATTCTCCAGGCAAGAATACTGGAGTGGCTTGTCATTTCTTTCTCCAGGGGATCTTCCCAGCCCAGAGACTGAACCCATGTCTCCTGCATTGGCAGGTGGATTCTTTACCACTAAGCCACCTGGGAAGCCCCTCAGTTATCCTTATTGATAGTCAAATTATCCCCTCTTTGGCTTGCAGGAAACTCTTGAACTTAACATCTGGATTTGAGAGGACCCTAGTAGTCTTTACTCACTTCACACATTTGCTGCTCCAGGTCTAAACTCAGCCATTTCTCCAAGAAGCCGCTTGGCTCTAGAGTTACACAGCTTCCTTCCTTTCTTTTTCCCCAACACAAATTTTAGCAAACGAATCAAGGCATTCTGCATCTTCTTCACATCACAGTTATTTCTTGGCTGTTATTCCACATAAGGTGCTTTTGAGTTTTGAAAACAAAAGCCCCAAAGGTTATTTCAACTCTATCCCCTGCTATTTCTCTCCCCTGAGGTCATGAGTACTAGGCTGACTTCAGTGTAAATTCAGGGAAGAGGAAGGGGGAGACAGGAGGAGAAAACTCAGTGTGTAAAAGCACACGGCACACTAGGTAATCAGATAAATGACTGACGTCACCCTTCTTATTCCATCTTTCCTCGTATCTTGAAAACTATACCTTTCAATCCAATAATTCTTAGGAGCATTAACATTACAGGTTCTTGTTGCAGAGGGGAAAATGCACTGAGTCAAATAGGCAACTAGATTTTAATGCACATTGCTGAGAAATTCCTTCTCTGGTCTCATACATTCGGTGTCTGCCAAGAATGCTGGCTGTCTGGGGATTTGCAGAAAACAGCAGTTTGTCCATCTCCTGTTTTTCAGAGCCTCCCAGTCCTCTCTTATTTGAGATTGTAGCAATAAGGCGAATGGCATTCTAGAAGCGCCTGTGTTCTCCATCCCCCGCCCCACCACACCCAGCCCCCTCCTTCCCAGGCTTGTCAGCTTCTGACAGGTGTTAGCAAGAATCTATAAAGTTCAAAAGGGTAACTTCATGCCACTAAATGCCAGGGAGCCTTGAGTAATCTTTCTTCACATAATACAGAACTTAGATTTCCTTTTCAAATGTCAGAAAGTCTTTTTTCTAACTTTCCCATTTTTGAGAAAAAGAAACGAGTACTGAGAAAGATGGCTCTGCTGAAAGAAAATGGCAACTCAAATGCTGAAATGTTAAGGGTGTTTGGGTTTCAGCCTTAGTGCTGGAGGGCAATTGGAAGGAGTAAGGACTGTGGCAAATTGGAATCCCAACACTTCCCTTTTTAAAGGGACAGCTACTACTGAATTCCAACAGCTTGTTGCCAGGGGAAGTGTTGGTATAGTGTTGCCATGCATATGTGCTAAGTCGCTTCAGTCGTGTCCGACTCTGTGACTCCATGGACTGTAGCCCGCCGGGTTTCTCTGTCCAGGGGATTTTTCAGGCACGAATACTGGAGTGGGTTGCCATGGCCTCCTGCAGGGATCTTCCTGACCCAGAAATCAAACCCGAGTCTCTTATGTGTCCTGCATTGGTAGGTGGACTCTTTACCCATAGGGCTACCTGGGAAGCCCGTATTGCCATAGCTTAGGAATTTTCAAGAGAAAATGCAATGTGGAATTTGATGTTAAAATACTTTTTTTGAGTTTTATATAGTGGCTTGTTTTTTTTTTTTCTTTTTTTTTAATTTAATTTTATTTTTAAACTTTACAAAATTGTATTAGTTATGCCAAATATCATAATGAATCTGCCACAGGTATACATGTGTTCTTCATCCTGAACCCTCCACCCTCCTCCCTCCCCATACCATCCCTCTGGGTCGTCCCAGTGCACTAGCCCCAAGCATCCAGTATCATGCATCGAACTTGGACTGGCAACTTGTTTCATACATGATATTTTACATGTTTCAATGCCATTCTCCCAAATCTTCCCACCTTCTCCCTCTCTCACAGAGTCCATAAGACTGTTCTATACATCAGTGTCTCTTTTGCTGTCTCGTACCCAGGGTTATTGTTACCATCTTTCTAAATTCCATATATATGTGTTAGTATACTGTATTGGTGTTTTTCTTTCTGGCTTACTTCACTCTGTATAATAGGCTCCAGTTTCATCCACCTCATTAGAACTGATTCAAATGTATTCTTTTTAAAGGCTGAGTAATACTCCATTGTGTATATGTACCACAGCTTTCTTATCCATTCATCTGCTGATGGACATCTAGGTTGCTTCCATGTCCTGGCTATTATAAACAGTGTTTTTTTTTTTAAATAAAGCATTCATTCAACAAAAACATTCCTGGGCTAAATTCTGGTTCCTGGCCACCAATTTGCAGCCCTCTTTCCATAAGTTTTCCAAGCAATTTCTCTAGACTTTGAGCAATAGCCTCTGTACTTTTCTCTCCTCAAGACATTCTGATGAGGACATTCTCTCTGCTGTCCCTGGGATCTCTGTCATTTTTAAATCTCTGTGTATATCATTTTTAACACATTAATAAGCAATTATATAAGGCACTATGTTAAGCCTTTTACCATACATTATTAAATTTAATCTTTGACTTCCCTGGTGGCACAGTAGATAAGAATCCACCTGCCAATGCAGGGGACCAGGGTTCGATTCCTGGTCCAGGAAGATCCCACATGCAGTGAAGGAACTAAGGCTCTGCACCATGACTACTGAGCTTGCTCTGGGGCCCTTGAACTCCAACCACTGAAGCTTGTGCGCCTAGAGCCCATGTTCTGCCACAACGAGAAGCCACCACAACGAGAAGCCTGTGCACCACAACGAAGAGTAGCCCCTGCTCACTGCAGCTGGAGAAAACCCGTGCAAAGTAATGAAGACCCAGCACAGCCAAAAAATAATTTAATTTAATTAAAGTTTTGCTGAGGGCAGACAAACCAGAATATGTGCGTTGCTCACTCAGTCGTGTCCGACTCTTTGCAACCCCCGTGGACTACAGCCCACCAGGCTCCTCTGTCCATGGAATTTTTCAGGCAGAAATACTGGGGTGGGTTGCTATTTACTCCAGGGAATCTTCCTGACCCAGAGATTGAACCCGAGTCTCCTGAGTCTTCCGCATTGGCAGGTGAATTCTTTACCACTAAGCCTTATGGGAAGCCCAACCCAGAATGGGATTTCTTAAAAAAAATTAATCTTTACAAAACTAGGAGGTAGGCACATATGAGTTGTTTATTGCTCCATAACCAATAACCCCATTGCCCTATGATTATAAGAGATATTGTTATTCAGTCTCTCAGTCGTGTCCAACTCTGTGACCCCATGGACTGCAGCACGCCAGGCTCCTCTGTCCCCCACTATCTCCCAGAGCTTGCTCAAACTCATGTCCATTGAGTCGGTGATGACACCCAACCATCTCAGCCTCTGTCGTCCCCTTCTTTTCCTGCCTTCAATCTTTCCCATCATCAGAGTCTTTGAGGAACTATTTGGGCTTTTTTTACTTTTTACAAATTTTCTATAAATCTAAAATAACCTCAAAATTAAAAGCTTAAAATATTGCTGATGCTTAGACCCTATGCAAATAGGGTTGTGACTCTTTTTTAACTTTGACAGCATTTATATGCTATTCATGTAAATAAACATTGTTAATATTTTTCATTTTATTTATTTATTTAGGACACACCAAGTGGCATATGAGATATTAGTTTCCTGACTAGGGATTGAACCGGCACTCCATACATTGGAAGCATGGAGCCCTAACCCCCAGACTGCCAGGGAAGTCCCAATAGGTTCTGATTTGATTGGTATAAATTAGAGCCTGGACGTAAGATTTTAAAAAGAATCTTTCTATTCATGTGCTCCTAATCAGCAGTCAAGATTGCGATTCACAGTCTAGGTACTGACTCATTATTAAAATTATTTCACAAGTTATTCTTATGATCCCTTTAAAAAAAGATACAGCAAAGGAGATATGTCATACCATCCTGTGTGTTTTGGTTTCTAGTTTGAAGTCCTTTGATAAAGATAACAAACTTTGATGAAACAGAGTTATAAGACTGAGCAGTGAATGGAAATTTAGCTATCTAAAATGTGGAAACAGGAGAAGTTCCCTCGTGGTCCAGTGGCTAAGACTCCGCATTCCCAATGCAGGGGGTCTGGGTTCAATCCCTGGTCAGGGAACTAGGTCCCACATGCTGCAACTAAGATCTGAGGCAGCCAAATAAATAAATATTTAAAAAAATGAAATAAAATGTGGAAACAATACTTCTGAATCTTTAAAAAAAAAAAACTAAAAAATATACCTGATCAAAGGAAATAAAAAGGGACTTGTCTTGTCATTTCCCCCCACCCTTCTTTGTATAATCTATACAATGACCCGCTGTGAATACTTACCAAATAACACACAATTGCTTGCACATCAGGAAAGCACATAGGTTTTAAACATGTATTGTAGGATTGCCACCATTTTGTATCCCAATTGTGGACGTGGTTACAAGAATCTAGACACATGTAATAAAATTTCATAGTATCACACACGCACACGCACACACACACACCTGTAAAAACCGGTGAACGTGAATGAAGTTTGGAGTTCAGTGAATAGCATTACACCAGTGTTAATTTCCTGGTTTTGAAAATTCATTTATGTAAGACGCTATGGGGAAAGGCAGGTGAAGAGTGGATGAGAACTCTCTGTACTATGTTTTCAACCTCTTGTAACTCTAAAATTATTTCAAGATGAAGGCTTTATTAAATACAGGCGAAATTCTGAAGAGCAGCTGTGGACATGGACAGTCTGCAATAAAACGAAGAACAAATAGCCACTGTTCGGCGGCTTCTTTTGCCTTCAGGATTAAGTTCAAAGCCCTTCGGATGGCATTCACGGCTCTTCTTGGCCTGGTTCTGACTACTTTGCCTACATCCTTTAGGCTCTGGGACACACAATCGAAGAGTGTCATCAGGAGATGCCCTGGAAACCTCAGGCGGTGAAAAGACAGTTCAGTCCCTCCAAGCCACAGGAGAGTTGGGCTAGGCCAGGGCCTGGGTCCTGCAGACAACCCATTACACCCAAAGCTCCTTTTTTTTTTTCTTCTAAAAAAAGTATTAGGCTGGACCAGGTCTTAGTTGCAGCACACAGGATTTTTGATCTTTGTTGCGGCCCGCGGGAATCTTTCGTTGGGCCATGCAAAGCCTTAGCTGTGGCATGTGGAATCCAATTCCCTGACCACGGATATTACCCAGGGCCCCTGCCTTGGAGCGTGGAGTCTTAGCCACTGGGCCACCAGGGAAGTCCCTAAAGCTTCCTTTAAATACAAATATTTCATAATCTCACTTTACTCTACTGAAAGAAAATTCATGGACAATGTAACCTTTCCACACATAATTTACAAAAATGAATACCAAGACCCAACTGTATTTTTAAAAGGAAAAATGTCATGTACAATAAAATAATATGCATTTCTACAAGTAAATGCATAGGCACAAATACTCTGCGAGGCTTAAAAGAGCGGGCAGATGCTGAAAATGCAAACTGATACGGCTGTGCTGTGTTGCCGCACAGACACCACATTTGGAAATGTGAATTTCCCAGCTGGTAGATGACTCCTGGTAAGATTCCAAACTAAACAAAGCATGGTCTTCCCAGGATTTACTGGGTAGCTAACTTATTGGATTCTTCAGTGTACAACAAAATAGTCCAAAAGACACTTTGGGATCATACATAAAACAGAGAGAGAGGTTCAGAGCTTATAGATGTTTCTGTTTGCTTGTTTGTTTGTTTTACCATCTTTGTGAATGTTCAGTGGAAGATTCAAAAGTCACCAGAGGCGCACGGGACCGGTCTTCATTTGCCAGCACTGTCCCATGCACTGCCGGAGCGGCATCATGCCTGGTGCCTGCCCACTTTACGCCAACAGCTCTTCAGTAATTGCGGAAACAGGAACTTGCCTGGTGGCCCAGTGGCTAACACTCCATGCTTCCACTGCAGAGGGCATGGGTTTGATCCATGCCAACAAAGCTCTGTACAGTCAAACTGTGATTTTTCCAGTAGTCATGTACAGATGTGAAAGTTGGGCCATAAAGAAGGGTGAACACCAAAGAATTGAGGCTTTCAAATTGTGGTGCTGGAGAAGACTCTTGAACAGTAAGGAGATCGATCAACCAGTCCATCCTAAATGAAATCAACTAACCCTGAATATTCACTGGAAGGACTGATGCTGAAGCTGAAGCTCCACTACTCAGGCCACCTGATGCAAAGAACTAACTTTTTGGAAAAGACCCTGATGCTGGGAAAGATTGAGTGCAAAAGAAGAGGACAGCAGAGGATAAGATGATTATACAGTATCACTGACTCAATGAATATGCAGCTGAGCAAATTCCGGGAGATAGTGAAGAGAGGAGCCTGGCGTGCTGCAATCTATGCGGTCAAAAAGACTCAGACTCGACTGAGCAACTGAACAACAACAACAGGGACCTAAGATCCCAGGAGCTGCAAGGTGCAGCCAAAGGAGAGAAAAAGGTGTGGAAACAAAAAGAGCGCCTAAAATTTCCCAAATGTCTCCCTAGTGAAACAGGGGTGGAGTGGGGCGGGGGTAACTTCCTGCTGAGGATGAGTGTTCTGGAGCAGTGCTCTCCAGTATGGGAGCCATCAGCCACATCTTGTTAACACAGGGGTTGGAAATGGCAACCCCACTCCAGTATTCTTGCCTGGAGAATTCCCATCGACAGAGGAGCCTGGGGGGCTACAGTTCATGGGGTCACAAAAGAGTCAGACATGACTGAACAACTAAGCACAAAAATGAGTGGGGCCCCCAAATTGACATATGTTAGTGGTGTAGAATATTCATAGGGTTTCCTAACTTGATACGAAAAAGAACAAAATATCTCATTCAGTTCAGTTCAGTTCAGTCGCTCAGTCGTGTCTGACTCTTTGCGACCCCATGGACTGCAGCACGCCAGGCTTCCCTGTCCATCACCAACTCCCGGAGCTTGCTCAAACTCATGTCCCTCGAGTTGGTGATGCCATCCAACCATCTCATCTTCTGTCGTCCCCTTCTCCTCCTGCCTTCAATCTTTCCCAGCATCAGGGTCTTTTCCAAGGAGTCAGTTCTTCACATCAGGTGGCCAAAGGACTGGAGTTTCAGCTTCAGCATCAGTCCTTCCAATGAATATTCAGGACTGACTTCCTTTAGGATGGACGGGTTGGATCTCCTTGCAGTCCAAGGGACTCTCAAGAGTCTTCTCCAACACCACAGGGCAAAAGCATCCATTCTTCAGCGCTCAGCTTTCTTCACAGTTCAACTCTCACATCCATACATGACTACTGGAAAACCCACAACTTTGACTAGACAGACCTTTGTCGGCAAAGTAATGTCTCTGCTTTTTAATATGCTGTCTAGGTTGGTCATAGCTTTTCTTCCAAGGAGCAAGCATCTTTTAATTAATTTTAATCTGCAGTGATTTTGGAGCCCAAGAAAATAAAGTCTGTCACCATTTCCCCATCTGTTTCCCATGAAGTGATGGGACCAGATGCCATGATCTTCCTTTTTTTGAATACTGAATTTTAAGCCAGCTTTTTCACTCTCCTCTTTCACATTCATCAAGAAGCTCTTCAGTTCCTCTTCACTGCCATAAAGGTGGTGTCATCTGCATATCTGAGGTTATTGATACTTCTCCCAGAAATCTAGATTCCAGCTTGTGTTTCATCCAGCCTGGCATTTCACAAGATATACTCTGCATAGAAGTTAAATAAGCAGGGTGACAATATGCAGTCTTGCTACTCCTTTTCCAATTTGGAACCAGTCTGCTGTTCCATCTCTGATTCTAACTGTTGCTTCTTGACCTGCATACAGGTTTCTTAGGAGGCAGGTCAGGTGGTCTGTTATTTCCATCTCTTTAAGAATTTTCCACAGTTTGTTGTGATCCACACAATCAAAGGCTTTGACATAGTCAATAAAGCAGAAGTAGATGCTTTTATGGAACTCTCTTGCTTTTTCTATTATCAAATTGGCAATTTGATCTCTGGTTCCTCTGCCTTTTCTAAATCCAGCTTGAACATCTGAAATGTCTTGGTTCATATACTGTTGAAGCCTCACTTGGAGAATTTTGAGCATTACTTTGCTAGCATGTGAGATGAGTGCAATTGTGCAGTAGTTTGAACACTCTTTGGCATTGCCTTTCTTTGGGATTGGAATGAAAACTGACCTTTCCAGTCCTGTGGCCACTGCTGAGTTTTCCAAATTTGCTGACATATTGAGTGCAGCAATTTAACAGCATCATTTTTCAGGATCTGAAACAGCTCAACTGAGATTCCATCACCTCCACTAGCTTTGTTCGTAGAGTGATGCTTTTGTTCAAAGTGATGCTTCCTAAGGCCCACTTGATTTCGGACTCCAGGATGTCTGGCTTTAGGTGAATGATCATGCCATCATGGTTATCTGGGTCATGAAGATGTTTTTTGTATAGATCTTCTGTATATTCTTGCCACCTTTTCTTAATACCTTCTGCTTCTGTTAGGTCCATACCATTTCTGTCCTTTATTGAGCCCATCTTTGCATGAAATGTTCCCTTGGTATCTCTAATTTTCTTGAAGAGATCTCTAGTCTCGCCCATCCTACTATAGTCTTCTATTTCTTTGCACTGATCAGTGAGGAGGGCTTTCTTATCTCTCCTTGCTATTCTTTGGAACTCTGCATTCAGATGGGTATATCATTCCCTTTCTCCTTTACCTTTTGCTTCTCTTCTTTTCTCAGCTATTTGTAAGTCCTCCTTAAACAATCATTTTGCCTTTTTGCATTTCTTTTTCTTGGGGATGGTTTTGATCACTGCCTCCTGTACAATGTCAGGAACCTCCGTTCATAGTTCATCAGGCACTCTGTCTATCAGATCTAATCCCTTGAATCTATTTCTCACTTCCACTGTATAATTGTAAGGGATTTGATTTAGGTCATATCTGAATGGTCTAGTGGTTTTCCTTACTTTCTTTAAGTCTGAATTTGGAAATAAGGAGTTCATGATCTGAGGCACAGTCAGCTCCTGGTCTTTTCTTTGCTGACTTACAGAGCTTATCCATCTTTGGCTGCAAAGAATATAATCAATCTGATTTGGGTATTGACCATCTGGTGATGTCCATGTGTAGAGTCGTCTCCTGTGTTGTTGGAAGAGGGTGTTTGCTGTGAACAATCTGTTCTCTTGGCAAAACTCTGTTGGCCTTTGCCCTGCTTCACTTGTACTCCAAGGCCAGACTTGCCTGTTACTCCAGGTATCTCTTGACTTCCTACTTTTGCATTCCAGATACTTTAAAATATCTCATTAAAAACTAAGAAAACCTGGAGTATATGTTGATATGATACAGTTTTTGATATACTGACTTAGATAAAATATAAATGCTAATTTCACCTCTTTTCTTGTTTTTTCTTACTTTTTAAAAATGTGGGTGGGGAGACCTCCCTGGCGGTGCAGTGGCTAAGACTTCTTGCTCCCAAATGCAGAGGGCCCAGGTTCAATCCTGGTCAAGGAACTAGATTCCACATGCTGCAACTAAGAGTTTGTATGCCACAACTAAGACCCATGGAAGCCAAATAAATAAATTATTAAAAAAAAAAATAAATAAAAGGAAGGAAGAATTGATGGGAGACGGGTTTCTAGAGTCTCTCCCTCCTCCCCTCCCCTCCCCTGTCCCCGCCCCCGCCCGCCAGGTTCCTCCAGGGAACTGATTCAGCAGAGGAAATAAGGCTTGTTTCAGAGCCTCCTTGGGAATAATTTGTAGCTCTGGAAAGGCATTGCAGAGTAATGTCCTACCACCATTGATGGGAATGGTGATGATGACAAAAAAATCCTTGGTGTGTTTAGCCGAGAGGCCTGCGGGGAGCCGCAGAGATCGGACCTACTTCCTGTGGAGGCGGCCTCCCTCTCCCCACACAGACTGCCCGAGGAGGGCGGGGGTGCCCACAGTTCCTTGGCGTGGCCGTGCCGTAAAGTACATGTTATCAGAGCCGAACAAGGAGCTGGCGTGGTGAACAGCGCCTGTGTATGAAAGAAGGGTCTGAAAGTCAGGCGGGGGGTTGAGGGGTGGGAATGAGGTGTGCAGGTCAAGGGGCATTCACGGGCACCCCAAGAGCCGATGGGTTGCTATGAGGGGGCATCCAAGGAGGGGTCAGATACGCATTTTCTTGGAGTAGTGTATAATTTATTATAGGAAAAAAAATTAAACTCAGAGACTAAAGGACTGCATATGAAGTATTAAATAGAAATAAAGAGCCAAGAAATTCCATAAATAAATATTACACATTTGAGAAACAAAGAACAGATAGGGAGACAAATATTTTTAGCAATAATTGGGGAATCATTTTTCGTATCGGAAAAAAAACCCACATAATTTCTATGAGCCGAACTCAATAGTCGAGGCGTCTATGAAACATTTCTTACTGAATTATTTTAATTTCAAGATTAATAAGATAAATTCTAGGGACCTGCCTGGAGGTCTGGTGTCTATGGCTCCGCGCTCCCCGATGCAGTGGGACAGGGTTCGATCCCTGATCTGGGAACTAGATTGCACCTGTGGCAATGATCTTTCATGCCACAACAAAGACCCGGTGCAGACAAATAAACAAATTCAGTTAAAAATAAAAATAAATAAATCCTACAAGTGCCAATACTAAGGAAAAAGGAATACAGGGAAACAAAGTAACAAAGGAGCAAAATATTAATAGTTCACGTCCTCCGAGGAGGAGGCTGGCTGCAGTATGGAAAGCAGACAGCAGGGGGCGAGAGAGAGACGCCCGAGGCCCTGACTGGGGAGTAAACCGGCAAGGCCGGGGGACCCCTGGACAAGCGCCTGCTCTGGATGCTTCATGGATACAAAGACAGTACAAGATGTGGCTGTGGTGGTCTGGGACATTACAGTCACGTCCCGCCGGCCAGGAGATAGAAGTTTACTGTTGCTGCGTGGCTGTAAGGAGGTGAGTATTAGCAGCAGCTCCTTGTGAAGTGAAAGTCGCTCAGTCGTGTCCGACTCTTTGCAACCCCATGGACTATACAGTCCATGGAATTCTCCAGGCCAGGATACTGGAGTGGGTAGCTGTTCCCTTCTCAGGAGACCTTTCCAACCCAGGGATCGAATCCAGGTCTCCTGCATTACAGGCGGATTCTTCACTAGTTGAGCCGCCAGGGCAGCTCCTTACCACAGCATGAATAAATAAAGAGCCCAACTGCAAGACACACCCCCTCTCAGCATGTACTTTAACCCCCAAGGCCAGTTAGCTGAGTGTCATACTGGGCCACAGGCTTGAGCCACCCAAATACCACATCTAGAGGTTTTTCCTGTGCATTTGTAAGATCATCACTATTTACTCCTGTCAATTCATCTTTCTGAGCTTCAGTTTCTTCATCTGTAAAACAGGATCCTTAAGATTATCTCCATCAGAGTGTGGTGAAGAGGATTAACTGAGATAATGCAAGCAACATGCTTAGCACAGGGTGCTCAGTGGATGTTCACGATCACTGTTGTTCAGTTACCAAGTGTCTGACTCTTTGTGACCCCATGGACTGCAGCACACCAGGCTCCTCTGTCCTTTACTATCTCCCGGAGTTTGCTCAGATGCATGTTCATTGAGTCGGTGATGCTATGTAACTGTCTTTCCTCTGCTGCCTGCTTCTCTTTCTGCCCTCAATCTTTCCCAGCATCAGGATGTTTTCCAATAGAATCAGCTCTTTGCATCACGTGGCCCAAGTAGTGGAGCATCAGCTTCAGCACCAGTCCTTCCAATGAATATTCAGGACTTATTTACTTTAGGATGGACTGGTTGGATCTCCTTGCAGTCCAAGAGACTCTCAAGAGTCTTCTCCAGCACCAAAATTCGAAAGCATCAATTCTTTGGCACTCAGCCTTCTTTATGGCCCAACTGTCACATTTGTACATGACTACTGAAAAACTATACCTTGGACTATATACTAAAAGAATAAAGATTTTTATTGAGTATTATAAGATGCATTCAATAGCCTTTAGATAAACCACATCACAACTCATCTACAATCAGTCAAACCCAACAGCAATTCATTCTTTCACAAACCATGTGTCAGGACAAAACTCCCTTCAACTTACAGTAAGATCCTACTCAAGTCTTGTGGGCAGAGTTTGGGGAATTACATCTGTATTTTCTTGTAATGTCATTATTAAGCTATTATGGTGTCTCTGATGGTAATGAGGGCAGGAGGATAAGGGGACAACAGAGGATGAGATGGCTGGATGGCATCACCAACTCAATGGACATGGGTTTGGGTAAACTCCGGGAGTTGATGATGGACAGGGAGGCCTGGCGTGCTGCGGTTCATGGGGTCACAAAGAGTAGGACACGACTGAGCGACTGAACTGACTGACTGACTGATGGTAAAGAATCTGCCTGCAGTGCAGGAGACCCGGGTTCCATCCCTGGGTCGGGAAGATCCCCTGGATAATGGAATGGCAACCCCCTCCAGTATTCTTGTCTGGAGAATTCCACAGACAGAGGAGCCTGGCGGCCTATAGTCCATGCGGTTGCAAAAAGTCGGCATGACTGAGCAACTAACAGTATTCACATTCCACCACAAAGCTGACCCTCCCACAAGACTGTGAATTCCCTGAGGACAATGTCTATGTCCTAGTCATCTTTGCCTTGACCATTCAGGGTTGGAGGGGCGAGCTGTGTCCCTGTCCACAGTGCTGAAGTTGCACAGGCTGGGTAATCCTTGTGATGCTTCCTCTCCAGCCCATTCACACTACCCTCTATAGAGATGCCCTCTGGAGTTGCTCTGACGTCAGCCCTTATCTGATCGCCCAGATACATTAGCTGAATACAGCAGGTAGTAAAAGGGGTCCTATCACGTGAACTCACTACTGAAAAACACACCCTGTACACGCATGCATTCATTTTTGTAGAACATATATTGTAGTGGTGGTGCTCAGTTGCTCAGTCATGACCTGGCGGACTGCAGCATGGCAGGCTAACCTGTCCTTCACTATCTCCCCAAGTTTGCTCAAATTCACGTCCATCGAATCAGTGATGCCATCCAACCATCTCATCCTCTGCCATCCCCTTCTCCTCCTGCCTTTAATCTTTCCTGGCATTGGGGTCTTTTCCAATGAGTCAGTTCTTTGTATCAGGTGGCCAAAGTATTGGAGCTTCAGCTTCAGCGTCAGTCCTTCCAATGAATATTCAGGACTGATTTACTTTAGGATGGACTGGTTTGATCTCCTTGCAATCCAAGGGACTTCTCAGTATATAGAAGGATATATACCAAACTATTGATGGTCTTTATCATCTTACATTGAGACTGGTCACTGCAAGGGGATTGCTCTTTTTTAACTTATACTCTTTCGTATTTTTGTTTGTTTTAACAATAATCCATACTTTATTTCTGTCAAATACATCTGAAAATAATGTTTAACCAAAAAACACGGTTAGGTGCTTGCTTCAGCACATATACTAAAATTAGATCTATACAGAGAAGAATAACATGGCTCCTGCACGAGTTGTCATGAAAATTCACGAAGCATTCCATATTTTTCAGACTTACAGTTATGGGAAACAAAATCATGGTTATCAAAGGGAAACATGGAGAGGGATAAATCAGGAGCATGGGATGAACATACACACGATACCACATGTAAGATAGATAACCAACAAGGACCTACTGTATAGCACAGGGATCTGCTCAATATTCTGTGGTAACCTGTACGAGAAAGAATGTGAAAAAGAACGTGCGTGATAAATCACTTCAGTCGTGTCCGACTCTGCGACCCCATGGACTATAGCCTGCCAGTCTCCTCTGTCCATGGGTTTCTCCAGGCAAGGATACTGGAGTGGGCTGCCATGCCCTCCTCCAGGGGATCTTCCTGACCCAGGAATCAAACCCTCGTTTCCCGCGTCTCCTACATCAGCAGGCAGATTCTTCACCGGGGAGCCACCAGGGAAGCCCCTAGCTGATGTGTTCTGCCAGGCATCTGTAAGCCAAAGAGATGGTTGCTTCATGGCACTGAGTTTGGGGCGGGTACTTAGTGTTGCTGTCATAGCAACTGGAGCAGCTGGTAAGAGAGGGAGTCAGAGTCTGACCTTGGGAGTCCCACGCCTTCTTCTCTCTCCCTCCCTGCTTCTCCCCCTCTCACTATCTGGAGATCCGCCCGCGTTATCAGCAGCCAGCAGCCTCCTTTCTCCTAGCCTGGGGACCTCTGGCTAATCTCAAGAGCAGTCCATTTATTTGGAAAATAAAAAATTAGAATTCAAAGACAATTGTTCACCAAATGTGTGAAAGCCGCTCTCGGTAACAGCTGTGGTTCTTTCCATAAAGGAGAGCCCCCAGCCCCCAGCCCATGCAAGAAAACCGCAGAGCCAAACATAAAGTAATGAGCCCGTCTGTTCACTCCTGCTGCCCAGGCTTTTGCTCAGATCACAAAAGCTCTTCCTCCTTCTCTTCTTCTTTTTTTTTTTTTTAAATAAAGTCTCCAAGGATCTGAGGGCCAGGCATTGTCTTTTCTGTGCCTACCTGCTTCCCTCCAAAACAGGGAGGCTCATGCTTTCCACATCATTTAGCATTAGAAAAAAAAAAGATGTACTTAACTCCTTCTGGGTAGCGTATCTATGAGCCTTCAGGCTGGAGAGCCAAGTTGGGCTGAATATAGTTCTGTGTTTTCTTCCTTCTGGGCATGGGGATCAATTAAGACTCACAAGGGGACAAATGAAAA
The DNA here is from genome assembly GCF_029407905.1 of Bubalus kerabau. Lineage (NCBI taxonomy): Eukaryota > Metazoa > Chordata > Mammalia > Artiodactyla > Bovidae > Bubalus > Bubalus kerabau. Next base: position 8,852,818 of record NC_073646.1, read on the forward strand.
AACTCAAAACAAAAACCCAACAATCTCAACCTAAGTTGTTAAAAAATAAATAATCATTAAAATAATAATAGTATATAATAATAGTGGGCTTCCCTGGTGGCTCCCATGGTAAAGAAGCTGCTTGCAATGCAGGAGACGTGGGTTCGATCCCTGGGTCTGGAAGATCCCCCTCTCTGGAGAACGGAATGGCAACTCACTCCAGTATTCTTGCCTGGAGACTCCCATGGACAGAGGAGCCTTTCGGGCTACAGTCCATGGGGTGGCAAAGAGTCAGACATGACTGAGTGACTTTACTACTACTAAGAAAAAGAAGAAATTCATTTCCTTCCGTCATGGGGAATTTCAGGCACGGCTTGACTTTGGATGAGGCTGGATCCAGAGACTCATGTAACAATAGCATCCAGACCCGGAATCTCTGCCATCCTTGGTTTTGCCTTCTCTGTGGCCACTTCAGTTTCCAGCTTGTCTTGGGGTTCCCTGGAAACTTCATATTCCCCATATTGCCAAACCAAATGCAGAGGGAGACAGAGTTTCTCTGTCCAAGAGCTGGAAAAGAAGGAAGGTTGGAGCCTTGGTTTCTCTGGCTGGCCCTTCTGGGGTCATGGGCTCTGCCATGAACCAATCACCACGACCTGGGGATGGACCTGTTAGTTTCCCTTGAGTCAAAGGCTGTGAATTTGCCCACGCAGGAGGTTGGGCAGAAGGGGACCACAGGGACTGTTACCACAGGGAAAAGAGAGGATTTGGACGGCCAGGACATATACAGCCACTGCAGGGCAGAGTTGGAGTGTGCTGAGAAAGCAGAGTGAAATATCCACAGTGCTATCAACACTCTCAGGGCATTCACAGCAGGTAATACAGAAACGGTCATTATACACCTTTGAAAAGATGCTGAAAACAAGGTCCTACTATATAGCACAGGGAACTATATCCAGTCCTCTGGGATAAACCACATGGAAAAGCATATATGTTGAATGTGTGCCAAGTCACTTCAGTCGTGTCTGACTCTTTGCGACCCTGTGGACTGTAGCCCACCAGGCTCCTCTATCCATGGGATTCTCCAGGCAAGAAACTGGAGTGGGTTGCCATTCCCTCCTCCAGGGGATTTTCCCAACCCAGGGATCCAACCTGTATCTCTTATGTCTCCTGCACTGGGAGGCAGGTCCTTTACCAGTAGCGCCACCTGGGAAGCCCACATATGTATCAAAATAGAGTGTATATATGTGTATAACCAAGTCACTGCTGTACAGCAGAAATTAGCACACTGTAAGTCAACTATACTTCGATCAAAAAAAAAAAAGGAAAGAAAGGACTTTCCTGGTGGCTCAGTGGATAAGAGTCCACCTGCCAATGCAGGGGACGTGGATTTGAACCCTGGCCCAGGAAGACTCCACATGCCTCGGAACAACTAAGCCCAGGCGCCACAACCACTGAGTCCTTTCTCTGGAGCCCTTCAGCTGCATCTACTGAAGCCCGAGTACCCTGGCAACAAGAGAAGCCACCGCAATGAGAAGCCCCGCAACTAGAGAGTAGCCCCCACTCGCCGCAACTAGAAAAAGCCCTCTCGCAGAAGGAAAACCCAGCACAGCCATAAATAAATAAACAATTTTTTTTCAAAGTCCTGTTCCATCCTCTTGCCCACACTTGGAAACAGATAATGTTATTATCTCGCTTTCCAGATGAGAAAATAGACGAACTGAGTGGTCAAGTAAGGAACCCTAGGTCACACAGTTAATAAAAGGCAGATCTGGGCCTTCAAGCCCATCTCTCTCTGAGGCTAAGGCTTCTTTTTCCTCTTTGAAACATTAGACTAAAGGAGTGTTTTGGGTAAGTCAGGTATGGATGGGGCTGTAGCTGCTGTCCCATTCAAGAAAACCTCAGAGCAGGAATGTCTTCAAGGTCTCACCACAGGCAGCATTTAGAGCTTGCCGCAGGTATGCGGTGGGCTCCCCAGGTGGTGCCAGTGGTAAAGAACCCGCCTGCCAATGCAGGAGACACAAGAGACACGGGTTTGATCCTTGAGTCCGGAAGATCCCCTGGAGGGGGAAATGGCAACCCACTCCAGTATTCTTGCCTGGAGAATCCCATGGACAGAGGAGCCTGGCAGGATACAGTCCATAGGATCACAGAGTCGGACATGGCTGAAGCGACTTAGCACGCATGCACAGCTGTATGGGGACTGCTGGTCTGGGCCCACGTCTGTGGCTTCACCTGGGTCACACAGTCCCGGCCAAGAAGGCAGAGGCAGGATGAGAATGGAGGCCCAAACTGTGTGGACCCCCTGGCCTCCTCCCCTCAAAGAGCTCAGGGAGGCCAAGAACTGGAGGTATGAGCAAGTCAGCACAGAGTGGGGCGGAAACGGTGACTCAGCCCCCGGTCAGGATTCCCAGCTCCTCGCCTGAGGGATGAGTCATTACCTTGACGCCTTCAATTTTCACACTTCTAACTCTCCCAGCCTCGCCTAGGATGATGACGAAGGAAAGCTCCCTGCCCCCCGGGCTGTGCCCCAGATGACCTAGAGTTCAAATTCAGTCTTTGCTACTTACCAGTCAAGGGACTTTGAAAGGACTTCCCTGTGGTCCAGTGGTTACTCCATCTGCCAACTCAGGGGACACAGTTTCAATCCCTGGTCGGGGAACTAAGGTTCCACATTGTTGTTCTTCAGTCACCAAGTCGTGTCTGACTCTTCGCGACCCCGTGGACTGCAGCACGCCAGGTTTCCCTGTCCCTCACTAACTCCCGGAGTTTGCCCAAGTTCATGTCCACGGACCTCGGGGCAACTAAGTCTATGTGCCACAGCTACTGAAGCCTGAAGGCCCTAGGGCCCCTGCTCCATGAGAGAAGCCTGCAAACCACAACTAGGGAAAGCCTGTGCTCAGAAACGAAGACCCAGCGCAGTCAAAACAAAAGCAAAACAAAGCGAAATTCAGGCTCTGCTATTTGTCAGTTAAGCGTCTCTCGCTCAGTTGTGTCCGACTCTTTGCGACCCCAGGGACTGTATCCTGCCAGGCTCCTCTGTCTATGGGATTCTCCAGGTAAAAATACTGGAGTCGGTTGCCATCTCCTCCTCCAGGGGAGCTTCCCGATCCAAGGATCAAACCCAGGTCAAAGGAACTTTGACAAATCACTGAGCTCACATTTTCCCATCTGTAAACTGGAGATGATAATGTCTGTCTCGCTAGGCTCCTTTAGCTGGTTGGTATTTCTTGAGCACCTACTATGTGCCAGGCATGGAGGATATGATAATAAACAAAACAGATAGACTTCCTGCCCTGGTGAAGCTTACTGGGAAAAAAATAAGAAATTATGTATGTGTAATGTAATATCAGTTGCTTATGAATACAGTGAAGAAAAAGCAAATGGATGAGGCAAGAGAGGGGCAAGAGGGTTGAAGAAGACAGTTTCTAGTGTTCAGCATGGGGCCTCTACCTATTAGGGCCTCAGTGAAGAACTATGAATTAGTTGGTTGTCCACCCCATACAGTCCCTCAGGGGAGCTCCAGGGAAAGAGTCCCCAAAGTCCATCATGGTAACTTGCTCCCCCTTGTAGCTTCAGGAAGGAAGGCCCACATGATTTTCAGCACAGAAGGGGCTTCCCCTCCCTTGGGGTGATGCCAGGTGACAATTCCCAGCAGGGTCCCAGGACTGGGCTGAGGGTTCCCAGCCCCCACTCAGTGTATGCCTGTGTGTGTGTGTATGCATGTAATGTACTTTTTTTTAATATTTATTTATTTGGCTGCATGGAGTCTTAGTTTCAGCATGCAGGACTTTCAGTTGGGGCCTGTGGGATCTAGTTCCCTAACTAGGGATTGAACCCTAGACCCCTGTACTGGGAGCACAGAGTCTTAGCCACTGGACCACAAGAGAAGCCCCTAATGTGTTTTTTTAATTGAGGTGAAGTTCATACAACATAAAATTAACGTTAACCATTTAAAAGTGAACAATTCAGTGACTTTGAATATGTTCACATTGTCGTACAGTCATCATCTCCATTTAGTTCCAAGACATTTTTCAGCACCCCAAAGAAACCTTGTATCCACTAAGCATTCACCCTCCATTCCTCCTCCTCCCAAACTCCTACAAACCACTCGATTTACCACTTCAGGACATTTCACGTAAATGGAAGCTTACCATGTGTGACCTTTCGTGTCTGTTTTTTTTTCACTTGTTATGTTTCTGAGGTCCATCCACATTGCGGCATGCACCAGAACTTCATTGCTTTTTATGGCAGGATATGGCTCAGACGGTAAAGAAATCCCTGCAATGAGGGCGACCTGGATTCGATCCCTGGGTTGGAAAGATCCCCTGGAGGAGGAAACGGCAACCCACTCCAGTGTTCTTGCCTGGAGAATCCCACGGACAGAGGAGCCTGGTAGGCTACAGTTCATGGGATCACGAAGAGTCAGACATGACCGAGCAACTAAGTACAGCACAGCACGTTACTCCATCACAGGGACAGACCACACGTGTTTATCCCTTAATCAGTTTAAGTGCATCCTTACGTTTTATACTCTAGACACGTCGTGTGCCCTGTCCCAGCCCTGAGAGCTGATTCCACCAAGTTCTAAGAGGGAGCGAAGTGAGACGAGGAAGGGAGAAGAATGAGTACAGGGTGCATTAATGGGCAAGGTACCATGATGGACTTTGGGGACTCTTTCCCTGGAGCTCCCCTGAGGGACTGTATGGGGTGGGCAACCAAGCCCGTTCGCCACAGCTGCTGAGCCTGTGCACCATAGAGGCTGCAACAGAAGAAGCCACCGCAATGAGAAGCCCGTGCACCGCAGTGAAGAGCGGCCCCTGGTCGCTGAAGCAAGAGAAAGCCTTCATGCAGCAACTAAGACCCAGAGCAGTCAAAAAATAAAATAAACACATAAAGCTTTAAAAAAGTGGGTGCCTCCTGCTGCTATCTGGCAGAATTCTATTAGCTTTCTTCATAGCACTTAACAGTTTGTGATTATTTTATTTATTGCTTCACTGATGTATCATCTGTCTCGACCACTAGACTCTCAGCTGCATGAGGACAGGGGTTCCTCTTGTTCACTAATGCACTCCTAGTTCCTACTTCAGGGCTTGGCTCAGAATAGGAGCTTAATAAATATTAAGTACCCCTGGAGCATAGCTGAGTAATCAAATAAATGAACACACCATACCAAACATACCGATGTCATATTTCTACAGTCCCAACGTATACAAATTACACTGTTTCCAAATATTAATTAACAAAGCCTTTGGAATTTCCCTGAGGGGTTGGCCAAGGGTGCTTCCAAGTGGATGATCCAAGATGCAAATAGAGCGAAATGATTTCTTCTGGGTCACTGATGACTCAATGTGTGGGAATAGAAACATACTCCAAAACCTTTGCTCTAGTTAGTCAAGGTAATTATTAGGCACGATAATTGGGCCCGAGTGTCACCAGCCAGGCTGTTTTGTGACCTCTTGAATGTAAAACCTGCGCTAATTTTGCTCTAACGAGAGGATCTGTTGTCGTTTGCCACCCCCAAACTAGTTTTGCTTTTTCTGGGTATCAAAATGTTTCTCTCAACATACAATCTTTTCAAGAATAGATGCTTTGACGCACTCACTGTCACATTCTGGGATCGTCCCTCTCATGATTTCCCTCTGATACAGTTTTTGTTTCTCTGGGTTTCTTTTTATTTTTGGTGTTGGGGTTTGAAATTTTTTTCTTATGAACTTTTCAATATTTTTAATTTATTTATGGCTGTGCTGGATCTTCGTTGCTGAGGGCTTTCTCTAGTTGCGGGGTAAGAGCTTGTTTTGGTGGCTTCTCTTGCTGCAGAGCATGGGCTCTAGAGTGAGCGCTCAGTAGTTGTGGCTCTTGGGCTTACTCACCCCACGACAAATGAAATCTTCCCAGACTAGGGATCGAACCTATCTCCCCTGCAATGGAAGGCAGATTCTTAACCACTGGACCACCAGGGAAGTCCTAAAAAAATTTTTTTTAATTAAAATATAGTTTATTTGTCATGTTTCAGGTGTACAGCAAAGTGATTCAATTAAACACACATATATTTTTTCAGATTATTCTTCATTATAAGTTATTACAAGATATTGAATATAGTGCCATTTGGGGGAGGTTATTTTTAGAGGTCAATTCTGATCTCCTTACAAACTCTTCTCCTGGCTTATTTATTGATTGAATCAGTATCTATGGTGCCCCCTACTAGGAGCTTCCCAGGTGGCGCTAGTGGTAAAGGAACGGCCTGCCAAGGTAGGAGACAAGAGACACAGGTTCCATCCCTGGCTGGGGAAGATCCCCTGGAGGAGGGCATAGCAACTCACTCCAGTATTCTAGCCTGGAGAATCCCATGGACAGAGGAGTCTGGTGGGCTACAGTCTATGGGGTCACAAAGAGTCGGACACTTTGAAACGACTTAGCACTGCCAGGAGCAGGGCTCTGTGACCATACCTGGGATGATTGGGAAACACAGTTCCCACCCCAAAAGAAAAGCCTTCATATTTCTGTCAGTGTGAGGAGGAACTGCAGCATTTAACTTACTACTTTATCTTCCTCTTGACCTGTTGTCATAGCCAACATTTCCTGAGGTCTTATTCTCTGTGACGTACAGCCTTGGCATTGCTCAGTTAATCCTCAAAGCAGACTTCAGAGGAAAGTTACTAGTAGTACTATTTTTTTATCATCCCCACTTTACAGATGAGGAAACTGAGGCACAGGGCTTAAGTAACTGGTCCCATATCACAATGCTGGTGGGTAAATGATGGTTGCCAGATCCAAATCCAGGGAGCTGATATCAGAACCTGTGCTCTTAACCCACCACCAGACTCAGTGTACTAGAATTTTCCATTGTCCAGAAAAAGTTTCAAGTTCTCTGACATTGCATGTTCTGCATATTCACTCAATAAACATTTGCCAGTGACTCTCTGTCGGCAAGGTCCGACGGAGGCGATGAGCAGGGTGTCAAGATGAACCAGGGCAAATTCTTGCCCTAGAAGCAGAGCAGTCTAGGGGAAGGATCAGGATTTTGGAGCAAGATCCTGGACTCAAATTCTGGCTTGGTCAGTAATTAAGGTTGCCAGATTTAGCAAATAAAAATATAGGTCACCCAGTTAAATTTCAGATAAACAGTGAATAATTTTAGTGTCACTATGTTCCATGCCAGGTTTTGTTATATTTTATTTGGCAACCTTACGGGTGATTGCTGTGTGACCGTGGGTACATGACTCAACCTCTCTGATCTCAGACTGCCTGTGCTCAAAATGAAAATACTGATCCCCATTTCACACAGTAAAATGGGCTTGGAGGAGTAAAAGCACATGTTTATATAAAGTATGCAGAATGCTTCAGCTTCTCATAACTGGTCCATTTTCACAGACAGCCCACTCCAAACTGCTCCATGCAGTAGCTGGGGTCAAAGGACTTTTAAAATCAGCCCAGGCCAAGGCCTATTGAAGACCCTTTGAGGTTCCCATGGCGCCTAGACTAAAGCCCACAGGCATCTGGATGTTTCTAAAGTCCTTCAGGCTGTAGATAGTGTTCAGAGCAAAGACCCTTCTCAGGAACCCACCGTAGAGACTAACCCCATCCATATCATTTTTCCTGAAACCCATCTTCTCTTCCCAAAGTCTAGTGGCCAGGACAGTAAGCTCTCGATGTGAAGGAAGAGGGAAAAATACATAGGGTTTAGGGTATGAGATGTTGCAGTAATCCAGTGCAATCCCGCCAGATATATTTTGAATCCAAATGCCTCTCTCCAGCCTCTTCCCTCCTCTCCATAATGGCTCCCCTAGTCCAAGGACCATCACCTCTTCCCTGAATAATCTAAATAAACTTTTTTTTAAATTTTAATTTAATTAAAAAAAATTTATTTTGTCTGCGCCACACAGCATTTGGGATCTTAGTTCCCAGACCAGGGATCAAACCCACGCCCTCTGCAGTGGAAGCTGCTGCTGCTGCTGCTAAGTTGCTTCAGTCGTGTCCAATTCTGTGCGATTCCATAGATGGCAGCCCACCAGGCTCCCCCGTCCCTGGGATTCTCCAGGCAAGAATACTGGAATGGGTTTCCATTTCCTTCTCCAATGCATGAAAGTGAAAAGTGAAAGGGAAGTCGCTCAGTCGTGTCCGACTCTTAGCGACCCCATGGACTGCAGCCTACCAGGCTGCTCCGTCCATGAGATTTTCCAGGCAAGAGTACTGGCGTGGGTTGCCATTGCCTTCTCCATGCAGTGGAAGCACCCAGTCTTAACTGCTGGACTGCCAGGGAAGTCTTTCCTCTTTCTCATTTCTAATTAATTAATTTATTTTTTGTCTTAAAATTTTTTACATTTTATTTTGGAGTACAGTTGATGGACAGTGTTGTGTTAGATTCAAGTGTTTCAATAAACTTCTTACTGGTCTCTCTACTTCCACACTAAAAAGTCACAAGAGCAAAATTTTTACTACAAAAAAAATTTTTTTAATAGGCAAAAGTAGAGGGAAAAAAATGAACACAATTTCAACAACAATCAGCTCATCAGCTCATGACCAATCCAGTTTCATCCACTCCCCAGACCTCTGGGATTTTTAATTTCTCCTCCCCAGGATTTTTTTTTTTAATTTCAGCCTCAAGGAAAGGAAAATGTGAGTTTTCATTAGTTCCCCTGCAAATGTATTGCTTATTATGGCATCAGCTTTATTCCAAAATTTCTTCAGGGATTTGCTTTTGAATCCAAACTTTTGATACTCAACACCAAAGTTTAGAGATCTTTTTTTAAAAAGTTTCTCTCCTGCAAATCAAAATACTTGGCTTTCAAGATTATTGTCTCCACCATGAGTTTCAAAAGCCTGCTTAGGAACTCATAAAAGCCAAGAATTTGGCTCTTTGGAGTTTTTTTTTTTTTTTAAAAATTGGTTTGGGTCAAGCTTCTTCTCCAAGGAATGTATCCAGGATGATTCAGGACTCAGCCTCAATACTTGGTTTTGTGGAGAGTCACAGGATTGCTTTTAAAAAGGGAACAAACACAGCATTGCTGCCTGTGCAGAAAATGTTACCCAGGGCTATTTTTATTGTCGTTAAAATAATGATTTCAGTGAATTTAAATGATTTCTCAGAATACTCACAGATGTGAGGCCCATTACCCTGTTTTTCCAAATAGTTAAGCTCTTCAAGTACCATGTCTCCTAATAAAAACTTTCACAAGACCCTAACTTCCAAGCTTGGGGTGGTCATTTTCTCTTTAATACGTCAATATCCTGGGTGTTTCTGCAAGACAAGCTTGCTTCTCAGGACTGCACCAGTGCCCCCTCGAAAACCAGTGTTCTGGATATCATCTAGCATCCCTTGTCTTTTGAAAATTCTGCTTAGCTTTGTGCCATCTGATTTCCTTGGTCATCAGCATTGGCATTAATGTTGAAGTTAGTCATACGTTTACACGCACACACAAAAAGTCAGAGTTTTCTTTTTAGGCAAATCTACTGAAGTTTCCCAATATTTTTCAAGCCAAAAATCACCCAGAATCAGATCTTACCCCAAAAGGATAATTCAGGCCCGGACATGATACAGACAAACCAAAGGGGAAGGAAGGAGGGTTAGTGGTGAAAACCACGTACTGAGAATAGAATCGCGGGTGTTTATCCTGAGCTCAGCCAACAGCTTCCCTGGTGACCTGATGTGCCAATGGTAGGTTCAGTTACGAAGTGGGCAGTTTTCCTAAAGACAAAACCAGAATGCACTGAGTCCTTAAAGCCAGAGGCAAGAACACTTGTATTTTCTTAAAGTGGCTCAAATTATCACCATTGGCTATGCCATGATCGTTTTGTTCTTAATAATTTTTTAAAAACGTTTTATTTTGTATTGGGGTATAGCCAGTTAACAATGTTGTATAGTTTTGGGTGAAAGGTGAAGGGATTCAGCCATATATATACATGTATCCATTCTCCCCTCTCATCCAGGCTGCCACATAACATTGAGCAGAGTCTCTCACGCTATACAGCAGGTCTTTGTTGGTTATGCGTTTTAAAAACAGCAGTGTGTACATGTCCATTCCCAAACTCCCCAACTTTTAATTTTGCAACTCTTAGATTTACAGCAAAGTTGCAAAGATAGTATAGATTCCCCATCTGCCCCCCCTCCCACCTCCCCCCCATGGTTTTCCTGCATTATAAACATCTCACAATGTTCCCATATATATGTTACAATGAATAAACCAACAAGGACACGTTTTTCACTAACGGCTGTACTGGGTTCAGATTTCCTTAGTTTTTACCAAATGCACTTTTCCTGGCCCAGAATCCCATCCAGGACACCACATGATCGCATGGACTCACCGTGACTCCCTAGACACCTCTTGGTAGTGACAGTTTCTCAGACTTTCTTGTGTGTGTGGTTTTTTTTTTTCCAATTGAGTTGAAATTCACACACTACAATATCCATTCTTTCAAAGTGTACACTTCAGTTTTAACATTCAAAAATAGGGCAGTCATCCCTACTAATTCCTGAATGTTTTCTTCACCTCTAGAAGAAACCACACACTCAGGAGACTTCCCTGATGACCCAGTGGTTAAGACTCCTCATTTCCACCACAGAGGGTGCAGGTTGGATCCCTGGTCACGGAACTAAGATCCTACAAGCTGCACTGCATGCCCCCCCCCCGCCAAAAAAAAGGAACGAATAAATGAGGCTGTATTTGTGAAAAAAAAAAAAAAAATTGTAAAGAAAAAAAGGTACTATATTTAAAAAAGAAACTACACACCCACGTAGCACTCACTCCCCACAACCACAACCCCCAGCTCCCAGCAACTGCTAATCTACTTTCTGTCTTTATGGTTTTGCCTATTCCGGAAATTTTGTATAAATGGAATCATACAACAGGTGGCCTTTTGTGTCTAACTTCTTTCACTAAGCACAGTGTCTCCAAGGTTTATCCATGTTGTAGCAGGCATCAGCCCTTTGTTCCTTTTTCATGACTGAATATTATTCCACTGAGTGGATATAGCTTATTTTGTTTATCCATTTATCAGTGATGGACATACTCACTTATGCTACTATGACTTCCCTTAATCATGTTAAGGAGTACTGCTTAGGTATTTTGTAGAATGTCCATGTGTTTCTCATGAGGATGCTACAATTATGAGGAGGAAAATCATGAAGGAAAAGTACCTTCTCAAGGCGTACATTGAAGATATATGCTACCAGTAGGATTTTTCACTCATTAAAAAAAATTTTTTTAAATGTTTTGGTTGCCCAGCTCAGCATGTGGGGTGGTAGTTTCCTGACCAGGGATCAAACCTATGTTCCCTGCAGTGGAATCTCAGAGTTTTAACCACTAGACTGCCAGGGAAGTCCCTATGATTTTTCACTCTTGATGTGAACTTGCTCACCTGGTGATGGTGACTGTCAGATTTCCACACTGTTAAGGGCTCTAATTTTAATTGACTGTTGCATTGGTTTCCTCTTCACTCTGGCTGTGTGGTTGTAATTCTAACATTAATTTTTGCTTCATAGATCTATTCAAAGAAAGGCTAGCTTTAATTTATTTGATTTAAATTCATGCTTTAAAGACAGATGTTTTATTTTTCAGATTGAAGACACTGAATTACATTAAAAGATTACACTGGAAAAATATAGATCATATTGAAGTGATTTGCAGTGATTTTCAAGCAAATATTTAATATCTATTTAATATCTAGTGTTGCAGGGGATATAGAGAAGTAGACATTTCATAGGCTGTCCAGAGTAAGAGCAGAAACGGGGAAGAAATTTGGCATTTCATACCCAAAGAATTAAAATGTGCCTCCTGAATACATCAGTTCTATGTTTAGAAATTTACATGAAGAAAGTAAACATGTATGCAAAAATTTGACTAGCATAAAAAAACAAACAAAAAACTCAACTCAACTCAATATGGTATTACTTGGAGGAACCAAAAATTGAAAACGACCTAAGTGCCCCAAATAGGAAAGTGAAAGCTGCTCTCTGCGACCCCTGGATAGTCCAGGGGATTCCCCAGGCCAGAACACTGGAGTGGGTAGCCCTTCCCTTCTCCAGGGGATCTTTCCAACCCAGGGATCAAACCCAGGTCTCTTGCATTGCAGGCGGATTCTTTACCAGCTGAGCCACCAGGAAAGCCCAAGAACATTGGAGTGGGTAGCCTATCCCTTCTCCAGTGGATCTTCCTGATCCAGGAATTGAACCAGGGTCTCCTGAATTGCAGGCAGATTCTGGAAATTAGCTCTAAAACCAATGATGTAATGCCACAATCCAACACCAACCAAACATTTAAAAGGATATAGGGACTTCTCTGGTGGTCCAGTGGTTAAAACTCTAAGCTTCCACTGCAAGGGACACAGGTTCAATCCCTGGTCAGGAAACTAAGATCCCACACACCAAATAGTGTGGCTAAAATAAGTAAATACATATGTACTTAAAATTTTTAAAAAGGATGTAACAGTGTGAGAAGTTAATCACAATTTTTATGTTGAGTGGATGAAAACAGGAAAATTCTAATTTTGTAAAACCAATGTATATATGTCTATATATAGAAAAAATGATGGAAGGATATATATGAAGATGTTACATTTGTTTTTCGAGTTGTGGGCCAAGAGTATGATTTCTTTCCATTTATTTGTATTTTTATATCTCCCTACAATGAATATGTTTTATTTTTAATAAGAAAAATTAGTTTAATTTTAAAAGTTATTTTTTATTTACTCCATTAATGATGTAATTTCTGTGTATTTAGTCATTAAAGCATGGCTTCCTTCATAGCTCAGTGGTAAAGAATCTACCTGCAATGCAGGAGACACAGAAGACGTGGGTTCAATCCCTGAGTCGGGAAGATACCCTGAAGAAGGAAACAGCAACCTGTTCCAGTATTCTTGCTGAGAAATTCTATGGACAGAAGGAACCTGGCAGGCTAGAATTTATAGGGTCGCAAAGAGTCAGACAAGACTGAGCAATTAAGCATGGGCACGAGAGAGCCATTCAAGTGAACTTTAGAAAGACATCTGATACATAATCGTATTATCACACCAGACCAATCCCAGGCTACAGCTTATTTTCTGTATCAGCCAGGGTCCCTGCACCAGACAGGTGACCTCTCAGGTCTTCATCCCTGCTTCCAAGCACAGAGCTTCTAAAACCCTTGGAATTTCCGAGTGAAGGGGCAGAGGGGGCGGTCTTCTGCTATTCACAAGAAAATGTTAGTTGCTCAGTTGCGTCCAACTCTTTGCGACCCTATGCACTGTATAGCCCTTCAGCCTCCTCTGTCCATGGGATTTTCTAGGCAAGAATACTGAAGTGGGTTGTCATCCTCTTCTTCAGGGGATCTTCTCCACCCAGGGATTGAACCTACCTCTCCTGTATTGAAGGCGGATTCTTTACCGTCTGAGCCAGGGAATTCACAAGAAGCCCCTTTCAGTCACGCCTGAGTTTATGTTAATGAACAGTATAAAGCGTTGCTTTAGTGTGGGGCCCCCTGGACAGCCTCGGTATAGGGCTGGTCACCAGAAGATCACGTGACAGGAGGGTTAGCACTCAGCTTCAACCACTGACCTCTAAAAAGGGGTTGGGGGAGGGGACTGAAGACTTTATCTCTATCAAAAGTCTTGAATGGTACCCTCTTTCCCTCCCTCCGCTGAAAGAAACCAGCTGCCAGGATGCGCTCCACCCCACGGGGTGTGGGGGAAGTTAATTAACATAATTATCACCCAAACTGCTTCCTTTCCCAAAGGGGATTACAGTGGGATACTCTTGGTAATTCCTCCCTTCATATCTCTCCCCACCCTCCCCCACAGTCCCAGCAACCTGTGATCTGTTTTCTATGACTATAGATTAGCTGGCATTTTTTTTTTATAACTTTATGTCAAGGAAATGAATCATAAAACACGTACTCCTTGTGTCTGGTTTCTTTCACTGAACACAATTATTCTGAGATTCATCTGCGTCATATTGTGCAACAATAGTCCACCCTTATCGCAGTGGACCACTGGGTCCACGGTATGAATGTATCCCAGTCCATGTATCTTTCACCTGTTGATGGACATTCAGGTTGCCTCCAATTTTTGTCTGTTACACATAGACCTGGTATGAACTTTCGTGTATAAGTGTGCACGCAGGCTTTCTTTTCTGATAAATATCTGGGAGTACAGTGGCTGAGTCTTAATCCTAAGCGTATGCTGAATTTTAGAGGAAACTCTTGAATTGTTTTTTTAATGGGATTGCACCGGTTTATGTTTCCGTGCATGCCAAGTCGCTTCAGTCGTGTCAGACTCTTTGCCACCCCACGGGCTGTAGCCCTCCTGGCTCCTCTATCCATGGGATTTCCCAGGCAAGAATACTGCACTGGGTCACCATGCCCTCCTCGGTTTAGAGCCCCGTGAGCACTCTAACAGGATGGTTAACAACCAGCACACGTGAATACACTCAATGCCAAAGGTCCCTATCATTGTGATAACGCAGCCACCAGCCCCCTTTACAAATGCCCGCTGCGATGGGGCAGTGCTGTAACCATTGAGACCCACTGGACCAGAGGCTCTTTGGTTCTAGGGGAAGGCAAGGATCTGCCGCCATTTAGGAGCCAGGAAAGTCGTGAACCCCCATACTTCTGAGCTGCACTCATGGTAGCTGAGGTCCAAGATGATAACAAGAGGGAGAGGTAATTGCCAGCAACACATCTTGGCTTGGCCTCACCTTCTGTGGTTCTTCAATATCTGAAAAGACTGAGATGCTCTTTGTTTAAACAACTAAGGTTGACACGCAGTGGAGAAGCCCAAGTGGTGATTAGAGCCTAAAGTCGCTGACCCATTTGTTTTCTATTCTTAATTTTTGTCTTTGGTCCCGGAGCCTCTCAGAGCCTCCCTGGGGTAAAAATAAATGGTGTTTGGTAATCCTGAGCTGAAAGGTGGTATTTAAGTCAAAAGCACAGCAGAACTCAGCTAATTTGTACTAATCGCCTACACCAGCCACGAATCAGCCAGCGGGGAAAAATATCAGATGATGCAACCACAAACACGTATTGCTCCCACCTCAAACTCTATTTTCCTTTCTGAAACCTTCACCTCCAGCCCCCCTACCACACTGGAGAGGGCCTCAGAATCCCCTGAAGGCTCGTTAAGGCATAGATTGGCCTGGCCCCACCCCTTGCAGGTCTGATTTCTTATGTCTGAAGAGGTGCTGAGAGTTTCCATTTCTGACAAGTTCCCAGGTAGTGCTGCTGCCGCCGCTGCAGGGGTCACACTCTGAGACCCACCTCCAGACTGAAACTCTTTTTTGTCAATGGGAAGTCCAGCCATGGCAGTGATTTTCAACCAAAGTGATTTCCCCCTCCCCCAGGAGACAAAATCCAGAGAGATTTTTGGTTGTCATAACTAACTGGGGTGCGGGGGGTGGGCTGGGGATGGCACTGCTTGACGTTTGGTGGGTAGAAGCCAGGGAAGCTCAATATCCCCTAATGCATTGCACAGCCCTAAATTATTAGAAATCAATTACAAATAATGATTTGACCCCCGATGTTAATATTGCCCAGGCTGAGAAACCCTGAACTGTATAGGAGAATGCTCAAATAAATTAGAAAATACCCACAAGGGATAAATATTATGCAGCCATTAGGAATCCTTCTACTAAGCCCCCGTGCTCCGCAACTACAGAATGTACTTACGTGCTTGGTTGCTCAATCGTGTCTGACTCTGCAACTCCATGGGCTCCTCTGGACAGATTCTCCAGGTAAGAATACTGGAGTGAATTGTCATGCCCTCCTCCAGGGCAACTTACCAACCCAGCCATCGAACTTACTTCAGTCATTTCAGTTCAGTTCAGTCGCTCAGTCGTGTCCGACTCTTTGCGACCTCATAAATATTTACTTACAGCTGCTAAAAAAAAGTCATGAGGGCACTCCCAGCAGTCCAGTGGTTAAGATTCCACGCTTCCACTTCAGGGGGTGTGGGTCCACTCCCTAGTCAGGGAACTAAGACCCCACATGCCACGTGGTGGCCACACAGGCACACCCCCCCTAAATAATTTAACATGAGACACTCAATAGAATTGAAATCATATGTTCACACAAAAACTTGTATGCAAATATTCATAGCAGCAGCCTTATTCATAATAACCAAAAAGTGGAAACAATCCAAATGTCTACCAATGGATGAAGGGATAAATATAATGTGGTCTCTCCAGACAATGGAATATTATTCAGCCATAAAAACTTGAAGTAGTGATACATGTTATAACACGGATGAACATTGTGTGCTAAGTTGATTGTTGTGCGACTCTTTGTGACCCTATGCACTGTAGCCCGCCAGGCTCCTCTGTCCATGAGATTCTTCAGGCAAGAATACTGGAGTGGGCTGCCATGCCCTCCTCCAGGGCATCTTTCCGACCCAAGGATCAAACCCCAGTTTCTCGTGTCTCCTGCATTGGCAGGCGGGTTCTTTACCACGAGCGCCACCTGGGGAGTCACTGGAAACATTAAGGTAAAGAAAGAAACCAGACACAAAAGGTCAAATATTGTATGATGAGCCTTTTTCTATAAGATGTCCAGAATAGGCAAATCCGGAGACAGAAACTAGATTGGTGGTTGCCATCGGCTCGGGGAGGGGGGAGGGAGTGAATTGGAAGTGAGTGCTCATGAGCATTGGGTTTCTTATAAAGGTCATGAAAATGTTCTGGAATTACATAGGGGTGATGGTTGTACAATATCGTGAATATAGAACCACTGAACTGTACACTTTAAAATGGTGGATTTAATGGTCCATGAATTAGATCTCAATAAAAAATTAATTTTCAGAAGGTACCTTTTGTCCTAGTGTGCCTATAGGCTGGAAATGTATGGGCTGGCTGAGGTCTGCAAAACAGGGCTTGTAGGGTTTCATTTTGGTGACCTGGAGTTGGGGTGGGAGGCAGGTGGTTCCTGGAAAAGACCAGAAGTTTCTATACAGGATACACACTCAGAGTGGCAGTTGCTGGCTGCTGCTGCTAAATCGCTTCAGCCGTGTCCGACTCTGTGCGACCCCATAGACGGCAGCCCACCAGGCTCCCCGACCCTGAGATTCTCCAGGCAAGAACACTGGAGTGGGTCGCCATTTCCTTCTCCAATGCATGAAAGTGAAAAGTGAAAGTGACGTCGCTCAGTCGTGTCCGACTCTTAGCGACCCCATGGACTGCAGCGCACCAGGCTCCTCCGTCCATGGGATTTTCCAGGCAAGAGTACTGGAGTGGGGTGCCATTGCCTTCTCCAGACCCCACTGGCACCTGCCTCTATCTCCTTGATTTACACTTTGCCCATGACATCATCTCTCTGCTAGGACCTGTGATTCTCTGGTGAGCCCTTGTTCTTGTGGAAGTGGGCTTGACCCAGTGGATGATATGACTGCTACCCACTCAACTTCAACCAACGTCAGGGACCCCAGCTCCCTCACTCCCAGAGGTCCCCAAGGGACTCACAGCAGTAACCCATTCATTAATGCACCCCAAGTTGGCTCCTCCGTATCTCTGCCTTCCTTCCTATTGTGGGTTCACTTCCCAGATCAACAGCTTTTGCTCTCTCATCCTCACGTCAGTTTCTGCTTCTGGGAGAACCCAATGGAGTAATTCTCTTCTCTTTTATTTTAAAAAATATTTTTCTAGAAGACAATAGTTTCCTCATCAGAAAAAAAATAATAAGCATTTTAAAATTAATGTTCAATAAGTAAAGCATATTTTAAAATCAGCAGCAGCATCACCTGGGAGCTTGTTAGAAATGCAGACTTGGACTTCTCTTGTGGTACAGTGGAAGAGAATCTGCCTGCCAGCGTAGAGGACACAGGTTCATTCCCTGGTCCAGGAAGACCCCACTTGCTGCGGAGCAATTAAGCCTGGCACCACCACTAAGGAGCCTGGTGGGTCGCAGTCCATGGGGACACTAAGAGTCGGACGTGACGGAGCAACTTCACTTTCACTTTTCACTTTCATGCACTGGAGAAGGAAATGGCAACGCACTCCAGTGTTGTTGCCTGGAGAATCCCAGGGACGGGGGAGCCTGGTGGGCTGCCGTCTATGGGGTCGCACAGCGTCGGACACGACTGATGTGACTTAGCAGCAGCAGCAGCAGCAGCAGCCACAACTACTGAAGCCCTTGCACCCTAGAGTCCGTGTTCCACGAGGCGAGAAGCCACTGCAATGAGAAGCTCATCCACCGAAATGAAGAGTAGCCCCTGCTCCCTGCAACTAGAGAAGGCCCGAGGGCAGCAACAAAGACCCAGCGCAACCAAAAATAAAAATACATTAAAAAAAGAGAAAAGAAAGAAACGATGCAGATTCTCAGTGCCCCCCCCTACCCCCAACCCCCCTAGCCCAGCTGCCCAGAACCGAACACTGCATTTGAATGCGATTGCCAGGTGATGTGTGTGGAGTGGTCAATTTCATAAGAGGACGTTTGAGGATGCAAACTGAGGTCAGACAGCGCGCCTGATGTGTAAACATCTTGTCTCAGGGAGCAGCTGCTTCTCTGGTGAGACCCACATTGGCAAAGGCACCGAAGCCTTTGTTTCTGTTTTTAGAGAACAGTGTCACAGTTTTCAGGACAATCAAGGAACCATTTAGCAGGGTACTGCCTGCAGAGTTGTGGCTAGTTGGGAAGGCCACAGGCTGACTTTCTGAAAATTCGTTTAATTGCCTGTGACGCTCCCCTCGGATAGCAGTCGGAATGAGGGATCACATTCTTAACCTGACGACTTACTATCTCATAACTGGCAACAACTTGCAGCTACACATCTAGGCTGAAAAGTGAAGTTGCTTAGTCGTGTGCGACTCTCTGTGACCCCAGAGACTGTAGCCCACCAGGCTCCTCCATCCATGGGATTTTCTAGGCAAGAGTAGTGGAGTGGGTTGCCATTTCCTTCTCCAGGGGATCTTCCCAACCCAGGGATCGAACCTGGGTCTCCTGCATTTCGGGCAGACAATGTACCGTCTGAGCCACCAGGGAATCTAGACTAAGGACTAGCCATGTTAGGGGAAGCATGCTGATTGAAACCGCCCACCCTGGCCAGGCACCATAGTAATCATTTGCATGAGTTGTTTTACGGCAGGAGGTCCTGGTAAGGAACACGGAACTAATAAGCCACCACCAACCAGAAGAGTTCAGGAAAGGTCAAAAGGAGACATCACATGTCCGACCACCTCCCAGAATCCTCCTTTCTGGCATCCATCTTGACTGAACAAGGCAACACCAGGAAGGACCCTGAGTCAGAATAATTGGCTAAAGACAACCCAGAAGCTAATCATGTCACCATAAAACCCGAGACTGTGAGCCACATGGCAGGGGAGTCCTCCTGGGTTCCCTGACCCTTCTGCTCTCCACCCAGGGCACCCCATTTCCAGGAAAGCCTCTTGCTTTGTCAGCACATGTGTCTCCAAGGACAATTCATTTCTGAGTGTTTGACAAGAGCCCAGTTTCGGGCCCTGGAAGAGGTCCCCCTTCCTGCAACAGCCATAGAAGGAACATGCTCCTGTAATGGGGAAGAGTGGCATAAACAGTGGCTAAGAGGAAAGCAAAGCAAAAACATCCTCAAATATAATTTATTTAGCACTGTGCAAATTGCCATGAGCTTCACATACTGTAATGAGTTATGGATTCTGTTTAGCTGTTAGTACAGAGACCCTGACTACAGTTGCTTATACCAACTACAGTGTTTTTTTTTTTTTTCACTTAGATAAAAAGTCTAGTGGTAGCCCAGGGACATCCACAAATTAATCAGTGACTTCCTCTTTTCTGCTCTACCATCCTTGGCATATAACTTCCTTCCTTAAGATTACCTCATGGTCAAAGATGGCTGCTGCTACTCTTGCAATCTTGTTTGTATTCCAGATAGAAGGAAGGAGGAAGTGGCAAGAGGGCAAGCTAAGTCAGTTCCCTCTAAATAGCTTTCCTGGAAGCCCCACCCAATGACTTCCTCTTATTTCATCATCCTCTTAGTTGCAAGGGATGCTGGGAAATGTAGTTCTTAAGATGGGCACATTGAGTTCCCAAAGCTGCCAACCTTTCTTTTCCTCAAGGCCAAGTGGGCACCTTCTGTTTCCTACTGGTACGATAATTTGGCTGCCACGTTTTTTTTCCTCCATTGGCCTGGAGGACATGATCAGATCAGATCAGTCACTCAGTTGTGTTCGGCTCTTTGCGACCCCATGAATTGCAGCACGCCAGGCCTCCCTGTCCATCACCAACTCCCAGAGTTCACTCAGACTCATGTCCATCGAGTCAGTGATGTCATCCAGCCATCTCATCCTCTGTTGTCCCCTTCTCCTCTTGCCCCCAATCCCTCCCAGCATCAGAGTCTTTTCCAATGAGTCAACTCTTCGCATGAGGTGGCCAAAGTACTGGAGTTTCAGCTTTAGCATCATTCCTTCCAAAGAAATCCCAGGGCTGATCTCCTTCAGAATGGACTGGTTGGATCTCCTTGCAGTCCAAGGGACTCTCAAGAGTCTTCTCCAACACCACAGTTCAAAAGAATCAATTCTTCGGCACTCAGCCTTCTTCACAGTCCAACTCTCACATCCATACATGACCACAGGAAAAACCATAGCCTTGACTAGACGAACCTTTGCTGGCAAAGTAATGTCTCTGCTTTTGAATATGCTATCTAGGTTGGTCATAACTTTCCTTCCAAGGAGTAAGCGTCTTTTAATTTCATGGCTGCAGTCACCATCTGCAGTGATTTTGGAGCCCAGAAAAATAAAGTCTGACACTGTTTCCACTGTTTCCCCATCTATTTCCCATGAAGTGATGGGACCAGATGCCATGATCTTTGTTTTCTGAATGTTGAGCTTTAAGCCAACTTTTTCACTCTCCACTTTCACCTTCATCAAGAGGCTTTTGAGTTCCTCTTCACTTTCTGCCATAGGGTGGTGTCATCTGCATATCTGAGGTTATTGATATTTCTCCCAGCAATCTTGATTCCAGCTTGTGTTTCTTCCAGCCCAGCGTTTCTCATGATGTACTCTGCATATAAGTTAAATAAGCAGGGTCACAATATACAGCCTTGAGGTACTCCTTTTCCTATTTGGAACCAGTCTGTTGTTCCAAGTCCAGTTCTAACTGTTGCTTCCTGACCTGCATACAAGTTTCTCAAGAGGCAGATCAGGTGGTCTGGTATTCCCATCTCTTTCAGAATTTTCCACAGTTTATTGTGATCCACACAGTCAAAAGCTTTGGCGTAGTCAATAAAGCAGAAATAGATGTTTTTCTGGAACTCTCTTGCTTTTTCCATGATCCAGCGGATGTTGGCAATTTGATCTCTGGTTCCTCTGCCTTTTCTAAAACCAGCTTGAACATCTAGTCCTTGCTAAATTCACCCAAAAAGGCTTCAGTGATGGCCAATAAAGCCTGTTCTTCTTGAACACGATATGTCTCTGATTAAAAAAGCTCTCTTCCAAAATAAAATGTCCTTCAACATTGTTGTGCCTCAAAAGAAGCCATTTGAACCATTATCCCAATAAAATGTGTGTTCATATCTAAGGGAAAAAACAAGGGCACCTTGCCCACTTGAATAAAATTTAGGCAATGGCAACCCACTCCAGTACTCTTGCCTAGAAAATCCCATGGGCAGAGGATTCTGGTAGGCTGCCATCTATGGGGTCACTAAGAGTCTGACACGACTGAGCGACTTCACTTTCACTTTCATGCATTGGAGAAAGAAATGGCAACCTACTCCAGTGTTCTTGCCTGGAGAATCTCAGAGATGGGGGAGCCTGGTAGGCTGCCGTCTATGGGGTTGCACAGAGTCGGACACGACTGAAGCAACTTAGCAGCAGCAGCGGCAGCAAAGAATAACTGTGAAATGGTAATTGGGCAGAGAGCTAGCAGACTGTGTTATGTATGCATTATCCCATTCTATCCACATATCTATATTCAGTTTTGAGAGATCCTTAGTAAAACCCATCAGTTTGTCCATGGGGTCTGACAGTGGTCCTAAACTTTATTCTGTATTAAAAGACTCAAAATAATTGCTTTTATTTAAATGTGCTTGCTGATTTGTACACTGTTAAATGTTAAATAAAAGATACTTTATTTTATCTCGCTATTAGTATTCCCTTTTTGTGCTTAGAATATTATTTGACTTTTCTTATGTCTTTTGACTCATGTCCTCAAGTCTAACTTTGACCTTTCTGGCAGTAATTAATCCATGAAACCACTTTTGGTGCTCACTGTGGTGAATGCAGGCATTATATAGTGTAAGAAGCTATTAGTATCCTATTCTCTTGACATTTCTGATTGTTTGGTAGTCAAAACGCGTGAGGAAAAAGATGGACTGCTGCTGCAGTTTTAGTTTAACCGTGTTAACAATCTTGGAACGTAGAAAGCCTTATGCAAAACACAGACGCTTTATTCTATTTTTAATTTTTTTGGCCATGCAGTGAGGCTTTGGGATCTTGGTTTCCTAACCAGGGATTGAACCCAAGTCCTTAGCGGGGAAAGCATGGAGTCCTAACCACTGGACTGCCAGGGAATTTCCAAAGCTCAGATTTAAAAGATTTGCCTATTTAAAAATACGTGCAACACATGAAAAGTAGAAAAGCATAGACAAAATAAAAAAAGCCATTAACTGGGAAATTGGGCTAATCAAAGTACAACTACAAAGGGACACTCTTTTTTCACTTATTTGATGAGCAAAGTGAAACATTTTTTATAATGCTATAGATAGTACTATCTATAATACGATAGGACTATAGAAACACAGCACACATATACTATGGAAGGCAGTGCCAATTACTCTCCTTTTTCAAAGGGCATTTTTGAAGTTTCTTATACAGTTTTTAATTCATACACCTTTGACCCCAAAATGATATTTCTGAAGATATGTATTTACACAGACATATGTATACACACATGAAAGGATGTTTCCTGCAGCATTGTTTACCATAGCTAAAGATTGTCACAATCTTAATCTCCAACATTAGGAAACCTGTTAAAAATTGTAACAAAACCAGTGAATACAGAAAAATACAGTGCTTTCACCAAGTGATTTTATTTTAGAAAATTTATACAAAGAGAGTAATTGAATGAGTGTGCTGACTAAATGTTACTGTTTGAAAACACCAAAAACTTCTATGTCCTTTGCAGAGAACTGTTACCTGTATCACCATGTGATCTATGGGAATTTCAATAAGAATGAGGTGACTGTATTGAGAGCAGAGGTCCAAGATACAAAATGCGAAACAAAAGACAGATTTCACAAGTTGCAAAATGTAACTTTTATATCAAAAAGTTTCTATACACATACTTCAAAGTCTGGGTGTTAAAAATAAAAGTATACATGAATCCACATTTTCTTGAGCCATCCAGTTCTAAATACTCCTTTTTTTTTTGTCCTTGCCATGTGCCTTGGGTGGATCTTAGTTCCCCAAGGAGGGATGGAACCCAGGGCCCTGGCAGTGAAAGCGCCAAGTCTTAACTACTGAACCACCAGGGAATTCCTTGTAGATATTAGTTCATTAAATGTATGTGAAGTTACCGGATCTTAGTTGAAAGATGTCACATTCTTTGTGGCTCACACAGCCTCCTAATACCAAGGATTGAGGCTAATCCAGGACCATTCTTCCAGGCCCCTTGAGTGCTAGTTTTTGTTGAGTAATTTCGTGTGTTGGGATCATGGACTCAGTACTTTCTCCACTTATTATCCTTTAATCCTGAGACTTTCTTACCTAACCCTTTTTTCTTAACCCTACGACTTTCTGAGATCATCGCCATTTATCATGCTCAGAGAGACTTAATTCTCCCAAGGATACTCAGCTAGGAAGTGCCTGTGCAATTATTTAGAAAGCCAAATGAGATGGCATCAGCTCACCATAATCAGACAGAGAAAGGGATTCAAGTTAAACCAGATCATTCCCGGTTCCTGGAGCCCTTTCCACCTCTGCGCCTCTGAAGCTATGGGTCACCCATCCCACCCACCCCCACCCCCGCCCCACACACACACTCTGAGGGGCCTCTCCCTTCCAAGCCTTGCCTGTGGTACATGGCTTAGCTTAAAATGCTCCACCCCACTCCCTGCCACCCACCCCCCCACCAACCCCAGGAAGCCCTCCCTGATTCTCATCATTGGCAAACAGCATTTGGCACATCCTCGCCCTACAGCTTTTTGCAGATTGACTAGGAGCACCCACCAAGTAGTGTGAGCATGTTCAGTTGGGTCTGACTCTTCAACTCCATGGAACATGTAGCCTGCCAGACTCCTCTGTCCATGTGATTATCCAGGCAAGAATACTGGAAAAGTTAGTCACACAGTCGTGTCCAACTCTTTGGGATTCCAGTGACTGTATAGCCCGCCAGGCTCCTCTGTCCAAGGAACTCTCCAGGCAAGAGTACTGGAGTGAGCTGCCATTTCCTTCTCCAGCATACTTCCCGACCCAGGGATTGAACCCTTGTCTCCTGCATCCGCAGGCAGATTCTTTACCCCTGAACCACCTGGGAAGCACGTATGCCACCAGGTATTGATGCATTAATTATGTTGCTTAGGTTTTTAAAAAGACAGTTTAGACTGAAAAGAATCATTTGCCAGTAGCCTGGCCTCCAGAGTTATAGAGAGATACACCTAAGATCTTGGTAGGTCCCAGAAAAATCTCAATTGTCACAGAAAACACTGCAGTGCGTTCAGATGATAAAGACAATGATTTGCTGTAGATACAACTGAAAATTCTTCCTATTGAATTAAATTTTTTTTAAAACTATGGAATCAATAAATTGTTTTTGTAGTGCTTGTATAAAACAGACCCTAGGCTGTATGCCTCTAATACTGAGCGGACAAAGGGCCCTAGCTGCTGCTCCCTCCCCTTCTGGTTGACCTAAAGAAACCTGGGATTCCTCTATAATCCTTACTTTTGCAGGGCAAGTCTTTTCCGCCCTGACCTCCACCCTTCCCTCTTTCTGAACTCTACTTATCTTTTAAGATTCAATCAGGAACAAGACTGCTAAGATCCCTGTCCTCTAAGAACTTACTTTTCGGTGAAAAGAGACACATAAATAAGTCATTTCAGATACTGATTCAGGCTATGAAAAAACAAAACCAGGCAACAGGAGAGCGAAGAGGATGGTACTTTAACGAGGCTGGTCTGTCGAGGGCTCTCTGCTTCCAAAGGCCATTTGAGAGGAGCCTTGAGGAATGACGACGAGGAAGAAGAGAATCCAGAGAGACAGGGAACTGCGAGGGCAAAGGCAGTTTCCGAGGAAACGGAAAGGTCATTGTGGCTGGGCGGCCCAAGCCAAGCGAAGAGCGCCGAGATGAACACAGAGAAGGCGGGGCCCGATCCTGCAGGGACCTGTAGCCCACAGTGAGGAGGTCAGATTTTATTCCCAAGGTGACGGGTTTACAGCCAAATTTGCTTTGTAGAAGGGCGCTCTGGCAGCTCGTGGGACTTCTCCAAGCCCCAGTGGCTCATGCTCCCGCGCCGCCAGCGTGTGATGGCCAGCTTTGCCTCGGTGCCGTCATCGCCCTTTGATAGCGTTGCGTCTCCCTTAAATCCTGAGCCCCCCGGGGACACTCCCCACCCCCGGCCCGGTGACCGCAGCGCGCAGCCTGGCTCGGCGGAGAGTGCCTGGGGCCATGGCACACGGCTGAACCAGAAGTCTGCGCAGAACTTTGCGCAGCCACTCGTCGCGGCTACGCGGATTCCGGCCGGGTGCGGCGGAGGGACCGTCGCGTGACGCAGGCGGCCACACGTGGCCGAGGAGTGTGCCGCTCGGGACAGGTGCGGGGGCCGCCAGCTCGGCACCCAGGCTCCCGCCCGGGGTTCTTCTCGGCTTCCCGGCCGCTGCGGTCTGGTCTTGGGACAGTGTCCCTGGGGGTGGGATGGAGGCTGGTGCCTTCGGGGAGGGGGGCCCACCTTGGTTGGGGGCGGCCCGGAGGGTCCCCCAGGCGCTACGCAGAGCGAGCCGCAGGCCTCGTGGGCGCCCGGCAGGGTGGTGGGAGGGCCCGTGGGCCTCGCGACTCGGGAAGTTTTTTTTTTTTTCTTCTTTTGGACGCTGAGGCTCAGCTTGTCTGTCTAAGAAATGGGTGTTTGAAATAAACAGCTGGCAAAGCACTTGCAAATCTGGCCTCGAGCTGGGAGTCGAATTCACTTTCATTTCCCTCCTCCGTTTGGAAGCCCAAGGGGCTGGAGTAGCGGGCCACCACCCCACCACACCCCTCAGTCCCCGCGGCGCGACCTCTAGAATTGACTTTGCGTCCCCTGGGGCCTGGAAACGCCGGAAAAGCCCCCGCGGGGTGCGGTCGTGGAGCCGGGTCACATGACTCCTGTCCGCTGGCTTCTGGCAGCAGGCCTGTGCGCATGCGCACTTATCCCCCCCCCCCCCCCCCCTTTTTTTTTTGGTAGGCTCGGACGCAACCACTGTCAGCTCCTCCCCCTCCTTCATCCTTCCTGACATTCACTCCCTTCCCCCCGCCCTTTGGTTACGTCAGGCAGACAGGCCGACTAGCCAATCACGGCCCTACAATCCTAGGCTGGCCCGCGGAACCGGTCGAATCGGACCAATGGAGACCTTTAGAGCGGGCGCGCCCCAACCGGGCGGGGAAGCCGGGGGCCGAGTAGGCGGGGCTTCTCCCAGTCAGCAAGTGGGCGGGGGAGGGCGGAGACCAGCAGCCGCAGAGGCGTCGACGGCGGCGGCGACGACGACGTTCCTCAGTCTTCGGGGTGGGCTCGGCGGCGCAAGCCGGTCTGCGCGCAGGGCTAGGCGGTTTGCGGCGGCAGCGGCCCTAGGGAGGCCGCGGCGCCATGGCTGGGCGGTAGACGGGCTCGGGCCGGCGAGGCAAGGGGAAGCGGCGTTGATCCGGTCCGCGGCGACCTTCGGCAGGGCCCGGGGGTGGGGAGGCCCGGGGCGGGGGTCGTCCCGGGCAGCGCGGGGCCGCGGGGCGGGGCTCGTAGGCCGTCGGGGTGCAGGAGGCCTGGGCCGCCGCGAGGAGCCGTCGCCGCCGCCGGTCGCTGGGCCCCGTCGCAGGGCCGCTCGACGACGACGCTCCCGCGGGGGTCCCGCCTGAGGAGGACGCGGCCGCGGCGGCGGCGAGGCCGCGGGAGGCCGCGGAGGATGGAGGAGCGGAAGGAGGAGGGCGAGGCCGAGATCCAGGAACACGGGCCCGAGCACTGGTTCTCCAAGTGGGAGCGGCAGTGCCTGGCCGAGGCCGAGCAGGACGAGCAGCTGCCCCCGGAGCTGCAGGAGGAGGCGGCGGCCGCCGCGCAGCCCGAGCACAAGCAACAGAAGCTGTGGCACCTCTTCCAGAACTCGGCCACCGCCGTGGCCCAGCTCTACAAAGGTGAGGGCCGCCGCCGCCGCCATCTTGCGCCCCCGCCCCCGCGGGGCTGGCCGGCCGTCATCGGGGGGACAGCCCTGGGGTCTGGGGCTCCGGCCGTCGTGCCGCGTCCCCGCCGCCCCCTCCCCGCAAGATGGCGCCGCGGGAGGCGGGCCCTCGGGAGGGGCTCGGGGTTGAGGGGGGGGGGGCCGGGGCCCGGCTCGGGGCGGGGTTGAGGGGGCGCCCCGGCTTGGGGGCCGCTCCCCCGGCGGGGCTCGGGTTAGGGGGTCCCCTTCTCCCTTCTGAGGCCGGGACGCCGGCGCCTCCCCGGGGCCTGGGAGGGCGAGGGAGGAGCCCCCGGTCACAAAATGGCGAAGGGAGGAGGCCCCGGGGCCCTATTGTGCCGCAGCCGGCCTCGGGGCGGGGACTGCGAAGGGCCGCCTCCTTCGGCCGCGCCTCGGCCCCTGGCTGCGCCCCCCTCGCCCTCCGCCCCGAGCTCCGGCGGCTCCCCTGGCCGCCCCGCCGCCGACCCCCCTAATCTTCGGGCCCACCGCCCCGCGCGGGATCACGAAACTTGAACAAAATGGCGAAACCTAATATGGCCGTTCCCGAATGATCGACGCCCAAGTTTCATCGCTTGTTCTTTTTCTCTCTGTGTCTTTGTGTGTTTCTCTGTGTGTCTATTTTTTTTGTCTTCCCTCTTCCTTTCGTCGTTTTTCAGACCGGGTGTGTCAGCAACCAGGACTTTCTCTGTGGGTTCCCTTCCAAAACGCAGCCACCGCAGTCACGAACCTCTACAAAGGTAAAGAGAACCTGCGGCCCTGCCGCTGGCTGGGGGCGGGAGGAGGGTAGCCTGCGTCCGGGTTTCTGTCGGGTGTTCTGAGTGCAAGGGCCGCCTCGATCTCGATCGCCGGAGTGTTTCCCGCCCCGGAATCCAGCCACTTAAGTGTCAGTAGCTTGCAACTGGAGGATTCTGCTGGTGTGATGTCACCTCCAGATAACGGGGTCTCATCTGGGGTCGTTTGGTCCCCTCGCCCGCATTTGTCGGTGTCTGGGGTACTCTACGGGGTTCCCCGATGGCTCAGTGGTTAGATGTAGGAGACTCGGCTTCAATTCCTGGGTCAGGAAGATCTGGAGAAGGAAATGGCAAGTCACTCCAGTATTCTTGCCCGGAAAATCCTCATGCACAGAAGACCCTGGCAGGAGCCATAGAGCCGCAGAGAGTCGGACACGACTAAGCACGCCTGCAAGGGACACGCTAATGTCATCTCTGATAGGAGGCTTGCTGCGCGTGAGACCGCCTACCAAGATGGCAGTAGTGCCCAAGTTGAGAGGCCCAGCTCCAGCCGGCCAGACGTGCTGTTTGGGCATCTGGGGAAGAAGAGTTTGTCTCAAGGACAGAGGTGGGAGGGACACTTGTTTTTGGAAAAGGATCTCATGGAAGGCAGTTTCCTGTAGGCCCTGCATTTAGGTGCATTGGAAACTAGTTGGAATAATCTGTGCTCACGTGAACATGGTGTAATTCCCTGGCAACTGCATCAAATATTTGCTTTCAAAGCTACCTTCTATTTGACATCTCACTGTAGGTAGGAAATCTGATCAGTTTGAGTTGATTTGTGTTTTTTGGTAGTGCCTTTATGCAGTTAATCCCCCCCCCCCCCCCCCATACGTGCCTGAATATTCTTGCCCATTGCACTCTCAGTAACAGTGGGTTTAGATTTTGTGTATTACTCGATTTTTGAAGATTTGGAAATTTGGTTTTGATTTTTGGCAAGGTTTCTGTGGAAAAAGAAATCGAATTTGAGTGTTAATCTTAGTAAAAATGTAATTAAATGCTTTTAAACGGCTAAAAACTGCTGATAATTGCAATAAAACTTTGTGCATTTCAAAATTATCAAAATAGGTTGAAACTGGCTGTGGAGCAGACTTGATTCTCAGATTTTCATTCTTGTGTAAGAATGAGCAAATTAAGATAGTACTCTTTAGGGGAAAACGTCCTTTATTTTGCATTTCCTGGGTTGATCTTGCAGTTTTTTGGGATGGTAATTAGAGAATGTAAGAATAAACTGGTGAATGGAATGTTATTTTCAGGGAATGATGAACTAATAGTCCAGGCTTACTGAAAAAAGGGAAATGATTAAATGGTGTCCCAGTGGTCAACTTTGATTTTATGTAGCTGATTTGCTTAAATTTTGACTTTTAGCATCCATTATTATTTGAGGGTTTTGAACGTTCTCTGGAATTGCTCTAGGTTTCACCCAAAGAGGAAATTTTGAAATAATACTTGGAAAATTCCAGTTTCTGGGAGTATGATTTACATACAGTAAAGATCATTCTTTTAAAATGTAAAAGTTGAATTTGACAACCACTTTGTTAGTAAACAGGATGTATCTATCCCCTCACCCTTGCCCCTGGCAAGTACTGATTTGATTGTTGTAGTATGGTTTTTGCATTTCTTTAATTTAGCAAATAGAATCGTATAGCATGGAGCCCTCTGTGACTGGCATCTTCCACTTTCCATAATGTTTCTGAGATGCTCCTTTGAGTTCACTTGTTGATATTAACAAACAGTTCAGTACTCCCCCCTCCCCACTCCTTCCTGACTAGTTTTCTGTTGTGTGGAGGTGTCACAGTGTATCCACTCAGTTTTAGCAGTTACTTTTTTAGTTTAAGTCCTTTTTATGTGCCAGGCTCTTTGACTAGGGCATACACAGATATGAATGTTCTATGATTTTGGTGCTGTTGGTGTGCTCCTGGAATATATCTCTTTAGGACTATAGCTGGCAGTTTTCTTTAGTGTTAATTCTTATAAAAAAATGGACTCAGAAGCTGAACTCTGAAATAATCCCTAATTTACTTGATTTGAAAATGTTTCTTAACAGTGTACTAGTTTTTCTTTGTTCAGAAAACTTGATGAAAGACATTGAGTTCCTTTTTAAACAAACATGAAATTCTTGCATTATTGCAAATGTTAGATTGTCAGTCCAGCCTTAGTTTTATTTTTTATCCTATTTCTGTAAAATGAAATACATCCCCTTTTACCATCCTCTTTTACCTGAGGAGTGGTTAATTGTGGTTTGTGGAATTTGGTTGTGTAGCAGCATTATTCTTTGTTTAGCTGATTCAAGGAAAATGTGGATGAGCTCTGCAGATCCTCACATTCTTCCTTCTTTTCAGGGTGTGGTCTTCAGAGAAAAGAATGCAGCTGTATTAATAATTGAGCACTTTAAATAGAATCAATAAAATTAGCAAGGTAGTGTCACAGTACATGCAGCTGTAAGTAGTGGTAAATTTAGTCACAGTTCTGATTCAATATCTAAATGTAATTTCCAGGAGGGGGGTGGGTGGGGAGCTGGTTTTGAGGGATCCCTGTAAATGGACAGTGCTCTTGTACTTTGTAAGATTAAGCACTTATCTTACAAGCTAAAAATGGCTCATTTTGCCTCACCCAGCCTGGGGAGAGGTTGGCACTTTTACTAGCTTCTTGATAACAGCTACAGTGAGTGCTTAGGAAAGTCAGAATGAGGTAAAAGTCGAGCAGAGGGCCCCCTTTGATTGCCTGTGGGGTTTTGAAACATGGAACGTTCAGTTGGTTTGGTTACATGTGGCTGGAGACTTGGAGGAGAGTTGGGGCGTCCTCAGTGCGGACGGAACTCAGCGAGATGGAGTGCATGCTTCCTTCCACTTCACATGTTAAGTTGGGCCAGACATGGGCATCCTTGGGGAAGAACATTCTGATGACTGGTGGTGGTTCTTACTTTGACTTGGTACATTTAAAGGAAGTGCTGTTTGTTAAATATTCAGTGTGGTTGTGTCTCTGGCTTAGTACATTTTTTGATATCTACAACTAAAGGGAGTGAAGTTACTAAGGTTTTTAACTTAGTCCAGGTTGATGCTTACTTGAGAACTGCTTGGTCAAGCCTGTTTGTCTCTTAAATCCATCTCCCGTTTCCTTGGCTGACTGGTTTTGATCTCTCTCCTGACTCATTAATTCGAAATTGCTTCTAATGTCAGTAGAGGCTGACGCTAGTGGCCATCTCCTCGAGAACAGAGCTGTCCTGTGGAGCCTTCTGGTCATCGGAGGTGGGCACTGCACCCCGCTGGCTCTGCAGCAGCCGCCTGCGAGCCAGTGCTTGCCTGCACTGCTTCTCACCCTTCTCTCTGTGTTATTGCTCTCAGCTTTGTCATGTCTTTTCTGATTTTTGTCTTATGTTAAGCTGTCCACATTTTAAAACTGTGTCTGAAACTTGAGTTGCATATCAACTTTTACCATATATGTTGAGATCTTATGATATTGTTTATATTAAAGATGTTTGTGGTTTTCTCTTTGCTCAGCTTTTGTCCTCAAGGTGTGAATCGAGCAGCACTTGCAGAAGGCCAGGAGCATCATTATCATGGAGTCTTCCCCATGATGCCTCTAGTTCAGATTGTTCTTTCTACTTAGTTGTATGACTCTGGAGACAGATAATGGAACAAAAACTATTTCACTATAATGTGCCTTCATTTTCTCAACTGGAAGTAGGTTTAAGTACCCACAGCTTAGTAACCAAGCTCTTAGTATGGCATGTAGTGAGTCTTCAAGCGAGGACTGTGTTGGTAGTTACAGACTATGTGTTGGTCCTGTTTTTCAGATAATGTTTCTGGCTGTGGGCTGTGCTTACCATGAAGGGAAGAAATTTCCTTCTGTTGGAATAACTTCTGTGGCGTGTCTTCATCTCTCCCTAAAAGGGCTAAATGTAAATAGAATCGACAGGGGAGAAAAATGGTAGGATGCCCTTTAAAGTCCTCAGTTTTCAGACATCTTGATGCCAGATCCTCTATAGTATGTTGTTCTCACTTCAGTGTGCCCCTCTTGGGTTTGTATGTGAACTAAAGTGAGCAGAACGTACTAAAAATTTGTGGATGAGGGGTGTTTAAATAACTGGTCAGAGAAAGTATAATCTACCTGCAGGCAGATACTGAAGTTTTAGCTTATGTTTTGACCTTGGAGTTGGTTTGTAACTCTCCTGCTACAGAAAACCATTGAGTTTTGAGACTGTTGGGACTTCCCTGGTGGCTCAGATGGTCAAGAGTGCCTGCAATGCGGGAGACCTGGGTTAGATCCCTGGATCAGGAAGCTCCCCTGGAGAAGGAAATGGCAACCCACTCCAGTATTCTGGCCTGGAAAATCCCATTAATGGAGGAGCCTGCCAGATGACAGTCCATGGGATTGCAAGGAATCTGACAGGACTGAGTGACTTCCCTTTTACTTTTAGAGTGTTCAAAACGTTCTAATATGGATCAAGGTTGAATACCCAGAGTCTCGTTAAGAAGCAGCCTCAGTCATTACCCTTAGTGTTTACCTGTGAAGTTTTACAGAAGACAAGTCGGTTTCTTATGTGTAACTTCTCTGTAAAAGGAGGTTTTGGCTGCAGAGACCAGAAGATAAAAGTCAGGCTGGACACGGATTGGCTGCTCTCTAGCTTGAAGCCTGAGGGTGGGATCGACTGGACCCAGTGGCTCAGGCCTCCCTCCTCTGCAGCGCTCTCCTCCCATGTGTGGGCCTGCCCCTCTGGGCTTTGTCAGTAGGCGAGTTTCAGTATGCTAGCTCCTGGAGAAGGAAACGGCAGCCCACTCCAGTATCCTGGCCTGAAAAATAGGAGAGGGAGGACACAGACTGGATGCAGGCGGGGGGCTGCTCGCATCCTGCCTGAGTCCTGCCATTCATGCTGGCGAGGATTTAAGTCAGTATATAAGTTACAGAGAGGTTGCTGTTTATTTTGGATACTATGTTACGGAATGTATAGAAACTACTTCCTTAAAACAATTGAAAAACTTTTTTTGACATGACTCATAAATTATTTCTAATGAAACATATATATATATATATACTTTTTTTCCTAGAGCAGAGTAATTGGTTAGTGCAGATTTAATTCCAAGTTCAAATGTTCAATAGTTAGTATTCTTGGAAATGCGCTTTGGTCTGTCTGTGATTTTCTGGTTTGTAGGTCCCCTAAAGAAATGGAAGATGGCTTCTCTGTTGTTGGGGAAGAAATCTGTTGTAGAAAGAGCTTTCGCTGTCTAACTTTGGGCAAGGCCCTTTGAGCCTCAGTTCCAATTCCTTGTTAATGAAATTGGGATATCGGCTTTGGTTAACTCATACATGAAATCTGATTATGTCTGTTTCATGTAACAAAGTTTTGCATTTGGTCTTCGTCTCAGAAATCATGGATCCTTTGCCTGCTATCCCTTGCCAGTGGTGGAAAAATGAGACTAATAAAAATTCTTTGAGTTCATTGTTAGCTACTTAACGTTGTTGTTCAGTCAGTAAGTTGTGTCCGACTCTTTCTGACCCCATGGACCATAGCATGACAGGCTTCCCTCTCTTCCACTATCACTTTAGCTATTACTTCAGCTACTTAATATAAAAACTTTTTTTTTTTTTTTTTCAGTACGAAGCAAAGATGTCTACTGTTTCTTGTATGAATCAGTTTGTTTCTTGAGAAAGGAAATGAATGTGTTGTAATTAAAGGTTAGATTGACATTTTGATGCCCTTGGGCTTTTCCTAACCTTCACGCTTATGGCTGTTTTCTACAGTGGCTTTGGCATCAGTAAAATAGTGTTGGACACAAGACTGTCCCACAGCTTTCTGTGCTCTGCACTTCTAGAACTTGGTGGTCTAGTTGACAAAGTTCAGATGTATTCAAAGCAGTCTTTGGCCAAGAGCTTTCTGGAGGCCATCTTTGAGTGTTTATTATCCTACTAGACCCTAAAGTAACCTGTGATTAAAAATCTAGTCTAGTTATTCCTAAGATTCTCCAATAAGCATTTTATCTCTTCTGCTTAGTTCAGAATGTGATAGGAAGGTTTCATTTTCAACCAAGTAACTCTTCAAAATTCTTCAACATTTGTTCAGTTGCTAAGTCATGTCTGACTCTTCCATGGACTGCAACAATCCAGGCTCTTTTCTCCTGCCACTATTCTTGAAGTTTGTGCAGATTCATGTCCATTGAGTCAGTGATGCCATCCAACTATCTCATCTCTGCTGTCCTCTTCTCACCTTTTGCCTTCAGTCTTTCCCAGCATCGGGGTCTTTTCCAGTGAGTCAGCTCTTTGCATTAGGTGACCCAAGTATTGTAGCTTCAACATCAGTCCTTCCAATGAATATTCAGGGTTGATTTCCTTTAGTATTGACTGGTTTGATCTTCTTGCAGTCCATGGGACTCGAAAGTGTCTTCTCCAGCACCACAGTTCGAATTCTTTAGCGCTCAGCCTTCTTTATGGTATTAGAGAACTATAAAGAACTATAGTGTCAGCATGATATTCTTGGTTTAAGGAAATGACTGAGATTGGGTTAATTTATGTGGCAGTGTTTGGCTTTGGCTTTCAGGATATGCTGTAATGGTATAAGACCAAATTTATGCCCAGAGCAAAAGCATGCACCTGAAGACATTAATGTTCAGTCTGCTTTTCTCCTCCTGTACCTCTTAGTCTGTAAGAGTCTGTTTACAAAGTGCTTAGTGTGTTCTAGGTTGGTTCTGATGTTGAGATTTGTGTAGAACTTTTGAAGATGAAATGATTGGTCAGTATTTTAATAAGAGGTTCACAGCCTGTTGCATAACTGCTTTTAAAATTTTGAAAACTGAGTTTTCCAGCTTTGTTCAGCTCTGTGATTAAAGCATCAGCCCTTTGCAGATCTGACTTTTGGGATTTCCTCATGTGTTCAAATCAAAACAAATCACAGCTCTGTATTCCCAGGATTGTCAGGTTTTTGTTCTCTTTTTTTTTAAAGCCGCCTCACGTGGTTCCTTCCTTTGGCTCTTGAGTTTTGTATCAAGTTCAGCCTTGCTGTCTGTTTTGTCAGGTGTACATTTACATGCCTGGTTCATCTTACTTTGTACTGTCCGTGCTTGTTTCAGACTTGTTTCTTGTACCCCTTTCATGCTTTCAACTTTTTCCCTATGTATTTCCAGTTCTGGGCTTACCCCCATTTGGTTCTCTAAAAATTAAAATTTCTTGGGTCATTCTTTGTGGAAACAAACTTCTCTGGTTAAGAGCTTGATTACAATGATGCTCTTAGGTAGGGCAGGTTTGTAGAAACCTGGTTTCTTGTAGATGCATCACACTGGACAGCTACCCTCATTTTTGTGGTTGCATGGGGTGGGGTTAGTTTACTCCATAACTTAATTTCTCTTAAAAGTGCTTCCAGCTCTTTCAGAATCACTTAGGGTCTACATGGAGCCTTACAAGGTCATCTTAGAGATTATCCACCCTTTATCTAAGGTTGGCTTCCTCTAAGTCTTTTTAAGATTAAGAGATGGGAAGGCATTTATCCTCTTAAATGCTATTCACTTTTTAAATGGGGTTCATGTTTTGTTGACGATAAAATGAGAAATCAGAACGCATTGATTCACAGTGTAACTTGGGCATACTAGTAGTGAGACACTGGAGAAATCATTCAGGAGTAGCGTTTACATCTGTAAAATTAGAAAGCTGTGATGGAATCTGTTATTTTCTAGAGTACTCGCATGACCAACTTGTTGCGCTTTCCTTTTTAGCAACAAAAACTGATCATCTGCTAAAGAATAGACCTTATTATAAAGTTCTGTTTGTGCTACCCTGTTGCTATTTATTTATTTTTAATATTTGGCTGTGTAGGGTCTTAGTTGTGACATGTGGGATCTATCTAGTTCTCCAACCAGGGATTGAACTCCAGGCCCCTTGCATTGGGAACCCAGAGGATTGACCCCCTGGACCACCAGGGAAGTCCCCATCTTTTTTAATAATGCAAATTCAAGCAGCTTGGGAGCCTCTGTGATGTTTGGATTGTTACCTTTCCGGGACACAGCTCTTCATTCACTGGTTTGCTTATCCTTCAGCATCTACTTTAGATGTAGCAGATAGAATTAAAATCAAAGCCAGGAAAATGAATGGTTCTGTGTGTTAAATGAGAATTCGTACTTGGGGAAAGGAACCATCTTCTCTAATGTCGTTAAAGATGTATTAGTGATTTTCCTGCTAACATAACAGCTCACCTAAAAATAAATTGCAGTAACTTAAGTTCCCAGGTATTTTTCTTTCAACTGTAAAGCCACTAAAGGGCAGGCATCATGGTTTTTTATTTTTGGTCTAGGGACAGGCCTCATGTTACTGAAAATTGGGGTTTAGTGTGTACAGGGGGCCGTATCTACCGGGAGGTGAGGAGACCAGTCTGAGGGGTTTTAGGACGGGGTCTTTTGGGAATGGTTAGAAGTTACAGAAAACTGTTGGAAACTGTAAGCAGAATAAAACATCCCTAGGGAAGTGAGTGTGGCTTTTTGTTCCCACAGTGCTTCTTGGTTTTGGTGACTAGTCAGTCAGTGTTAGTTTTCCCTTAAATTTTTAAAATATTTGCTATGGCGTGTGTGTGTGTGTTCAGTCATGTCCGGCTCTTTGTGGCCCCTGTCCTCTGTCTTGTGGAATTTCCTCTGGCTCTATCCATGGGATTTCCCAGGCAAGAATGCTGGAGTGGGTTACCGTTACCGTTTCCTCCTCTAGGGGATCTTTTAACTAAGGGACTGAACCCACGTCTTCTGCATCTCCTGCATTGGCAGATGGATTCTTGACCACTGCGCCACCTGGAAGCCCTGCTCCTGCTTTTAGTGTTTCCAGTTCTTGATGCTGAACCTGTCAGTAGGAGTACATATCTGAAGTGACACAGTACTTGCAAGGAGAGCACAGCCTGAGTGATTTGTGGCAGTGTTCAGTCATCTATTGAAGGATGTGAACACTCCTGGATAGAATTCCTGAGAGTTCGTTTTTCTGAGAGACAGTATAGCTTAGTGGTTAAGACCCACAGACTCTGGACCAAAAATTCAGCTCTTGAATCCTGTGGTAGTCACCTAGTGCCTGGTTCCTCAGTTGCACTGAGGGGACGGTGGTGCAAGGTATTCATGTACATTTTTTCTCAGGTGAAGCTGGGCAAAGTACCAATAAAGGTTTAGTGATTGACCCATTGTTAGCATTGTTAAATACCAGAGAAGGCAATGGCACCCCACTCTGGTACTCTTGCCTGGAAAATCCCATGGACGGAGGAGCCTGGTAGGCTGCAGTCCATGGGGTCACTAGGAGTCAGACCCGACTGAGCAACTTCACTTTCACTTTTCACTTTCATGCATTGGAGAAGGAAATGGCAACCCACTCCAGTGTTCTTGCCTGGAGAATCCCAGGGACAGGGAACTTGGTGGGCTGCCGCCTATAGGGTTGCACAGAGTCAGACACGACTGAAGTGACTTGGCAGCAGCAGCAGCGTTGTTAAATAAGCTAGGTTGCTTAGATTAAGTTACTTTTTTAAGGAAACATTATTAAAATGGTAATAATTTGGCTAATAATTAGTCCCTCTTTTTATCTGATTTTTTTTTTTTAAAGAACAAGACAGAATTTCCAGGATTGTGTGATATGTTTACTGAATTTAGGCAGTTGTGATTAGATGTCATGTATAGTATTTTAAACATGAATGAAGTTCAGTGGGATAGATTACTGATAGACTTACAGAGCCCCCTACTTAATGATACTCGTTTTGGTGAATTTGTAAAATGGTTTTCTGTAGGAGGGAAGGCGCCTTGGCTCTACTGATGATGATGTATCTTTTTCTTTTTTTCTAACAGAAAGCGTGGATACTCATCAGAGAAGTTTTGATATTGGAATTCAGATTGGCTATCAACGACGCAATAAGGATGTGTTGGCTTGGGTTAAAAAGCGCAGAAGAACTATTCGTAGAGAAGATTTGATCAGCTTCCTGTGTGGAAAGGTTCCTCCGCCACGAAATTCTAGAGCTCCCCCAAGACTGACTGTAGTGTCCCCTAACCGAGCTACTTCAACGGAAACTAGCTCATCTGTAGAGACTGATTTGCAACCCTTCCGGGAAGCCATAGCTCTGCATGGTAAAGCCGTTTAAACATATTTCTTTGGAAAAATGGTTAAGAGTGTGTGGATCCAATTTCACATTTAGGTTTAGATCCAGATATACTGTTTCTTGTCTATAATAGTACCTACTTGCTCTAGAAATGTTTAAATAGAATGTAAGCTAAGAACTTACATGGGCAGTTTTTGAATGTTAGCCAGCCTATCCTAAAAACTGTTTTTGGAAGTTAGTTTGAGCTGATTGGTGTTATAATAACTGCATCTTTTGCAACATTAATTAGAATTTATTGCTTTACACTTCTGTTGTACATACTGTCTTACTCTTCTGAGTCAAAGAGGAAGTTCTGTGTCTTACGAATTCTGTCGCATTTATAATTGCCTGGAGAGCCTAGTCAGTGACAGGCAAGTAAGGCAGGTAACTGTTGGGGGAGTTCTCTTGGGAACACCCTTTGTTAGCTTAGGTTATTGAGTGTGCCTGAAGAGGGTGAGTGTTGATGGGCCTGAGGAGGAGAGGACAGATGTGAGAATAGTTAGGTTGGCTTTCCTTACATCTGTTGTCCAGAGGGCCTTGCTTGATAGTAAGGACTGTCAGAGGCCAAGTCCATCTCCATCTCCCCAGGCCAGACCTGTTGTCAGATGGCCTTCTTGGCTGAAGGGTTTAAGTCCTACTGGAGAAGCCTGGGAAATGTAGTCAGTAGGTCTGTTGTTGCTTGTTATCTAATACAGGCTTCCAGATAGAAGTGGGAGAGGTATTCTATAGGTCATTCAATACTGCTGTAAAAATACAACCACAGAATAACAAGACTTGGTGTTGAAGCCAAGATGAAAACATGGATTGTGCAAGTGACTATGCAGATAGCAGTCATTAGTGAGTTAGGTCATGAGCCTTGTTAAAAGTTAACATTTCTGGGCCACAGTGGAAGTCATCTAAAATAAAGTAACCTGGTAATAAGAAGTGGGATACATACAGAGAGCTTCTATATCATCGAAGCTTTAATGCTTACAGAGATTCTTTTTCTTTTTGGCAAGCATTGTTTCTTTATACCTAAAACCCCATTCAGAACATGGACTTGGGAAAAGTGTTGTTATTTTTCCCTGTCCTGATTGTGACTTTATGATCAGTTAAAAACACAAAAACGTTCTATTGCAAGAAAGGCTGTGATGTGTGGTTGCAGTACTTAAGACTGCTTGCTGTTCCTAACATAGTGGAATTTTTGAAACTCAGGCGAAATAGAGATTGATCTGTTCTATTGAATTAAGAGTTTCACATCTTCTACCATTAAGTTTGGAAAAAAATTACTAGACATGTACAGTTTGTCAGATTAATTGTAGTGCATGTTAGTATTTGATGTAGTTGTGTTTCCTTAAACATTTTGATTTTCTTTGTCATCCAGTGGATTTATGATTCATTCCATATTTTTCTTTTAAGAGTCTTTTTTTCCCCTGAATTATGCTCTTACAGGAAACAGTTTTGAGAAACATAAATGCCACTCTTGCTATAAAACCTTTACTGCAGTTGTACACATTGTAAGAAGGACAAGCCAGGAGCCCACCCCCCACAACTACTATATTCTCCAACTCCCATTACGTTTTCTAAATTGAGTTTGTTCAAATTTGTGATTTATTATTTTACTGAACTTTGGGAGTTCTAGTGATGGTGTAATTTTAGGAAGGTACTATTTATAATTTTGGTTTGTGTTTGAATTGTGAGGGTTTTAAAAAGTTTAATTTTAAAGCTATCTAAAAAAATAACCTTCCACTTTGATAGACTTATGAAGTAGTGCCAATACAGAATATATTGGATTCCTAGGGTTCATGCACTGAATTCACATAGTTAAAACGTGAAGTTGCAGTGCAGTAATAGAGCAACTTGTAAAGAGTATACAGAAACAAGGAGTTTTGTGCTCTTTTGGTTTTAAAGGATATCCATGAATTGAGAATGCTAGTCTGAATTGAGTATTTTGAGTAATTTAAATGATTTCTAATAATAGGGCATTATTAACTAAATTGTAAATTGGCTTAGTGGCTAACTTTGTAACCTGGTGTCCTGATGAGCTGATTTATTGAATAGTTTGTAAATTGAAGTCAAAACTATTCATATATTTTGAAATATATTTGGAAATATTCTAATTAGGGTGCATGCTTGTCAGAATTTGGTTTTGCACATAATTTTCATTGCCAGGTCTATGAAGTGTGAGGTCAGATTGAAGTTCTTGGGGATCTTTGGAGGGAGAGGCTTCATTTATGAAGTTTTGGGGTCCCGGGGGAAGTAGGAAAAGAATTGAGTCCGACTTTAAGTTTCTAATCAAAGCAAACATTCGTGTAGGAGGTCATGTTTGTTTATTCTTATCCACAGACGACCTCATGTCCTCACAAGAGAGGACAGTTACTCTTGTATTTTTTTTAAAATTAGCTTCTAAACTCTCATTTCCACCAGTGCTCCCATATATGCTTAAAATATGTTTTTTATTTGAATAAAAATGGCCGAGACATAATTGTACAGTATATCATGTTAGACAGGGTCCAATGATAAGGTCCTTTGATAAATACTCCTCATAACCTTAGACTTAAATATGCGGTTGCAATTAAAAGCATTGGGTTGGCCATAGGTTCTTTAAATGAACCTTTTGGCCAACCCAATACATTAGTTACTAGTTATCAAAAATAGTTATCAAACAATTTCAATCAAAACTGTCAGCTAATGGTTACTGAAATTTAAGGAATATAATCTAGTGCTTTATTTTGGCACTTGTTTGCAGCATGTGTTGTTCATTTTCTGTGTACATGATATGTCCTCATCTGGATGCTAAACTCATGGAAATCAGAGAAATGCATATGCGTTTGCTATGTTGATTTCTCCTTTTCTTAATCATGCTTGTCTTAAAAAAAGAATATTATCTAAAATTTACTGGGAACTGGATTCGTAGCTGGCACCTTGTTTTTATGTAAACAGATTGCAGATAGACCAAAGATCATCTGGACCATTTTGTGGTTCCCTGCCTGTCTTCTGATTAGCTCTCTCTTAGCCATCCTTTCTCTTCTAGAAATTTTCCTTTTCTGGTCTTCTCCTTAGGCTTCTTTGACCTCTGACCTTTCAGTGACTTAGGGGAATAGGTTACATTCCCCTGGATTTAGCTGTTAGCTACCTCCTGCAATCCCTTTAAGGGATTTTTAGTCTTAATTTCTAAAATTTGTCCTTACAGTTTACATTCTCTCTCCAGACTGCTTAAACATGTATACCCTGTTATGTCCTGGCCTACATCTCCACCAGGGTATCCCCAACTAAAGCAAAACCATGTTTTTTCCCTCATTTCTGCACTCAGCAAATGGGTATGTGGCAGATACTGTATAGTCTCTAGGGAAAATACGATTGAATAGGGTGTTTCCTTTTCTGTTGAGGCCAGTGCACACTTGGATAATTCATTTTAATGTCATATGTAAGGTGTTCTGGGGTCAGAAAAGAATGTTCCCCAGTGTGCTGTAGCGATAAGTTCAGAGAAGGCTTTTCTGGAGGAGGGGAGCCCTGGGCTCTTGGAATCATCTCCTGCCTGTTCTTGCTTCCCAGTCCTGAGTTGACCCATTCTCCAGTCCATCTTTCCTGGGACCACTGGAGTGATCTCTATCTTGTTGCTTCGTTGAAAAATAACCTTTGTTTCCCTGTGGTCTGTAGGATGAAGTTAGAACTCAGTGTGACATTGTAAGGCCCTTGTCAGTTGATCTGACCTTGGGTCAGGTTTCTTAGCTGTATCGTGTCATCATCTGAATACCTTCATGGTTTTTTCTAAGCTTTTTTTCTCTTCTGCCTGTTGAGCCCTTCAGACTGATGGAGTGTCTCCTCCGGGACGAAGCTTGTCTTCAGTCTCCCTGTTCTCTGGTCTTCCCTGAGTGGGGCATCTGTTCTCCTTGTCCATAGACTAGGGGTGTGGTGGGACAGGGCTGTGTCTCAGAGCTGCTGGTTGTGACAGAACCTGGGCTAGATGTGTCCTGAGCCTAACACAGGGTTCAGAGGTCTGTTAAGTCAACAGAGCAGAGAACTTTTACAGAGTTGAGGCTCACAGATTTCCTGGGTGACTGCAGTATGAGAATGAGGAGAAGGGAGAACAGAGCAGGTGTATCTCAGGACTGTTGGACAGTCAGCTCTTCACCCCGAACAGCTGAGACTTGAAGCAGGGCTGAGGGGGATGAGGCACCATTAGAGCAGTCCTTTGAGTGTTAGGTCATGTCAGCGTCCTGCTAGGGGAGGGCTGTCCACATTTACCCAGGGTTATTGCCATCTTATTGATGATGAAAGGCTTATTTGACTAAAATAGACCAGGTCAGTAAATGTTTGAATAGATATTCCAGATCTGTCTGGCTCCCAAGTTCAGTTACCTCTATTTGTACATTTAGGGTTCCTCATACCCCTGCCCCCCGGCAGGTCTCTAAGCTTATTTTTCTTCCCTAAACACATTAGAACATACATAAGTTTGGTATTTCTTCCTGGGGGTTTTCCCCGTAAGTGAATCTGGGTAGATAGGCTTGAAGATGGATGGCTTGTGACCTATATTTCTGGTTGGTTTTAGCAGGAAGAGTATTCAGGCTTTGTACCTAGGCTGCATTCCCAGGATGACCTTGGGCAGGGTGGCCAGCCTCTCCAGGGCAGTCACCTCTGAAAAGATGACGTGTTTTGTTTGTAAGGCGATACATAGAGTGAGAAGCCAAGCACAGCACCTAGCCTGTACACAGGTAAGGTGTTCTTTGCCTCCAGAGGAGAGGACTTCCGGTTAGTTCCAAGTCCTGTGAGTGCCCTGATGGCGATACTCCAAAAACAGGCCTGGAGCTCAGGTGGCCTTAGAGGGTACTCTGCTTCTCCTTTTAGTGAGGGTGGCCTTTTAAATGTGCAGTTACTCAAAAGGAAGGGATGATTTAAAATTTAGTGTTAACTACCTATTTATATTATTACTTACTAAGATCTTGAGCTTGTTTCATGTTGGTATAAGCTGGGAGGTTGGTGGTGGAAAGATTCTGAGCTGACTTGACTTGCTCAAGCTACTGTTGCGTCTAGAAAGCCTTAGATTGAAGGGTAGTCTGTTTGTCATCATGGGGATTAGATGAAAAAGATCGAGAGTTAGAATGGGGCCCAGGTGTGGAAGAGACCTGGATG
Organism: Bubalus kerabau; assembly: GCF_029407905.1. Taxonomy (NCBI): domain Eukaryota; kingdom Metazoa; phylum Chordata; class Mammalia; order Artiodactyla; family Bovidae; genus Bubalus; species Bubalus kerabau. Next base: position 8,896,050 of record NC_073646.1, read on the forward strand.
GGAGCGGATGCTGCAAGTCAGACCTCACTCATTTGCTAACTCTATTAAAAACCTTGCTCTCGCTCAGATCATCTCAGAGGTGGTCTTTGTACGTTTCTAGCCCTGGTTCAGACTGTTCCATAGAAATCGGAGACACTTGGGTTTAGTTCCAGAAATCATTTTGATGACTAACTGCAGTACAGGGAACTAATCCCATTGGGCCTGGATTTGACTCTGTGTAAAGTTACTCAGCTCACACAGGGTGTGGTGTTAAAGAGTGGGTAGCTGGTGGGTGAACCATTGCTGTCACTGACATTTGGCTTTAAGATGCCTCCTTGCTCAAGTTAAGTTCCTTGCATGTTGTTTCAACAACATCAGTTTAAAAAAGACAGTGGGCTACTATGTTTACTGAAAGGGCCTTAGGCAAGTGCAGGCAATCTGGCCTTTGATATGATACTGGAGAATTCCCCCCCTTGCCAAAAGGGAAAGGTGTTTTTTAATTTTATGTGTTTTGTTTTGTTTTGAGGTAATGTGTTGTGCGTTTAAAAAGAAGACATAGTATTCAGTGAGGGTTGAAGTCAAGCAGTTTTAGTCTGGAAACCCCTGTGCTTGTGTGTGTTTGGCTGGCTGACTGTGGTGTTATGCAATTAAAATCCTTTTGTGAAAGGTGTGGTCATTTAAAAATGTATATTGTCATTCTGTAGTCTTTCCTATTGCCCAGCATTTACTGAGCACAGTAAATAGCCAGGCATTCTGATTTTCAGAAGCTAGTGATAGGAGCAGATGATACAAAGATGAATCACATAATCTCTCAAGGAGTTTCTAGCCTAATAGAATTGTATTATTAGTCAGTTTGAGGCATGTAATCCCAGGCAATCAGATTGAGGCACAGTTCCGTCACTTGAGGAGTTAATAGGCTCCATATCTGGCTTCCCTCTTATGTCCAACAAAGTCTTTCTGGCGTATGTGGTGATCCTTAGTCTCTTAAATCATTAAGGTGCTTGACTGGATTCTTGGATCTGGAGAGACTGAGTGTAGGGCCTTAGAAGAAAAAGACATTCATTTGAAATCGTATTCAGGGATATAAGGTTACGTAGACATCTTTACCTAGAAAAAAAAAGTAAGGCAGATTCCTAATTTGTCATAAAATGGTTCCCTGCTTCCTCTGGTATTTTGGAAAGCTGTGATTTTAGGCAGTATAGACCAGTAGGATTTTCTTTCTCCTTTGAGCACAGGTTCTGTTGCTTTTGTTATTTTTGTCACAACATTGGCCTGTGTCTTCCTGGTAATCTTGAGATCTGTACATTTAAGAAGAAATTTGAGTGTTGATGCTTGGTTCCTGTCTCTCCTTTTCTGTCACTTTTTATTTCTTCCACTGATAAAGTTAAATACATAGAAACAAACATTGACAGTCACACAAATACTTAGATTAAGTTCTTTTAAACTGATGGTACAGTATGAAAGAAGCTTCTTGGCAGTTTCAGTTGCAGAGAATAGATTAGAACTGGCTTGTAGGGGGATTTATATCCGGTCTTTGAGAATCCCTTTTCCACGTCTTGCCCACACACCTAGCACAATGTGTGGAACACAGTAGATTCCTAATAAATGCTTGTTGAATGTTACATTCTGCATCTTCCTGAAATAACAGAGAACTGTCAATAGTTACTTCACAGTAAATGTTTGCAAAACTTACTTGGGAATTAAGATGTAAGAGATTAATGCACCAAAAGCAAATCTCATCTCTTAATTGCTTTAAATTGATTATTTAAAATAGTCTTCTTTAATTGAAACTCTTCTGAAGGCTGGAATTTTTTTAATTATAGCCTTTGTTCAGACCAGCCTCTGAGAAGAAAAACAAGGCAATTAAGATAGCATTAAATTTTTGGTGAAAAGTTGGCATTTTCTGTTTATTAAGATTTAGATATTAGCTACTGAAGTTTCTTGGAGATAGGGCTTAACTAAAGCTGCTGGCATTAATGGTACAAAACTTAAGACTTTGCAGTAAAATTTTCTTGGACACTTTTTTCATTGAGGTGAAAAAGGAGTCCATGTAGCCAGGCCTTAAAGCCAGTTTACTCACCTAGTACTTCCTTAATAATCCATTGGTAGTTGTGAAACAGTTTTAACATTTAATTTTTTTCACTAGTTTTCTGATTTAATAATACTGATTTCTTGGAAGATTTGAAAATTTCCAAAAAGTGAAAAACTCAGTATCTTGCTGTCCCACTTTACAGAGATAACTGCAGTTAAATGTTTGGTGCATTTTCTTCCAGTCTTTTTTTTTTCAATGTATAAATATTAAAATTATTTCATAGCTGAGCTCATACTGCATATATGGTACTGTATCTTGCTTTTTTCATTTTAACGTCGTGAGCATTTTTCCCATGGCATTAAAACTGTCTGAAAAATTGAAAGCATTTTGGGCTGTCAGCATAACTGAAAATGTTTTCTTGGTGTGACACATGTATCTTTGTAATTGGTTTGATTTAGTGTGCTTTACTTCAATAAAAGTTCAGAATTACAATTCACAGATTGGGGTGGGGAGTGGTATCTACTTCAAATTACCTAAGTCTTCCTAGTAGAATGCACTTTTTCATGCTTGAACTTCTCCCCCCTGTGCACTTAAAACACGACATTTACACACATTGCTTACCTAAAACCTCAGAATATAACTTTGTGCAAAGGAAGTGTTTCCATTTGAATAGTGCAAGTCATTTCAAATGCAAGAATGCCAGCTTCTTAGGGCTTCCAGTCAGGATGTTAATCAGTTGGTCCAAGTCGTGGGGATTTCACATCCCCCTTCTGCCCGAGATGAGAGAGCTGGTGGCGCGCAGACCTGCCCGAGGGTCCTGGAGCTGCGCTGAGTGGATCCGCGGTAAACAGTGGACGGTCGGCCTTGTCCTCCAGGGCGAGGCGCGCAGGTGCTGCAGGAAGCTGGGCGGCCAGCGGAAAGGGTAGAGGCTGCCTCGAGGCCACTGCCGGGGCTGCGGGTCGGAGGAAGGGAAGCTGGCTGGGTTCTGCGTTTGCTCTTTGTGCCTCTATGTGACCTAACTATGTGCTGATAAACTGGAATTACATGTAATTAATTCTGAAAACAGGATTTTCTTATGACCCTGAGCATGACCTTGGTATGAAAATTATAGTTATGTGCTTTTAACAATTTGCCATGTAACCTAGATTCCTATAACCTGGACTGTAACTTTTGTTTTTGCTCCCGTGGGAGCTTTCAGAGTATGATTAAATCCTCCTAATTGTTTTTTTTTTTTTACCCCTACTCCTGCACTAATCATTTAAAAGAAATGCAGACACGTTTTTAAAATGATTAAGTTTATCTTGTATTAAGCAATGGAGACTTTTCTGTCTAATCATACTGCTTGTTCTACTGCTTTTTGTCAATTGATATTCCCATAGCCCTTTTGAAAAAGTGTGTTTTGGTAGAAATTAAGTCGTATGCCCTTGGGCCATACAACTTAGTTTTTTTTTTAGTTCTGAAGCATGTTTAGATTCTCTGTACTTGTATGGGCCTGTGATTGTTTATGTGGCTTAGCTAAGGTTTCCTAAAGCATCTAGTAGCTGTCATTGGTTTATAAAATAAAATTTGGGTTGTTTAAAATACATATATTTTTGGTTGTTAATCTTAATTTTTTTTGTTTGACCCTTATGATGAAAAGTCTTCTTTTGGGGAAGATTTGTAAGTTAAACCTTGAAAAGAATTTTCACTGCTGAGAGTAGAAAATAAAATAGGTAATGTTGCACATTGTGACTTCTGCTTTAGCTGTCAAACTAAGCCCAGGGTCATACACCCAACAGAAAAAAGATTGTGGTTTTCTGGAAGTTACTGGGGGAATTTTGAAAAGGACCGAATTGATGTTTTAAAATCTCTCTTCTTTTTTCATGGAGGATAGCAGTTGAAGCATTTGTTTGAGGTGACTCTTCACTTCTCATGGAGCGTTTTATGAGCCTTGAATGTTAAACATACAGCCACGTGGCTCCTACATTAACAGGAAGGTCATTGGAGCGGAGTTTGTTCTTTCTGGGGTCTCAAATGCTCAGGGTATCCCAAGTTTAATTACTGAAATAGCCCAGTTTATTGCCGAGGGCCTATATTTTGCAGCATAATTACCTTAGAACCTCCTGCTATAAAACAGGTATGAAAAGGTTGTCTCAAGTATGTGGACACTTTTCAGTAATACGTTACAGGATGCGAGATTAGGAAAAAAGGCACAGCTGTCCCCCTCAAGGGGTTTAGTCTTGATGGAGAACTTAAAAACAGACAAAAGACCAAATCCAGCAAGTTGGAAATAATTGAGTGTTATCTTCATGACAAAGACAAAATAAGAGAGTCACGTGGGTGTGTTTCCTGACATTGGAGAGGTGAATAAACATCAACAGCTTTGGATTTCAGAGTGAGGGGTAAGGCCTTGAAGCTTTCTGTTGTGTGCCAGACACTGTGTTACGGTCACGAGATACAGATGAAAAGGTACTGTCTATGGAAGAGATGAGCAGTGGTACTGTGCTAGGTGACAGCAGCCCAGAGTGTTCCTTTCCTGTTTTACTTTATTTTAATCACGTTGTGTCAGCTAGGGAAGAAGCAGTGTGAGTTTTTCCCCCAAAGGTGTTAGGTTTGGAGGGCCAACAGGCAGTTAGAAATACAGATGGGCCCTTGAGGTCAGGAAAAAGGTCTGTTCCTGTGGCAATGATGTGGAAAATGACTCCTGTAGGTAAGCTTCAGGGGCCAAGGCGCGTAGCTGGCTGATGTCAGACAGACAGACAGAAGAGAAGGCCACTGAGGAAGGAGTGGGCAGGCTGAGAACAGGAAAGAGTTTCACAGGAGAGATAGGAGAACTGGGCAAGTTGCCCAGGACGGGAGGCGGAGGTGGGAGGGACCTGGGCTTCATGCAGTGGGGAGCGGATGTCGGAAGGCAGGTGCAGACCAGGCCGTTTTTAGGAACCGCAGATGAGTTAATGCTGGGAGTGAAGGATTGAGCGTTAGGATGGGATTGAAGAGAGCAGACGGGAGAGGAGCCGCAGAGATGCTACGAGGTAGGCTGGGACCCTAAGTTCCTGAGGCTACTTGCGTGCTGAAAGAATTGAGACTTGAAGAGGTGGATAGAGTTAGGAACTTAGATTCTGCTTGCGTCTTGGGTCCCGGCTTTTGCTTGCTAGCTGTGTGACCTTGAGTGGCTTACTTATTAACCTTTTAACCTTGGTTTTTCGTCTGCAAAAGGGAGAGGATACAGTTCTCATAGGGTTATTCCAAGGATGAAACGAAAAAGTGCCTGACCTAGGAAGTACTCCAATATTAGTGCATTTATTTATTTTTAATGGGCACTGGCCTTGTAAAGGCCTAGAGCCCATGAGAGATGAGCTCAGATTTGCCCTGGCCACCAGCGGAAGGGCGAGAGGGTGCTGCTGCTGCCCGGAGGGCAGTGAGAGGACTCGTTGGTTCCTGCAGGAAGGAGTTAAGAGCAGCTTAGAAAGGGAGGTATGGGCTGCAGAGAGTACCTGGGAGGCTGTGGGGGCCTACCAAAGATGGGCAGACGTTCACGGGCTATTTGTAGAGTGACAACGGTGTCAAAGGGAATTTAAACGCTTTGGTATGGTAAGTGGAAAAAGGATTCTCTGCTCCCTAATGATCAAATTTAAAGTACATTTACAGAGTAAATTAGAATGGGTCCCTAGGAAATCAATGTCTAAGCTGACTTGTTAAGATAGGAGTCCTGTTCTTTGTGAATGTTGATTATACTAGATCATATCAGTTCAGTCAAGCAACAAAAAAATCCATTACGAGACTCAGATAGCCCAAGGGGGCTGTTCATAAGAAGGAAAATCCAGTGAAGTCAGGTTATTTATTCAATGCCGTGGCGTGTCTCCTGGCCCCTCTCATGCCTTTCACAGGTGTATCCCGAGCATTTAGAAGCAGAACATACATTTGCCCCCTTTAACTGTTCAGGGGTCTAAGGAATGAGTGTCCAACCACGCGTGCTGGAATGCTCTGGATTTAGTAACTCTTAACCTTGAATACAAGGCAGCAGGAATTTTTATACTACCCTTGCTCTCCCCCCTTCTCTGAAGGATTAGAGATGATGTTGAGTTAGGGTGTCCCAAGTACAGTCCAGACCTTGGGGTGAGCATGTAGGTTGATTTGTCCAGGGCAGAATCACTTTGTATCTGATGTCCAAGGATTATTCTTAATAGCTAGGGACCGCTTTTAAGGCTCAGTAGTGTATTGTTTTAGATGCTAAGTTATAAAGTCACTTTATAGAGATGTCAGAGTTGAGTCCACTCAGGCCTGGAAACGCCTGTGGGCTCCCCTGTGCGTGCGCACACAGCACAGGGATTTGTTGGCACGGAGACAGGACAAGGAAAACGTCCTGTTTAAAACCGGCTCCTCCTTCCTCAACTCCTAAGTTACAGATAGAGCTTACCTCATAGAGTAGATGGCAGGATTTCCTGATGGATTTGTACACCTAGCAGGGTGCCTGCCATGTATCATAAGCTTCCAGTAATTGGTAGTTACCTGGATTGTAAATATTGATTAGTATTACCAATGAACATCTCCTGTGTCAGACGATTCGTTCCTGCAGGGAAAAAACCGCTCCCCCGGTGAACCCCTTTGTGAGGAAAATAGGCAGACCTCCTTTGACGCGATGACGACGTTGAAAGTAAAAGTGGGTTGCTTTCAAGAGGGTGGAATAATCGAGCAACTCTTAAAACCTTTTTTCTTCTTCCTAGGTCTTAGTGGTGCAATGGCTAGTATAAGCGTGCGTTCGAGTACCCCAGGCTCTCCTACACATGTAAGCAGTGGATCGAATGCTAGTCGAAGGAGAAATGGACTCCATGATGTCGATTTGAACACTTTCATATCAGAAGAAATGGCACTCCACTTGGACAATGGTGGAACTAGAAAGCGTACCTCAGCCCAGTGTGGCGATGTCATTACAGACTCACCAACCCATAAACGCAACAGAATGATCTAAACTGCAGACATTTTTCACACCCACCATGCTGCTTGAAAGCCACTTGATCCTCAACATATTACTATTATTGCAAAGGAAACATATGAGGCCATCTTCCATTGTTCACTGTTTAAGACAAGTGAATCCTATAGTGGTTGCCATAAAAAGAAAGTTCTAGGTATTTATAGTAGATGCCTCTTGTAACAATGGCTTTCTTAAAACTATAATCCTAGCAGAGGACATCAGATACCGTGTAGTAGGATCCTCATAGGCAAACATATATCCGTTTCAAGGCTAAAAGTGACCTTAACTGTATTTATTCTCAAAGGGAAAGGAAATAGATGTTTATTTGGTTATAGGATGGTTTTTTTGGGGTGGGGGGAGGGTCCATTTCCTGCTGTGTTGAGTATTTTGCTTCACCAGTATTGCCAGGTTTCTAAAATTGTCTAAAACACACGATCTGGCTTCCTCGTCAGATCTCCAGGCTTCCATTTTTGCAGCAACACTGTACCACGCACCTGGTTTCTCTCTAGTAACAGCGTGCAACTTCGAATTACTATTGAACTGTGCCCTTTTTTTAGTTTTTGAAGCAGTCTATAATTCTGGTGATTGTGTGATGTAAAGAGGTGCTATGATGGTCATGCAATTAATACTTAATCCTGAATCAATACACAGAACTTCATTGGATTCACTTTGTGTGTGTTAGTGCTCTAAAAGTAGCAATATTATTAAATTGCCCCCCTCCCCCAATTAACCCTATAGGCTTAAAATAATTCATTTTTAAGACAAGTACTACTTCCCAAGCAGGGCACTATCCTAATGGTAAATGCAAACATGCTGACCGCATTCATGGTGACCTGAAGTAGAGAGGTCACGAATTCTTGAGAACGGGCTTCCTTTTTGGTTCAGTATTAGTGAGAGGGAGATGGGTGGTTGGGGAGGCTAGGCACTGTAGTCTTTCATATCCTGTTTTATGTTTTTCATGAATGTTCTGCTTTGTGCAGTTTCCGTTGGAATGGGTGAAAGAGAAAGGTCTTTTGTCTGCTAATAATTAATGTGATCCCAATTTAAATAGCAAAACCCAACTCGCCAAATCCCTCTCCTAGAAAGTGCAGTTTGGAATCTCATTCTGGGAAAAGATGGAATCGCATGGAAGTCCTCTAGATGTTAGGTTAGACCTAAATAAAAGTTCTCAATAGATCCTCTTTTGAGTAAATGTAAGACCTCTTGTAGCTACAATGTTTTAGAGCATGTTTCATCTTCATTTTTAATATCTTGAACTGAATGGTAGTCTTTTTTTAGATGAAGAACTGATGTCAGCCTGCCAGGTACTGTAATTTATTCTACCATATTATTATATATATATATCTCTCAAGTAGGACAGTGAAAATGTTTCCTTGCAAACTTATAGTTCAGTATCAGTTACTTCCTGTTTTTTATCCTTTAAAGACTATTGCAAATCAGTATAAGGGTTTTTCCAGTAATTACTCACAGCACTTTGTTAATGTTTGCAATTTTCTCCGGCCATTTAATAATCTTTGAAGAAATTTTGCTAAGTTCACCGTAATATTCATTGACAGGTGGGATGTGAATGGAAATGTGTGAACTGGAGTTCTATATTCACTATAGATACAGCCCTTATTTAAAGAAAGTCAGTTCCATGTTAAACCTAGGAATGAAAGTGAGGCATTTCTAAATTTTTGCAAAAAAGGATTTTTTTTTAATATGATAGGAAGAATTATAACAGTTTATCATTATACCAGAAATGGACAAGCCTGTGTATTCTCAATACTTTACACTTCCTTTTGGAATATACCAAGAAATGCATTTGGAGTTATCTTTGTTTTTCTATCTTTGTAAATTTAGATTCTGGAATTGGGTTTGACGGTGTGAAGCATTGCTCACAAGAGGTGAACTCCTTCCTAAAGGTTTTTAAGACTGAGGAACACATATTTAATCTCGCCTTTATGCCTTGGTTGTAGTTCCTCGCTCCAAGTTAGTGACAAAAAATTTTTTTGGTGGTTTTTGTTTTAGTTGGTGCTCTGAATCTCAGTACCCTTTACTCTGGATTGTCAAATTTTGATAAAACGTGCCATTTTCTTTGGTAAGAGAAAGCAGGTCTTCACGTCTGCCGGAACACAGTTTATATATTGGCTCCATTAAACTTTTGAAAAACTTTAACATTTGTTACTTTTTCCATTGCATTCAATTCTAAATGCGCTTTGTCACCCGACCGGTTAACTCCTTCCCTGTCTCCACCCCATTGCCGAAGACCCAGGAGGTTAAAAGGGAGGTAATTTCTCCTAGGAAAATTTAGTTCTGAGTGCTAGATTTTTTGCAGCCTTTCTTTGTGCCATTTCAGATGCAAAACAAATCATGGAAGATTGCATATTTGTGTGATACTTTTTTAATAACATTGAATTTTTTTTTTTTCCTCCAGTCTCTTTGAGAACAGTGTAGGCAGAATTTTAAAACTTAACAGTTTACGTTGGGGGAACAGAACCTCTTTTCATCTTAAGCTAGATTCTCGGATTCCTTTAGACGTCACAGCTCAAGAGTTCTGCTCCCGTCACCTTAACTTGGCATGAGTGGGTTGAGTTACCCTTCTGCAGTGTTCCGAGCATGGCTGAAGCATTAAAACCTTATATATGTTTAGTATTTTATAGAGTAAAGTTAATGGAAAGCATTTGGCTGTACCTAAAGACCTGCAGTCAAATTCTTCAATGCGGTTTACCCAACTGGAGTAGTGGTACACACCTTAAATCATTCAATGAATAAATAATTAAAAAAACCAAAAAACCCCGGGGCTTGTCTGCAGTTTTGTTTTTGGTCATCACATCTGAGTAACTTTGACATAAAATGGAAGTTCAGGCTTACAAAATAACTAGCTGAGATATTTTTCCCAAGGGCTCTCAGAGCTCATTAAACTTAGGTCACTTTGGCTTTTGGCCTTAGAGACTGCCATGCAGCACTGAAAGCTGGGCTAAGTTCCCCATCTTGTTGAATATTAAGGGGGTCACCAAGACCCAGCCGAGGGGATGAGCCAGCCTCGATGCGGTGGAGGTGCAAGGCACCGTTACTTACTACCGGAATGTTCTGAGAGGTGTAGTGACTATTAGCAGATGAATCTCACTGCACTTTATTTTGTATAGCCTGCCACTCCATCCATTAGATTATCTGGGTGTATTTCAAAGTGAAAAGAAACTTTTAAGATTTCATACGTTCCGTTAAATGTAGGAGGTTATCCTGAGCAGATGCTTCTGTGGTCCCCGCACTCTCCTTAGAAGCCGCTACAACTTGGATCAGTTCTGGTGGCCTTACACTGCCTTAGTCTAGCTTCCAAACCCCGCGCTGGAGTGTTGGTGAGGCATGTGATGTTTTAGTGGGGGTCGCTGTGTGTGTTGTGTTAATGCATTTGACAGGGTTTTACTTCCTGTGACGGACCTGCGTGTTCTCTGTGGAGTCCAGCACACACCAGCCCATGACTCAAGAGGGTTTTGAGAGTCAAACACAAATTTTGTGGCCCTCAGTAAAACGGGCTTTTTGCTGATTTTACTCCAAATTTCTGATGGCCTCTCATTTTATTTGTATTGAGTTAATGCTTAATTTTTTAAAAAAGCTACAAAAATCCAGCTATACAGTAGCATATAGTGTATGCAGATCTTTCTGCATAAGATTATATGTATATGGTGATATTTTATGACTAAACAATTCAGTACACATCTGGGGCTTTATGGGGATCTCATGTTTTATCATAGTTAACAGTGAATAGTTTTTTTTTAGGTTCCTCTGGGATAAATTTCTGCAGGTAAAATTGCTAGTTCAAAGGAATTCATACTTAAAATGTTGATAGGTCCTACCAAAGTAGGAATGGTTAATAACTTCCATCAACATGATTGTAAGAGTACTTTTTCCATCTTAGCTGCTGGATATTTGTACTACTTGCAGACGGAAATGATCTCACAATTTTCATTTGCCTTTTGCCCCCTTGTATGAAGGAAGAATCTTTGCTTGAAATCACGTGGATTTGAAAGCCAGCTTCGCCACTTACTAGGTGTGGGAGCCTGGGTAAGTTCACCAGCCAGGGCTCTGTTTCATCGTTTGTGACATGGGATGGAAAAAAAAATGATGCGAAACTTAGTGACTTGAATTCCATGGATACCATTTACATCTGCACTTACAATCTGCCTCCTATGAGTGGAGTCCTTAACTCTGGAATGTATCTCTTTTTTTTAATGTGCATTTTTGTAAAGAAAAAAATGACAGCGTAAAGGCCCTTTGAACTTATCTTCTCTTTCACGCTTCAAAGTTAAAAACAACTGTTTTGGAGAGTAACCTGCCACATGATTTTCTGTAGGTTTCTGAGTCCCTTCGTGTGTGTGGCCACTAACTATGCTGCTTGACTGGTGGCGGTATAGCAGTAAGTATTGAGCCGTACACGAGGCATACTCTTGAGGGGTGTGAGAGACTGGAACTTGGAAGCTCCAGGCTTGAAGATGGGTCTTACTGTATCCTGGGCTAGTCTAAAACCAGAGGTATAGGTACTCAGAACAGGGTGAAGCCTGCAGTCTGTAAAAGTTTCAGGGTAAAAGCTAGTCCACGTGTTTGTGAGGGTCTTACTTTCCAGACTGAAGTAGAATGCTTGCTGGGATGCCACAGCCATCAAGTCCAAGTGACCTTCCTTCATGAGTGTTTAATCCTCGGGTTGGGGAGCCAGGCCTTTGGAGCCTGGGGGAGGGGTGCTGGTGGGTGTGAGGTCTGCGCGTTTGGGTGCAGGCCCTGGTGCCAGTGCCGCACTTGGGAGAACTGAGACAGTCCTGCTGCCATTGTGGTGGTGTGTGCTCAGAGCTGCCACGGGAAACTTAAGAGCCCTGGGCTTTGCGTGCAGCTGCGAGGCGGGCTCAGCAGGTGTGCAGCCAGACTGGGAAGAGGGCTTTGGGGGCGCTGGGCCGCTTGCCACCACTGCTGTGTCTGGGCTCCTCTCATCCCCTTTTGGGGCCTGGGGGACTTAGGATCCAGATATCCTCCGTAAGTCCACCAAGGTAGGTGCCTCTGTATTTTTGGCATTTGAGGAAAGGGTCTCGGACCATTGGTATTTATTTAGGGGTGGCAGTGGTGCTGGGCTGAAATTTCTGGGGTGAAGGGGGGATGTTTACTAAACCATGGAGGAGGTTGATGGCTTTTCTCATCCATCTCTCCTTGGTGAGCCTCATGGCCACAAAAGCAGTGTTGGTTTCCAGGTGAATCTATAGACATTTGTAACTACTGTGAGGTTCTGAGGGGCTATTTGGGGCTTCTTCTCAAGTGTTTCTCAAGCATTTTGGACCGTGATCAGCGGTAAGAAATAACCTTTCCCATCAAGACCTAGTGTGGAGACACACACATGGGTATTTCCCTAAACAGGATGCTGTATGTGAACTACCACGATTTCACAGCCAGTTTGAAAACCCGGGCTGTCTGCATGTCAGTGCCTGGCACAAAGTGTAGAACTTGGACATGTTCTTGAATGAATGAGTAAATGAAAGGTGACTTGAGGTTTTCCAGGTTTTCATGAAAAGTCCCTCTTTTTCATGATGGGCCTTCACAGTCTGATGGAAACCAGTGTGCGGTGGTTAAGAGGATGGCTTGGTCAGGGTGAGGTGAAGAGGCCTGGACCACAGCTGGCACGTGGGAAGCGACCCAAGTGCTGTTCAGTGTGAGCCGACGTGGCTGGATAAAAATCCCCTTGCAGCGTGGGAGAAGGATCTCTTGCTGGGTTCTGTAGTGGTTCCAGCTCCTCTCTCTGTTTCTTCTCCCTCCAGTCCTGTGGTTCTCACCCAGCCTGCACATTAGAAGCAGCGTGTTTGGGCGTACCCCAGACAGACCAGATGAGACTCCTTGCGGTGGGATCCAGGCACGGGCATCTTTGAAGCTCCTCAAGTGAGAAGCACCTCCGGTGCGTTCTGAGGAGAATGCAGAGGGGTGTTGCTTGGGCCCTTTCCAGATTGTTAATTAAGCCAGCGGCACCGGGCTTCTCAGCCTGAGGCTGAGGTCAGCTGGTGCTGTCAGATGACCCTGTTCCTCCCCTTGGCTGCTTGCCCAGCCACCTTCGGTCCCTTGAGCTTTCAGGAAGTCTGGACATAACGAGTGCCTTCCTCTGGGGCAGGCTGTTTCACTGGGCTTGGCAGGAGGAAATTTGCACCCACAAGGTCCCAGGGCCCTGTGAATCAGAGCTCACCAGAAGCCCTGCTCTGGGAGACAGCCCTCCTGGCAGGGCTGTGTCACCTTGGGAGAGGTTTAAAATACAGATTCCTGGACTTCCCACCCATATACATTGATTCCAAAGGTCTGGGGAGAGGACAGAGTTTCTACCTTTAAAAGATAAAGTCCTGAGTCCTACCACCTATTACCTCTGTTTGTTTTTAAAATTTTTCATTGATAATACATACACGTGGGAAAATGGTATGGAAAGGCTCAGGTGACAAGCCCCCGTGAGCTGTCTCCTCTTGGATGTCGTCCTGTATGGAGTTGAGCCCGGGGTTCTGTGGCTTCTTGGAACTGTGAGGGAAGATGGGCCAAGACAGGCTGATGGACATGGCAGGAACCGAAGGACCTTGGTCCTGGGGCACACCAACCATTGCGATCATTCGGCTTGGAATCCTGTTAAAAGGAGCAGAAGATAAGGCTGCTGCGACTGCTAAGTAGCTTCAGTTGTGTTCGACTCTGTGCGACCCCATAGATGGCAGCCCACCAGGCTCCCCCGTCCTGGGATTCTCAGGCAAGAACACTGGAGTGGGTTGCCATTTCCTTCTCCAATGCATGAAAGTGAAAAGTGCAAGTGAAGACGCTCAGTCATGTCTGACTCTTCGGGATACCATGGACTACAGCCTACCAGGCTCCTCCGTCCATGGGATTTTCCAGGCGAGAGTACTGAAGTGGGGTGCCATTGCCTTCTCCAGAAGATAAGGCTGGGGTGAGGTACATTTGTTCAATTGCTAAGCAGTGTCTGGCTCTGTGACCCCATGGACTGCAGCACACCAGGCTTCCCTGTCCTTGACTATATCCTGGAGTTTGTCCAAAACTCAAGTCCATTGAGTCGGTGATGCCACCCAACCATCTCATCCTCTTGTCACCCCCTTATCCTCCTGCCTTTAGTCTTTGCTCGCATCAGGGTCTTTTCCAATGAGTCAACTCTTCGAATCAGGTGGCCAAAGGATTGGAGCTTCAGCTTCAGCATCAGTCCGTCCAATAAATATTCAGGGTTGATTTCCTCCAGAACTGAACTGGTTTGATCTTGATAAATGTATTCCTGAAAAACTATACAAAAAGGGTTACATAACACTGAACTGCACTATTTACAGATAAAATAATGGAACTCTTCCTTTGCCAACCTGTCCAGATGTGTACCTTGTATTTAGTAATGAACATTGTCATGAAGAGAGAATACCTACGAGCTCGTGGGGCAGGTCTATCAGGTCAATTTTCTGGATGAGAGTGAGGCTTGGTTGTCTGACTTTGTGACTGTGCCCTGCTGAGCTCAGAGGGTGTGGAGCCCTGTGGGGACAGACCGCCATCCACCCGGCAAGCGTTAGCCACCCTGCCTCCCTCTCCCCATCTGTAAAGAAGGGTGTTTGCGAGGATTAGAGAGGTGATGTCTCACACGGAAGGGTACCCGCCTCCGGGTGAGCACTGAGTTGTTCATCCTGGCCCTGGGGCTGCAGGAAAGACTGGATCCGTTTCTCCAGAGGAGAGGAGGCAGCGTCCTGAGGGTGTTAAGTGGTGAGAGGCGGGCATTGAGGCCCCCCAGGCCGCAGGAGGTCTCTAGGGGAGCAGGGGGTCTCCCGTCGGCGGCGAGCGGCACCAGCACCATGGGTCCGCCCGGAAGGGAAAGGGCCAGCTGTGCCCGGGGGTTCGTTCTCTAGGCTTCAGCCCACGAGGAGCGGAGCGCGGCTGTTGAGTTCAGCGGGGCCGCCGGAGACCCCCCTCATTGTGGGACCCTGACGTCGGAAGACGAAGCCACTCAATGAAACCCGGTTTAAATTGGCTCCCCTGGCGGCTGCCAGTAACCCCACACCATGAGCTCTCCCAGATGTCCTGGCTCCGGTAGGCGGCCAGCGGGATCAGCGTGGGCACAGGCTCACGGCCAGCGGGGGTCGGGGGCTTGGAGGCCGTGAGAGTTACTTCCAGGCCGTGTGTGCGGGGGTGGTCCTAACAGGTTGGGGAGGACCAGGGCCTGGGGCTGGTCTGTTGTCCACCCCCTGCCCCCCCGCACCGTTCTGGGTCCTCAGCAGGTGCCAGTGCTGAGGGGTTCGCCCCTTCTGAGAAAGCCCTCCCGTTATTCTTTTTGGGGTTCGTCTTCCATGTCCTCTCATGGACCTCCCACTTCCTAAGTCATGCTCTCTGCTCCTTGTTTCTTATCCTATCCTGATTTTATTTACGGCTTTACTTTTGCGTGGGAAACTCCTGCGTTTCCTGGAGGCCACTTGTGTTCACGCTCCTTGGCCTGTCACTGAGTGGACATCGGGTAAACGCATCCTGATGGGCTGAAGGGATGCCCATTTTACAGATGAGAAGACAGAGGCACTGAAAGGCTAAGGGGGTGCCCAAACCAGGATCTGAACACGTATCTGTCTACCTCTGTCATGTCTAGAAGATACGCTTGTGAGCATTCCCTGTTGTGGTAGAGCTTGGGTTTAAATTCCAGAGAATTGGGAGCTTGGATAGGTTTTTTGACTTGAGCCTCAGTTTCCTCATGCAAAGTAGGGGTGACACTGGTTAACTACCTCCTGGGGTTGGGGGCCTGGTTGGGGATTGAAAGATGCCAGTGTGACCTGAATGACCTGGTCAGCTAACTGAACTTGGATTGGGTTTGAAAATTGCCCTCAGCGAGCAGCATTCACTGATGCAAGCAGATGCTGAAACCGTATTCCTGTGCCAGCAAAGCCAGGCACCCCGCAAAGGCCTCACCTGCACAGGGTGGGGTGGGACCTCGGCTGCCTTGAGTATCCCTCTAAGGCTGAGCGCCCCTTATTCTCCTGTGGGGACTCACTTTCTGTCTGGGCCTGGAGTGGGGAAGACATTGAGAAACAGCCTAGACTCAGCTCCATGGAAACGGCTGGGCCCGCCCACCCGAGCCTTAAAGGGACAGTCCTCCTAGGGCAGGGCTTGTCCAGGTGATTCCCGGTGCTGAGTGGGTGCTTGATGAATGGGCCCAGCGACCCTGGCGTCAGGGTTTGAGTCGGCAGAGTCTGTCGCCAGATGCCACAGTCCTTTTCCATTCCCCTAAGGACCTCTCTATGCCCTCCCACCCTGCACCACCTCCTGGTGCCCCAACCCCATTGCTGGACCATTCCGGACCTCACCCCCTAAATAATTCTATTGAATTTGCTGCTTGGTCTAGGCCTTTGCTGTCAAACTGGGTAACAGGAGCCTAGACTGACTGTGAAAGTTCCGTGAAGTCCTGTTTGTTGGGGGTGGTCCATTCAGATCAGATCCGTGAGTGATGCCGACATCCCCAGGGCAAAGGTGAATTGTAGAGGGCACAGCTGGTTAAGGAAGCTTAAGTTCAACACACACTGTTGGCCCAACTGAGCGCCTTTTGTGGGTGGGGCTGGCTGTGGCCTCCCTTGAGTCAGGGCCTCTGGGAGAACGGGTGGATATCTTTCCAGGCTCCTTCAGGAACTGCCGTCTAGCCTACTGGGCCTCACCTCGTGTGTGAAAGTCGCTCAGTCGTGTCTGACTCTTTGCAACCCCATGGACTATACAGTCTATGGAATTCTCCAGTCCAGGATACTGGAATGGGTAGCCTTTCCCTTCTCCAGGGGATCTTCCCAACCCAGGTATTGAACCCAGGTTTCCTACATTGCAGGCAGATTCTTTACCAGCTGAGCCGCAAGGGAAGCCCAAGAATACTGGAGTGGGTAGCCTATCTCTTCGCCAGCAGATCTTGCCAACCCAGGAATCAAACTGGGGTCTCCTGCATTGCAGGCAGCTTCTTTATCAACTGAGCTATCAGGAGCCTGGGCCTCACCTTGCCCACCTCTAAAATAGGCCCTCTCACTGGCCCAGGATTTGAGGTCCTGGCTTGGTATACTCAGGAATCTATGAACCGTAACTCGCAGTTAGTTATTCTCAGGGTTTAGTTACTGTTCCCGGACCACCTGACACCCCCAAACTCCTTCCCATCCCCAGGCTGCACCAGGGTACTGAAGGTGCCTCGGATCTGCCCTCCAGGGCTTTTCCTCTGAAGTCCTTCCTAGACTCTAGTTGTGGCTGTAATCCTTCCATTAGCCTTTGGCAGGAGACAGACCCGTGGCTGTGGGCAGAGCAGGCTTGGGCTTCTCGGCCTGCGGGAGGATGCGCCAAAACAAACAGGAAGTCCGCCAATCCTGCAGGAATTTGTGCTATGCCCTCAGGGAGATGGACGGCAGTGGTGCTGATAACCCTGTTTCTCCTCTGTCTCTTGGGTACTCTCAGTTCAGTTCAATTCAGGAGCTTAGTTGTGTCCGACTCTTTGTGACCGCATGGACTGTAGCACCCCAGGCTTCCCTGTCCATCACCAACTCCCGGAGTTTGCTCACACTCCTGTCCATCGAGTCAGTGATGCCATCTAGGGTACTTTACATGCGCATATTCCATTGTAAGTTTACTGCAACCCCTTAGGCATGCCTATGTGCCTGTTGATTGGTGGAGAAGCTGGTGCTCAGAGAGGTTGAGTGACTTGTCTGAGGATCCCCAGCTGGGACTCAAACTTGGAATTTCATCTCTCTAAAATCCAGACTCTCTCTCTGTGACTTTACTGGATCAAATTTCGTTTCGCTGAAACTTGTGATCCAGTCGGGAATGTGTCATTTGGTATCATTTTAAGTGTTTAATTTTGCTTTTTATTCACTCCAGTTAAATGATGATGTTTCACGGTCTCAGCATAAAGAGAGAGAATAGCTTCTATCCCCCTCAATCATGCCTTTTCTTTAGCATAAAAATGGAATTCTTTATTAGAATGGCTGGCACACTATTTAAAGAAACAGAACAACACAGCAGGACGAAAAAAAAAAAGAAATGCTGATGTGCAATCTCTGGACACAGGCTGCCTGGATTTGAATAACCTGGCTCCATCACTGATGAGCTGTGTGACCTTGAGCAAACCCACTTAACTGTTCTGTGCCTCAGTTTCCTCATCTACTGCGTGGATGAGTTGCTGTTACTAAGCTTAAGTAAATTTGATGACTTAACACATTATTGACCAGAGGCGTATTAATATGTCTTTGGTGTGTGTGTGTGTGTGTGTGTGTGTGTGTGCTTAGTCACTAAATTGTGTCCGACTCTTTGCAGCCTCATGGACGCAGCCTGCCAGGCTCTTCTACCCATGAGATTCTCCAGGCAAGAATACTGGAGTGGGTTGCCATTTCCTACTCCAGAGGATCTTCCCTCCTTCAGGGGGTCTTCCAGGAATGGAACTCAAGTCTTCTGCATTGGCAGGTGGATATTTTATTGCTGGGCTACCTTCCCTTTGTTACCTAAATGTCATTATCAATATCATTTACAGAACAAATCACCAGCCACAGGTGTTAGTTTCTGCAAAAATTAATACAGATATTAATGAGTTAACATCATAAAGTTCTTATAATAGCATTTGCCATTTATTTAATATGGTAGAGTGGATAAATATAATATGGAAGTGTCCTCGCCCATAATAGGGCTAAAAGCCTCCTTGCTCCCTCAAACCCCCAGGGCAGGATTTGTCCTGGGGATTCCTGATGCTGAGTAGGTGCTGATGAATAGGCCCAGCAACCTTGGAGTCAGGATTTGGGCCTGAGGAATCTGTGGTCAGATCTCACAATCCTCCCACCTCCTCCCACTTTTACCACAGAAGCAATAATTTTTAACATCATTTTGGTACCTATCTTTCTGAACCACGAGTCGGCAAAGCATAGCCTAGAATCTGAGGGCCGAATTCTGTCCCCTGCCTGGTTTTGTGAATAAGTTTTATTTGCACTTGTTTGCTTACATACATACATTCAGTCTAGGGCTACATTTGCAGAGTTGAATAGTTGTGACCTTGTGGTTCACAAAGCCCAAAATGTTTACTGTCTAGTGCTTGACAGAAGGCTGACCCCTGCTCTAGACTATTTCCTATCATTATGTATTTTTATATGTTTATATTATTATAAAAAATAATAAATGGAATTCTACCGTAGGCATTTGTTTAGCAGTTTGCTTTTCTTGTCTTCACGTTAAATTAAGAACCTCCTTCTCTGTATGTGCAGACCAGCCTGCTGCTAGTAGTATTTCAGAGTTTATTAACCATAGTTTATTAACCAAGCTCTAGGATATCATTTAGTTTCTCTCCTGTAGTCTATTGCAATAAGTGCTGCAGTGAACGTTTTGTGCATATGTGTGAAATTTCTAGAGACCAAGACATAGAAGGTCTGGGTCAAAGCGCAGATACTTTTAAGAGTTTGATAAAGAAAGTGAAGTCGCTCAGCCGTGTCCGACTCTTTGCGACCCTGTGGGCTGTAGCCCACCAGGCTCCTCTGTCCATGGGATTCTCCAGGTAAGAATACTGGAGTGGGATGCCATTTGGGAGACACTCAAATCCTCTTTCTGAAAGACCAGTTTATACGCCTCCAGCAGTGTCTGCAAGCACTCATTTCCCCATATTGTCTTCACAGTTGAGTGCTGAATCTTTCCAAGTTAACTTTTTTTTTGACATGTGAGATCCCAGTTCCCAGGGATTGAACCTGGGCCAGAGCAGTGAATGCCCCGAATCCTAATCATTAGGCCATCAGGGAACTCCTTCCAAATTAATTTTGAATTTACCATTCAAAATTGAATTTATAGTTTTATTAAAAGTCCAGAGGGATTTTTGGAAATGGATCAGAAGAATTTTAGTTCAGCTGAAAGAGTTCCCAGCTGAGATTAGCTAAGGAAATTTGGAAATAAAAGACTTTAAAACATATAAAATGGTAATAATTAAAAGTTAGATGTTGGCATGAACAATGAAACAGGATAGATACTCCAGAAACTATACATGATATTCTATCAGAAAATAGCACAAATGATGGAAGGGATGGGTTAGTCAATAAGTGGTATGGGGAAAGCTGAATATTTGGGGGGAAAATTGTTAGAGCAACATTTCATGCTCCCAGGTATATTGAGACATTAAAAAGTTAAACGAAGAAACTTTGCTGGTGGTCCAATGGCTAAGACTCTGAGCTCCCAATGAAGGGGCCCAGGTTTGATCCCTGGTCAGGGTCTAGTAGTCCAGTAGTCATTTATGGATGTGAGAAAAGTGAAAGTGAAAGTCGCTCAGTCGTGTCTGACTCTTTGTGACCCCATGGAGTATACTGTCCATGGAATTCTCCAGGCCAGAATACTACAGTGGCTAGCCTTTCCCTTCTCCAGGGAATCTTCCCAACCCAGAGATCAAACCTAGGTCTCTGGCATTGCAGGTGGATTCTTTACCAGCTGAGCCACAAGGGAAGCCCATGGATATGAGAGTTGGATCATAAAGCTGAGTGCCAAAGAATTGACCCTTGTGAACTGTGGTGTTGGAGAGGACTCTTGAGAATCCCTTGGACTGCAAGGAGATCAAACCAATCAATCCTAAAGGAAGTCAATCCTGAATATTCATTGGAAGGACTGATGCTGAAGCTGAAGCTCCAGTACTTTGGCCAGCTGATGCGAAGAGCTGACTCATTAGAAAAGACCCTGATGCTGGGAAAGATTGAAGGGAGGAGAAGGGGACAACAGAGGATGAGATGGTTGGATGGTATAACCGACTCAATGGATTTGAGTTTGAGCAAGCTCCAGGAGTTGTTGATGGACAGGGAGGCCTGGCATGCTGCAGTCCATTGGTTGCAAAATGTCACACACGACTGAGTGACAACCACAACAGGGAACTAGATCCACATGCCACAACTAAGACCCAGTGCAGCCAAATAAAAAAAAATAAAAGTAACAATAAATATTAAAAACATGTGAGGGACTTCCTTGGTGCTCCAGTGGCTAAGACTCCATGTTCCCAATGTAGAGGGTCCACATTTGTTCCCTGGTCAGGAAACTACATGCTGCAACCAAGACCTGGTACAGTCAAATAAATAAATATTAAAAAAATAAAAATATTTGAATAAGTAGTTAATATTTAATAAGTTTAGAAAGTTAAATGTAAAACATAAACAAGGAAAATATTTGTGAATATTTAACCTTACAAGCATAAAAATGGGCAATATTTTTATTAAAAATAAAAGACTATAGCATAAATTTAAACTTTTGTTCATCACCAATATAAACAAAATTGAAAGGAAAATGGGACAAGTAATACACCAGAAAGGAAAAATGAAAAGATATGAACAGAGAATTCAGAGGCAGACATACAAATGACCAATCAATATATAAATAGGAAGTTCAGCCTTTGTGAAATTCACATTTTAAAAAGAGATACTGTACTTTGGGTACAGTTTTTTCCCCTTGCCCCTGGTCGTGCTGTTTGGCTTGTGGAATTTTAGTTCCCTGACCAGGGATCAAACCCAGACCCTTAGCAGTGAGACCATGGAGTCCTAACCACTGGACTGCCAGGGATTCCCTTGGATACAGTTTTGGAAAGATAAGTGGATACTACTCAGTGCTGGGACATCCAGGCTGATGTATGTTCATACAGGCTGCTCCTGAGGGCAAACTTCCAATATTCCAAAAAATAAGTTTGCCATATATATCAAGATCTTTACAAATGGCCCTAGATTTTGATCCTATAATTCCACTTCTAAACATTTACCCCAAGAGGGAAGTAATTAGAATTGTGGCAACTCCTTCTTAGGCAACAGTATCAAGTATAGTATTATGTGGAATAGAAGACACAAAGAAATGACATTAAAAACCTAGTGGTAGGTCACTGATTAAATGCATCTTATTAGTTAAATTAGGTAGAAAATTATGAAGCCTTTATAAAGCATGCTCTTGAACACTAGTTCAAGAAATGAGGAAATGCTCATAATATAGTGGGAAATACACACAGCATGATCTTAATTTGGCTAGAACACTGCCTGGCAGCTGATGTGAGCTACTATCATTATTGATAATGTCAAAGCCCCAAATGAGCATTCATTCCTGCCTCAGTTGCACACGTGTGTGTTCCCAAGGCTCCTTGCCTGGCCCACCCTCTGTGAACCAGTTGGGGAAGGTTGTGGGGGGCGGCCCGTGCGCCTTCCCGCTGGGCGGGGCCCCAGACTAACCGCGGGCTCTGTTTCTGACTAAGCACTGCCATCTAGAGGCTCCTGACTCACAGCGCAGCTGTCCGTGCAGCTCACCGCCACCCGCCGCAGCCACCCGACAACGGGGCTCTAGTGTCTTGTCTGCTCCCTTGTCTACTGGGGGAGCTGCTTGGTCAGCTCTGGAAAAGACCCTGCAAGACTCCTTATGTCAAGATCTTTACAGAGATCCTTTGGGCCCATGTTTCTTAAACTGTGGTTCTTGAACCTGCATCGCTGGCCGCTGCTGGGAGACTTAATAGTAAAGATTCAGGGTACATCCCAACTTCCCTGAATCAGACTTTGCTGGCGGTGGCGTGAGCAAGGCTGCTGAAAATCTCGAATTTTAACATGCTCCCTGGGTGATTCTGATGCACGTTGGAGTTTGAGAGCCATTGATCCAGACCACTAATATTTTATAATTTAATGGGAGTGGGGGGCTTGGCATACAGCCTTTAGCCTTTTCCCTAGTAACCTACATCTAGATCTATTTTAGGAGGTTCCTTGACTCCAATGTAAGATTTTTTTTTTTTTAAAGAACAGTTTTAGGGATTTCCCTGGTGGTCCAGTAGGTAAGACTCCACGTTCCCAATGCAGCGGGCCTGGGCTCGATCCCTGGTTGAGAAACCAGATCCTGAATGCTGAACGAAGAATTCACATGCCATAAGTAAACCTCCTGCATGCGACAGCTAAGACCCGTGCAGCAAATAAATAAATAAATAAGCTAAATAGGACAAAAAAGGCAGTTTTAGGTTCAAAGCCAGATTGAGAGGAGGTACAGGGGTTTCTCATATACCTTCCGCCCCCATCTCCTACCAGAGCCTTTCCCATGATCCACATCCCCCCTAGAAGGGGTACATGTGAGGGACTTATCCTGACACACCCTAAATCACCTGAAGGCTCAAATCACATCAAGGCTCATCTGGTGGTGTACACGCTGTGGGTTTGGACATAGTATCAATGTCATGACATGGATCCATCATTAGGTATCACACAGCGTTTTGCTGCCCCCTCCCCCAAATCCCCTGTGCTCCACCTACTGATTCTTATCCCCCGAGCACAACCCCAACCCCTGGAAACCACTGATCTTCTTACTGTGACTCTACTGTTTGTTGATTTTTCTAAAATGTCATACAGTTAGACTCATCTCACGACATAGTGTGAAAAGTACATAGCTTTTTCACACTGGCTCTTTTCACCTACTAATGTGCATTTAAGATTTCTCCACCCTTTTCATGGTTTGATAGCTCATTTCTTTTTAGTGCTGAATAACATTCTGTTGTCTGGACATACCATGGCTTATGAATAAAGCTACTATAAACATCCACATGCAGATATTTTGAGGGGACCAAAGTGTTCAACTCCTCTGGGTAAACACCAAGGAGCGAGCTTGCTGGATCCTATGGTAAGAGTGTGTTTAGTTTTGTAAGAAACCACCAGACTAGGACTTCCCTGGTGGTCCAGCGGCTGACTCCACGCTCCCAATGCAGGGGGACCGGGTTCCATCCCTAGTCCGGGAACTAGATCCCACAGGCTGCAGCTAAGACCTGGTGCAGCCAAATAAGTACATAAATAAATAAAATATTAAAAGAAACCACCAGACTGTCTTCCAAAGTAGCTGGACCGTTTTGCATTCCCACCAACAATGCCTGAGTGTTCCTGTTGCTCCACGTCCTCACCGGCATTTGATGATGCTGTTTCAGATCTTGGCCTTTTAAATAAGTATGTAATGCTATTCACTGTTGTTGTAATTTGCATTTCCCTGATAACATATGATACAGAGCATGTTTTCATATGCTTATTTGCCATCTGTGTATCTTCTTGGGTGAGGTGTCTTTTAAGGTCTTTGACCCATTTTTAAATCAGGTTGTTTATATCCTTACTGTTGAGTTTTAAGAGTTCTTGGTATATTTTGGGTAACGGACGTTTATCAGATGTGTCATTTGCCAATATCTTCTTCCAGTCTGTGGCTTGTCTTTAGATTCTCTTGACATTGTCTTTCATAGAGCAGAAGCTTTTTTTTTTTTTTTAAATTTTAACGCAGTCCAGCTCATCAAGTATTTCTTAAATGGATTGTGCCTTTGGTGTTGTATCTAGAAAGTCATTACTGTGCCCAACATCATGTACTTGGGTTTTCTCCTGTGTTATTTTCTAGGAGTTTTATAGTTTCATATTTTACATTTAGGGGTGTAATCCATTTTGGGTTAATTTCTGTGAAGGGTGTAAGATGCTACAACCATAGCCACAGTGAGCCCTGGAGAGGGAGAAGGCTGATCTGCTACTCAAAGCCATCTGGGACATGAGTGGGGCTGGCTCATTTGCCCACATCCTCTGGAGAAGGGGAAACCCTATTTTCTGTTCGTCTACTCAGTATTCTCTGTCACAGGGATAGCTGCACTCTGAAATATTTCTGGTTGATAAAATAGTGATTTGAGTATAACAGAGTAAATTCTAAATATACTGTTTTTGTATAACTTTTCTCTTCTGAGCAACGTAGTAGAATTAGTAACCAACACCTTACCATTGCCAGGTACGTGAGAAAAAGTGTCACAAAATAGCATTTTGCAGATTCTAGTTCCTCACCTATTAAGGCTGTGACCTTGGTCAAGATACTAACTTCTAAGCTTTCTCCTCTGTGAAAGAGGATTAACAGTAGTATTTAGCTGTGGCAAAGACTGCTCGTTTCCCCTCAAGATCCTGTCTCCCCTGAATTTTAGCTGGGTCTGTGCCAAATGAGGGGCTTCCTTGGCAGCTCAGTGATAAAGAATCCGCCTGCCAATGCAGGAGACAGGGGTTTGATCCCTGGGTTGGGAAGATCCCCTGGAGAAGGGAATGACTACCACTCCAGTATTCTTGCCTGGGAAATCCCAAGGACGGAACCTGGTGGGCTACAGTCTGCGGGGTTGAAAAGAGTCAGACACTCATCGACTGAACAAACAACAGCAATGCCAAATGAAGGCTACTTTCCCCAGCTTCCTTTAGCTATGTGTAGTCATGTGACCGAGTTCTGGCCAATAGGGCATAGATAAAAATGATGTGGGGAACTTCTGGGAGGGGCTGTTGACCTTCTCCGCCCCTTTTCTCCTTACCCTGAGCTGGAGTGCAGGTGTAATGGCTGGAGATGGAGCAGCCATCTGGAACATGAGATCGTTTTAGGAATGGAGAATGGAGAACATGCTCAGTAGATGGACAAGACAGAAGAAAATTGTTTCTCTGACGGTGTGGAATTGCCACCTCAGCCCTGGACCACTTCATCACAGATTTTTCCGTCACAGAAAAGTAAGTGTTAGTGATAGTCACTCAGTTGTAGTGTCAGACTCCTTGTTACCTCATGAACTGTAGCCTCCCAGGCTCCTCTGTCCATGGGATTTTTCAGGCAAGAATGATGGAGTGGATTGCCATTTCCTTCTCCAGGGGATCTTCCCGACTCAGGGATCAAACCTGGGTCTCCTGCCTTGCAGGCAGATTCTAACTCCTATCTTATTTAGGTCATTGACATTCTGGATCTCTGTTACGTGTAACTGAACTTAGCCCTAAGAAATGCATGACCACGTAGAGTTCTTGGAGAGACTGAATGCGTTATTATGTACAACTTACCTATTTCAAGGGGACACGACTGAAGTGACTTAGCGGCAGTAGCAGCAGCAGCACGTTACCAACACTCAGTAAATGTCTGCTTCGCATTGTAGATTCTCTAGCTTCTAACTATAATAGCAGTCCCTTAGTCCCAGCAAGAGCTCTAGAGGGGAGTCCTTCTGGAAAGAAACATGATCAAGATTGTGTTAGTTCCAAACAGTAAACAGTATCTGGGAATTCCCTGATGGTCCAGGGGTTAGGACACTGTACTTTCACTATTGTTCTCGATCCTGGGTGAGGGAACTAAGATCCACCAAAAAAACCAGAAACCAAAACAACAGTATCATCATAAACAACGAATTCTACTAGAAATGATTTCAGCTGAGCTCTTCTGTTTACCTGTTCTAGCTGACAAAGCTCAGCTTTACTATTTTGCATGGCATTTCAGTTGGAAGATAAGTCATACATTCTTTGAAATAGCTGTGTTTACAAGCACATAGCTCAATTGTTCCCACATTTGAAACCCAGCCTTTCAAAACAATTTAGACGCATTCTTCTCCTTGGCTTTCTCTGTTTTAGACAACGTGTTGGAATGCTTTCCCTGAGTCAGTGACCCCATTTCAACTTCGTCCTTTGTAACCTATGGATGGCCTATGTATCAAATACTCAGTGATAGCTACTCCTGTGTCCAATGAGCATTTGTTTGACTTAGTTGCTTCTGAGATACCTTTTGGCTCTCACATTCTTTGATTCTGCAAAATAGTGATTCCTAAGGAATCCCAAGGGAAAAAGCACAAGGACAGTAAAATTTTATTTATTTATTTATTTTTGACTGCACTGTGTCTTTCTTGTAGTGAGCGGGCTTTCTCTGGTTGCGGCGAGCGGGCTTTCTCTGGTTGCGGTGAGGGGGCCTTCTCTGGTTGCGGTGAGTGGGCCTTCTCTGGTTGCAGTGAATGGGTTTCTCTGGTTGCCGTGAGCGGGCTTTCTCTGGTTGCGGTGAGTGGGGGCTTTCTCTGGTTGTAGTGAGCGGGCTTTCTCTGGTTGCAGTGAGGGGCCTTTCTCTGGTTGTAGTGAGTGGGGGCTTTCTCTGGTTGCAGCGAGGGGGCTTTCTCTGGTTGCAGTGAGCGGGCTTTCTCTGGTTGCTGTGAGCAGGGTTTCTCTGGTTGCTGTGAGCAGGGTTTCTCTGGTTGCGGCGAGCGGGCTTTCTCTGGTTGCGGTGCCTGGGCTTCTCCTTGCGGTGGCCTCTCTAGTTGCAGAGCATGGGCTCTAGAGCACGTGGACTCAGTAGTTTTGGCCCACAGGCTTAGTTGTCCCAAGGCATACGGGCTCTTCTCAGACCAGGGACTGAACCCGTGTCCCCTATATTGGCAGGTGGATTCTTAACCACTGAATCACAGAGTTCAAGGAGAGCGAAATTGAAGAAAGAAAATTGTTACAAGGTTTGTTATCAATGGATGAAAGGAGAGAAAAGATAAATATCAAGATGGTTGCTCTTTAATGTAAAAAAAAAACCCTCAAAATTAACAATATTGACTTATTGCTGCTAAGTCGCTTCAGTCATGTCTGACTCTGTGTGACCCCATAGACGGCAGCCTACCAGGCTCCTCTGTCCCTGGGATTCTTCAGGCAAGAACACTGGAGTGGGTTGCCATTGCCTTCTCCAGGGTATGAAAGTGAAAAGTGAAAGTGAGGTCGCTCAGTTGTATCCAACTCTTCGCCACCCCATGGACTGCAGCCCACCAGGCTCCTCCTTCCATGGGATTTTCCAGGCAAGAGTACTGGTGTGGGTTGCCATTGCCTTTTCCGATATTGACTTATTAAATATATGTTATATTAAAATCTATTTATATTTAACAGGTCAATATTTATATTTAATTTTTATATTGACTTATTAAATATAAATAAATATAAATTTTAATATAACACTTAGGGGTGAGATAAAGCCTGTTACCACTCTGTTGTTGTTCTGTTGCTCAGTCGTGTGTGACTCTGCAGCCCCATGGACTGCAACACGACAGACTTCCCTGTCCTTCAGTATCTCCTGGAGTTTGCTCAAACTCATGTCCACTGAGTTGGTGATGCCATCTAACTATCTACTCTACAGTGTTACTCTTCTCTACTTTACTACAGTTACTACTTCACACTGATATAATAAAAAAATTAAGTACTAATATTTTTATAATGGCATAAAGCAGTATTTTATATGTTAACTCAATTTTACAGAAAGAGAAAATATTTCATTTAGAAGTGTAATGAAACTGCTATATAATTTTATTTCATTTCAACTTAAAAAAGGGTTGGTTGTACTTTAACAGCTCATCAGTTGTTTGGTAGGCAAATTTGAAGCTATTTTCTCTGTAGAAAATAGTAAAAAGATAACATTTCCCAAGCTAGCCCACAGGTCCATTTAACCTAAAGGATAGCTGATACGTATAAACATGGATTGAGTTCTGGGGTCCAGAAGAAAATCTAGCTTCATTTATTGAGATAACCATTCTTTTCTTAAAATTAAGTTGCGTGAAGTAACATTCCTATTTGTCGTCCCTCTTATTCTTGTTAAATTATATCTGATTATTTTTCTTTAGGCCAATCTATGGATTTAGCGGCCCTTCCCTGAAGGACAGGTACCAAATACTTTTAATGTGCTTGATGAGGCAAGAATAAAATCTAATAAGTTATGATCTATAGGGCACTTGTGATCAGACACCTTGCCTTGCATCTTTTTTAAAAACATATTTATGTACATTTATTTATTTATTTGGTTGCTCCACGTCTTAGTTGCGGCACTTGGGATCTTTATTTGTGGCATGCAAGCTCTCAGTTGTGACACTTGGGACCTAGTTCCCTCACCAGGGATCGAACTCGGGCCCCCTGCATTGGGAGTGTGGAGTCTTAGCCACTGGACCACCAGGAAAGTCCCCTCGTGAAAGGATCTTTGAAGAGTCCAGACAGCCCTCTTTCCAGGTGAGCAGGCCCATGGCAAGGAACCTGCCCAGGTCCAGGGACAGAGCAAGATCCTGGCTTTGCCTGGGAGGCTCCAAGGCCACCTTGTTGTAAAGGAAAACCTCTGGCCACCTGCCTGCACTAGAATCCGGCTGCTGTGGACCTCGGTAGCTTTGTGTCTTTGAGCAAGTCCCTTGACCTCTCTGAGCCACTGTTTCCTCTTGAATAAAATAGCAATAGCGCCACCTAGTGGCAGATCTAGCTTACATGATGGCTGTGCGTGGTAAGTCGCTTCAGTACAGTTCAGTTCAGTCGCTCAGTCGTGTCCGACTCTTTGAGACCCCATGAATCGCAGCACGCCAGGCCTCCCTGTCCATCACCAACTCTCAGAGTTCACTCAAACTCATGTGCATCGAGTCGGTGATGCCATCCAGCCATCTCTGTTTCCACTGTTTCCCCATCTATTTCCCATGAAGTGATGGGACCAGAGGCCATGATCTTCGTTTTCTGAATGTTGAGCTTTAAGCCAACTTTTCCACTCTCCTCTTTCACTTTCATCAAGAGGCTTTTGAGTTCCTCTTCACTTTCTGCCATAAGGGTGGTGTCATCTGCATATCTGAGGTTATTGATATTTCTCCTGGCAATCTTGATTCCAGCTTGTGCTTCTTCCAGCCCAGCGTTTCTCATGATGTACACTGCATATAAGTTAAATAAGCAGGGTGACAATATATAGCCTTGATGTACTCCTTTTCGTATTTGGAACCAGTCTGTTGTTCCATGTCCAGTTCTAACTGTTGCTTCCTGACCTGCATACAGGTTTCTCAAGAGGCAGATCAGGTGGTCCTGTATTCCCATCTCTTTCAGAATTTCCCACAGTTTATTGTGATCCACACAGTCAAAGGCTTTGGCATAGTCAATAAAGCAGAAATAGATGTTTTTCTGGAACTCTCTGGCTTTTTCGATGTTTCCAGTGGATGTTGGCAATTTGATCTCTAGTTCCTCTGCCTTTTCTAAAACCAGCTTGAACATCTGGAAGTTCACGGTTCATGTATTGCTGAAGCCTGGCTTGGAGAATTTTGAGCATTACTTTACTAGTGTGTGAGATTTTGGATGTAATTCACATCCCATGTAACTCACCAGCTGAAAGGACAATTCAATGTTTTTTGGCATATTAATTTTAAAAATTGTGGTAAAATATATATTGCATGAAATGCACCATTTTCATCATTTTTAAGTGGCCTTAATGACATTAACACCTCCTCTTTATGACAAAATGATCTTCTATGATGTCGTTAGCAATCATCATCTTCAGGGTCAAGTTTTCATTTTAAAACAAGCAATTAACGAGTAAAAGAAAAGCATGTTTCATTTTTAAATATGTTATCCGAATTCAGGAAGAGGTTTCATGTGTGAACAGAATTTATACTTACTCGAACAAAAATAGGACATCTTGAGGATTTCTCTGCCTCACTGTCCTAAACTGTCCACACAGGGACTTCCCTGGTGGTTCAGTGGTTAAGGCTCTGCGCTCCCAATGGCCTGGGTTCCATCGCTGGTCGGGGAGCTATGATCCCACATTGCTGCTCCACGCGGCCGAAAACAAAAAGAAGACAAAACACAGCTGTCTACACAGATCAAAATGCCAGGATTGTATGTGGTAACCCAGCTCATTGTCCTCGTCACAGTTCCCCCTTGATGCATGGACTCGGTTTGCACCCAGGGGTGCTAAGCACCAGAGTGGGCGACTGACTAGTACCCGGCAAGGGTGATGCCCAGCATCTAGGAATTTACCCCAAAAACAAACCTGGGGAGCTGAGTCTGTTAGGCTCAGGTGTTAGGCCAGGTGTTCTCAGAACGAACTGCTGTGTAGAACACAATGTTTTATTAAGGGATAAGTAATAAAAACGTGCTGATTTGAAGTTGATGTGTATATTATGAAAGAGTGTATGTGCTCAGTTGTGTCCGACTCCTTGTGACCCCCAGGCTCCTCTGTCCATGGGATTCTCCAGGGAAGAACACTGGAATGGGTTGCCATTTCCGCCTCCAGGGGATCTTCCTGACCCAGGGATCGAACCTGGGTCTCCTGCAATGGCAGGCAGATTCTTCCCTGCTGTGCTATCTGAGAAGCCCATATATTACGAAAACTCAATGGTAAATTTTTTTTTTTTTTGGCCGTCCTGTACAACTTGTGGGATCTTAGTTCCCTGACCAGGGAGTGAACTCATGTCTCCTGCAGTGGATGCATGGAGTCCTAACCCCTGGACCACCAGGAAAGTCCCTGCAGCAATAGTTTAGAACTTAGACCAATGGAATATACTTTTGGGGGGAGAGTATTTTGATGGTGAGGATAAAAAACAGCCCAACTTGTGGTCGATTTCATTCCTGGCTTCAGTTCTGTATTGATGAGATGGAGCCTCTTACTGACGGCTCCAGGGCGGCCGCTCCCACCGCCCCCCGAGCTGTGGATGAGGATTAGAGTTCAAATGTGGGAAGAACCCAGCACCTTTCCAGCTCACCCTGCGTCACAGGCTCTGATACCCAACTTACGCCCCAACTGATGATCGATACGGGCTGATGCTCTTTCTGCTGACAGGTCTCCTCCTCCCACTTAGGAATTTTTCTAATCTTGGGCGTGGACCTTGTTCAGGCATAAATTACTGTGTCTCCTCCGAAACTCTTCTCCAAGGGGCCAAGGAATATGGAATTGTCAGCAATCAAACTTCAATCCTAAAGGAAATCAGTCCTGGATATTCATTGGAAGGACTGATGCTGAAGCTGAACTCCAATACTTTGGCCCCCTGATGCAAAGAACTGACTCATTTGAAAAGACCCTGATGCTGGGAAAGACTGAAGGCGGGAGGAGAAGGGGACGAAAGAGGATGAGATGGTTGGATGGCATCATCGGCTCAATGGACATGAGTTTGAGCAAGCTCCGGGAGACAGTGAAGGACAGGGAGCCTGGAGTGCTGCAGTCCATGGGGTCACAAAGAGTCGGACATGACTGACTGACTGAAGGACAAAACTTCATGCTCTTTTTCTATGCAATTTTCCGAGTAATCCATGTTGCTCTGAGCCTTCTGCTTTGGGGATATCAGTGGAAGCTCATGTAAGATCCCCTTTTTATTAAAATCCTCAAAGTAAATTCCACCTCTGCCTGCTACAGACAGTAATGGAACCGCTGGATATTTAAAGATGGGCTGGGGGTGACGCCCTGGGTGCACAGGGCTCCCGTGTCCTGGAGTAATTTAATACTGAATGAAATTCTGACACCATCCTTTCAGCCCCTCCTCCCCAGTCCCAGAGCTGCGCCTCACATCATGATCGGGGTGCCAGGCATCAGATTCGCACTCACCTGCCTGCCGTCCTCTCCAGAGCCTGGGGGGGCCGATGCCCACGCCGCGATTCAGGGAGGAACACCTGAGGTTGAGTGAGCGTCTGGATCTCACACAAACCCCTCAGCTGCCACGTCCTTCTGGGCCCCACGTTTGGACCTCAGGACTCCCCTGAATTATGTCTTCGAATGGGTGGGGGGCCCTAGTACCTCCCACTTGGTACCACGCAGGCAGTTTTTCAAGGCCTCTTTCCCATCCCTCGGTTGTCAAAGACTGAGGTCGGCTTTGCTTGAGGTCTTGGGCCCTGTATCGGTTTCCTGGGGCTGCTGTAAGAAATAGACCACACAGCTCGGGGTGTAACACAACAAGAATTCATTCTCTTACAGTTCTGGAGGCCAGAAAACCCTGATCGGGGTGCACGTAGAGTTGGTTCATCACTCGCAGTGTCTGGCGTCCCGGGGTGCCGGCTACCTGGGGTGCTCCTGGGCTGGTAGCGGTCTCGCTTCATTTCTGCCTCTGTCTTCACATGGTTCTCTCCCTGGGTTCCATGTCCACATTTCCTTCTTCTTATAAAGAAACCAATCCTTGGGTTGAGGGCCATCCCCTCCCCCAATCCGATAGGACCCCATCTTTAACTATCGCATCGGTAAAGATGTTGTTTCCAAATAAGGTCAGATTCTGAGGTTCCAGGTGGATGTGAGGGCCCCCCTGCCTTCCTGATCCCCGCCTCACGACTCGGTGGCCCATCAGGGCTAAGAGCCCAGATGAAGTAT
This sequence comes from Bubalus kerabau, assembly GCF_029407905.1. NCBI lineage: Eukaryota > Metazoa > Chordata > Mammalia > Artiodactyla > Bovidae > Bubalus > Bubalus kerabau. The sequence goes on from NC_073646.1 coordinate 8,928,836, forward strand.
CTTCTCAGAGGGGCCATCCAAGTCCAGTGATGCCCGGGACCCAGGGCTGCAAACCGGAGGCCTGAGCGGGTGGGCTCTCCCCCGGAGAGTGGAGAGGATAGAAAAGGGAGAGGTCGGAGGAGGGGGATGGGGAGGGGGTTCGGGGTGCAGTGGGAGCCTAGCAGGGGAGATGGAGAGTTTTGCATGTGGCTCCTGCTTGCCATGAGAGAGAGAGGAGAGGGAACTTGGGCGGTGCTTTGCACAGATCTGGAGCTGGGGTCCTGGGAAAAGCTGTGTTACCCTTAGCCCCACCCCCAGATCCTTTCAATCAGATCTGCCGGGGGTGTGGGTGAGCCAGAGGCCCCTCCGTCAGCAGTGTCCCCCGGAGAGAGTGACCAGGGCAGGCTGCTCAGACATGTGACCTTGAAATACCCTTCATAAAAATGAACACCCACCTTTGCACGACGCCGGATGGAGGGTGGGGGCCGGGGTGTGGGGCGATAACTCATGGAGTGTGGAGGGACTTGGGCAGGGGAGTGGCGGCTGAAATACTGTCCTGGGGACCTGCCTCTGACAGCCTGCTTCTCTCCAATTACCTTGGTGAGTGTGGTGATAAATCTCGTTCACCTAAGTCTGGGCGCCCAGCAGGCGGAGCATCAGGGCATCCACGCTGGACCCGGCTCTGGCCATTCACAGCCCCGGCCGCTGCATGGACACTCTGGGCCTTTCCCGCACTTTGTGATCCCATCTGTCCCTTTATTTTTTTATTTAAAAAATATTTATTGTTTATTTGGCTGCCCCGGGTCTCAGTTGCGGCACTCGGGATCTTTAGTTGCGGCGTGGGAACTCTTAGTTGCCGCGTGTGGGACCTAGTTCCCTGACCAGGGATCGAACCCAGGCTCCCCACATTGGGAGCACGGAGTCTTAGCCACTGGGCCGCCAGGGAAGTCCTTTGGTAAACTACTCATATGTTTCAAGGTTTCATTATTACAGAGAATCGGCCTCTTGCATGGATTCTCAATCACGTGTTCAGAGACGCAGTCTAGGATGGAACTCCGGATTGTAGTCAGAGGTTGGGGTTCAAGGTCCTCCTCCACCAAGAGCTGAATGTCCTGTGAATAAGTTCCTGACATTGCTCACAGAAATGTCATCTGCGACATGGGAATCGGTGTTAAGATTTGTGAGCTGGGAGGCAGCTTAGCAGAGTGGAATAAATGTGAGTTCTGGGGTCGGACAGACCTGTGTGTGCACCCGCCTCTTAGCTGTGTGGTCCTGGGTACCTGGGGTGGCCTCTCTGAGCTTGATTCAGAGTCCAAACCTGTAACATGTGGGGGAAATCAAGGCAGCCTCCAGGCCTGTCCTGGTGTGGCTGAAATCCAGCCTCTGTACGGTGCCGGATTAAATCTCAGAGACAGAATTCTGAGGGAAGTAGAAATAGCTTTATTGCTTTGCCAGGTAAAGGGGGCCACAGCGGACTCATGCCCTCAAGGCTGCGTGTCCAACTCTGGAGGGGATAGTGAGGCGTCTTATATGTTCAGGGTGTGATCAGCTGGTGGACACGCTTCTGGTTGGTTGGTGGTGAGGTAATCAGGAGTCAGCATCATCAACCTTCTGGTTTCAGTTGTCTGTCTGGGATCTATGTGCTTGTGGGCAGCATGCAATCAACTTCTCCCACCTGGTGGGGGTTTCAGTATCTGCAAAGCCGCTCAAGGATATGGCTCCGAATATTATCTGCAGTCCTTGAGGAGGAACTGAAGACTTTGACTTGACTTTGTTTAATGGCTGAAGTATTATTATTTTGTCTTGCTTGACTGTTCTCCTTTCTATGTTTTCTTCTCCGATTAAATTTATTCTTTAAGTCAAGTTTCGCTACAGACAAAAAAGCAAGCAGAGGACTTGGGTGGAGTTCTATTCTTGGAGGGCCTCTTAGGGTCCTGCTTGGTTATACTGGGGATTCAGAAGATCATGTCTGTAGAGCGCCTTGTCCAGAAATTGGCATATAGCGGGTGCTCACCTAAACCTGGTTCTCTCTTAACGCTCCTTTCCTTCTCGTGTGCTGGGGATCGGCACACTTTTTCTGGAAAGGGACAGAGAATGAATATTGTAGGCTCCGCAGGCCATATAGTCTCTTTCGTAACTGTCCAACTCTGCCACTGCAGCAGGCAGGCAGCCACAGACAGTGTGCAAACAAATGGTTGTGCTGTGTTCGTCCGATTCAACACTGTGTACTTTGAGAGCTGAAATTCTGATCATTTTCTTATTTTGTTTTTGGCTGGGCTGGGCCTTCATTGCTGTGCATGGGCTTTCTCTAGTTGGAGCGAGCGGTGGCTACTCTCTAGTTGCCGTGCGTGGGCTTACTCCGAGGCACGTGGAATCTTCCCGGACCAGGGATCGAACCCATGTCCCATGCATTGGCAGGTGGGTTCTTAACCGCTGGACCACCGGGGAAATCTGAGTTTCCAATCATTTTCATGTCACAAAATACGCTTTTGATTAAAAACAAAACAAAACAAAACAGATTTAAGATAGAAAAATTTTGTTACTTGTGGATTGCACAAAAACACAACAGGCTGGATGTGGCCAGTTGGCTGTGGTTTGCCGACCCCTGTGTTAGACAGTGAGTGTCTCCAAAAGGGTACGTAGTTTCCATTATGTTCTCTGTGCTTCACTCAAGGCTGGACCTGTGCAGCCCGCAGTGAGATACAATTGTGGGAAATGGCTGTGAATAGGTATGTGATCAGGCACGCATATTGCAGGTACTCGAGTCACATTTGGAAAGAATGAAGCCCCTTCAAGGGGAATTTGCATCCTACCAGAGGAGGCGCAAGGAAGTGGGAGCCGGAGTGTGGGTACCAGAGACCCTTGAAAGTCTCTGTTGAATTCGGCTGTTCATCCATTCCCAACTTAGCCAGCAGGGGGCGCAAGGGGACCGCTTTCCTCTGGGTGTCTGGGTGGCGGGAGGCGGTACCGCGGAGGCCTGCGGGAGATGGACCAGAGACGGACCGGATGATCTCCGAGCATCTTTTCTGCCCGGCGAATCTCAAGCTCTTTTTTTTTTTTTTTGCAGAGGGAGACATTTAAAGATGAGCTGCCTGGAACTAGCTGGCAGCAGCCCCCTTTCCCTGGAGATGGAATAAAAGGAAAATCTTCCTCTTGTTGCCCGTGGCTGTCATCCTGGAGTCTCAGCGTGCTCTCTTTATCATTCCTTTTGGTTAGAAAGTATGCGCCTATAGAGGAGTTAATGGCAAAAGAAGTCAGGGCTCTCTTTAATTAAAAGCGGACTCATTAAGCACATGACAAACACTAGGCAGAAGGAAAATGGTTAAGATTGAGCCGGAACTGGGCACCAAGGACCTACAAATGACACTCTCTTAGCCTTTAAAATCTCAAAGAAAGCTTCGAGGTGAGACCGTATGACAGCCCCCAACGGCTGCCTGTGGTGTCCTGGTCGGTGGTGATTCCATCTGTGAAGTTGGGATGGAGAAACATCACAGATTGGTTCATGGTGGAGGGCAGTGTTTCCAACCATGGGCCTCAGGCTAGCAGCATCACCTGGGAGCTTCTAAGAAATGCATATTCTGGGGCTGCATTTGGCCTCTAACCAGCCCTCTGATGGGTGTGATGCACGCCCCACCAGTGTGCAAACCACTGGCGTCCTGTAGCTGTTTTCAGCCTTGGCCGCAGGTTGGAATCAATCACCTGACTTTGAAAAGCCTTCAAGTGGGACCCCGGAGAAGGCAATGGCAACCCGCTCCAGTACTCTTGCCTGGAAAGTCCCATGGAAGGAGGAGCCTGGTAGGCTACAGTCCATGGATTCATGAAGAGTCGGACACAACTGAGCGACTTCACTTTCACTTTTCACTTTCATGCATTGGAGAAGGAAATGGCAACCCACTCCAGTGTTCTTGCCTGGAGAATCCCAGGGACGGCGGAGCCTGGTGGGCTGCCGTCTATGGAGTCACACAGAGTCGGACAGGATTAAAGCGACTTAGCAGCAGCAGCAGCAGCAGCAAGTGGGAACCACAGCCCAGACCCATGACATCAGGCCCTCTAGGGTTGAAACCAGCACCTGTGGGTTTTTAAAAAACAATTTTGTTGAAGTGTAAGCTGATGCACAGGCTTCCCAGGTGGCGCTCCTGGTAAAGAACCCGCCTCCCGGTGCAGGAGACATAAGAGACGTGGGTTCGATCCCTGGGTCGGGAAGATTCCTGGGAGGAGAGCATGGCAACCCGCTCCAGTATTCTTGCCTGGAGAATCTCGTGGACAGAGGAGTCTGGCGGGCTACAGTCCATGGGGTCACAAAGAGTCGGACACGACTGAGCAACTAAACAACAAACAACGACAACAGGTCATTATCAGTGCCTTACACATACCTCAGCCCTGAGTGAGAGCTGCGGAAGTGAACATCTAAGAGGTTTACTTACTGGGTTTCTTATCTCACAGTCTTGCTGGGGCCAGACTGGGGTGACCTTTCTCTGCTTTGTCTTAACCCAGGTCATCCCTGATGTCTGTTTAAATTTAAAGGTCCCCTTGACCTTTAGGAATCTATCATGATACCAATATATATATATATATATATATATATAGCCAGCGTGTTGAGGCTTCCCTGATGGCTCAGTTGGTAAAGAACCTGCCTGCAATGTGGGAGACCTGGGTTCGATCCCTGGGTTGGGAAAATCCCTGGAAGAAGGGAAAGGCTACCCACTCCAGTATTCTGGCCTGGAGAATTCCATGGACTGCAGTCCAAGGGATTGCAAAGAGTCGGACACAACTGAGCAACTTTCACTTTCACGTAAGACGTGTGTGTGTGTTGTGTGCATGTGTGCTCAGTCATGTCTGACTCTCTGCGACCCCATGAACTGCTGCCCACCAGGCTCCTCTGTCCATAGGATTTTTCCAGGCAAGAACACTGGATGTGGGATTTTCCCGGCCCAGGAATCGAACCCGAGTCTCCTGCATCTCCTGCATTGTCAAGCGGATTCTTTATACCACTGAGCCACCTGGGAAACCAGGATATGTGCACAAAGATATTTACTGGTGCGTTGTTTGCCTGCAAAAAAATTGGAAACATAACTTTTCCAATAACTGAATAATAGAATAAATTACGGCACATTCAATATTATGGAACATCACAAACCATTGAAAAGAAGTAGGTGGATCTATATGTATTGATCTGGAGAGAGATGTACTATATATTATTAAGTGAAAAAGCAAATTGCTGATTTGTGCCTGTGATTTTTTTTTTTTTTGAAGACCCCTGCCGGGGGCTAACACTCAGAAACGAACTGTCCGAGGAGACACACGTGCTGACAGAGCAAGAGACTTTACTGGGAAGGGGCACCTGGGTGGAGGGCAGGAGGGTAAGGAAACCCAGAACTGCTCTGCCTCATGGCTCGCAGACTCAGGGTTTATGGAGATGGCGTTAGTTTCTGGGTTGTCTCTGGCCAATCGCCTTGCTTGGCCCATAGTCTGACTCAGGGTCCTTCCTGGTGGCGCATCTCTCAGCCAAGATCGGTTCCGGCAAGAAGGACTCTGGGAGGTTGGTTGTCTCCTCCCTCTTTTGGCCCCTCTTGACTTCTCCTGGTTAGTTTTTGGCTGCAACACCACGTTCTTTGTTGAGACAGCTCAGGCAAGTGGGCCTGGCCAAGGCAGATGGTTTCAATCAACAGTTCCTTAATACTACTGTTATTAATATATGTGTGCTCATATGTGTGTGTCTGCATAAAGGAAAAACCAAGCATGAAACCAGGCTCTTGCATTGCTTTCTTTGTGGGATTAGAGATCGGGAGGAACTCATTCATTCATCACCTCATTCATTCCTGTGCTCATTCATGTTTTCAGTTAATATTGATTCAGGGTCTGCTGTGTGTCGGGCACGGTAGCCCTGGGGATACGGCCGCGAACACAGCAGACCAGATCGCTGCTTTTCCGCAGCTGGACGCGCCACCTGTCCCGTGCGTGCGTGCACCACCCCGTTTCAGTGCTGCGGTTCTGTCCTCGCAGGAACGAGATCCTGAGCACAGTAGCCTGAGTGGCCACCCTCTGGAGCACGCATTTTGCATTTATTAACATTTACTTATTTTATTTTTGGCAGGGCTGGGCCTTTGTTGCTGTGCACAGGCTTTTCCTAGTTGCCGCGAGTCGGGGTTACCCTCTAGTTGCGGGGTACAGGTTTCTCTTGTCATGAAGCATGGGCCCTAGAACACAGGCTCAGTCGTGGCTCATGGCTTAGTTGCCCCGTGGCATGTGAGATCTTCCCGGACTAGGGATCCTGCGTGTCCCCTGCATTGGCAGACGGCTTCTTCTTCTTTTTTTTTTAATTTTCTATTTGTATTCAAAATGTTGTGATAGTTTCAGATGGAGAGCAAAAAGACTCAGCCATCCATAAACACGTATCCAATGTCTCCCAAACTCCCCTCCCATCCAGGCTGCCCTATAGCGTTGAGCAGAGTTCTCTGTGCTAGTAGGTCCTTGTTAGTTATCCATTTTATTTATTTATTTTTTAAAAGCCTTTTTTTTTTTTTTTAGCCTTCAAGTTAGATTTTATAAAAACAAAATCTTATTAAACACCAGGATAAAGAGTCAATGGAAAAAAAAAAGCTCAGAAAAGATTAACTTGTACATTTCTCAAGAGATGAATCTTGCAAAACATAAGGTTCCAATGTGGGTGTGCCCTTGCTCATGAGATCGTGGCTCCATTGTTGTTGAGTTGCTGAGTTGTGTTTTACCCTTTTGCAACCCCACGCACTGTAGCCCACCAGGTTCCTCTCTCCAGGCAAGAATACTGGAGTGGGTTGCCATTTCCTTCTCCAAAAAGCTTTTTTTTTTTAAGACTTTATTAAATTTGTTACCATAGTCGTTTGTTTTATGTTTTTTGGATTTTTGGCCCTGAGGCTTATGGGAGCCTGGCTCCCCGACCAGGGATTGAACCGGCACCCCCTGCATTGGAAGTGAAGTGAAAGTTACTAAGTCGTGTCCGACACTTTGTGACCCCATGGACTACACAGTCCAGGGAATTCTACGAGCCAGAATACTGGAGTGGGTAGCCATTCCCTTCTCCAGGGGATCTTCCCAACCCAGGGACTGAACCCAGGTCTCCCACACTGCAGGCAGATTCTTTATCAGCCACAAGGGAAGCCCAGAATTGGAAGGTGAAGTTCTAACCCCTGGACCACTAGGGAAGGCCCTGGTTATCCATCTTAAATACTGCAGTGTGTCCATGTGGCAGGTGGATTCTTAACCACAGGACTGCCAGGGAAGTCCTGGAGCATGCATGTGAGCTTGGGGAAGACAGATGAAGAGATATTACAGAATGATAGATATTTGGTGATAAAAAGACCTGTCTTGGAGGTCCTCCAACTTGCATGCAGTAAGAATTATCCTCCTGCCCAGGCCCCGAGGTCCCCCTTTACGTTCTGCCCAGCTGTCAGCGGTGGAAGGATGCTCTGAGCACCTCAACTGCCCCAGAGGGTCGTGGGCCGGCTCTCTGTTTTGCTGAGTTGGCAGTGGGACCTCATTTGTTAATTAAGAGTAGATGGTGAGCTGTCCTCATATTTTAATTAACCTAATGGCCTTCCCAGCACGACTCGGGTTCAGCTGTAGACATCACTGCAACTTTTAATAAAATGATGTGAAGGGCCATTAGGGAGGCACTTCCTGTCACTTGGCAGATAACCGCTTGGCAGTTGAGCCGAGGAAACACTTGGGTTTTGGTTTTAAGGCACAGCGCTTAATCTTTTAGTCATGCTTGAGGGCTTGATGGCCTTTTCAGCCCTAAACCAATTTGCTCGACTTTGAAAGCACGGCCAAGAGAAGTCGTTTCACAAGCTCAGAGGCTGGAGCAGACGCTCTTGGTGTCGTGCCACATCCCCTCGGTCCCAGGGCCTCCGATCTTTGAGTGCCTGTGACACCTGGGACCCTGCCTGGGGCTTCCCTCGCTGGCCTGTGCTTGGCTGGACAAGCTGGGGTGGGTATCTTACAAGTTAGATCGTGTTGAAGTCCCAGCCCCGTACCTGTGGCTATGACCTTGTTAGGAAGCAGGGACTCAGCGGGTGATCAAGTTAAGATGAGGTCATTAGGGTGGGCCCTCATCCGATATATGGTTTTTATTGATTGATGTTTGGCAGCGCTGGGTCTTCTTTGCTGCATGGGACTTCTTGTTGCAGGGGCTTTTCTTGCTGCGGAACCCGGGCTCTAGCGCACGTGGGCTTCAGTAGTCATGACTCCCGGGCTTAGTTGCTCTGAGGCATGTGGGATCTTCCCGGACCAGGGATCAAACCCAGGTTCCCTGTCCTGGCAGGCGGATTCTTCACCACTGGACCACAAGGGAAGTCCCCAGGGTCTGCTTCTGAGACAGGGCTTGGCAAGCCCTGACTGCTGGTATGTGCATGTGAACATGAGTGCGTGTGTGTGTGCGTGTGTGTGTGTGTGTGCACATGTGTGCACACTGTGTACTGTAAAGGCCTTGGCTCACAGTTTCCACTGTGCAGGCAAAGTAACTTCCTGTCTGAGTTGAGCCCTCAGCCCCTGGCCCCATGGACCAGCCATTACCTTCGTCTGCAGGGTCCTCACCTTCTCCTCCCCGCCAGGGTTGAGGCTTCTGTAAACCCAGACCCCATGGGGTCACAGCTGAGCACCACCACCTCTCTGAGCTGAGAGGATGCTCTTGCCCTGCGGTTTGGCTCATGCAGGTCAAGGTGGCCTCATCTTTCAGGTTCACCTCTGGCTCGGCCACTGGAGAGGTCAACCTCAACTGCTCCACCGCTGCGCAGAGAGGCTAGCCGCCCTCCGAAGGGATCCCCCCACCTCTGAACTCCTTCCAGGAGTGGGAGCAAAGCCAACACATGCCCTGTGCCCCGTAGTGGGCATCTTCCTTCAGGATGGACCTGCGGGCGGCTGGCCTTGGGTCAGTGTGCGCCCAGAAGGATCCCTCCATGGGCCACTGCATGGCCCTGTGTCTCTCTCCTGTGACACACTCCTGGCATTCTTGGAATGACATTCCTGGAATGGCAGGAGAGCCACGGGGACTGGCATTCCTGGTGCGATCATGGTTCCTGGGGAACCCTGCAGCAGGAAGAAAGACCTTCTCCCTGGGATACCGGGCTTGACCCAGGGCCATGTGAATTTGAGAATTACATGCATACACATGTTCATGCATATGTAAAACACGCAAATAGATGAAAACACTCTGACAGCCTGGGAAATACTGCATGCTAAGTCGCTTGAGTCGTGTCCAACTTTTTGCGACCCCATGTTCTGCAACCCGCCAGGCTCCTCTCTCCATGGGATTCTCCAAGCAAGAATATTGGAGCGGTTGCCCTTTCCTCCTCCAGGGGATCTTCCCAACCCAGGGATGGAACCCGCGTCTCTTAAGTCTCCTGCGTTGACAGGTGGGTTCTTTACTACTTAGCGCCACCATGGGGTTGGCCAAAAAGTTCATTCAGGCTTTTCTGCAAGATCTTATAAACTTTTTGGCCAACCCGGTATTTGGTGTGATCCGTGAAATGTTTCCTTTCTCCTTATCCCTCGATGATAATTTCTTTCTCAGACTATTATATAAATACGAATATAGATTTAGGCACAGATAGATATAAACAGATGTAGATATAGATAGATCGCTATGGCTCAGATGTAGGCACTTCTCTATATATGTAGATACAGATTTGGATCAAGACACAGACATAAAGGTATAGACGTATCTATAGGTATAAATAGATACGGCGAGTGTATTTTTGAATGCCATTGTGCTGTCTGGGTGGTTTCGTGACTTTCTCTTACCCCTCAACGATTGTCTAGAAAGTTTTCCAGACCGAGAACACGTCTACCCACCTCCTTCTTTTCAGCCAATCCCCTGTGAGCTGGCAGTCAAGTCGCTCCCGCTTCTCCCCCGGAAAATGCTGCCACAAACCACACTTTAACAAACTCTTAGATCTTTATGTAGGAGGGATTCCTGGAGGGAGAATTCTTGAGTTCAAAGGGAAGCACGTTTCAAATTTGGGGAGCTGCTTTCCCCAATTGCCCTCCAAAAAGGTTGAACCAATTTCTGCTCCCAGAGTAATTGGATTTGAATATAAAAAGGGACGCCGACCTCCTTTTGTACTTTAAGCTGGTGAAGTGGGCCAGATGCGTGACATGTAAATAGGTTAGGAGTAAGCAGGTCTGAACCGGCTTCCACTCAGCGATGCTTCGTTGTTTCTTTTTTAGTGCCTGTACTTGAAAGTAAAAACAAACCGTATTTCTTTCATGTGCTTTATATTTTAACACTTCCCTGATAGATACAAGACTTTCCTTTCCACCATGGCCATTTTGGAATCGGGGGGTTTTCCTGTATCAATCACAGGTAATCATAATGGAACATGGGTTAAATCTTTACACACTAATAATTCACAGTCAAGATATTTGGGCTTTTGATTTTGTTTTACCTGTAGGTTCAGCCCCCATAGAAATGATCAACAGTTGACACTTGTGCCTGGAGTTGTGAAAATGCAATGTGACCTTGAACTTTGGGGTTCAGGTTGTACAACTCCATTTCCTTTCTCACTTTCATGCCTCCCAGATTTTCCTAATGGAGAAAAATGGTGCCTGTATTGGGTGGGGGTCACCTGGATGTGAGAGGGTGTCTCTTTGGCTGTATCCTGGCTTCTGTCCTGTGCTGTGGTATTTGCAGATAGCAGAACTGGTTGTTCTAAGTCGTGTGTGTGTGCCCACCATCAGTGGAGAAGGCAATGGCACCCCACTCCAGTACCCTTGCCTGGAAAATCCCATGGACGGAGGAGCCTAATGGGCTGCAGTCCATGCGGTCGCGAAGAGTTGGACACGACTGAAGCGACTTAGCAGCAGCAGCAGCCCACCATCAGAAGAGATGTCTGGGGCTCTTCAGAAATGGGTCAGACTTGGAGATGTTTAGGGGTGGATGCAAGAAGTCCTGACTCCAAGCACATGGTTTCAGAGACTGCCTATTTATTATTTCTGGAGGATGGTAGACTTGCAGGAAATTCTGCCAGAGGAGCTCAGAGGAGAACGATGAGGTGCAGAACGGAACAGACAAGCCCTGTGCTGAGGACTCGTGTGTTGTAAGGATTCAGGGGGCTTCTGTCAGACGTGCAGACTCTAGAGCCCCACCTGGAGAGGTGGCCTCCATCATCGGGGATGGGGCCGTGGAATCTGAAACTTACTTGGCTTTGCATTGGCCAAAGGCTTGTTAGCCAACACGGCTTGAGCAAAAGTTTGTGCTGGGTTCACTGTCTCGCACTTCCAGCGTGGCTGTAAGAAACATGCCCTGGGTCACTGCTGGTCCCCGAGGAAGGAGGGACATGGAACAGAGTCACCTTAGGCCCTGGGGTCCTTGCAGGCCTGCACCTAGAAGCAGAGCTGCTCCAGCGGAGTATGTGAATCATCACTTACTATGGTGTGCCTCTTGGGATGGTTTGTTACACAGCCATAGCTGATGGATACCAAGTTTTTTTTTCTTTTTCTGTGTGCATTTCACCTATGTTTTCCTCCACTATCACAATTACTAAGAAAGATGTGATGTGTGGGATTTCCCTGCTAGTCTAGTGGTTAAGAATCTGCCCTGCAATGCAAGGGACACAGGTTTGACCCCTGGTTGGGAACTAAGATGCAACATGCTGTGGAGAAACTAAGCCCGTGAGCTGAAACTACTGAGCCCATGAGCCTCGGCTAGAGAGTCTGTGCCCTGCAGTGAAATATCCAGTACAACGCAGTAAAATCCCGCGTGCTAAAGCTAAGACCCGACACAGCCAAATGAACACATATTTAAACAGAAATTGAACGGATTCTTAAAAAAAAAAAAATGTGTACTTCTCCAAAATCTTCAACAGGCTGTGTGTTTAGAGTGGGCAGCAATCATATTTATCTTGTTCCCATCACTTAAAATTCTACCTGGCACATGGCAGGACCTCATAAAGCATGTATTGAATAATGAAAGATGAATGAATGAAAGGAAGCAAGGATAAATGCGCTTAGGTTGCCCCAGTTCCTTGGCTGCCCTTGGTTCCTTCCAGGTACATTTCCTTTCTTTCTTTTTGAAAGATTACTCTAATTTTAGTAGGAGTTAATTTTTATGATCTGCCCGAATCAAGCATGTAATAAAAAAAAAAACAAAAACCCAAAGCTTAATGAATATATCTGAGTTCAGTGCTCAGTTGACTAAGCTCTCCTCCTTCACCTTTGACTTATTTCCTGTTTGTAACAGTCCTGGGATGCAGGATTTCTTTCCCTTCCTTGGGAGGACTTGAGGACCAGATGTGCCCAGGACATGTGGCCTGTCTACCAGCAGGGGGCGTGAAGGAGCCACGTCTGTTATCTCCAGCTTGTGGTCCAGGGTCTTCCTGCAGCCAGCTCCCTTCTCGGTGGGTTCTGGGCCTCGCTGACCTGATGCTGGGGCACCATCTCTGAGAACCTGTGTGAAGTGTTCGAGTCTGATCCTCTCTCCAAGAATATGCCTTCATTCCCTGGGGTGCAGGAAGAATAAAGTTCTTCTTTTTTTTTTTTTATGGTCAGGAAAACGTTAATGAAAAATGAACCATCAGTGAAATTAATTTCAAAGATTTATGCATTCCCTGTGACTAACAAGCCTGCACCTGTTCATTTGACATCCTTTATCTGCTTCTCCCCCCGCCCCACTTCCCACCTTCTTAAAATTTTCATCCTTTCCTGAAGGCATCTGGAGGGTGCGTAGAGCAGTTAAATACACATATGACGGAAGAGGGACACGGCTTGTTAATTAAAAAGGGTGCTCTGCTGCTTCAGTTTGGAAGAGATGAACCAGGCAGAGCAGAGTTACCATCCAGGAGGTGCTGGTGGGGTTTTTACGTGCTATGTAAAAGTCCCTGGTTTAATGGGAAGGAAGGGACGTTCATTAGCTCTTCCTGGAGCTCCTCTGCCTCCGGCCTGGTCCGTGGGAGTCATCCTCTCTCCCGTTCTCCCCTCCCTTGGCATCACGATGGACACCCTCATTGGATAAACCTACAGAGAGAATTGCCCGTCTTCCCGGTTCCGCCTCCACATTCATCCAACTGTCCTCAGCTCCAGCATTCTTCTATTCATGCCACTGACCCCAAATCCTGCCATTATTTCCTTGTGGCTTGGATGGACGGAGACCCGACAGGCCCTTTCTGATTGGCAGCTCTCAGAGATGAGGAGCTTGCAGTTTGTGAAAAGCCCTAGAGAAATCCCAAATCGTGACAACTGGGGCTTCTTCGGGCATGGCCCCCGTTTGCTGTCCACCCTCGTGTCTGCCCCCTTCATTCTTGGTTACCTCATTTCGGCACCATGCAAGTGTGTCTATAATAGCTCTGAGAATGTCCTGGGGATGTTCTCATCCTCTAGCCTTTTATGAACTTTGCCTGAGGCATATTACTCATCTTCCTTTTTTAAAACTTTGCATAAAAAATGTAAAAATAATTGAGGTGTAACATCCATGCAGTGTGTACGAAATGTGTACCCCTTAGTATGTAGCCTGCTGAGTGTTTATATATGTGTGCACCTGTGTAGGGGCTTCCCAGGTTGCACTGGTCATAAAGAACCAGCCCGCACTCATCCTTGTGCAACCGCAGCCCCAATCAGAATGGGGAGTGTCCAGTCACTCCGCCTTTTTGCAAGCCCTTGGCATCGATAATCTTTCTCTTTCTTTTTAAAGAGTATTGTATTTTAAAAAAACGATTTGCTTGCACCAGGTCTTGGTTGCAGCATGCAAGCTCTTAGTTCCCTGACCTGGGATCGAACCTGGGCCCCCTGCATCAGGAGTGCAGAGTCTTAGCCACTGGACCACCAGGGAAGTCCGTCGTTTTTTTTTTATTGTTTATTCCAGCCATTCTGCAGGGGGTGTAGTGGTTCTCCATCTCTGCCACCGCCCCCCCACCCCCCACTACCGCTGTTTTCTTTATTTATATTTTAAAATTTATTTATTTACTTTTGGCTGTGCTGGGTCTTCGTTGCTGCTTTTCTCTAATTGCGGCAAGCGGGGCTGCTCTCTGCTTGTGGCGTGAGGGCTTCTCATAGCGATGGCTTCTCTTGGTCCCGAGCGTGGGCTCTAGGCATGCGGACTTCTGTAGTTGTGATGCACGACTCAGTTGCTCTGTGGCGTGTGGGAACCTCCCGGACCAGGGATTGGCAGGCGCACTCTCATCCACTGTACCACTAGGGAAGTCCCAGGCTCCTATCACTTTAACACCGTTTTCAGCCTTTGGACATGGTGGGACGTGAAACCCAGCCCCGTGCTCACTATGAGGTTTGTGAAAAGAAGGCTTGTAGGAAGGTAAGCAGGAAGGTGAGAAAGATCCTTGGAGAGTCTCTCCCGCCCTTTTTTTTCTTTATTTTTTGGAAATGTGTTCACAGGGGGATCTATAACTGGGAGAGGAAGTCTGATAGTTCTTTATCAGATGGTTTTGCTCTATAAACATCCACCCTGCATAATCACTGCCCATCTACTCCCCTGCCCCCTATCCAGACCTGCTCTCGGCCTGTTCCTCTTGGGTTTGGAGGCAGAACCATGACCTCTGGAGCTCTCCAGGAGTGTGGGGCTGTCATCTCTGGTGTTGGGGGTCTTTCTTGAAGGAAGCAACCTGTTCTTCCATGGTGGGAGAGACCCCAGGGAGAAGGAGTACAGCCATGGGGCTAGGCATGCAGGCGCCTGGCACGAGACAGCTCAAGTTCAATCCTGGCTCCAGGATTGGAAATGCCATCAGGAACTGCCTCAACCCTTCTGTCCTCATATTTCTCATCCATAAAAATGGGATGACAATATGAACAGGCTTTGTCTCACAAGGTTGTTCTTTTTTGTTTTAAAATTTTTATATGATTTTTAAAGGCTGCACTCTGTTAACAGTTATTGCAAACTATTGGCTGTGTTCCCTGTGTTGTACAATATATTCTTGTAGCCTAATTCATACCCAATAATTTGTACCTTCCATTGTCCCACCCCCAACTGGTTTTCCTCCACAATGATAACCACTGGTTTGTTCTCTGTATCTATGAATCTGCTTCTTCTTCTTTTTTTGGTTATATTCACAAGTTGTATTTTTTTAGATTCCACATATAAGTGATGTTGTTGTTGTTGTTCAGTCTTCAAGTCGTGTCTGACTCTTTGCAACCCCATGGACTGCAGCACGCCAGGCTTCCCTGTCCTTCACTATCTCCCAGAGTTTGCCCAAGTTTGTATCCATTGAATCTGTGAGGCCATCCAACTGTCTCATCTTCTGTCGCCCCCTTCACCTTCTGCTTTCAATCTTTCCAGGCATCAGGGTCTTTTCCAACGAGTTGGCTGTATGCATACAAGTGATATCATATGGTATTTGTGGCTATATCTATCTGGCTTTTTTCACTTAGCATAATACCCTCCAAGTCCATCCATGATGCTGCAGATGGCATTATTTTGTTCTTTTTATGGCTGAGTAATATACTGTGGTGTTGGAGAAGACTCTTGAGAGTCCCTTGGACTGCAAGGAGATCCAACCAGTCCATTCTGAAGGAGATCAGCCCTGGGATTTCTTTGGAAGGAATGATGCTAAAGCTGAAACTCCAGTACTTTGGCCACCTCATGGGAAGAGTTGACTCATTGGAAAAGACTCTGATGCTGGGAGGGATTGGGGGCAGGAGGAGAAGGGGACGGCAGAGGATGAGATGGCTGGATGGCATCACTGACTCGATGGATGTGAGTCTGAGTGAACTCCGGGAGTTGGTGATGGACAGGGAGGCCTGGTGTGCTGCGATTCATGGGGTCGCAAAGAGTCGGGCACGACTGAGCGACTGAACTGCACTGAACTGAATATTTCCATTGTATGTTTACACCACATTTTCTTTATCCATTTATCTGAGATAGACACTTAGGTTGCTTCCATATCTTGGCTATTGTAAATAGTGCTGCTGTGAACATTGAGATGCAAATGTATCTATTTGAGTTATTGTTTGAGTTTTTTTTTTTTTTTTAATATTCCCAAGACTGGAATTGTTGAGTGATATGGTAGTTCTATTTTTAGTTTTCTGAGAGAATCTCCATACTGGTTTCCATAGTGGCTGCACCAGTTTTTACAGTCCCACTGAGAGTGTACAGGGGTTCTCACAGGGTTGTTCTGAGGCTGAAATGAGCTAATATGTCCCAGTACAGAGTTAAGGTTGTGTAAATTACTGCTTCCCTGGTGGCTCAGTGGTAAAGAAAAGAATTCACCTGCCAATGCAGGAGAAGCAGGTTTGATCCCTGGGTCGGGAAGATCCCCTGGAGAAAGAAATGCCAACCCATTCCAGTATTCTTTCCTGGAAAATCCCATGGACAGAGGAGCCTGGCGGGTTAGAGTTCATGAGGTTGCAAAGGAGTTAGACATAACTTTGAAACTAAACAGCGACAAAATTACTGCTACTATTACATAGGTTTGGAACAACATAAACTTGGTTTCAATCCTAGATCCAAAGTGTATTAGCTGTACAACCTTGGGCAAATCCCAGAATTTCAGTTCCCTCTTCTGAAAAGAAGAAATAATCACATAATCCCCTAAGACTTTGGTAATGATGAAAACAAGACTAGCATAATTAACGGAGCTCGAGGTGGGTCCTTAAGACGTTTTACTCTGCCCCGAACACATGAGTGGGCTGAGTTCTAAAAAATGTGTTCAAATGACGTGTTTTGAACTAGAAATGCCTTTCCCAGTGTAAACCATGTTCCAATGGACTGGTCCTGTCCCAGTACAGCCCGTTACCTCTGGTTTTTCAGGTTGGAAACCTTTTCGTAACGAACTATTTCAAATCTTCCGAAAAGTACAGGAAATAACCTGACACTGTGTGCTCACCCTCTGGAGCTGACAGATGTTAACATTTTGTCATATTTGCTCCACATCCTTCTTTACAGGTGGGGAAAATATTAGAGGTACAGCTGAGATGAAGCTATTTAATCACGGATGCAGTTGAATTCTGGTTCCGATGGGTATTTCTGTGCTAGGTCTCTTTGTGGATAGTGGGGACGCTGATAGGAGTAAGAGAGCTCCCTGGCTTCTGTGGGCTCACGGACCCGTGGGGAAGGCACACCCCATGAACAGACAAGTATCCCGCGTGGAAGACGCAAGAGCGCTGGTGGCGTTGGGGAGCGCGGGTGTCAGAGGTCAGACATCTGGGCTATGCCTTGAAAACTTTAGTAGGATTTTGTTGCCGTGGATTTGGAGAAATAGGCTTTCCAGGTGGAGGGAACAGCATATGCAAAGGCCGGGAGGTGGGAAAGGGTGTGTGAACGGGGTGTATGCTATTCAGATTCTGCGTAACTTCCGCCTGAAATTTCTCCTGATCTTTTGGACTGTGGGATGTTGCATCTGTTTCCTACAGCGTCCGTAACAAAGCACCACAAAGCCAGTAGCTTAAAGCGACAGAAATTTATAGTCTCAGTTCTGGAAGCTAGAAGTCCAAAGGGAAGGTGTCAGCAGGCCTTGGGCATTCTGCTAGGAGAACCCCTCGTTACTCTTCCCCACCAGGGATCCTCGGCGTTCCTTGTCTGGTAGCTGCTTCACTCCAGTCTCTGCCTCTGTTATCACCTTGCCACCCTGTCCCTGTGTGTCTCTGTATCCCTTCTCCTCTTCTTATGAGGACCCCAGTCATATTGGATTAAGGGCCCACCCTCCTCCAGAATGACCTCATCTTAATATAACTTCACAGAAAGTGAAGAAGAACTAAAGAGCCTCTTGATGAAAGTGTAAGAGAAGAGAGAAAAAGTTGGCTTAAAATTCAACATTCAAAAACTAAGATCATGGCATCTAGTCCCATCACTTCATGGCAAATAGATGGGGAAACAGTGGAAACAGTCAGAGACTTTTTTTGGGAGTGGTCTCCAGAATCACTGCAGATGGTGGAATTAAAAGACTGCAGCCATGAAATTAAAAGACACTTGCTCCTTGGAAGAAAAGTTATGACCAACCTAGACAGCATATTAAAAAGCAGAGACATTACTTTGCCAAAAAAGGCCTGTCTAGTCAAAGCTATGGTTTTTCCAGTAGTTATGTATGGATGACAGAGAAGGCAATGGCACCCCACTCCAGTACTTTTGCCTAGAAAATCCCATGGACGGAGGAGCCTGGTAGGCTGCAGTCCATGGGGTCGCTAGAGTCGGACACGACTGAGTGACTTCACTTTCACTTTTCACTTTCATGCATTGGAGGAGGAAATGGCAACCCACGCCAGTGTTCTTGCCTGGAGAATCCCAGGGACGGGGGAGCCTGGTGGGCTGCCATCTATGGGGTCGCACAGAGTTGGACTCGATTGAAGCAACTTAGCAGCAGCAGCAGCATGTATGGATGTGAGAGTTGGACTATAAAGAAAGCTGAGTGCCAAAGAATTGATGCTTTTGAACTGTGGTTTTGGAGAAGACTCTTGAGAGTCCTTTGGACTGCAAGGAGATCCAACCAGTCCATCCTAAAGGAGATCAGTCCTGAATATTCATTGGAAGAACTGATGTTGAAGCTGAAACTCCAATACTTTGGCCACCTGATGCGAAGAACCTGACTCATTGGAAAAGACCCTGATGCTGGGATAGATTAAAGGCAGGAGGAGAAGGGGACGACAGAGGATGAGATGGTTGGATGGCATCACCGACTTGATGAATGTGAGTTTGAGCAAGCTCCAGGAGTTGGTGATGGACAGGGAGGCCTGGTGTGCTGCAGTCCATGGGGTCACAAAGAGTCAGGCACGACTGAGTGAGTGAACTGAACTGAACCGAATATAACTAATGATATCAGCAGTGACTCTTAAGAGTGCAAGGATTTTTTCCCAGGATGCTCTTATCCATCCCCTGGGTATGTATGTTTGTGTATATAAGCATAATCCCATGGACAGAGGAGCCTGGTGTGCTATAGTCCATGGAGTCAAAAGAGTCGGACATGACAGAGCACACACACAAGCACATATGTATGGATGTATGTTAACATGCATGCATGTATTTTATAAATTGTGTTTCTATTCTGCTATAAATGTCACCACTCTGGGAATTCCCTGGTGGTCCAGTGGTTAGGGCCAAGTCATGGGTTTGAATTAAGATCCCATGAGGCGTGGCCAAAACTAAAAGTCACCATTCTAGTTTGTAGACACAGGGAGACATTTGTTGTTCTTCTAAGTTTCAAGTGCATGAGTTCTTGTTTTGGTTTTCCATTTTTTTTTTAAATTGAAGTTTAGTTGCTGTTGCAGAGAAGGCAATGGCACCCCACTCCAGTACTCTTGCCTGGAAAATCCCATGGATGGAAGAGCCTGGTACTGGTAGGCTGCAGTCCATGGGGTCGCTAAGAGTCGGACACGACTGAGCGACTTCACTTTCACTTTTTACTTTGATGCATTGGAGAAGGCAATGGCAACCCACTCCAGTGTTCTTGCCTGGAGAATCCCAGGGATGGGGGAGCCTGGTGAGCTGCCATCTATGGGGTCGCACAGAGTCGGACACGACTGAAGCGACTTAGCAGCAGCAGCAGCAGCAGCAGCAGTTGCTGTTGTAGTGATTTTTTTTGTTAAAGAAAGTGGAAGTATAGTTGATTATAATGCTGTGTTAGTTTCAGGTGTATAGCAAAGTGATTCAGTTATACACATATATATCTTTTTTTCAGATTCTTTTTCGTTATAGGTTTTTACAAGAGGCAATGAGTTTTTAAAAAAGTGTATTTATTTATTTTGGCTTCACTCAGTCTTAGCTCCAGCCTGTGGGGTCTAGTTCCATGACCAGGGATTGAACCTGGGCCCCTTGCACTGGGGGTGCAGTCATAACACTGGACCACCAGGAAGCCCCAAGATGCAATGATTTTTTTTTTTTTTAAATAAATCCCCCCTGTTGATTTTGCCAGTCAAGGAATCTAATGGATTTTGATGGGTATTTGAGAACCAGTCCAGCTAATCCAATATTTCCTGGGCATCTGCTGAGTGCCGCATAGTTAAGCTGTGGCTAACTCCTTTATGCCATTTTTAGGTGGCTGGTTGATGAATATTCCAGGTGTCAGAAAGACCTAATTCATAAAAGTGGACTTGAGAGGTGGCCTGAAAGTAAAAGTACCGAGAGTGGGCAGATGGTTTCTGGGGCATTTACACGTTTGAGACAGTACCCAGAAAAGACAGTTGCGTTTGAAGTGTTGAGTCAAGTGTCTGGAAATTTCCAAACCTGAGGAAAAGTCTGGGGAAAGCAGAGTGCCTGATAACAAGGCCCTGACGTTTGGCCCCATTTGTAAGGCACTTTGAGGATGACAAAGACATTGGTTTTGCACATTTCCCCCTTGAGCCCTGGAGCATGTCTGCTATACAGGCAGTTGCATATTTTATGATTCACTCCAGGGATAAGAAAACCGAGACCCAGAAAGGCGATGTCTGGGAATGTTAGGACTTGAAAAACTATGACAAACCTAGACAGTGAACTAAAAAGCAGAGACATCACTTTGCTGACAAAGGTCCATATAGTCAAAGCTGTGATTTTCCAGTAGTCATGTACAGATGTGAGAGTTGGACCATAAAGAAGGCTGAGCACCAAAGAATTGATGCTTTTGAACTGTGGTGTTCGAGAAGACTCTTGAGAGTCCCTTGGACAGTAAGGAGATCAAACCAGTCAATTCTAAAGGAAATCAGTCTTGAATATTCATTGGGAGGACTGATGCTGGAACCAAAGCTCCAATAAATACTTTGGCCACTTTTGATGCAAAGAGCTGATTCATTGGAAAAGACCCCAATGCTGGGAAAGATTGAGGGCAAGAGGAGAAGGGGTCGACAGAGGATAAGATGGTTGGATAGCATCACTGACACAAAAATCATGAATTTGAGCAAACTCCATAAGATATTGAAGGATAGGAAAGCCTGGTGTGCTGCCGTCCATGAGACTGCAAAGATTTGGACACGACCTAATGACTGAGCATCAAAAACCAAGTGATCTACAGGGCATTTGCCCCTGAGCCAAGAGTGGAGCTCAGGGCCCCTCCTTTTCATGCTCTAACTGTGGGCCTGGGGCTCCTTCTCCCAGAATGCTAGGAGGTGTCAGCTGCAGATATCAGGATGGGCTCCCCTCTGTCACCAGTTCAGGACTGCCTTGGCATGAGGATCACTTCCTGTGGTCACATCGCATCTCAGATGCCTCTTTCCGGCCAGTCAGTGCCCCCTGTCTAAGAAGCTCTTTAAGGACTTCCCTGGTGGTCCAGGAGCTAAGAATCTGTCTGCCAATGCAGGGGATACGGGCTCCATCCCTGGTCTGGGGAGAATCCCACATGCCGTGGGGCAACTAAACCCATGAGTCACAACTGCTGAGCCCACATGCTGCAACTCCTGAAGCCCGAGCGCCTGGAGCCCGTGCTCCGCAACGAGAGAAGCCAGTGCCTTGAGAAGCTCGAGCCCCGCAGTGAAGAGTAGCCCCCGCTTGCCACAAAGCGCACTACAAAGGCCCAGCGCAGCCATAGATTAATGAATAAACAAATAAGAAGCTCTTTATTTTTATCTCACCACCTTCTTTTTTTTTTCTTCCATTCCTCCTCATGTCCTCTGTGGGGCTCTGCAGAATCACCCACCCAATCCCCCATGTGCCAGAGCTGGTGAGTAACACTTCATTTCCATGTTAACCTTCAGCTCATCAGCAACAGGAAGGAGCTGTTATCTCTAATTTGTAGATGGGGAGATTGAGGCAGCCAGAGAAGGGGATGCTTGTGCAATCACTTAACTGGATCAGAACCGGTTTCAAGGCCACCTGGGAGGGACTTCCCCCTGGCCATCCAGTGGTTAGCTCTCCATGCTTCTACTGCAGGTGGCCTGGGTTTTTGATCAGAAAACTGAAATTCTGCATGCCACTTGGCATGACCAAAGAGGAAAAAAAAAAGAGTAACTGGGATTTATTTCAATTGGGGAAGGTAAGATACACAGACAAGGCATGACTTTCACAAAGGAACAAGTTTATGTCCCCTAGAAATGGGAGACAGGGCCTGAACTGCAGGGCCACACAGGGGGGCAGCTGGGTCAGTCAGGGGGCAGAGGGAGCAGAGGGTACATGTGGGCGTGAGCTTTTGCTGTGGGTTTGAGGCCAGATAAGCGGGCTTCCTGGGTGGCTCAGATGGTAAGGAATCTGCCTGCTATTCAGGAGACCCAGGTTTGATCCCTGGATTGGGAAGATCCCCTGGAGAAGGGATCCAGTATTCTTGCCTGGAGAATCCCATGGACAGAGGAGCCTGGCGGGACACAGTTCATGGGCTCGCAAAGAGTCAGATGTGACCGAGCGATTAACACAAGCAGGCTCAATGCTGGCTAGCTGGAATAATTTC
The DNA here is from genome assembly GCF_029407905.1 of Bubalus kerabau. NCBI lineage: Eukaryota > Metazoa > Chordata > Mammalia > Artiodactyla > Bovidae > Bubalus > Bubalus kerabau. Next base: position 8,951,074 of record NC_073646.1, read on the forward strand.
AGTGGGTTCTGCAGCCGCTAGCTGAACAGTGCCTGGCCCTGGGGCAATTCAGGCAAGGGGAGAGTGGCCCAGAGGGCAGGTCAGGCCCTGATTCAGAAGGTGGTTGGGGTGTAGGCTCTGGATTGGCTGCTTTGCATCTGAAACGTGTGTTTTCCAGGGAGCTGTTTGCTTCCTTTAGGTGTCAGTTAACCCTGGGAGGGGCAGTCCTTCCTGGATCATCCAGGCTCCAAGGTGTCCAAGCATCAAGCATATAGAATAAAAAAGACATGATTAATACAGAGCTCAGTTCTGAGCACAAAACCACACGCGTTCTGCTACACCCATTCATCCTTGTCAAAGACCAGAAGACAGTTCCTTGAGACCCAAAGAAGGAGGTACTATTTTTTTTCTTCTTTTGCCTAAGAACAATCATTCGCTCATTCCAGAGTGTGTGGCTTCATTCCGCTTCTGCATCTTTCTCTTCTGCAGTCACTTGCTATGTGATTTCCATCATGATGACTGTCTTGGCTGGGTCCAGCTTAGGTAAGTGTCAGTGTCTGACTAAAGACACAATGCACTGGCCAGGTGTACCGTAGCAATAATGAGCAGACAGAAGGACATGAAAAGCCCTTGAATTCCTTGCTGCGCCTCTCTCTTTCCTATGGCCAGAGCTGAGGCTGGACACACTGCAGTATTATTAACTCTTTCAGGCTGGCAGTCAGCAGGAATTCAGATCGGTGGTCTTCTTTGCCAGGAATCGGAGGCAAGCCCCAGAGGATCCTGTCTGCAGTCCCTTGAAAACATTTTCATTCCCACCAAGGTTTGGGTGACTGGTTGAGAAAGGACCCAGAGAAAAGTTCTGGGCTTTCAAGTTAAAGCGAACTGAGTTTGAATCCTGGCTCTGCCAAGGGCACCAAAGAGCCCTTACCCTCTCTGGCCCTCTGTCTTCTCATCTGCAGGGTAGGGAGGAGACCACCCACCTGGCGGGGCATGGGAAGGCTCGTGAGTCCCAACGTGAAGTGACCACTGATGTACAAGGTGTGGGATATGGTGGTGAGATGAAGCTCTGCACCAAGTCTAACATGGGAGACAGACAGGAAAAAAAAAAAAAAAAGCAAATAAACACAGAAAACCAAAAAATTGTAACAAGTGCTCTCTGGGACATAATACGCACTGTTAGTTAGAGTCTAGCGGGTGGGAAACAGCTTTTGCAAAGGTGGTTAGGAAAGCTCTGTTTCATGAGGGGAGATTTAGAGTGAAACCTGGAGGGTGAGAAGTAGTCATGAGAGAGTGGGTGGGGGAGAAAGGAGACAGTGTGAGCAAAAGCTCTGGGGCTGGGAAGGTGGGCTTGTTGTAGGGATGGGTGAAAAGCAGTGAGTGAGGAAGACGCGGATGAAGCAGGAGAAGAAGGCTGGAACAGCCATCGGTGGGTCCCTTGTTGACTTTCAGATCTTATCCTAAGTAGGGCAGGAACTGCTGAAGGGTTTTCAGCAGGGGGAGTGCCATGACTGGATATATACTTTTTAAAAAATATGTGTATTTGTTTATTTCTTTGGCTGTGCCAAATCTTAGTTGCGGCACGCGGGATCTTCAGTTGTGACACGTGAACTCTTAGTTGCGACATGTGGAATCTAGTTCCCTGATCAGGGATTGAACCCTGGCTCCCTGCACTGGGAGCTTGGAGTCGAAGTCCCTGGATATATGTTTTTGTTGCTAAGCATGGGCTTTCTCTTGTTGCGGTGCACAGGCTTTCTGTAGTTGCAGGCTTCTCATTGCGGTGACTTCGCTTGTTGCAGAGCACAGGCTCTGGGGCGCTTGGGCTTCAGTAGTTGGCTCAGGTGGACTCAGTGTGGCACACGGGCTTAGTTGCTTCAAGGCGTGTGGAATCTGCCTGGATCAGGAATCCGACCTGCATCCCCTGCATTGGCAGGTGGGTTCTTATCCACTGGACTGCCAGGAAAGCCCTGGATATGTTTTTTTAATGGCCCCTCTGGCTGTTGAGTGTTGCATGGATTGGAGGAATCAGCCAGTCATGTCCTCTGGCTCAGGTGAGGGGTGAGGGTGGCTGGGGTTAAGTTGGAGGTAGTGGAGACAGACAGGAAGGTTTAGGTTCAAAATGCAGGTAGTTTAAAAAATTTTTTTATTTGTTTTTTTATTTTATTATTATTTTTTTAAATTAGAGATTTCCCTGGTGGTCCAGTGATTAAGATGCCATGCTTCAAATGCAGAGGGTGTGGGTTCAATCCCTGGTCAGGGAACTAAGATCCCACATGCCACATGGTGTGGTCAAATAATAAAAAAAATTTTTATTAATTTTTATTGGAGTTTAATTGATTTACAGTGTTGTATTAGTTTCAGGTACACAAAAAAGTGAACCAGTTATATATATACATACACTCTTTTTTATACAAATACACTCTTTTTTAGATTCTTTTCCCACATAGGCCATGGCAGAGTATTGAACAGAGTTCCCTGTGCTATATAATGGGTCCTTATTAATTATCTGTTTTGTATATAGTGGTGTATGTCAATCTCAATCTCCCAATTTATCCCTCCCCTGCCCACGTTCCTTCTTGGTAATCATAAGTTTGTTTTCTATGTCTGCAACTATTTCTGTTTTGTAAATAAGTTCATTTGTACCATTTTTTAGGATTCCACTTGTAAGCGATCTCATATGATATTTGTATTTCTCTGACTTTACTCAGCAGGTTGCTGCAAATGGCATTATTTCATTCTTTCTTTATGGCTGAGAAATAGTCCATTGTATATATGTACAGCACCTTCTTATCCATTCATCCAAATGTGTTTTAGACTGAATCAATAGGAATCGATGACTGTGTACTGACTTCTCTCTTTTCAATAACAAGTTGGTCTTAATTTTATCACATACGGTCTTAAAAATGTACACGTCAGTATTAAAAAAAATGCATCTTCAGACCCACGTTCTCCACGCTGAAGGCTCACCAGCACTTTCTTGTTTTTTCATCACAGTTTTAATATATGACATTTGGGGCTACATCCTCCTCCTCTGTTGTCTTCCCTGGTGGCTCAGAGGGTAAAGAATCTGCCTACAATGCAGGAGACCCAGCTTCGATCTCCGGGTTGGGAAGATCCCCTGGAGAAGGGAATGGCAACCCACTCCAGTATTCTTGCCTGGAGAATCCCATGGACAGAGGAGCCTGGCGGGCTACAGTCCTTGGGGTGGCAAAGAGTCGGGCACAACTGAGCGACTGGCACTCAACACTCATTCTCTGTTGGAAGGTGTCCTCTGTACTGCAGGTGGTATAGCTTTTACCTGCTGGATGCCAGGAGCCACTTTCCACTCCCCACAGCTGTGATAACCAAAAATATCTTCAGATATGGCTAATTGTTCACTGGTGGGGAGTGAGGGGGTGACATTACCCCTGGTGGAGAACCACTGACCCACATCACTGAAATCAAAGACCATGACCTCAGCCTTGGCCCTGGGATTACATAGGCAGCTTTGAATTTAGACTGGGCTTTGTTCTGTGTGGCCCCGATAATGACAACGATAATGATGATGGTCATATATAATAATAATCATCCTTGGAGCTGACACTGCCTGTGGTTACCGTGCCAGACTCTGTTCTAAGCCTTGTGCATGATTACCTCATTTATCTTCTCAATAGCCTCACCACATAGGTTTCATTATTACCCCATTTTACAGAAGAAGAAACAGAGGCACAGCAAGGTTAGAAGTTCAGCCGGGTTCACAGATGCTAAATTGTAAACAAGACCCAAACCCTACTGTGCTAAAGTGCTGGTTCTAACCCCAAAGGCAGTGGGTGGCCACTGAGGGGTATTAAGAAGGAAGCCACCGGCCAGATTTGCATGCTGGAAAAGTGGCGTTAGAGACCAGAGAGGAAGATGAATCTGCAATGGACCAGTGAGGCTGGAGGCAAAACTGATGTAGAATCCTGGTCTGTAGGAAGCAGCTACAACCACCCAGGGGGAGAAGCGAGTTGCCTGGAAGAATGGGGCTGTTCATTCAACTCATTCACTCGTTCAGGTCATGAGTATTTACTGAGGATTTCTGTTGTGCCCGTTGCTGTTCTAGGCACCAGGCCTGATATTCTAACTCCCCTGGTAGAGTTTAGAATCCAGTGGGAGGAGATGGACGCACAAAACAAAATACAAAACAGCAATTATGCCATCATGCAAACCAACCACAGAGATGCTTAGATATGATGACGAGTTCTAGGTAGGAAATGGGGTGGAATCAAGGCAGATGGAGTGAGGGGTCCCTATTCTAGGTGGGGTGGCTTTAACAATTTATTTTATTATTTTTGGCTGCATCAGGTCTTTGTCGCTGCACAGGCTTTCTCTGGTTGTGGCAAGCAGGGGCTGTTCTTCTCATTTCCGTGGCTGTTCTTCTCATTTCCGTGGTTCTTCTGTTTCAGAGCTTGAGCGCTAGGGGGCGAGGGCTTCAGTAGTTGCAGTGCAGGGGTTTAGTTGCCCTGGGGCATGTGGCTTCTTCTCGGAACAGGGACTGAACCCATGACCCCTGCATTGGCCAGCGGATTCTTAACCCCTGGGCCACCAGGGAAGTCCGGGGGTGGCTTTTTAAAAAATAAATTTTATTGGAGTATAGTTTCTGCTCTACAGCAAAGTGAATCAGTTGTGTGTATACATATATCCCCTCTTGTTTGGATTTCCTTCCCCTTTAGGTCACCCTAGAGCAGTAAGTAGAGTTCTCGGTGCTGTACAGTAGGTTCTCAATAGTTTTCTATTTTATCTGTAGCGAATATATGTCAATCCCAATCTCCCGGTTCATTCTCCCTCCCTTATCCCCTTGGTAGCCACATGTTTGTTTTCTACATCTGTGTAGGTGGAGTGGCTTTTAAGTTGAGCTTCTAGGAAGGGAAGGAACCTGCCTCGGGAAGCCTGGGGTTGGGGGCATGTTCTGCAGTGAGAAATCTTTCTAGTAGGAAAGTCTTGGGGTGTTCTAGAAGGGGTAGCGAGGCCAGAGTTGGGGGGGTAGAATGAGTGACGGGGAGGAATGCCTCATGGACCAAGGCCAGGATTTCGTTTTCAGTCTGAGTGCAAAGAGAACCATTTGGAGATTTTTAAGCAGAGGAGTGCTTCGTCTGTTTTAGGAATGAAAATGTCTCTCTGGTGGCACTGGGTGAGAATGGAGCATTCGTGTTAGGGGCTGGTGGAAGATGCCCTTGGGAGCCTAGGAAGATTCAGTCGGAGCAGGGAGGAGGGGGTTTGGTCTTCGGGCAGGAGTGGATGGACCACTGCAGCTTCGAGGAGGAATGAGCATCACCGTCAGCCCCCAGAGATGCTGGGAGAGCAACCCTTTCCCACCCACAGGAAGTCAAGAGCTGGGGCCCAGATCCAGCCAGGACACCTGGAGACACCCCACATGACCCCGCCCCCCACCCTGACTGCCCCAGAAGCAAAGTCACGTGGCCTCATCCACCACTGACACATGTGTCTGCTGGAACCTTCCTCGCCAATTCTATTTTTGCTCCCCTTGGCAGCTCCGTGGAAATTAAAAGGCTATTTGCAGTGACTAATGTTGCTAATTCTGATCAGACAATTTAAAATTCATCCTTTGCCATATCGGAGACCCACTAGGGAACAGAATTAACACATCATTTGTGGCAATTTCTATGACGGTTGGTAGAAAACAAAAAAGACATTAAAATTGGTCTCAATTCAAACTGCTGCTCATTAAACTGCCTCCTTTAAAATATCCCATCTTGATCTATACAATAGCTTTCCGTCTGTTCTGGCTTATTAGCCAAGGGGAGGGACCTTGACAAGCTGGCTGCTGACTCCCAGGTGCTAGGAACTTCTTTGGGAGTCTGGTGGGAATGCATTCTGCTGTCCTCACTCACCCAGCACCCCTTCCAGCTTTGTGTCCAGCTCCAACTACCTGCCTTGGGTCCTCCTGTCCGGAGAGGGCAGTGTGGTTCCTGTCTCCAAAAGTTAAAATTCAAGAAGCCAAGTATTAAAAAGAAAATCAAGCTTCCCAGTCTTGCCTAAAATTGAGCCATTTGCATACCACCTGTGTGGTCTTTGCTGTATCCAAATCCATATTCTGTGATTTCCTTAATATGAAGCCAACTCTTTTAACAATGAAATTAACATCTTAATTTAATTTATGCAGGAACCTTTATAACCTATCTAATATATCCATTAAATGAACACATTAATTCGATTTTAAACAGGAAACTTTATAACACTATTAGAAATATTTGAAAGTCAGCATCACATGCAATAAACATTAAGTGTAAAAATAAAATCTAAAAGCTCTGTGGCTCAGTGGTAAAAAATGCACCTGTCAAAGTAGGAGAGGCAAGAGACGTGGTTTGATCCCTTTGTCAGAAGATCCCCTGGAGAAGGGAATAACAACCCACTCCAGCATTCTTGCCTGGACAATCCCATGGAGAGAGGGCTACAGTCCGTAGGATCGCGGAGCTCCCAGAGAAGGAGACCTGTCATCCCAGTAGCTGTCTCTTTTGTATCCCACAAGACCAGATTCAGACTACAGAATCTTAAAAGATTTGATTGATTCTTTTTTTTTTGATCACATATCCTGGGTCCCTGCAATGACCCAGTTCCACCAGTTTATGCTTCAGACAGGTGTGTGTGTGTGTGTGTGTGAACCTTGACATTGATTTTATAAGCTCCAAGGTTATGATAATGTCTCTTGTTTCCTTTCCATTCTGCCCTTCCCATCACTATGGCAACCCACAAAACAAAAAGGGCAGAAGGAAGGTCTTTGATTTTATCTTGCCTGGGGGCTTTGCCACATCCTTTGATCTTCCTGTAGACACAACCCCATCAGGAAGTTCAGCACTGGCTATTGAACAGCCTGGGTTACCTGAAATTTATTCATTTGTGGCTCAGATTCCTATCAGAGAGGTGTGGGAAATAACTAACAATTCTAAAGCAATTAACTGGAAATCACAGAAAAGTCATTATGCAAATCTGTGGCAGATTGAATTCTCCGCAGATGGGTCAACCATAGCTCTAGCACTACATGCTGTGCTAGGATCTTCCCAGCCTCTCAAGAGTTGTAGCCTCTGTCCCTTCCTTGTGAAACTGGGTGGGCCTTGGTGACTGTCTTGACCAACTGAATATGGCAGAAGTAATGGTATAGGACTTCTGAGCCTAGGTCATAAGGATGCTTTCCCTAAGAGACTAAAAACAGAGTCACCATGTGATCCAACAATTCTACTCCTGGGCATATATCCAGAAAAGACAAAAACTCTGATTTGAAAAGAAACATGCACCCCTATGTTCATGGCCACACTATTTATAGTAACCAAGACATGGAAGCAACCTGTGTCCATCAACAGAGGAATGGACAAAGAAAATGTGGTATATATGTATACACACACAAACACACACAATAGAACATGGCTGCTGCTGCTAAGTCTCTTCAGTCGTGTCCGACTCTGTGCGACCTCATAGACGGCAGCCCACCAGGCTCCCCCGTCCCTGGGATTCTCCAGGCAAGAACACTGGAGTGGGTTGCCATTTCCTTCTCCAATGCATGAAAGTGAGAACTGAAAGTGAAGTTGCTCAGTCGTGTCTGACTCTTAGCCACTCAGCCATAAAAAAGAACGGCATTTTGCCATTTGCAGCAACGTGGGTGGACCTAGAGATTATCATATTAAGTGAAGTAAGTCAGACAAAGAAAGACAAATATTATATGATATCACTTATATGTGGGGGTTCCCAGGTGGTACTAGTGCTAAAGAACCTGCCATCAATGCAGGAGACGTAACAGACGCAGGTTCAGTCCCTGAGTTGGGAAGATCCCCTGAAGGAGGGCATGGCAGCCCACTCCAGTGTTCTTGCCTGGAGAATCCCCATGGACAGAGGAGCTTGGTGGGCTACAATCCATAGGGTCACAAAGAGTCAGACATGACTAAGGTGACTTAGTACATATTACTTATATATGGAATCAAAAAAAAATGATATAAATGAACTTATTTACAAAACAGAAACAGACACGGAAAATAAACTTATGGTTACCAATGAGAAAGTGGCCAGAGGGAGGGTGGGGTGGGAGGGAGGGATAAATTAGGAGTTTGGGATTAATAGTTACACAGCTCTTTGTATAAAACAGATAAACAGCAGGGATTTACTGTATAGCACAGGGAACTATATTTCAGTTCAGTTCAGTTCAGTTGCTCAGTCGTGTCTGACTCTTTGCGACCCCAAGAATCCCAGCACGCCAGGACTCCTTGTCTATCACCAACACCCGGAGTTCACTCAAACTCATGTGCATCGAGTCGGTGATGCCATCCAGCCATCTCATCCTCTGGCGTCCCCTTCTCCTCCTGCCCTCAATCTTTCTCAGCATCAGGGTCTTTTCCAATGAGTCAACTCTTCGCATCATGTGGCCAGAGTACTGGAGTTTCAGCTTTAGCATCAGTCCTTCCAATGAACACCCAGGACTGATCTTTAGGATGGACTGGTTGGATCTCCTTGCAGTCCAAGGGACTCTCAAGAGTCTTCTCCAACACCACAGTTCAAAAGCATCAATTCTTCAGTGCTCAGCTTTCTTCACAGTCCAACTCTCACATCCATACATGGCCACAGGAAAAACCATAGCCTTGACTAGACGGACCTTTGTTGGCAAAGTAACATCTCTGCTTTTTAATATGCTATCTAGGTTGATCATAACTTTCTTTCCAAGGAGCAAGCATCTTTTAATTTCATGGCTGCAATCACCATCTGCAGTAATTTGGAGCCCAGAAAAACAAAGTCTGACACTGTTTCTACTGTTTCCCCATCTATTTCCCATGAAGTGATGGGACCACATGCCATGATCTTAGTTTTCTGAATGTTGAGCTTTAAGCCAACTTTTTCACTCTCCTCTTTCACCTTCATCAAGAGGCTTTTTAGTTCCTCTTAACTTTCTGCCATAGGGGTGGTGTCATCTGCATATCTGAGATTATTGATATTTCTCCTGGCAATCTTGATTCCAGCTTATGCTTCTTCCAGCCCAGCATTTCTCATGATGTACTCTGCATATAAGTTAAATAAGCAGGGTGACAATATACAGCCTTGATGTACTCCTTTTCCTATTTGGAAGCAGTCTGTTGTTCCATGTCCAGTTCTAACTGTTGCTTCCCTGACCTGCATATAGGTTTCTCAAGAGACAGGTTGGGTGGTCTGGTATTCCCATCTCTTTCAGAATTTCCCACAGTTTATTGTGATCCACACAGTCAAAGGCTTTGGCATAGTCAATAAAGCAGAAATAGACGTTTTTCTGGAACTCTCTTGCTTTTTTGATGATCCAGTGGATGTCGGCCATTTGATCTCTGGTTCCTCTGCCTTTTCTAAAACCAGCTTGAACATCTGGAAGTTCATGGTTCACGTATTGCTGAAGCCTGGCTTGGCGAATTTTGAGCATTACTTTACTAGCGTGTGAGATGAGTGCAATTGTGTGGTAGTTTGAGCATTCTTTGGCATTGCCTTTTTTTGGGATTGGAATGAAAACTGACCTTTTCCAGTCCTGTGGCCACTGCTGAGTTTTCCAAATTTGCTGGCATATTGAGCACAGCACTTTCACAGCATCATCTTTCAGGATTTGAAATAGCTCCACTGGAATTCCATCACCTCCACTAGCTTTGTTCATAGTGATGCTTTCTAAGGCTCACTTGACTTCACATTCCAGGATGTCTGGCTCTAGGTGAGTGATCACCCCATCGTGATTATCTTGGTTGTGAAGCTCTTTTCTGTACAGTTCTTCTGTATATTCTTGCCACCTCTTCTTAATATCTTCTGCTTCTGTTAGGTCCATACCATTTCTGTCCTTTATCGAGCCCATCTTTGCATGAAATATTCCCTTGGTATCTCTAATTTTCTTGAAGAGATGTCTAGTCTTTCCCATTCTGTTGTTTTCCTCTATTTCTTTGCATTGATTGCTGAGGAAGGCTTTTTTTAATCTCTCCTTGCTATTCTTTGGAACTCTGCATTCAGATGCTTATATCTTTCCTTTTCTCCTTTGCTTTTTGCTTTTTTTCCACAGCTATTTGTAAGGCTTCCTCAGACAGCCATTTTGCTTTTTTGCATTTCTTTTCCATGGGGATGGTCTTAATCTATGTCTTCTGTACAATGTCATGAATCTCCGTCTATAGTTCATCAGGCACTCTATCTATCAGATCTAGGCCCTTAAATCTATTTCTCACTTCCACTGTATAATCATAGGGATTTGATTTAGGTCATACCTGAATGGTCTAGTGGTTTCCCCCACTTTCTTCAATTTAAGTCTGAATTTGGCAATAAGGAGTTCATGATCTAAGCCACAGTCAGCTCCTGGTCTTATTTTTGAAGACTGTATAGAACTTTTCCATCTTTGACTGCAGAGAATATAATCAATCTGATTTCGGTGTTGACCATCTGGTGATGTCCATGTGTAGAGTCTTCTCTTGTGTTGTTGGAAGAGAGTGTTTGCTATGACCAGTGCGTTCTCTTGGCAAAACTCTATTAGCCTTTGCCCTGCTTCATTCCATACTCCAAGGCCAAATTTGTCTGTTACTCCAGGTGTTTCTTGACTTCCTACTTTTGCACTCCAGTCCCCTATAATGAAAAGGACATCTTTTTTGGGTGTTAGTTCAGAAAGGTCTTGTCGAGGTCCCATGTCCCATGAGGTCCCACATCCGAGATCTGGGGTGGTGGCCGAGAGGAACGACCACACGCCCGAGGTCAGGGGCAGTGGCTGAGACGAGCTACCCCACACCCGAGGTCAGGGGCGGCAGCCTAGACAAGCTACCACACGTCAGAGGTCAGGACAGCAGCCGAGATGAGCTACCACACGTCAGAGGTCAGGGGCAGCGGCGGAGACGAGCTACCCCACGTCAGAGGTCAGGGCCGGCAGCCGAGAGGAGCTACCACATTCCTGAGGTCGGGGTAGGCGACCGAGAGGAGCAACCCCACGTCCAAGGAGCAGCGGCTGCGCAGGCGCAGGAAGGCCGAGAGGAGCTACTCCACGTTCAAGGTCAGGAGGGGCGGCCGTGAGGAGATACCCTTCCTCCAAGGTAAGGAGCAGTGGCTGTGCTTTGCTGGAGCAGCTGTGAAGAGATACCCCACGTCCAAGGTAAGAGAAACCCAAGTAAGATGGTAGGTGTTGCAAGAGGGCATCAGAGGGCAGACAGACTGAAACCATAATCACAGAAAGCTAGCCAATCTGATCACAGCAGCACAGCCTCGTCTAACTCAATGAAACTAAGCCATGCCTTGTGGGGCCACTCAAGATGGGAGGGGCATGTTGGAGAGGTCTGACAGAATGTGGTCCACTGGAGAAGGGAATGGCAAACCACTTTAGTATTCTTGCCTTGAGAACCCCATGAACAGTATGAAAAGGCAAAATGATAGGATACTGAAAGGGGAACTCCCTGGGTCAGTAGATGCCTAATATGCTACTGGAGATCAGTGGAAAAATAACTCCAGAAAGAATGAAGGGATGGAGCCAAAGCAAAAACAATACCCAGTTGTGGATGTGACTGGTGATAGAAGCAAGGTCTGATGCTGTAAAGAGCAATATTGCATAGGAACCTGGAATGTCAGGTCCATGAATCAAGGCAAATTGGAAATGGTCAAACAGGAGATGGCAAGAGTGAACGTCAACATTCTAGGAATCAGCAAACTAAAATGGACTGGAATGGGTGAATTTAACTCAGGTGACCATTATATCTACTACTGTGGGCAGGAATCCCTTAGAAGAAATGGAGTAGCCATCATGGTCAACAAAAGAGTCCAAAATGCAGTACTTGTATGCAATCTCAAAAACGACAGAATGATCTCTGTTCGTTTCCAAGGCAAACCATTCAATATCACGGTAATCCAAGCCTATGCCCCAGTGAGCAACGCTGAAGAAGCTGAAGTTGAACTATATTTAATATCTTGTAATAGTTTATAATGGAAAAGAATCTGAAAAAAATGTATAGCTAAATCACTTTGCTGCATATCTGAAACTTAACATGATACTGTAAATCAACTATACTTCAATAAAAAAATACAACAAAAAAAAGAGAAAAAGTTTGGTCGTCTTTCTTTAGTATAGAAGACAAACTGAATATTCAGAATTTAATTTTTTTTCTGAGCTTCAATTATTTCTGAACATTTTGCCCTTTCCAGCTAACCTGTGTATGTATGATGGGTACAATTATTCCTTGAATATTTTTCTTTAAATAGACTTGACTCACTTTCTCTTTGTTTTATCCTTGGTTGTCATAATATCTGTGAACTAAGTTTGTGCTAGTTGTCAAGTGCAAGTTAGTTCATCCTGTAGACTTCTTGCTTAATGCACTTGGGAAAGACTGATTCTATGGTCTTTGGTTCCAAGTTGATTGCTTTGTATTTTCAAGTAAATGAACTTCACAATGATTCCTCTCCTTGCTTTAGGTTAAAAAGAAAATTGCTCTGCACATCCACCTGGTGCTCACTCTTGGAAACCAGCCGCCATGCTGTGAGGAAGCCCAAGCGTCCTGTGGAGAGACCCAGGAGGGGAGGATGAGTGTCTCCAGCCCATAGCCCTCTGCTAGTCCCAGCTGATAGACAGCCCCACCTTGCCAGTCCTGGGAGTTATGTGCAGCCTTTAACCTAGCAACCCCAATGGGTGCTCCCTGGACTACAGATGAGCCATGCCCACTGAGCCTTTTGTTGTTTAGTTTCTGAGTTGTTTCCTACTGTTTGCGACCCTGCCAGGCTTCCCTGTCCTTTACCATCTCCTGGAGTTTGCTCAAACTCATGTCCATTGAATCAGTGATGCCATCCAACCATCTCATCCTCTGCCCTCCCCTTCTCCTCCTGCCTTCAGTCTTTCCCAGCATCAGGATCTTTTCCAGTGAGTCAGCTCTTTGCATCAGGTGGCCAAAGTATTGGAACTTCAGCATCATCCTTCCAATGAATATTCAGAGTTGATTTCCTTTAAGATTGACTGGTTTGATCTCCTTGCTGTCCAAGGGACTCTCAAGAGTCTTCTCTAGCATCATAGTTCGAAGGCATCAGTTCTTTGGTGCTCAACTTTTTTTTATTGTCCAGCTCACATCTGTATATGACTACTGGAAAAACCATAGGCTTGACTATATGGATCTTTGTAGGCAAAGTAAGTCTCTGTTTTTTAATATGCTATCTAGTTTGTCATAGCTTTTCTTCCAAGGGGCAAGCATCTTTTAGTTTCATGGCTGCAGTCACTGTCAACAGTGATTTTGGAGCCTAAGGTATAAATAATCATTGTTGTTTTAAGTTACTAGATTTTGGTTGGTTAGGTTGCAATAGATAGTCCAAATAACAAATACATGTCCTAACAAGAGTTTTCTGCTTTGTGGAGATAAAATATTTTATCTCCTGTTTTAACCTGTTTTCTACCTCTGAACTTTCCTGGTAACTCAGCACTAAAGAGTCTGCCTGCCAATACAGGAGAGGTGGGTTTGATCCCTGGGTCAGGAAGATCCCCTGGAGGAGGAAATGGCAACCCACTCCAGTATTCTTGCCTGGGAAATCCCATGGATAGAAGAGCCTGGCAGTCTACAGTCCAGGGGGTTGCAAAATAGTCAGACATGACTTAGCAACTACACAACAACAACCAACCACAGTTTTCTATCTCTACATGCACTTCCAATTCTCTTTGAAAATTAGTGCCCCTTATGAAACTTGATAGTTCTCAACATGACATCTAAGTAGAGACTTGAAGAATGAATTCAGATGAAGAAAGGTGGGAAAAGCATTGCAGGCTTCATCACCAGGACAGAGGCATCATAGCACAAGGAGTTAAGTGAGCATCGGAACCTAGAGGCAGCGGGTCCATTCTGAAATGTGAGGAAGGCAAAGAGAAGTAGGGAATGAGAAGGGATGGGTCAGTTGGGGCCACATCCGGAGAACCCGCTGGGGAGCAGAAGAATCTAACTGGTGACTCACCTCTAATTATATAATAAACTCAAGTGGGACTGGTTCCTAAAGCTGGGTTCCCCGACTTCCAGCACAGAACCTCATCCACTGTTTTCAGCTCCAGTGTAAACTACCCTTGGTGGTTGTTTCTTTTAAGGGTCTGAAAACTGAATGAAAAAGTAGGGTGGTTATACAAGGAGATGGTTAAGACCTTAAGCTCCAAGTTCAAATGCCAGTTTCCTGCTGTGTTGGCCCAATGACATACTCTGGTCTCAGTTTTCTCATTCCAAAGATGTGACAATAATAACACATGCCTCATGAGACTGTTTTGCAGATCCAATGAGTAAATCAATAAATAATTAGCACCTGCTTCCCTGATACCTCAGAAGGGCTTCTCTGGTGGCACAGACAGTAAAGAGGTCTGAGTTCAATCCTTGGGTCAGAAAGATCTCCTGGAGAAGAGAATGGTAACCCACTCCAGTATTCTTGCCTAGAGCATCCCATGGACCGAGGAGGATGGTGAGATATGGTCCATGGGGTCACAAAGAGTCAGGGATGACTGAAGTGACTTGGAACGCACACACACATGCAGGAGCTCCATAAATGTAGCTCTTACAACATTGGATGTGGAAGGGATGGGAGAAGTTAGCGAGGGTGGACACAATGAACAGATTAATTGAGCGACTTCTCTCAAATCTCTGAACTGAGAAACAGTATGGTTTTCTGATCCCTCCAACATGTCTTTTCAGATTTTTGAGACATTTCTGAGTTGAGATGAGGTGAACAATACCCTTTCAAGGAGGAAATGCACTCTCAAAAGAAATAGCTGGCCCTCCAGAAGGAGGCTGATGAGAGAATGGTTGTGCTTGATTATTTAATTGAGGTTGGTCACGCTATGCGGGGGCTAAGGCATTCCTCCAAACCCATGGATCTCCCCAGGAGGGTGACCCCTGGGGAAATCTGTGCTTTTAGGTTACTCTTGCAACTGCTCCTTAATGGACTGCTTAATGGACTGCCATTGTCTTGGAAGTGAAATGGAATTCTTTCTGCATAAAAATGGAGGTGTGATGTCTAGTTTGCACCCCATGCAGAAGGGAACTTGTTCTCAGTGATAAGAATAGAAACCAAGACAAGAAAGTTTCCTTTCAGCCTTTCATGGGTTCTGTTGTCACGGAAGGAATGAAAGCAGGGATCGGGGAGGGACTGAATGAATGAATGAATGAATGAGTGATCAGGTGAGCCAGTGAATGGATGAGCTGGTGTGTGAGTGAGCCAGTAGGCAACGTGGGTGCACCCCACCCTCACTTTACCCCAAGTTACCTTTGGTTTGCCCCTGTTCCACCACAGCAGTCTGACTTGGTTTGGGTATTCCTGAAAGTGGGTCCTGATACAGGTGGGTTGCAGGTAGATTATTTGGGGGGGATTATTTGGGAGAGGGAGAAGCAGAAGGGAGAAGAGAGCACAGAGAGCACACAGGGGGTGTGTGTTTTGAGCTGGCCTAGAGCATATTAAAAAGCAGAGAACATCACTGTATCAACAAAGGTCTGTATAGTCAAAGCTATGGTTTTCCCAATAGTCATGTATGGGTGTGAGAGTTGGATCATGAAGATGGCCAAATGCCAAAGAATCAATGCTTTTGAACTGTGGTGCCGGAGAAGACTCATGAGAGTTTGTTGGACTGCAAGTAGAGCAAACCAGCCAATCCTAAAGGAAATCAACCCTGAATATTCATTGGAAGGACTGATGCTGAAGCTGAAACTCCAATCCTTTGGCCACCTGATGCAAAGAGCCGACTCATTGGAAAAGACCCTGATGCTGGGAAAGATCAAAGGCAAAAGGAGAAGGGGGCGGCAGAAGGTGAGGTGGTTGGATGGCATCACTGACACAATGGATATGAATTTGAGCAAACTCTGGTGATAATGAAGGATAGGGGAGCCAGAAGTGCTGCAGTCCATGGGGTCGCAAAGAGTTGGACCTGACTTAGTGACTGAACAACACCTGGCTTTCTGGGCCTCTAGCCTAATGGCAGATTGTGGGACTTGTCAGTCTCCATAATTCCAGGACACTGGGGTGGGGGTGGGATGCTGGGTGTTGGTGAGCCTCCAGTTGCCTGTGTTATTTCATTCCAGCTCCCCTCAGCCTGAACTTGCTGGCAACTAAGAAATAGCTGTGGAATGAAAACTTGGAAGGAATTCATTCATTCAACAAATACTGATTGAGTTCCAGCTCTAAAAGGGAGGGTCTGGTGAGAAACGTGTGGTTTGGATCCTGGGTTATTCCTGCTCTACTGAGTACTTAGTATTGTGTTCCTAATATGGGCCAAGCATTCAGTATGTGCCTACTTAACAGGTGCTGAATGACAGAAGGCATTGTGCAGTGATTGGCAAGACACATCACTTTGCCTTACCTCAGTTCTTCATCTCTGAAATGGGCATAATAATGACCTTGTCCTGGGACTGCCCTGGTAGTCCAGTGGCTAAGACTCTGCAGTCCCAATCCAAGAGGTCCAGGTTTGATTGCTGGTCAGGAAGATCCCTTGGAGAAGGAGATGGCAACCCACTCCAGTATTCTTGCCTGGAAAATCTCATGGACAGAAGGACCTGGCGGGCCACAGTCTATAGGGTCACAAAAAGTTGGACAGGACTTAGTGACTGAGCACACACAGGAGCTAGATCCCACATGCTGTAATAAAGAGCTTATGTGATGCAACTGAAGATACCATATGGCACAAGTAAAAGATGCTGCAACAAGGACCCTGCACAGACAAACAGACACACATACACACACACACACGCACCCCAGCAAAAAAATAGCCTGTCCTCAAGTGGATATGAAGAGATGGTGCAGACGGTGTGCAGAGCTGGTGTCTCATAGATTCCCTACCAGTGCTAGCTTTGACCATGATGGGATTTTTAATTTATTTTTGGTGGGAGGATAATTGCTCCACAGTATTGCATAGGCTTCCACCATACGTCAACATGAGTCAGCCATAGGCACACATATGTCCTCTGCCCTTGAACTGCCCACCCACCTCCTTCCTGCCCTTTTAGGTGGTAACAGACCAGGTTTGAGGTCCTGAGACACACAGCCAATTCCCATCAGCTAACCGTCTTACACGTGGCAGCGTATGCTTCCATGCTACTCTCTCCATTCCCATGATGGAGGAAAGAGAATCCAGTCACCTAGCAGAGCCCAGGGGAGTTTTGATGTCCTAGTTCTGTGGCTCTTCACCTCCAACTCCGTGTCCACAGTGTCTGTGGAGGGAATGTCGCCTGTCATGGGACCCCAGCCACGACCTTCTGAGTGCTCAAAAGTCAATTTATGTATTGTGTGTACCATATGTAACATAGATAGCTAGTGAGAAGTTGCTGTGTAACACAGGGAGCCCAGCCTGGCACTCTGAGAGGACCTAAAGGGGTGGGGTGAGAGGTCAAGAGTATTAGTCGCTCAGCTGTATCTGACTCTTTGTGACCCCATGAATTTTAGCCTATCAGACTCCTCTGTCCATGGGGATTCTCCAGGCAAGACTACTGGAGTGAGTTGCCATTTCCTTCTCCAGGGGAATCTTCCCAACCCAAGGATCGAACTAATGTCCCTTACATTGCAAGGCAGATTCTCAACCACTGGACCACCAGGGAAACCCATGTGTGTCTGTTTCTAAGGGCATGCGTGTGTGCTAAGTTGCTTCATTCATGTCTGACTCTTTGTGACCGAGGAGCCTGACAAGCTCCTCTGTCCATGGGATTCTCCAGGCATAAATACTGGAGCGGATTGCCATGCCCTTCTCCAGGGGATCTTTGCAACCCAGGGATCGAACTGGCATCTCTTTTACATCTCCTGCATTGGCAGGCGGGTTCTTTACCACTATCGCCTCCTGGCAGGGAGTGGATAATCCCCAGAGAAGAATAAGAGATAATGAAGAGGGGAAGAAATGAGGGTGGAAAGAAAGAGCAGAGGAGAAGGGTGAAGGAAAGGGAGAGAGGAGACCGAGCTCTCTTTATGACGTTCTTTCCCTGCTTCTTTCAGAGACAGGGTGGCTCACCCTGAGTCCCGCAGCTGGGCGGGGGCAGCAAGACTGTGGACTACATGTGGGCTCCACATTTGGCCTTCCAGCTTCCACCAGCAAGAGTGTGGCCGATGGGACCTGGCCATTGTTATTCAGTTCAGGGAGCTGGATGCTGCCGGCTCACATGGAAATGAGTCTTCCAGTCCACTGAGCCCAATGCCGGCAGCTGGATAGCCCAGCAATCCTGGCTATGCCGCTGGCCCTGGAACAGGAGGAGCCTCCTGGGCTGGGTTCTTGGGTCACAGACCCTGGGGAGGTAGGGGAGGCAGGGCTGACCTTTCTTGAGACTGCCTGGGAGAAGAAACAAGAATCTAATGATGCCAGAGTCTTGAGCAGCTGGAGGATGGGGAAGCGTGAACTCTTTACAGTCTGTTCATGGGCTGCAGAAGCCTGTGCCAGACATGGACATAGCCTGCACTGGCCTGACAGCCTGGCAGCAGCTGCTGTGGAAGAAATTGCCGCCCACCTTCATTTCCAGCCGGCTTTGGGGGTCAGGAGCCAGCCCAGAGCCATGGGAAGAGCAGGAGGTGGCCCAAGTCAGGTGCAGCTGGAGCTCACATCCCCGCTCTGCATGGCCCGTCACCTCCCAGAGTCCCAGGTTCCCCATTTGTCAAATGCAGACAATCGCAGTAAAAGTGCATTTGCTGACATTTATGGAACACTTAACGGTTCCAAAATGCCTTAGGGCCTGAACTCTAATGCATCCTCATAACAGATGGTTACGGTTATTTATTTCTAAAACTTAGCGGCTTACAATGTCAATTGATCATTCTGTCCCTCACTCCTGTGGGCTGGTTGGGCTCAGCTGGTTGCTTCTGGCTGGGGTTGCTGCTGCAGTGGTGGATCAGGAGCAACTGGGACTGGAGTCATCTGAAAGCTCGACTGGGCTGGGTGTTTAAGGGGCTTCTTCCTTCCCAGCGTGGTCTTAGCCTTACTCTCTGCAGGGCTCTAAGCCTCCAGGACTTTTCCCTTTGACCCCATCACAGCACGGGGAGTGTATTAGTTTTCTGTTGCTTTTACAACGTGCGTGCTCAGTCGCTTCAGTTGTGTCTAACTCTTTGTGACCCCATGGACTGTAGCCTGCCAGGCTGCTCTGTCCATGGCAAGAATACTGGAGTGGGTTGCCATGCCCTCCTCCAGAGCATCTTCCTGACCCAGGATGGCACCCACGTTTCCCGTGTCTCCTGCATTGGCAGGCAGATTCTTTACCTGTGAGCCACTAGGGAAGTCCCCTTATTTTAGTTTTGATTTGCCTTGAATAAATGAATGAATCTTTACATCCACTTCCTGCCTGAGAGTGGCCACTCCTTGGCAAACGAGAGGAGAAATTCGATGGCTATTTTGGCCGCAAGTATCTCTGCTTTGGTTACCTAGGTTGCTGATTCATTAGCAGAGATTTACAATGTGTAATTTTTTTTCCTAGTCTGAGATAGACTACTCCTTTAGGCTGGGAAAACATTGGCGATGTATTTTCTAAATGCATTTTAGTTCCTTGGACATGCTTTTTAAAACGTTGGCTGTTTCATTAAGGTCTCAGTGGAGAAATCGTAATCATAAACAGAGGTGTCATTTACTGAGCTTCTACTATGTGCTGGAGAAGGCAATGGCACCCCACTCCAGTACTCTTGCCTGGAAAATCCCATGGACGGAGGAGCCTGGAAGGCTGCAGTCCATGGGGTCGCTGAGGGTCAGACACAACTGAGCGACTTCACTTTCACTTTTCCCTTTCATGCATTGGAGAAAGAAATGGCAACCCACTCCAGTGTTCTTGCCTGGAGAATCCCAGGGACAGGGGAGCCTGGTGGGCTGCCGTCTATGGGGTCACACAGAGTCGGACACGACTGAAGTGACTTAGTAGTAGTAGTACTATGTGCTAAGTGCTTTAGACTGGTTGCATCATTTAATCTCAACAGTTCTATGCGGTAGCACAGTGATCCTTATGGTAATAATAATATTAGTAATAATAATGGCAACAGCAGTACTGGCACTAACAAGCAATAATAGAAATAATAGCAAATATTTATTGAGCACTAGCTGCTCAGGGCCAGGCACTGTGCCCTGGGATGTACACAACATCCTTATCCCTTTGCTCACATGCTATTAAGGACATTTGGGCTGAATCTTGGGTATTGCCCACGGTTCTTGCCCTCCCTCTCAAATACAACTTTTTTTTTAGCAGAAAGAGACAAGTGCATCTGGGTGGTGCTAGTGGTAAAGAACCCCCCTGCCAATGAAGGAGACTTACAAGACACAGATTAGATCCCTGGATTGGGAAGATTCCCTGGAGGAGGGCAAGGCTCAGGGCTGTGGTCTTGGGGAGAGGAGAACTGGGTTCAAATCTTGGCTTTTCCATTTCCCAGCTGTGTGACTTTGTACAGGTGACTTTATCTCTCTGAGCCTCATCTTACTCATCCTTAAAATGGGAATAAGAACATTGTGGCGGGGTGCCACCAAGATATTTATTCTCTTTGTTCCCACCTTGTAGGGTCAGTTAGGGTTGCTGCATCTCTCTCTCTCTCTTTTTCCCACTGCATCTGTGGATGGAAATTCTGACGATAGTAGACAGCCCCTGCTCGATAGCCCTCTCCTCACAAATTTCTGTCTCCAGATTCTGGGAACTGCTTTCTCCTCACCCCAGGATTATCTCTCAACAAACTTAGCTCATCTTTCCCATCCCTTTGCCCTCTAACCCCTTAAGCTCTGTTTCTTGCAGCTCTCTAATTCTCCTTAGCAGCATCTTTTCTTGCTGGGTTCCATTCCTGCCACTGTGTGATAATCCAGTCCTCTCAACCCACTTCCTAAGGTATCAGCAAATAACTAATTTAGGCAGGGATTCTCACTGGGTGACCTGAGGGTTTTGTAGGATTTTGCATCTGTCTGCATTTTTTCTAGGAAGATGGTCTATAGCCTTCCTTCCTCTCCCTGCCCCTCACATTCTTCAAACATAAAAAGATTAAAAACCACTGGGTATTTGTCACTTCTCCCAGGATCATCTGATTTTACAGATGACTTTAGAATAGTCAAAGGAATGAATCTTTAATGGTGGAATTATTACAGAAGGTTGCACAGATCCTAGGGCTTGGCACAGCCTGCAGCATCTTCAGTTGGGCATTGCAGGCGGTGCTTGCCTGACATCAGAGCTTAATACATAGTTACAGATTTTATTATCCCAAAGTAGAAACACAAAGTCTGAGAGATTCATGTCGGATTATAAAAAGTCCAGACTTAACAATTCTCTAAAACTTTTTCAGAGTGAAGGAGAAAGGAAAATATTAATAAAAGATGACATGCTGAAATAAATGGACCCGAGAGCAGATAACAAAATAAATCTTGCAGCCAAGGAGTTTGGCTCCATGATAGAGGCAGGAGGATATTTAAGAGGGGGGAGGAAATGGATAAAAGAAAGGAATAGGCAAATTTCTCCCTCTTTTTTTTGAATATTTATTTATTTGGCTGTGTCAAGTCAGTTGCAACACGTGGAATCTTCATTGCATCATGCAGGATATTTTGTTGAGGAACATGGACTCTCTAATTGTGGCACCCGGTCTCCAGAGTGCTCGGGCTTCAGTAGTTGCATTGTGTGGGCTCAATTACTCCATGGCATGTGGGATCTTAGTTCCCTGACCAGGGATTGAACCTGTGTCCCCTGCATTGTAAGGTGGATTCTTAACTGCTGGACCACTGGGGAAGTCCCTCTCCCTCTTTTCTTGGAGTGACCCAATCTCTGCCTTCGGGAGTCAGAAAACAAAGTATGTGTGCCCTTATCTCTCTTAGCAAGGTCAGGTGGGCCAACATCAGGGGGAAGGTTGATCTTTTAGGGATGGAATCCTTCTCCCTTTTAAAAAGATATTGATTTATTTGGCTGTGTTGGGTCTTAGCTGCAGCATGTGGGATCTAGTTCCCTGACCAGGGATCAAACCCAGGTCACCTGCATTGGGAGCATGGAGTCTTAGCCACTGGACCACCAGTGAAGTCTCCTCACCCTTTTTTCTTTCTCCTTCCCCTACCTTTTCTGTCCATCCCTGCCTTTTGTCTGTCTTAATTAAGTCTTGACTAGATGCTTGGTGGGGTGGTAGGCAATTTACCAGCATTATCTCAGATTTGCACCTTGCCAGCTATGTGACCTTGAGTGAGTGACATAACCTCCCTGAGATTAAGTTTCTTTTGTTCGTGGAGAGGTTATAGGGCTTGCATGATATAGTACATCTGAAGCCATAGGTACAGCGTCTACAAGCAGCAGTCCATTAATAAATGTTCTCCTTCTTCTCCTTGTAACACAATTAGCCAGCCCCTAATGCATCTAATTAATAAATGTGCATTTGAAAGAGACTGACACAGTGAACAAGGAACAGTGCTCCCTTTTATTGCCTGCAGGAGGGTATCTGGACACAATGGACTGAAGCTGCCAATTTTAAAATAAGGTGGGATCTTGATTCTTTTTTTTTTTTTTTTTTTTTTTATAATTGGTTAATGTCCTTTATTTTTTTTTTTTTTTTCTTTTATTTATTTATTTTTTTTTAATTTTATTTTATTTTTAAACTTTACATAACTGTATTAGATTTGCCAAATATCAAAATGAATCCGCCACAGGTTTACATGTGTTCCCCATCCTGAACCCTCCTCCCTCCTCCCTCCCCATTCCATCCCTCTGGGTCTTGTTTTAAGGTGTGGAGTAGGCAGGGGTAGTTTCTGAAATGCAAATGTGCATTGTGTTGCCATGACAAAGATGTTGTAAGGAAATAGAAAACCGCAGAACTTCAGAGCCAGAACAGATTTCAAACCAAATTACTCTATTTTCCAAGCCCAAACTGGGACAGAGGGTCAGAAGGGTACAAGCGATCTTCTGGGGACAGCGGGACAGAGTCATATTGTCTAGAGTTTGAGATGCTATCTTTTAGATGCTTTAACATATCTGAAAATAGAATGCCTTTTGTGTGCATTTAATGTAGCTTTTTTTTTTTAAAGTCTGAAAAAGCTATTATACCCAACCTGCATCTATAGGCAATGGTGTTTTAAGATGGAGCAAATATGGTTTTGAAATCTAAGCTGACACTGCTGGAATCAATGATCAGTCCAAAATGGGGCTTATTCTCTTCTGTACTATGAGGAGGTAGACCAGTTGACCATTCGATGTCTAGCACAAGTGTGCCCTACTACCCTTCAGCTTCTATTTTCACATGGCTCCATCTTCTCATGCTTCTGTCTCAAGGGCCCTTGGGGCTGACAGTATGATCTGCCTGTGCATGGGGGAGGCTGGAAGTGTAAGAGAGTTGATGGCCCTGGAAGCAGCCCTTGGTCAACACGGCCTGGGATTTGCTGGAAAATAACCCCAGATTGCTTGCCCTTTAGATGGGAAACTCTGAGATGTGCCCAGCATTCCCCAGTGGTACCCAGCTCCAGTTTGCACACAGGGCATCTTGCTCCATAATGCATCCCTGGCTGCCTTCCCCTCCTCCCCTGTTTCATTTTCCTCCTCCTCCTGCTCGTGCATCTTGGGTCCCCTCCCAAATAAATTACTTGTGCTACAATCCTTGTGTGATGGCTCAGTAAAAATTGTTTTTATCAAAGTAGAGTTGATTTACAATTTGTGTTAATCTCTGCTGTAGAGCAGAGTGATTCAGTTATACATACATATATTCTTTTCCTTTATGGTTTGCAATAGGATATTGAATATAGGTGCCTGTGCTATATAGTGGGGCTTTGTTGTTTATTCATCCTACCTATATTAGTTTTCATCTGTTAATCCCAGACTCCCATTCCATCACCCCTCACCCCTTGGCAACCACAAGTCTGTTCTCTATGTCTGTGAGTGTGTTTCTGTTTTGCAGATAGGTTATTTGTGTCATATTTGAGAGTCAGCATATTGTTGCTCTTCAGTTGCTAAGTCATATCCGACTCTTTGGGGCCCAATGAACTGCAGCCTGCCAGGCTTCCTTGTCCTTCACTATCTCCTGGAGTTTGCTCAAATTCATGTCCATTGAGTTGGTGATGCCATCCATTCACCTCATCCTCTATTGCCCCCTTCTCCTCCTGCCCTCAGTCTTTCCCAGCATCAGGGTCTTTTCCAATGAATCGTCTCTTCACATCTGGTGGCCAAAGTATTTCAGCATCAGTCCTTCTAGTGAATATTCAGGATTGATTTCCTTTAAGATCGACTGGTTTGATCTCCTTGATGTCCAAGGGACTTTTAGGAGTCTTCTCCAGCACCACAGTTTGAAAGCAACAATTCTTTGATGCTCAGCCTTCTTTATGGTCCAACCAATGTCATAGAAAAGCTATGACAAAGCTAGACAGCATATTAAAAAGCAGACACGTTATTTTCCCAGTAAAGGTCTCTATAGTCAAAACTGTGGTTTTTCCAGTAGTCATGTAGAAATGTGGGAGTTGGACCATAAAGAGTCCATATATACAAGATATCATACATGTGTCGCTCTCTTTCTGACTTCTCTTAGTGTGTGTGTGTTGGTTCATTTTTGGTGTCAACTTGACTGGGTCACTGGTCGCCCAGCTAGCTGGTAAAACATTATTTCTGAGAGTGTCTGTGAGGGTGATTCTGGAAGAGATTAGCATTTAAACCAGTGGACTCTGCAAAGCGGATGGCCCTCCCCAGTGTGGGTGACTCCACTGAGAGCCTGACTAGAGCAAAAGGCAGAGGAAGGGTGAATTCACTCTCCCTGACTGTTGAGCTGGGACACTGCTCTGTTCCTGTCCTGGTTCTTGGGCCTTCAGACCTGGACTGGAATCTACAGCATCAGCCCTCTGGCTCTCAGGCCTTTCCACTCCACCACTGTGGTGTTGGAGAAGACTCTTGAGAGTCCCTTGGACTGCAAGGAGATCAAACCAGTCAATCCTAAACAAAATCAAGCCTGAATATTCACTGGAAGAACTCATGCTGATACTGAAGCTCCAATACTTTGGTCACTTGATGTGAAGAACTGACTCATTGGAAAAGACCCTGATGCTGGGAAAGATTGAAGGCAGGAGGGGAAGTGGGCAGCAGAGGTTGGATGGCATCATTGATAAATGGACTTGAGTTTGAGTAAGCTCTGGGAGATGGTGAAGGACAGGGAAGCCTGGTGTGCTGCAGTCTATGGGGTCACAAAGAGTCGGACATGACTGAGACTGAAGAACAACTGGCTTTCTGGGCTTCCAGCTTGATGGCAGATTGTGGGACTTCTCCATCTCCATAATTCTATGCCTCCATCCCTTGTGATATCTGTGTCCTATTGGTTCTGGTCTCTGGAGAATCCTCATTGTCTCAAGAACTACTCCTGGGGAACCCAGCCTAGGACAGCTGGCCACCTGTGACTCTACAGGAGCTTCTTGACTGCAGAGACAGGTATTGTGAAGTCTTTCTTTAGGGGATCTTTTTAATACTGAAATAGCTGAGCAGCTGTGAAAGCAGTGGAAAGAGAATTCCTTTACTTTTAAAAAAAAATATTTATTTATTTATTTGGCTGCATTGGGTCTTAGTCGTGGCACGTGGGATCTTCATTACATCATGTGGGATCTTTTGCTGTGGTGCTTGGGCTCAGCAGTTGTGGACCATGGGCTTAGATGCCCTACGGCATGTAGGATATTAGGATTCCCAGGTGGCGCTTGCAATAAAGAACCTCCCTGCAATGCAGGGAGTAAAGAACATTTCCTGCATTGCAAGACAGATTCTTAATCACTGGACCACCAGGGAAGTCCCCCAAGAGGCAGTTTCTGCAACAGGGATAATTTCTACCTCCCTGGCTTGTTATGAAGCTTAAATGAGATCCTGTCTTTCAAGAGCTCATTGAGTGGCTACATCCTTCATCACTGAATGGATCTTTGACTCTGTTGTTTGAGCAACAGTGAGGAAGTTCTGGATCCTGAGGCTACATTGAGATGGGAGCATCTGGTGAGGAGCTAGGGTCCCTTCAGAGGCTCCTGGGCAGAGCATCCTCACTTCCCAGTGAGGTTGATGATGTGCCCTGTGCTGCTGTTCTGTGAACATCCCAGCCCTGGATCCCTGAACTTCACCCGAGTGAGTGAATCCATTTTCAAGTTGTGGTGGAGCAGGGCATAACTGGAAGAAGTCAACAGTGGCTGAGTCCACCATGGAGAAGACACAGAACTCCTTAAATCCAGGCTCACCTTTTCAGATCAGCAGGGACTTCTAGCTCAGTGAAATTCTACCTGCAGGAAGCATTTGTCTGTGGGGTAGCTGAGAGAAGAAAGGAGAAAGGAAAAAAATACAGAAAGGAGAGGGAGATAGTGATTAGGCGATGAGCCCAGGTAAACATACTGAATTCTGCTTCTTCCTTTGCTTTGAACTTGCTGTGTGACTTCAAACGTATCTTTGTTCCTCTCTGGTCCCAGCAACTGTAGTGTATTTTTTTTTTTTTTTTAATTCTAAGGCTGACCATTCAATAGGTTCATCTCATCTGACCTGACCTTTCCTGGGTTTATTTCAGAGGAAAAAGTTCATATTCAGGTTCAGTTTAGCTTGTGACTCAGGAAAGATGTCTAGGTAGTCCTTCATTCTGCTGCTAAGTCGCTTCAGTCGTATCCGACTCTGTGAGACCCCATAGACGGCAGCCCACCAGGCTCCCCCGTCTCTGGGATTCTCCAGGCAAGAACACTGGAGTGGGTTGCCATTTCCTTCTCCAATGCATGAAAGTGAAAAGTGGAAGTGAAGTCACTCAGTCATGTCGAACTCTTAGCAATCCCATGAACTGCCCCCCCACCAGGCTCCTCCGGCCATGGGATTTTCCAGGCAAGAGTACTGGAGTGGGGTGCCATTGCCTTCTCCGGTCATTCATTCTAGCAGCGTTTAATTGAGCACCTACTGTGTACCAGGCTATGCCACCCTAGGCTCCAGGAGCTCATGGTTAGAGGGTGGTGGAGAAGCAAACAGGCACACAAGCAGGTCATTACAACGCAGCCCAATGTGTGCTGGAGGGTGGGCGGGGGCTCTCAGGGCTGACTCTGCCCGAAGATTTCAGAAAAGAGCCAGCAGTTTTTTTTTTTAAATTATTTTTAATTGAAGGATAATTGCTTTACAATATTGTGTTGATTTCTGCCAAACATCAACATGAATCAGCCATAGGGATACATTTGTCCCCTCCCTCTTGAGCCTCCCTTCCACCTCCCAGCCCATCTCACCCCCTAGGTTATTACAGATCCCTGGTTCAAGTTCCCTGAGTCACACAGCAAATTCCCACTGGCTATCTATTTTACATATGTTAAAATATATACACATGTTATACATATATTAGAGTATATGTTATTCTCTCCATACATCCCACCCTCTCCTTCCTCCATGTCCTCTCCGTGTCCATAAGTCTGTTCTCATTGTCTGTGTCTCCATTGCTGCCCTGCAAATAGGTTCATCACTACTATCTTTCTAGATTCCACATATATGCGTTAATATACAATATTTGTTTTTCTCTTTCTGACTTACTTCACTCTGTATAATAGGCTCTAGGTTCATCCACCTCATTAGAACGGACTCAAATGAGTCCCTTTTTAATGACTGAGTAATATTGCATTGTATATATGTACCACAGCTTCTTTATCCATTCATCTGTTGATGGACATCTAGGTTGCTTCCATATCCTAGCTATGTAAATAGTGTGAGGCAGCAGTTTTTATTAGTAATAACAGCTGCTGATCTTTGCTAAGTCTTTCCCATGTGCTAGTTTCTGTGCTAAGTGATTTGCAAACAGTATTCTGCTAAACTTCCCTTTAGCCCTAGGAGGTAGGTGCTGCTATTCATTCTAGTTTACAGATGAGAAAGTCAAGGATCAGAGAGGTTAAGTAACTTGCAACAGGTCACAGAGCTAGTAAGAGGTACAGTTGGGATGTGAGCAAACTGTGGGTCCATAACCCAAATCCTGGCCCCTGGCTCGTTTTTATAAATAAAGTTTTATTGGAACATAGACACATCCCTGTATTTACATATTATCTGCAAGTGCTTTCACACTATGGTGGCAGAATTGATTAGCTGTGATAGAGACCTAACAGCCTGCAAAACTGAACATAGTTATCTGGCCTTTACCAAAAGGTTTGCTGAGCTCTGCTTTATTACATCAAGTCATTTCATTCCCACGACAACACAATAATTGCCCCCACTATATCACGTGGGGAAACCAGGCACAGAGAAGCAAAGTTGCTTATCCGAGGTCACACAGCAGAGCTGGGGTTAACACTCTGGCCCCAGTTTGGTCCAGACGCTGTGCTCTAACCATTTTATCCCACTACCTTTGCAGTCAAACCAGCAAGATCTGCTCTTTATGCTTGATTTTAGTGTACAGCAGGAGGAAGAAGGCAATGGCATCCCACTCCAGTACTCTTGCCTGGAAAATCCCATGGATGGAGGAGCCTGGAAGGCTGCAGTCCATGGGGTCGCTGAGGGTCAGACCCGACTGAGCGACTTCACTTTCACTTTTCACTTTCATGCATTGGAGAAGAAAATGGCAACCCGTTCCAGTGTTATTGCCTGGAGAATCCCAGGGACGGGGGAGCCTGGTGGGCTGCCGTCCGTTGAGTTGCACAGAGTCAGACACGACTGAAGCGACTTAGCAGCAGCAGCATCAGGAGGAAGAAAAAAAAGGTACTCGTTAGAACCGGCTACCAGCAGATGTCAAAATATTTTCTGTGGTACCAGAGATGCATGTTGGGAAGGAAAATCTTGGGGAACCAGAACTTTCAATATTTATCTCTGTGGTGACCACATAGTGGGAACTTTGGCAGCTCGCCCAAAATGGTCTGTCGGTGGGAGGCTGTGGGGAGGGGCTGGAAAAAATGGTTTGTAGTAGAACTGAGCCCGTGGGGCTGCTGCAAGGATTAAATCAAGTGATAGACACGAGGTGCCCAGCACTGTGCCTGCTGAGGTCCCTGCAGGTATTTGCTATCATGTGTCCTCAAGAGCTGTTTCCAAGCAGTGTTCTTAGTTCCCAGCAGCATCTGGTTCACTCGCTGGCTTCTCTCTCAGCTTTGGGTCTTGGCGTGCTCAGTTCTCCCTGGATTTGCTCACCTGGGAGCTGAGACCCGTGTCTGCCCAGCTCTCCTAGGTTGTGCAGCCTCAAATCGGGTGTCATGTGGGCAGGGGTGCTCCTTGACTGCTCCACCCCTGGACTGTGTGTGCATTCCCCTGTTCTGTTACAGCTCAGTCTCCCCCAATTATATGAGGCTGGGTCGAGGTGGTGAGAGTGCAAGATCCTAGCCCCTAGACCAGCAGTCAGTGACAACGGCCCTGGCCCCTTGGCTTTGCAGAAAAGAATTCTCACGAAGATGGAAAGTAGTGAAACAAGTATTTATTAAGAGAAAAAAAGAGTACAAGTACATGTTGGATAGATATATGGGCAGACTTAGAAAGAGAGTCGCTGAGTCACACCCTCGTGGTAGTTTGAATTACCTTTATGGGGCATTCCTTCCGGTTTCCTTTGGCCAATCATTTTGATTTGTCTGGTTCACAGTCCATATTTGGTATAGCTCAGGATCCTCCCACATGTGTGCACGTATCTCTTAACCAAGATGGATTCTACAGCAAAGGCCTATGGGTAGAGCATCCCTTGACATCACTCCCCCTTTGACCTCCAAGGATCCTTTCTGTGCACGTGTGGTTGGGGAGTTCTCCTGACTTTGGGAATGAGAAATACGTGGCCTGGGCAGGGCCCAGCCTGCTGTTTTAATTGTCCCGTTATTCTCATCTTGGAATTTCGGTCCACAGGGAATGAATCTCCAGTAGGTTTACCATGGGGGTGGAGGTGGGAGTCTACCTCTGGCCTCAGGGTCATCCTTACTGTTGGATGCTGAGCAGTATCCCTGCTCTCTTCCCACTTGATGCCAGTGACGTCTCCCCCCACCCTCCAACAGTGACAACCGAACTGTTCTCCACACATTGCCAACTGTCCCCGGGGGCGGGGACACAAAATCATGGTTTAGCTTAAACTTCAGAAATGCCTCTTTATGGTTGTGTTCACAAAACCACTGCTTTATAGACTAAAGTTACTAAATTACTAAGAGTAAGTTTTGACTTTTGGTGACTTCTTCCTAGCTTAATGGCTCAGAACTTCCCTGGTACGCTGCTGTGGAACCGCCCAGTGGGGCAGATGAGTTCCTGCAGCCAGAATTCCTGGGTTTAAACCCCAGCTCTGCTCTTTATTAGCTCTAAACCTCTAGGAAATTGCTTACTCTCACTGAGCCTCAGCTTCCTCATCTGTAAAATGGGGAGTAATTTTAGTATCTACCCTACAAGGTTGTCACAGTATTGAATTGAACAAGTGCTCTTGTTCAGTCACTGGGTCGTGTCCATCTCTTTGTGACCCCATGAACTGCAGCACGCCAGAATTCCCTGTCCCACACCATCTCCCTGAGTTTGCCCAAGTTCATGTCCATTGAATTGGTGATGCTTTCCAACCACCTCATCCTGAGTGAGCGCATAAAGTGCTGATGAGAGAACTTCATGGGAACTTCTGGTGATCCAGTGGCTAAGACTTCACTCTCTCAATGCAGGGGGCCCAGGTTGGATCCTTTGTTGGGGAACTAGATCCCACATCCTGCAACTAAGACTTCACATGCTGGAAGTATAAGATCTGGCCTGCCCCAATGAACACTGATGATCCTTGGTGATGCAACTGAGACCAGGTGCAGCCAATAAATAAAAATAAAATAAATCTTTTTAAAAAAGAGAATACTCTGCAAGGAATACTACTATTATTTCCACGTGGCTCCAAGAGTTGTTGAAAATCCCCAAGCTTGGAATTAAAAAAAAAATTAGTTTGTTCTCGTCGCCTGGCCTGCCATGGGCAAACTCCACGAATTCTGAAACCTCTTCCCCAGGAGAATGAAAGCCTTGGAGAAGATATAAAAGCAATGGCTCTTTTTCTGTTGCTTACCTTGTTTAAAGTGGTCAAATTACGGATCATCAAAGGAGAATGGATCTCGGAGGAGCAGGGGTGGCGTCCCCTTTCGGATGGCTCTCCTTATTAACTCCCATGTCATTGTTTGGCGGGCACTTACGGGCTGGGGAAATGACAGCCACATTTTTCTAGGCTGAAGTGGAACACACTACGAGGTGGATAAGTGAGCTAATGGGTGGCAATCATTCTGCACAGTGCCTGCCACGTGGTAAACACTTTGTAAATGTCAGCAGTTGTCCCTCGTGTGGGATGCGAGTTGCTCCTGCCTGGGGGTAATGGTGTTGGAAACCTGCTGTGTGCTGATTGACAGCTCCCCCCACCCACACCCCCAAGATGTGGACCACCGAGCCGGACCTTATTTGGAAAAAGGTTCTTTGCAGGTGCAATTGAATTAAGATCTCAAGATGAGATCACCCTGGATGATCCGGTTGGCCCCAATCCAACAACTGGTGGATTTGAAAGAGGAGAAGATAACAGGTGAGAGAGAACACCATGTGAGGATGGAGGAAAAGAGTGAAACAGGGAGGAACAGAATCTGACTCCACGTTGGATCTTATTTCTTTTACGTTAACCTTTGCTTGCCATTGATTTTGTTACTATAATCACGGAAAGGATGCTGTCTATAGCCATAAGCATATGTAATGGCCTGCCTCGGGGAACCCTGTGTCCTCTGAAAGTTAAAGTGTCTTTGTTTAGCTCACAGGAAGACCTTCTGACCCTGTCCACCTGTGAATGGTGGGAAGAAGTTACAAACACATAGCCTCCCTAAGGCTGGCCAAGCCAGAAGAGAGTTTGCAAGACTTAAGGCCGTTTTTTTACTTTACTTTACTTCCTCACCTCCTCTCCCTCTCTGTTCTATAGAAGACACTGGCCTCCAGACCCCAAGAAGATGGTGCTCTAGAACTCTAGTCCTCCATCTCCGCGGATGCCCAGCTTTCTGAATAAAGTCGCTAATCCTTGCCTCAACACTTCATCTCCTGATTTCCTGGCTTGTTGTGCCATGAGCAGAATGAATTTGGACTCGGTAACCACTGGAGTGATACATCTACACCCCCCAGCCGAGGACTGCTGAGATTGTGGCTGCCCCCAGATGCGGAGGGACAAGCGTGGAGCAGATTCCTCCTTACTGCCCTCGGAGGGGACCAGCCCGCTGACACCGTGACCTTGGGCTTCTGGCCTCCAGAAGAGTGAGAGAATACATTTCTGTGGAATTAAGCTGCCCACTTTCTGACACTTTGTTACAGCAGCCACAGAAACTAATAAAACACCCTATTTGGATGGTATACTTTTCCTTTTTAAAAAAATTTTTTATTTTATTCAAGTACAGTTGATTGACAATGTTTTGTTAATTTCTGCTGTACAACACAGTGATCCAGTTTACATATATATGGATATTGTTTTTCACACTCTTTTCCATCATGATTTATCACAGGATATTAAATATAGTTCCCTGTTATTTGTCCATCCTATATATAATAGCTTGCATCTGCTAATCCCAAACTCCCAATCTATCCCTCCACCACCTCCCTCCTCCTAGGCAACCACAAAGTCTGTTCTCTATGTCTGTGGGTTTATTTCATAGATAAATTCATTTGTGTCTTTATACACACACACACACACACACACACACACACACATATGTATATGTATACATGTACATATATTTTTTGGCTGTGTCCCATGGCTTGTGGGATCTTGGTTCCCCAGCCAGGGATTGAACCTGTGCCCTTGGCAATGAAAGCACTGAATCCTAACCATTGGACTGCCAGTGAATTCTGTCATACTTTAGATTCCACATATAAGTTATATGCTATTTGTCTTTCTCTAACTTAGCTTCACCTAGTCTGATAATCTCTAGGTCCACCTATGTTGCTGCAAATGGCATTATTTCATTCTTTTTTATGGCTGAGTAGTATTCCATTACATATATCAATATAATGCCTGTCAACACTCAGGTTGCGTCCATGTCTTGGCTATTGTAAATAATGTTGCTATGAAGAGTGTGTGCCATTCTTTGGGCATGAAAGGTCATTCTAAGTGGTCTCTAGACTTGACATTTTATAACTTCAAATCTTGTTGTGGAAAATTACTTCTCTTCAAATTTCCTCTCATTCCTCTGATTATTCAAAGCCAGAAGTCTTGGTCTGGCATCATCTGTCTTTGTTACTGATCTTCCATTCTTTTTTTAATTTTAAAAATTATTTGGTTCTTTATTTTTGGCTGCGTTGGGTCTTCCTTGCTATGTGTGGGCTTTTCTCCAGTTGTGGCGACTGGGGACCACTCTTCCTTGAGCTGCATGGGTTTCTCACCGTGGTGGCTTCCCTTGTTGCGGAGCACAGGCTCTAGGTGCTTGGGCTTCAATATCTGCAGCACTCGGGCTCAGTCGCTGCAGTGTGTGCACCCTAGAACTCGCGGGCTTCAGTGGTTGCGACGTGCAGGCTCTGTGGTTGCGGCCTGCAGGTTCTAGAGTGCAGGCTTGGTAGTTGTGGTGCAGTGGCCTACTTGCTCTGCGGCATGTGGAATTGTTCTGGACCAGGGATCAAACCCATGTTCTCTGCACTGGTAGGTGGATTCCTACCCACTGTACCACCAGGGAAGTCCCTGATCTTCCATTTAAATAAGACAGAACAGTCCTCAGGTGCAGAGCCTTTTGTGGACCCCAGGAGCTAGATTTTCATGGTATTTATTTTTTATGGCTGGTTATGGTAATTATTACACCAGTTTTTCATTAATATTAATAAAAGGTCTTATTGGAAAAGTTATTTATTTATTGATGTAAGAAAAACAATTGCTTTAAGGAAAAATATTAAGTAAGTGATTACAGATTTTGCCTAACATGGTGAAGGTGGTATGAACCATCTGATGTCAGGGATACTGCTTTAATTAGAGGTGTGTGTGTGTCTGTGTGTGTTTGTGTGTGTGTGTGTATCACACAGCTCATGAATTTACTTTTCTAACCGTACAGGAAGTCCCTGAGATACAAGTGTTTATGAACCAAGGTAAATCATTTTGAACAGCAAACAGCAGTGCAAAATTAAGATCTCTCAACAATTAAAGGGGAAAGCTGTCACCTGTTATGAAACATCATTGGAATTAATAAAGTAGCAAGAAGGTTATTTTCAAAAGGCATCAAAATGGTATCAACAGCCCCAAAACTAGGTGCACCTTCTCTCCTCTTTGGGTAGGTGGTAGCCAGCCAGATGACCTTGACTTGACTTTGAATGGAACTTGCCTTGTGGTTGGTAACCATGTTTAATGAGGGGAGCCTGTAGAGAAAAGATAGATGCCTCGAATCCACCCTTTACTGAAGAATCAGAATGAACTCAGCCATGCAGAGGATGCTTACTGAAATCTCATAATCGCAGACAGAAGGTGGGGAGGAGTCCTTTATATGACAGAGAATTGGAAATGCTAAAGCCCTTCTGAAGGGCTGTGCCTCTTTCAAACGATGAAGTCCTTCTGCAAGATGACTAGCCTGGACTCTGAAAAAGTGTCAGTGACATGAACATTAAAACAAGGCAGTGGGGCTGTTCTAGGTTAAAAGAAACTAAAGGGATATGACATCTAAGTGAAATACATGACACTTGATTGAATTCTGGATTAAACAAAGAAAAGTGGTATCACTGAGATATTACTAAAAATATATCACTGGAGTTGCTAGGAGGATGTTAATATGGGCCACATATAAGGCAACATTATTGTATAACGTTGAAGCTCTTGGCTGTGATAAGGGTGTTATTACACATGGAATATGTTGGAGAATGTACTTGTTATTAGGAAATGTATGCTGAATTATTCAGGAATGAAATATTTCAAATTGTTTTCACATAGTTCAGCAAAAACCAAAACACAGGTAAGCAAATGTGGCAAAGTGTTAATGACTGATAAATCTAGATGAACCTAGGTGCCCATTACCCTATTATTTTAAATTTCCTATAGGATGACAAATTTTCAAAATAAAGAGTTGGGAAATGGGGCTAGACTTATTGCTTTGTAGTTTTGCTTGCTTTTATGGAAATAAGAATTCGGCAATTTAACTGTGTCAATAGAGCTCCTAAAGTGAATCACTTGTTTTTAAAGCACTTCCTGGGCCTTCCTTGGTGGTCCTGTGGTTGCAAATCCACCTTCCAAGGCAGGGGACACAGGTTTGATCTCTGGTTGGGGAACTAAGATCCCGTATACCATGGGCCAGCTAAGCCTGTGTGCTGCAAACTACTGAGCCCATGAGTTATGGAGCCAGGGCATCACAGCTAGAGAGGAGCCCGCGAGCTGCAACCAAGCCAGACTGAAGAATCCACGTGCTGCATCTGAGACCTGATGCAGCCAAAAATGAAAAGTAAATTAAATAAATACAAAAAAATAAAGCACTTCCTTTGTGTGAGCAAAGCTCTAAGGGAAAAAGATTCCCTTCTAGGCTTCAGAGGCATTAATAGACAACAGATGCTCCCTTTGTATCATGGATTTTCTGCTCTGTTGGGTCCAGGACAGGATGCTGCTGCTATCCTCATCCCCTAGGCATCTCAGGCTTATGCCACCTCTCTCTTGTACCAGGGCAGTGATTCTGATTGTCTCAGCAAGGTTGGCAAATGAATAGCACACACAGTGCTGGCTCCTACTCTTGTATCTGTAGAAGACATCACTAATCAATTTCAACACAATACTCCAGCCAGTCACCACTAATCAATCTTAGAGAAATGGTCACTTGATATCCCAGGCAATTGTTTTCAAGCACAAGAAGTATGAGTCTGAGTTACTCTAAACCTGGTACAGATGGTATCCAGGTTGTCATGGTGACTCAGCCCTCTCCACTTGCTTTCTCCCACCAACATAATAAAACAGGATGTTATCCTGCCCCAGATGTTTTTAAACATTTAGTGGGACCTCAGGGTACTCCTGTGTACTCGCCAGAAGATTGGCTTCCACATTTGGGGCTGCTACTGCTCAGAGGGTGCTGTCACCAAGTTGATGGGTGCTGTTCCCTCTGCCAGGGGCATCTCTTTTCTATTCTTCTGAATTTCTTCTAGCTTATCCACTGGGGCTCTGGGCACCAACACTTAAAAAAAAACCTTGGGACAAATGGATGAGGAAGTTGTGGTTCATATACTCAATGGAATATTACTTGGCTATAAAAAAGAATGCATTTGAGTCACTTCTAATGAGGTGGATGAAACTGGAGCCTATTATATGGAATGAAGTAAGTCAGAAAGAGAAATACCAATACAGTACATTTAACGCATATATATGGAATTTAGAAGGATGGTAACAATGATCCTATATGCAAGGCAGCAACCGAGACACAGATGTAAAGAGAAGACTTTTGGACTATGTGGGAGAAGGTGAGGGTGGGATGACTTGAGAGAATAGCATTGAAAACGTGTATATCACCATATGTAAACTAGATGACCAGTGCAAGTTCCATGCATGAAGCAGGGCACTCAAAGATGGTGCTCTGGGACAACCCAGAGGATGGGGTGGGGAGGGAGGTGGGAGGAGGGAGGAGGGAGGTGGGAGGAGGGAGGAGGGAGGTGGGAGGAGGGAGGAGGGAGGAGGGAGGAGGGAGGAGGGAGGAGGGAGGATGGGGGACATATGTACACCCATGGCTTATTCATGTCGATGTATGGCCAAAACCACCACAATATTATAAATTAATTAGCCTCCAATTAAAATAAATTAATAATTAAAAAAGTAACTTGGGAATTCCCTGGTGGTCCAGTGGCTAGGATTCAGCACTTTCACTGCCGTAGCTGGGGTTCAGGTTCTGGCGGGGGAAATAAGATCCTGCAAGCTGCCTGACACTGACAACAGCAGCAGCAGCAGCAAATCGAGGTATATTTTACATATCATATATTTTATCCATTTTAAGTGTACAATTTGACAATTTTTTTTAGTAAATTCACCGAGTTGGGCAACTGTTGCCACCCGCCAGTGAGATCCATCACAGCCATTAACCAAGGCCTTTAGACTCAGACCAGAACTTTACTCCATGGACCCCTGGTTCTTAGGTCTACGGGAACTACGCCTCCGGCTTTCCTGGGCCCCCAGCTTGCAAACAGGAGATCGTGGGACTTCTCAGCCTCTGTAATTGAGCCAATCCCTCATGATAAATCTTCCCATATTGTTAGATACATCCTATTAGTTTTGTTTCCCTGGAGAATCCTGGCTAATTCTGAGGCTACCCTGAGAACTGGTCATTTTCCCTTTCCGTCTCTGAGAGTAAACAGGAGAAGGAAGCACAGATGTGCTCTGGGCTTGCTTTGCAACCTGCATGGCTGGAGTCTGCACCCGGGCCCGGGGCTGCAGCCTGCAGCTGCTGGTGTCAGTAAAAAGGCCTCTCTTTGCTTGTTTTTTCAATGGTTCATCCTGGCAGCGGAATGTGCAGAGGACGCTGGCAGATGGAGCGGAGGGGAAGCCAGTGGAGAGAAACACCTGGAGAGATGCTCCATGGATGGGAATCCAAATAGGGAGTCTTTTTACCCAAAGCAGACACCATGGACCTTGATTTTGGAGCTGGTGGAGATGGGAGGCACACTGGGGAAGCACCACAGATCTGCCCGGAATGCTTATTAAGCTCCTGTTGTTTGTTAGGCTATAATCTCTGGAGAGCCCACAGTACACAGAGCCCTGGTTCAAAACCCGAGGTGGATTACCTCTCGAGCATCCCTCAAGGATGATCTTCCTTCTTTTCTTTTTTTCCCTTTATTTCTGCCATGCTGTGTGGTCTTCGTTCCCCGACCAGGGAGCGAACCCATATCGCCTGCAGTGGAAGCGTAAAGTCTTAACCACTGGACCACCAGGGAAGTCCCTGACCTTTCTTCCTTAACGTGATCACTTTCAGAGGTGGGGCGCCTCTGATCACCTTCACTGGCTCAGCTGGGTCAGGGCAGCCAGGATAATGCTCCTGTGCTGAAATATCTCCACATGCAGAAATGACGCCTGCACTTTGATGAAGAGCATAAGGAAAAGTACTTGTCTTTCCCACTTACCTTTTCTAAATGCCAGGTTCCTATTAGAGGTGAGCGTGCAGATGGCAGGATTTGGATCTGTTTCTTTGGCTGTGTCACTATTATTTTTAAAAATTTCATCAGATATTTCCGGAACAATCTTTTAATTTTGCTGGTGTTCTTGATACTTATACCGTGGATTCTCTCCTCTCCAATCAGGCTTCTGCTGTGCCATTCACACCGCTTTTGCCAAGGCCACTGGTGGTCTCCAGATTGCCAGATTCAGCGGTCAGTGTTGCTGCACGTTGCTTTTCATCCCAGTGGCTTTCAGCACTCTCACCTTCTTAGAACACTTCCTTCTCTCGGCTTTGGTGTCACTTTCTTGGTTTTCCACATATTCACTGGAAGCTATTTATAATATCCTTTTTTTACTTCTCTGCCTCTGTTCTTTGCCATCTTATGCCTCCACCATGGAATCAACTATTTGTACATTGATCTCTTTCCATTTTTAGGAATTAAAAAAATCAATTTTATTTATTTATTTTTAATTTTTACAATTTTGGCTATGCGTGTTTTTGTTGTGGCACATGGGCTTTCTCTAGTTGCTCCTTGGCATGTGGAATCTTGTGCCCCAACCAGGGATCGAACCTGTGTCCCCTGCCTTGGCAGGTGGATTCTTAACCACTGGACCACCAGAAAAGCCCTAAAAAATTAACTTTAAAATTAGAATCAAAAAATGTAGTTTGAAAAATGTTTATAATGTTATAAAGTCAAATTTACACAATTTATTCATTGAAATCTATTTTTCTCCTTTTTAACTGTGTCCTACCTTCCCTGGTAGCAAACCATTCATATTTTTTATTTATTTTCCCATTAAAAAATATGTTCGTATTCTACCTCTTTAAGAAAGAGGCAGCACAATATGGCAACATAATATACACAGTTTTCTCCATCTTGATTTTTTTTCATTTAATCATACATCATGAGGACTCTTTAATAGCAGACTATAACACATTCCACCTTCCTCTGGCAGCTGAGTAGTGGGTGGTGTTGCGTCCATGTTCAATATTAATTCAACCAGCTCCTGCTCCCCAATATATGTGGTTCCCAGTTTTCTGCCATCACAAGTGATGCTGCAGTGATTTGTCTCATACACACTTCTTTGTCTTTTTGCCAGTGTATTTTGGGGGTAGATTTATTTATTTATATTTTAAATATTTATTTATCTTTGGCTGCGAGAGCTTTCTCTGATGGCTGTGCCTGGGCTTCTCTTGTTGCAGAGCATGGGCTCTAGGGCACGCGGGCTCGGCAGTTGTGCCCGGGCTTAGTTGTCCTGAGGCATGTGGAATCTTCCTGGGCCAGGTCTTGAACCTGTGTCCCCTGCATTGGCAGGCGGATTCTTAACCACTGGACCACCAGGGAAGTCCTGGGGCAGATTTTTAGGAGCGGGATTGCCAGTCAACGGATAAATACACACGTAACTTTGCTGGAGGTTGTCAAGCCGCCTCCACCGGAGTTGTGTCCTTTTGCATTCCGGCCAACAACATCTGGCGAGCCTGTTTCTCCACCACTTACAAAATGGCAGGTTATAAAACTTTGAGGATGCTTGCTAACTGGTTAGGAAGAAGCTGCTGAACTGGTCTTTGCTCTCACTCAGCAATCGGCTCTATCCACAGCTGCCAGAGAGCTCTTTTTGTAAATGTTAGTGATATCACATCACTCCCTTGCCTGAAACCCCGATGGCTTCAACTTTCAACATCTGCGACCCCATGGACTGTAGCCCGCCAGGCTCCTCGGCCCATGGGATTTCCCAGGCAAGAATACTGGAATTGATTGCTATTTCCTTCTCCAGGGCATCTTCCCAAGCTAGGGGTTGAACCCGGGTCTCCTGCATTGCAGGCAGATTCTACCATCTGAGCTACCAGGGAAGTCCTCAGCCAACCCCCTCCACCTGGCAGCAAAGTCCTGCATAATCTAGTCTCTTCCTACCTCTTTGATCCCATTTGTTAGTTCCCCTATTGGCTCACTTTGTTCCGACTGTCTTGGCCTTTTCTCTTTCCCTTCAGTCACTAAGGTCATTCCTTCCTCAGGGCCTTGACATTTGCTATTCCTTGTGCTTGGAACTGTCCCCTCTTCTTTGCACAGTTGCTGCATCTCCGTTTTTACATACCAGCTTCTGTCTTCAAAGAAACCTCTTCCGACCAATGACCTAAAGTACCCCTCCATTCATTCTTCCTTATCCTTTTTATTCTAAAAAACTATTTTTTTTTGGTGTTGACTGATTGGTTATAAGCTCCTTAACAGCAGAGTCTTCCTGCCTTCTCATCCTGGAATGCTCAATACATACGGTTCACTGGATAAATGTGCTGTGCTAAGTCGCTTCAGTTGTGTCCGATCCTTTGTGACCTTATGGACTGCAGCCTGCCAGGCTCCTCTGTCCATGGGATTCCCCAGGCAAGAATACTGGAGTGGGTTGCCATGCCCTCCTCCATGGTTGGATGAATGGAATACCCAGCAAATATTTTGCCTGGGAGGGAAATCATCCCTGGGCTCATTCTCAGTCTCTGTCAGTAGAGGGCGCTCCATGAAGGCAGAATCATTCATTCATCTCTGTGCCTGTGGGGTCTTCCCAGGTGGCTCAGGGGTAAAATAAATCCTCCTGCCAATGTAGGAGATGCTGGAGACTCGGGTTTGGTCCCTGGGTCAGGAAGATCTCTTGGAGGAAGAAATGGAAACCCACTCCAGTATTCTTGCCTGGGAGAATCCCATGGACAGAGGAGCCTGGTGGGGTACACCACACAGAGTAGCAATGAGTCCAACATGACTGAGCACACACATCATGTATGTGTAGTTGTTGTTGATCAGTTGCTAAGTACTATCTGACTTTTTGCAACCTGATGGACTGTAATCTGCCAGACTCCTCTGTCCATGGAAAGTGGGTTGCCATTTCCTTCTCCAGGGCATCTTCCCAGACCAGGACTGAACTCATGTCTCCTGCATTGGCAGGCAGATTCTTTACCACTGAACCACCAGGGAAGCTCCTTTACCTGTAATACCTGCCACTTAATCGGAGCTCAGGAGGGACAAATTCAGATTTTGTGGAACCCAAAGCTCATACAGTTGAGGAGGCTTCTTTAGGTAACAGAATATAGAATTACAAATGTCACATTAGGTGGTTGGCCTTGCAAGGGACCCATGTAAGTAAGAGAGGGCCCCTGATGCTTAAGCCTAGTTAGTTTCAGGGAAACCCTTCTCCAGGGCTCATTAAATGTCTGTTGAATGAGTGACTGAGCCCAAGGTAGATTTTAAATGTCTGATTTTTACGGGTTTCATTTTCAGTGGGCAGAAACACAAAGACAGCTGTAACAGCAGGGAAGAACGACCTGTTCCATTTTACTCTTGCACGTAATTAGGATATTTTTTATCTTTCCCATTTAAGGTGGTTTCGACCTCAGGTTTGTACCCAACAGGAAAGAAACTAATCGGATGTTTCACTGGGGCCACGCTATTAGGCAGCTGCTGTCTGGGCCTTTCTGCCCTCCATTTCTCTTTCTTGTGCTAACAGCACATTCATTTCCTCTCGGAGAGTCGTCCTCTGCCTCTTTTAATCCTTGTGGCTCTGGTGCGGCAGATCCCAGTTCTAACTAAGGGATGTGCACATGTCACATGTCAGGTTAGCACATTTCAATCCCCCCCTCCAGTAATTTAATTATTATTATTGTTTGATCATGCCACGCAGCTTGTGGGATCTTAGTTCCCCGACCAGGGATTGAACCTGGGTCCTTGGCAGTGAAAGTGTGGAGTCCTAACCACAGGACTGCCAGAGAATTCCCTCCAGTAATTTAATTAACAGTCACTTCCATATCCTTTGTACTGTGTGCTAGTCACTTATCTAAGCATTTTGTACGTGTGTGTTCATCCATTTAATCCCCACCATGAGCCTTGAGGGAAGTACAATTATTGTCCATATTTTACAGATGGAAAAAATGAAGACACAGAGGGGTTAAGGCTTTGTCCAAGGTCCCCAGCAGGTACGTGATGGAGCCGGGGTTTGAACCTAGCCAGTATGGCTTTTTCTTAACCACCATTATCGAGTTGCATCTTCATTAGCTCAGGCAAGAGAGAAGAGAGCCATGCCAGTGAGTCAGAATCCCAAGGCTCAGAACTAGAGGCGGGGGGGATTTCTGTGACTGTAGGAGCTGCTGACAGTCCAGGTGATGAACGCTAGAAGCTTCCAGGGCCACAGTGTAGAGCTGGAAAAGGTTGCCGCCTGGAGGAGCCATGGGAACCCTATCTGTGGTTGCTGTTGGCACTCTCGTTCTCAGCCAGTGCGTGAAAGTCTCCTTCTGGGCTTCCCTCACAGGAGCCAAGATGTTCCCTTTATTTATTTATTGTTTTAAAAATGCATTTATTTATTTATTTAACTCCCCTGGCTCTCAGTTGAGGCACACGAGCTTTTTGTTGCAGCATATGTGCTAAGTCGTGTCTGACTCTTTGTGACCCTGTGGACTGAAGTCCACCAGGCTCCTCTGTCCATGGGATTCTTCAGGAAAGAATACTGGAGTGGGTTGCCATGCCTTTCTCCAGGAGATCTTCCTGACCTGGGGACTGAACTCGTGTCTCTTACATCTCCTGCACTGACAGGCGGGTTATTTACCAAGGCAATGGCACCCCACTCCAGTACTTTTGCCTGGAGAATCCCATGGATGGAGGAGCCTGGTAGGCTGCAGTCCATGGGGTAGCGAAGAGTCGGACACGACTGAGTGACTTCACTTTCACTTTTCACTTTCATGCATTGGAGAAGGAAATGGCAACCCACTCCAGTGTTCTTGCCTGGAGAATCCCAGGGACGGGGGAGCCTGGTGGGCT
The DNA here is from genome assembly GCF_029407905.1 of Bubalus kerabau. Lineage (NCBI taxonomy): Eukaryota > Metazoa > Chordata > Mammalia > Artiodactyla > Bovidae > Bubalus > Bubalus kerabau. The sequence goes on from NC_073646.1 coordinate 8,993,703, forward strand.
GCCATCTCTGGGGTCGCACAGAGTCGGACATGACTGAAGCGACTTAGCAGCAGCAGCAGTGCTACCTGGGAAGCCCCTTGTTGCGGCATGTGGGTTCTTTTGTTTGCTGCATGCAGGATCTTCAGTTGCAACATGCAAGCTCTTAGTTGGGGCATGTGGGATCCAGTTCCCTGACCGGGGAATCGAACCTGGGTCCCCCTGCATTGGGAGATCAGAGTCCCAGCCACTGGACCAAGGAAGTCCCAAGATGTTCTCTTTATTGTTCAAGAAAGCTTGAGTTGGGTTTTCTAGATTTTGCAGCTTAAGTAAAGCTCAACTTTTTTCTGACCTCAATGACTTTTTGTAGGCGAATTTGAGGAAGAATTCCTCTTGGCATCCTGGACAGGAATAATGTGCCCAGACTCTCAGGTACCCTCCTCCTGCTGACAGTGAAGTGTGTGGAGAGTATGAATGATGGAGGCAGAGGGCGCAGCTTTGATTCTCAGCCAGGGACCCTAGGGAAGTCACCTGGGCCCCCTGAATCTGGAGAAATGGTGCAGACTGCCTTTCTGGGTGATGGGTAAAGCTTTAACAAGATCACACGGGCAAGAGCTTCTGGAGCATAAAACATGCTTCATGCACATAGACTCTCCTGTTCTCTCTACCCTCTTAGGCTTTGTCTGTCTTTACCTGCTATTAGGGTCTTCCAGAGAAACAGAACCAATTGTGTATATGTATAAAATATATTTTATATATGAGCAAACTCTGGGAGATGGTGAAGGACAGGGAGACCTGGCGTGCTGAAGTCCATGGGGAAGCAAAGGGTCAGACATGACTGAGTGACTAAATCTTATATTTTTATATATTTAAATATATAAATAAATATAAATACACACTTTATGTTGTTGTTGTTCAGTCGCTAAGTAGTGTCTGACTCTTTGTGACCTGATGGACTGTAGCTCACCAGGCTCCTCTGTCCATGAGATTCTCCAGGCAAGAATACAGGAGTGAGTTGTCATTTCCTTCACCAGGAGATCTTCCTGACCCAGAGACTGAACTTGGGTCTCTTGCGTTGCAGTTGGACTCTTTCCCATGTAAGCCACCAGAGAAGCCCCTAAAATACAAACCTTTATTTAAATACATATGCGTATTAAGTATGTGTATTTTTTTATTTTAAGAAAGGAGTTCACACAATGGTGGGAGCTGGCAAGTGCAAAAATCCAACAAGCTGAACACTCAGGCCCAAATCTTTGTTTTGAATTCCTGAAGCAGAATTCCCTTTTCTCCAGAAAACCTCAGTTTTTGCTCTTGAAGTCTTCAGCTGATTGGATGAAGTCCTTGCATTATGGAGGGCAAGCTCCTTCACCCAGTGTCAACTGGTTTTACGTGTTCATCACATCTACACTATCCCTTCGTGGCAACATCTGGCTAGGGTTTAGCCCAGACAATTGGTACCATAGCCTGGCCTAAGCTGACACCCCAACATTCACCTCCACGTTTGCTGATGCAGTTTCTGTGGACCTCAGTTTCCCCATCTGTTCAATGGGGAGCGGGCCTTGCCGTGCTCTGCAGGCTTCTTCTCTCTGAAGTGGGAACAGTGGACCAGACCGGGGCTGAGGGGCAAGAGGAGGCGAGCCCTGGTGAAGGATGATGATGATTTCTGGATTCAGCATCTTCACCGACGTGGGACAGACGCTCCTGCAGTTTGAGGCCTTTTGTTCCCCGAGTCCCTGAGTCATCTCAGGGGAGGAGAAGGTAACATCAGAGCCTGACGGCAGCTGATGGCATGTACCGGAGCTATTTATATGATTCCCAGCTCTTTCACGAAGACAGTTTCAGCCCAGAAGGGAGCACACACAGCCCTCCTGGGTAGCAGCTCCGAGCACACAGACGTGCACAGTCAATCTATCATCATCCTAAGGAGAGGCCCCCTTCCTTGCGTTCAGCACCCACGCTGCGAGGATAAAGGAGGCAGGAAAGCAGGGGGAAGGGAGGGCGTGACACAGATGAGCACCTGTTTTGTGGGAAGGGACACACACACCGTCACCCATATGTGTAAAGTGGAGAGCAGGGTCTGGATCCTGGTTTTGACACTGCCTCGCGGTTCTGGCTCGGCTGGGCAAGTCAAGGGACCTCTCTGACCCTCGGTCTCTTTATCTGTGGATGGGGGATTCCTGGTATTAGTGCACGGTTTGCAAGGATGCGGTGAGGATGATACCAGATAAAATATGTGTGGAGCCTTTCATTCTTGGATGTCGCTACGCGGCCTGGTGGGTGAGGGCTCCTGGATCAAGAGGATCAGAGAGGTGACCCCAGGCTGGGTATGGTCATGTCCACTGTGCTGCCGCTGGCCACTCAGAGGTCAGGTTCAGCGCTCAGTCATCCTGGGTCTTGGTATTTATTTTTTAGCATGGGAATGGTGCCATGAACAGGGAGAGCTATTAACAAGCATATTATTCAATAATGGGAGATAATAAGTAGCTGCCCTAATTGTATTATGAGCCTGTAACTTGAGGTTCATACTGTGATTCAAGCTCAACATTTGAAGTATTTTTAAGTGGGAGCCCAGGTTTTCAAGTACCAAAAATAAAAAATTACAAACACATACACACACACACAAAGAACAATTACTTAAAAGTGGTAAAATTAACATCCCTTCATTCTCGGCCTTCTAACTAGCTCTCTGATTATACATGAACCTTCATGGCTCCTCCAGACAAATGAGGTTAGGGGGACGAGATAGCTTCCACCCAAGTGATGAAAAGCTGCCACAGGGTGATTCTTGGTGTTTGAAAAGGCCAGGCGGTCAACATGAACGTTTTGGGAATGGTTTGATGGTCATCAGTTCAGTCGCTCAGTCGTGTCCGACCCTTTATGACCTCATGGGCTGCAGCACGCCAGGCTTCCCTGTCCATCACCAACTGCCGGAGCTTGCTCTAACTCATGTCCATCGAGTCGGTGATGCCATCCAACAATCTCACCCTTTGATAGTCATAGACGGTGTTTATCCCACCGGATCCTCTTAGGGGCCCTGAGAGGCTGGCGTCATGATGCCCATTTTGCAGATGGTGATCACTGAGACTCAGAGAGGTGATGGACCTTGTCCTCAGGGGCAGAGCCAGTGCAGGAAGGACACTAACAGCAACCCTAACCTGTCTGCTGAGGACCAGCTTAGGTGAGAACAGACTAGAGGCAATTTCTTTATTTTTAATTTTAAAAAATTGAAAAAAAACTTATTTTTGCTTGCTTGGGTCTTCGTTGCTGCATGTGGGCTTTCTTGCTCTCTTTTTTAGATATAAATTTATTTATTTTAATTGGAGGCTGATTTCTTTACAGTATTGTAGTGGTTTTGCCATACATTGACGTGAATCCGCCACAGGTGTACATGTGTTCCCCATCCTGAACCCCGCTCCCCCCTCCCTAGTTGCAGCGATCAGGGGCTACTCTCTAGCTGCGGTGCACAGGCTTCTCATTGCGGCAGCGTCTCTTGTTGCAGAGCACAGGCTCTAGGACACCTGGGCTCAGTAGTGGTGGTGTTCAGGCCCCCGTGGCTTGTGGGATGTTAGTTCCCGGACTCGGGATCGAATCCATGTCCCCTTCATTGGCAGGCGGATTCTTAACCACTGGACCACCAGAGAAGTCCAAACTAGAGGTATTTTAGATATCTACTTTGTGAAAGGCCAAGTACTTCCTCAGGGATCTTTTTCTTGTTTTTAAATTAGAGGATAATTACTTAACAATATTGTGATGGTTTCTGTTATACATCAACATGGATCGGCCATAGGTAGACATACGTCCCCTCTGTCTTGAAACCCCTCCCCCAACCCACCCCTCTATTATGGATTTGGCTGCACTGGGGCTTACTTGCTGCATGCAGGATCTTTGATCATGGTTGTGGCACATGGGATTTTTAGCTGTGGTATGTGGGATCTAGTTCCATGACCAGGGATCGAACCCAGGCCCCCTGTACTGGGAGTGCGGCGTCTTAGCCACAGGACCACCAGAGAAGTCTCCTTGTGGGCTCTTTCTCGGTGGCCCTGGGACACCGTGTGATGTGTTTGGATCTGGACTGGTGTCCCCAGACCTGGCACTAATCCATCCTCAGGCTTCCTTGACCTCATCTTGTCCCTCCCTGCTTCCAAGTCCAGAACATCTGGGTTTCCAACAGGGGTGCCTGAGCTGCTGCTACTCGATAAACAGTTCTGCATTTGCGTTTCTAACTGCCTTCTATTTATGGCTAAGAGCGCCGGCTTTCCAATTTGGGCAGGAACGTATGGTTTCCTCTTACAATAAATACACTTTATACCTTTTAAGAGTGTGTAGGTATAAAGAAATATTTAAATAGATAATAGAGATACTGGCAGATATAACCATAACAATAAGCACCAAGGTTTATTGAGTGTTTACTATGGGCCTGGCACGACTCTTAGCGCTTTCTATTTATTAACTCATTTAATTTTCACAACCATTGAGGTTGGTTCCCTTATTAGCTCCAGTTTAGGACTGAGCAGCTGGCCTTGCTGAAGTTCCATGACCAGGAAGGGGTGGAGACGGGATTTGAACTTGGACCACCTGACTCCACAGTCCATGCTCCTACGTGGTCACATGTATGGGGGTACGCATGGGTGGTGCTCGGGGGGCCCCGGCCCTGGTTGTATCTGACCAACTTGCTCTGGCTTGCCTGGGACATTCTTGGTTTTCAACCCGCCTGTCCTGTATCCAGGGAACCCCCTCATCACTCTTGTTGAATCTCAAGTCTTTCCCAGTCTCTTCTGCGATTGCATCACTGTATATGCCAGCAATGTAAGCCAAGCATATGTAACCAACCCAAACCTGCCAGGTCTGTGTGGAGTAAACACACACATCTCCTTCACTGTGTACATAACATCCAGAAACCCTTCCTAAAATAGCTGTAATGCGCCTGATCGCTGTCTATGTAACCGACAGTGCTGCTTGCCTTATCGGTATAGATAACAGTCAAGACATCCCGCATCTCTATCTACAGCAGAGTCAAGAGTGTCATATCTGGATGTACTGAAACACCACATTCTGGCATCCCGACACATACCCTGCAGAAGAAAGAGAGCCCTCTGGCACATCTGAAGTAACAGTGATGTTGGTGGTGGTGGTGATGAGAGCCCTAATAATAGTGATGGTTGCAGCCCCTCCGAATTTAGCCCCCCTTCTGGTCCAACAGAGTACCGAGCACTTTACATGCACTATCTTAATGAATCCAGACAGTCCTTGTGGGATAGTCCTATTATTAGCATCTCCATCTTACAGAAGAGGATACAGAGGCACAGAAAGGTTTTATCCCAAGATTCCTGTTCACAGGGTATTCAGACACTCATCTAGGCATTGCTGCAAAGGATGCTGTTCAGTTCAGTTGCTCAGTCATGTCTGACTCCTTGTGACCCTATGGACTGCAGCAGGCCAGGCCTCCCTGTAGATCATCAACTCCTGGAATTTACTCAAACTCATGTCCATTGAGTTAGTGATGCCATCCAACCTTCTCATCCTCTGTCATCCCCTTCTCCTCTCGCCTTCAATCTATCCCAGCGTCAGGGTCTTTTCAAATGAGTTAGCTCTTTGCATCAGGTGGCCAAAGGATTGGAGTTTCAGCTTCAACATCAGTCCTTCCAATGAACATTCAGGACTGATGTCCTTTAGGATGGACTGGTTGGATCTCCTTGCAGTCCAAGGGACTCTCAAGTGTCTTCTCCAACACCACAGTTCAAAAACACCAATTCTTCGGAGCTCAGGATGCTGTAGATGTAACTAAAGTCCCAAGTAAGTTAATTTCAGGCATGAAGATTATTCCAGGTGGGCATCATCTGATCATATGAGTCCTTTTTTTTTTTTTTGCTGTACCACATGGCATATGGGATCTCAGTTCCCCAGTCAGGGATCAACCCTGCAACCCTGCATTAGAAGACTGGAGTCTTAACCCTGGACTGTCAGGGAAGTCCCACCTGAGCTCTTGAAAGCATAAGGTTTAAAGCAGAAAGAGGTTCTGGGATCTGAAGCCTAAGATAATATGACATGCCGTGTTCTCCTGAAGATAGAAAGTCTATGTGGAGAGGAATTCGAGTGGCCTCCAGGAGCTGGGAGAGCCCTAAGATTGACAACCAGCAAGGAATCAGGGATGTCAGTCCGACAACAGCAAGAAGCTGGATCCTGCCAGTAACAGCAGTTAGCGTGAAGAGGGTTCTATGCTCCAGAGAAGAATACAGCACCCAGGGAGGTGATTTCAGTCTGAGCAGAGCCTCCCGCCATGCCTGGCTGAGCTTGACCCATAGAACGGGGAGCGGACATGTGGGTGTCCAGTTGATAATTTGTTGTGTGGCAACAGGAGAGGAATACAGATGGTTTCTTAAAAGTGGAATCAAAGGTTATCAGGAATTGAAATCTTAATTCTTTCAACAAATATACATTGCCCATCTACAACCGGCTCACTCCAAGCTTTGGAGACACAGTAAGGAACAATGAAATCACAAAATCTCTGCCCCACCCACTTTGGATCTGATATTCTTTGTGGGAATGTGTTGGGAGGAGGCAGATGATAACAAAAATATGTAAAGCATGCGTTATCTGGTGACTTGTGAATGCTATGGAAAAAGAGAAGGCAGAGAAGAGGGTTAGAGAGAAGGAAAGTGGGAAGAAGAGGAAGAGAAAATGTGTGTACATGTATGGGAGTTAACGTGTGGCTAGGGACACATCTGATACGTGACCAAAGACTTAAAGGGAATGAGCCACACAGAAAGTTGGGGGGAAGAGCATTCCAGGCAGCAGGAACTGCACGTGCAAAGGCCCTGAGGCAGGGACATACCTGGTGAGTTCAAGTAAGTCTTAGGGTAGAAAGAGCAAGCAGAGGAAGAAGTAGGCGTTGAGGTCAGAAAGACGGTGGCATCTAGATCCTAGAAAACCTCCAAAATGGGTCTGTCAATTACACCCCTCTCCACCATGTTTGAAGGAGTCCCTCTCGCTAACCGTCCACCCTTGCCAGTAGAGGTGAGGGTCAAAGGCAACATTGTCTGTCAGTTGGATGGCGGATAATGGTGCTTCCTCTTTCCAACTTGCATTTCAGGGTCACCGGTGAGGTTGGGAATCTTCCCGGATCTCTGTTGGCCAGGAGCACCTCCTTTCCTCCCCCAAGGCCATCCCCAGTTCAGGCATCTATGTCTGTCATGAAGAAGGCAGCTTGGCATTTCTGTATGTATCTCACAGGGCTCGGGGTCCAGAGAGGCTGTCCCAGGCTTTCTATTCCATCACGTGTGGACACACCCCTGCTCATGCTCCCATCAAAAATCCCCTCCTTTCCTCTCCCATGGAAAGAGCCTAATCAGAATGCAGTGAGTGAATCGATGTTTCATAGGCATAACCTTGAATCTACTTGTACATACATTTGCAACATTTGGGATTCATTATTAGCAATAGATGGTAATATACCTCACGACTGCTTGGAATGCAGCATCTTGGTTGTGAACTGCTGGCAGAGCACGGGCAGAGGAGGGGTGTGTGTGTGTGTGTTTAGGTATACATATGTGTATGTGAATGTGTGCATGTGTTTATATGTGCAGATGTGTAGGTATATATGTGTGCACGCATGCCTGTGTGTATACATGTTAGTTGTGTGTGTGTGAATGTAGATTTGTGTATGTTCTCTTTGAGTGCATTTGTGTAAGTGTGTTTATGTGTAGGTGTGTGTGTATGTGTGTTTGTATATATGTATGTGTCTGTGTGAGTGTGTATGTGTGTTTGTGAGTGTCTATGTATGTGAGTGTCTATATGTGTGCATGTGTGTGTGTGTGCATGTGTATGTAAGTCTGTATGTGTGTAAGTCTATGTATGTGAGTGTGTATATGTGTGTGAGTGTGTGAATGAGCCTGAGACCCAGCGGACAGTCACTGGTCTCCTCGAGCCCCAGCGTCCCTCTTGGGCACCAGTGAGGTGAGGAGGTGGGTTGCTCCCCCAGCTCATCTGCCTGCAGGCCGAGACCTCTCAGCCTTGGGAGCGAACACCCGGAACCCCAGCTCAGTGTCCCCAGGTCTCCCTCTGCCGCCGGCTGGGCCCCTTCCTGGTGGCTCTTCCCAAAGGTATCTCTTGGACTGGGACCTCTCCCCCCCCAAAAAAAGGTCTTGGGCAGCTACCGAGCCCCTTGGGGCGCAGTCACGACCATGTGAGGACAGGGGCCAAGCCCGGGAAAGGCTTCTACCGTCAAGGACCAGCATGGTGGCCAGCAAATGGGAGGTGCTGGAGGAGACAGGACAGATGTCTCATCGCAGCCCCAGAAGGAACCCACCCTGCCGACCCCTTGGTCTTGGACTTCTGGCCTCCAGAACTGTGAGACAGTGCACGCCTATTGTTTAAACCACCCAGCTGGAGGCACTTTGCTCGCACAGCCCTAGGAAATGAACGTGCAGAGAGACACAGAGTAGTTTGGACGAGTGGAGCTTAGAGTTTGGGGTGAATCCTCTCAAGGACGTGAAGGAAGAGCTAAGGATCCTATGTGAGATTGAAAAGGCCAACCACCCAATTGTGGGAAGGGAGAGTTATGCAGCGGGGGCCTGGGGTCAGACTTGTGTTCAAATCCTGGCTCTCCTGTGTGATCTCAGGCCGGTGACTTAATGTCTCTGAGGCTCCGAGCACCCATATTTTTTAAAAGCACCATGTTAACAATTAAGAAATTATTCCTGAGGCTCATTTTTATGATGTAAAATGTTATAACTGATGGGGGACATCACATAAAGTAGACCTCGATTACACGCTTTTACAGACAGTGGTTGGGGAGGTAAACCAGGCATTTGTCAGGACTGCCTGCGGCATTAAAAAATAAGACTCCAAAGGCACGGGGACTGGCAGCATTGCCTTCTCCTGGTGACTCACCCCCGTGGCCAGCAGAGTCATTCTGCACCCTCCCTTCAAGAAGTCCTTGGAGCTGCCTTCAAAATTAGGGTCACCTCTCTGGAAGTATCGATGTCACTTTGACATTCTTGAACAGGTTTGAAGGGCACACATTTTTTGAATGGCAAGTGCTGGGTAGAGGGGGGTGGTGGTGGCAGGGTTGCCATGGTGATGGGAGAAGCCAATGCCAGCCCTGAAGGTGGTGAGAGGTGGGCAGTAAATATCCATTTTTTTTTTTAACAGGGGAGGGTTTTTATTTGCAGGGAGAATGATTTAAAAACTGTAGAGGAGGGAGAATGGGTCAAAATGTGTGTGGGGTCATCATTCCAGGTGACGTGTGACGTGAATTGAGGGCTCTTTTGTCCTCAGCAGTTATGTAAGGAGCCCTGATGTGTGTCTCTGTGTGTATGTATCTGTGTCTCTGAGTGTATGTCTGTATATCTGTGTCTTTGTGTGTGTGTGTGTGTGTGTGTGTGTATGTGTGTATTTTGACATGTCTGTGAGTGTATGGGTGTGTGTTTGTATAGTGTGTACACCTCTGTGCATGTGTTTATGCATGTATGTATGTGTATGTGTGAAGCGTCAGTGTGTCTGTAATGCAGGTGTATATCATGTATGTATCTGTATATCTGGGTATGCATATACACATATGTATATGTGTATGTGTCTATGTGTGTGTGTTAGTTGCTCAGTCATGCCGGCTCTTTGCGACCTCATGGACTGTAGCTCATCAGATTCCTCTGTCCTTGGGATTCTCCAGGCAAGAATACTGGAGTGGGTTGCTATTCCTGTCTCCAGGGGATCTTCCTGACCCAGGGATTGAACCTGGATCTCCTGCATTACAGGCAGATTCTTTACTGTCTGAGCCACCCAGGAAGCCCCGTATGTGTCTAAATGTGCTTGTAATTGTGTATGTGTGTGGCACTAATGTGCCTGCGTATCTCTCTCTGTGTATATGTATATGTGCACGTGTATGTGGGTCTGTGTGTTTACGAATGTATATGTTACACATGTATTTATAAGTCATCACATGTGTGCATCCATGTGGATATGCTTGCACATATTGGTGTGTCTCTGTATACATGAATATGTGTGTTTATGTGTATATGTATGTGCCCTGTGAGGCAAATTTTGGCTGCTTCTATGAAAGAGCTTTCTGCACTTTCAAAGAAGAAGGGCTATGTCAAGACTGGGAGGCCCCCATCACTAGAGGAGATCAAGAAAAGGAGAGAGAGATTCAGGGATGGTTCAGGGATGGTGAATCATGTCAGAACATGGGAAGTGACATGAACCCCATTGAAACTGACAGTGGAGGAAATATATTGATTCATGGGGTCAAGAAGAATTCTCAGATAGTTCATGGACGTGAAGGAGGAGCTGCAGACACCATGGTGTCTTGAAATTGACCTGAAGACCAGTTCCTCTCTGTCTGGCTTCATTTTCTCCCACAGTTTGGTCCACATAGTGAGCAACATGGTGGCCATAAGTTCTGACTCCATATCCTCCCGGATATCCTTAACAACCTGGAAGGCAAGAGAACAGCTTCAAGGAGGCTTCTGATGGGCTTAGCTCAGTGCCCACCCCTAGAAGTAATCAGGTGGGAGTGGCCAGGTCTGGACTGGGGCCTATGTCCGCATCAGTGGCTGGGAGTAGATTTTGTTACTAGAAGGGGAATGGAGGGGACAATGTTGGGTTTCTGAAAACCTCAGTTACCATGGTCCACAATGGATGCTCTGGGAGGATTCAACAGGAAACAGGAAGATGGACCTCACCCAACTCTAACGTACTGGGGCACACAATAGAAATGTTTTAAGCAGTTGATAAAGGAAAGCATAAAGATTCATTTCAGCATCTCAGTTTTGTGATTTTAGTCCATCATGTTGATACCTTGAAGCTGACTAGGCCACCTAAGATTGTTCTCTGACCAGCAGAGATGTTGATCAGCTGGTGATGGTATGGTGAGGATGTCTGGGGGTTGTCTCCGGTTACTGGCCACCTCATTCCCAATCTCAAATTAGGTGCCCCTCAGAGAAGGGCTTCCCTGGTAGCCCAGCTGGTAAAGAATTTGCCTGCAATGCAGGAGACCCTGGTTTGATTCCTCAGTTGGGAAGATCGCCTGGAGAAGGCATAGGCTACCCACTTTGGTATTCTTGGGCTTCCCTGGTGGCTCAGATGGTAAAGAAGCCACCTGCAATGCAGGAGGTTGGGTCCCAGATCCTCCCTGGGTTGGGAAGATCCCCTGGAGGAGGGCATGGCAGCCCACTCCAGTATTCTTGCCTGGAGAATCCCCATGGACAGAGGAGCCTGGCAGACTACAGTCCATGGGGTCACAGAGAGTTAGACACAACTGAGCAATTAAACACAGCACAGAGAAGACATCCCAATGTTAAAGCACCGTAAGTAGTCATTGAAAATTAACCAAGTGATTATCAAGCCATTCTCACTTATTCTAGTTATTCCTTGAGTCTACGTGCTACCCCCAATTGTTCTAATGAGCCAGTCATATGAGAACAAGATTATGAGGAATATTTGGGGTGGGGGGAGAAAGGGTTGATAGAGTTCCTTAGAACTCGTGAATGAGATTTTTTTTTTTTTTAGAGTTAAAACAACCATTTAGGAAGTGGAGGACACCATAAAAATATTTTATGAAGTTTGGCTCAGTAGGTTGTCTTTTGTCCAGTTCTGTATCTGGAAGAAAATGCTGTCTCGTAGAATTCCAGGTTCTCTGCTCTCTCTCATCTCCACTCTGCACACCGTGGCCTGAGACGTCTCATGAAAACACTCCTTGCTCAGAAATCTGTAATGGTTCACTATTGCCTAACCCTTGGCTAAGTGTGCTTTAATCTTTGGTCCCCTACCCGAGCCAGGCATCACTAATCAATCACAGACAGCCTCAAACGCCTTCTCTGTGGTGCTGGGGTAGACCACAAAGGGAAACTGATACGCTTTTCCAGTTCTCAAGTGTCAAATGAGTTGGCAGCAGAGTGGGGACCAGCCCAGGACTTTCAACTCTTGACTGATTGTTTTGTCTGACTTCTAGGTCAACAGACAGACTCTAGAATTCAAATCAAGGCTTAGCTAGTTACTGGCTATATGATCTTGGCCAAGTCACTTGACTTTTCCAAGCCTCAATTTCCTCATCTGTAAAATGGGTTCCATTCTCTTCTGCTTAGGGTTATTTCGAGGCATCAGTTAGATGGTCCAAATGAAGAAAGCTCTTAATGGTAAAGCTCCGAGGACTCAGCGGTTGCTGCTGCTAACCATCCCCCAACCCTCAAATTTATATCCCTTTGCAGAAGCTGAAACCCAAGGGGAACTGTGATCTCGCAGCTTTCATGGCCAGAACCGGCCTCCAGGTACTAGGTTCTAAAAAGATGCCCAACTTCCTGGGAACCACACGTCCCTCCTCCCTCTCGGGAGTCCAAATTCCAAGAAATGTAGCTAAAATTGGCTCTCGAACAGCTTTTGCAGAGCACGTCGCAGCTTTTTTTGGGTCTAGAGAGCCAGTTTCCATGATGAAAGTGGCACAGAAGGAGAGACCCAGCTAAAAACAGCCACCGCCCCGACTGGTGTTAACAGGATGCAGCCTCCCTAAGTCGCTTCGGGGGTTTGGACGCTTCGACTTCCGCAGCAGTTCTCCCTATCACCACTAGGTGGCAGCATGGCAGCGCGCTGCCGGGACCGCGCCCCCCGGGACCGTAACAAAGAGCCGCTTCTGAAAAGGATGCCCGTAAAATACGCACCAGTCAACAAATTCTCCACTAAATTATCTCCCTTTTATTTGGGGGGATTTATTTGTATTGCAGGAGCTTTGCGGAGGTATCTCTTCTCAGAATCGTCTAAGCGCAGGTGCCCCAGCCCCCAGCCGACTGGATTTGGCATTCCTTATGCCTTGCGTCCAGCGTCGTAATGGGAAAACTTGCTTTAGTTTAGAATTTTCCAGGGTAGGTTTGGCCTCGATCTGGGGAGTGCACTAGCCTGGGACTCATGGTCCAGCCTTGAGGGACCGCTTGCTTCCCCTTCTGAGCTGATGGGATGGAGTTTTGGCTCCAGAGTTTGGCCCTTGTATTCACGTCATTAAATCATATGGGGGACGGGCCACTAGTGGAAACCCCTCCTGGCCCAAAGCGAGGAATGGATGAGTCACAGATGAGAATTTCTCAGCACAAGGACTCCCATCTTTGCTGCTTTTGCTCTTTTCTCAGTATCACCGGCGTCTGGCATATGATTAGCCACCCAACAAATAGCGACTTAAAGGGCCTCACGGCACTTTGCTTGGGAGACAAGGTTGGCTGGGGGAGGTGGGAATGAGTTCTGAGGCCTTGCTTCTCAGAGCTTGGTCCTGGGTGTGCAGCATGGGCAACACGGGTGCTTGTTAGAAACACGGTGTCTCTGCCCTGCTCTGAACCACCAAACAGCTATCTTCCTTCACAGCATCCCCAGGGCTTTTGGGCCACTTCGAAGTCAGAGGATGTGGCTCTGAGATACCTTCTTATCCCAGGGAGCTGGGGTTCACCCCCAGGGATATGAGGTTCACCCCAGGAAGCTGGGGCTCACCCTTGAGGTGCTGGGGTTCACCCCTGGGGAGCTGGGATTCACCCCAGGGAAACTGGGGCTCACCCTCCAGGTGCTGGGGTTCACCCCTAGGGAGCTGGGATTCACCCCAGGGAAACTGGGGCTCACCCTCCAGGTGCTGGGGTTCACCCCTGGGGAGCTGGGCTGGGATTTACTCTCGGGGAGCTGGGATTCACTCCTGGGGAGCTGGGTTCACCCTTGAGGTGCTGGGGTTCACCCCCCGGGGAGCTAAGTTTACCCCCAGCCCTGGGTGAGCACCATCTCACAGATTTGGCTTTCAGCCTGCCAGCCCTCAGGCAGGCCCAGCAAGTCTAACCTTTTCTTGAATGTCTTCTCCAGCTGCCTGTGTGCTCAGGTTGGCGGGAGTGACCAGCTGCAGTGGGTCTGGGCTGTGTACCACACGCTCACCTGGGCTCCCAGGTCCAGTTCCCTGCCCGCCCACAGATCACGCCGGCTCTCCTGTGTCAGGCCACAGCATCCTCCCCAGCGACCGGAAACAGACTCAGTGACTCCCCCATCACCCTCCCTACCTTCAGCCCTGTGGATTGTCATCAGAGCATCCACCCCTGCCAGGCTTCCTCTGCAGTCGCTCACTCTGGTTCTCTGTCATTCAGCTCTCTTGGGGACCATCCCCAGTGCCCTTGTCCCCCACCATCCGCCCTCTCCACAGTTCCTGATCTCATCTCACACACCTCTGCCGAGTTGCCGGCCTCCGATGGTTTTACTCTATGGTCCAAAGTCCCACCCCAGCTCCTCACTGCTGAGTCAAGATCTTCCTTCCTTTGCCGGGAGGCCAAGGCCTCCTGTGACCTCTTCCCAGTCTCTGATCCACCTTTGTGGCTGCATCTCAGCTTTTTCCTCCTGGTCCTCACTCAGATTGGGGGCTGGCATACCACAGCCCGGAGGGGGTTGAATCCACCCTCAACCCGTTGTTGTGGACCAAGTTTGGTTGTTCATTTGTTTACCGATCGTCCATGGTGCTTTTGTGTTTTCACAAGGGCAGGATCGAGTAGTTGCAACAGACCTAGCACAGCCCGGAAAGCTTGAAATATTTACCATCTGGCCCTTTTCCGAAAAAGTTTCTCAACCTCTGTGCTATATCCAGCCCAAGGGCACCACAGCCTGCACGTCCCTCACACACACACCCCAACCTCTTCCAGCTCCTGGGCCCTAGCCCGTTTCTGCCTGTGGTGACCATGTTCCAAAGCAGGAGTGTCTGGCATTCCTTCAGTAAAAGTTTCCAGAGGATCTGGCCTGTGCCTGGCTTGTCAGCTGCAGGGATGAAGTTTTTTTGTCTCAGAGAACTCACGTGTGGCTGGCCCAGGCTGTCCTCAGAAGCATCTTAGAGCTTTAAAGTGACATCTCCAGGCTTCTCATTTGATTATTTTGGTGTCTTGACAGCCTGAAGCCAGGTACCTGCCCTGAGCACTCAGTACCTGCCGGGCACACCGCACAGTCCATAATGTTACTGAGTCCAAGCTTGGTCTGCTTGCCGCATGGCAGGTCCGGCCAGGCATCGAAAGCTGGACGTCTGAGTAGATGATGGCAGGAAGAGTCCTAGAGCACCATCCCATCGGAGTCTGGGTGCCAGTTTCTTTTATAGAACAGAGAAGGAAAGGAGGTGAGGAAGTAGAGTAAAAAGGCCATAAGTCTTGCAGAGTATCTCCTGGTTTGGCCAGCCTCAGGGAGGGGATGTGTTCATTTCTTCTTCCGGCAGTCATTCACAGGTGGGCAGGGTCAGAATGTCTTCCTGTGAGCTGAACAAAGACACTTAAACTTTCAGGCAGAGGGGCAGGGTTCCCCCAAGCAGGCTATAATGTATGCTTGTGGCTGTAGATGGCATCCTTTCTGTGATTATAGTTACAAAAGCAAAGGAGAACAGAAAAGGAACAGATCCACCAAGGAGTCAGATTTTGTACTTCCCTGTTACAATCACAGCTCATGTGAATGAGTGAAGGGTTTCTCTCTCTCTGGTCTGTTTCTGATTTTCACTCTGGGGACTAGACTCCATCTCCCCCATGCTTCCAGCTACTTCTGGAATCCCATTTTGGGCCAATACTATATGTATCTGTGCTTCTCAAACTTTTCTGTGCAGAGGAATCACCCAGTGATTAGAATGCTAGAATTGTTAGAATGTTAACATTGTTAGAATGTTAGACTACTGACTCTGTAGGTCTGGGGTAGAGCCTGAGACCATGCATTTCTGGATAAGGCCAATACTGCTGGACCATGGACTGCACTTTGAGTCGCAAGGATTGGTGCTCACCTCTCTCTTTGCCTTGGAATCATTTGGGGGATTTTTAAAATGCTCATATCTGGGCCTAACCCTGGACCAAACGAACTGATGTAGGGGATGAGGTAGGGTCCAGTCATTCCAGGTGCGTATTTGTTGTTTTTTAAAGATTTTTAAAAAGATTTATTTTTTAGCTGCGCTGGGTCTTTGTTGCTGCAAGTGGGCTCTCTCTAGCTTCACTGAGAGGCGACTACTCTCCAGCTGCGGTGCACGGGCTTGTCCTTGCGGTGGCTTCTCTTGCTGTGGAGCACGGGCCCTTGGGCACTTGGGCTTCAGTAGTTGCAGTGCTTGGGCTTAGTTGCCCCTTGGCATGTGGGATCTTAGTTCCAGGGCCAGGGATCGAACCTGTGTCCCCTGCATTGCAAGGTGGATTGGTAACCACTGGAACACCAGGGTAAGTTTCTAAAGAGAATTTTCTGAACTTCTCTGCTAACCAGAAAGTCCCGTCCTCCAGAAATCCCCGTGACCTTGTTATTGGAAAGTGGGAAAACATCTCCAGCTCTTTTTTGTCTGTTGATCATGTTACCCTTCAAGCTGCCAGTGGAAGTTTTGGGGCCAAAGTGTAGGAGAAACGCATCCACATGACTAGCACCCCTAGTGCCATCTCCTCTCCCATGAGGGCTGGTGGTTTGCACCCTTGTCCGCTCCCTGGAATCACCTGAGTGTTTATAAAGATACTGATGTCTGGGTCCCCTGCCCAGGGATTCCATTTTAATTGGTTTTGGTGGCAACGTGGGTATTGGGGTTTTTTAAAAACAGCCCATCCCACTCCTGAAGATCCTAAGGAAGAGCTAAGGTTGAGAACTTCTGAATTTGGCAAGAGATCTCTTCTTTGAGTCCAGGAAGCCACTTTAAAGAGGGATGGAAGGATCGTTTCCTTTGCTTGAGGAATCATGTGTCTCTGGGTCCAGGTATCTGAACCCCACTACTGATGCCACTTTGACACCAGTTGGTGTCTGGATTTTGGAGGCCTTCACTCAAGCCCACCCAAAGGGCTGGGGGTTGGGTCGAACAGTAATTGCATTCCACACACATTCACTCTTGTCTTTTTGTTTTTTTTTTTTTAATTGATATGTAGTCAATTTACAGTGTTGTGCCAATCTCTGCTCTACATTAAAGTGACTCAGTTATACTCATGGAAGTGAAAGTTGCTCAGTTGTGTCTGACTCTCTGCCAGCCCATGGACCATACAGTCCTTGGAGTTCTCCAGGGCAGAATACTGGAGTGGGTAGCTTTTCCCTTCTCCAGCAGATCTTCCCAACCCAGCAATCAAACCAGGGTCTCCTGCATTGCAGGCAGATTCTTTACCAACTGAGCTATCAGGGAAGCCCCAGTTATACTCACATAGACATTCTTTTTTGGGTCTTCTTTCCATTATGGTTCATCACAGGAGATTGAATATGGTCCCCTGTGCTCTACAGCAGGACCTTGCTGCTTATCTATCCTATTGTATATAAAATAGTTTGCATCTTCTGATCCCAAGCTCTCACTCCATGCCTCTCCCCGCCCTGCTCCCCCTTGGCAACCACGAGTCTGTTTCTGGGTCTGTCACTCTGTTTCTGTTGCATAAACACTCATTGATGTCATATTTTAGATTCCACGTACAAGTGATATCATATGGTGTTTGTCTTCCTGACTTCCTTCACTGAGTATGATAATCTCTGGTTGCATCCGTGTCGCTGCAGATGGCATTGTTTTGTTCTTTTTTATGGCAGAGTAGTATTCCGTTGCATATATGTCCCACATCTTTTTGATTCGTTCATCTGTTGCTGGACATTTAGGTTGCTTCCATGTTTGGGCTCTTGTGAACAGTGCTGCTATGAACATAGGGGTGCATGTGTATTTTTGAATTAGAGTTTTGTCTCAGTATACTCCCAGGAGTGGGATTGCTGGATCATATGGTAATTCTAGTTTTAGTTTTCGGAGGACTCTCCATACTGTTTTCTATAGTGGCTTCACCAACTTACATTCCCACCAGCAGTGTAGGAGGGATCCCTTTTCTCCACACATATTCACTCTTTTAATCATACCTGGCCATGTAGGTATTATTATCTTTACTTCACAGAAGAGTAAATTCTGATTTGGAAAGCTCTTTTAAAAGCTACCTTTCATCAAGAACTTTAAACTGTGCTAAGTGCTTTACATTCATTTGCTTATTAAATTATCAAATGAGATATAGAGAGCTTCTTCATCAAAGAAGAAGTCCAGACTCAGAGAAGTGGAGTTACATGACAAAAGCCACACAGCTCTTAGAGACAAATGAACTTAGATTTGAGATCCCTTTTTAAAATAACACCAGACGATTTTCCCAGGGCTTCCCAGGTGGTGCTAGTGGTTAAGAGTCCAGTTGCCAATGCAGTAGACGCAAGAGGTGAAGGTTCCATCCCTGGGTGGCGAAGATCCCCTGGAGCAGGAAATAGCAACCCACTCCAGTATTCTTGTCTGGAGAATCCATGGACAGAGGAGCCTGGCGGGCTACAGACCACGGGATCCCAAAGAGTCGGACACGGCTGAGCACACAGAGCACACACTATTTCCCCAGCCCCCTCTCCTTCATCTGCAACATTAAACAACATTAAAAACAACAACAACAGAGAAACAAACAAAAAAACGACCAAACCTGTTCAAGTGAACACAGATGGAATCTGCAACTTAGTGTCTCGTTATCTGTATGCAAATTTCCCTTAGGGGTCTTAGCTCTCAGGAGAGATTCTTAATCTCATTTGAAGACACGTTCAAAGTTGTGTTCGTAAAAATTACCTTGTGTAATGAACTCTTAGATCAATTCTCATTGAAATGAGCTGGAATTAGATTTTTGCTCTTCCCATATGTAATGCTTTCAATTCCGTGATGAAGTACCGGCGTCAGCAGCTATCTGCCATTTCAATGCCGGGCACGGCTACCTCCAGCTTTCTTGTTTGCCGGCCCTTTACAGAGGCAAAGCTGACTTACCGGAGTGAGTTTTTTAATTTATCAGGGCTGTTTGATCGAGGCTTTTTTTTCTTGATTCAGGAGGAATTTGCCGTTTTAACATTTAGATTCATTTGTTTTCAAAATCTCTCTTGGGTCCCTGTGTGAATATTAACGATGAGATGCACGGATGAGTTGTGTAGACTTAGGGCAAACCACGTCGCCTCTGGGTTTTCTGTCTCCCCATCTTTGAAATGAAAGGATTGACTCAGGTTGCTGTTTGCCCAAATTCTGTAGATCTGAAGGTGTTAAGAGAAGAAAAATTAGAGAAATATTGGGTTCCTTGAAGTCAGGATTTCTGCCTTTCCAATGGGAACGGCTCTTTTATTCCGTGTGTTTCTGCCCTAGCCCGTAAAGTGAGGACTCCTCTTAACACACCTGAGTCTCAAGCTAGCGGGGAAGCAGCTTTGACTCTGAGCTGTCTCTCAGGAAGAGGAGTGACTCATAACCTGGAGATGAGGAAGGCTTGTCTTTCCTTGGACCCTTTGCGCAGATTGGGCACACGCATTCACAGGCTGCCCTGGACACCCACAGTCATTTCTTCCTGCAGCCAGCAAAGGTGGAGGAAACACTGCATGGCCTCTCGCCAAGCTATTTGATGAACTGTCTGTGCTCAGCATTGTGCCATCCTGGTGAATCTAAGGTTTTACCATGCTGGGTCACCCTCTCCATCCCTAATTGCTCTTTTTTTTAACATAAAGGTCATTTTGTCTGGAACTAAATGATATGGCCACTCCACCATTATTTTTCTAGTATCTGCCTGATGAATCTTTGCTGTCCATGCCTTTATTTTCAGTCTTTCTATGTTTTAGCTTTTTTTTGGGGGGGGGGGCGGTAAATAGCAGATAGCTGGATTTTTTTCCCAGTCTGAGAATCTCTTTAATTGGGATGGTTATTCCATTCACATTCATTGTGAATATTAATATATTTGGACTTGTTTCTGTCATTTTAGCTTCTTGACTCTTTGCGACCCCATGGAGCCTACTAGGCTCCTCCCTGCATGGGATTCTCCAGGCAAGAGTACTGGAGTGGGTTGCATTTCCTTCTCCAGGGGATCTTCCCGACCCAGGGATTGAACCCGGGTCTCCCGCATTCCAGGCAGACGCTTTAACCTCTGAGCCACCAGGGAAGCCCCATATGTGTATATAATTTTATATAAAATGTATTTATACATAAAATATACTATATACTTTAATTACTAATTATAATTATTACATAGCACAATGATACATATTATAACATATAACTTATATAATATATAATATTATAATAATTTAATTATAATATTGGGTTGGCCAAAATGTTTGTTTGGGTTTTTCTGTAAGTTGCTAAGAAAAACCTGAATGAATGTTTTGGTCAACCCAATATTTATAATTTTTTTTCTTTTCTGGCCTGTATAAACTAAGATTTTTTTTCATATTACTTTTTATCTCCCTCCTGGGATGAAAGTTCTAGCCTCTATTTTTACCCTTTAAGCAGTTAACTTTGAAATTTACTGTGCACAAAAGCGTGACTGTTGCCACCTCCCTGCCCCACCTGAACTTATAGCTGGTGGAGTCGTCTCCCTGATAACATGCTCTTGCAGCCCAGGATTTGGGTCTTTCCATTAAACCTCCTCATTAGGTAGTTATTTCACTTCATGAAAATGATTACTTTCCAAATTGACTCATGTTACCTCCTACCCCACTCTGTCATTTCTTTTTGCATCTCAGATCTTCCTGTCTTCCTCAACTACATCCTTTAGAAGTTCTTTTAGTTGGGCTACTGGTGGTTAAAGCTTTGAGCTTTTGTTCTTCTGGAAAATGCCCTTATTTTGCCTTTGTTCTTGAGATAGAGTTGTGTCACTATAGACTGAATGTGTTCCCACAAAATTCTTACTTTAAAACCACTGGGAGGGTGTTAGGAGGTGGGGCACTTTGTGAGGGGATTGGGTCATGAGGGTGGAGCCTCCATGACCAAGATTAGTGCCTTTATGACAGAGACTCCCCCACAGAGCCTCCTCACCCTTTCTGCCCTGTGAGGACACAGATGACATCTGTGGACAAGGAAGCTGTATTTACATTTCTAGGATATCTTCTATATATTGGACCTTAGCCAAAAATTCCCTGCTAGCTTTTTTTTTTTTTAATATTTATTTATTTATTTTTGGCTGTGCTGGGCTTTGTTGCTGCACTCAGGCTTCCTCTAGTTGCAGCAAGCAGAAGATACTCTCTAGCTGTGGTGCGTGGGCTTCTCATTGCATTGACTTCTCTTGTTGCAGAGCACAGGCTCTAGGGAGTGTGGGCTTCATTAATTGCAGTGTGTGAAGTCAGTGCTTGCAGCCCATGGGCTTGGTTGCCCCACGGCAAGTGGAATCTTCCTGGACCAGGGATCCAACCCATGTGCCCTGCATTGGCAGATGGACTTCCAACCACGGGTCTACCAGGGAAGCCCCCTGCCAGCTCTTGTGAGACAGTGACTTACAGTTGAATTCTGGCTAGAACAAGATGAGTGTGTGAGTGAGGGAGGTGGGTCTGCTGAGGGACGGAGGCTCTGGATGACCGTCCAGCTGGACACGTGGAAGCCAGGGAAGGCTGTGGGAGGACAGAAGGCCAGGAGTACCCTCGGCTATGTTCACAGAACAGTCACAAGTGTGTTGTGCTGAGGTGGGTTGGGGAATCTTGCTTTCTAGCAGCCTCAGAACTTCATCAGGACTCTGGGGATGGAGAGAGGATGGTTTTTGTCATCTGAGTTTCCCATATGCCTGGAACTTGTTCTACACACCATAGAGGCAAACTCCCTTCTTTCCTGGAGTTGACATTCTAGTGGAGGAGACAACAGTTTTAAGGAGTCAAATAAATAAATAATGTTAGGTGGTTGTAGGGTTAGTGAGGGCTTCTCTGGTGGCTTGGTGGTAAAGAACCCACCTGCCAATATAGAAGACATGGGTCCAATCTCTGCATTGGGAAGATCCCTTGGAGGAGGACATGGCTACCCACTCCAGTATTCTTGACTGGAGAATCCCATGGAGAGAGGAGCCTGGCGGGTCCATGGGATTGCAAACAGTTGGACATGACTTAATGACTAAATGACAATAGCAACAAGGGTCAGTGGGGCAGAGTGAGGCAGTGAGAGAGAGTTAGATAGAATGATAAAGAGAGGCATCTCGAATGTGGGGTTTTGAGCTGGAACTTGCAGGAGGAGGTGCTTGTCTTTGCATAGAGTGAGGAAAGGGTGGTCCTGGCAGACAGGGCAGTGAAGGTCAGATGGGGAGGTGAAGGTGGAAGCCCTGAGGTGAGGAGGAGTACTCATGTCCAGGCAGCAGAAGCAGGCCCTGGTGTTCAGTGCCACATTAGTTATCTCTTGTTGTTTAGTTGCTAAGTCATGTCTGACTTTTTACAATCCTATTGACTGGAGCCCCAGTGGCTCCTCTGTCTATGGAATTCTCTAGGCAAGAATACTGGAGTGGGCTGCCATTTCCTTCTCCAGGGGATCTTCCTGACCCAGGGATCAAACCCACATCTCCTTCATTAGAGTTGGTTTCATTAACCATTGAACCACTAGGGGAACCCCTAATTATCTCTTGCTGCTGCGAAGTCGCTTCAGTCATGTCTGACTCTGTGCGACCCCATAGACGGCAGCCCACCAGGCTCCCCCGTCCCTGGGATTCTCCAGGCAAGAACACTGGAGTGGGTTGCCATTTCCTTCTCCAATGCATGAAAGTGAAAAGGGAAAGTGAAGTCACTCAGTCATGTCCGACTCCTAGTGACACCATGGACTGCAGCCTACCAGGCTCTTCCGTCCATGGGATTCTCCAGGCAAGAGTACTGGAGTGGGGTGCCATCGCAATTATCTCTTACTTGGTAACAAATTGCCACAGTCTGGGCATTTTAAAGCAGCATCCACTTATTATCTGGTAGAGGACCGAGGGTCACACATTTCATTGCAGCTTAGCCGGATCCCCTGCTCAGGATCTCACCAGCCTACAGTCAGATGGCATCTTTTAAAGAATTGTTTAATGTGGACCATTTTAAAAGTCTTTATTGAATTCGTTACAATATTGCTTCTGTTTTATGTTTTGTTTTTTGGCCTCGAGGTGCATAGGATCTTAGCTCCCCAAGCAGGGATCGAACTTGCACCCCCTTCATCGAAAGGCAAAGTCGTAACCTCCCTGGAGCACCAGGGAAGTCCCTAGAGGGCATTTGCATCTCAAGGCTCAACGGGGGAAGGATCTGCTTTCAGCCTCATTCAGCCTGTTGGCGGCATCTATTTCCTTAAGGAAGTGTGGCTGAGGACCCTGGTTTTCCACTGGCTGTTGGCTGGAGTTGACTCTTGGGTCCCAGAATCTGAAGTTCTTAGAGTCCTTCTGCAGTCATTTGCTCTACTCTAGAGTAGAGCAAACAACTATGTGTATCATCAAGCCAGCAAGTAGGACATCTCAGCTCAGGGAGATCCCAGTCCTTTTAAGGGCTTTCAACTGATTAATCCAGGCCCACCCAGGTGCTCTCCCTTTAGAGGACGTCAGAGTCAACTGATTTGGGACCTTAATCACACCTGCAAAAATCTCTTCACTGTTGCTCTATATTATTGGCCAAGGCGAGTCCCACTCATCCTCAAAAGGGGGTGATTGCATAGGCTGTGAGCATCAAGGAGCTGGCGTAGAATTCTGCCTACCATAGGCATGTTGTAAGAATGCGCGCCATTTGGCAGGTGTTGCTGGTTGCCTGCCCAGTATTTAGTACCCGCTTTCTTCCTTATCAATAAAACTCTGATTTTGTTCAGAAGGCAAAGGCACGTCTAATAAGGCTTGTTTTCCCAGGCTCCCTGAAGGCTACCATTGTGATGTGACATAGTTCTGGCCAATGACTTGCAAGTCACAATCTAAAGAGTGGTCATCACTTTCCTGATAAAACTGGCATGTGCCTTTTGCCCTTTGTTTCTTTCCTTCTTCCTTCCTGTAACTTGGACGCAAAGCCAAGAGGCTTCCTATTTTCTGAGGGTGGTTGAGCAGGAAGGTATAAGGAGACTGGATTTCCAAGGCGATTTTGGACTTTCTATGGACCACTCTTGGACTTCTTGTCCTGTGAGAAAAATATGCCCCTGTTTGGTTATGTGAACATACCAAAGTTTTTGTTGCATGTAGCCATGTAACATACAACCGTATGATGCAAAATCAGGTTGGATGCATTGTGGAGTCTTGGTTTTGTTCCAAGTTAAATGGGATTTTGTTGAAGGCTTTTAATCCGATTGATTTATGTTTTGGAAAAATCTTGGCTACTTAGTAAAGAATAAACTGTGCAATGGGGCTTGTGGACAGAGTTGGAAGTGGAGACTCAGAGAAAGTGAGTCAGCCAAAGTAACACAGCAAGAGATGGACAGAAATGGGATCCCGATGGCATGTTTGTGTGACTCAAGAGTCTGGCTTTGGCTGTTGTGTCTGCCTTTAATCAAGGGCTTTATCTCCCTGCTGTCACTGGAGGAGCCCGAAGCTGCCTCACCTGCCGATTTATCTCTGGAGTCCCATTCTCTGAAAAACTTCATGATTTTCACGATCATAAAAGGGAAATTCATCCTGAGTCTGGAAAATTTTCCAGATCAATCTGGGTCAACCTAATTAAAGCTAATGTAAGAAAGATTGTGTGTGTGTGTGTGTGTGTGTGTGTGTGTGTGAACTTTCCTTCTGTTATGATTTGCTTACAATTTCTTTTAAGTCCCTATTGACTAATACCCACCTGATACTAAATTACTAAAGCTTGGAAGTAAAAATGATTTCAGTATTCTAATCAGAACTCTAATCAGCTCCAACTGATGCTGAATGCTAAATGAGCTTGAAATAGGGCACCTCCCTTGGACATGGTGTTGAGTTTCATCCAGGGATGTCCAAGGAAATCATGCAAAATTTGATAGGTTGAAGTGATGTAGTGGCAAAGTGTATTGGATTGCGAAGGAAGAGGTCTGAGCTCTGGCTCCCAGACCCCAGTGTTTCATGGGGTGACTGTGGGGCAGTCACTTTTCCTCTCTGATCCTCTGTTTTCCCGTCTTCCAAATGGTGCTTTCTTGTCAGAGCAAGGGTTTTCAATTTGTATTCCCCAGAGTCTTGGGTTTTCAGGGCAACTCCACCTTTGGGTCAGTTGAGTCTGGAACTGATAGCTGACTAGAGAAACAGGTGGTTCAGATGTAGAACCTACAGCTGTGCCCCTGAGAGAGGTCACTTTCCATCATGGTGCCATTGTTTTGCTCCAGGGGAGGAGAACCAAGCTCTGTAATTCATGGAGAAAAGTGGCTTCTCTAATTAGACCCAGTATGGGTGAGCAGGTGGCCTCCCCCAGTCTTCCTGGGGGGCTGGAAGCTAGTCATTTGCTCACATCCCCTCTTGGATCC
Source organism: Bubalus kerabau (assembly GCF_029407905.1). NCBI lineage: Eukaryota > Metazoa > Chordata > Mammalia > Artiodactyla > Bovidae > Bubalus > Bubalus kerabau. Next base: position 9,018,784 of record NC_073646.1, read on the forward strand.
TTGATCAAAGCTGAGTTAGTGAGTCAGGGAGAGCTGGGGCAGCCTCTAGAGAAGAGAATTGAGGAAATGATGGCGAGATGCAGTGAGAGGGCTGGGAAGGAACATTCTAGGGCTTGGAGCCTTTAAACCTGGAGCTGAGGTGTGGGTGTGGGGGGATGTGGGAACAGTCCTCTGTAGGATGCTAGCTGTTGAGAGTTCTGAGGGTCTTACTCACTCCCTTCATAACTTCAATCTGGTCACTTCAACACAACCCAGCCCAATCCAATCCAATCTGTCCATCCATCCATCCATGTACCTATCCATCCATCCATCCATCCACCTCTCCATCCTTCCATCCATCCATCCACCTATCCACCCATCCTTCCATCCATCCATCTACCTATCCATCCATCCATCCATCCATCAGTCCATTCACCTATCCATCCATCCATCCACATTCATCCATCCTTCCATCCATCTACCTATCCATTTCTGTACTCATGCATTCACCTACCCACTGGTCCACCCATTCATGCATTCACTTGTTTGGCTCAACCACCTCCTCTTTCCCCCTTTGCCTTATTCATTTCTTCTTTCAGCCATTCCATAAATATTTGTGAGGCACCTACTCCATGCCCGGGAATGTAGAGGAGCATGAACTCTTCAGGGAGTTCATAATCCCAATGCTGTCAACAGAACTGCGGGTGAGTCTGAAAAGTGAGTGTTAATACAGGGAGGAGCAAAGTGTCATTATAGTTTGGAAGAGGGAGATACTGCTTAGAGAGGTGAAACAGAGAAGACTTCAAGCAGGTGTTAGTTCCTGAAAGAGGAGCTTTGGTTTTTTGGCTGGACAGGTGGGGTGAGGGTTTATTTCTTGGGATGCTGTTGATTTGAGGAGCTGAGGTCATGCTTATCCTCTAGAGATAATATAAGCTCTACTTCCTTCCCCCTACCTTCCAAGTCTCAAGAAAGTCTGAATTATTCAATTCAAATTTCTAGGCTGATGAGATTCAGGTTTAATTCAACAACTGATTGTTCTTGTTCAAAACATTGGAGGGGAAAAAAAGCCACTCAAGGAAAAATGATAGACGTGCATAGCAGGAAGTTACCTTCATTAAACCTCTCTGTGTGTATCTCTTACAAGTGAGAACCCAACGTGCCAGCTACCCTCTATTCATTTTGCGTGGAGGTGGGAACGGCGTGTGTGTGTTTCTGAGCTGATTTTGCTTCAGACAACAGACTGTGTCTTAGCGTTTGGTACCGCCTTGCTGCTGTGTGTCTTCTGCCAGCCTTGTCACATGGTCACAGAGCTCTGCACTTAGATCCACTCTAAGTAGGTGTGGGCTCAGTTGCTTCAGCAGTGTCTGACTCTTTGTGACCCTGTGGGCTGCAGCCCACCAGGCTCCTCTGTCCATGGGATTCTCCAGGAAAGAATGTTACCATGCCCTCCTCCAGGGGATCTTCCCAACCCAGGGATCAAACCCAGCTCTCCAGCATTGGAGGCAGATTCTTTACCAGCTGAGCCATCAGGGAAGCCCTCAGTTCAGTTCAGTTCAGTTCAGTTGCTCAGTCGTGTCCGACTCTTTGCAACCCCATGAATCACAGCACGCCAGGCCTCCCTGTCCATCACCAACTCCCGGAGTTCACCCAAACTCATGTGCATTGAGTCGGTGATGCCATCCAGCCATCTCATCCTCTGTCGTCCCTTCTTCTCCTGCCCCCAATCCCTCCCAGCATCAGGGTCTTTTCCAATGAGTCAACTCTTTGCATGAGGTGGCCAAAGTACTGGAGTTTCAGCTTCAGCATCAGTCCTTCCAATGAATATTCAGACTGACTTCCTTGAGGATTGATTGGTTGGATCTCTGTGCAGTCCAAGGGACTCTCAAGAGTCTTCTCCAACACCACAGTTCAAAAGCATCAATTCTTCATTGCTCAGCTTTCTTCACAGACCAACTCTCGCATCCATACATGGCCACAGGAAAAACTATAGCCTTGACTAGACGAAACTTTGTTGGCAAAGTAATGTCTCTGCTTCTGAATATGCTATCTAGGTTGGTCATAACTTTCCTTCCAAGGAGTAAGCGTCTTTTAATTTCATGGCTGCAGTCACCATCTGCAGTGATTTTGGAGCCCAAAAAAATAAAGTCTGACACTGTTTCCACTGTTTCCCCATCTATTTCCCATGAAGTGATGGGACCAGATGCCATGATCTTCGTTTTCTGAATGTTGAGCTTTAAGCCAACTTTTTCACTCTTCTCTTTCACTTTCATCAAGAGGCTTTTGAGTTCCTCTTCACTTTCTGCCATAAGGGTGGTGTCATCTGCATATCTGAGGTTATTGATATTTCTCCCGGCAATCTTGATTCCAGCTTGTGCTTCCTCCAGCCCAGCGTTTCTCATGATGCACTCTGCATATAAGTTAAATAAGCAGGGTGACAATATACAGCCTTGAAGTATTCCTTTTCCTATTTGGAACCAGTCTGTTGTTCCAAGTCCAGTTCTAAGTGTTGCTTCCTGACCCTAGACCCACTCAATATCCGTCAAATATTCATTGAGCTTCTTCTGTCTTCCAGGCTTGGCACTAGTTGCTGGTGGCCATACACTAATGAACCAGACAGGAGTCTTGCTTTTAGAAAAACCCACGGTCTGGAACAAGGTACAATAAACTTTTTCCACAAGGGGCCAGATAATAAATCTTTAGGCTTTGCTGGCCATACAATCTCTGCCGCCACTGTTCATTTCTGCTGTTGGAAGTTCAAACGCAGTCTTAGATAATAATGTCCAAGAGTGGGCATGGCTGTGTTCCAAGAAAACTTCATTTACCAAAACAGAATTGGCTCCCAGCGTCACTGATCTCTGTCTAGTGGGAGAGACACACGAGGAACTAGACAATGATGAAATAGTGAGGAGGGTAAACCCAGCATTCAAAGGAGAGTCCCCACCCAGGCTTGAGCAGTGGGGAAGACTGCCTGGAGGAGGTGATGTGTGGTTTGAGACCTGACAGGTGAACCGAGGGGGCGGGGTGAAAAGGCTGTGGGGCGGGGCATGGTGGGGAGTGCCCCCGAGGAACAGGATTGTATGCAAAGAAGCTTCAATGTGGAAGGAGTTGCATGTATCTGGGGAAGGTGAGACCTAGGGTGAGAGGCTGGGGGGTCTCCAAAGGGGTTGGCCAGGTGAATGGGGCAAGATAGAGAACGATCTTGTAGGAGCAGGACCTGGTGCACCATGGCAGGTTTTTAGCACCTTGTTCTATTTTGCCTTATTTTAAAAGACCCAGCACTCCCAACTAAGCAGGCATCTGGTGTGCTAGGCGCTCCCCGAGTGGGACACACAGCTCTTCCTGTGGGCATGTGTTGGTCATCCTTTTCCCTTGACCTGTGAGGGCCCCCAGGCAGCCTGAGGGCTAGTCCAGGAGGCAGGTCCCACGGCAAGAGTCCCCCCACCCCATCCCAAAAGATTTTAACTGCAGATTAGAAAAGTAAACGTGTTACAAGCCGCTCAGTCGTGCCTGACTCTTTGTGACCCCATGGACTGTAACCCACCAGGCTTCTCTGTCCATGGGATTCTCCAGGCAAGAATACTGGAGTGGATTGCCATGCCCTTATCCAGGGAATCTTCCTGACCCCAAGATCAAACCCAGGTCTCCCACATTGCAGGCAGATTCTTTACTGTTTGAGCTACCCAGGAAATAGAAACAAAACCACAGCTGACATTGACGTGGAACTGGGACAATTAATGGTTGCTATCTCCCTCTTGAGAAATTTGTATGCAGGTCAGGAAGCAACAGTTAGAACTGGACATGGAACAACAGACTGGTTCCAAATAGGAAAAGGAGTACATCAAGTCTGTATATTGTCACCCTGCTTATTTAACTTACATGCAGAGTACATCATGAGAAATGCTGGACTGGAAGAAACACAAGCTGGAATCAAGATTGCCGGGAGAAATATCAATAACCTCAGATATGCAGATGACACCACCCTTATGGCAGAAAGTGAAGAGGAACTCAAAAGCCTCTTGATGAAAGTGAAAGAGAAGAGTGAAAAAGTTGGCTTAAAGCTCAACATTCAGAAAACGAAGATCATGGCATCTGGTCCCATCACTTCATGGGAAATAGATGGGGAAACAGTGGAAACAGTGTCAGACTTTATTTTTTTGGGCTCCAAAATCACTGCAGATGGTGACTGCAGCCATGAAATTAAAAGACGCTTACTCCTTGGAAGGAAAGTTATGTCCAACCTAGATAGCATATTCAAAAGCAGAGACATTACTTTGCCAACAAAGTTTCGTCTAGTCAAGGCTATAGTTTTTCCTGTGGTCATGTATGGATGTGAGAGTTGGACTGTGAAGAAGGCTGAGCGCCGAAGAATTGATGCTTTTGAACTGTGGTGTTGGAGAAGACTCTTGAGAGTCCCTTGGACTGCAAGGAGATCCAACCAGTCCATTCTGAAGGAGATCAGCCCTGGGATTTCTTTGGAAGGAATGATGTTAAAGCTGAAACTCCAGTACTTTGGCCACCTCATGTGAAGAGTTGACTCATTGGAAAAGACTCTGATGCTGGGAGGGATTGGGGGCAGGAGGAGAAGGGGACTCCAGAGGATGAGATGGCTGGATGGCATCACTGACTTGATGGATGTGAGTCTGAGTGAACTCCGGGAGTTGGTGATGCACAGGGAGGCCTGGCATGCTGCGATTCATGGGGTCGCAAAGAGTCGGACACAACTGAGCGATTTATCTGATCTGATCTGATCTGATCTTTAGCAAAGCTCTGTACTCATGGGTGTTGGGGAGGGAGAGGATCAAATGCTGTATTGTGTCTGTGTTTCTGTCTTCCACATGCTCAAGTGTAATACCAGCTAAGACATTGTAATGCTCCCTCCTCCCTGCTGGTCTCTTCCTTTCTCCTCTATTTCTTTGCTTTCTCCTTCCCCTGCTCCCTCTCTCTACCAGGCCCTTGTAAATCAGCATTAAGCAGTGGGCTTTGCTTTCTAGAAAATGGTTTTTTACTTTGGTAGAAAATAGTATTAAAAGTGAAAGTGTTAGTCACTCAGTTGTATCCAACTCTTTGTGACCCCCATGGACTGTAGCCCGTCAGGTTCTGTCCCTGGAAGATGGTATAGAATACGATTATAGATATGCACCTTGAGGAGAAACAAACCATGGTTTGAATCCTGGCTGTCATATTTACTGGTAATATTCTGTCTTTGGAATGTATTTTTTTGGCCATACTGCATGTGGGATCTTAGTTCTCTGACCAGGAATTGAACCTGTGCCCCTTGCACTGGAATCATGGAGTCTTAACCACTGGGCCACCAGGGAAGTCCTCGGCTGTCACATTTATTATCAAGTTACTTCACTAGTAACCAGCTTTCTCCTCTTTAAAATGGGAATCCTGTTTGTACCCCCTTCACAAGGTTTACTGGGATAACCCACATCAAACATTTATTAGTGCTGTGCTTGGTTATGAGGGTTATTGTGATTTGTTTTAAATTTTGAGACGTGGTGCATAGTAGGCACTTAGCAAATGTTTGTTGAATGACTGTATGATGCCTTAGGTAGTGTGCAAAACATAGTGTTTTCAGGTAGTAGAAATACAAACCTTAATTTGCCAGTTGGTGTACTCCTTATCTGCCTGCTCTCCTTGGATTTACAGACAAGGTGTTCCCGTTAAGTCCTCATCCTCTTTCGCCCAATTCTGTGGATTCGATGTTAGAAAAGTTGCTTAAATCAAAGTTCCCTTTTTTATTCCTGCTGCCAAGACCTTGGTTCATCAAACCTCGTCTGAACTCTGCCTTCAAGGTCCATTTTCCTGCCACTGATCTTTTTCTACCCCACCCGTTCATCCAACTGTGAACAGATTGATTGTCCTAAGAATAAAAATGGCCTTTATCCTCTGTGTAATAAACGATCTTGATGACACTCTGATGTCTAAATTTTAGAGTGTGACCTTCAAGTCCATGTCCGATCTTTTCTGCTAATGCCGATACGCCCAGTTTTATTCCCATCTTTCCACCATCCACAGTACCATCCTGACCCTCTCCGTAATTTCTAAACATGCTTCCCTATCTTTGCATCTCTGATTCCCTTTGTCTGATTACCCTTTCTCTTTTGGTCCTAACGCTCTTTTGTCCACCCTTGAGACCCATTTTGTACATCTTTCCTTCCAGGAAAACTTGTAGGAACAAATATCTAGGCAGAGACAAATTACTTCTTTCTTTTGGAGCCCACAGCCCTTACAACATTATAGTGTTGTATTATTATTACAGCATCCGTGTCCCATCCCCATCCATTCCCAGGAGTCTTTAGTGTCGAGTCTTGTTTATTCCCTTTTCCCAACATAATAAGTGTTTGTTGGAAATGAGTAAAATATTAAAAAAATAAGTGTTCAAAATATTCACTTCTAGGTCTACACTCTTTTGAGATAAGTACTTTCTGGTGTGTGTGCTCAGTCACTCAGTCGTGTCCAACTGTTTTGCGACCCTTTGGACTGTAGTTCGCCAGGCTAGTGTAGTTGTCCATGGGATTCTCCAGGCAAGAATACTAGAGTGAGTTGCCATTTCCTCCTCCAGGGGATCTTCCTGACCCAGGTACTCTGGACTGATGTGTAAACATACACATTTCTCCCCTTCTTCCTCGTCTCATCTTCTGGATAAATTTTATGCAAACTTCAAACTTCTCTGAAACTCAGACATGATTTGTGTTCGTGATTCAATTTCAGTTTCAGATCTTCAGCACTTTCACAGTCAGTACTGTTTTCCATTTTGCAGTAAATCTAGGATGTGCCTTGAGCACAACTTTCTCTGCCTCCACCCCGGAACACGTTTACCACCACCCACCAAGAATCATCTTTTATGCGAATGGAAATGAATTCCTCCCGAGTGTATCTGCCAACATCTCATTCACATTCAAACCACGATTGTATCTTATTAGAACTGCATTGTTCTACACACCCTTGTGAGATAGATTGCTGTCCATTCGCTCAGCTGTGTCCAACTCTTTGTGACCCCATGCACTGCAGCAAACCAGGCTTCCCTATCCTTCACCATCTCCCAGAGTTTGCTCAAACTCATGTCCATTGAATCGGTGATACCATCCAACCATCTCATCCTCTGTTGCCCCGTTCTCCTCCTGCCCTCAATCTTTCCCAGCATCAGGGTCTTTTCTAATGAGTCAGCTCTTAGCATCAAATGGCCACAGTATTGGAGCTTCAGCTTCAGCATCAGTCTTTCCAATGAAAATTCAGGGTTGATTTCCTTTAGGATTGACTGGTTTGATCAGATTGATTGAGCACCTGTGAACCCAAGGATCCTGGTTCAGCTCTACCATTGCTGTGTCTCGAATGTAGCACGTGGCACCTGGCCCACAACAGATGCTCAGTGGAGACCTGTTGTATGCATATGAAACATATGAGCTTGAAACCTGGAATATTTCCTGCCAGATCAGTAAACAGGAATGTCACAGTCATCAGAGATTGCAAGTACCCAACATGAGCCAGTGAGCCATAAGGGAACTGGGGAAGAAGAATACTTGCTGTCTAGTAGCCATCAGACTGCAGCCACTCCCTATGGTGAGCCCCGAGGAAGCTCAGGATGTGAAAACACAGGATCATGGCCCCAGAGAGCTGAAATGCCTATCAAAGGAATGATTTCAGTGAGCCCATTCTCTTACATCTTCTCACATATAGAAGAGTGCTAAATTCCTTAACTTGGGTTATCTGTTTTTTTTTTTTTTTTTAATTAACAGTAATCTTTTGATGTGCAGACTACCTGCCCTTTGTTGCAACACTTCTGTATAAAACCTGGCTCCTCCCCTTGCTGCCTTGGAGCAGTTCTCTCAGGGTCACTTGAGATGCTGTCTTCTGGGCTTAAAGTCCTAAAAATTCCCACCAAATAAAACACAACTCTCTACTTTTAGGTAGTGAATATTTTTTATGTTGACAGGCTGCTCTAAAGCTTTCATTTGGCAGACCAAGATCTGAGATTACAGGGAGAAGTGGTGGAAAGAGCACAGACTTTGAGTTTCAAAATCTTGGGGTCTAGACCTGCAGGTACCACATGGATAGCATGTGCCCTTGGGCACATGGGACTAATTGAGCTTCAGTTTCTTTATTTTTCTCATGGGCCTAAGTTATATCTATCTACCAAGATTTGCATGGTGACTAAATGATTAGCATGCAGTAGGGTATTCAAAAAGTGGCATGAATAATATGAATGAATTGATATGAATAATATGAATGAATAATAGCAGATGATACCACTCTAATGGCAGAAAGTGAAGAAGAACTAAAGAACCTCTTGATGAGGGTGAAAGATGAGAGGGAAAAGCCTTAAAACTCCATTAAAAGGCTTAAAACTTCATTGAAAAAACTAAGATCATGGCATCTGGTCCCATCACTTCATGGCAAATAGAAGGGGAAAAAGTGAAAACAGTGACAGATTTTATTTCCTTGGGCTCCAAAATCACTGTGGACAGTGACTGCAGCCATGAAATTAAAAGACACTTGCTCCTTGGAAGGAAAGCTATGACCAACCTAGACAGCATATTAAAAAGCACAGGCATCACTTTGCCAACAAAGGCCTGTATAGTCAAAGCTATGGTTTTTCCAGTAGTCATGTATGAACATGCGATCTGGACCGTAAATAAGTCTGAGCACCAAAGAATTGATGCCTTCAAATTGTGGTGCTGGAGAAGACTCTTAAGAGTCCCTTGGATAGCAAAGAGATCAAATCAGCCAATCCTAAAGAAAATCAACCCTGAACATTCATTGGAAGGACAGATGCTGAAGCCAAAGCTCCAAAACTTTGGTCACATGATGCAAAGAGCTGACTCTCTGGAAAAGACCTTGATGCTGTGAAAGACTGAAGGCAGGAGGAAAAGGGGGCAACAGAGGCTGAGATGGTTAGATAGCATCACTGACTCAATGGACATGAATTTGAGCAAATTCTGGGAGATAGTAAAGGACAGGGAAGCCTGGTGTTCTGCAGTCCATGGGGTCACAGAGAGATGGGCACGACTTAGTGACTGAACAACAACAACCACAACACGTAGGTCTGAACTGTAATCGCAGACAGAAGCTCAGGCCAGTTCATAATATATATTTCCTTCAGTGTGTGGCACAGGAACCCAGGATGTTGGAGGCAGCAGGGTACTTTGCAAAACCCTGATTCATCACTCTCAATGTACAAAGAAGCCTGAGGCTCAGAGAGGTTAAGTCATTTGCCCCTGGTCACACAGGGAGTCAGTTGCAGAGCCACAACTTGATCCAGGATCTCCTGACCTCCGAGCCCTTGTTCCTTTTCCTGCACTGAGAGGTCAAGTGGTTTGCATTTTGGTGCTTTAATGGTAAAAGCACAAACACTATTATAGTTGAGCCTAGAGAGACCCACACAGCATTGCTTTCTGTAGCATTAAATTAAGTTCCTGGTTCAGCTCTTTGAGACCTGACAGCTTCTCATGACAAGGGGACGTGCAGGAGAAGCAGTTCTCAGAGCAATGCTCCTTAGCAAAGCTGCTCCAGCCCTGGCTCAGATGTCCTTGAACTGCAAGGTAGGCTTCTGATATACAAGCCTTTGATGGTAGAGCTGCTTCCCTGCAGGAAAGCACCAGCTTCTTCAATGAACCCAGTCCCAGGGCACATGGTTCCCCTCTGTCCCCTCATGTCCTCGGTCCTTCTTCTGCAATGTGGGAGCGCTTTATGCTCCCCCTGAGCATAAAGGGTCTGTGCTGAGATTTTGGCTTGAGGATGCACGTCAAGAAACCTTAGGAGAGAAAGAGGCTTGAAGACTCAGGTTCAAGGTCTGGTTTCACTACCTGTTGTGGGGTGACCACAGTGAGTTGCTCAGTCACTCTGCACCTCAGTTTCTCCATCTGTAAGATGGGAACACTTGTTCTAGGGGTGTTATGATGATTGAGTTAAAAACCGACAGTGCTTGCAACAGTATTTAGTGCATAGTAAGTGCTCAATAAACATCATCAACTGTTGATAAACACAAGCGCTAAATTCCTCCTTGATTTACATCCTGGTTCTATTTCTCTTTGCCCGTGTGATATTGGGTGACTTACTTGACTGCTCTAAGCCGCAGTGTCCTAGCAGACAAATGGATATAAGAACAATACTGGAAGTTCTGATTTTCCCATGTCCATTTTTTGTGACAAACTGTGCTTTGGAAGCATTTACACTAAAGCTTGTACACTATTTCTTCCATGTGAGTTTGGGATTTTGAACATCAGCTGAGGCAAATCCATCTTGACATCCGTGTGATGATGCCTCTTGGCAGGCAGTTCCTCTCCAAGAGGGTCTCTACCTTTGCCCATGCAGCAGTTTGTGCCAAAGACTTTAATATTTTATTGCATTTTTTGTGATTACTGTATAAAACCAAGCAGAGAGAAGAAGTGCTGATCCCACTGAAGGAACACAAGTCTCATAAACTAAATACAACTGAACCAAAAAAAGAGAAAAAAAGAAGATAAAATCACAAAAGCCATCCAGCACAGCAGATCTTTAGCTGGAAGAGCTCTGGGCTTTGCTTACTATCTGTCTGTTGGTTGTGAAAGAAAAGAATAAAATGGAAGAATGTGTATGAAAATGCCAGAGACACATGGTTGAAGGTTGCATCCGAAAAGTGCGGTTAAAGATCGTACACAAAGATGACCTTTCCCTCCCTCAACATAGGAAATGATTATTCAACTTTTGTAGACATCTGCAGTTGTGCATTATATATGCATGAAGGGCTGGCAATTGCTCTTTATATAAAGGACCAACCTCAGTGCATGGTACATATTGGTGCCTTCTAAATTATGGCTATAATCACCATCATCACCACCACCATCATCACAACAATCACCACCACCACCATTACTACCATCACCACCACCACCACTACCACCATCACCACCACCATCACCCTCATCATCACCATCATCATTACAACAATCACCATCACCACCACCATCACCACCAGCACCACCACCAGCACCATCACCCTCATCATCACCACCACTATCACCACCATTACCATCACTACCATCACCACCACCATCACCACCACCACCATCATCACCATCATCATCACAACAATCACCACCATTACCATCACTACCATCACCACCACCACCACCATCACCCTCATCATCACCACCATCATCACCACCACCATCACCCTCATCACCACCATCATCATTACAACAATCACCATCACCACCACCATCACCACTACCAGCACCATCACCCTCATCATCACCACCACTATCACCACCATTACCATCACTACCATCACCACCACCATCACCACCACCACCATCATCACCATCATCATCACAACAATCACCACCATTACCATCACTACCATCACCACCACCACCACCATCACCCTCATCATCACCACCATCATCACCACCACCATCACCCTCATCACCACCATCATCATTACAACAATCACCATCACCACCACCATCACCACTACCAGCACCATCACCCTCATCATCACCACCACCATCACCACCACCACCACCACCGTCACCCTCATCATCACCACCACCATCACCACCATTACCATCACCACCATTACTACCATCACCACCATCATCACCATCATCATCACAACAGTCACCACCAGCACCATCACTACCATCACCACCACCACCACCATCACCATCACCACCATCACCACCACCAGCACCGTCACCCTCATCATCACCATCATCATCATGACAATCACCATCACCACCACCAGCACCACCACCAGCACCACCACCCTCATCATCACCACCACTATCACCACCATTACCATCACTACCATCACCACCACCATCACCACCATCATCATCACCACCACCATCACCACCGTCACTACCACCATCACCACTATTATCATCACCACCATCAACACCTTTACCAACATCATCACTATCATCATCTTCATCATCCTCAACATCACCACCATCATCATTATCTTTAAGGTTATCTCAGAAGATTTAGTGTCAGTCGAGACAGACCAGCAGCATGAGAATATTATCCGTCCCTTAGGTGACTCACAAATTAACTATGATTTCCCCAAGAAGTGTCCTTTCTGCTGGGATACTGCCAGTCTTGGGGAGCTCATTGCCTGTGGAGATGGTTGAGTGCACATACTCTATGCCAGTGTATTTCCCTGGAAGGCTATATTAGTGGGGTTTATGACCTGTATGGATCCACAAAATTAATGAAATCTCACTTTCACAGAGGGTCTTCCCTGGTGGCTCAGATGGTAAAGAATCTGCCTGCGAAGTAGGAGACCCAGGTTTGATCCCTTGGTTGGGACGATCCCTTGGAGAAGGAAATGGCAACCCACTCCAGTATTCTTGCCTGGGAGATCCCATGGACAGAAGACCCTGGTGGGCTACAGTCTGTGTGGTCACAAGAGTCAGACATTACTTGGTGACTAAACAATAGCAACACTCACAGAGAATGGCATCCAGTTGGCTCCCCATCCCACAAGAACCCATTCATTCATTCATCCACAAACATTTTCTGAGCACCCACTATGGGCTGGCCTCTGGGCTGGGCCTTGGAGGAGTTTCAGGGTCTGTGAGAGAGATAGACAATTGCATCTGGAATCGTAGTTACAGGGCAATCATAACCTGGAAAGAGAAGGAAGGAGCACCTGTGGTGACTCCCTGAAGGTGGCTAGCCCAGCTGAGGAGTGGCAGTGGTCATGGAAGGCTTCCAGGAGGAGGTGACTCTTGAGCTGAATTTCAGGGGATGGGGAAGAGGAAGGCATTTCAGATGGAATGGAGAGGATGTACAAACAGCCATGAAGCTTGAAAGACTGGTGGGTATGAGGACAGACGCTGGTCCAGTGTGTGTGTGAGTGGTGGGTGGTTGGAAGGTGTGGAGGACTTGAGGTGAATCCAGAAAGATGAAAGGGTCATGAGAGCCTTCAAGCCAAACTAGGGTTTGGACTTTATTTGGGGGTATGTAGAGCTCCTGTAGCAGCCCTGTGGTCACCCTGACCCTGGGGTGGGGGCTCCCTCTTCTGGGTCGAGCTGTCCCCGTTGAGGGCAGCACCATTTGCTGGAGATCTGCTCTTGGCTTTCTGAAAAAATTATGTCTTTGATTGCATCGGGACTTAGTCGTGGCATGCAAGATCATCATTGTGTCGTGTGAAATCTTTCATTTTGGTGCACTGACTCTCTAGTTGTGGCACATGGGCTTAGTTGTCTTGCGGCATGTGGGATCTTAGTTCCCGCACCAGGGGTCCAACCCATGTCCCCTGCATTAACAGGTGGATTTACAACCACTGGACCACCAGGAACTCCCTGCTCTTGGCTTTTGTGTGGGGCCAGTTCTGTGGCTCCCACTTCTTTGGCGCTCCCATTGCACGCTCCTTTATCCCCCCTGCTTCCTCATGGTTCCTTGGTTAGAACTCAGTTTTAGAGCCAAATGGGCCAAGGTTAAGTCCCAGCTCTCTTGCTGCCAACTTCTGAGCCTCGGCCTGGTTCCTTAACCCTCATCAACCTTGACCTCCTTGCTTGTAAAAAAGGGACAGTCATAAACAGAACAAACATTTACAGGCAGTTATGTGTGCCGGGCACTGTTCTGAGCTCTTTACAAAAATTACTCCTTGGATCTTTACAACAACTGTTACTATCCCTGCTTTATAGATGAGAAAACAAGGACAGGGAAGGAAGGACCCAGTCCTTCCGGTTGGTATGTGGCAGGACCAGGAGGCATAAGAACCTCACCTGAGTTGACATGATGATCAGAAGAGCTAAGAGAGGCAGAATCCTTGATGTACTGCCTGACTCATGGCTGATGCCCAGTAAACGGCAACTACATAGTTATAAGCTCTCTGAGAAACATACAGAGCGATGCTATCAAGGATAGAGCAGTCCCCAGAGTTAAGCAAATTCCCTTCATCCCAGGGAGCCATGGAAGGCCTAATTCAAACTGACTTATTAACTCCAGACAATAGAAAACGACAGATCAAGCCTTTGATGAAAGAGACTGGAACAGCCATCGATTAGAAGCCAGACTTGTTTCTTTCTTTCCCTTCAGATTGACTGACTTCTGAAGGCTCTGCTTTCTGCGTAATTAAAGAGCTAACTGAAATGTCAAGCAGGGTTCCCTCTTCAGTCACATCAGGGGGTCGGGGTGGGAGTGAGGGGAGAATGTCTGATAAGCCATGGATTGTGTCCTGCCCAGCACAGCTCAAAATCCAGCTGAGCACTGGAATTTCCAGCCTGCTGCCCTTGAATCTCTGAAGTCACATGGACCCTCTCTTTTACCACCCAGATAGTATTGGCCATTGGAATCAGCCATTGAACAAGAAACAAGGACATTTGCAAAATCGCTATGTGTGAAACTTGGCTGTAATTGGCCAGGGAAGGGGATGGGACGCTGGAGGGGAGGAAGCTGCTGTGAGGTGGGGCAGCGGAACTGAGCGTAACCTGCTCTGTGTTTGGATCCAAGCCAGGTTTGGGACATGACTGGGGGAGTGATTCCTTCCTAATTCCCACCCATATTCAAGCCTAGGATTTGACACAGGCATCAGGGTTCCCTTTTCTCAAAAAGTTATTCATTTTTAAAAATTTAATTGGGTGATTTATTTTTAATTGGATGATAATTGCTTTATAATGTTGTGTTGGCTTCTGCTATACAACAACATAAATCAGCCATAGGTATATACATGTTCCCCTCCTCTCCCCTGCTTGAACTGGCTTCTCTGGTGGCTCAGCAGATAAAGAAGCCATCTGCAACACAGGAGACACAAGAGACTCGAGTTCGATCCCTGGGTTGGGACGATCCCCTAGAGGAGGGAATGGCAACCCACTCCAGTATCCTTGCCTGGAGAATCCCACGGACAGAGGAGCCTGGTGGGATACAGTCCATAGGGTCACAAAGAGTTGAACACGACTGAGCAACTCACACACACACACACACACACACACACACACACACACATGCACCCTCTTGAAGGGAGTGTCTGCACTGGATCTTAATTGTGGCATGTGGGATCTATTTCCCCAACCAGGGATTGAACCTGGGCCCCTTGCATTGGGTGCACAAAGTCTTAGCCACTGGACCACCAGGAAAGTCCCCAAGGTGGTGACTGGGACGAGGACTCAGTTTAGGGTCACACCTGGCTTCGCATCCCCGGGGCCTTATACTCACTGATGGCGGGGATGGACTTCCCTCTCGGAACCTCTGTTTCAGGAGAAGACTGGAGACGAACAGGAAAACGTTGTGTCAGCTAACAGTTAGAGGAGCTGGCTCTGGAGACTTGGCTTCAGATCTTTGCTGCCCTGATCCTCAACCTGGGGTGATTTTGTACTCTCTTCCCCGGGGGAAATTTGGCCATGTTTGGAAATATTTTTGGTTGTCACAGCTTGGGAAAGATGCTGCTGGCGTCTAGTGAGTCAAGGCTAGCGATGCTGTTCAACGTCCTACAGGTGCATGGGACACCCCCCGACAGCAGAGAGTGACCCAGCCCTGAAAGTCAGTGGTGCTGAGGTTGAGAAACCCAGCCCCATGGCCAACCAGCCTGAGGAGAAGTCACTTAACCTGGTTAACATTCTGTTCCCTTGCCCGGGGGGAAGGCAGAGACCAGTGACTGCCTTGGGTCGTTGTTTTAAAAACAGATGTTTTGGGACTTTCCCAGTGGTCCAGTGGTTAAGACTTTACCTTCTAAGTGAGAGAGTCAGTTCCCAGGCAAGTTGATAGGGAGTCTAGGGGTCCCCAAGGAGAGAGGGGTCTGGAATTCTCAAGGAGGAAGAAAGGACAAACTGTTTTGTCTTTCTCTACATTCCTTAGGATTATATAACAATAATGTATCCTGCCTAAGGACAGTCTTTGGAGTCAACCTTTTGTTATCTTAAAATGTTAATTATGGGAGTAGACCTGGTCTTTACAAGGATGTATCTTGCCTGAGGACAGTGTTACCTTAAGATGTAAATTATGGGAGTGGGTCTGATGAGGTCTTTGCAACCTCCAGACATTCTTTGGCTTATATAACTTCATTGTTAACACTAGCAAGCGGGTACTCTTTCTGCCCCCTTCTGATGCCTATGTCAGAAGCTTTCTCTATCTCCTTTATACTTTAATAAAACTTTATTACACAAAAGCTCTGAGCGATCAAGCCTCGTCTCTGGCCCCGGATTGAATTCTTCTCCTCCGGGGGCCAAGAATCCCAGTGTATTCGCGTGATTCAACAACAACCTTTCATCTTGGGGGCTCGTCTGGGATCCTTCAGGACAAGGTAAGGAAGCTTGGAGCTTTAGTTCTTTGTTCTCTTAGCGAACGTGTTTTCTGCCGTGCTTTACTAACTCTACGGTGTGCTTGTGTGAATGAATGGCAGGCCCTTCATGAAGCAAGTAAGGGGCCCTGCTCTGCGGTTCCACAGTGATCTCATACGGCTTATGGCAGAAACCTGTCGGGCCATTGTACCAACCTGCCAATGCCAAGAGGCACCCAGTGTCTCCTTCGGGAACCGACCAGAAATGGGCAAAGCATGTGGACCGAACTTTGCTTTCTCGGTCAAACTTTTCGGTCTCTTTGACCATTTCATAACTCCTTGGGAATTAGAAGTGCTAACCTAATCTATCGGATCATAGACTTTCAAGGGACTTGTGATCTATACTGTTACTGTATACTGTGGCTTAGGTCCCAAACTTGGATTGGTAGTCAAGAAAGTGTCTAGCCTCGCTAGGAATCGAAAGTTCGGAAGCTAGATGGAGCTCTAGCTCCCAGAACATCTCTGAGGTTAAAGGTTACTCAGATTGGGACTGTGATGGGTTTTTTCCTTTGGTAACGCCGCCGGCTCTTAGTGGATCAGAGGAGGCTGTTATACTGGTGTGGTGATGCTTGGAAAGAACATCTCAGTTTTATGTTCGCGTCGGTCTTATTGTAGTCAGGAAATACTCAGGGTCGTGCACAGGCACTCAGGTGACAAATGTTTCCCACAGCGGTCTTAGCTTGGGAGGCATTCCAAAAGGTTACTCTGATTCACCCCGGGTGACATCAGAGGCAAGCAAGGTTAAGGGTGAAGAGCTGGACGTCAAGTAGGGATGCTATCAAGTCTACCCCTGGTACATCCCCACCCCATCTCGGTGGTAGAACCGGGAGGGACGAGTATGGCACCTGTGTCGGTAAGGGACAGACTAAGTCCGACCAGGAAGGAAAAGCTTTTGGTGTAACGTCTGTCTATACCCCCATCTAGAGCAGGGAGGGACGCCTCCGGTAGAAAAATGGTGCTGGTCGCTTTTTTTCTCTCTTACAGATGGGAGCTAACAATTCCAGCCTCACTCCTTTGAACTGTATCCTGAAAAACTGGGATAGATTTGATCCCCAGGGCTTAAAGAAGACACACCTGGTCTTCCTATGTGATACTGCATGGCCACGGTATCCATTGGAGGACGGCGAACGGTGGCCGGTTGGAGGGTCTCTTAAGTATAATACTGTTCTACAATTAGACTGGTTCTGTAAGGAACAAGGGAAATGGGTAGAAGTAGCATATGTGTTGCCCTTTTTCTCTCTGAGAAATATGCCAGACTTATGTCCTAAGGGTATAGATTTTGGCATGAAACCTTCAGCTCCTTCCTGTCCTCTTACTTTGCCCCCATACTGGGGACTCCAAACTGGGATTCAAACTGCCAACATGGAGGTCCAAACAACCCCTGTTTCAGTACGACCTCAGACTACTCTGGTTTCAGTAGAAACTCAGACCATCGAAGTAAGAGATGAGATGGAGGACAGGAGACAAAGAGAAGAGGAAAAACAGGTTTCTCCAATCTATCCCTGGCATCATATGCGCAGAGCAGCCAGAGAGACTGAGGAACAGCCACAGAAGCTGTTGCCTCTTTATGAAACACCCACCGGGAGAAATAATCAGTCTGTGAGAGTTAATAAGCCTTTTTCTTATCAAGAAATACAAAGAATCAAGGAGGATCTGGGAGACTATTTAGATGACCCAGAAAAATATATTAGA
Source organism: Bubalus kerabau (assembly GCF_029407905.1). Classification (NCBI taxonomy): domain Eukaryota; kingdom Metazoa; phylum Chordata; class Mammalia; order Artiodactyla; family Bovidae; genus Bubalus; species Bubalus kerabau. The sequence goes on from NC_073646.1 coordinate 9,036,725, forward strand.
GCTTTTAAAGGTGTTACTCTGCTTTATGACCTCACTTGAAAGGATGTGATGTATATCTTGGGACAAATGCTGACTCCTGAGTCAAAGACTCGAGTTTTGGGAAAAGCGGTTGCTTATGGAGATGAATGGCTTGGTAATGAATCAGTAGGGAAGAGGGAGAACGAGATAGCGGCCCTCCCCACTGGGAATCAGGCGGTCCCAACTACAGAACCAGACTGGGACTACAACACAGCTAAAGGAAGATGGGATCAGAGTCATTTTGTTAGATATATTCTTGAAGGACTTAGGCAGGCACGTTCTAAGCCTTTAAACTATGGCAAATTGGCAGATATAGAACAGGAGGAAAAAGAAGCTCCTGGTAAATTCCTAGATAGACTGAGAGAAGGCCTTTGCAGATTCACTGAGATTGATCCTGAAAGCGAAGAGGGAAAAGTGATCTTAAAGGATAGATTTCTCACTCAGTCGGCTCCAGATATCCACCGTAAGCTATTAAAACAGGCGTATGGACCAAATCAGTCTTTAGATACTCTGTTACAACTGGCTCAGACAGTCTATTATGGTAGAAAATATGAGAAAAAGAAAGAAAGGCAAAAAAAAAGACAAAGGAAAAGGCGGAGGCCTTCGCCATGGCTATGAAAAACGTTCTTAAACAGCCTGAGAAAAATGTCCAGAGGGGCTCAGGTGAAAAGGGATGGGCTTGCTACTACTGTGGAAAGGAGGGGCACCTCAAGCGGGATTGCCCTCAGGCATCTAAGCCGCCCCCGGCTCCATGTCTGGTCTGCAAAGGACCACAATGGAAGAGAGACTGCCCCCAGAGGCGTAGGTCTCCCGGGTCGGACTCTCAAGACAATCAGGACTGAAGGTGCCCGGGGGTCCCCACACAAGCTCCCGTCCTAATTACACCTGAGGAACCCCGGGTATTAATAATTGTGGGGGGCCAATCCGTCGATTTCCTTTTAGATACTGGGGCAACTTATTCTGTGCTTACTGAAGTCCCTGGCCCACTTTCTTCCCGATCCGCTTCCATAATGGGACTGTCTGGACGAGCCAAAAGGTATTATTTCAGTTATTCTTTATCTTGCAACTGGGATTCTGTGCTGTTTTCACACGGGTTTCTGATCGTGCCAGAATCTCCCTCACCCCTTTTGGGAAGGGATATACTGAGCAAGGTCCATGCCTCTGTTTTTATGAATATGGAGCCCTTCCTTTCTCTCCCTTTAGTTGAACAAAATGTAAATCCTAGAGTATGGGCTGATGGAAAATCTGTGCGTTGAGCACAAAATGCTATTCCTGTAGTTGTTACGCTCAAAGACCCACACGTATTTCCACATAAGAAGCAGTATCCACTGAAACCTGAAGTTAAGGAAGGGTTAAAACCCATCATCGAAAATTTAAAGGAGCAGGGACTATTAATTCCCTGTAACAGTCCTTGCAACACTCCTATTTTGGGTATAAAGAAATCGAATGGTAAATGGAGACTAGTTCAAGATTTACGAATAAATGAGGCTGTAGTTCCTTTACACCCCGTGGTGCCTAATCCTTATACTCTATTGTCTGAAATTCCTGAACGAGCCAAATATTTCTCAGTAATTGATTTAAAGGATGCCTTCTATTCAGTGCCTTTGGCAGAAGAAAGCCAATTTCTATTTGCCTTTGAAGACCCTACACAGCCAGCTTCTCAGTTAACCTGGACAGTTTTGCCCCAGGAATTTTGTGACAGTCCTCACTTATTTGGACAAGTTTGTCACGGGATCTGCAAAACTTTAATAGCTCTGAAGTAGTGGTGTTACAATATGTAGATGATATTTTGCTCTGTGCTGAGACAGAGGAAGCTTGTTCGCGAGCCTCAGAAGATTTCTTAAACTTTCCGGCGGACTGTGGTTACAAGGCATCAAGAGAAAAGGCTCAGCTTTGTCAACAATCGGTTAGATATCTGGGCCTAATCATATTAGAAGGGACTAGGGCCATAGGCCCTGAGAGAATTAAACCTATACTAAATCACCCCCTATCTATGACTTTAAGACAATTGAGAGGATTTTTGGGAATCACAGGTTACTGTCGCATTTGGATTCTGGGTTACGGGGAACTTGCCCGGCCTTTATATAAACTTATAGCTGAAACTCAGCAGGCCCAAACCGACAAACTGGTTTGGTCTCCAGAAACTCAAAAGGCTTTTAAGGTTCTTCAGACTGCTCTCCTGCAAGCTCCAGCTCTGAGCTTGCCCACAGGGTCAGAATTTAATTTGTTTGTCACTGAAAGAAAAGGTGTGGCATTGGGAGTTTTGACACAACCCCGAGGGCCTCACCAGCAACCTATTGCTTATCTAAGCAGAGAATTAGATGTAGTTTCACGTGGGTGGCCCCACTGCCTAAGAGTAATTGGGGCAGCGGCTTTATTAGCACCTGAAGCTTTAAAAATAATTAATGGACGAAACCTTACTGTACTGACTTCTCATGATGTGAGTGGAATCTTAAATTCTAAGGTTAATATTTGGATGACAGACAGTAGGCTTCTTAAGTATCAGTCATTGTTGTTAGAAGGACCAGTAACTAAGCTTAAAGTTTGTGGAAATTTAAATTCTGCCACTTTCCTTCCTGAGAAGGAAAATGAAACACCTGATCACGATTGTTCTCAATTCCTAACTTTAAACTGTGCAGCTCGGGAGGATCTAAAGGATACCCCATTAGACAATCTGACATGGAAATATTTACAGATGGCAGTTCTTTAGTTCGGGATGGAAAGCGTAAAGCAGGTTATGCCGTGGTGACTGCTGAACAGGTTTTGGAAGCAAAATCTCTCCCCCAGGGAACCAGTGCTCAGTTGGCGGAGCTTGTGGCTCTGACCCGAGCTCTAGAGTTAAGCAAAGGGCAGCGGATGGGCCTGATAACCTCTGTGAGCTTACTTTTGCTGACTCCAAATATCCTGAGTCTGCCGTTGGATCCTCAAGACAATGTCTTCCTGTCCTGGGCTCACTCCTATGCTGCATTCCACAATCGGTCTAACTGCTGGGTCTGTGGAGCACTCCCTTCTTCGTCAGTGGAAGGCTTCCTGTGGTGGACATCCCCACTTCAAGGAAAAGACTTTCTCCAAGTCTGTGAATACCTTCGACAACAATCACATGCAGTGCCTCTTCTTCATCTGATGACGTCTACCAACCCTAAAATGGACTGGTGCAACAGTTTGCACTTTAACTATGGACATAATGTGACTTTTAATTATGATTCTGAATGTTGTGTTTTTGCTGTTTGCTCCCTGCATCTGTAATTGTATAACTGGATTTGTTTCTAGCCGCATGAAAGCCTTTAAGTTACAAATGGTTGCTCAAACTCCTGCTACTGCTGTAGCTTCCTCCAGCTACTATTTGGGGCCCCTGGATCAGATATCCTCAATATGAGGATTAGGAGAATATGTTGCCTCACCAATTTAGGGACAATGCCCCTTGTCAGCTCGGAAGTAGTTATGGAACGAGAACGACGCCCCTTTTCCCTAGGCAACATAATTCTCCTAAAAGAAAAGGGGGGAATGAGAGAGTCAGTTCCCAGGCAAGTTGATAGGGAGTCTAGGGGTCCCCAAGGAGAGAGGGGTCTGGAATTCTCAAGGAGGAAGAAAGGACAAACTGTTTTGTCTTTCTCTACATTCCTTAGGATTATATAACAATAATGTATCCTGCCTAAGGACAGTCTTTGGAGTCAACCTTTTGTTATCTTAAAATGTTAATTATGGGAGTAGACCTGGTCTTTACAAGGATGTATCTTGCCTGAGGACAGTGTTACCTTAAGATGTAAATTATGGGAGTGGGTCTGATGAGGTCTTTGCAACCTCCAGACATTCTTTGGCTTATATAACTTCATTGTTAACACTAGCAAGCGGGTACTCTTTCTGCCCCCTTCTGATGCCTATGTCAGAAGCTTTCTCTATCTCCTTTATACTTTAATAAAACTTTATTACACAAAAGCTCTGAGCGATCAAGCCTCGTCTCTGGCCCCAGATTGAATTCTTCTCCTCCGGGAGCCAAGAATCCCAGTGTATTCGCGTGATTCAACAACAACCTTTCATAAGGTAGCGGATGCAGGCTCGATCCCTGGTCAGGGAACTAAGATCCCACACGACTCATGGCCAAAAAACAAAAAACAAAAAACAAAAAAAAATAAAAGAGGTACAATATTGTAATGTAATGTAACGTAACAAATTCAATAAAGACTTTAAAAATGATCCACATCAGAAGAATCGTAAAAAAAAAAAAGCAAACACAGGCATCATGGCACTTTGCACAGCACTAGGGACTCAGCAAACCCTCTATAAATATAAGCTCTGTATGCTGTGCGCTAAGTCACTTCTGACGCTTTGCAATCTGATGATCACCAGACTCCTCTGTCCATGGGATTCTCCAGGCAAGAATACTGGAGTGGGTCTACTGGAGTGGGTCGCCGTGCCCTCCTCCAGAGGTCTTCCCTGACCCAGGGATCGAGCCTGCGTGTCTTCCGTCGCCTGCGTTGGCAGGCGGGTTCTTTACCACTAGCACCATCTGGGATCTGTGAAGTTGAGGCTCATATGAACCTCTTGGACACAGGAGGTCTGCAAGGAACAGTAGGGACGTGACGATGATGACGGCCACGTGTTCTGTTTTCACAGGATCTCTGCGGTGCCCCTGAAATTCTTCTATCCCCCACACCTCCACATCAAAGTGAAATTCAAAGCCATTGTCAAAATTGAAAAAGCAACAGACTTGCCCCCGGGGAGGCTGATGATGGATCTTGGGTCTACTGGTGCCGAAAATCATAAAAGGCAGCTGCCTTCCCCCTGGGTTTTCCTCTGCGCTAGTCTTCTGAAAGCTGACTCCAACAAGAGCAGTTCTTGTAATGGGAACTTGCTTTCCTAGAAGCAGGGGGTGTCTCTTCATCCTCTTTTCTCTTGTTCTGTCTGGCTCTGAATGCTTATGTCCTCCCCAAATTCATATGTTGAAGCATTCACTTGCAACGTGTTTTTTAAAAAGATTTTTTAAAGCAAAAATTAAAAAAGTTATTTGTTTATTTGGCTGTGCTGGGTCTTAGTTGCAGCACTCAGCATCTTCCATCTTCATTGGGGCATGCAGGATCTTTAGTTGCAACATTTGGGATCTAGGTCCCTGACCAGGGATCAAACCCAGATCCACTGCATTGGGAGTGCAGAGTCTTAGCCACTGGACCACCAGGGAAGTCCCACTTGCAATGTGATAGTATTCGAAACTGGACTTGTGTAAAGGGATTACGTTTAGTTAGATGAGGTCATGGGCTTCCCAGGTGGCACAGTGGTAAAGAATCTGCCTGCCAATGCAGTAGATGCAGGTTTGATCCCTGAGTTGGAAAGATACCCTGGAGGAGGAAATGGCAATCCACTCCAGTATTCCTGCCTGGAGAATCCCATGGACAGGAGCCTGGTGGGCTACAGTTCATAGGGTTGCAAAGAGTTGAACACAACTGACTGGACTTAGCAAGCACACACTGTATTTTTGTGAACTGGTTTCTGATCATGGGGCCTAGAACATAGTAAGTGCTCAGAAATGTCTGTGGTATTGAATGTGTGAATGTTAAAATGAGAATTCAAAATTAGCCTTTTCAAGGGCCACTTTTAAATACAGGTTTCTCTTAAGAGTAAAGTCAGGTTCTGACTTTGAGACAGCAGCTTTTAAATTTCTTTTTTGCAGGAGGATCAGAGTTTTGAAATAGTACATGTAATGAGAATTTCAGTTTAGGAAAATTGATTTGTTCAATGGGTTTAAACATCTTTTCCGTTAGAAAAGATGATGCCCAAGGACAGAAGACATTGGCCTGTGTTCATTCCAAAGACATTTACATTGATAGAATTAGAGAAAAAAGGATCATTTTGGATAAAATATCCAAATAATGATACATAAAAAATTATAGAATATAAATGTAAAGTAGCCTAAATTTGTGTTGTACCTGGGGGGAAAAAAGCTAAGGCTGTACCTGGATGGAGAAACTTGTCCTGGAAAATATCTACTCCTTCTCCCAACAATTCTAGATATCTAGAATGTGTCAGGTCTTGATTTGAGCACTAACACGATCACCTTTAATCCTTTCAAATCCCTGTTTGGTAGGAGTCACTGTCTCCACTTTGTAACTGATGACATTGAAGTTCAGCATATTGAGGTACTTGGCCCCAAGTTCGTGCAGCTGGGAAGTAGCGGAGGTGGTATTTGAACACTGGTCTTCCTGATGTCAAAGCTGATGTTTTCACACCCATTTCAACCCAAGGATGGGGCACAGGCGTAATTTTCCAAAAGGGAACCCAAAGCGCTGACTTCACATTTAGTCCCTGTCTTCGGCTCTGGATGTTTTTTAAAAAATTATTTTATTGAAGTATAGTTGATTTACAATGTTCTGTTAGATTCTGCGGTACAGCAATGTGATTCAGTTACTCATTTGCATACATTCTTTTTCATATTCTTTCCCTTATAGTTTATCACAGAATATTGAATATAGTTCAGCCCAGGGCTCTTTATTTTTAAAAGTATTTATTTATTTTTGGGTGCACTGGGTCTTCGTTGCTGCAAGCGGGCTTTCTCTAGCTGCAGTGAGTAGAGGCTACTCTCTAGTTGCCGTGTGCAGGCTTATCATTGCGGTGGCTTCTCTTGTTGCGGAGTACGGGCTCTAGGGCACAAGGGCTTCAGTAGTTGCTGCACATGGGTTCAGTAGTTGCAGGTCCCGGGCTCTAGAGCACTGACTCAAGTGTTCTACCACAGGGTCTTAGTTGCTCCATGGCATATGGAATCTTCCCCGACCTGGGATTGAGCCCGTGTCCCCTGCATTGGCAGGAGGATTCTTAACCACTGGACCACCAGGGAAGTCCATGCCCAGGGTTCTTTAAATCCTTTCTAGCCAAGGTCAGGACTGGCCCTGGGGCTAGGGAGGGCTGAGCTTTCTTGCTGGGAAGGGACTCTAAGGATCAGCTGGAAGATTCTTCCTTGGCAGGATTTGCAGGTGAAATGCTCTAACTCTGAGGACAAATCCTGGGGGGACAGACCTTCTCCCAGCAGACAGGTATTCCCCTCTGCCTGTCTGGGGTAGTGAGGGTGAAGGTGAGTGGGTGCACACAGGTGAATGCCTTTGCATGTGTATAAACCCAGGCACTCATGCTTTAAGAGGGTGTGCACGTCTGTAAATATTTATGCCTTTGCATGTGTGTTTTTGTTGTACATTTCACAACTATTTCTGCCTCTGTATGTGTGTCTATCTGTGTATGTGTATATAATGACTTACAACAACAAGGAAATGTGTATTCAGAGATCCCCGACTTCCCGCCATCCTATTTAACAGATCTTAGAGAGTGTCAATTTACCTCTTATTGGAACTGCTCTGCTGCGCTCTGCAATTTCATCTCCCATTTGATCAAATGGATTTTGTTTATCTTCCATAAATCTTGTGCTGGCAATTCCAGCTCTGCTGACTCCCACATCTCTCATTGTTCTCAACATTGTACTGTCTTTTATGAGGTTTAATATTCTGCCCAGCCTTCGTGGGATGCTAATTTCCTATTGGGCTATGATCCTATTGTGTTGGCCTGGACTTTGGGGAAACTGGCTTTGGTAACTGATGGCCAGATCTGTCCTGTTAGCTCTCCTGAAATATAGAAACAATCTTGGGTGTTGGCAGGTTTGGCATCATCTTAGGCAGCATGGAGTGAGGGACATAAAGAGATGGATTTTGAATTAAATGGAATTCATTTCAATTCTGGCTCTGGAACTAACCAGATGAGTGACCTCGGGCAAGTCCTTCTTGTTTCCTTCCTGCCATTAAACCTTTTAGGACAAAGAGAATTAGAAATTCTTAGTTTCATGGATAAAAATAATCTATCCAAAACATCGTTTACTTGGTAAGAGTATCAGATAGATATTGCTGTGTAACAAACCATCTCAAAACTAAATGGCTTAAAATCTATAAACATTTGTGTTTGCTCATGAGCCTGTGTGTTGGCTATTTGCAGGGGGATGTTCTTTGGCTCCCAGTGGGGCTCTGTTCTGTGTCTGTGGTCAGCTGAGGGTCATCTTGATGGCTTTTACTGGAGGTTGCCTGACTATTGGCTGATGCCTCTTGGTTCTTTTCATGTGATTTCCCAGCCTCCAGAAGACTAGCCTGGGCTTGTTTTCACAGTGGAAGCAAGACATTTGAAGCTATAAAGTTTCCTAATGCTTCCACTTGGAACTAGAATTCTGGTCCATTGCATTCTATCGGCCAGATCAGGTGATAGGGCCAGCCTGGATAAACTGGTGGGGAAATAAGACTCTACCTCTCTCTCTCTCTTTTTTTTTGGTTGCACTGGGTCCTTGCTGCTGTGCACAGACTTTCTCTAGTTGCAACGAGTGGGGGCTACTCTCTAGGTGCTGTGCACAGGCTTCTCAGTGGTGGTCTCTCTTGTTGCAGAGCATAGGCTCAGTAGTTGAGGCTCCTGGACTCTAGGGCACAGTTTCAGTAGTTGTGGCCTATGGGTTTAGTTGCTCCGAGGCTTGTGGAATCTTCCCAAACCAGACATCAAACCCTGTGCTCTATAATGGCAGGCAAATTCTCAACACAGGACCACCAGGGAAAAGACTCTCTACCTCTTGTTAGGAGAAGCTGCGAAGTCACATTGGAAAGATGTGCAAACAGGGAGACCATTAACTGGGGCAATCAATGCAATCAGCCTGTTGCAATAGGCACTTAATCCTGGAACTTAGGAGGAATTTCGTGAACATTAATTAATGGCACTTAGTGTAACCTGTTTTGAGGGAAAGAAAAAACAGGTTCCCCCCACTCTTCTAAATTCTTGGCTGAGATTCTATGGTGCGTGCAATCTCAGTTGCTCAGTCGTATCTGATTCTCTGTGACCTCATGAAATGTAGCCCAGCAGGCTCTTCTGTCTATAGGATTCTCCAGGCAAGAAAACTGGAGTGGGTAACCATTTCCTTCTCCAAGGGATCATCTTCCCAGTCCAGGGATCAAATCTGCGTCTCCTGCAGCTTCTGCCTTGTCAGGTACGTTCTTTACCACCGTATCACCTGGGAAGCCCAAAGATCCCCCTGTAATAACAGATATTAACAGGAGAGAAAGAAACAAAAGTTCAATAACACGTATACATGAGAGAGCATGGCAACCCACTCCAGGATTCTTGCCTGAAAAATCCCATGGACAGAGGAGCCTGGTGGGCTGTGGCTGAGCCATGGCATCGCAAAGAACTGGACTCGATTGAAGTGACTAAGCACAGCACAGCACAGCACAGCATACGTGAGAGAGACCCAGGAGAAGTGAGTAACTCCTTGAAATGGTCCAAGTCACCACCTTAAATACGGTCTCCAGCTAAAGTCAAAAGCATGTATTGAGGGAACCAGGTCTGGGAGGTGACCAGGAAAAGCGCAGTAAACAAGGGTACGGACGCAATGCAAATTTAAGTCAGTTGGTTTCTCCACTGATAAGATTTTCCGGAGATTTAGTCATGCTTCCTGTGGTCCAGAGAGGAAGACACCCTTCCAAATGGAGATTTCCCTTATCAATGTAAATTTCGGTTACAAAGGGTCACTTCTACTACTGGGGTTCTGAGAGCTCCTCTGGTTGCTGCTGCTCAAAAATAACTAACCTAAAGTTATCCTGATGCTGGAGAGGCATGTTTTAGGGCAACAAATTCTTCTCCCCTTCTCTGTATAAACTTGGATCTCCAGGCGGACCACTCTCAGCACAGATTTGCATTCATTCAGGGCCCTTTGATTTCCTCGTCTCTCTCTCTGGCTGCATCCCATACCTGGGCTTGATTCCTCTCTTTGAGCTCAGTAGGCATTCAGAATGCGCACTTGTAGCTCATTTCTTCAAATGATGAGAATAAACGTGTCCTGGAGGCTTACTCAGCTCTAGGCTTTGTTTTTGTTGCTCAACAGCTAAGTCGTGTCCAACTCTTGGTGACCCCATGAACTGCAGCATACCAGCCTCCTCGGTCCTTCACTATCTCCCAGAGTTTGCTCAGACTCACGTCTTTTGAGTCGGTGATGCCATCCAACCATCCTCTGTTGTCCCCTTCTCCTCCTGCCCTCAATGTTTCCCAACATCAGGGTCTTTTCCAGTGAGTCAGTTCTTCATATCAGGTGGCCAAAGGATTGGAGCTTCAGCGTCAGTCTTTCCAAGGAATATTCAGGGTTGATTTTCTTTAGGATTGACTGGTTTGATCTCCTTGCTGTCCAGGGGACTCTCAAGAGTCTTTTCCAGCACCACAATTTGAAAGCATTAATTCTTTGGTGCTCAGCCATTTTTATGGTCCAACTCTTACATCTGTACGTGACTACTGGAAAAACCATAGCTTTGACTATGCAGACCTTTGTCAGCAAAGGCGGAGAAGGCGATGGCACCCCACTCCAGTACTCTTGCCTGGAAAATCCCATGGACGGAGGAGACTGGTAGGCTGCAGTCCTTTGGGTCTTGAAGATTTGGACACGACTGAGTGACTTCCCTTGCACTTTTCACTTTCATGCATTGGAGAAGGAAATGGCAACCCACTCCAGTGTTCTTGCCTGGAGAATCCCAGGGACGGGGGAGCCTGGTGGGCTGCCGTCTATGGGGTTGCACAGAGTCGGACATGACTGAATTGACTTAGCAGCAGCAGCAGCAGTCAGCAAAGGGATGTCTCTGCTTTTTGATATGCTGTCTAGGTTTGTCATGCTTTCCTTCCAGGGAGCAAGCGTCTTTTAATTTCACGGCTGCAGTTACTATTCGCAGTCATTTTGGAGCCTGAGAAAATAAAATCTGTCTAGGCCTTATGCTATTAATAATGTAGGGGAGTACAATTTGCTTTCCCCAAATATCTGTTTGTGTATTACTTTGTGCTGAAAGCAATCAGTGTTCCAAAAGACTCAGGAAGAACCTTTGACCTTCCTCTAACTGCTTAAAAGAATGTAGACAGAGGACCTGTTCCAGGAAGGGAGCATCACGGGAGATCACCAGGGTGTAAACTAGCTGTGTAGACAGGGAGGAAACCAGCAAAGTCTGTTAAAACTCCTCTCTGTGTGGGCTTCCCTGGTGGCTCAGTGGTAAAGAATCCACCTGCCAATGCAAGAGACGTAAGTTCGATCCCTGATCCAGGAAGATCCCACATGCTGCAGAGCAACTAAGCATCACAGTTATTGAGCCTGTGCTCTAGAGCCTGGGAGCTGCAACAACTGAGCCCATGTGATGCGGCTGCTGAAGTCTGTGTGCCCTAGAGACTGTGTTCCATGATGAGAAGCTGCCACAATAAGTCCCTGCACCACAGTTAGAGAGTAGCTCCTGCTCGCTGCAACTAGAGAAAAGCCTTAGCAGGAAGAACACCTGCTGCTGCTGCTGCTGCTGCTAAGTACAGCCCAAAAAAACAAAAACAAAAACAAAAAACTTCTCTGTGTCCCATTTGTTTGCCAAACATTTGCTTCATTTGCTTTTCCAGCTCCATGTTGATTGCCTTCCTCTGTTTTGAAATCCTAAACCACTACCCCCCCCCCCCCCAACATCCTCTTTTTTTCTTTTAATTATTTTTGTTCATACTGTGTGGTTTGTGGGATCTTGGTCCCCTGACTAGGAATTGAACTCAGGCCCTTGGCAGTGAAAGCATGGAAGCACCGAGTCTTAACCACTAGACTGCCAGGGAATTCCCTCAACATCCTGTTTTGTCTTTAGCTGGAGATTACGAGTTACTCAGTTCTCTGAGTCTCTCCCATGTATATAGGTTATTAAACTTTTGTTTCATATTCTGTGTCAATTTAATTCCTAAGAATTAATTCAGAATCAGCCAGAAGAATCTAAAAGAGAAGAGAAAACTTTCTTTGTTCCTGAATCTGTGCATTTCATTTGCATTCATTTTTAATCTTTTTTTGAGCACTGAAGAATTGATGCTTTTGAACTGTGGTGTTGGAGAAAGCTCTTGAGAGTTCCTGGGACTGCAAGGAGATCCAACCAGTCCATCCTAAAGGAGATCAGTCCTGAATATTCATTGGAAGGACTGATGCTGAAGCTGAAACTCCAATACTTTGGCCACCTGATGCGAAGAACTGACTCCTTGGAAAAGACCCTGATGCTGGGAAAGATTGAAGGTGGGAGGAGAAGGGGACGACAGAGGATGAGATGGTTGGATGGCATCACTAACTCGATGGACAGAGTTTGAGCAAGCTTCAGGAGTTGGTGATGGACAGGGAAGCCTGGTGTACTGCAATCCATGGGGTCACAAAGAGTTGGACGTGACTGAGCAACTGAACTGATACTGATTTATCTTACTACTTTCCTGTGATGGAAGTACCTTGATCATCCCCACATTACAGACAAGAGAGGGGAGTAGCCTACCCAAGGTCACTGAGCTAGCACAGGTGGGGTTCAAACCCAGGTCTATCTGATTTTAAAGTCAGTGCTTGGGATTTTCACTGATGTCTGGTGCTTAAGAATGTGCCTGCCAGTGCGGAGGACATGGGTTTGATCCTTGGTCTGAGAACTAATACCCCACGTGCTGTGGGATGACTGAGCCTGTGTGTCACAACTGTTGAGCCTGGGAGCTGCAACTACTGAGCCCTTGTGCCCTGGAACTCCTCCTCTGCAACAACAAGAGAAGCCCCCTCAGTGAGAAGCTTGAACACCACAACCCCCAGTTGCTGCAACTAGAGAAAGCCCAGGCCACAAAGATCCAGCCACAAAGATCCAGTGGAGCCAAAAATAATAATATTTTAGAAATTAAAAAATAAAGTCAAGGCTGTATAAACAATGTCAGACTGTCTTCTAGGTACACCTAGGATGACCCACTCATCTTGGTTTTCTGGTTTTAAAATGGAAACCCCTGTGAGGGGGGTGGTTTAGAATGGGGGGAACACATGTATACCTGTGACCGGTTCATGTTAATGTATGGCCAAAACCATCACAATATTGTAAAGTAATTATCTTCCAATTAAAATACATAAATTAATTAAAAGACAAAATGGAAACCCCTGTGTCCTTGGAAATCACTCTGTCCTGGCAAAGTGGGGTGGTCTGTCATTTTGCCCTGACCTGAGCCATCTTGCACGAGGCAGGCCTGGCTCAGGATCCAAGAATCCCCTGGCTTCCCCAGTCCTGATTGGAAAAGGAGGATTCCCAGGCCCTGTAGCATCTCTTGTGTCCTCTCTGATTCCCGAGACCGGTCCCGTTGCTCGTTTCCTGCCGGTACAGCCTGGTGTGCCATCAACATCTGCTTTGTTCCACTTTGAAAGCGCACACATCACTGCAGGTTGCTCCTGGTCCTGACTCCTGCCCCTGGACCCATAGCCGAGGCCTCCCTGGGGTCCCTAGGTGATGAAACAAAATAGCAATCCCATCTGTTTGGCAAAATCTTAGGAAACTTACTGTCCTCTTAATGCCTCCCAGTTGCCCCAGGGGGATAGGCAATGCCTTCTCACTGTGACATCTTTGCTAAATTCCTCTCATCACCTTGACAACCCAGCCATCACAGTTAGCCATGGGGTATTCACAGGAAAGAGGGAGAAACTATTAATAGCATCCAAGGGATTCCTCCCCAATCAAATATGCTTGCCCTTAGAATCATTTTTTTTTTCTTCTGAGCAGCTTCTTTATTTTTATTTTTTAAAGCATTTTTTATTGTGGGAAAATCTACATAATATGTGACTATCTTAACCATTTTTTAAAAAAATTGGAGGATAATTGCTTTACAATGTTGTGTTAGTTTCTGCTATACAACAGCATGAATCAGCTATAAATATATGTATATCCCCTCCCTCTTGAGACTTCCCTCCTCTCCATGTGCTCAGTGGCTTTGGACTCTTTGGGACCCCATGGACTATAGCCTGTCAGGCTCCTGTCCATGGAATTTTCCAGGCAAGAGTAACGGAAGCGGGTTGCCATTTCCTCCCACAGGGGATCTTCCTGACCCAGGGATCAAACCCACATCTCTTGGGTCTCCTGCATTGGCAGGCAGATTCTTTACCACTGTGCCACCTGGGAAGCCTATCCCACCCCTCTGGGTCATCACAGAGCACTGAACAGAGCTCCCTGTGTTACACAGCAGCTTCCCACTAGTGCCCTTAGAATCTTTATATTCTTCTTATGTTCTTAAAATAGAACATTGCTCCTGATAATTATCACTTAAAAACCTTCATTCAAATCAAAGAACTACAAACATCTAGGGGCTTCCCTAGTGGCTCAGATGGTAAAGAATCTGCCCGCAATGTGGGAGACCCGGGTTCGATCCCTGGGTTGGGACGATCCCCTGGAGGAGGGTGTGGCAACCCACTCCAGTATTCTTGCCTGGAGAACCCCAATGGACAGAGGAGCCTGGCAGGCTGCAGTCCATGGGGTTGCAAAGAGTCGGACACGACTGAGCGACTAAGCACACACAGAAACATCTAGGCATTAGGGATGGTACTCAGAACGATGGTACTCTCTAACATGCAGCATAGAAGACTTCCCCGTAAATACAGAGAATGCTGAAAGGAGGGAGGGGAAGCAATATTAGATATCCCTGAGTGCTGATTTAACCAGCACAAAAATATATTGGAAATGCAGACTTCAACGGGTTTGCTATTAATACATAACCAGATTGGCCACTGAATCTGCCCAATTTCAAATGAGCATCTCACCTTGGAAGCTTCTCCAAGCTTGACCTCTCGGGAATCTTGAAGACACCCAACAGAGCAAGAAAAATTGGTCCTGTATTTTTCTTTAATTTAATTCGATGTTATTTTTGGCTTTGGCTGCACTGCAGAGCATGTGGGATCTTAGTTTCCCGACCAGGGGTTGAACCCTTGCCTGCCCCCTGCATTGGAAGCATGGAGTCCCAGCCACTGGACGGCTAGGGGAGTCCCCAGTCCATATTGTTTAACAGCCAAGGCAATGACTTTTCTGTATACAGTGGATTTAACTCAGATGTCTGGAGGAGCCACAGGTAAGCAATCAAAAAAAAAAAAAAATTGTGTAAGCACTAGAGTTGCTCACAGTTGAATCTTAAACAAAAACCCTCAGCACCCCGTGTTGCTGGAGGTTGGGTGCACTTGTGAGATACAACAGTCAAATCAGTATGTACCCGGAGAAACAAATTAGGAACGAGCAGCTCCATACTTAGTCAAGCGTGCCCAGCTCTCCAAGGATGTAGAAATGAAAGATTTCCCTGGCCCTCTGTGCATGCCCCAAAGAACATCTAAAAGCTCCCCAAGGTTAACTCCAGAAGAAAAGAGACCTTGGGCAACTGTGATGTGAGAATTTACATTAGATAAAGTTAATGGGATTTTGAAAGTACTTCTTGGTTGCTATTAGGTCCATGCTGGGAAAATAATGGGAAAAAAAAAAAATCTAGCAAAAATGCTTTTCAAGATTAATGGGAAATAATATTGGGGAGAAACAAAAATCCCCTACTGATGAGGGCAGTCGAATGGCTGCATATGGCCAGTGTGTGGGGTAGACTTTCCATCATGTCAGTGATTAATATGGTTAATATTGAGGGTAATTAGAAACAGCAACAGGAATCTAAAGAGTTGCCGTCACAGAGCCCAGGGAGTGAGGGATTGTGGGTAAATCCTTTCCTGTCTTTTTCAGCATCTTAGCTTATCTCCATATCTCATTCACTTGGCAGATTCTGTGAGTTGAAGGAAAGATGAGGATTATCACAGGTCTCCTGATTCAGGCAAAGAATCAGCCAAGATTTCCATCTGGATGGGAAACTGGAGGTTGGCAACCCTGTTTGCTCCCCAATCTGGCTGCCCATCAGAATTCCTTGGAAAATTAAAAGAATAGACTATTGGAAATCCCTTCAGACATATGGAATTGATGTCTTTGGGGCTGAGGTCCAGAAATCAGTACAGTAATTCCCCTACACACGAACCTTCAGGTTGTGAACTCTCAAAGATGAGAATGCGCATTCCATCAACGTCAGGTGTGAGTGAAATTGCAGCTTGTCCTCCATCTCCTATTACTGACCACCCTTCAGCTCTACCATCTCCCAACTCTTCTCCCGCCTCCAGTCAGTAATTCTTTTTATCTGTTCACTTGATGCCAGCCCCTGTATGCCAGCTGTTGTACTTTACCGTTGTACTTCTCAAAGTACTGCACTGTAAGATTAAATTTTTTTTAAATTTTTTGCTTTTTTGTGTATTATTTGTGTGAAAAGTATTAGAAACCTATTACAGTACAGTATTATATAGCTGATTGTGTTAGCTAGGGGCCTAGGCCAACTTTGTTGGGCTTATGAACAAATTGGACTTACGAACGCACTCTGGGAATGGAACTCATTCATATGTAGAGGATTTCAGTTCAGTTCAATCGCTCAGTTGTGTCTGACCCTTTGCAACCCCATGGATGGCAGCACACCAGTCTTCTTTGTTCATCACCAACTCCTGGAGTTTGTTCAACTCATGTCCACAGAGCCGGTGATGCCATCCAACCATCTTATCCTCTGTTGTCCCCTTCTCCTCCTGCCCTCAATCTTTCCCAGCTTCAGGGTCTTTTCCAGAGTCAGTTCTTATCAGATGGCCAAAGTATTGGAGCTTCAGCTTCAGCATCAGTCCTTCCAATGAATATTCAGGACTGACTTCCTGGAGGATTGATTGGTTGGATCTCCGTGCAGTCCAAGGGACTCTCAAGAGTCTTCTCCAACACCACAGGTCAAAAGCATCAATTCTTCGGCACTCAACTTTTTTTTTTATGGTTCAACTCTTGCATCTATACATGATTACTGGAAAAACCATAGTTCTAACTAGATGGACCTTTTTTGGCAAGGTAATGTCTCTGCTTTTTAATATGCTGTCTAGGTTGGTCATCGATTTTCTTCAGGAGCAAGAGTCTTAATTTCATGGCTGCAGTCACCATCTGCAGTGATTTTGGAACCCTCTCCCCCTCCAAGTGAAGTCTTTCACTATTTCTATTGTTTCCCCATCTGTTTCCCATGAAGTGATGGGACCAGATGCCATGATCTTAGTTTTCTGAATGTTGAGTTTTAAGCCAACTTTTTCCCTCTCCTCTTTTACTTTCATTGAGGCTCTTTAGTTCCTCTTTGCTTTCTGCCATAAGGGTGGAATCATCTGCGTATCTGAGGTTATTGATATTTTTCCTGGCAATCTTGATTCTGGCTTATGCTTCCTCCAGCCCAGCATTTCTCATGATGTACTCTGCATATAAGTTAAATAAGCAGGGTGACAATATACAGCCTTGGTGTACTCCTTTCCCAATTTGGAGCCATCTTGTTGTTCCAGGTCTGGTTCTAACTGTTGCTTCTTGTCCTGGATATAGATTTCTCAGGAGGCAGGTCAGGTGGTCTGGTATTCCCATCTCTTTTAAGAATTTTCCACAGTTTGTTGTGATCCCCACAGTCAAAGGCTCTTGCATAGTCAATAAAGCAGAAGTAGATGTTTTTCTGGAATTCTCTTGCTTTTTCTATGATCCAAAGATGTTGGCAATTTGATCTCTGATTCCTTTGCCTTTTCTAAATCCAACTTGAACATCTGGAAGTACATGGTTCATGCACTGTTGAAGCCTGGCTTGGAGAATTTTGAGCATTACTTTGCTAGCATGTGAGATGAGTGCAATTGTGTAGTAGTTTGAACATTCTTTGGCATTGCCTTTCTTTGGGATTGGAATATATACATTTTTTTATATGCAGTAGAGAACTTACTGTGTATAAAAAGTTTCTGTGTCAAAATAGTCACTACCTGGAGTGTGTATATATATGTGTGTGTTTATCATATATACTCAGAGAAGGCAATGGCACCCCACTCCAGTACTCTTGCCTGGAAAATCCCAGGGACGGGGGAGCCTGGTGGGCTGCCGTCTATGGGTTCGCACAGAGTTGGACACGACTGAAATGCCTTAGCAGCAGCATCAGCATCATATATACTATATGTTATATTTCAATATGCATTCCAGGTGGTTCTATAGTAGGAGCAGATGTTTGGAAAAATGGAGCTGGTGTCTTTCACAAATAAGAAAACTGAGTCACTGGGTGATGAGGGACTTGCTTAATGCCACTGGACACAAATCCATGCCTGGAGGCTTAGCCTCTTAACACAAGGGTTAGGCTTCCCCTTCTGGGCCAGGCCACAGCTCTTGCAGTAGTTCTGGAAACTTCTGGGAAGGTTTTGTGTCGCCCCTCACAAAGACATGTCCACAGAAGGGCTGGCTTATTTGGCAGAATCTCGTGGTCTTATCAACTCTGACAAGCCCTTCTGTTTGCTCACTCGCAGAAGCCTCCCAATACAGAAATACTGGCCTCCTCCCAGTGAGTACCTCCGTGGGCAGCTGGACAAACAGAGCTCTGTAGCAGCTGCTAACTTCCTGTGTGCCTTTTATTGAGCACCTACTATGTGGCAGGCACTTAAACTTCATATCAACATCCTGAGGAATAGACGGTAGTATTCCCATTTGATAAATGAAGAGGCTCATTTCACAAATGTTTTACAAAGGGGAGGCCCAGAGAGGTGAAGAAACTCAACCAAGATCACGCAGCTCAAAAGCACTGAAGATTTAGGGAGTTCCCTGGTGGCCTAGTGGTTAGGATTCTGGGCTTTCATTGCTGCGGCCAGGATTCAAGTGAAAAAAGTGAAAGTGAAAAGTGAAGTCGCTCAGTGGTGTCCGACTCTTTGCGACCCCATGGCCTGTAGCCTACCAGGCTTCTTGGTTCATGGGATTTTCCAGGCAAGAACACTGGAGTGGGTTACCATTTCCTTCTCCAGGAGATCTTCCCAACCCAGGGATTGAACCTGGGTCTCCTGCATTGTAGGCAGATGCTTTAACATCTGAGCCACCAGGATTCAATCCCTGGTCTAAAAACTGGGATCCTACAAGGTGCGTGGTGCATCCAAAACAAGAAAAGAAAGAAGCAAAAACAAAAAACCCCTAAGATTCAAGTCCAGGTCATTACAGCTTCGAGGCTTATATTTTTTCCTTTGCTTCTATGGCATCACTCACAACTCTCCCATCACGTCTGAAGAATTTCAGCAACTCTCAGTTCATTTAGAAACTAACCCATTCTCTTGATTAAAAATAAGTTTTTGTTGTTCAGTTGCTAAGTCGTGTCTGGCTCTTTGCCACCCCATGGACTGCAGCACACCAGGCTTCTTTGTCCTTCACTATCTCCTGGAGTTTGCTCAAACTCATGTCCATTGAGTCAGTGATGCCGTCCATCCACCTTATCCTCTGTCGCCCCCTTCTCCTCCTGCCCTCAATCTTTCCCAGCATTGGATTCTCCAAGAATTTTCTTAGCAGAGAATTCTGGTCGGGGAGCTGGCCTTGGGGAAGTCAGCACTGGTGTTAACCAAAGTTCAGTCACTTTCTGGCGGATGGAGGTCAAGTTCAGGCGTTTGTAATCAGTTGGTAAAAGGCATGTGTGCACAGCCATGCAGGAAATCTATGAATATTATCAAATAATGGTGTCGAGTATAATTAAGGTTGAGCTATTAAGCACTAATTAATTAAGCTGTCAGATTTTAATCAAGGAATTGATTGTTTCTGTAGAGCGCTCAGATGGTTCCGCATCTTTGCAAAGCTTGGAAACCATGATTTACAAAGATTAACAAATTAAAGGGCCATGCTCCAAGAGGAAGTGAGCTGTTCTGTTCCTTGGAGAATGCAGACCTGACCACATTTTGATTCTTATAGACAGTCAAAAAGGCAAGGAGTCTCATTCCAGTAGGACCAGGACCAAGGTGGTCTTTAACATTCTACAGATTAAAAAAACCCTTTCTTGAACACCTACTCTGGTTGGAAATGGGTTTCCCCACCTTATCCTCTAAGCAACTTGTTCTTCAGTCACTCAGTCGTGTCGGACTCTTTGCGACCCCATGGACTGCAGCACGCCAGGCTTCCCTGCCCTTCACTGTCTCCTGGAGTTTGCTCAAACTCATCTCCATTGAGTCAGTGATGCTCTCTAACCATCTCATCCTCTGCTGCCCTCTTCTCCTTTTGCCTTCAATCTTTCCCAGGATCAGGGTCTTTTCCAATGAGTCAGCTCTTCGCATCAAGTGGCCAAAGGACTGGAATTTCAGCTTCAGCATCAGTCTTTCCAATGAATATTCAGGGTTAATTTCCTTTAGGATTGACTGGTTTGATCTCCTTGCTGTTCAAGGGATTCTCAAGAGTCTTCTCCAGTACCACGATTGGAAAGCATCAGTTCTTCGGTGCTCAGCATTCTTTATGACTAGAAAGAAGAAAAAACTGAGACCTAGAGAGGGATTGGGACCAACCCAAGGTTTTATTGAGTTTCCCTGATGGCTCAGATGGTAAAGAATCTGCCTGTAATGTGGGAGACTTGGGTTTGATCCCTGGGTCAGGAAGATCCCTTGGAGAAAGAAATGGCAACCCACTTAAGTATTCTTGCCTGGAGAATCCCATGGACAAAGAAGCCTGGTGTGCTACAATCCACGGGGGTCACAAGGTTTTATTACTGAAGCTGGACTTCTTGGGGAGGGGAGTGGTGTTGGGCTTCTCTTTCCTGAGGCCGAGTGGACTGTCTTCTCTTGGATTCTGAGGATTCGGCTTTGGTTTTTGTTGCATTTTGTGTTACTGCCACCCTTCTTTCAGTCTCTCTTCCTACTGAGCAGAAATCACTTGCCACATGGAAAATATACCTGTTTGTTTTTCCCTAGGGAACTCCATTTTTAAAAGAATTAATATTAATCTGGCTAGGTGGGCCTTAGTTGTGGCACGTGAGATCTTTATCACAGCATGTGTGATCTTTAGTTACGGCATGTGAACTCTTAATTGTGGCTTGTGGGTTCTAGTTCCCTGACCTGGGATCGGACCTGGGCCCCCTGTATTGGGATCACAGAGTCTCAGCCTCTGGACCACCAGGGAGGTCCCAACACACTTGTTTTTGAAATCACACACATCAGGGTTTAAGCCTCCCTCTGCTACTTACTGGCCACAAAAACTTGAACAAGTTATTTTCATTTCTCTGAGCCTCAGCTTTCTCATCTGCTAAGTGGGAACAATGCCGCTTCCCTTAGAGATGATTTAATGATCTAATAACTCCCTAGCTCTGTTGTTATCAAGCACTTCCTATCTGCCAGGCGTGCGCCAAGCACCATATGCTCACCAGTTCACTTCATCCTCACAATAACCCAAGACTGTGCTGCTCACCAGCCCTTCCTGCCACGATGAAGACATTTTTATCTTTCTTACCTGTTATCTGTGCTATCCAACAGAGTAGACACTAACCACACACAGCCATTGAGCACTTAGACATGGCTCTCACGACAGAAAGACAAAGTTTTAAATTTTCTTTAATTTTTTAAAATTTAAACTTTTAATTTCATATTGGAGTATAGCCGAGTCACAATGCTGTGATAGTTTCCAGTGTACATCAAAGCGACCCAGCCATACATATACATGTACTCCATTCTCCCCCAAGTCCCCTTCCAAAATTTTCGTTAATTTTAATGAGTTAAAATATAAAGAACCAGAGTTGACTGGTGGCTACTGTATTAGCGCAGCTCTAACGATGTACTTACCCTCTTACCCTCGTTTGACCCATGAGGGCTCAGAGAAACCATGTGATTTGCCTATAGTTCTACAGGTTGTAAGTGGCGGGGTTGGGATTTGAACATGGCGAGGTGACTCCTAACCATGATACTATACTGCATGGGAACTCTTTTAAAATTTTAATTATTTTCTTTCTGGCTGTGCTGGGTCTTCATTGCTCTGCCTGGGCTTTCTCTAGTTCTGGGGAGCAGAGGCTCTTGGGCCCGTGGGCACAGTAATTGTGGCACACGGGTTCAGTTGCCCCACGGCATGCGGGGGCTCTTCCCAAGCCAGGGATTGAACCAGTGTCCCCTGCATTGCAAGGCGGAGTCTTAACCCCCGGACCACCAGGGAAGAGCCCCGCATAGGAGCTCTTCAGGTGATCAGGGCATCTTGCAGCAAACATCCGTGGCCCTCTGTTGTGACCTGGCCTTCCTGCTGAGGGTCGTAGCAGGAGACAGGCCGTCTTACCGCATCCCAAAGCTGCTCGTCCGCCCTGAGTGAGTCGCCTGTTTATAGGCAGGAGATCAACTGGACTGGAATCGTGCGCTGCCGACATGCAGCGGTGAAGATTAATTGCACAGTCTGTGTTTGTTTCTCGGTTGGAGCGACCTGTGCTTTGGCCTTTGGTCAGTTGAAAAAGGGAGCTGGTGTTGAGTGAATGCTGGTCGTGTTCCAGATGCCACGTGGGGTCCTTTAAGTGCTGTAAGGCAGGCGCTGTCACCTCTCTCCTAGAGGTGATAAGACTGAAGCTCCAAGAGGCTGGATGACCTGCCCAAGGTCACACAACCTGGAGGGGACGATGCAGAGAGCCTTGAAGGCAGGAGTCTGGCTCTGTTATTATATTTTGAATCTTCTCTTGCCTTCTTCTCTTTCTCGGGATGCTTTACTGTGGCTGTGTCTCCCTGTCAGCCGTTTAGGTCTCTCTCATGGTGGGACAGACCTTGGGGATCCATCTCTCTAGGCAGGAAAGCAGCAGGAAGAAAATGGGTTTTGCAGAAATGGACTCACAGACTTAGAGAATGAATTTATGGTTGGGGGGGGCGGGGAAAGGATGGGGGAAAGGGATAGCTAGGGAGTCCAAGATGACGTGCATGCTCTACTATATTTAAAATGGATAATCAGCAAGGACCTACTGTATAGCACAAATACTGCTCGATGTTATGTAGCTGCCTACATGGGAGGGGAGTTTGGGGAAAATGCATGTGCCTACTAAGTCGCTTTAGTCGTGTCCGACTCTTTGTGACCCCATGGACTGTAGCCTGCCAGGATCCTCTGTAGATGGCATTGTAGAGGCAAGAATACTGGAGTGGGTTGCCATGCCCTCCTCCAGGGGATCTTCCTGACCCAGAGATCAAACCCATGGGTCTCTTATATCTCTTGCGTTGGCAGGAGGGTTCTTTACCACTAGCGCCACCTGGGAAGCTCTCTTGGGGGAGAATGGATACATGTATATGTGTGGCTGAATCCCTTTGATGTCCACCTGAAACTATCACAACATTGTTAATCAGCCATACCCTAGTATAAA
Source organism: Bubalus kerabau (assembly GCF_029407905.1). Classification (NCBI taxonomy): domain Eukaryota; kingdom Metazoa; phylum Chordata; class Mammalia; order Artiodactyla; family Bovidae; genus Bubalus; species Bubalus kerabau. The sequence goes on from NC_073646.1 coordinate 9,059,720, forward strand.
ATAAAAAGTTAAAAAAATAATAAATCTTTTCAACCTTTAAAAAAAAAAAAGAAAATGGAGTTTTGCTGAATTTGGCTGTAGCAGTCTCTAGCAGGATCGGGGAAGGGAGACAGGGAGCTGAGGAAGACTAGGGGATGACACCGAAGAAAGCCATTATTATCATAATAATTATAATCACACTGATTCTCCATGCCCTCTCCCTGGAATCTCTGTGACTCCCCCACGCCCCACACAATGGCCTCCCTGGAGAGATGGGATCAGTCATCCTCAGAGGGACCTGACAACATAAGAGATCGGCTGTCACATCTGGAGCAAATGGAAACCAAGGCACCAACGTTTAAGGAAATGTATCTGCACTTAATACTTTGTTTCTTTGATGGAGCTGTAAGAATGCCAAGATTTACACATTATGGGATTCCTCATTGAATCGTGTGAGTGTGGAAAATGCGAGCTCTGGGAATCTTTGGAAAAGCAGGCGGGCAATTTGCCAATGTCAGGCTGCCATCGAGGCTTCCTTCTTAAAAACTGCTGTTGTTGTTCTGTCTATTAAGTCGTGTCTGACTCTTTGCAACCCCATGGACTACAGCACGCCAGGCTCCTCTGTCCTTCACTATCTCCTGGTGTTTGCTCAGATTCATGTCCATTGAGTCAGTGATGCCATCTAACCATCTCATCCTCTGTCGGCCCTTCTCCTTTTGCCTTTAATCTTTCCCAGCATCAGAGTCTTTTCTAACGAGTTAGCTCTTTGCATCAGGTGGCCCAAGTATTGGAGCTTCAGCTCTAGTGTCAGCACTTCCAATGAAAATTCAGGGTTGATTTCCTTTAGGATTGACTGGTTTGATGTCCTTGCTGTCCAAGGGACTCTTCAAGAGTCTTCTCCAGCACCACAATTTGAAAGCATCAATTCTTTGGCCCTCAGCCTTCTTTATGGTTCAATTCTCACGTCCAAATAAAATATTACCAAGAAACCACTATGAGTTGACTTGGTTTGGGGAAGGCAAAGATAGAAGCAGAGAGAAAAGTAAAAGAAAAATAGTGTAAGATTTTTTTTTTTCAATTATTTGGATTATGAAAATATTTTGAAATGAGTTCCTAATATTATAGAAGTCCTTTGAATTTTTTTTTAACGGCCCTGTTGGGTCTCGTGGTCCCCGTTGCCCTGTGGCATGTGGGATCCTAGTTCCCTGCCCAGGGACTGAAGCTGTGCAAACAGACAGTAGAATGGAGGTTAGCAAGTGCTGGGGAGTGAGGGAACTGGGGAGACGCTGTTTGAGAACACACACTTGCGGCTAGTGGATACATAAGTGTTGGAGGTCTAACACACGGCCCAGGGATGACAGCCAACAATGCTGTATTGTAAACTGCACAGTTGCTAAGAGACCAGATCTTAATTGTTCTCACTACAAAGAAGAGATGATCATTACGCAACCTGGTCGAGGAGTGAGCTCACCCTCCAGGGACGATCATCTTGCAGCCCTTACATGTATTACACCAACACTGCTGTGCATCTTAAACTCACACGATGTTACATGTCAGTTACATCTCCACAAAATAAGGGAAGGAATTACAAAAAAACAAAAGCAAAATAAAGCACGAGAAGGACCCTCTGTAACCCTAACAGATCAAGACAAAACTAGGATTACAAATGACACTTTGTAATCATGTCTAGGCACAGACAAAACGCAAACATTGTCCAGACCCCCAAAATGATCAAACCATCCTTTATCCTGGCTGATCTGAGAGATTGCTGTTTCTTGACCAATCAGCTTAAGCCTTGGTTCATTTCTGCCCCCTTCTGTGGGTCTTTTAAAAATTATTATAGAATTGCTTTTACTTCCTGATACTGCCAATCCAGAATAAAGCCCCACTTCCTTAAAGTCATCACCAAATCAACCAACATGAGCCCAAATCATGTAAGAAATCCTTACCCAGGTACCTCATGTTTCCCCGTGGTGTGTGTCCTCTCTCACTGCAGTGAGTCCATCAGCTCCACCTCCTAACTGCCGGCGCATTTCTGGTGGTCCTTGGTTGACTGTAAGGTGAGGAAACACACAGACCCCTGCCAGCATTGTGGTGGTGGTCAGTAAGCAAGCATACACATCACATAAAGCAGTGCCAAGTACATGTGGCATGGTATGCAGTGTCTGCTGGAATCAGGATTGCTGTGGTCTGGATGCTCAGCATCCATTCCCTTCTCTCCTTTATTCAAAGTATCAAGAGTGTCCCCAAATGGGCATGCACTTTTCTGAGCTCAGAAGTTTTCCATGTTCCCTTTCTTGACCAAATGAACTCCTACTCATCCCTGAAAACCCAGCCCAGATAACCCCTCTTCTGTCTAGTGGTTAAGAGCATGCACTCTAAAGCCGAGTATCTAGATACATTCTCCTCTGCCTCTCACTTGGTATGTGTTCTAAAGCAGTTTTCTTCCTTCTCTGTGCATCAGTTTTTCTTCCAAAGAATGGAATGATGATAATATTATTCCCCTTATAGTGATATTGAGGATTACATGAGATAAGTGTATGAGTACTTGGAACAGTATTGTTGCCTGGAGAATCCCATGGACAGAGGAGCCTGGTGGGCTGCAGTTCATAGAGTAGCAAAGAGTAGGACATGACTGAGCATGCATGAACACACACATGCACTTGGAACAGTAGGTGACACCTAGTAGCTGCTTACCTGATGTTAGGTATTATTAGGCTTTATTTTCATCCTCTTTCCCCCACCACACCTGCTAGACCCTGGCCATTAATGGGCATTACTGGATTTATTAGTAGGTGTTCACAAGTGTTTGTGGAGAAAAGGGTTGTGATATAGAAATGGTATTCACTAGTCACATTGTGTATGAGTGACTGCTAAAATCTGAGCAAAAATCCCAACCTTAAACAAACTTCTGAGTCCTGAATAAACAGATGGAGGAAGTCCAGGTATTGAATTGGGAAGGGATACCCATAGTTTGCTCTTATGAGTGGCTATGAACCAGCTCCAGCACATCTAGTTAAGCCCCTTATACTAACTCTGGTTTGTTTGTCAGCTGCTTCCTGTAGTATGGTGTTAAGAAGGATTCTGAGACTGTGTCTGGGTACAGAGAGAAAGAATGACTTGGTCGATTGTGGCTGTCTGCCACAGGTGATGGAGGGCATGAGGCACGCGGGTGCAGGTACTTATTGTCTCTGGATTTATGAGCTTGTAGAAAAAGGCCCTTCCAGGATTTGGCACCAAGAGGCACTCAATTGATGATATAGCTGGGCAAAGAGACAAAGACTGTCTCCTATTCTTCTTGCACTGATACATTTTGAACATACATGGGAAAATTATTTAAACCAAAAGTTGATAAGTGCTTCAGAAGCACAAGGCCCTGTGGGACAAAGGGTAAAGCTTGGGCTTCAGAGTCAAACTGACCTGGCTGAGTATTCCAGCCCATTAGCTGTGTGACCTTGGAGAAAATTATTTATCCTCTCAGATCCTCGGTTTCTTTATCTGCAAAATGGGGGCATTATTGAGAAGGTTGACTACAGGTATGAAAATAAAGCATGAGGCTCATCGCTGGTGTTTCCTTTCTCCAATTCAGTCTGAAGCTGCAAATGCATCATCTGACCCACAGCCAAGTCAGCGTCATAAACCCTGAAAGTCCTGTGACTGATTTCCAAGCAGCAGTAAAACTCGAAAATCACTCACAAATCTTCTGGCTCCACTTAAAATGTTCCCTGAGTTATTCTTTTCCATTTGCAAACAGAAAAAGACTAAAATGGGGAAAAAATACTCTTCATCCATACTCTGCAGATAAACATCCTTAAGTCGTTGATCCCCAGGGACCGTCTGCAGTGAAGGACAGGGACATTTGCTTTGCCACATGCTGGGTTCATTATAATCCCTGGAAAAAGCAGGCTCCAAGGGAGAAATTCTGATGCAGCCCTCCGCGTTGCTAGGATACATACATTATACACAACCCCATCCTGAAATGTGGAAGCTCTTTCTAATGACCAAACCCCTGCCTGTCTCATGGGAGAGCCTCCTGTCATTGTGTCCTGAGTGCCTGCCAGCCTTTGTTTCATTTCATTGATGGCTAACGAGACTCATTGATTGTCCTTCCACGATTTAGCTTCCTTCCACTTGGCAGGTGTGAATGGGAGCTTGGTCTTAAGAAGGGGAGCCAGTTACGTAATGAAATGGCTTCTCAGCAGGGCAGTGAGGGGCGGAATGGCGACCCAGTCCAGTTTTCTTGCCTGGAGAATCCCACGGATGGAGGAGCCTGGTGGGCTACAGTCCATGGGGTCGCAGAGAGTCGGACACGACTGAAGGCAGTTAACGCTTGGGTCTTCATTGCCGCTCATGGACTTTCTCTAGTTGTGGAGAGTGGGGGCTACTCTCTGATTGCGGCGTGCAAGCTTCTCATTGTGGCGGCTTCTCTTGTTGCAGAGCACGGGCTCTAGGCACACGGGTGTCAGTAGTTGGCGCACGTGGCCTCAGTGGCTGTGGCTTGTGGTCTTTAGAGCCTGGGCTCAGTAGCTGTGACGCATGGACTTAGTTGCTCCACAGCAATGTGGAATCTCCCTAGCCCAGGGATGGAACCCCTGTGCCCTGCATTGACAGGCAGACTCTTAACCACTGGACCACATGGGAAGTCCGTAAGGCTCTGGTTATAACAAAGACATTCTCCTTGGCTGATTCAGGATCCAGGGTTCTAAGTTCATGCCCGTGAGTCACACGGGCTCTTGTGACAAGGCAGACTCTGAGTGAGTGGGTCTAGGGTGGAGCCCAAGACCCTGCATGCCTGTCTAACAAGTATCTGGTGAGGCCAGTGCTCTTGGCTTCTGGTTGCTGCTTTAGTAGCCAACCTCCAAGACATGTAAAAGCGCTTTGGGAACAGAAATTTATTGTACCCTCTGGTGGTTCAGATGGTAAAGAACCCGCCTGCAGTGCAGGGTTTGATCCCTGGTTCAGGAAGATCCCTTGCAGGAGGGCATGGCAACCCACTCCAGTATTCTTGCCTGGAAAATCCTATGGACAGAAGAGCCTTGTTACCTAGGAAACACAGATGTGGAAGTTTCCTCAGATACTTAAGCCAAATAATACTTAGTAAGTACCTCGGAGGTAGCCAGTAGTGTGTTTGGATGGTAACGCATTAACTCCTCCAGTGTGATGATGAGAGCAGAGAGAAAGAGGGACAGAGAGAGAGAGAAAGAGGGAGAGAGAGAGAGAGAGAGGGAAGGTGTGGACTGTGGACAGACCTGAGTTTGAATCCTGGCTCTGCTGTTTCATAGTTGTGTGATCGTAAAAGGGGCTCCCCAGGTGGCGCTAGTGGTCAAGAACTCGCCTGCCAATGCAGGAGACGTAAGAGACGTGGGTTCAATCCCTGGGTCAGGAAGATCCCCGAGAGGAGGGCATGGCAACCCACTCCAGTATTCTTGCCTGGAGAATCCCGTGGACCGAGGAGTCTGGCGGGCTATAGTCCATAGGGTCACAAAGAGTCGGACACGACTGAAGTGACTTAGCATGTAATCATAAACAAGTCAGATGGTCTCAGTTTCTCCACGTGTTAAATGGGCATTACATCACCTTCATAGGTTGGGCTGAGAGGGTTAAATAACAAAGCATCTGTCAGCTGAAGAGTAGGCTCAGTGGATGCTGTGCGTGTATGCTAAGTCACTTCAGTCATGTCCAATTCTGCGACCCCACGGACTGTAGCCTGCCAGGCTCCTCTTTCCATGGGATTTTTCCAGGCAAGAATTCTGGAGTGGGTTGCCATTTCCTCCTCCAGGGGATCTTCCCGACCCAGGGATCAAGACTGCGTCTCTTGTGTCTGCTGCATTGGCAGGCGGATTCTTTGCTACTGAGCCACCTGGGAAGCTCGATCTGCAGCCAGTCCTCAAGGCCCCAGCTGCAGCTTCCCAGTGCCAAGGGGGCTCTGCTTCCCAGGATGCCGCTTCGCATTGCAGCATCATGACTCATAAAGCCAGCAGGGGACAGGCCTCCCTGGCTCCAGGCTGATCACTCTGTGTGCGCCTTTGCTCCGTGCTCCTGGCCTCCAACTCACCCTTGGGAACCGCCAGGCAGGGAGCAAACACCACCCATGCCTTTGGGAGTTAGGTTAGGTGCACTCAGCCAATGTGGGGAGCAGCTGGGATGCAGAAAAGAGCAGCTGGGATCCACATGGCTTAATGCTATCTGGCTTCAGCTTTCTCATCTGCAAAATGGGACCATAAACCTTGATTCAGAGAGGCAGGGCAGTAGAGAGCGGGAAATCGGCAAGTCTGGATTGATAACAATATATGGCTCATGGGGGAATGTGTGGTCTCCTCTCTCTGGCCAACCCAACAATCTTCTTGTTTCTCTTCTCCTACATAGGTATTCTGGTCACACACAGAAGTTTAAGATCTAGAGAGAGGCATGTGGTTAGGAGAATTGGTTATTGCAGAGTGAGGCAGAGCTGAGTTTGCAGTCCAGCTCTGTAGCCTCACCTGCATACTCTCGGTTAATCCATAGTCTCTCAGAGGCTGTTTTCTCAGCAATAAAAGAGCTAGAATAGTCCTGCTTTCCCCATAGCATTGTCATAAGGAATAAACGAAATGCGAGTCAGACAAGTGCTTAGCTTAGGGCTTACATGTTATTATAGTTGTTATGTCTTTTTCTTCCTTCTTCCTTTCCTCTCTCCCTCCCTCCCGACTTCTTTTCTTTCTTTTTTTCTTCCTTCCTTCTCTTTTCTTTCTCTCTTTCTTCCCTTCCTTCTTCCTTTCTTTCCTTTCTTCTTTCTCTTTCTTTTCTTTCCTTCCTTCCTTTCATTTCCAACTGCTACTTTGCCCATCTTGCTAACATCTTCTGAGATGGACCACAAACAGATCACTAAGAGGAATATTCAGAATAAAAAGCATCACTCTCCATTGGCCTTTGAAGCCCAAGGACAACCATGACGTCACATCTCATCTTCCTCTCCGAATAGAGAAGATTCAAGAGGTCCAGTGCTTTCAGATGGGACGGCAGTGGCGTTAGCATGAGAAACCGATTAAGGAGAGGTGTGAAGCTCTTCTGCGTTAGAGACCGTCCCCGATCTGGCCGTCACCTGCCTTTGGCCTCCTTGTCCTCTGCTTTCTCTCACGAGCAGGCAGGGTGACTCTTCAGCACCACACTTTCCCACCTCCATGCCTTGGTCTACATTGTGGCCACCTTCTGGAATGTTCTTCCCCATCTCATTTATAAATCCAAACAGATCCATCCTCACCTTCTCTGTGTCTTTGCGGCTTGGCCACACAGAGGGAACGTCTCTTAAACAACCATTCTTCCTATTTTGGCAATGCTTTTTCCCCATGGGGTTAGGTTGGGGTTGACCCCCATCATCCATCAGAGTGATGTCTTCCTGTGGCAACAGGAAAAGGGAAGGATGGAAAGAGCAAAGCTGGGGGTGGGTCATGTCTGGGGGAATCAACTTCATTTAAAGAGCCTTCCAGGAAGTCGCGCCATCTCCATTCCCTGATTGCAAAGTGCTGAACTTGAAGGCTGATCCTCAACAGTCCTCTTCCAGTTTTCTTTGGAGACTGGAAATCAACATGGCCTGGGGAAAGCCTTGTAGAGTGGGTGTCTTAACCTGTCTTTGCTTGCATTACCCTGGGGACCACATCAATAGGGGATTGAATGGAAGCCCCCTGCCAGCGCTGGTTCTCAGCTACCACGTTTCTGCTGTCCTTAAGCTTCTTACCACTGTCTTTGCTTCTCATTTATAAATGTTTAAAAATATTCGCTTGATGCACAGTGGGATTATAGATTCTCTCATTTCTGCAATGAAAAGCCGCTCATGCATTATTCAAGAAAAATATTGTATTATTGAACAAAGGATGGGTGCATTCATCCCTTATTATGCATTCTAGTCTTTGTTACCTTATTAGTAGATGTGTTCTGTGAGGACTTTACTGATGCGGTTTGTAAACAAAGGTGAGATCAAACACTGGTGTGTTTAGATGGCAAGATTACGAGGTTATCATAAAGTCATCAAATTGTATGCCTGGGAGGTTACCTAGTCTTCTCAGTGCCTGGGTTCCTTCTCCCTTCCATTCCTACCAAGTGGAAGTTCAACCTTGGCTTGAACTCTTCCAGTGATGGGAAACTCATTACCCCAATTTCACCACTGTGGTGTTTGTAACAAAGTTCATCTCATATTGGGCAGGGACTCTCTCCCCATGGGCTCTACCCACTGGACTTCCCTTCTACATGAAATAGTTCTGTTCCCTTTCCTCCACAACAGCCCTTAAGCTAAGCGCTTAAGCGAAAATGGAGATTGTCGTAACCCACCTTGGTAATTTCTTTGAAAGGCTACATATCCTTTGATTCTTCAGCCAACTGGCCATTGCAAAAAGGACAGTCAATTGGATCAATAAATATTTATCAAAGAACCTCCTCTTTACAGTCCAGTCACTTTGATAAGCATGTTCATACCTTATAACTCTTTAAGAATATTTGTTTATTTATTTGGCTGGGCCAGGTCTTAGTTGAGGCCTGAGGGATCTTTAGCTGTGGCATGTGGGATTTAGTTCTGCAACCAGAGAGTGAACCCAGGCCCCTTGCATTGGAAGCTTGGAGTCTTAGCCACTGGACCACCAGGGAAGTCCCTGTGGCTTATAACTCTTTGCAATTCAGTGGAGGATTTGTAGAGTGTTTAACTAGCAGGGTTCGAAGCTCATATGCACCCTGTACCTCTCCAGTCCTGACTCCTACCACTCTGCCCTCACCCTCCTTCCTCAGCCTCTTTGGATTTCTAGCCCTCCAACACACAAGCTCTCCCTGCCTCAGGGCCTTTGTATATGCCACGCTCACTGCCTGGGATGTTTTCCCAAGATCTTTATATCTGCTGCTCACTTCTTACCATACAGCTTGCCACTGAAGGGACATCTCCTCAGAGTAGCCTTTTTGGATTTCTATCTAAACGAAGCCCCCAGTCCCACCTCTGGCCCATCACTCTCCCTTCCACTGCCCTGCATTATTTTTTCTGTAGCACTCTGCAGTCAATAAATGTTTACTGAGCACATATTATGTGTCAGGGATTTTTCTAGGAACTTGAGCTTCATTGGTGAAAAAAAGAAATTCAGTAATTCTTGCCTTCATGGAGCTTACCTTCTCCAGGAGGGACAGAGAATATGTAATATATGTGTGGATAAATTATCTGGTATGTTAGAAGGAGTTAGGAACTAGGGAGAAAGAAGCAGAGGACTGAGATGCTAGTAAGGTGAACAGGGTTTTGTGTTAATATTAAAGTCATCTTTCAGAGATGAACTTTGAGCAAGGATAGTTTCCAGAGATGAGATAATATTTTTATTTGTGTGTCTGTGTATTCCTTGTCTCTTCCTTTTTGGAATGTAAGATCTATGAGGATGGGGGTCTCTTCTGTCTTATTTCTGTTTGCACCCAGTATCTGGCATATCATAGGAACTCAATGGATTTTTGGGAAATGACTGTCAAATGCCTATACGACTAGATAAGAGGCATTGGCAAAAGTTTTTGTCCAAGGTATAATGTAAAATGCACAAAGTTGGGACTTCCCTGATGGTCCAGTGGATAAGAATCCATTTGTCAATGCGGGGAACGCAAGTTTGATCCCTGGTCTGGGGAGATTTCTCCTGCCATGGAACAATGAAGCCTGTGTGCCAGGGCTGAAGCCTGTGCCCTTGAGCCCGCGCTCTGCAGCAAGAAAAGCCACCGCGATGAGAGGCCCTCGTACCGCAGCTAGAGAGTAGCCCCCGCCCGCCACAACTAGAGAAAGCCCAGGCACAGCAACAAAGACCTGGAGTAGCCAAAAATAAATAAATAAAAACTAAAAAATTCCCCCCTCAAAATCCTTGCAATTGTCATCTGCATCCTCTACTTCTTCCCTGAATTTTTTTTAGGGCCTGCCTCCCTATTTCCTTTCCCATAGAATGGCAGATCAGATCAGATCAGTTGCTCAGTCGTGTCCGACTCTTTGCAACCCCATGAATCACAGCACGCCAGGCCTCCCTGTCCATCACCAACTCCCGGAGTTCACTCAGACTCACGTCCATCGAGTCAGTGATGCCATCCAGCCATCTCATCCTCTGTCATCCCCTTCTCCTCCTGCCCCCAATCCCTCCCAGCATCAGAGTCTTTTCCAATGAGTCAACTCTTCACATGAGGTGGCCAAAGTACTGGAGTTTCAGCTTTAGCATCATTCCTTGCAAAGAAATCCCAGGGCTGATCTCCTTCACAATGGACTGGTTGGATCTCCTTGCAGTCCAAGGGACTCTCAAGTGTCTTCTCCAACACCACAGTTCAAAAGCATCAATTCTTCGGCGCTCAGCCTTCTTCACAGTCCAACTCTCACATCCATACATGACCACAGGAAAAACCATAGCCTTGACTAGACGAACCTTTGTTGGCAAAGTAATGTCTCTGCTTTTGAATCTGCTATCTAGGTTGGTCATAACTTTCTTTCCAAGGAGTAAGCGTCTTTTAATTTCATGGCTGCAGTCACCATCTGTAGTGATTTTGGAGCCCAGAAAAAAAAATCTGACAGTGTTTCCATTGTTTCCCCATCTATTTCCCATGAAGTGGTGGGACCGGATGCCATGATCTTCATTTTCTGAATGTTGAGCTTTAAGCCAACTTTTTCACTCTCCACTTTCACTTTCATCAAGAGGCTTTTGAGTTCCTCTTCACTTTCTGCCATAAGGGTGGTGTCATCTGCATATCTGAGGTTATTGATATTTCTCCCGGCAATCTTGATTCCAGTTTGTGTTTCTTTCAGTCCAGCATAGAACGGTAAGAAGGATGGAATTGCACCCACTTCCTGCTAACACATCCCATGATGTGACTCAGAGAAGGTGCTATCATTCCCATTCTGCAGATGAAGAAACTGAGGCTCGTAGTGACCGAGTGTGGATTTGAATCAGAGTCCATTCCACTGACAGGATGACCAACGGCAAGCCCCCCTCACTGGCTTTTTCTGCACTATCCTCAGACCAGAGCTTCCTTGAACAGCTTGGGTGATGGGTCCTCCCTGGTGGGGACTCTCACGAGATCCAACTCTTCATTGCCTCCCCACCTTGAATCTGAGGTGGAATTTTCCTGAGAGTGAATCTGCTACTTCCTAACTCTCTCTGAACCAAGGGCAAATCCTGCTCAGCCTGCTGGATCCTCTTAAACAGAACCAAATAAATAAGCAGTAAGCTTTGAATAATTGGCTTTTGCTTCTCAAAGCCAATTGTTATCAAAATGAATCCTTCATTCTGCCTCTTTCATTACATTTGACTAAATTGTCTTTTGGGTCTCAGGGGAAAGATTAACTCTTTTCCTTCCAGATGTCTTCAGGGCAATAGCAATCTTCCCTTACCTTTCTAAAGGATCTTAGGATTTTCAAAGTCCTTTCATATAAATCATAGGATTTTTGGTCTAGGTATTACAAACCATCCTGTGTTGTATAGTTACTTAGTTAGTCACTCAGTCATGTCTGACGTTTTGCGACCCCATGGACTGTAGCCTGCCAGGCTCCTCTGTCCATGGAATTCTCCAGGCAAGAATACTGGAGTGGGTAGCCATTCCCTTCTCCAGGGGATCTTCCCAACCCAGGGACCAAACCCAGGTCTCCTGCATTGCAGGCAGATTCTTTACCATCTGAGCCATAAGGGCACTTTAAAAAATTGGGAATCCACAGATGGATGCATTCATTTTCAAGTAACAGAAAACTCAGCTCCAATGGACACAGAAATAAAGGGAACTTACTGACATAGAACTGAAATATCCAGAGGAAGAAACAGTTTTGGGTGCCGTGTGATCATTACTATGGCTTAATTTCTCTGTCAGTGTTTTTTGTTTTTTTTTTCAGTTATTTTGCAAGTCAGATTCATTCTCAAGCTGGCTTCTTCCTTGATTGCAATATGGTTACAACAAACGATGCTTTATGCTTTCTCATTCACATCCACGGAGCAGAAAGAGCCTTTTTGTTTCCACATTCCAAGAGGAAGCCAATGGCTCACCTCAGTTGCACCTGCAGAAATCACGTGCTCACTCCTGAGCCGGCGACAGCGGCTCAGGCAGGGGCAGGTGTGCTAAAATGCTGATTGGCTTGGAGTCAATTTCCCCTAAAGCATATGGATGCTGTTAGGGAGAGGGCAGAGGGTACAGATGCTGAATACGTAGTCAACATATTTCTACTCCAGATCCAGGTTAGGATGTGAAAACCTGAGGATGGAGTCATTTATGAAAGTCATTTATTGGGCACTGGGTATTGGAGCAGAGACTAAAACCTAGACTCACATCTTTGGATTCAGAGATCTTTCCCAACATCAATTTGTCCTCACCTTTTGCTAGTGCTGAATTTGTAATCTTTCTTTTGCCAGAGGCTGAGCAGTATCAGCAGAGTAAGATATTCGGATGAGGGAAGGCCTCCTTTGTACCTTGTTGATACTGAAAACTTCACATAATTACCTTCTCTGGGGTTACAATATTGCTTGTTCAGTTATTAACAATCATCCGTTGAACCAGGAAAGTTGCCTGGCCCAGACCATCCAGATACCCGTCTTTTAATCAAGTCTTCTAGTTGCAAGTTACAGAAACCTACTGAAGCTAATTTGAGAAAAAGCAAAAGGAGAGGATTTATTCTAAAAGTACAGGATTCTTGATTTTATCCTCTCTTCTCCCAGAAATTACATCATACTCTTCTAGATGAAATGTGTAATAACAATACACACACTGCTTATGGAGAATATTAATTAGCCCCGGAAGTCTCTGCAGCCTGATCAGAGTGGATTCTCTGCTCCTCTTATTATATTTGAGTTTAAGTTTAAGGAGCTTTGAATAACATCTAACCCCATTTGCATGTATTTCCAGCTAGCTCTTTTAGGATTAATTAGATGGTTTTTTTTTTTTTTAAAGGAAAGGAACTGGAAAGCTTTTCTGGAAAAAAAATATAGGGGATCGATTGGAAATCTGTGTGGTAAAGTCTGCTCCTCTCATTACCCAGTTTAGATACTCAGTCGCTGTAACCTCAATGCGTGCCCACTTTGTACTGAGTTTGCATTCCGACTCAGGTCCCACAGGTGCAAGCGAGAAATTACTCGAGGCTGGCAGAAGGCATGCTCATTTTATCAAGTTTCCTGTGCTCACTCCCATGCAAGATCTGGGGCCATGGAAAAATTTCTTGGCCACTCAGGTATTCAGGGAGGACAGAGTGTTTCTATCTCTTCATGAAGACCCTGGATGGATGGCTCTCATTTGGGGATTGTAAGAGAGTCACCTTCTTATGCATCTGGATTAAATCATCTGGAACCATCCTCTCCAGCTCATGAACGTCATAGCTTCCTCCTCTTTCCAGAAGCAGAGGGAAGCAATACCTAGATAACCTGATGAGTAAGCAGTGAATGAATGAATGGATTCCTCTTTTGCTTCCCCAATGAATTCTTCAGTTTCTCTGCTCAAATTGCAGCTTCAGAATCAGTTGAGAATGTGTTGGAAGCATCAAATCTGAAGCCCCATTCCAGACCCTGAATCAGAAACCGTGTTTTAGTAATACTCCCTGGGCCTTTCCCAGGCACAGGAAAGTTTGAGAAGCAAGGCTGTATAAATTGCTTCTACATCACCTGTAGTCCTTTACTGCTCATTTGACTGCCTGTCTGCATCCAGGAGAAGGGCCAGAACCATGTCTATTCCCTTGGGTATCTCCATCTCCTATATAAGGGTTATATCCTGGGGGTATTCAGTAGCTGTTAGATGGATGCATGGATGGATGGATGGATGGACAGATGGATGGATGGATGGATGGATGGATGGATGGATAGATGGGTGGGTGGATGGGTGGGTAGGTGGATGGATGGATGGATATGTGAATAGATAGATGGATGGATGAATGAGTGGAAGGATGGACAGGTGGATGTATGGATGGACAGATGGATGGATGGATGGGTTGATGGATGGATAGATGGGTGGGTGGATGGGTGGGTAGGTGGATGGATGGATGGATATGTGAATAGATAGATGGATGGATGAATGAGTGGAAGGATGGACAGGTGGATGTATGGATGGATGGATGGATAGGTAGGTGGATGGATGGATGGGTGGGTGGATGGATGGGTGGGTAGGTGGATGGATGGATATGTGAATAGATAGATGGATGGATGAATGAGTGGAAGGATAGACAGGTGGATGGATGGGTGGGTGGGTGAATGGATGGGTGGGTGGGTGGATGGATGGATGGATGGGTGGGTTGGCAGGTGGATGGATGGATGGGTGGGTGGATGGATGGGTGGGTGGATGGATGGATGGATGGGTGGGTTGGCGGGTGGATGGATGGATGGGTGGGTGGATGGATGGATGGATGGGTGGGTGGATGGATGGGTGGGTAGGTGGATGGATGGATGGATGGATGGGTGGGTTGGTGGGTGGATGGATGGATGGGTGGATGGATAGGTAGGTGGATGGATGGACGAATGGATGGATGAGTGGGTGGATGGATGGATGGGTGGATGGATGGATGTGTGGGTGATGGGTGGGTGGGTGGATGGGTGGGTGGGTAGGTGGGTGGATGGTAGGTGATGGATGGATGGTAGGTAGATGGATGGATGGAAGGATGGATAGGTAGGGGGGTGGATGGATGGATAGTTAGATGGATGGATGGATAGGTGAATAGATGGATGGATGGATGGATGAGTGGATGGATGGATGGGTAGGGGGGTGGATGGATGGGGAGTGGATGGATGGATAAGCGGATGGATGGATGGATAGGTAGATAGATGGATAGGCAGATGGAAAGAGAAAACAGATTTCACTGCTTGCAGGGAGGCTCCCTGTTCTAGTGGCAGAAAGCTGAGGTCAGAGGAAAGGGAAATGTCATTGAGCAGTTTTGTTAGCATCACATTTCTTGAGCATCCTATTTGCGTGAGGTGGTTTCCTACACCATACAGCTCACTCCCTATAAATCATTACCAGGTAGGCATCAACACCATCATATTACACCTGAGCAAGTGGTGGCGCTACACTTTGAACCTGGACCAATACTTTTTCTTTCCTGCTGCACTGCCACTCAGTGTCTGTGTGACCTGGGTGTCAGGGGCAGAGGCTTTGGCGCCCTGCTCATCCAGTACCCCCTGCCATTCACTCTTCCATACAACAGCTTCTGTCTGTGGGGAACCCACAGCTCTGCCTGAAGGCTTCCCCCAAGCTTAAGAGCTTGCTTGTCCTGTGTGCAAGGCAAGTCAGGAGTTCTGGGGAGATAACACTGTTAGGAGCAACCCTCCACCAATAGGAATGGGTTGTTGTTGTTTAGTCCCTAAGTCGTGTCCAACTCTTTGCGACCCCATGGACTGCAGCACGCCAGGCTCCCCTGTCCTTTACTATCTCCCTGAGTTTGCTCAAATTCATGTCTATTGAATTGCGGATGCCATTCAACCATCACATCCTCTGTTGTTTCCTTTTCCTTTTGCCTTCAGTCTTTCCCAGCATCAGGGTGTTCGCCATTGAGTTAGCTCTTCACATCAGGGGGCCAAAGGATTGAAGCTTCAGCTTCAGCATCAGTCCTTCCAATGAATACTCAGGGTTGATTTCCTTCAGGACTGACTGGTTTGATCTCCTTACAGTCCAAGGAACTCTCAAGAGTCTTCTCCAGCACCACGATTTGAAAGCATCAATTCTTATGGTCCAACTCTCACAACTGAATAAAATATTAAAAACAACAACAACAACAACACTATGACGACTTGGTTTGGGGAAGGCAAAGGTAGTAGCAGAGAGAAAAGAATAATGAAAAATAATGTAAGGTTTTTTTCAATCTTGGGCAGAGTTGGTGCATAAATGCCTCTTGGATGGGATAACTCTGGGAGCACGTTCTACAGCATCTCCTAGAGTCTTGATGTGGTGAAGCCCCAGCTGTGCACCGTGGAGACCTACTCAAAACACCCTCTTCATTGGTTTGCTTTGCTTCCCTGTCTCCTCTCCCTCTGGTGCTTCCTGGGATAGCCTCACAAATACATTGTTTGCATTCAGATACTTATCTTAGAATCTCCTTCTCAGAACCCAAATCTGAGACAGGATCTATTAAATAAAAACCACTACAGCCATCATGTTCTGATTACCAGACACTGTGATAAGCACCTGGAGAGTGTTATCTCATTGATCTTCACAACATCCCTGGGAGGTAGATTCTGGCTGCAGATAGGAAATCAAGGCTCAGAGAGTGAAGGGATGTGCTGAAGGTCACCCAGGCTGGTCACTGTTTCTGTTTGTTGTCACGAGCCTTAAATACCTGCCATCCCAAGAGGATCTGAATTATCCCCTGAGATCATGGATGTGACGATTCTTCACAAAAACTGGAACTGAAGTTATCATCACTGAGTTTCTAGAATGGACTGACTTTGTCAACAGAGTTCTTTCCAAGGATGCTAGGGCAAGTCAAGGAGCGTTTGGGTTCCCAGGGGTCTGAGGGGATATTTGGAGAGGGTTAATGTAAGGATTTCAAGGGACCAGAGGACAATGGAAAAATGTTCGGGCTAGGGATGTGCATGCCTGCAACCCTATGGACTATAGCCTGCCAGGCTCCTCTGTCCACGGAGTTTTCCAGGCAAGAATACTAAAGTGGGGTTGCCATTTCCTCCTCCAGGGGATCTTCCCAACTCTGTGATCAAATCCTCGTCTCTGCATCTCTTACATTGGCCAGTCAATTCTTTACCAGTAGCGCTACCTGGGAAGCCCAGGGTCTAGGGCTAGGGGAGATCTTATCAGTAGAATAGGAGGAGGCTAGATGGATTTGAGGATGAGCTTGGAAAAAGCAAGAATGATCCGGGTCCCTCTATCCACGGCCCACATCTGGTGCTTGGGTGTTGGGGAGTAGCCAAGGAGTATGATAGACAGTCTGGAAGTAGGGAAAGGGATTATATGTGGTTCATAGCAGTCAAAGGTGAACCCCTGGCAGCCACATCAATAAATTGTAGAGGGTAGACTGGCAAACAGCTTTTATCTTACATGCCAGCTCTCACTGACTGATTATGGCTTCCTGGAGCCCTGTGTAGAGGGCAGTTCGGTGGCTACTTCTCACCTCGGAGTAAAAGAGAATCAGGATTGATTAGTGATGTCTGCCTGGGGCCCAGGGGTGGAGCGTATTGGTACCCACGCCCCGTGGAGGAACAGACTGAATTCCAGTCTGAGTTAGAAAAATTCTTTCCATTAGGATGGAAGCAACATTTACATTTCAAGTAAGCTTTTGCTTTTGAGAAGTAAGATTTTTTTCCTTGAGAGTTTATCTTTCCTTTGAACATATGTGGCTAAACCGAGGCCATATGCAAACTTACAGCTTGATTGTAACTCCCTAGAGGCAAAGAAAAGAAAAAAACCAGCACACAATCTCTGAGTAGAACACACAAAGAAGAGGGAGTGTGTTGAATGGCTTGCTTCTCCTCCTCCTTCTTGCTCACGGTGGCCTGTGTTGGGTGCGTTTTGATGATGCTAAGTCTTCCTGCAATCCTTTCTAAATCTGTGTTCTCTGACTCCAGGAACTCTGGCTCTGGGTCTCATCTAAGTGATAGTGACAAGGTCTGATAGTGGGAGTTTTGTTTTCTTATTGCAGTTGGGAGAAGGAGGCAGGCAGCCCCCACACGGGCGGTGGTGCGCGGGTGCATCTGCCTATGAGGAATGCCGAACACAGACTATAAATAATGCAGCCGCATCTGCCCTTGGCTTTGGAGCGCGTGTGCTCTGCCGCATCACTTAGCTTGCTGATGCTCCATGCAGACCTGTGTGGTGGGGAGAGTCAGACTCACACTTTTATTTTAACCCATAATTGGTACCCTCGCTTTCAGAATGCCCTGGGGGATTGACTTTTATCTCATGAGATGTTTTGAAATTGTCCTCAAGCATTCATTGGAAATTCAAGCATTTAGGTGAAGTCTCACGGAATGAACTCGTTATGTATTCACATAGGGACAAATTCTGTTTGTATTTAATGTGTAATTGTCAGGTTAAATGGTTTAACAGAGTACTCCACACTGAGATTCGATTATACGAAGTGGCTTTCCTAACATGAGCCTGGCATTCAGCAGATTTATGGGGAGAGGTATAGTATTATCCTTCCAGTGCAGAAGGCTGGTTTGGAAACACAGTTAGATGGAGTGTGGCTACAGGAAAAGGATGGGAAATTGACTTCTTTGGGTTGGTAGCTGATGCCTGGAGCTTAACTAAACAGAGAAGATTGAAGTCGAGGTGAGGATCAGTGAAATGGAATGTCAGGATTGATTAGAAATGTCTGCCACGGATAAAGGCGAAAAGAAACAGTATGCACGCATAGGTGTCATCCTTTCTCTAAGAGGAAGTTGTTTAGAAAAGCAGGACGGGAGGCACAGACACCAACTGTCCTGGAAGTAAAAAAGAATTGGACAGGGTCCATCCTGACCGCCTATTACTGGAGGAAAAGTTTTGATTTAGACATTGGCAGGCTCCAGAAAAAGCTAGTTCCTATCCTCCACAGTTTCCTATGAGAAATGAGCCAACAGCATTGTTTAAGACCTAATGCAAATGAGTTTTTTCAGGCAGAGGAGAGACAGGAGAGAGAAAAGCAAAAGCTTTCTTTTGGCACTAGGTGGTGATGAACAGAACTATAAAAAGAAAAGACTTTGCGGAACCATACTGAGCATGGGGCTGTGGTTTTCCTTGAATTTCCGTGTCTTCTAGAACAGTGAAGTGGAAAGGCTTCATTCAGCTTTGGATGTGGATCAGCACATCGATCGCATCACATACCACCTAAGTCACTTTGGCCAGGTCATCTGAACATTCCGAGCTTAATTTTCTTCCTGTGTAAATTAAAACTAAAAATGTAAAACCTGCCTAACTGATGAGGTTTTGAAAAAAGTGGAGCATTAGTTCCTTCCATGTGGAATCTGCCTGTGAGGATGTGGCTGGTACAATGCTAGGCACGTAGTGTGTGTTTGACAATATGAATCCAGAAAGGAACAATCCATTTAGGATCAGACTACCCTGGTTTTTGCTCCTATCTCTAAGGTCCTGGAATGCTTCTTCTCGGGGATCATGCCTTCCGGAATGTCTCTAGAGAAAAGAAAGACAGCTCCAGATCCTGGTGGCTTCAGTCACTTTATCAGCCTTGTGAATTTCACGAGACTCTGAAGAAGTTGTGTGTTAGTTTCAGTTGATCCCAAAGGTGATGATTTGGTCTGGCTGTCTAGATCATTGAATACCCTTCTTTCTGCAAGTCCTGGATATTGAGTTTAGCTTCTTGATTTTTCTGTAGTTGGGAGAGAGAGACCGAGACTGCCAGCCCCTTCCCAGGTCTTTATGAAGCGCCAAGGTGAAGACCACTGATAACTTTCTCACCATCTCGTTGTTTCTGGAGTCATGCAATCCTTGCAGACCCAAGAAGAATGAGTGTTCCATCAGAGCTGTAAATGGCCTCAGGCTGGAGGCATCTGGGGAAATTGGCAGGGCAGTCCTTACCCAAATAGCTCCTCTAGCAGAAGGAAAGCCTGCAGATTTCTGAGCCTGCAACCCTTTCCACCTTCAGATCATTTACAAATTGCTAACAATGAATAGATGGAGAAATCAAGGCTTCTTGCTTGTGTTTTCACCACCCTTTATTCTGGTTGAACATAGTTGAGCTTCTGTTATAGTAATATAGCCAAATAGTAGATTTTTCTCCTCATACTCGCTTCTCAGTCTTTTTGGCTAAAATCAAGTGTAGAATGGGGGCTTCCCAGGTGGCACAGTGGTAAAGATTCCACATGCCAATGCAGGAGATGCAAGGGATGCAGGTTTGATCTCTGGGTTAGGAAGATCCCCTGGAGAAAGAAATGGCAACCCACCTCCAGTATTCTTGCCTGGGAAATCCCATGGACAGAGGAACCTGATGGGCTGCAGTCCATGGGGTCACAAAGAATTGGACACGACTTAGCTACTGAGCACACTGTGCCCAAGACCAGCCCACCATCACTCCATCCTTGGCTCTAGCTGTGCAGACACCTGGTCAATCAGGGTGCTTCCTCAGTTTGGAATTTAAACCACAGTAATCCTTATTATTATTTTTTTTTCCTATCTGGCTATTGAGAAAGGACCAAGGCTGGTGTTCAGCTGCTGCCTCCTGCTTCTAGCTTTGCAAGCTGAGAATGTCTGGAAGCCTGTGCCCGGGGCCTGGCATCCACTGGGGCTTTGCGGTTGGGCATATTCAAACCTCTTGCCCACAGAGAAGAAAGTCTCTGCTCTTGGGGCCTCGCTGAGAGCATTGAGATAGGAGGCATTGTTCCCGCGGGCAATCAAGGGAGAAGCTCAAGCTGATTTTTCTGTTCTGGCAGCCGCCTTTGCTTTCCTTTCCCCTCTGGGGAAATTAGCTTGCTGGCTCAGAAAGAGGGAGAATAAACAAGTCTAACCTGAAATATGCATTAGAGTTTAGCTATTTTTGGAGGTCTCCAAGATGGAAAATGGCTGAAGACTGACCAGTTCCCATCTGCCCTGAATTAACTTTCTGAGGTTTTATGGGGAGAGGGAGGGGGCCCATAGACCATCAGAACAGTTGAGCTGAGACTGAGAGCAATCTGTCGATCTGAGTGAAAGAAGCATGGCTGTAGCAAGTCCATTCTTCTTAGCAACCAACTCAGAGAGGAGACAGAGAAGGAAGCTGTTTTGAGATGCGCAGGGGTTGCCTCTGCTATGGACCCAATGCCTGTGGCCCCCTCTCCCCCCAGCTAATCCCAAAGAAAGGCAATGCCAAAGAATGCTCAAACTACCGCACAATCGCACTCATCTCACATGCTAGTAAAGTAATGCTCAAAATTCTCCAAGCCAGGCTTCAGCAATATGTGAACCGTGAACTTCCTGATGTTCAAGCTGGTTTTAGAAAAGGCAGAGGAACCAGAGATCAAATTGCCAACATCTACTGCATCATGGAAAAAGCAAGAGAGTTCCAGAAAAATATCTATTTCTGCTTTATTGACTATGCCAAAGCCTTTGACTGTGTGGATCACAATAAACTGTGGAAAATTCTGAAAGAGATGGGAATACCAGACCACCTGATCTGCCTTTTGAGAAACCTATATGCAGGTCAGGAAGCAACAGTTAGAACTGGACATGGAACAACAGACTGGTTCCAAATAGGAAAAGGAGTACATCAAGGCTGTATATTGTCACCCTGCTTATTTAACTTATATGTAGAGTACATCATGAGAAACTCTGGGCTGGAAGAAGCACAAGCTGGAATCAAGATTGCCGGGAGAAATATCAATAACCTCAGATATGCAGATGACACCACCCTTATGGCAGAAAGTGAAGAGGAACTCAAAAACCTCTTGATGAAAGTGAAAGTGAAGAGTGAAAAAGTTGGCTTAAAGCTCAACATTCAGAAAATGAAGATCATGGCATCTGGTCCCATCAGTTCATGGCAAAGGGATGGGGAAACAGTGGAAACAGTGTCAAACTTTATTTTTTTGGGCTCCAAAATCACTGCAGATGGTGATTGCAGCCATGAAATTAAAAGACGCTTACTCCTTGGAAGGAAAGTTATGACCACCTAGATAGCATATTCAAAAGCAGAGACATTACTTTGCCAACAAAGTTTCGTCTAGTCAAGGCTATGGTTTTTCCTGTGGTCATGTATGGATGTGAGACTTGGACTGTGAAGAAGGCTGAGCGCTGAAGAATTGATGCTTTTGAACTGTGGTGTTGGAGAAGACACTTGAGAGTCCCTTGGACTGCAAGGAGATCCAACCAGTCCATTCTGAAGGAGATCAGCCCTGGGATTTCTTTGGAAGGAATGATGCTAAAGCTGAAACTCCAGTACTTTGGCCACCTCATGTGAAGTGTTGACTCATTGGAAAAGACTCTGATGCTGGGAGGGATTGGGGGCAGGAGGAGAAGGGGACGCCAGAGGATGAGATGGCTGGATGGCATCACTGACTCGATGGACGTGAGTCTGGGTGAACTCTGGGAGTTGGTGATGGACCGGGAGGCCTGGCGTGCTGCGATTCATGGGGTCGCAAAGAGTCGGACACGACTGAGCGACTGAACTGAACTGAATGTGATAGTAGTGGGAAGTGGGCCTTGGGGAAGCCGTTTGGTCATGAGAGTGGAGGCCCCATGGTGGGATAAGAGTCTTGAAAAGAAGACTACCTTTTCTCTTTTTTTGTGCCATGTGAGCACACAATCAGAAGATAGCCACAAGCAAACCAGGAAGAATCCTGCACCAGACATCAGATCTGCTGGAGCCTTGATTTTGGACTTCCCCACTTCCAGAACTATGAGAAGTACATGTCTGTTGTCTCAGCCACCTCATCTATGCTGTTCAGTTTTGTTGTTGTTGTTCAGTCACAAAGTTGTGTCTGAATCTTTGTGACCCCGTGGACTGCAGCACACCAGGCTTTGCTGTCCTTCACTGTCTCCTGGAATTTGCTCAAATTCATGCCCACTGAGTCAGTGATGCTCTCTAGCCATCTCATCCTCTGCCACCACTTTCTCCTCCTGCCCTCAGTCTTTCCCAGCATCAGGGTCTTTCTCAATGAGTCAGCTCTTCACATCAGGTGGCCAAAGTGTTGGTGCTTTAGCATCAGTCCTTCCAATGAATATTCAGGGTTGATTTCCTTTAGGATTGACTGGTTTGATCTCCTTGCCATCCAGGGGACTCTCAAGAGTCTTCTCCAGCACCACAGTTTGAAAGCATGAGGGATCTTTAGTTGCGGCATGCAAACTCTTACTTGCAACATATGGGATCTGGTTCCCTGACCAGAGATTGAACCCAGGCCCTCCTCACTGGGAGCATGGAATTTTAGCCACTGGACCATGAGGGAAGTCCTTCATGTCCCTATCTTTGAAAAAAGTGACTGCAGACTACCCACATATCTATTGACAGATTAATGGATAAGCAGATGCGATCCATCCATACAATGCAATCACTGAAAGGAATGAAGTACTGATTCATGCGACAACGTGGATGAACCTTGAAAACAAGGTGCTATGTGAAGAAGCCAGACACAAGAAGTCACATGCTGTGTGATTTCTATGAAATGTCTATATTAGGTAAATCCACAGAGACAGCAAATAGATTAGTGATTTCCAGGAGCTGGGGGAAGAGGGCCATGGGAGTGCCTGCTTAGTGGGTCTGGGCTTCTTTTTGGGGGTACTGAAAATATCTTAGCGATGGTGCTTGCAAAACACTATGAATGTACTAAAAGCCATTGAACTGTCAACTTTAAAAGCATTCATCATTAATTTCATGTTAGATACATTTACCCTCAAGGAAAAGAAAAGGCAATGTGTTGGTCCTTATCCCCTGGTAGCATATTCAGGTCACCTGGGAGCTTTAAAAAATGGATGCCAGGCCCACCCCTACGGATTCTCATTCCATTTTGCTCTTGTTCATTGGTTAGTCACTAAGTCGTGTCCGACTCTTTCCGACCCCATGGACTGTAGCCCACCGGGCTCTTACATCCATGGGATTTCCCAGGCAAGAATCCTAGAGTGGGTTGCCATTTCCTTCTCCAGAGGATCTCCTTGACTTGGATTGAATCCACGTCTCCTGCATTGCAGATTCTCTACCACTGAGCCATCAGGAATTTCTAAAAGTTGCTCTGGAGATCCTAACCTGCAACAAAGTTCAGAACCACAGAACAACCTCTAAGGTTCCTGCCAACCCTGCTTCCCTGTTGAGAGTGAATTTAAGTCAATTCATCCTTTCTTTGGTATTTTGAATCTTCTTTGTGGAGTAAAAACCTTAAATCTTTTTTTTTTTTTTTTGGGTTAAAGATATTACAGACACGGACTTGTAGGAGAGGTAAATTTTGGAGTGCGGGGGATGGTAAAGGGAGGAGAGTTGCTGGGTGCCTTTGAAACCACGCATCCCCCCAGCACACTTGATCCAGCCTCTTCCCTACAGAAAAGTATCTGTGCACTTCATCTCAACATCTTTAGATACCTAAAACCACACGTACAACATTAAGCATTTCAAGGTACCGAGACTTAAATGGACTCAATCCCATTCAAACACTTGAACTGAGGACCTGCTGGTACTAAATGAGCGTGGGGTCTGGCTGCTCACCTCTCAAAAGCCAGTAAACAGACCAGGTTGGTGCAAAGGAAACTTTGCTTTATTTCAGATGCAGGCAATAGGGGTGGGGGGCGCTATATGTAGAAAACCGCACAGTCACCTCTAACAGTCATCTTCAAATTGGTGGTCTGACCAGCATCATTTTGATTGCTTTAGGTACAGTTAGTCTTCAGTTCCAGGTCCATTTATTCCCATTTGCTTGAGGCCAATTCTTGGAATTGTGGCTGTGACAGCTGCAGTCTGGTCATTATGTAGTTAACTTCTCCACCTGGCATTTCGGTATCTGTAAGACAGCTCCCAGGACATGGCTCAGAATATTATCTATAGTCCTTGAGAAGGAACCAAAGGTCCTTGACTATGTTTAATGTCGTATATTAATGATCCTACATTATTATTATTTGGTCTCCTTTGACTGCTTTCCTTTGTTTCTGTATTTCTCATATCTCTGATCAAACTTATCCTATGACTAAAGTTTTCTATAGACAAAAGGCAGGCACGGACATTTGCGGGGATGCGGGCAAGGACCATAGGGTCTTGCTCCTTTTCACTACTATGTGCCCGGCTTTGTGCTAGATGCCAGTGGGGGTGAGAAAGAAACCAGGATGAATCAGAGCTCAGTTCAGCAGCCCACTGTCCAACAGGGGAGGACAGAAGCATTGTGAAAGAGAACAGTAACCTTCCCACCAGTGCATAACCTGGATCGACAGCCTGCTGTGTGCGAGGCCTTTTATATAGACCATCTCATTCTGAGAAGGTTGTCACCTGCTCCAGGTGTGATGGTTACTTTTAGGTGTCAGCCTGACCAGGCTCAGGGATGCTCAGAGAGCCGGCAGCATGTT
Organism: Bubalus kerabau; assembly: GCF_029407905.1. NCBI lineage: Eukaryota > Metazoa > Chordata > Mammalia > Artiodactyla > Bovidae > Bubalus > Bubalus kerabau. Next base: position 9,084,575 of record NC_073646.1, read on the forward strand.
ATTTCTGGGTGTGTCTGTGAGGGTGTTTCTGGAAGAGATTAGCATCTGAATCAGTAGACTGTAGAAAGATCGCCCTCACCAACGTGGGCAGGCCTCATCCAATCTGTTGAGGACCTGAATAGAACAAAAAGGCGGAAGAAGGGCAAATCTGCTGTCTCCACTTGAGTTGGGACGTCCATCTCCTGTCCTTGGACCTCAGCGAGTCTTGCCCTCCTGCCTCTGGACTTGGGCTGGAACGCACACTGCTGGCTTCCCTGGCTCTCAGGTTTTGGGGTTTGGGCTGGAACTACACCACGGATTCTCCTGGGGCTCTAGCTTTCAGATAGGAAGGAGGTCGTGTGACTTCTCAGACTCCCTAATCCCACAGGCCAATTTCTTATAATGAACCTCTTTCTGTGTATCTCTTTGCTGTTGCTGTTGTTCATTAGCAAAGTCGTGTCTGACTCTTTGCGACCCCATGGACTGCAACATGCCAGGCCTCCCTGTCCCTCACTGTCTCTCAGAGTTTGCCCAAGTTCATGTCCATTGAGTCAGTGATGCTATCCAACCATCTCATCCTCTGCCGCCCTCTTCTCCCTTTGCCTTCAATCTTTCCAAGCATCAGGGTCTTTTCCAATGAGTCAGCTCTTGGCATCAGATGGCCAAAGAACTGGAGCTTCAGCTTCAGCATCAGTCCTTCCAATGAGAATTCAATGTTGAATACTCAAACCTGTGTATCTCTATGTGTACCCTATTGGTTATGTTTCTCTGGAGACCCCTGACTGATGAACCACTTTACATGGCTGGGATGTGGTTGTCACAGACTCTCAGCTACTGGCCACTGTACTTTCCCTCTTGTGTTTCCAGGGCTCACTCTGACCTTGCTGCTTGGAGACTTATGTGGCATCTGGAGAACAGAGAGGAGGGGGAAGTCATTTTACAAGAGGGGGATCTTCCTTAGGAACCTGCCCACCATATATTTCCCTCGAGCTTTGTGGTCCAATATGAGGGTCACGGGCCACCTGTGTGGCTACATAAATTAATCAAAATTAAATTAAATTGGTCACACCAGCCACAGTTCAAGTGGTCAGTAGCCAAACTCAAATTTATTATCTTATAGTTCCAGGGAGTCAGAAGTGAGAAAGCTCTCAGTGGGACAAAATCAAGTTTTCAGCAGGCATGCATTCCTTTCTGAGGCCCAGTGGGAAAAATCTGTTTTCTGGTTTTTCCATCTCCTAGAAGCTGCCTTTGCTCATCGTCCCCCCTCCATCTTCAGAATCACCAATGGGCAGCTGAGTCTTTTTCATTGACATAACTCTGAACTCCAGCCTCCTCTTTCACATTTAAGGATCTCTGTGGTTACAATGGACCCATCTTGATAACCCAGGATAAGACCCCTCTCCCAATTTTAAGATCAGCTGATTAGTAACCTTAATTTCACCTGCTTCCTTAATTCCCCTTGGCCAGGTAACATTGCTCCTTGGAAGGAAAGCTATGACAAACCTAGACAGCTTATCAAAAAACAGAGGCATCATGTTGCTGACAAAAGTCAAAGCTATGGTTTTTCCAGTAGTCATGTACTGATGCAAAAAAAGTTGGACCATAAGGAAGGCTGAGCACTGCACAATTGATTCTTTTGAATCGTGGTGCTGGAGAAAACTCTTGAGAGTCGTTTGGACTACAAGGAGATCAAACCAGTCAATCCTAAAGGAAATCAATTCATTGGAATGTTCACTGGAAGGAGTGATGTGAAGCTGAAGCTCCTTTGGCCACCTGATGTGAAGAACTGACCCACTGAAAAAGACCTTGATGCTCAGTAAGATTGAAGGCAAAAGGAAAAGAGGGTGGCAGAGGGTGAGATGGTAGGATGACATCACTGACTCAATGGACATGAGTCTGAGCAAACTCCAGGAGATAGTAAAGGACAGGGGAGCCTGGTGTGCTGCAGTCCATGGGATCACGAAGAGTCAGACAGGACTTAGCGACTGGAGAACAGCAAAATGATATATTCAAAGGTTCTGGGAATTAGGGTGTGGACATCTTTGGGAGATCATTATTCTATCCACTACTGCATCTAAAGTTCTAGTAGAAATCATAGCAAAAGACATATTTATGTGTGTGGAGGATGAGTGGCAGGTGAGAGGTGAGGCTTTGTGATTTGAAAAGCAGTGTAAGGTGGACGTAGAAGAGGCTTTCTGGATTTCTGGAGTCAGACTGCCTGGGTTAAAGTCTTGCATGGTGACCTTGGGCAAACATCTTGGAGCCTCAGTTTCCTCACCTGTAAATGGAAAATAATGACAGAACCCCTCCTCTACCCGACCCCTCCCATGTCTTGGTGAGAATTAGAAGAGATAATGCATATAAAGGCTTGGCAGATAGTAAACCCTGAAATGTCAGGTACCATTTGGAAGCTAAAAATGCCTTCACATTACAGTTTGAATGTGTTCTAGCTTTGAAAATAGCCCTGAATTCCATTTATGTTAAGAACCACATTCTGTTCTCCATCCCTGTGTGTGAGATGGTCCCTGGGAACTGGGTGGTCCTCAGCACAGGGAGGAAGGGAGTTCTGCGTGTTCCCAAGATGACGGCAGAATGCTGGGTGACCCAGAGAGCCTCCCTCTGCTCTCTGCTAGCAGACCTAGGGGGACTTGAAGTTCAAAAGCCTGTTACGCTTTTACAGATCTAATAGCAATACTTCTGTCATCTTGAGTGCAGTGAAATCAGCTAGTGCTGATGTATTTCAGGAAATTCCTAGAATCCCCAAATTACAAGGGAATCTATTGGGGCCATTTGCACGAAGCTTGCTTATTCTTTATCATAATTGGCTAAAATCATCATCCCTCTTTAAATGACCCAGAGAGGCAATTGCATTTGGCTGTGCCTCACTGCTTGTGATATCTTAGTTCCCTGGGATTGAACCTGGGGCCCCAGGAGTGAGAGCACCAAGGGAATTCCCTGCGATACCTTTAAAATAATAAGAATAAAGGGATAGGTAACACATGCACAGGATATAAAAGGGTTTGCTGCTTCAGCAGTTCTCCTCTCTAGGATCAACTATTGCTACTGGTTTCTTTTTGAGAAAAATATTTAATTAATTAACTTGGCTGCATCGGGTTTTAATGGCATCACACTGGATCTTTCATTGTGATACACGGACTGTCTAGTCGCGGTGAGGGCTCAGTAGTTTCGGTGTGTGGGTTTCATTGCTCCTCGGCATGTGAGATCTTAGTTCCCTGACCAGGGATTGAACCCAAGTTCCCCACAATGCAAGGTGCATTCTTAACCACTGGACCACCAGGGAAGTCCTGGTATTGGTTTCTTGTGAGCCCTTCCCAATGTGCACTTACATGCTCTACATTATGCTGTATCTGTTCCTCCCCCACTGTCCCTGACACCACTGACTATTCACCATTTTGTACTTGCCCCACCCTGCTCCTGGTCGGTTTCAGCAATGTGTCTTGGATTCTGTTCTCTATTGCTACAAAAGCAGTATTCCATTTTAAGCATGTATCGATACCATAATCTATCTTACTAATAACTTATTTATAGTTTTTAGATGGTCTCCACTGTTTTGCTATTGCAAGCAATATTGCAAATAATCTTTGTATTTACAATGTTTCACGCAGGTCCAAATATAATAACTTTTTCCAGTGGAATCGCTGCATTTTAAAAGTATGTGGATTTTTAATTTAAAAAGTTTGTGCCTTTGCTGGTGAGAATGTAAACTGGTTCAGCCTGAATGAAAATAGTATGGGGAGGTCCTCAAGAAATTAAAAATAGAACTACTAGATGATCCAGCAATGCCACTTCTGGGTATCTATCCAAAGGAAATGAAGTCATTATTCTGAAGATGTATCTAAACACCCATCTTCATTGCAGCATTATTTACAATAGCCAAGATATGGAAACAACCTGTGTCCATTGGTGGATAAATGGATAAAGAAAATGTGATATATATATATATATATATATATATTATATATATGAAAGTTGCTAAAAGGGTAGATCTTAAATATTCTCACCACACATAAAAAATTATAATTATGTGATGTGTTAACTAACCTTCCTGTAGTAGTCATGTTTCAATATATATCTGTATTGAAAAAACATAAAAAAGTTGGGGCCGAATTTCATTTCATAGAAGTTTATCAGCAATTGTGAAAAAGACTATTTTGCCACAAACTCAATGATAGTTTTTTATCAAATATCCAGATTTTTGCCAATTAACTATTTTTTTTTTAAATTTTATTTTATTTTTAAACTTTAAATTAGCATTTATCTGGGACTTCTTTGGTGGGCCAGTGGTTAAGACCCTGCACTTCCACTGCCGGGGGCACAGGTTTGATCCCTGGGCTGGGAACTAAGACCCTGAATGCTACACATCCAAAAAAAAAAAAAAAAAAGAAAAGAAAAAAAATCAAATGTACCTATTAAAAAAGTATTTTTTAAAAAATAATTGATTCACATTTATCTTATAATTAGTGTGAGTGACTATATTTTAATATGTTTAAGAACCATTCATATTTTATTTTTAAATGAAGGACCCTTGGTCCATTTTTCTATTGAGTTGTGAGTCTTTTTATTACTAGATTTATTTATTTACTAGATTTCTAGAATTTCCTTATATTTAGGAAATGGCCTTTTCTTTTGGTTCACACAAACGTTTTCCCCAGTTTGTTGTATCTTTTTAAACTTTGTGGTTTTTAAAGGCAGAAATTGCTTATTGTGTTTATTCACATATATCTAAAATATATGGATTCTGAATTTTAAGTTGTCCTTAATGTTTTCTGGTCATCAAGAGTTTATTTAAAAAAAAAACATTTTTTTTTTCTCTTAGTATTTTACTGGTTCCATTATTTTATGTTTAAATCTTGGCTCCATCTGGAATTTGTTTTAGTGCAAAGGTATGAAATAAGAATTCGACTTTATATCTCTCCAGATGGTTTTCCAGTTGTTACCATTTATGGAGTCCTCTGTCTTTCTCCCGCTGATATGAATGCAATGCCATTATATTAGCATCATGTATGTACTGGAGTCTATTTCTAGATCCTTTCTTCTGTAATTCTCTTCCCCTTTGGGTATGTTATTTGGTCTTTGGTGGTCTCTAGTGCTTTTTGTCCCAGGTCCTCTTAAATCACAGAAAGGAAGTTCCTGCTGTTTTGACTGCATTCTAGACTTTTGCAATGGCTTCGACTCGAATGTAAACTCAGGCTTGAGAGGCTGGCTAATTAGAAAGCAGGGTGTGAGGGCCAGGAAATTCCTCTCCATCATTGGCCACAATCATACTCTCTCAGGATTCAGAGGTTTCAGATTGCTGCATTGGAAAGATAACATTAAAAGTGAGATGACCTCCCCTCTTGTGGAGGACTGGTTGATAACCATGATGATATTAATGATTATAAACTACCATCCTGGTGGTGCTAAGCACTTTAATATTAGTTCACTGATTCTTCCAGCAACTAATAAATTATCTAATAGTGTATTTATCCCTATATTACATAAGAAGAATGTGAAGGGAAGTAAAACCTACGAGACAGTACAAAATAGAGAAATTTAGACCTAGACAGAACTGATTCCAAAACTAGGACTTGTAAAAATTTTTTAAAAAGCATTTAATTTTGCATTGGAGTATAGGTGATAACAACATTGTGATAGTCTCAGGTGCAGAGCAAAGCGACTCAGCTATACGTATACATGCATCCATTCTCCCCCAGGACTTCCCTCCCATCCAGGCTTTGAGCAGAGTTCCCTGTGCTATACAGTCGGTCCTTGTTGGTTATACATTTTCAATATAGCGGCATGTACATGTCCATCCCAAACTCCCTAACTATCCATTCCCCTCCTTCTTCACCCTGGCAACCATAAATTCGTTCTCTAAGTTCAGTGAGTCTATTTCTGTTTTGTAAGTTCATTTGTATCATTTCAAAGCTAGGACATTTATCCAGTCTGTATTGCAGAATCTTTGGCACAGCATAACTAATGAAATACACTATGTTCATTTATTGTCTTCTTCATTAATTCACTCCATTATCACTTTGGAACTCTCGGTACTTATTAACAGGAGTTGGAAAATCATATACCTTTTGGGGCAGGCTGATGACATAGTTACCCAGATAGGGTACAATAGGGAGTGGTGGAGACTGTGGCAAATGAGAGAGCATGTGTCGTGTCTAAAGTTGGCACAATCCCTCAGCCCAGGCCATTTTTGCCATGGAGAAGGGTGAGCTGAGCATTGCCCAATCTTCAGATTCCCAAAAGGAACCAGAAATTCAGATCTTCAAGTGAAATCTCCTAATTTTTAGGTATCAACAAATTATGAAAATCAATATATGTCCTTTAAAACTCAGTACTTAATTCTAAAAGATTCCTGTTAGATAGGGCATTAAGCAAATAGAGATATTGATTTGACCAAAATTGACTCAGCAAGGGAAGGGAATGAATTACTGATACACGTGCAAGATATGAATGAATCTCAGATAATCTGAGTAGAAGAAGCCAGACACAAAAGAATGTGTTCTGCATACATCCATTATTTGAAATTCTGTGACAAGTAAAATTAACACATGATGAGGGCAGGGATTAATTGGTAATGGAGTGAGTACCCTTTCAGTTGTGGTAGTAACATTCTGTATCTTCACAGGGTTTGGATTAAACTGATGCATGCATTTGTCAAAACCGGGTTCAAGAGGGAAGAGACATATGTATACCTATGGCTGATTCATGTTGATGTATGGGAGAAACCAACATAGTATTGTAAAGCAATTATCCTCTGATTAAAAAGAATAAATTTTAAAAAACCTAGTGAATGTGCTTCCCTGGTAGCTCAGCTGGTAAAGAATCCGCCTGCAATGCAGGAGACCTGGGTTCAGTCCCTTGGTTGGGAAGATCCCCTGGAGAAGGGATAGGCTACCCACTCCATTATTCTTGCCTGGAGAATCCCATGGACAGAGGAGCCTGGCGGGCTACAGTCCATGGGGGGTCACAAACAGTCAGACACCACTGAGTGACTAAGCACGGCACAGTGAATGGACACTTGAAAAAGTATATATTTCAATGTATGTAAATTGTATACCAAAATCTATTAACACATATTGAACTCTAGTTAATGGCAATCATCCTGAAGTATTTAGGAGAAAGTATTAACATATGGATGTCTACAACTTACTTTGAGATGAAGGTAAGAATAGACGGATTAATGGAGGGATGGATGGAAAGATATGTGATACATCAAGCTTAGTAAAATGTTAATGAATCGGCAGTTGCTGTGTACTTGAAAATTTTCATTATAAAATGCTGGGGCACTTCCCTGGTGGTCCAGTGGTTAAGAATCCACCTTGCAATGCAGGGGACACAGGTTCGATTCCTGGTCGGGGAATTAAACCTGTGCGCTGCACTTACTGAGCCCCTGCTCTGGAACCTGTGTGCCACAGCTAGAGAGCCCGTGTGCCACAACAAAAGATCCTGCGTGCTGAAATTGAGACCCAACACAGCTAAATAAGTATTTAAAAAATATATAAAAAATGGGAAAACTAGCAACCCCCCCCAACCCAATAAGAACTATGTGTGAGCTTAGTACACACACACACACACACACACACACACACACGCATCCCTGTGGGCTAGACTTGGCTCTATTCCATCATGCGCCCTCATCAGCCCATTACATGGTGTTGTCTCTGCAAGTTGATTATAAGGAGATCGTTCCTGAAGTTGAGCTCTCCCCGATGCGCGGGGCTTGATAGGTCAGTGGGTGAAGGTATGAGGAAATCCATCACCTGATGACATCATTAACACTTCTCCAACATGCCCTGTTGGAGACAAAAGTGAGCCTGGCCTCCTTCTCATCAATCAAGGGGCAAGAAGAAAACCATTCTGGCGACACAGCACCTTCGTTCCCTCTGCTAATCCATCTTGCTACATCAGTACTCTCTCTATATACATGACATTTAAATTCAGAGGGGACAAATATTAGCCTGGCACAGTCCCTTCATTAGTGAACAGGGTTTCAGAAGAGTGTTTGCAGGCTGCCTTGCCGTTCCCAGTGTTGGCTAAGAGACAACAACCTTCACTCGTCGGCAGCATTTCGGGGCAAGGGGCTGTGTGTGGGTTGAATACCCATTGTGTGTCCTCGGCTGTGGCTGGGAAAATAGAAACTACGCTCAAGGAGTGTCAGAGTCTTGGAGGCAGTGCCGGAACTGCACGGAGAAGGGAACAGGATGGAGTAATGTTCCCTCTAAACACAGTCTCTAAAAGCTGCACTTTGCAATGATTTTAAAAGGCAATCTTTCATCATAACAAGGGTTTAGACTATGATGCATACAAGTAGACGAAACAAGGGTCAGTTTTGTAAGTACGTGATTGATGCATCAGAGGTCAAACCTGCAGACATTTTAAGATTGTAGTCAGAGGAGCACCTTTTTAATGGGCTCTTCTCTTATGCTAGTTGAATTATTCACTGGACTATTCACTCCTTCTCCCTGGAGGAGGATAATGCTTCCTTTTCTCAATGATGTCATACTTTTGACCTCCTTTGGCCAATGAAATGGGAGCAGAAGTGATATGAGTCACTTCCAAGCAGGAGATTTAGGGGCTGCATTCTTTTTTCTTCTGCCAAAGCCATGTCTCAGACTGCGGCTGTTCCAGCAGCCTGGGGCCTAGAGAGAAGAGACGTGGAGAAGAGCTCTGTGCTGGCCGTGGTGGATTTACAAGATGAAGGAGATACAAATATTTGTTACTGTCAAGACATTGGGCTACTGGAGTCATTTGTTATGGCAGCTCACCTAGCCTACCCTACCTGATGCAATCCCCAGCTAACAAAGGAGGTTCCTGCCCAGATTGTACAGACAGGATCCTCTTGACCTGATGACATCTCCACAAAACTTCTGCCTAGTTTTGGAAAAGCAAGGACTACACAGTAGAAATTAGCTTGGATAAAGACAATATAATTTAGATGCGATTATGTGTTGTGAGTGTGGTTGCTAAGGAAGGAGACCAGGTGGGCTGGTGGAGATGGGCATGGCTGTTGGGGACGACACAGCACAGGGCAGTGGTCTAGGGTACTGGCCTTGAATTCTGGATATGCTTTTCACTAGCTGTGTGTGTTTAGTCGCTCAGTCGTGTCCGACTCTTTGCGACTAGCTGTGTGGCTTTGGACCAAACTCTTGGTGTCTCCACTCCTTTGTGCCCAATAGATGGAGTTTTTGTGAGCTAAGAACTGGGTCGGTTGTAAGGTGTATCATCAGGATTCAGGGTTTTTTTTCCTTTTCTTTCATCTCCTTTTCCTCTTCCTCTCCTATGTGGTCTGAATAATAATATGGAGGAATGGTGGACGATCAGGAAGTATAACATATGCCTGGAGATAAGGTTCTAGCCTGCCCTGTGGAAGGGCCTTGTCCTCTGAGTTTCCAGCAGACACATTTGGACAGCAGCTTTGCCATTCATTTAGCTGCTTAGACCTTTGGATGAACCAAAGGGAGATGGGGTGAATACCCAGATCTTCCCTCAAAAAATTTTTTTTCTAAATGCATAAAATAGAATAATCAGAATTACAAAGTTTATTGCTGGCAAGACATTTAAAAAATACAAATATGTGTGTAGAATAATACACACATTTCTTTATTAGTGTGTTAAATATAACTGGAACTTTTGGCAGATCTAATAATTATCGATATTTCAGAATTCTGCTGATCATAAATAATATTTTTCCACGACTTCAACACTTGTATTGTGATGGGAAAATATCTGTGGTTTCCTTTGGTGACAAAGTCAGAATAAGGTAAATACAATTGTGCTTGGTTGTCTACATTCAGTCGAAGAAAAGAAAAACTTTCAGCTAGAGGTTATGGAAAACTTTTTCTAATTTGTTCCCATTCAAGTTTACAGATTCCCTAAATTCCATTCAGGACACCTTGAGGGTCTGTGGACTTCAGGTTAAGAACTGCATTAGCTTCATTTTCTTTTTTAAAATTTATTTTTAATTGAAGGATAGTTGCTTTTAAAAATTTATTTTTTAACTGAAGGATAATTGCTTTTCAGAATTTTGTTGGTTATTTAGCTGCATTTTCTTAAGGACATTATGTCCCTTTTCTGAACCTCAGTGTCCTCACTTGCAAAATGGGTGTCTTACCCTTGATATTTTTTATAAGCATGGGATTTGGTAATCCTCAGGTGAGGAGCCCTTGTGGGACTCTGCCTCCCCGGATAATGGATTTCAAGGAGTGACACCAACCTGTGGCAGATTCATTTTGATATATGGCAAAACCAATACAATATTGTTAAGTTAAAAAATAAAATAAAATTAAAAAAAAAAAGAATGAGCACACTCAGCTGCCTCTCCTCTGGCCCAAAGTCCTATGAATTGACAAGAGAGAGGGAGAGGAAGACAGAGGATATAAATGAAAATATATACAAAGCAACAAACTGGAAAAGGAGAAAGAGTGGCATCGGCAAACGAAAATTCTTGAGAAATCTTTGACACATCAAAACACAATCATGTATTTGGAAGAAGAGCCACTGGAAACCACAACCTAAAACACACTTATAAGAGTATCTAATTTTAAGACCCTTGGCACACTGACCCTGTGCCAATCTTCGTACTTGGGTTATTTGTGTTAGTCTTCATGATGCCCCTTTCATGTAGGGATATCCAAAAATATCCTTTTTATGGATAGAGAAACTGAGGCTTAGTGGGTTCAGGGACTTTGCCTGAAATCACGCAGAGAGTGACACAGCTGAAAATGTTTGGCTATGTGGCTTCAAAGTCCATGATCTCATCCATTGTACTCTCCTGGTAGTTAATTGCTGCATTTAATTCATAGGCAGGAAGAGGCTTTTTTTATTTTTTCATCATTTTAAGTCCCGCTAGAATCTGCAGGCTTAAGAACTGGGATGAAAATTGTTCTGGCACCGCTTCTGGATCTGGAAAAGCTTAAGATCCACCATTCCATTTAAAGGGCAGCGTGGTCCTCATTAACCTACCTCCAGGTCAGCAATGCAGGCAGGAGCTGTCTAGCTTGGGGGCTGTCAGGGGAACCCACACTTACCCATCCGAAAATATCTGCACTTGAACACAATTAACTCACTGTTTCTCTTCGTCTCTTCTCTGAACACCATTTGCCCTAAAAATATTCTTTGACATTATCCACAAACATTGAAGAGACTTTTATCTGGCCCTGACCTTTGTACAGTTCCTACTAAATAAGCGTCAGTGACACAAATGGGGATGAATTATTTATAGGCCTGAAGGGAAGTCAAAGTTGCTTTTATTCCTATTTAAAGTTTATTAGAAGGCCAAAGAGCACCAAATTAATTATGGTGCCTCACAGAAGGAACCCAGCCAAACTCAAGGATGCTTATTAAAGCCGGGGTGCTCTCCATGGCTGGGTCCCTGGAAATCCCCATAAACTTGGGCTGTTGTTTGAAGTGAAGTGAAAGTCGCTCAGTTGTGTCCGACTCTTTGCGACCCCATGGACTATTCAGTCCATGGAATTCTCCAGGCCAGAATACTGGAGTGGGTAGCCTTTCCCTTCTCCAGGGGATCTTTCCAACCCAGAGATTGAACCCAGGTCTCCCAAATTGCAGGCAGATTCTTTACCAGCTGAACTACAAGGGAAGCCTTTCAAATGCCTTGTCAGGGAGCAAAAGTCTGTATCCTTTCTGACAAGAGGCTGCCAGGATGAGAGCAGAGATGTAAGGAGTTCTGGGGGCTTCAGAGACAACCATGAGGGTGGTCATTTATGAACTTATTTAATAAGTCAACTGACATTGATTGAGCACCTACTTGAGGCTGGGCATTGGAGAGGAAGAGACAAGCTCATTAACTTATTTGTCCAATGATTCAACAAATATTTAATGTCTTCTCTTGAGAAGTACTGTTTTAGGCACATGGATGTATGTAACAGGGCTTCCCTGGTGGCTCTGATGGTAAAGAAGCCACCTGCAATGTGGGAGACCTGGGTTTGATCCCTGGGTTGGGAAGATCCCCTGGAGGAGAGCATGGTGACCCATCCAGTATTCTTGCCTGGAGAATCCCCATAGACAGGGTCCTGCATTCATGATAAAGATGCTATTCCTGTTCTCAGGAGCTCAGTCTAATGAGTCCTTAATCACCATGATCATCATCGTGGTTCTTATTGTCATCATTTATTGAATGCTTACTATTTTCCAGGCACCGCACTAAGTGCTTTACATGCATTAATTCAACTAATCCTCATCAGTACTCAATGAGATGGGGTTATTACGATCATCCCCTTTTCACAGCTTAGAATACAGTTACAAAGTTTAAGTAACTCGCTCAAAGAGTCAGACCCTGGAAGCTGTGGGGCTGGGTTTCAAGCCTCGGCAGTCAGCCTACCGTGAAATCTGTTATTATAGCGCTTATATATGGCCTATAAGACTCAGAGGCACAAGGAAATCAGGAAAGGGGTGTCTGAATTGGGTCTTTTTTTAAAAACAAATTCAACTTTTTTTTTTTTTTTTAATATTTGTTTATTTATTGGGCTGTGCCGGGTCTTGGTTGGGTCACATGTGATCGTTAGTTTCTCTGGCACCACAACTTGGAAGCACAACGGAGATTTTAGCCATGGAAGCAAACTCTTAGCTGCAGCATGTGGGATCTAGTTCCCTGACCAGGGATCGAACCCAGGTCCCCTGTATTGGGAGCATGGAGTTTTAACCACTGAACCACCATGGAAGTCTGTTCTTTATTATATTTTAAAATACTGCCACAATAAACTTGTTCTATTTTAAAAGTAGAAAAGAGACAGTAATTATGTCTTTCTTTTTCTGTGTTTTTTTCTTTTCTTTCTGTCCTTCTCTTAGGAAAAGGTCAGATGGGTTCCCCTACACTCTAGGGAGGCAGAACTGGGGATCTGAGTCTGGGTATGTGTCAAGAGACAGAGGCGGAAGGAAGGTTGGGAAGGTAGGTGACAAGTCACCATGCTGGGTGCTTTCTGTTTTTCCTTATTGTTTTCTCAGCCACCCGGCTGCGTAACTGTTGTACTCCCTAAACATTGATTTTAACAGTGAAGGACACAGATTGAGAGAGGGGACACCTTTACAGTGAGCAACAGAGTGACAACTGAGCTGGGTTTGGGGGCAGCCCCGTCTACACTCCTGGTCCCACCTGCGCTGTCCCCCAGCTCGGACCTGCTCCTCCCAGCTCCACCCCTCTCAGGGGCTTTAAATCCCTCAGCTCAGGCTCCTGAGAATGGCAGTGAGGTCCTCCTTCTCACCCAGACATATGACGCTGTTTCTCACCATTTCTTTGCCTTGTGGGCTCCTCAGGGACCCTGACGATGCAGAAAGTCCCCCTCTGTTGCTTGAGCTTTGGGCCCTCTTGGATCTTATCAGACACTTTCACCATAGTGTTTACATCTCAGCTAAAGAGGGGAAAAAGAAAGCTGTCATCCTCCCAATACACATCCTTGGCCTAGATTCGCCCAGGCAGGGACCATTGCATCTAGACGTTGTCACAGAGAAAGGAACAGTGGAAGGGCCAGAGGATGAAGTGCAGGGCTGTCTGGGTGTGGGAGGCGGGGAGGGAAGCCCTGGCAGCCGCTCTGGGGAATATCCGTTTATGGCACGTCTGATCTCGATGGTGTGTGTTCAGGAGAAATGATCAAACATCTCAACAGACCAGCCAGTGGGGGAACTGAATAGTGAGCGAGACCCAGTGCCTCTTCTCTGTCCTGTAGAGCTCAAGGTCTAGTACAGAGTCTGCCAGGCTCATGGGCCCTCTTGGCAGGAGAAGCAGTACTGGAGGGGAGCAGAGAGCTGATTTGGGGGGGGGGGGCCTGGTGGGCTGCCATCTATGGGGTCGCACAGAGTCAGACATGATTGAAGCGATTAGCAGCAGCAGTAGCTTAACCCAAGAGAGGTGAGGACAAAGACCTTTCCTGACCACATTTGAGAGTAGCTCCTCTGAGTCCTCTTCCCCACAAGGCCTCAAGACTGACCTTGAACTTGAACAAGCTCGACCTTGGACTTGAACCAGCACCACCATAGTTTTTCTAGCAGTTCATGGCTGCACCCTGGGATGAGTCTAATCTTCCTTAAAATGCTGCCCGAGGAAAACATAAGGATGTCCACAGAAATGGTTGTTCCAGCCAACTCCTGAATATGGGACCCCTGCCTCTTTGGGAGGCTTGGAGCCTAATTTCCAGCAACACCAGTTAGCAAACCCAGATGGCTCAGATGGTAAAGAATCTGCCTGAAATGCTGGAAACCTGGGTTCCATCTCCAGGTGGGGAATATCTCCTGGAGAAGGGAATGGCTACCCATGGAGAATTCCATGGATTGAGGAGCCTGGTGGGCTGCATGCAGTCCATGGGTTGCAAAGAGTCAGACACGACTGAGAGACTAACACACACACATCCCTCCCTCCCATTTTTTGGTGACTTTTCACGTCCCTGTCTCTGCAAGATCCTTCCACTCCTCTTTCTACTCCCTCATTCTCCCTTTAGAGATCCACTCATCTCTGCACAAATCTGGATGGAGGTCTGATCTTTTTCCTACTGTTGGTAGTTACTGAATAAAATCTGCTTTCGCTGCTTCAACTGAGGTCTGGCTGTTTCTCTTTGGTTTCGGGAAGCATGATCTGGAAGGATGCATGGAGAAGGGACGCGAAACTAGGGCATAGGGGTGAACGTTCTGCGGAAGGAATGGTTTGTGCAGCTGATACACATGGTTCAAATAACTGGGCCAAGTTTGAGGAAGGTGGAGAGCAAGTTGGAAAGGCGGCTGACCCACCAGCAGAGCAGAGGTGCACGTATTTTGGGGTGATACTTGGCGTGCGCCTTGGTGCAACTGTGTTTCCATAAGAGACTGTCTCGGCTGGAGAAATGGAGACTGCTTTAAACTGCAGTGAATCCAGGATCAAGTCAGGATGTCCAGTGGCGCTGGATAACTGATGGTCCCCCCTGTCTCCTAGCTTTCTTTTTTCCGGAGATCCTTTGTGCCGTTCGACGCCTGTCTCCTCCCTGCCTCTTGAGAGGTGGAATTGCAAATATTGTGGCCCCTGGATGGGGATATTTGGGGGCCAAGAAGTCTTCCTTCCTTGTGAAAGTGTTAGTTGCTCAGTCATGTCTGACTCTTTGTGACCCCATGGACTGTAGCCAGGCTCTTCTGTCCACGGAATTCTCCAGGCAAGAACACTGGAATGGGTAGCCATTCCCTTCTCCAGGGGATCTTCTTGACCTAGGGATTGAACCTGGGTCTCCTGCCGTGCAGGCAGATTCTTTACCGTGTGAGCCACTGGGGAAGCCTTCCCTGCTTGTAGCACACCCCATGCCTGTACAAGTGCTAAGTAAGTTGCTTGAGTCATATCCCACTCTATGCAACCCTATGGACTGCAGCCCACCAGGCTCCTCTGTCCATGGTATTCTCCAGGCAAGAATACTGGAGTGGGTTGCCATGCCCTCCTCCAGACCACACCCCATGGTATTGTTCATTTTTGTGATTCAGCTCCACCAGAAGTTAGTATATTCCATCTATAACCCCTTTAGCTTTCCTGAAACAGGATTCAGGGCTTCGTGTTCATGAGTTCATCCTTTCCCTCTCATCCTGTTTACCATGCCACCTGCTGCAGGGATGCCCTGAGGGCCCCTGTCATTGTGTTGTTTGTGGAATGCAGGGGACTGCAAGCTGCTAATTTCCCTTCTCTCCTTGGAGAGTTTCTGTGCAAGGCTTCTCTTGATATGCCTAGCTCTGGGCTACGGTAGGTCTTTGGATGCCCGATGTTATGGTGTTTGACTTGATTAAGCTTTTTTTAAACGTAAAAGGAGTTCATCAAGGCTGTATATTATCACCTTGTTTATTTAACTTATATGCAGAGTACATCATGAGAAACGCTGGACTGGAAGAAACACAAGCTGGAATCAAGATTGCCGGGAGAAATATCAATAACCTCAGATATGCAAATGACACCACCCTTATGGGAGAAAGTGAAGAGGAACTCAAAAGCCTCTTGATGAAAGTGAAAGTGGAGAGTGAAAAAGTTGGCTTAAAGCTCAACATTCAAAAACAAAGATCATGGCATCCGGTCCCACCACTTCATGGGAAATAGATGGGGAAACAGTGGAAACAGTGTCAGACTTTATATTTCTGGGCTCCAAAGTCACTGCAGATGGTGACTTCAGCCATGAAATTAAAAGACGCTTACTCCTTGGAAGGAAAGTTATGACCAACCTAGACAGCATATTCAAAAGCAGAGACATTACTTTGCCAACAAAGGTCCGTCTAGTCAAGGCTATGGTTTTTCCTGTGGTCATGTATGGATGTGAGAGTTGGACTGTGAAGGCTGAGCACCGAAGAATTGATGCTTTTGAACTGTGGTGTTGGAGTAGACTCTTGAGAGTCCCTTGGACTGCAAGGAGATCCAACCAGTCCATTCTGAAAGAGATCAGCCCTGGGATTTCTTTGGAAGGAATGATGCTAAAGCTGAAACTCCAGTACTTTGGCTGCCTCATGGGAAGAGTTGACTCATTGGAAAAGACTCTGATGCTGGGAGGGATTGGGGGCAGGAGGAGAAGGGGACGACAGAGGATGAGGTGGCTGGATGGCATCACTGACTTGATGGACGTGAGTCTGGGTGAACTCCGGGAGTTGGTGATGGACAGGGAGGCCTGGCGTGCTGCAATTCATGGGGTCGAAGAGTCGGACATGACTGAGCGACTGATCTGATCTGATAGCTTATTAACCTTGGAGAAGGCAATGGCACCCCACTCCAGTACTCTTGTCTGGAAAATCCCATGGACGGAGGAGCCTGGTAGGCTGTAGTCCATGGGCTCACTTAGAGTCGGACATGACTGAGCGGCTTCCCTTTCACTTTTCACTTTTCACTTTCATGCATTGGAGAAGGAAATGGCAACCCACTCCAGTGTTCTTGCCTGGAGAATCCCAAGGACAGGGGAGCCTGGTGGGCTTCTGACTATGGGGTCACACAGAGTTGGACACGACTGAAGCGACTTAGCAGCAGCAGCATAGCTTATTAACCTAGACAATATATTAAAAAGTAATGATATAGCTTTGCCGACAAAGGTCCCTATAGTCAATGCTTTTGACTACTGGAAAAATAAATGCTGGTTTTTCCAGTAGTCACGTATGGATATGAGAGTTGGACCATAAAGAAGGCTGAGCGCTGAAGAACATATGCTTTCAAATTGTGGTGCTGGAGAAGGCTCTTAGAGTCCCTTGGGCAGCAAGGAGATCCAACCAGTCAATCCTAAAGGAAATCAACCCTGAATATTCATTGAAAGGACTGATGCTGAAGCTGAAACTCCAGTCCTTTGGCCACTTGATGCGAAGAGCTGACTCATTGGAACAGACCCTGATACTGGGAAAGATTGAAGGCAGGAGGAGAAGGGGACAACAGAGGATGAGATGGTTAGATAGCATCACCGACTCAGTGGACATGAATTTGAGCAAATTCCAGGAAATAATGAAGGACAGGGAAGCCAAGTGTGTTGCAGTCCATGGGGTTGCAACGAGCCGGACATGACTTAGTGTCTGAACAAATAACCAATTAACAATGTTGTGGTAGTTTCTGGTGGACAGCAAAGAGACCCAGCTATACATCTACATGGATCCATTCTCACCCAAACCCTCCTCCCATCCAGGCTGACATATAACATTGAGCAGAATTCCCTATGCTATAAAGTAGGACCTTGTTGGTTACCCATTTTAAATATAGCAGTGTGTACATGTGATCCCAAGCTCCCTAACTATGCTTTCCCCCCATTCTTCCCTCCTGCCAACCATAAGTTCATTCTCTAAGTCTGTGAGTCTGTTGATTAAGCTTCTGTTGAATTTCTTTCTGATATTTTCAGGCACATATATTCCTACATTTAAGAAAACCAGTTTTACGAAAGTTTGAGCACATGGAATTGACAACTGGCTCTAGAACTTTTTTTTTTTTCACACACACCAGAAAGCTGGGGGGACTGGAGCACATTTTCATAAAGTGGTCTCTACTGGCACAGTGTGCTTCTGGTAGAGCAAGCAATTTCCATATAAATGAAGAAAGAGAGCTGAACTGCAAATTTTGAAAATGGAGTTTTCAGGAGATTATGTGATCTGGGAGATCATATTGTTTCCCGAAGAAGGTAATACTTGCCGGGTGAGAGAAAAGAGATTTCATGCGAAGTGCTGCAAAGCTCTGAAAACTCTTCAAAAATCATCTGTTCTAGCAACACCACCAACAAAAAGCCTGAGACTTGGCCACTGTGGTATTTTTTTTCAATATTGAATTGCTTTTTTTGTTTTGTTTTGTCTCCAGGGAAAAACCCATCTACAAGTGTATAAGAAAAGTCTATGAAAAAGTTTGACTTACTTTACAAAATCACTTTCCTGAAATATATCTACCTGCTAAGGCCACAAGATGCCTCTATGGAGATGAATAAAAATCAGATGCTCCAAAGTCAGAATTCTGGCAGTGGTCTAAAATACCGTCATATGATTGTCACTTCTTCCCCCAAGCTGTTCTGGGGACCCAAGGTGGATACTGGGGCGAACTTCAAGGAGATGTCCCATTGTGAACATCAAGGAAACAGCTGGTCGTGTTTGGAGATCAGTTGCTAAAAATACCTCCATACGCTGAGGCCAATCACCCATGGTGGGAACTTGTCAGATTTCTCTTCAATAACTCCCCAGCTTGAAGTGTGCATTTGACAACTCCATACGCTCTACTAGTAGTCCGAGATATAACTGGGAGGAAGCTGGGCTCTCCATCTCTGGCGCCCCCACACGGATGGAATGCAGTTCTGAAGATGGTGTTGGTCTCCGTTGAATATTGCTTCCGCGGTGGCTCAAATGGTAAAGAATCCGCCTGTAATGCGGGAATCTGGGTTTGATCCCTGGGTTGGGAAGATCTGCTACAGCCCCGTGGGGTCACAACGAACACTTCCACTTTTCACGTTCACTTAATGTTGTCCATTGCTCCTCCCTAAAGTTTCCAATACGATTTACGGCTCATGTGAAGCTCATAAAACTAAAGCTAAACAACAGTGAGAATTACAGAATCTAATTCCAATGCCATTTTGGCATCACTGACTCAATGGACATGAGTTTGAGTAAACTCCGGGAGTTCGTGATGGACAGGGAGGCCTGGTGTGCTGCGGTCCATGGGGTTGCAAAGAGTCAGACACGACTGAGCAACTGAGCTGAACTGAAACAACAGTGAGAATTACAGAATCTAATTCCAATGCTATGACTTAGACTTAAGACCATTGTGGGATTTTTTTACTTCATTTTCAGCTAGGATCCCACTGGCTAGTGGACTTGCCACGTGGGTTTTGTGTTTACCACCTCACACACCATCCCCTTCCAACCTAAAGGATTCAGTGTCTTTGTTACATCCATTTTATAGATGACAAAACTGAGGCACTTAGAGATGAAAGATGTCTGCATTTCCACCAGGAGTCAGTGGTCCAGCTGCGATGGGAACACATCTCTGTCTATGTCACTGCAACTTTTTTTTTTGGTGTTTTTTTTTGTTGTTGTTCTGTTAAATAAGATCAATAACTTTATTATTTGTGTAGAAGTGTTGCACCCATATTATAAAAATTCAAGCCATTGGAGAAATATACAGAAGAAAAATAACTTACCTTGTTTCACCCTCTCTAGAAAAACATAATTAATATTTAGTGACTATCATTCTAGGCATCTCTCCACGTATATACACAGACATCAGGATAGGGAGGTCAGTGCAAAGATAGACGGAAATTATTCTGCTAAGTGAGAGCCTGCTCTTCATCTTATTCATAACAAAAATAATTACTTTAACTTTTACCTGAAGAAAATTAAATGGAAATGGAATTTGAAGAAATTGTTAAAAGCTTAGATAGCAAATCCTTTCCCAGAAATAATTCTCATCCCAAAGTCATTCCTCTAAAATGAAGAGGAAAATTATGGACTCATTTCATGGCTAGAATCTTTGTTTTTCAGCAACTTGTTTCACTTTATCAAGGCTGGAGAAGGAAATGGCAATTCTTGCCTGGAGAATTCCATAGACAGAAGAGCTTGGCGGGCTATAGTCCATGGGGTTGCAAAGAGTTGGACACAACTGAGTGACTATCACTCACTCACTCCTGTAAAAGGTGAGCAAATAGCATGCTCACATTCCTCTTGTCTGTTGTTCCCAACCTTGTGGTTTTAATTATGTAAAATATGTGCTTACATTTTCAAGGTCATAGTGTTGGAATTAAATTCTGTAATTCTTACTGTTATTTAGCTTTAGTTTTAGATTTAAACAACTCTATGCTTAATCCCAGGTGTGTCCGTTCTTGAGCTCTGCTGATTCATTTCTTATTTGAATACATTTCATTGTCAAGCTTTTTTTTTTCCCAAGAGAAACTCAGAGGTGTTGTATTCTCTGAATGCTTATAGGCTTGATTTCTACAACTTTCTTTTAAAATAGGATTTTATTGAGATGTAATTTTAGTACATAGAATGTACAAGTCCTAAGGGTACAACTCTTTTGAGGGGACTTTTGTCAATTGCTTTATGGGCTGTGTCAGCTACCGATTGGCACTTGCCAAGGGCAGTTGCCATCTGCCTCTGGCTGAACCCTGTGCTGCGGCCACTCTTACCTTCAACACCCCCGAGGGGGTTCAGGGTGGAGAGTGAGGCACTCTGCTCCAGAGAAACTGGTGAAATAGGATCTTTAGATAGATATTTTCAAGCACTGATTTCATGATCCCAATCTTTGCATCTCTTCATATCTGGAAAAGCACTAAGTCTCTTCCTGATGGCATCAGCTCCTTGTGACTAGGGGAAAGCCTCTTTAAAGTAAGCCCGTGATTGCGTTGAACTCCCTCTTCACCAAAGTCTTCCATATTGATCTTCCCCACACTGAACTTCCCTGGTGGCTCAGACTGTAAAGCGTTTGCCTGCAATGCAGGAGACCTGGGTTCAATCCCTGGGTCAGGAAGATCCCCTGGAGAAGGCAATGGCAACCCACTCCAGTACTCTTGCCTGGAAAATCCCAAGGACGGAGGAGCCTGGTAGGCTACAGTCCATGAGGTCACAAAGAGTCAGACACGACTGAGTGACTTCACTTTCTATATTGATCTTACCTCCACTACCTCTTTGGAGCAGTTTCTCTGAGTTACCTGAGATACTGTCTCCTGAGCTGCATCCCTCATTTTGCCCCAAATAAAACTTAACTCACAGTTCTCACATTATGCATCTGTTTAATCGATAGGTGTAACTGACAAAAAATAAACTGCCCGTATTTCAAACATACAGTGGGGTAGAGTCTGGTGTGATGAAGTAACCAGTGAAGCTAAAGCAAACCAAAGATTAAGAGACAGTATCTGTAGCCATATACCCGACAAGGGGTTGATATCTAAAATGTGTAAGGAACTCATACAACTCAATAGCCGAAAAATTGAAATATTCCAATTAAAAACTGGGCAAAGGACCTGAATGGACATTTTCCTAATGAAGACCTACAGATGGCCAACAGGTATCTGAAAAGATTCTCAACATCACTCACCATCAGGGAAGTGAAAATCAAATGAGCTATCACCTCACACCTGTTAGAATGGCTTTTATTCAAAAGATGGTTGTTGGTTAGTCCTTAAGTCGTGTCTGACTCTTTTTGCCACCCCATGGACTGTAGCCCGCCAGGCTCCTCTGAGCATGGACACACACATCAGAGAGTAAGTACTCTATTTTGTCTGAATTTTTTTACTCAGCATAATTATTTTGAGATTCAGCCCTGCTGTTGAGTATAACAATAGTTCATTCTTTTTGCTGCCGAATGGTCTTTCATTGCATGGATGTACCATGATTAGTTTATCCATTTACCTATTGGGCTTCCCAGGTGGCACAATGGTAAAGAATCTGCCTGCCAATGTAGGAGACACAGGAGATGAGAGTTCGATCCCTGGGTCAGGAAGATCCCCTGGAGGAGGGCATGGCCACCCACTCCAGTATTCTTGCCTGGAGAATCCCATGGACAGCGGAGCCTGGTGGGCTAAAGTCCATGGAGTTGCACAGAGTCGGATACAACTGAGCACGCATTCACTAAATAGCCAATTGATGGATGTCTAGATTTTTGCTGTTACAGATAAAGCTGCTGTTTACATTTGTGTACATTCTTTGGATGGTCATATATTTTCATTTCTCTTGAGTAATCTGGATGTGGAATGGGCTGAATCACCTGTTAGATGCATATCTGAATTTTAAGACACCGAGAAACTGTTTTTTAGAGTTGTTGTAGCATTTTAAACTCACCAACAGTGTGTGAGAGTTCCAGTTCCTCTGCATTTTTGTCAGCTCTTGGTATGGTCAAACTTTTAAATTTTAGCCATTCTGATAACAATATCTTGTGGTTTTAATGTGCATTTTCCTAATGACTAATGATACGGAGCATCTTTTCATGTGCTTGTTGGCATCGATATATATTCTTTTTTTCCATGCCAGATATAATAGATTTATTATTATTATATATTATTATTATTATTATATTTTTATTTAATTATTATTTAATTTTTAAATTTAATTATATAATTAATATTTAATTTTATTTAATTATTTTATATATATATATATATAATATAATAAAATTACTTCTGTTAACCCCAACCTCCCACTCCACTACTCACCAAACCTCATCCCCTTTGGCAAACACAAGCCTGTTCTCTATGTCCTTGAGCCTGTTTCTGTTTGTAGATAGGTTCATTTGTGCCATACTTAAGGTTCCACATATAAGTGATGCCATCTGGTATTTTTCTCTCTCTTTCTGACTTACTTCACACTTCTGACTTACTTCACTTAGTATGATCATCTCTAGTTGTGTCTATGTTGCTGCAAATGGCATTATTTAATTCTTTTTTTATGGCTGAGTGGTATTCCATTATATGTATGTACCACATCTTCCTTATTCATTCATTTGTCAATGGACATTGAGATTGTTTCCTTGTCTTGGCTATTGTAAATAGTGCTGCTCTGAACATTGCAGTGAACATATGTGTTTGAATTAGAGTTTTGTCTGGATGTATGCACAGGCGTGAGATGGCTGGATCATACAATGGACATGAGTTTGAACAAACTCCAGGAGATGGTGAAGGACAGGGAAGCCTGGCGTGCTGCAGTCCATGGGGTCACAAAGATTTGGACACAACTGAGCAACTGAAGAACAACAGTGGTAATTCTATTTTTATTTTTCTGAAGAATTTCCATACTGTTTTCCATTGAGGCTGTGCCAACTTACATTCCCACCAACAGTGTAGGAGGACTCCCTTTTCTCCACGTCTTTTCCAGCTTTTGTTTTTTTTGGTAGAGTTTTTACTGATGGCCGTCCTGACTGTTGTGAGTTGGTGCCCCAGTTTTGATTGGCGTTTCTCTAATTATTAATGATGTTGAGCATCTTTTCATGTGCCTTGTGGCCATTTGTATTTCTCCTTTGGAGAAATGTCTATTTAGGTCTTCTGCCCATTTTTTGATTGGGTTGTTCATTTTTTGTCATTGAGTTGTATGAGCTGTTTATATATTTTGGAAATTAAGCCCTCGTTGGTCTTGTCATTTGCAAATATTCTCTCCCGTTCTGTAGGTTGTCTTTTCGTTCTGCTTCTAGTTCCTTCTGCTGCACAAGAGCTTGTCTCGTACGTTTGATTAGGTCCTGTTTGTTTTTTCTTTTTTTTTTTGCTTTGGGAGACTGACCTAAGAAAACAATTTATGTCAGAGAATGTCTTGCCTGCGGTCTCTTCTAGGAGTTTTATGGCGTCGTTTCTTATGTTTACGTCTTTAAGGCACTCTAAGTTTATGTTTGTGTATGGTGAGGGGGTGTGTGCAGCTATATATGTTCTTTATTAAAATGTCAGTTCAAATGCTTGGCTTATTTTTCAAAGTGGGTTGTTTATTTTTCTTAGTTTTAAGCTTTGAGAGTTCTTTGTATAACCTGGACAGAAGTCCATGATCAAATATATTTTCTACTGTGGCTGGTCTTTTCATGTGCTTAACAGGGTCTCTTTTTCTAACTTTTAAAAAAAATGGAAATGTAGCTTGATTTATAATGTGTTAATTTCTGCTGTACAGCAAAGTGATTCAGTTACACACACACACACACACACACACACACACACACACTCTTTTCTGTATTCTTTTCCATTCTGGTTTATCACAGGATATTGAATATAGATCCTGTGCTCTGCAGTAAGACCCTGTTGCTTATCCATTCTATTTATAATAGTTTGCATCTGCTGATCCCAGACTCCCAATCCTTCCCTCCCCCACCCCCTTGGCAACCACAAATCTGTTCTCTATGTCTGTGAATCTCTTTCTTCAATAATGTCTTTTGAAGAGTCAAGATTAAAAAACTTGACAAAGTACATACTAATCATCAAATTTCTTTTCTTTTATGGATCATGCTTTTGGTGTTATATCTAAGAAATGTTTGCCCAACCCAAAGTTACAAAGATTTTATGTTTTTAAGGATAAAGCTAGATTCCATTAACTTTCTTCTAAAATTTTTATAGTTTTAGATTTTGCATTTAGTCTGTAATCCATTTTGAGTGAATTTTTGTATATAGTGTGATGTGTTCATCCAAGTTCTTTTGAGGGTGAATAGCTACCCAGGTTTCCCATAAATGTTAATTAGGCCAAGTTGACAGTATTATTCAAGTCTTCTATATGCTTGTTAATTTCCTTCTACCTGTTATATTAATTTTTGAGAGAATCTCTGGCTATAGTTTAAATTTTCTATTTTTACTTGCAGTTCTATCAGTTTTGCTTCACATATTTTGAGCTCTGGTTTTTTTTTAAAGCCCACCTTTCTGACCATCCTGGGGGTCAAACTAGACCAGCATGGGGTCTTTCCTGTGACCTGATGATAGCCCTGGATTTTGTCCTTCTTAGAGATGATTTATTTATTTTTTGATAAGTCTTTCACATCTGTAACCTTTATTTTCAAGGAAATTTGCTTCCTGCTTGATGTCTGAGGAGGCATGCACTGAGACTCAGCCTCCCCCCAAATAATGGTAATAATAACAATAGCAGCTCCTGGCTGCCAGGTGCCTTGCCTACATTATCTCTAATCCTCCCAGCAGCTTTGCATGGTAAATATTATCTCTATTTTGCAGATACCTTCTATTTATACCCCGCCACGTTTTAGGAAGGCTTATAGAAGGCTTTATAGGGAGTTATAAAATAGAGTATCATCACAAAAGGTGAAGGTAGAAAAAACAGTTTCTTAAAAGCAACGCAGAAGTGGAGTCTCCTTGCCTTTAAGAATCTTGCCTGCAACCACTGAAGTGTTAAGAATTGCGATTTGAAACTGGCTCTTTCAGCTGCTAAGACTCTGATGTTTATACTCAGCCAGACCAAGCAACAAGAAGAGGCAGACAGGTGCTGGGGGTCAATCCTCAGTGGGGACAGTCTTGTCATTGTTCACTCACTCAGTCGCTCAGTCGCTTCCAACTCTTTGGACCCCATGGACTGCAGCACGCCAGGCTTCCCTGTCCTTCACCATCTCCTGGAGTTTGCTCAAATTCATGTCCATTGAGTTGGTGATACCAGCCAACCATCTCATCCTCTGTTGCCCCCTTCCCTTCTTGCCCTCATCAGTCTTTCCCAGCATCAGGGTCTTTTCCAATGAATCAGTTCTTCGCATCAGGTGGCCAAAGTATTGGAGCTTCAGCATCAGTCCTTCCAATGAATATTCAGGGTTGAGTTCCCTTAGGAATGACTGGTTTGACCTCCTTGCAGTCCAAGGGACCCGCAAAAGTATTCTCCAGCTCCACAGTTTGAAAGCATCAATTCTTTGGTGCTCAGCCGTCTTTATGGTCCAACTGTCACATGACTACTGGAAAAACCATAGCTTTGACTATATGGACCTTTTTTGGCAAAGTGATGTCTTTGCTTTTTCATACACTGTCTAGGTTTGTCATAGCTTTCCTTCCAGGAACCAAGTGTCTTTTAATTTCAAGGGGAGACTGACATAGGGCTAATTTGGGGGTAAGAAGAGAGGATTAGGGGAAATAACATACAGCCGGAGACTTTTTGGTTGATACCTGCTATTATTGCTTGGCCTTCACCCTTTCTTTGATAACAGAGCTGCTTTTGGGAAAACCCATTCATTCCATGTGGACTGGATGTGGTTGTTCCCCAGGCTGAGGTGTGGGCATGAGACCTGGACCTGGTCAATCAGAATACTCTACTCCTGTAGGGGCAGGCACGTGGTCAGAGAGAAACCAGAATCTGTCCTGGGCTTTTCATCCAGAGCCAACAGGGAGGATGCTCTCTTCCCAGCGTGGTTCTGAAACAGAGCTGGGCCCTCTGGTCTTTGTCCCCCATGTCCTCCACCTGCCTTTTGTCTGTGGAAAAACTTTAGCCCAAGAATAAGTTTAATCAAAGAAGTTAGAGCATGCAGAAACAACAGAAAATGATACAAGACAAAATTACATTAGTTTAGTCAATAAGTATAATCAAGGACCTTTAGGTCCTCTTCAAGGGCTATAGATAATATTCTGAGCCATATCCCTTGGGCTGTCTTATAGACACTGAAACCTCACCAAGTGGAAGAAGCTACCTACCCGATGAGCAGACTGTAGCCATGACATAAGCTGCCACGATTCTGAGAACTGGCCTCAAGAAATGTAAACAAACTGACCCTGGAACTGAAGATTAGCTGTACTTAAAATGATCAAGATGATGCTGGTGAGACCACCCATGACCAATTTCAACATGACGGTCAGAGATGACTGTGCTATTTCTACATGTAGCCCCTCCCTCTGCCTATAAAAGCTGACTTCCCTTGGGAAGTCAGCCTTTGAACTGTCGTCCACCCTCCCCCAAAGTTGCCAGCATCCCAAATAAAGCAAACTTTCTTTTCCACCCACCTGGCCTCCTTATTGGCCTCTAAATGGTGAGCAGTTGAACCCCATTTTCGGTTACAGTTCCAGCCACAACCATGTGAGTCCGGGGCTTCTGACAACCATCCTGCATTCACATGGAGAAAGGCTGTCTAAGAGACGGGGAAAGCCCGAGCCGTGGTGGCATACATTGAAACCCCAGATCCAGCCTTGCCTGAAGCCTGCTCTTTTACAGCAATTGATGTGTTTCCCACATTCGTGGGTGGCTAAGTTAATATAAATTGGGTTTCTGTTACTTGTATCTAAAAGGAATTTACTACAGATCTGAAAAATAATAGAAATTAACTAGGGAGATATTGGGAGGAAGAGTGTTGCAGGCATGAGTGAGGGGCTGAGGTGAGAGAAAGCTGGATGCACTGAGTTGAAGGAGGTCAGTCCAGACACATGAAGTGGATAAGGTGGACAGAATTGCACCAGTGGGCTGGTGTACTGCATGTCATTGCCTGGATGAGCAACGAAGGGAGTTGGTGGAGGTACTAGGTTGAATACTACTCCCCTCAATTCATAACCGTATAGAACCTCAGAGTGAGACCTTATTGGCAAATAGAGTCTTTGCAGATTACTTTGTTAAATGGAGTAGCTGCTGCTGCTCAGTTGCTAAGTCATATCCAACTCTTTGCGACTCCATGGACTGTAGCCCGCCAGGCTCCTCTGTCCATGGGATTCTCCAGGCAAGAATACTGGAGTGGGTCACCATTCCCTTCTCCAGGGGATCTTCCTGACCCAGGGATCCAACCTGGGTCTCTTGCATTGCAGGTGGATTCTTTACTGTCTGAGCCACCAGGGAAGCTCAAGGTATGAATACCATGGATAAACACCCCAGCTTCCTTGTCCTCCGATGGGATGACTCTAAGGCATGTCTCACAGTCTCCAGTGGTCTCCAGCTTCATCACTCTCTGTGGCCCAGAGGGTAACCTGCTCATTTTTTAAAATATTTATTTATTTGCTTGACTGAGCCAGGTGTTAGGTGTGACACAGGAGATCTTTCATCTTCGTTGCAGCAAGGGAGCTCTTAGTTTCAGCATGTGGGCTCTAGTTCCTTGACCAGGGATTGAACCTGGGCCCCTGCTTTGGGAGCGTGGAGTCTTAGTCACTGGACCACCAGGGACCAGTGCTGTAACGTGCTCATTGACGTGTCCTACGCTGGCTCTTTCCCCTTCTCCCTCTCTCTCTTCCCTTTGCTTCCCGGGATCACTTCCCAGATCAACTACTCATGCCCAGATCCTTGTCTTGGGGTCTGCTTTGTGGGAATTCAAACTAAGACAGATGTCCCTTAAGCCAGTGGTGGCCTAGTGGACAGGGGCTGGAGATGAAGATGGTGAGGTTGGCAGGAGACACATTGTGAACATCTTCATGGACAGATGGATGCGTTTGGGCTTAATCTTAAGTGGGAGTGATGTCTGATATTCATTTTTCAAGGATCCTATGGGCAGCGGTTCATAGGGCAGTAAAACAGTTGCAAGGAGACGGATTGCAGTGGTCTTTCTCCTTGTTATAATTCAGGATCTGAGGCTGAACTCTCCCCTGGGGATAGAGTGAGATGCACAGTAGGATGGGCAAGATGCAATTTTCTCCCCACGAATCTTGGGGACCCCTTGTTATGCTGTAACTGTCTTAGTTAACACTCAATTGCCGAGTAATTCTCATTACCTCTTCTCACTGACAGACAATGAACAGCTGTCAAGCTTGTCTTACAAAACAAGACAATTTTTTACCGATTAACGAAGCTCTGGATCGGAGTGAGGGAAGGAGCGTGCGCTGCCGTAATGGAGTATTCTGGCTGTGTCTCTGCCAGCCCTGCTTGCAAGTGAGCAATCATTTCCCTGCGATCCTGGGAGGAAGTGGGGAGAGGGGGCAAGGCCGAGGTGACTTTCTGGACCTGTTTTCCACTCTGCTTCCCATTCCTCTTTCTGAAAGAAACCTAACTGCAGCCCCTTTGGAATTTGTGTATAATCTGCATTTGCAATTGTATGTGGGGGACGCTTTCACCTGAGATTGTGTGTTACGTGCAACCAAGTGGGAAAAGGTTTGATCCCGAGTTTAAATACTGGAAGAGGGAGGGAAGATCTTTAAGCTGCAGACAGACTGCCAGGCACATGGAAGGCACTCGGTAAATCCATGCATTCCTCTCCAGTCTTTGTTCTTTCCTGTCTTCTCCCTCCCTCCCTTTCCTCTCAACCTTATTTTTGATGCCTGAATCACATTTACAATATACCCATTAGATGGTGTCCAGACTTGGTCTGAATACTGCCAGTGACAAGGAAGTCATGACTTCTCATTCTGTTGCAGTTCAGCTCTGACAAGGAGAAAATTCAATTTTTAAATTGCTGATGTGAAATTTTTTCCTCTGTACCTCCCACCTACTGGGTCTAACTAAGCTCTCCCAGTGCTCAGTCACTTCAGTCTTGTTTGACTCTCTGCAACCCCATGGACCATGGCCCGCCAGGCTCCTCTGTCCATGGGATTCTCCAGGCAAGAACAGTGGTTGGGGGCGGGGGGCATGGGTTGCCATTTCCTTCTCCAGTGATAAAGTATGAAGTGAGTGAAGTGAAGTCTCTCAGTTGTGTCTGACTCTTTGCATCCCCATGGACTGTAGCCTACCAGACTCCTCTGTCCATGGGATTTTTCAGGCAAGAGTACTGGAGTGGGTCGTCATTTCCTTCTCCAGAGCTCCTCCAGTAGCCTCACAAAATAACTCTTATCTTTCTTCCACATGAGTGCTGCATGGACATCTGAAGATAGTGCTTATACCCCTGTTTTTTTTTTTTTTTTTTTTAACCTAAAAGAATAAAGACAGGGCTTCCTTGGTGGTCTAGTGGTTAAGAATCCTCCTTGCAATGCAATGATTCGATCCCTGGTGTGGGAAGATCCCACATGATGCTGAGCAACTAAGCACTTTAGAGCCTGTTCTCCCAAGAGAAGCCACTGCAATGAGGGGCCCGTGCACCCCAATGAAGAGCAGCCCTGCCTCACCGCGACTAGAGAAAGCTCACATGCAGCAATGAAGATCTAGTACAGCCAAAAAATAAAATAAACAAATCTTAAAAAAATCTTGGAAAAAAGTTCACCAGACTTCCTATAAACAAGTTCCAATAGTCTTTATCTCTTTGAAATGGTGGCCTTGACTCCCAGTGTGAAAACCAGACTTGGACTGTCACCTCCCTTTCCCTGAGCAATAGACCTCTATTGATGCAACCCAAGATAACATTAAGTCTTAAAATTTTTTTTTTCATTTTTAGTATTTTGGTGGCAGCTACTTTATATGGCTAGCTCATGTTTATCTTAGCACTGACTAACTCTTTAAAAAAATATTTATTTACTTATTTTTGGCTGTGCTGGACCTTTGTTGCTGCTAGAGAAACTCGGGGCTTCTCTAGTTGTGGTGAGCAGGGACTCCCCTTTGTTGCAGTTGAGGCGCACAGCCTTCTCATTACAGTGGCCTCTCTTGTTTCAGAGCACAGGCTCTAGAGCACACAGACTTCAGTAGCCGGGGCACACGGGCTTAGTTGCTCTGTGGCATGTGGGATCTTCGTGGACTAGGGATGGAACCAGTGTCCCCTGCACTGGTAGGCAGATTATTAACCACTGGACCACCAGGGAAGTCCTGATGAAGACTCTTAAGAGCTGAAAAGACAAATACTGTCAGAGGCTGAGTGGGTAAGGCAAATGAGTGAAACGTTCTGGGTGAGGCTTGAAGTGAACGGAAGAGTTCATGCCACTTTCAGAGCAGACAGCAACTCTCCTTTTCAGCTGATTTCTGTCCTGCAGGCCCTGCAGGGTGTATGTTCAGCTTTAAAAATGAGAAGATTCCACATAAAAATCCAGACTTGAAACTTAAGAAAACCAGACCCAAAGATCTGGCAGTCTTGGCTGCATAGTCCAGTGTGGCTGGAGCTGAGCTGTAGCTGTGGGAGGCCTTTGGGCAGTCTTGCAGCAGCAGCAAGAGGGCGCTGGTCCACTTTCTATGTGACTCTGTTAAGAATCTGTTGAAGGGGTGGGCCAAATGGTCCCCAGGAGGGCGCAGATGCTCAGTCCCCTGACATCACTGATGGAAGCAAGGTAACAAGGGGAGAGGCCCTGTCCAGGGTATTTTGGAGTCATAGCATCTGGCACTTTACTATAGAAACACGGCAAGCTTGGTACTTTATTATCTCTGGTGAAAAGTGGAAGAGGAAACATGATAAATGCACATATGAATATAGTCCATAGAGTTGGGGACTTCCTTGGTAGTCCAGTGGTTAAGAATCTGACTTCCAATGCAGAGGATGCATGTTCAATCCCTTGTTGGGGAACTAAGATCCCACAGGCAAAAAAAAAAAAAAAAATCTATAGAGTTAGGGAGAGATAAGTGTCTGGATGGAACAGGAAAGGGGAGGAGTCAGGGGTGGAGTCGGGGAATTGTTTAGATGTAGGGGTCCAGGAAGCCTGCTCTGACAACATGACTTGCAACTGGAGACCTGAATGAAGGGAGGGTAGCAGGCGATGAGAATGTTTAGGCAGCAGGTGAAAAGGTCCTGAGGTCAGGATGCTCTTCGTGTGTTTGAGGAGCGGTGAGGAGCCTGGGAGTTGGTGAAGGACAGGGAAGCCTGGCCTGCTGCAGTCCATGGGGTCACAAAGAGTCAGACACGAATGAGTGACTGGACTGAACTGAACTGAGGGGCCTGGGACTGTGGAGCAGAATGAGAGGTGGGGCAGTACCAGAGGATGAGGCGGAGGCGGTGGTAGGGCTGAGTGGTATAGGGCAGGACAGGCTGAGGGGAGGCGTTGAGAGTTTTAAGTGCAATGCCAACTTCCAATACATATTTATTGAGCTCCTTCTATAAGCCAGTCACTGTGCAAGATGTTAGAGACAGTGAATGAAATGGATAAAATCTGCCCTCGTGGGGCTTAATTCTAGTGTGTGTGCATGTGTGTAACATATGATAAACAAGTCATATGTGTAGTGTGTGTGTGTAACATGATAAACACATCATATGTGCAGTGTGCAAATACAGAAAAATAAAGCAAAGAGGCTGACATGATCTAAGGCCAACATCACAGCCCCTCTGAGCCCCAGTTTACTCATTTTTAAACTCTGATTTCCTCTTGCTGTTGTTAAAAGGATTAAATAAGGGGGTGTTACAGACTGCATGTGTCCCCCAAATTCATACATTGAAGTTTCAGCCCCCAGGACTCAGCATGTGACCTTATTTGGAGATGGGCTCTTTACAGAGGTGGTCAAGTTACAACAAAGTCATTAGGGTCAGCCCTGGGCTTCCCAGGTGGCGCTAGTGGTAAAAGAACCCACCTGCCAATGCAGGAGATGAAAGAGATGCGGGTTCAATCTCCAGGCTGGGGCGATCCCCTGGAGAAGGCCATGGCAACCCACTCCAGTATTCTTGCTTGGAGAATCCTTTGGACAGAGGAGCCTGGCAGGCTACAGTCTATAGGGTCGCAAAGAGTCAGACACGACTGAAGCGGCTTAGCATGCACTCATGTCTGCATGCATGCACGAACCCAATATGACCGTGTCCTCTTAAGAAGAAGAGGAAACCAGGATATGGACACAACAGAGGGAAGGCAGTGTGAAGACACAGGGGAAGACGGCTATCTGCAAGCCACGGAGAGGGGCCTCGGAAGGAACCAACCCTTGATCTTGGACTTCAGCCTCCACAACTGTGGGACAATAACGTTTCTGTTGTTTAAAGCTCCCAGTCTCAACAGCACCCCAGCAAAGCAATATAGTGAAGTGTTTATTCCAGGGCCTGGCACCAGTAAGCATATGCTGGGCAAACAGAGGTGGATGTTATAACAAATGTGTATTGTTGCATGGTCCGTGGATGACTCTTGTTTCATGGTACTGCCTCCCTTCACCCCACCCATATCAAGGACAGGCAGGTGTGTGTGCTAGGTCACTTGAGTCATGTCCCACTGTTTGCGACCCTTTGGACTGTAGCCCGCCAGACTCCTCTGTCCATGGAATCCCTCCAGGCAAGTGAGTTGCTATGACCTCCTCCAGGGGATCTTCCCAACCCAGGGATCAAACCCGTGTCTTACCTCTTTACCACTAGTGCCACCTGGGAAGCGTTATAAGGATTCTCAGACAGGTTGCCCAAGCAAGAAGTACCCTCACTCCTGCCTTGATCATGGCTCATGCAGAGCAAAGCTTTCCACTGGCAACAGCTCTCTGGGGGAAACAAAATAAACCAAAAAGAAAACATCATCACGTCCCGGCCTGACATTTCCCCACCTTGGATATTCTTTGAGGTTGCCGAATAGCTATGAGCAGCATCTTCCACAGCCTCAGATGACAGATCACCGCCTTTTAATGGAGTAACTGAACTGCAATGTCATAGCTGTTTCGAGGGAAATGAGGCTTGTAATCCACCCTCTTCCTCCCTTCAGAGACTGTTCCCCAAAGGGCGGCTGGTTAGACACAGAATGGTCACTGCAATCATTAGCATCCATCCCTGGTAAACCTCAGCCTGACCTCCTCTCCCCCCAGCTCCTTCCCATGGCATTCTAGACCTGTTTCCTCTGTCTAGTCATTGGATCAGATGGATCTGGAGAGTTTTCCAACAGCCTGTGGCCATCGTCAGTGTACAGCAAGAAGTTCTTGCTTCCTGGATTGGAATACTGCAACTGCTGCTCCAAGCACTTACACCTCAGTAATCGGCTAATAGTAAAGACAGCAGGTCCAGGTCCTCTCGGCCTGGACGGGAGGTGAAGCGGCAGCGCCCCGGCTCTGGTGTCTCGTGAATCCGAGTCTCCAGGCTGCCCGCTGGCTTACAGCTCGCCTTCTCAATCTGTTCTGCACGTGACCGATGGCCAGAGGGGTTTCTCTGCAAACACAGGGGCCTTGAATACCTTCCCTGAATGCTCAGCATCTCCAGAGTTCAAGCACTTTGGCACGGCATTCAAGGCCCCCTGTAGGCTGGATGTTCCTGTCCGCTCTCCAGCTCACTCCTTTCCCCCGTCGTGGGCACCTCCCCGTGTTCATCTCCTGTGTCTTACCTCTGTCCTTGTTTTTCTGGCCACACG
This sequence comes from Bubalus kerabau, assembly GCF_029407905.1. Taxonomy (NCBI): domain Eukaryota; kingdom Metazoa; phylum Chordata; class Mammalia; order Artiodactyla; family Bovidae; genus Bubalus; species Bubalus kerabau. The sequence goes on from NC_073646.1 coordinate 9,118,447, forward strand.
GCATAATGGGAATCTTGGTTGCCTCACCAGGGATCGAACCTGTGCTCCCTGCCATGGTGGGGCAGAGTCTTAATCACCGGACTGCCAGAGAATTCCCTCATCTGTCTGTTTGCAGATGTGTTCCTGCTGCTGTGTTCCACACCCGTTTAGTCCACCAGCCTAATGTCTATTTGTTCTTAAACATTTTGCTCAGTCTTTTTGTATAGACTCCCGAAGCCCTGGGCTTCCCTGGTGGCTCAGTGGTAAAGAATCTGCCTGTCAATGAAGGAGATGCAGGAGATGCGAGTACCAGCCCTGGGTTTCGAAGATCCCCTGGGGAAGGCAATGGCAACCCTCCTCCAGTATTCTTGTCTGGGAAATCCCATGGACAGAGGAGCTTGGCGGGCTACAGTCCATGGGGCCATGGAGAGTCAGGCACGACTTAGCAACTAAACAATAATAGCCCAGAACTTCCCTCTCCCAGGAGAAAATCCCTCCCTCCTGTATAATGCATGCTCCCCCATAGGCACTTCATTTAGTTTCTCTTTCCGTGTTGAGACACTTGACTGTTTCTGATTTCTGCCTCTCTCGCCAGTATTCTTCATTCAACAAATATCTGTGGTGCTCCAACCACATCAGGGGAACGGTGCTAGGAAATGGAGATGCAGCCGAGAGCAAACATGTATGGGAGCTCCGTCTTCTTGGAAACTAGGGTCTGTCCGGGGGAGACTGACATTATACAAATGCCTGACAAATAATTTAAAATATGAGCATGAACGTTTCAATGAAGGAAAAGTTGGTCATGGGCTCCTCCAAAGTTTTTAAAATGATTGTAACCTGGGTCCTCAGCAGGGGGCAGATTTTGTCCATGGGGGATGTTTCACCATGTATGGAGACATCTTTGGCCATCATAACTGGGGGTTGGGTGCTCCTGGCATTTAGTGGGTGGAAACCAGGGATGCTAACATCCTACAGGGCTTTGGATAGTCCCCACAATAAAGAATTATCCGTCCCCTAATGTCAATAGTGCCGAGGCTGGGGGACCCTGCCATCACCCCCTCACCCAGTAGGTGAGGGGGGTGCCCATAACAGAAACACAGGGAAAAAGGCTTGTTGAATAAATGGGTGGAGAGAGGAGGTCATTCCATCATGGCAGCGAGTGATGCTAATACTTCATACATGGGCACCTGTGAACAGCTTCTCCAGATCCTTGAAGGGTAGGGCAGGGCTGGCTTCCTGGAGGTGGCGCTGGTGTGGTTGTACAGGATCCCGGGCTCAGAAGGGTCAGTTGAGCGCTATGCTAGCGCCATCTTGAAATTCTGAATAATTTTGGAGGGGCCTCCCTGGTGGTCCAGTGGCTAAGACTCTGAGCTCTCAATGCACGGGCCCCATGTTTGATCCATGCTCAGGGAACTAGGTCCTGCATGTCACACTAAGAGTTTACATGCTCTCTCTCTCTCTTAATTCGCTAAGTTGTGTCTGACTCTTGTGACCCCATGGACTGTAGCCCACCAGGCTCCTCTGTCCAGGGAATTCTCTAGGCAAGAATACTGGACTGGGTTGCCAATTCCTTCTCCAGGGGATCTTCCAGGCCCACTGCACTGTAGGCAGATTCTTTACCAATGGAGCTACAGGGGATTTCACATGCTACAACTAAAAAAAAAAAAGATTCCATATGCCAAAACTAGGACATAGCACAGCCAATTAAATAAATTTTTTTTTTTAATAAATAATTTTTGAAGAAAGGCCCTGCATTTTCACTTTACACTGGTTCCTACAATTATGTGGTTGGTTCTGGGGTGTGTGTGAAGGAGGCTGTGATCAATGAAGCCTCTGAGAATGGGGTGGAAGCATTTGGGGAGAGTAGGGGAGGCGTGTAGCCCTCTCTCTGATGTCTCAGGTCTGGGACCAGCGCTTGAATTTCTGCCACAGGAGGACCTTCACCTGATCCTTCTCTCTGCCTGGCTTCCCCATCCCCAAAATGGAACAAATGGTACAACACAAACTTATAACCCCATCACCAGCTCCAGCAATGATCAGCATGTTTCCCATCTTACTTCATTTCCTCCCCTTCCAAAGTTTCCCCCTCTCTATTATTTTGAAGTTAATCCCAGAATTATATCATTTCATGTATAAAGATTCAAGTGTGGAGCTCTAAAAGATAAGAACGCTGAAGAATACAAAACCACTCTACCACGATCCCATCTAAGCTGTTGATAATTCCTTAATATCCTCCCGTATCCCGTCTATGTCTGGGAACTAACTGCTTCCTCCTCCTCCATCGTCCTCCTACGTGCATCCACGAGCCCTGACATCCTGTCATCTCGAGACCCATCCAGAACCCATCCATTCTGCCCTTCCTCTGAGACCCCCATCCTTGCCCATTCCAGGACTGTCTTGGATCCTGACGAGTGTACATTTCACGGTCTGGTCTCTGTCCACTCCTGGACCTCACCCGCTTCTGGCCTCTCTGCACCTGATTCCTCACCAGCCACGGAGCCTCCTTGCTGGTCCCCAAACATGCCCCTGTTTCCTGGTGCTGGAATTGTTTTCATCCAGGTATCTCCAGGGGCCCAGCCTCAATGTATCCAGATCTGTGGTTCTCAGGGAGACCCTCCCATCTGGCTTATCTAAACCATCTCTCCCACAACCCTGTCCCCTCCCCCAGCCTTCTCAGTAATCAGGCTGTGTCCTGTCCTGCCGTTGGCTTGTTTATTGCTTTTCTTTCCAACTAAAGCAAAAGCTGGATAAACCAGTTCATTGTGCGTCCACTGTATCTGGGACAGGCCCTCCAATACTCTCAATCCTCTATAAATATTTGCTAAGTGAACAGATTTACTGGGTGGATTCTTCTGCCTCTGATAGATGTAGCCATATAGACTTCCTACCAAATGAACAAGTAAGTCCCTCTTCCATCCAATTCTGGAAAATCTAATCAAGAATCAACCAGGTCTAGAAGGCATTTTTTTTTTTCTCCCACATTAAAAAAATTTCGTTAAATTTATTATTTATTTATTTGGCTGCCAGAGATCTTCGTTGTGGCATGCTGAATCTTTAGTTATGGTGTGAGAAGTCTCAGCTGTGACATGTGGGGTCTAGCTCCCTGACAGGGATGGAACCCAGACCCCCTGCATTGGGAACAAGGAGTCTTAGCCACTGGACCACCAGGGAAGTCCCCGCAAATTTTTAAAATTTATTTATTTTTGGCCGCAATGAATCTTAGTTTCAGCATGTGGGATCTTTCTTTGTGGCGCACAGGCTTAGCTGGCCCATGGCATGTGGGATCTTAATTCCCCGACCAGGGATTGAACCCACATCCATCGCACTGGAAGGTGAATTCTTAACTACTGGGCCAGCAGAGAAGTCCCTGGAAAGCATCAGATGGTTGTTAAGGACATGGCAGAGGCTTTCTCCCAAAGTGGGGCTGGGAAGGCGCCAGGAAGGTCCTACTTCTGGTTACCCTTCTCACCTGCTCAGCATACCTTGAGCCTGTCTCCCATCTTTCAAGGTAAACCAGGCTGGGGAATCCTGGTCTTTCCCCAGAAACTGCCCACCCCACCATCCACTCCAGGACCACAGGGAGAAAGGAAAAGCTGGAGAGAACACTCTTTTCCAAAGGTGCATGACACCCCGAGGCACCCAGGTGTGGGCAGCTCTGTGCATGAGGGCTAATAAGATGGGGCTTTGAGGAGCCCAGTATCTCTGGGGCAATCTGTTGATGATGCAATTGCCTGAACTCTCTCCTTGGACACTAGTCCAGGGCACCCACACAGGGATGCCGGTATCCCAGAGGCTGCTCCTCTAAGGGACTGTACAATGAGGATGCCAGGCAGGACTTGGAGTTCCTGCCTCTTTTGAATGCCGGCTTCGGAGACCTGGGTTCAATCCCTGGGTCAGGAAGATTCCCTGGAGAAGGGAAAGGCCAGTATTGTGCCCTGGAGAATTCCATGGACTGTATAGTCCATGGGGTCGCAAGGAGTTGGACACGACTGAGTGGCTTTCACTTTCACTTTTCCTTTTGAGCAAACACAGGAGACTAATTATTCAGTTCTATTGAGACCTCCTGGAAGGGCTCAGACACCTCGTTAATTGGAGCTCAACAAAACCGGGCCTGGAGGTTGGAATAAAAATAGCTTCGTGCAGGTTAAAAGGAAACATTGGCTTTGGCATCAGGAATTCAGGCCTCAAGGTTGTGGGGGGTGTTCGGGGGAGTCAGAGGCCTGACTGTGTGTGTCCTGGACTATGCATGTCCACACCCATTTGAAGCAATGGGTGTGTCACACCTGCAGATCGTGACGAGATGATGTTAACTCACATGCTATAAGAGTTTCCCTGGGCTGCTGCGGCAGATGACCAGAGATGAGGTGACTTAAAGCAACAGAAATTTATTTTCTCTCTATTCTGGAGTTTGGAAGTCTGAAATAAGGGGTCGGCAGAGCCATGCTCCCTCTCAAGCCTCTAAATGAGAATCCGTCCCTTTTCCTTTATTCCTATTAGCTTGTGGACCCATCACTCGCTCCCATCTCTGCTTCTGTTGTCACATGGCATCTATCCCTGTGTGTTGGTGTGTGTGTCCAAATTTCCTTCTTAAAAGGAGGCCAGTATCGGATAATTGGGACTTCCTTGGTAGCTCAGCTGGTAAAGACTCTGCCTGCAAGGCAGGAGACCCTGGTTCTATTCCTGTGTCAGGAAGATCTCCTGGAGAAGGGATAGGCTACCCACTCCAGTATTCTTGGGCTTCCCTGGTGGCTCAGCTGGTAAAGAATCCACTGCAATGTGGGAGACCTGGGTTCAGTCCCTGTGTTGGGAAGATCCTCTGGAGAAGGGAAAGGCCACCCAGTCCAGTATTCTGGTCTGGAGAATTCCATGGACTGTATAGATGATGGGGTCGCAAAGAGTTGGACACGACTGAGCGACTCACTTTCGTTGGATAATTATAAATACAGTTAAATCATATGACCTAATGACCTCACCTGCTTACATCTGCAACTTCTCTATTTCTAAATAGAGTCACATTGCAGGTACTGGGGGTTGGGGCTTTAATGTATCTTTTGGGGGGACAAGATTCAAACCATGACACATGCATCCCACAAGTATCCCCTGAGGACCTAGTGTGCTGCCTAATAATGTGAAGAGGGCAACCTCACCCATCTTCTGGCATGCTCTGTACTTGGTGCATTTATGTGCATTAAGACACGGGCTCAAGTTCATCCTTTTATTTTTTTTAAGAAAATTTCCTCTTTGCTGTGCCGTGTGGGCTTTCTGAGAGTAGCGGCTACTCTTTGTTGTGGTGCTTGGGCTTCTCATTGCTGTGGCTTCTCTTGCTGCAGACCATGGGGTCTAGAATGCGCAGGCTCGGTAGTTGCGGCTCCTGGGCTCAGTTGCCCCAAAGTGTGTGGAATCTTAGTTCCCGGACCAGGGATCTAACTGGCATCCCTTGCATCAGAAGGCGGATTCTTAACCACTGGACCACCAGGGAAGTCCCAAGCTCATCCTTTTAAAGAAGAGCAGAATCACCTGTGATGCCCACTAAGGGTTATACTAATGGAATCCATCCCACCTTAGGGTTCAGGTCCCAAGATGCTGGAGTCTCGACATTGGAGACAGACTACTTCACTGGCAGACTCTTAGGAGGATTTAGTGGTTGCTTAATGATCTTCCCATATGGGGAGTCAAAGTAGGGTTCTGGACTAAACTGTGGAGAGAGTCAGCCTTTTCTAGAAACTCTCCATTTCCCAATCAGAGTCAGCTCCCAGGATCCCCCCCCACTATTCCATGTCCCTCCCCATGCAAAGGTTATGAGAAGCTGGGGGTGGGAGGCTCCTCTGTGCATGGTGGGGATATTGAGGGGACAGCCTACCCTGCTCCATTATGGCCACCTGCACAGCCCATGTTGAATTCTGTTACTTTTAGCCTATCCTTGGACGATTTTTTCAACATTGGCTCAAGAGACATTAGAACTTCTTGTTGTTTAGTTGCTCAGTCGTGTCCAACTCTGTGATCCCATGGACTGCAGCACGCCAGGCTTCCCTGTCCTTCACTATCTCCTGGTGTTTGCTCAAACTCACGTCCACTGAGTTGATGATGCCATCTACCCATCTCATCCTCTGAAGACCCCCTTCTCCTCTTGCCTTCAATATTTCCCAGCATCAGGGTCTTTTCTAATGAGTTGGCTCTTCATATCAGGTGGCCAAAGTATTGGAGCTTTATCATCAGTCCTTCCAATGAATACTCAGTGTTGATTTCCTTTAGGAATTCTGTTACTTTCTGCTTATCGCTGGACCATTCATTCAACATGGGCTCAGGAAATGTTGGAGCTTCTGCTCTCTGCCATATGCTTGGAAGCCAAATGCGGACTGAGACAGTGAACACAACAGACCAAGTCCCTGGTTTTATGCAGTGGATGTTATATGGAGACATGAACAATGAACCAGAGAATAAATGAGCCCCCGCTGTCGGCCGCGAGCATCTCTTTTCCTTCTAAGAGGTCTGACGTTCCACTAGCCCATGATCTTTGGCCCTGTGCTGTCTGTCCCTGAGAAGGGAAAAACGTCCAGGCCTCCTACCCACACCCCTTTGTGGAGCTTGGGCTGTCTCTGTCACAGCCACATACATCAGAGCCAAAGGGAGCCATTAGGCAGGGGTCCTGTCTTCAAAGTCACCTTTTCTTGAAACTCCTAGCAACCAGTTGGGAGCAGGGATCCAAGGATGAACACTTTCTTCTGCCTTCTCTAATTTCACCATCGATTCTCTTTTCATACCAGAACTTGGTGTGATTAATAAAGCTGTGACTGAAGAATAGATAGAAGCAGGATTTGGGGTAGGGGATATAGAAATACCAAAACGTGGGTTCATGTTCACTGTGCACCTACCAGGGCTGAGGCTGGGGGAGTGGGGTGAAGCCCTTGCCTTGGGCGCAAAATTTAAGGAGGGGTGCCACCAAACTTAGCAGTTGAGAGAAATCATACTTCAATGGAATGTTTTGAACATTATTATTGTTATTTTAAAAATAGCTGTATTTATTCATTTTTGGCTGTGCTGGGTCTTCATGGCTACACGGGCTTTCTCTCGTTGCGGAGGAGGGGAGTGTACAGGCTTTGCTAGTTGTGGCTCCCAGGCTCTAGAGGGCAAGCTCAGTAGTTCTGGGCATGGGCTTAGTTCTGTGGCCTATGGGACATTCCCAGATCAGGGATCGAACCTGTGTTTCCTGCATTGGCAGGCAGTCTTTACCACCGAACCACCAGGGGAGCCATTTTTAATGATTATTTAAAAAATTTTTATTTATTTATTTTTGGCTGCCCTGGGTCTTTGTTTGCTGCACGTGGGCTCTCCCTAGTTGTGGGGAGCAGGGGCTACTCGTTAGTTGCGCGGAGCAGCTTTCTCATTGCATGGGTTCTCTTGTTGTGGACCCAGGGCTCTAGAGTGTGGGCTCAGTAGTTGTGGCACAAGGGTTTAGTTGCTCCACAGCATGGGGGATCTTCCAGAACCAGGGATCAAACCCGTGTCTCCTGCAATGGAAGGCGGATTCTTTACCACTGGACCACCAGGGAAGTCCCTAATGCAATATTTTAGCGCATTGAAGTTCATGCAGAAAAATCCCAGATGAGCAAAATATCAAACCTTTGAGTGAGATCATATCAGCAAAGATCCTAGTTCAGGACTTGGCACCTGGTAGGTATCTGAGAAATCAAACACAAGAAGGGAAATGGGGAATAATAATGCTAAAACTTTCTGGTGTTCTTCTAAGGAATTTGCATGTGTTATTTTGTTGAATCCTCCCAACAACCCCTATGAGCTGGGTTTCTTGATGCCCATCTCATAGACAGGAAAATAAAGGAATACTCACATCCATGTAATGAGTTGGCTTCCCTGATAGCTCAGTTGGTAAAGAATCTGCCTGCAGTGCAGAAGACCCCAGTTCAATTCGTGGGTCAGGAAGATCCCCCAGAGAACGGATAGGCTACCCACTCCAGTATTCTTGGGCTTCCCTGGTGTCTCAGCTGGTAAAGAATCTGCCTGCAATATGGGAGACCTGGGTTTGATCTCTGGATGGGAAGATTCCCTGGAGAAGGGAAATGCTACCCACTCCAGTATTCTGGCCTAGAGAATTCCATAGACTGTATAGTCCATGGGGTAGAAAAGAGTCGGACACAACTGAGTGACATTTGGTTTCACATGTGATGCGTAGAGGGTGGAGCCAGAATGAAAACTCAGATTATGTACTGCCAGCATCCACAGAAGTAACCACTCATGCCAGTGACTCTCACAGGGAATTAAAAGAAATCAATGTTTTCACTGTTTCTCTGAATCTTCATTTAGGATTAATTTGAACAGAAAAAGGCCAATGGGGATATTTCCCAATGTTAGTAAATACATAGAATTAAATAATACAAAGCGTTTCTCTGGCTACGTGATACGTGTTAAAAGTAGAGGAAGAAAACCCAGCTCCTCTCGGGTTTGACATCAGTCTAAAACGTGACACTATTGATTTGATTCAATGGGAGTCCCACGACAGCGGACATCAGGGAGGAAGACATTATCCCGTGAGAAGGAGGAGGAGGGGGAAATGGGAAACCATAATCAGTTTAACCTCCCTTGGCTGTGGGGAAGGGATCATCTCTCCTCCCCTGACAGAGCCCACAGGTAAAGGGTCCGCCTGGGGAGGCGGCCCCTGGAGGGAGGCTGGAAAATGGATTTGTCAGTTCCAGTAAGTCTCTATGAATAGCAGCGGAGAATCATTTGGATTGAAAAACTGCATTATGGCTTTTTCAAAAAGTAGAGAGTCCTCTGTGCAGTTTTCAGCTTAAATGTGGCATCCCTCTTTCTGTCACAGTGCCCTGCGTATTTTCTCCATAGGCCAATTGGTTATTATTATTTTATTTTATTTCTTCACTTGCTTGTTTATTGTCTATCTCTCCGACAAGCCTGTAAAGTGGTAATGTGCCAGCACCAGCAGTTCTTCCTGACCCCGTTTTTGGTGATGGGTAGCTTCCAATGCGGCTTCTCTAGTAGCTCAGCTGGTAAAGAATCTGCCTCCAAAGTGGGAGACCTTGATTCGATTCCTGAGTCAGGAAGTTCCTCCAGAGAAGGGATAGGCTATCCACCCCAGTATTCTTGGGCTTCCTTGGTGGCTCAGCGGGTAAAGAATCTGCCTGCAATGCAGGAGACCTGGGTTCGATCCCTGGATTGGAAGATCCCTGGAGGAGGGCATAGCAATCCACTTCAGTATTCTCGCCTGGAGAATCCCCATGGACAGAGGAGCCTGGTGGGCTACAGTCCACGGGGTCACAAAGAGTTGGACACAACTGAGTGACTAAGCACAGCACAGCTTCAAACGGCCACAGTGGGAGTATTTACACCATGGGAATTGGCAAAGGCTACAGGTAAGGCTCCCCTCACCCCACCATATGGAGACCTGGGTTTGATCCCTTGGTTGGGAAGATCCCCTGGAGAAGGAAATGGCAACCTAATCCAGTACTCTTGCCTGGAAAATTCCATGGATGGAGGTGACTGGTAGACTACAGTCAATGGGATCTCAGAGTCGTACCTGACTAAGCAACTTCATTTCACCCCACCATATGACTAGGTTCCTTGAGGATGGCCATCATGTCTGTTTTGACTTCTGGGTCCTGCCCTGCTCAGGGCTAGGCACACAGTTGGTGCTTGCTAAGGACCCAAATCAAGTAGCTTGAAATGGTCTCAGCAGGAGAATTTACACCACAGAAATTGGCAAACTGACAGATGGCTGTTGTTGTTTGGCTTTTTGAAGAAATTGTTTCGATGCAAGTCTGTCGTGTCGATTCAGTCACTACCTTGTATCAGATGACAGGGCATCCCAGATGGAACCATCACAGTCTCCTGCCCTCTAGAGGCTCACAGTAGGGTTTGGGGTAGGGGGTAGGGTTTGGGAGAAGACTCATGGACCAATGGCCAAGCCAGTGCTCAGGGGTAGTGGGGACAAAATAAGGGGTTAGAGTATATCCCTGCTGAGGGATTAGAACCACCTAGGGGTCAGTTTCTCTGTCTGAGCATCATGGCACCAGCCAGAAGTGGACACAGCCAAGCTCTGGAGGACATGGACTCCCAGTCCAATCTCACTGAGCTGTGAGACAGGCACCTTACCTGTCTGTGTTCCAGTGTGCTCATGTGGTAAGATAAAAATAATAATACTTGTCCACAGGTGTTGTTTAGAAAGATAACTTAAATAACACTTGTGAACACAGTAGACCCTGAATGGACTTCCCAGGTGGCACTAGCGGTAAAGAACCCACCTGCCAAGGCAGGAGACATAAGAGACTCAGGTTTGAGCCCTGGGTTGGGAAGATCCCCTGGAGAAGGAAATGGCAACCCACTCCAGTATTCTTGCCTGGAGAATTCCATGGACAGAGGAGCCTGGCAGGCTACATGGGGTCACAAAGAGCTGAACACGACTGCAGAGACTTAGGATGCCCACAAGGTACTCACTGAATTAGCATGTGGTCATCTGATGTGTTGGAAGAAGTGACATTTTTTATCCAATGCAATATATATATTTCCCATATAGTTTCTCTCTCTTCCCTCTCCTTCTTTCTTTCATTTTCCCTCTGTTTACCAATAGCTAACCCTTTAAAAACTTTATTTGGCTGCATTGAGTCTTAGTTGTGGTGCTCGAGGGCTTCTTTAATTGTAGCACAGGGGTTTTGGAACATGTGGGCTCAGTATTTGTGGCACGTGGGCTTTATTGCCTTGCTCCATGCGGGATCTTAGTTCCCCCACCAGGGTTCAAACCCACGTCCCCTACATTGGAAGGCAGATTCTTAACCACTGGACCCCCAGAGAAGTCCCTACTAATTGCTAACACTTATTGGGCATTTATTCACTCAGTGCAAGACACATTCTGAGTGCTCTCATCGAGGGCTTACTTTGCACAACAATCCTTGCAGGTTGGTACTGTTGTTATCCCATTTTATAAAGGAGGCAACAGTGAGGAGACATAACTTGCCTAATGTCACTCAGCAAATTCATGGCAGAGCTGGGACTGGACCCCGGGGGCTCCGTCTCTCATTCCCAGCAGCCTCTGGGAGCCTTTTCCCACAGTGGAGGACCAGGCAGGCTTCCTACAATTGTCCCTGGGAGACCAGTGGCAGCTGAGGAGAGATGCTGACCATTGCTGTCCCTAATGAGGGAGCCTCAGAAAAGAGCAATTACAGCTTCAGCATTTGTGTTCTCCCAGGAGGGCCAGGACTGGTCCTGAGCTCTCTGGACAAGGCCAGCTTGCTTCTGATAAAAGCAGAAATTTGCTAAGTGCTTTGGCAGCAGGCAAAAAATGGGGAAACAGTGGAAACAATGACAGACTTTTTTTGTGGGGGGGGGGGCTCCAAAATCACTGCAGATGGTGACTGCAGCCATGAAATTAAAAGATGTTTGCTCCTTGGAAGAAAAGTTATGACCAACATAGACAGCATATTAAAAAGCAGAGACTTTACTTTGCCAGCAAAGGTCCATTTAGTAAAAGGTATGGTTTTTCCAGTGGTCATATATGGATGTAAGAGTTGGACTATAAAGAAAGCTAAGTGCCAAAGAATTGATGCTTTTGAACTGTGATGTTGGAGAAGAGTGCCTTGAACAGCAAGGAGATCCAACCAGTCCATCCTAAAGGAAGTCAGCCCTGAATATTCATTGGAAGGACTGATGTTGAAGCTGAAATTCCACTACTTTGGCCACCTGATGTGAAGAACTGACTTATTTGAAAAGACTCTGATGCTGGGAAAGATTGAGGGCAGGAGGAGACGGGGACGAAAGAGGATGAGATGGTTGGGTGGCATCACCGACTCAATGGACATGAGTCTGAGTAAACTCCGGGAGTTGGTGATGGACAGGGAGGCCTGGCGTGCTGCAGTCCATGGGGTCGCAAAGAGTCGGACACGACTAAGCAACTGAACTGAACTGAACTTGGCAGCAGAAGCATCAGACCTGCCACAGAACCCTCTGCCTGCAGGGGGCACATTCCTTGCCTTGCTTCTGTGATTGCGGGTCTGGGTCCCGAAGGATCGCACGTTCCCAGGGGTCTCCCCCCACCCCGCCCCCGAACACTTGCTCAGCTGTCATTGGCTCTTTGAAAAGGAGGCGGAGCAAACTCTCTAAAATGCAAAAGGAAGCACGCTGCTCCTCAGCAGGCAAATGCACGCGGGTCCCAGGGCAGTGGCCACTCTCCCCAGTGACACCGACGGCCCTTCCCAAACCGACCCCTCACCACGTTCCCCTCTGCGCCCGGCCACCAGCCTCACCACGGTGCTTAAGGCGAAGACGTGCAGTCCTCTCTCTTGCTGTCATCCTGGTCTTTCCGTCATCTGTCTCCTGTGTGTGACACCATGGCCTCCCCTCCACCTCCTACCTGGTGTTCCAAGCTTTGGGGCAGGGGGTTACCTCCTCCTAGAAGGTTCCTTCACCTCTTAGACTGAGCCGGGTCTCCCTGCTGTATGCTGTCAGAGACCCCCCGCGTCTTTCCTTCTCCACACTTTGCGGGGTTTATAACCTGTCCTTGTGTCACAGCCCTGAAAAACTTCACTTGAGAAACTGTGGAGAGTAGCAGGGTAATCTGAATGACAGACAATTATTCTCCCCCACAATACATATATACACATGCACACATATACACACAATGTACATGTGTGTATGTACATGTACATACAGACATGCACACATATACAGTACGCACATAAACATGCATGCAATATTGTTCTTTACCACACTGGACTTTACCATCACCACCAGACACATCTACAGCTGAACGTCGTATCTGCTCTGGCCCAGCCACTTCATTCTCTCTGGAGTTATTTCTCCGCACTTCCCCAGTAGCACACTGGACACCTACCGACCTGGGAGGGATCATCTTCTGGTGTCATGTCTTCTTGCCTTTTCATACCATTCTCGCAGCAAGAATACTGGAGTGGTTTGGCTTTCCCTCCTCCAGTGGACCACGTTTTGTCAGAACTCTTCCACTACTACTCATCCATCTTGGGTGACCCTGCACGGCATGGCTCATAGCTTCACTGAGTTACACAAGCCCCTTCGCCATGACAAGGCTGTGATCAAGGGGATATACACAGACACATAGGCACACAGACACACACACAAACTTATACATACATATGTATATGAGATAACAGATCTTGTGCTTTCTCAAATGCACAGAGAAGTATCCAAGGAATGACAGAGACAGAAAAAAATCTCGAGAGTCAAGGAGGACTTCCTGAAGGGGGTGAAACCAAACCAAATAGTAGAGTGAAATTCACCAGACAAGTGAGGTCCTATTTGACCAGCTTTCAAAGACTTGCCATCCATCGGCACCTATGGTTCTCTACTGTACCCTTATAATAAGCGTTCTGGTTGTGTTTCGGTGTTTACTCTTGCTTGGATTGGTTTCTATTTTATGCAAGTAGAAAGAGTCTTGTAAAGCACACTCACCTACCCGTTCAGTGCATGGGAGGGGCAGCGGGGTCATGAGGGTACTGGCTCCCCGAAAAGAGGAAGTGTGCTGTTCGACTTTAATGTTCTACCAACAAGCTTTCTTAGAGGCCAGCATCAGAAATACTTTCTGAATTAAGCAAAGACAGTAACCTTTTGAAGGATGCAGGGCCTTATAGAATCAGGGGAACAAGTGGAGACATAGGTAGGAACCAAGGATGCTTCAGAGGCTGCAGAGAAGTGACCACAGTGTGGGCACACGAGACGCTCCTGCTGCCCTCTGAACCTGGCCACCCAAGATGCCCTTTGGCTTCAGGGATTGGGATTGTCTGGCTTGGGTTCAAGAACCTGCCCTTGGATATGTGAGCTGAGTCTCTACCTGACCTCGGCAGTCTATAGTGCATTGGAATGGACACACGATTGGAATTTCTTCCCAAAAGGCTATCAGTAAACCATAGGAAGAAGGGTGGACTTGAAAATAAAAAGCCACAAATTCTGTTAAAGTGCCTACTTTAAAATGCCCTTTTAGAGGCGCCAAATCCACCTGTTTATTTGGTGTCCTCAGTGATCTATTTCTGTTTTCTGCTTAGACATGGGAAGTCAGCCATGGGTCAAATCTCGGAGCAGCCGATACCAGCCAAAAAAAAGAGACTCTTGACAGACAAGCTCCTTCCCTAGTTCACTAAACACACACTAAACTTCTCAGATGTGGTCTTTTAAAAAAATAGTTATTTTTATTTATTATTTGGCTGCGCTGGGTCTTAGTTGCGGCATGCGGGATCTTTCATCTTCGTTGCAGAATGTTGAATCTAGTTCCCTGACCAGGGATCAAACCTGGACGCCCTGCATTGGGAGCACAGAATCTTAGCCACTGGGTCACCAGGGGAGTCCCCCTCAGGTGTGGTCTTGATGATTTCTCACTAGGACTGGATTGGGCACCTCAACTTCTTGCTCTGGTCCTCAGTAAACAGGTCATTACCAGGAACAAAGAGTGTACGAGGGTGCAACTTGCATGCTAAGCAGCCAGTCATCTCCTCTTGTCCGTCTCTGGCTGCCACATCCCAAATCCTGGCATGAGGGCCACATGGGCCCTGGTCCATGAGCCTCTAATGGAACTGAATCCAATCCTGCCTGCAGTCCTGCAGAGCCATGAGGATTTGGCTAATATGCTTAACCTGTCTGAGCCTCTGTTTACCCATTGGCAAAACGAGGGTAAAAGCCAATGGAAACTTGCTGTATGACTCAGGGAACTCAAAGCAGGGCACTGTAACAACTTTAAGGGGTGGGAAACAGGGGGAGGTGGGAGGGAGGTTCAAGAGGAAGGGGACACATACACCTATGGCTAACTCACGTTGATGTATGGCAGAAATCAAACCAATATTGTAAAGCGATCATCAATCAATTAAAAATAAATATAATTTTAAAAAAAGAGTGCTTACTTCACAGAATTGTAGTTAGGATTAAAGGAAATGATAAGCCAGTAAATTGCTGGACCCAGAATGGGGGCTCAATAAATAGCAATTATTGTTATTATTGATAAATACTTATTTCAATCCCAAATCAACTGTTTGGTGTAGCAGAAGGGAGACTGCAGTCAGACCTGAATTAGAATCCAGCTCCTACAATTTATTAGTTAGGAAAGTCACTTAACACCTCTGAACCTCAGTTTCTTCATCTGTAAAGTGGGTAGAATACTTTCTAGCTGCAGGACAGATATGAATATTTATGAATATATTCAGCTTGACAGCGACCTCATGAAAGGCTGAGCCAGAAGCATCTAGCTAAGTTGCTGCCAGATCCCTGACCCACAGAAAGTAAGATAATAAATGTTCTTTGTTTCAAGTTGTTACCAGCAAGAGATAATGAACACACCCACCTGGTTACTTCTGCTTACTTATTATTGGCCAGACTGTATCACATGGTCACTCCCCCCTCAAGGGAGCCTGGGAAATGTAGTTTTTAACCAGGCAGATGGCCAGTCAGAATAAAGTTAGGACTTTATTAATGAGAAAAAGGGGAGAATGGATAATGCATTGAACAGTTTCTTTATTGTATTGTTGCTTTATTATATTTCTTATAGCACAAACCTGCAAGAAGTTGAAATGGTTTGTGGATAAACACCTCCTTTTCTTTTTTTTCTTTGCTAATGCATGGTGGAGAGGCAGCAACTCAGCTCCCACGAATGGCAGTGCTGTTGCTTCACTTGAAGTGTTTCCAATAAAATTAGGGGACAAGGAAAGTATGTAGAAGTCCTCTCTGTGTCTGTCTCCCCTTGTAAATAAGCCAGCCACAAAGATGTTTGCATCATCCATCAACTGTTTAATTTCTTAAGGGGCTATTCGTTTAAAAACCTTTCTGCTGGCCAATTGTATGGCTGTGAGGCTCTGGAAAGATTTATTGGCTCTTAATTTTTCTTACTGGCATCTTCTCCTGCATTCCCTTTCAAGAGGAGAAGACCCAATGCTATCATAATATTTTGTGTCATGTTTGAATATCTGCCATAGGAACATTTAACTTTTTTTCCTAATTAAATGGGAAGTATAATTCTAGTTTTTATGTTTTATGAAAACACATTTATCACACCGGGAGCCTTTTTGTGCTGTTTCCCAAGTGGAAGAAAAACTAATCATTCTCTGAAGACCTCCTGCATGCCAAGTGTTTATATATAGAAAAAATATATATGCATATATAAAAAATAAAATATGTATGTGAAAGTGAAGTCGCTCAGTCGTGTCTGACTCTTTGTGACCCCATGGGCTGTAGCCCACCAGGCTCCTCCATCCATGGGATTCTCCAGGCAAGAATACTGAAGTGAGTTGCCATTTCCTTCTCCAGGGGATCTTCCTGACCCAGGGATTGAACCCAAGTCTCCTGCATTGCAGGCAGATGCTTTAATCTCTGAGCCACCAGGGAAACCCCAAATATGTATATGTATGTGTATATATGTGTGTGTGTAAATATATATATATTCTCAGTCACACAGTTGTATCCAGCTCTTTGTGATCCATGGGCTGTAGCCTGCCAGTCTTCTCTGTCCATGGAATTTTCCAAGCAGAACACTGGAGTGGGTTGCCATAGGTGCACCCACGATAGACCTATGATAAGGATTGCTAGGATGTCCATTTTACAGATGAGATTCATAGAAGTGACTTGCCCAGGAGATGAACAAAATTTGAATACAAGACTCAGATTTCAAAGTCTTTGCCTGCATGAATGTTAAGTTGCTTCAGTTGTGTCCAGCTCTCTGTGATTCCATCAACTGTAGCCTGCCAGGCTCCTCTGTCCATGGGATTCTCTAGGTAAGAACACTGGAGTGGATTGCAATGCTCTCCTGCAGGGGATCATCCCAACCCAGGGATCCAACCTGCATCTTTCATGTCTCCTGCTCTGGCAGGCGGGTCTTTCAATGGGAAGCCCTTCAATGTCTTTGTTGTTGTTGCTCAGTTGCTAAGTTGTGTCCAACTCTTTGCAACCCCATGGACTACAGCCCACCAGGCTTCTCTGTCTATAGGATTCTCTAGGTAAAAATACTGGAGTGGGTTGCCATTTCCTTCTCCAGGGAATCTTTCTGACCCAGGGACTGAACCCAGGTCTCCTGCATAGGCAGCCAGATTCTTTACCACTGAGCCATCAGGGAAGTCAAAGTCAACGTCTTTGCTTGCCACTAAATTGCTACTCGCCCTGCACCCTGATTTAAGATGGAAAAACTAATCCTCATTGTCAACCTTTAACTTTTTTCTTTTGGTTGGTTTCCTGACCCAGTGAAAAGTTAATGACAGAACTTTTAGGCCCTTGCCCAGTGCCTAATTGTATTTTAATATTTGATGTGCTTAGAAATGTATGAAGAATTAGTGCTAATTCTGGGCTGATTATCACATTCTGGCATGTCTTATGGCATGTGAACTGTGGCCTTCAGGACGTTCTTGAACTTTTCCCTCTAATTATCGCTGTGTGGATGTGAATTGATGATGCTATGAAAGGAGCCTGTTGGGACTTCATTTTTTTTTTTTGGTCATTAAAATAAAGATCTAGGAGAAAGTGGATCTGACTTTTCTGAAGATTTGTGGTGTTCTATTGCCCATGAATTGGTTTCCATTTGATTCCATTAAGAGGCCAGTCTCTGCTTGGATTTAATTTTGGCGGCAGGGTCTTTGTTCAAGATTTCATTTTACTTTGCTTTCTAGTTTTTTTAAATTAAATTTTTTTTTTTTTGGAGATCATTTTGGATTCACATTCAGTTGTAAGAAACAGTACAGAGAGATACCATGCATCCTTTTCCCTATTTCCCCCTTAATGGAAAACTTGAAAATTTTGAAAATTCCAATAAAATCACAGCCAGGATATTGACTTAGTAGAGTCACTAATAGAACAGTTCTATCACAAAAATTCCTCCTGATTTAATTTTATAGCCATGCCCAGTTAAGATAACTTGATGACTAGGAATAAAGTCACGGAGGAGAGCTTAAATTCTTGAGGTCGCATAGAGTCGGATGCGACTGAATGACTGCACTGAACTGCTTAATCGAGGGGAAAGAAGGCTTTCTTGGAAGAGGCATTAATATCTGCTGTGGTCCGCTCATTGTCTCCCGTTCTATTTCTTCTCTTTCAACCAGGTGACTCCGATGAGGCTGTCAATCATAGACCTTACTCCCATTGCCATAGAAATCGGTCAGGTGACCCATGAAAAGCCAATCACGGTAAGTCATTTCCTGGCTAACAGAGACTGGTGGTGGGTGGATGGGTGAGCATATTTCCAATTCTGGTCTAAAGGCTTTCCCTGCGTTTTTTGGTATGAAGCGGGAGGAAGGGTTTGCCTCTAGAGTTCTGGAGCTAAAATGATGGGGCATTGTTGCCTGCAGCCTGTTTCCTAACATGTGAGGCAAAGCTGTCTATCGGAAAAGAGCATGCCGCCCACATAGAGATATAGGGATTGGAAAGATGGCAGATGAGTGAGTGAGGGAGATTGCAACGTTGTTTCCTCTCTGGGCTTAGTTGTGCCTAAAGTCACCACCTTCTCTCTAGTTATTGGTATGTAAATCAGTAATTCGCATCATTTTGTTTACCTTGGTTTGATTTCTATCACTTTCTGTTGCCGGAAGGGGGACCCCCTTCCAGGGCCCGAGAGTGGGCTCTTGTTTTAACATTAGGAAATGAATTGTCCGAGGAGACACATGTGCTGACAAAGCAAGAGATTTTACTAGGAAGGGGTGCCCGGGCGCAGAGCAGGAGGGTAAGGGAACCCAGGAGATCTGCTCTGCCACGTGGCTAGCAGTCTCAGGTTTTATGGTGATGGGATTAATTTCTGAGTTACCTTTCATCATCACTGCGACTCAGGATCCTTTCTGGTGGCTTGTGCATCACTAAGCCAAAATGGATTCCAGCAGGAAGGATTCTGGGAGGCTGGTAGGACATGTGAACAGGCGTCTCCTCTCTCCTTTTGACCTTCCCCGAATTCTTCCAGTGGGTGGTGTCTTGTGAGTTCCATGCTCCTTACCAGGACCTCCTGTTGTAAGATAATTCATGCAAGTGACTATTATTTTACCTGGCCAGGGCAGGTGGTTTTGGTCAGTGTTTCCCCTAACATTTCCATCCAAATAATGCTACTGAATGCTGAAGGATCCCAGGAAATTTCTTGGACTCATGCCCAGCAAGGATACTTCAAGGTCTGAGGTCAGGAACTCAAAGCACAAGGGCCCAGCAGGAAGGTCTCCCTGGGAGCTGTTCTGCCTCTCCCTAGGCATTGGTCTCTTCTTTATCCCAAGATAAAGAGCTTTTGCTTGTTCTCCATGCTCACGCCGGTAGAAGATGGACACTCCCCCAACCTCTGCCATGTGGCTATCTCCTGATCCAAATTTCAGATGTCTGGGGTAGAGAACCCATTTGGCCCAGCTTCAGCCTGATGTCTGCCCCTTGTAGGATAATGATCAGGGTGACATGCTGCAAAGAGGGTTACCAGCAACACACCTCGGAGGTGGGAGGCAGTTCTCAGAGAAAAGGAACAAGCATGAAATTAACCTCATGGAGATACCTACCCCATTGCTAGGGTACTGAGATTCTCAGTGTTGTTGTTCAGTCTCTTAAGTTATGTCTGACTCTGTGACGCCATGAATGTCTGTATGTAGAGAACGAACTTGTGGACACAGAGCGGAAAACAGAGGGTGGAACAAGTTGAGAGAGTAGCATGAACATATATACACTGCCATGTGTAAAATAGATAGCTAATGGGAACCTGTTATATAGCACTGGAGCTCAGCTCGATGCTCTGTGATGACCTGCTGGGTGGGATGGGGGAGACGGGAAGGAGGCTCAAGAGTGAGGGGAATTACGTATGCACATAGCTGATTCACTTCATTGTACGGCAGAACTAACACAACAGTGTAAAGCAATTATACTCCAACAATAAATTAAAAAAAAATCTATAAGCTTCTATCTCGTGTGGCACATAACAGACACCTAATTCCTTCCTTTAGCCCTTAATGTTATTTAATGACAATTGCCAAATCTCTCATACACAGTCAGAAAGGACTTCTGACATCTCCATTTTCTCTGGGGCTCACAAGTGCAGAAGCTCATCAATCTAGAAATGTACTCTCTATTTCGCGGATTCTGTTTTCTTTCTCCCATGAGTATCTTCTTCATTCACACGATCCATTTACTGATTAACCTTTATTCTTTCACTGAATGGAAAGTAATCTCTCCCCTTCGAGGGCTGGAACTCCAAGAGGGGCTTAATTCTGAAAACTCAGGAAAAGGAGCTACACAAAAACAAGTGTATTTGTGAGCCCTCGTGGGCCCCATGTTAATTAGAAAAATGTTGTAAAATCTTTGCAGAGATGGAGGAGCCTCAGAGCAGAAGTGGGCTGGTGATAAGGACGGTACTAAAATCATCCCCTTATAAAGAACATCTCATGGAATAAGCCAAGCCTGTGAAAAGACAAGGCCTCCAGCTTCCCCTTCCCAATGACTGGAGCTCCAAGATGCTGGAGAAGGTGTCTTGAATTCAAGTTTTATAAGAAATGGTAGTTTTAGGTTGATTTTGATGAAGGTGAGAGGAAGACAAGAGGAAGGGAAATTTAAATGTGAAGGGAAAAGGACATCATTTATTTATTCAGTAATCATCTATGGGTTGTCTAACTGGGATTCACGCTGGTTAGGCTTAATGCTACTACTGCTCTCTTTAGTCACTCAGTTGTGTCCATCTCTTTGCAACCCCATGCACCTGGCCCACCAGGCTCCTCTGTCCATGGGATTTTCCAGGCAAGAATACTGGAGCATGTTGCCATTTCCTTCTCCAGGGGATCTTCCCGACCCAGGATTGAACCCGTGTCTCCTGCGTCTCCTGCGCTGCAGTCAGATTCTTTACTGCTGAGCCATTAGGGAAACCAAGGAAATAACTGGGTTTTTTCCTGATCAGAGTAATTTACAGAAATTTAAAAAATGGGGGTATGAAAATGGTTTCCTTTTACCTTCAGCAGTTAAAACAGACTAAATGTGATCCAATTGCATTTTCCTCCTCTCTGCATCGTAACTGCAGTATTGTTTAAGCAACACATTCTGTGTTAAATTGTAGCTAACACAGATACAAAAGGCTTAACAGGCGAGCAGAGGTGAGAGTAAATGAATCACCCTTCAGCAGGAGGAAAATGCATGAGTGCTTTTCATGCTGTTTCTAGATTGGAGACGGAGACTGGGGAGGCCGGATGCTGTGAAATGCCCAGACCAGCACTTCGGGATGCCTCCTTCCCCCAGCCTCACCTGCCCAGGACACCTGAGAAGCAACTTGCAGAATAAGTGGTTACCAAAAGTGGGGTCCAGCTGCTTGTGGCTTAAAAGCCAAAAAAAGAGGCAAGGTTGGTGGAAAGAAAAGTTTGCTTTACTTTGGATACTGGCAACCGGGGGAGGATGGACTCTTGTCCGCAGGCTGCCTCCCTCCTCACCCCCTCATCACATATCAGTGGGCAAGAGCTTTATATAGGCAGAGGGAGAGGGCTATGTGCAGAAACAGCAATCAACTCTGCCAGTCATCTTGAAATTGGTCATGTGGTGGTCTGATCAGTGTCATCTTGATTGTTTTGAGTACAGTTAATCTTCAGTTCCAGAGTCAGTTTGTTTCCATTTCTTTGAGGCCAGTTCTTGGAATTGTGGCAGCTTATGTCATGGCTACAGTCTGCTCATCAGGTAGTTAGCTTCTCCACCTCGTAGGGATTTCACTATCGTAAGACAGGTCACAGGACATGACTCAGAGTATTATCTGTAGCTCATGAAGAGGAACTAAAGGTCCTTGACTTTGCTTACTATTATTATTGGTCTATGCGCCTTTGTTTCTGCATCTTCTCACTTCTCTGATTAAACTTATTCTTTGGCTAGATTTTGCACAGAAAGAAGACAGGCGGAGGACATGGGGGTGGGGGAAGACCGTCCATCCGGTCCTGCTCTGTAAGGAACGCTAGAGTCACGAGATTTCACATCCTTTGTCCTGAGGCTACAACACCAGAGTCACAATGTTCTGGATAAACACGAGATATATCCCAGGTGGCGCTAATGGTAAAGATCCCTCCTGCCAACGCAGGAGACATAAGAGACGCAGGTTCGATCCCTGGGTTGGGAAGATCCTCTGGAAGAGGGCATGGCAGCCCACTCCAGTATTCTTGCCTGGAGAATCCCATGGACAGAGGAGCCTGGTGGGCTCCAAAGAGGTCTTTGGGGTCACAAAGAGTGAGACATGGCTGAGCGACTAAGCACGTGTGCACGTTCACAGGTTCTGAATGAATGTCTATTGTGTCAGGCACTGCGTTAGACCCTGGGGTGTGGGGTGGGGAATGTCAGATGTCATGCTAGAGACCTGGATATAATAACTGGGTACAGAAATTGCCTTTGCTCACACCATCCTCTGTGCCTGGACTGCTGGCCCACCCCCACCTAACGAGCTTCTACTAATCTTCAGAGCATCATTAGGCCTCACTTCCTCCTGCAAATTTCCTCTGACCTTCTCCCTGCAGGGTAGAGGCACCTCCCTCCTTTTTCTTCTTTTGTCTCAACATGGGACCTAGAATCAATCTCTCTTTCTCTCTTGTACAAACACATGCACACATGCATACACACGCACACACACACACGTGCACACGCACAGTGCTGTTCACTGCTGTTTACTTGCTCCCATGTCAATATCTCCCCCACCCTGCTTCCAAGGGCCTTTTGAGGACAAGGCTAGTCTCATATATTTCTGTCTCCCTATTTTTAAAACTTAGTTCCTGGGATGTAGCAGGCGCTCAAAAATGTTTGTTAAAAGGGATGAATAAAAGTTTAATTCTGGATTTGTTCCATCTATTTCTGGATCTTTCTGTCCTCAACTGCTCCCAATAAAACTCAAGCCTTAATGATCCTGGAGGCCCCTCGAAGCACCAACGTTCTTTAATTCTACCCAGACCCAGTTGACCAAGCACTGTTGTATCCTGGAGCAAATGGAGGGTGTGTTCCGTGGCTCCACGAAGATAGGAGATATTTCATTTTGTTGTGGAGAGAAAAGAAAGAAAAAGAAGGTCCTTTAGGGCAACTTTGGGTTTATGTATGTCTCCCAGTATCCTTGCCTGGAAAATCCCAGGGATGGAGCCTGGTAGGCTACAGTCCATGGGGTCGCAGAGTCGGATACGACTGAGCGACTTCACTTCACTTCTTCCCGTGCATGGGCAGGGTCCACCGCGCGAGACAGGGTTATGACTCTAGTGGAGAGGCAGCAGCAGCTGTAGCTGCCATTACTGAAAGGTGAAAGTGTTAGTCACTGGTACTCTCCAAAGACAGGCTCTCCTGTCCTTCCTGGACGCGTGGAAAGCCACGTTCCCCAGACCCCTTGGAGCTGGCAGGGCCCATGCTGCTTGCTGTTGAGTCCTTCAGTCATGTCCAACTCTTTTGTGATCCATGGACTGTAGGCCATCTGTTCATGGGATTTGCTAGCAAGAATACTGGAATGGATTCCCCTTTCCTTCTCCAGGGGATCTTCCTGACTAGGGGCTCGAACCTACGTCTCCTGTACTGGCAGGCAATTTATTTACTAGTGAGCCACCTGGGAAGTCCTTTAGTTGCTGAGAGCTTCAGAAATGGAGCGCTTTTCTTCTCTCTCTTTCCCAGCTGTAGCAAATGAGGAGGTTCACATTCCAGTTGGTGGGCTTCCAACAGCCTGGTGCCTGAGTGACTACCTGGAGTGGAGTTAGGCTAACCCAGGGAAACACATGATTGAGAAATAAAATTTTGTAATGTTAAATCACTGAGATCTGGCTCATGCTGACTGCTAGAGGCATGAAGTGGTGTATTGGCCCTTTTCCAATAAGTTCGAATGCTCTTTACTTTATTCTGTTGTTGTTTTACTCGCTAAGTGGTGTCCGACTCTTTGCAAACCCATGGACTCTGGCCCACCAGGCTCCTCTGTCCATGGGATTCTTCAGAAAAGAATACCAGATTGGGTTGCCATTTCCTTCTCCAGGGGATCTTCCTAACCCAGGGATCAAACCCACATCTCCTGCATTGGCAAGTGGATTCTTTACCACTGAGCCACCCAGGATGCTCTAGCTAACCTATCACCGTGTTCTAGTCCCTGACTCCTGAAGTTAGACAAGGAGAGTTCTGAAAAGGGACAAGGATGAAACAGGAGGGAGAGACTAAGTGAATTCTGTGGGTTATCATCCATTGAGTTAGTGTTTTTTTTTTTTTTTTTTTTCTGTGCTGTGCAGCTTGTGGAATTTTAGTTCCCTGACCAGAGACTGAACCTGTGCCTTTGGCAGGGAAAATGCGGGATCCTAATCTCTGGATCACCAGAAAATTCCGAGTTTTTTTTTTTTTTTTAATATATATTTATTTATTTGGCTGTGCCAGGTCTTAGTTGTGGCCCAAAGGATCTTTGCTCCTCATTGCAGCTTTAACTCTTATTGCGGCATGTGGGATCTAGTTTCCTGACTAGGGATTGAACCTGGTCCCCGCCGTGTTGTCAGTGTGGAATCTTAGCCACTGGACCACCAGGGAAGTCTTGAGTTGATAGTTTTGATCTGTCTCCTGTTAATAAGTTATTCATAGACTATCATCATTCTAACCAGGCAGCTGCTTGATTTTTCAGTGTCTGGGGAGTTGTTTATTTCTCCTTTCTGAACAAGGGGGATCATTTTGCTAACAACTGAGTCAATTAGCTGGCCAATAAATAACAGTCCCAGAAAACAAGAGCTGGAGTCTCAGGCCTGGATCTAAGCTGGTGCTCAAACAAGAGTCCAAATCACATCTGTATAACCCTGAGAGTCAAGGGAAGCCAGGTTCCAGCCTCACCCCTCAGGCATCACAGCACCAGGGAAGGAAAACCAAGCAGCATGGGATAGCAGTTCTGCACCTGAGTTCAGAGCCAGTGATCACCATTTGAGTCATATCCCCCCATTTCAAGCTATCGATTTTAGGGAAGTGGTGTTAACTCTCTGAACAAAGGAATAAAACTAATAAAACTGACCTCCCTGGACTATTGAGGGTGTGAAAGATGTGATGTCTTTGGGGCAGGTGGGAATCTCAGGCCAGGCATTGACCATGCAGTCAATGGGATCCCTTTCCCTCTCCGGGTCTCAGCTGAGTTTCTGTCGCACATGCCTGATACTGATGGCACAGCCTCTCCACTTTTCTGGTTCTGATTGACTTGTTTATGCTGATCTTGTTCCAAAGGAAATGATCTTGCTTCTTCCAGAGCCAAGCAGAGGTAGAGGCAGGCTCAGAGGCTGACTCAGGCTGACTTGCATGCTGTTGTTGTTCAGCTGTGAAGTCGTGTCTGACTCTTTGCGACCCCATGGACTGCAGCCCGCCAGGCTCCTCCGTCCATGAGATTTTCCAGGCAAGAGTACTGGAGTGGGGTGCCATCGCCTTCTCCAGCACCACAGTTGGAAAGCATCAATTCTTTGGCACTCAGCCTTCTTCATGATGTATTAGTTATCTAGTGCTGTGCTATATATTGATCCAAATGTATCAATTTATAAAAACCCCACACGGTTATTAGATCATGGTTTCAGTGAGTCAGGAATCTGTATGCAGCTTAGGTGGGTGCTTCCAGCAGGGTCTCCCTAGAAGCTGCAATCGAGTGTCAGCTGAGGCTGCAGAATTCTGCTTCCAACATCACTGACATGGCTGTTGAACCGAAGGCCTCAAGTTCTTGCTGGCTGTTGGTTGGAAGAATCAGTTCTTTGTCATGTGGACCTCTCTATGGGGCTCCTCACAGCATGGGAGCTGGCTTCTGCAAGAGAGAGAGAGAGAAAGAGAGAGAGAGAGAAAAGGAACCCAGAACAGAAGCCAGTATTTTTGTAACCCGGCCTTGGAAGTGGCATCTCATTGCTTCTGCCATATTCTGTTCATGAATCATCAATAATCTCAACCCAGGACTTCCCTGGAGGGCCAATGCAGGGACTGTGGGTTCAATCCCTGGTTGAGGAGCCAAGACCCCACATGCCTCATGACCAGAAAACCGAAACATAAAACAGAAGCAATATTGTCACAAATTCAATAAAGACTTTTAAAAAGTGGTCCATATCAAAGGAATCTAAAAAAAAAAAGTAATCCCAACGTTCACTCAAGGGGATGGGTTTCCCACAAGGACATGACCTGCAGGAGGTAATAATTATGGAGGGTCATTTCAGGACTTGCTTTTCCCCAACCTTCACATGAGGAGCAAGATTTAGGTCTCAGCTCTCAGTTTCCTGGGTTTCCCTGGTGGCTAAGACGCTCTCCTGCAGTGCGGCAGACCCAGTTTTAGTCCCTGGGTTAGGAAGATCCCCTGGAGAAAGGAGTGGCAATCCAATCCAGTATTCTTGCCTGGAGAATTCCATGGACAGAGGAGCCTGGCAGGCCCATGGAGTCGCAAAGAGTCAGACAGGACCGAGTGACTATCACTTTCACTTTCCCCAGTTTCCCAAACCTGTCCTCTTTCCTTTGTTCTTATCCCCCTGCGACTAGACCTGGGAAAGCGCTGGGGCGGGACTCGGGACTCTTTCTCAGAGATCCAGTGACATGCAATCTTCCTTGCTTTCTTCAATCCTGGCAATCTCCAACTCCTTGAAGGCAGGAAAACTCATTCTGATTGATTATAAATTCTCCTAAATCTATTATTAATGACATCATTTCTCTGCCCAGAGTCTTTTAGAGCTCTGACTTCTGATTCTCACAACCTAGGATTTTGAAACTCAGAGAACGAGTCTCTCAAACTCTTGTTTTGAAAACTTAGCTGAAACGCCAAAGCAGAGAACAGATTCTTCTCCCCTTCCTAAATTTCTGCTGTCATCTCCTTTCCCGCAGCAATGAACACGGGAAGCCTTAGCATTCTGGACTTGTGGAAGGATCGACAGGGATTTGGGGAGGGGATAGCTGTTGTGGAGGGAAGCCTAGCTGTTAATGCATGCGGATGTTATTCTGTGAGACACACAAACCACCTGGGACATTTCGTCATGTGCTCGGTTCACATCATGTACTCAATTCAAATCGGCTCAGGTCTTCGCTGGTGGCTCAGATGGTAAAAGCACCTGCCTGCAATGCAGGAGACCCAGCTTCGCTCTCTGGGTCAGGAAGAGCCCCTGGAGGAGGGAATGTGACCCACTCCAGGAATCTTTCCTGGAAAATTCCATGGACAGAGGAGCCTGGGGTTGCAAAGAGTCCGACACAACTGAGCAACTAACACACAATGATGGCAGTTCATATTAATTCTTTTTCTTCTTTGTATCTTTGTGGGAAATCAGGCAGATTCTGAAGGTGAGCAGACAGGCATGTGAACAGTGAGGGCAGAACTGAAAGGTCGCAGGCAGTAACTGGGGTATCTGTGGAGGGGAGTTTGCTTGCTGGCAAGACAGTGACCCTGAACCCCATTGCATGGTGGTGGCCAAGCTGAGGACACGCACTTCACAGACTTCTCTCCTTCACTGTTTCACCATCATCTTCTGTCCCCCATTCCTGTCCCCTGGGGTCACTTCCCGAAATAAATCGGCGATCTGAAAGTACTTGTTTCAGGGTTTATTTTTGGGTGGAGTGAGAACTCTGCTTCCTTTCATGGATCAGCTCCTGTATGAAACATTCTCTGCATAAGAACTGTCTTATCCCGTACAGGTTGCTATAACAAAAATACCGAGGCGGGGCGGTGCAAGAAGAATTGGGAGCCGGGGACTGACGCAAATGCACTATTGATCCTCTGTATAACATAGATAGCACCTTCCCAGGTGGCTCAGTGGTAAAGAACCTGCCTGCCAATGCAGGAGACATAAGAGACTCAGTTTTGATCCCTGGGTCGGGAAGATCCCCTGGAGGAGGGCATGGCAACCCACTCAAGTATTCTTACCTGGAGAATCCCATGGACAGAGGAGCCTGGCGGGCTACAGTCATAGCATCACAGAGAGTCAGACACGACTGAAAAAACTGAGCATGCGCACATATAACTTAGATAACTAAAGAGAACAATTCGTATAGCACAGGAACTCTACTCAGTGCTCTGTGGTGACCTAAATGGGAAGGAGATCCAAAAAAAAAAAAAAAAAAAAGAGGGGATATATGTAAATATAGAGCCGACTCACTTTGCTGTACAGTAGAAACCAACATGATATTGTACAGCAACGATACTCCAATAAAAACTTAAAAAAAATACCTTGGACTGGGGTGATTTATTATTTATTTCTCATGGCTTTGGAGGCTGGAAAGTCTAAGATCAAGGCACCAACAGCTTTAGTGTCTGGTGAGAGCTCACTTCCTGGTTTATAGATGGCTGTCTTCTTACTATGTCACCCCTGGCAGAAGGAGGGGGTGAAGGAGTTCTCTGGGGTCTCATTCATCAGAGAGCTAAGCCCATTCATGACAGCTTCAGCCTCATGACTTAATCACTTCCAAGAATTTCCACCTCCAGATAGCATCAATTTGAGGATTAGAATTTGGGGCTGGGGGGAGGACACAAGCCTTAGCAATTAACCCATTTAAGTCTCATAACATCTGATGAGGTAAGTTTTATTATCTCCACTTTACAGATGTGGAAACAGAGGTTCAGAGTAGAGGTGGTTTGGCTAGGGTCACGAGGCTTGGATGTGGCAGAGCTGGGTTTGAGCTCTGGTCACTCTCAGGTCTCAGATCTTGCTTTGGATCAGTTCTCCTGCCTGGACTCTCATCCTGCATCAGAGCCCAGTGGTTCTGGTTTTGGGGAAGGGGCATGTCCTTCCCCAGGCTCTGGAGGACCTCACACCGAGAGTGTCACAGGTGAGCATGGCCTTTGTCCTGCCCCTCTGGCCGAGCCTGCTCCCCCAGGAGCTGATGCCCTAAAATTGCAGACTCAGGCCCACAGCCAAGGGCTCTGAGTTTCCCACCCTTCTGAAGTCTGAGTGCTTTGAAACTGATCTGAGATTCATCGGAGGCCGAGAAAGGGGAAAAAAAAAGTGCTTGACTTGCTCTTTTTATTTTCTTTCTTAAAGAAACTGTAAAGTCATTTTGGTAGCAAGCCTGAGATCAGTCAGTTTCTGTCCAGAAACAGCGGTGCTGGTGTTTGCCAAGGCTGGCTTTGTTTTGTCCCAGCAAAGACCAAGTGAATCCTGTTTTTTAAAAGCCTGTCTGTGGATTTCCCTGGTGGTTCAGTGGTTGAGGATCTGCCTTCCTATGCAGGGAACACAGGTTTGATCCTTGAATCCGGGAGGATCCCACATGCCATGGGGGCAGCTAAACCCTTGTGCCACAACCATGTGGAGCCCACCCACAGCTACGTGGGGCCCACCCACAGCTACGTGGGGCCCACCCACAGCTACGTGGAGCCCACACTCCTGAGCCCTCCAGCCGCAGCTACTGAAGCTCACTCTCCTGGAGCCCGTTCTCCACAAGAGAAGCCACCAAATTGAGAAGCCCACACACTGCAACTAGTGAGGAGCCTCTGCTTGCCGCAACTAGAGAAAGCCCGCACACAGCAACCGAGATCCAGTGCAGTGGGGAAAAAATAAGCTTTTTTGTGCCTGTTCTTTGGCTCTGGCCTCATCTCGGCTAGACTTGGTATTCAGTCATTGGCATCTATGAATACGATTTAAAGGATGCCATGAAACCTCCAGCTTCCCAAACATCTCTACACCCCCGTGTGCCTCGGGGACTAGAGTTCCATTTTTTTGGAGGTAGAAGCCAAAATGTACAGATGTTCTTTTGATTAAGCGCAGCAAGTTTTATATGAAATTTCTCATTCCATGCACATCGTCCCACTATACAAATGAGAAGACTGAGGTCCAGTCTTCTGGACCTTGGCTGGCCTGAGATCAGTGAGTGGAAGAGTCAGCGTTTGAGCTTAGAACTGTCAGCTTTCAAAGTCTAGACTGTTTCTACTTCAGCTCGCTGCTGCTATGCTTAGTGATTTTTTTCCTTTGGGCTAAGCCTTGCTCTCTCCCTGGGGAGTTAGGAAAGGATTTGATTAGCGAATCCCTAAAAGTTCTCTGATTGGGGAACGAGGGTCCCCAGAACCCAGGCAAATGGCTGAATCAACAGTCATACCGGGGAACTGGCTCTGTCAGACTTGGTTGCCTCCTGGGGTCCTGCAGTTGCATTGCAGTTTTTTCAAAGCAGATCTTTTCTTCCCAGCAGTTGCTTTTCCAGGAAGCAATGACGCAATGCATGTGGACAGCTGATCTGAGCCCTGGGAGGGATGAGGGGTGCTTTAGTCCTAGAGCAGCAGTGTCTGCAGAGACCTCAGTGCTCAGAGTGTGGTCTGCAGACTGGCGGCCTCTGCATCTCCTGGGAGCTTGTTAGAAATGCAAGCCCTCCCGAGGGCCCCAGTTCTGTTGCATTTTAACAGGCCTCTGGGTGACTTGAAAGCACAAAAACGTTTGAGAAGTGCTGAGCAGAGAGGCTAAACCAGCAGTCTCTGACCTTGCTTGGATCCAATGCTGTGAGTCCTCTGAAGAGCTGAATCTATCAATGAACTTTGTGACACAGATGGAGATTATTGTGTGCCTGTCTCCACTGTCACCCCCTTACTTTTGACCTCATATACATTTTTACACACGCACCCATGTGACAGTTCTTGCAACATTAATTTTCTGCAACAAAGTGTTTCATGGAGCAAATTCCATTAAGCCTTTTAAATCCAGGACTTAAATTGCTCTATAGCTCAACTAAACTGTTTCCATTCTTTTCCCCCATCAAAATAGGTGTCATAACATTATTTTCATAGCATCGATTATTTTCTGTTTAAATTTTACAACAACGTGTTTCATTCATCTTCCTCCTCATACTGACTTTCTGCTGTGGCTAACTTCTGCTGTTTTAAGGTTTTTGTTTGTTTGCTTCCTTCCTTTTGTACATTTTAATAAAAAAAAATTTTAAAGTTATTTATCTGCTGCACCTTGTGGCATGTGGGATCGTAGTTCCCCGACCGGGAATTGAACCTGTGTCCTCTGCCAGTGGACAGGTGGAGTCTTAACCACTGGAGCACCAGGGAGGTCCCCGTTTCCTTCTTTTGTGGCCTTTCTACCCAGTGCAAATCTCTTGCAGATCGAAATGGTGTCAAAAATACTTTTCTGCTGCCGACTTATAGCCTGTTACAAATTCCAGCGTATGTCACGTCAGCCCTGTTAGTTTTACGAACAGCTGATTATTTTCTACCAGTAGTGTATGATAGAAATAACCACTGGGATGCAAGGGAGGGAAGGATTTCTGTCTTTATCCTCCTGCCTTGTCTTCAGGACCTAGGACAGTGCCTGGGGTCATAGTGGGTTCTCTACAAACATTTGGAGGCAGAATGAATAAAATTCACTAACAGTTGAATCAAAGACTGATGGTTTGGGCTTCCGTGGTGGCTCAGAGGGTAAAGAATCTGCCTGTAATGCGGAAGACCTGGGTTTGATCCCTGGGGTGGGAAGATCCCCTGGAGGAGGGCACGGCAGCCACCCTAGTATTCTTGCCTGGAGAATCCCTATGGACAGAGGAGCCTGGCGGGCTGCAGCCCATGCTGTCCCTGAGCAACTCAGCACACACGCACTGATGGTTTATCTGTGTTTGTCATACAGCATCAGTGATCAACGTTAGGGGAGCGAGATAGATGGAGGCAGATGAAGAAGGACGAGAAGATGGGGAGAGTATGCACACACATGCTCACTGGCACACACATGTAGGCACATGTGTACACACATGTACACAGACACGCGTGCATATGCACACGGGTCATGCACACTCAGGTTTGCACACATGTGTGTGTGTGTCCAGGCATGCACATGCACATATAGAGACATATATGCATATGCTCATATATACACACACAGACACATTCATGCCTACTCACATGTGCACATAGCCACAGGCACACGCATACAAACACACATTTGCACACACATGCACATGCGTGCACACACAAGCACACAGTGACAGGTGCATACATAAACACATACACAGGCACTCACATGTATACACAAAGTCTACCAGCATATTTACTGGTAAACTCTTTACTGCAGGGTAGGGTAAAATGTCTCTGGTGCAAGAATAAGGAAAGAAAAATTGCAAGATCAAAATGACATGCTTAACACTCTCCTCTTTGGGGGTGTCAGCATCTCCATTTGATAATTGATTAAATGCATATCGAGGTGAACTGAACATTGGAAATCCAGTTGCTGCCTTGGTGTGAATTTATTAAAAAATCATACTTGGTCTTCTCTCTGGGTCAGACAGTGTGAAAAACACTGGGTATTGGAGATGGAGAGTGTTTGGCCCTTCATTTCAAAAGCTCCCAGGCTGGTGAGGGAGGTGGATGTGGAAGCCGAGCAATTAAAATGCAGTGCGATAAGGGCTGTGTAGAAAATTCCTCGGAGCGGGAAGAGCTGGGGGGGGCAGGGGGTGTTGGAGTTTAGTGGGAGCTGTTAAGGTCTGAGCCATCAGACATTTCTGCTGGATTCCTCTTGGCGTGTTAGCTAACTAATTATAAAATAATTATAACGAGCACTTCAGGGGAAGGGAAGGGGTTGAAAGGCAGGAGAGGGCTGGAAATGAGCTGGGAAGATATGCAGTTAGAGACCTGGGCTGCCCAGTCAACCTGGATGAAAGAGAGGCCAGTGCTTTGTTCTTGACCCCCAAATCCCCACCTGTAAAACAAGGAATAAGAAACATCTTCTTCCCAGGTTTGCTTCCCAGGCTAAATAAGCAAATGGGTCCAGAAGAGTTCTGGAAAACACCCACCACTAACAAGCAGGACATTTTTTAATTTAGAAGAGACTGCAAAGACCTGCAGTTTGTTCTTCAACTAGTCAGTGTCTACATGGGCTTCCCTGGTGGTTCAGTGGTGAAGAATCCACCAGCCAATGTGGGAGACACAGGCTCAGTCCCTGGGTCGGGAAGATCCCCTGGAGGAGGGCACAGCAACCCACTCCAGTATTCTTGTCTGGGAAATGTCATTGACAGAGGAGCCTGGCAAGCTATATAGTCCATGGGGTCACAAAAGAGTCGGACACAATTTAGTGACTAAACAACAATATCAACCTGGAATTTTAATCTAGCTGGTGCTGGCAGAGGCAGAAGATGACAAGCCCACTTTTAAGTACTTTTAAAGCCCAGCAGTCCATTGGTCATTGCCAGTCACATGACCAAGGGAAGGATGGTATAAGTTGAATTGGGAGGGAGAGGGGAACTAATCTAATCTGCCACAGCCTTCAGGGCAGGACTAGTGATGATGATAGACTGGATGCCGATTCCTGGCATTTCCCTTCCCCTTCCTAGCCTGAGACTTGGGCTAAGTCAACTTCTATAAGCCTCAGTTTGCTGATCTGTAAAATGGGCATAATAATATTCCCCATCTCCCCTGAGGTGAAGATTGTTTGATTTGCTACAACAGCCCTATCACCAGCTTCCTAGCTTTGACCTTGTGTCTCCCCACTGTCTCTTCTCTTCACGTCAGCTAGAGTCATTCATCCTTTAACTACAAAAGTCACCCAGAAAGAAACCTCGTGTCCATTCAGGCAGGCGAGTGGTTGCTAGGAGCTGGATGGGAGAGAGGAAACGGGAAGTGACTGTTAATAAGCATGATATTACTTTCTGGGCTAAAGAAAATATTCCAAAATGGATTCTGATGATGGTCACACAGTTTGGTGACTGTACAGTCTCTCTGCCTGGAATCTTCTTCCTTCAGATATTTGCCCATCCCCTCAGGTCTTTGCTTACATAAGGTGAGCTTTCCCTAAACACCCCATTTATTTATCTGGTGGTCCATACAGCTTGTGGGGGTCTTAGTTCCCCTAGCAGGGGTGGAAGGCTCACCCTTGGCAGTGAAAGCTCAGAGTCTCTAACCATTGGACCACCACGGAATTCACCTGAATGCTCCATTTAACCTTGCAGTGCACACTGCCAGTCTCTCTTTTGATATATTTTATCCAGCATTTGGACCAATCTGACGTGTTTCATATCTTGGTTGTGCACTTTGTCTACGATTCATTCCCTTCTCCTCCTCTTCCTTATGCCCAAAATACACCAGGAGAATGTAAACTCCCCAAAGGTAGCCATATTTGTCTATGTTGTTTGTGGCTCCCTCTGCAGATGATACCTGGCACCTAGCCAGCCCTCCATAAATATTTGTCGAATGGATGATATAAACGATATAATGTTTATTAAGGGCTCCAGATCCAGTGTGTATGAGGGGCATCATCAATGTTCGCTTTCATCACTACTTATTTCAGACGAGCTCCTTCATTGCCACATTTTCTGTCTGAAGTGACTCTGAGTTTGAGTCAAATATTTTCCCCCCGGGAGTCCTTGCTGGCAAACATGTGTGGGTACAGATCCTGCCGCGTCTGTAGAGGCAACATTTCAGTCCCAGGTTCTTTCCTGCCGGGCAGACGGAGCCATGACATTTATAAATCTCTGGGCTCTTAATCCCCTGCTGATCCTCAGAAAGCAGTAGTGCTTTGTTGCTAAAGACATTGCCCCGCTTTGAACAAAGGAGTGAAGCCACATCCCAGCGTCCTTCCTGGAGCTGTGATGTCACCTCCATCATCAGGAGGAGGAGGCGGCTCAGGGGTGAGAACTGACTTGCCCCATGTCACCCGTCTGGGGAGGGTGAACTCGCTACGGGGACATGCATCCTGGGGTCCTGCTCTTCGCCCTGCATTCCTGAGTTTGGGGGCTGATCTGTTGGTTTGGGGGATTTTCCCTGATGTTGAGCTAAATTTTGTAACTCTTCCCTTGTGGCTCAGCTGGTAAAGAATCTGCCAGCAATGTGGAAGACCTGGGTTCAATCCCTGGGTTGGGAAGATCCCCTGGAGAAGGGAAAGGCTACCCACTCCAGTATTCTGGCCTGGAGAATTCCATGGAGAGTCCATGGGGTCACAAAGAGTCGGGCATGACTGAGCAACTTTCACTTTCACTTTCCATGTAAATCCTGTACCTTCTCACTACCAACTGTTCTCTCCTCCATGTCAACCTTTTTAAAGAGGTGGCCTCTCCAGCTCTCTTAGAGCGATTTCCACAGAATCAGGTCCAGAAGTTCCTGTTAGCATGCACACATGCTATAGTACAGCTACATTCTCACTGAGATTCCGTGGTGTGAAGTGTGGAGAATCAAGTCAGGTCCTTCCACCATCAGGCACTGTTGAATGGGGACCACGTGGTGGTTGATGGACTGGTTGGGATGGGCAGGTCTGGGATTTGGGGGCCTGATCAGGGGCATGGGTGCTCCTGATCCAACATGGCACTTTAAAGGCTCCCTAAAGACCCCAGCCAGAGAAGGCAATGGCACCCCACTCCAGTACTCTCGCCTAGAAAGATCCCATGGATGGAGGAACCTGGTAGGCTGCAGTCCATGGGGTTGCTAAGAGTTGGGCACGACTGAGGGACTTCACTTTCACTTTTCACTTGCATGCATTGGAGAAGGAAATGGCAACCCACTCCAGTGTTCTTGCCTGGAGAATCCCAGGGACGGGGGAGCCTGGTGGGCTGCCATCTATGGGGTTGCACAGAGTCGGACACGACTGAAGCGACTTAGCAGCAGCAGCAGCAGCAGCAAAGACCCCAGCAGCTTGGGGAGCCATGGAGAAGAAATATGTGAACACCAGATGGTGGCTCCTGGAGGCTGTGTTTGCAGACACACCATTTACAGAAGGACCCGAAGCAAGTGTCTTGTCCATTCAGTGATTACATTTGGCAGGACATTAAACAACCGAGAAAGCTGCCGAGGCCAGGCTGAACCAAACCGTTGCAAATGGCCTTTGCTCCTAGGGGTTGGCTTGAATTAAAGAACAAACCATCTGAACTGGAATGAGAAAGCGGTGTTGGGACAGACTGTAGACTTTGGACCAACAGGCCAAAGAGCCTGAAGCCTCTCATCAGCAATTCTTTGGGAGGAATGAAATTCATTTATCCTCAGATCAGTTCAGCAAAATTTATAGAGTGCTGCCAATAGGCTATGGGTCCAGAATTGAAAAAGCTAGATTCTTGCCCTCCAGAAATTCCCGGCCCAAGACAACGTAATTACTTCTCTATACAACACTCATCAACACCGAATGTGTTAACCAATCAGTGGACACAATGATATAAGGTTATATATGTGTATATGTGTGTGTGTATGCATAAGGACACTCCCTAAAGAATTTATAAATGTGACATTTTTTAACTTACTTCTTGCTTTTTGTTTTTGTTTTATTTTTTCCTGTTGCTTTTTTTTCTTTTTCAAAACATCATTCACATACCACAGAAGGTACCCATTTTAAGTGTATATCATTCAGTGGCAATTAGCACATTTACAAATGGCAACCCACTCCAGTGTTCTTGCCTGGAGTATCCCAGGGATGGGGAAGTCTGGTGGGCTGCCGTCTATGGGGTCGCACAGAGTTGGACATGACTGAAGCGACTTAGCAGCGGCAGCAGCAGCACATTTACAGACTTGCTCGATCATCACCATCCACTTATTTTAAATAGGCTTCCCTGATGGCTCAGTGGGTAAAGAATCTGCCTACAATGCAGGAGACATAAGAGATGTGGGTTTGACCCCTGGGTCGGGAAGATCCCCTGGAGGAGGAAATGGCAACCCAATGCAGTATTCTTGCATGGAGAAAGAATCCCATGGACAGAGGAGCCTGGAGGCTACAGTCCATGGGGTCACACAGAGCTGTACATGACTGAGTGATTGGGCACACTTGCATGCTGCCCTACAGGACTTTTATTTTAAATAATTTCCATCACCCGGGAAAGAAACCTTATGCCTATTTGTCATCACCCTCCATCCCTTCCTCCAGCTTGAGGCAACCACTAATTTACTTCCTGTCTTTATAGATTTTCCTTTTCTGGACATTTCATATAATGAAATCATATAATGTATGGCCTTTTGTGCCTGTTTTCTTTCACTTAGCTTAATGATCTTGCAGTTCATTCATTAGACACACTCAGAAGCAGCATTTTCCAGCATCTATATATACTTTAATTTCATCCTCTTCCATCACAATTGAAGGGACAATTAGCTGGCCTCCACCTGATGAAGTTAAAAATTGGCTCATTTCAGTCTCGGTGGAGATATGATCCCTTATTAATAGCAGCGCTTTAACTTTTCTGTCTTCAGTCACTTTTTATAAGATCATGAGTAGATTTTAATAAAATGGCTAAATAGTCACCTTGATAAAGACAGTCGATGGTGTTGGAACTGCTAGTGGGTGAGCAGAGGTGCTGGAAAGAGGTAACATGTCTCATGATGTGTGAAAGCGAACGTTTCACAGACAGATTTGACCCAAGGACAGGGATGCACAATGTATGAAAGTGCAGCTTGTTTGTAACTTGGGGGTGTGAGTGTCGGAGACGGCCCGTAAACGTCTCCGTCACTCATCCTCATGATAGTTGGAGCTACCCTTTTCTGATCTGCACCATGTGTCAATACTGTACTAGGCAATTCACGTATATTTTCTCATCTAATCCCCACAA
This sequence comes from Bubalus kerabau, assembly GCF_029407905.1. Taxonomy (NCBI): domain Eukaryota; kingdom Metazoa; phylum Chordata; class Mammalia; order Artiodactyla; family Bovidae; genus Bubalus; species Bubalus kerabau. The sequence goes on from NC_073646.1 coordinate 9,155,764, forward strand.
CCACCAAGAGAGGCTTTTAAATTTTTCATTATTATTCCCATTTTATAACTAGAGAAAATGAGGCTCAGAGATCTTAAAGAAACACATCTAAGATCACGTGGGGAGGAAGGGATAGAACCAGCATTTGGACGCAAGGACTCTGGACTCCACGGATGGTCAGACAACTATGGTGGACCCTTGAGCACAGCAGGTTTGAACTGTGTGGGGCCACTTAAATATGGATTATTTTCAATGGTAGATACCACAGTGCTACACTATCCTTGGCTGGTTGGGTTGAATCCAAGAATGCGGAAATGTAAATATAGAGGAACCGTGTATCAACATAAGGTGTGGCTTCTCTGGGCTTCCCAGGTGGCGCTAGTGGTAACGAACCTGCCTGCCAATGTGGGAGACATAAAAAACATAGGTTCGATCCCTGGATTGGGAAGATATCCTGGAGGAGAGCATGGTGACCCATCCAGTATTCTTTCCTGGAGAATCCCATGGGCACAGGAACCTGGTGGGTTCAAGTCCAAAGGGTCGCACAGAGTCCGACATGGCTGAGCGACTGAGCACGCACAGACACACTGATGTATAAACAGGGCTGGGGGTGGATTTAGAGGAATCAGAGGAAAAGCGTGGATTCAAAGAAAAAAGGTAGGTGGGTGGAGAAGTAACTCTGGGAAGTAGGAAAAGTGTGGGCAGAGCAAAAGGGGAGGTGATTATGGTCTTTTTATCAGAAAGGTATTTAGAGGCTGTGAGTTGCAAAGGCAGGTATCCTGGGACGTGACCTTCCTCTTCTAAGAGTTAGGGACCTTCCTCCCAGTCACTTTATCATTGGTCTTGTTGATGAAAAGGGGAAAGGGATCAATATATTTGCCTTCTAGGACCTCTGACCTCTGCGAGCAAGGATGCGGAGGTCTGCGTTCCAGTAAATGTGGGCTCTAAAATAACTCCTGATCAGTGTCCCACTGAACCAATGATCAGAGTGTTTCCCACAAACTATATGGCCTCAGGCAAATTCCTTAACTTCCCTAGGCCTCAGTTGTTTAGTCTGTAAAATGGGAATACAAAGACCACGTCCACCTGCTCTGAGAGTTATGAGGATGAGATGAGCCCTGATCTCGTCTCTTGTTGGAAACTCAGTGACCAAGATGGCAGCTACTGGCCACGTGCAGCTGTTTAAATTAAAGTTGATTAAAATGAAATACATTTAAAAAGTTAGTCCCTCCGTCACAGAAGCCCTATTTTTTTCTTCTTGTCTTTTTTGTTTTATTTTTTAAAAATTTATCTTATCGAAGTATAGTTGGTTTATAAAGTTGTGTTAACTTCTACTGTTCAGCAAAGTGATTCAGTTATACATATATATGTTCTTTTTCATATTCATTTCAATTATGGTTTATCACAGGGCATTGGATACGGGTCCCTGTACTAGGGAGTAGCACCTTGCTGTTGATCCAGCCTAAACGTACTGGTTTGCCTCCGCTAATCCCAAACTCCCAACCCATCCCGCCCCCACCCACCTCCCTCTTGGCAACCGCAAATCTGTTCTCTATGTCTGTGAGTCTGTTTCATAGGTAAATTCAGCTGTGTCATATTTTAGATTCCACACGTAAGTGGTATCATTATGATATTTTGTCTTTCTGACTTACTCTGCTTAATATGATCATCTGTAAGCCCATCAGAGGAGCCATATTTTAAGTGCTCAATAAACCTCTGTGGCGAATCCCTACAGTCTTGTGAGGTGCAGATACAGAATATTTCCGTCGCTGCAGAAAGTTCTTTTGAATGGCGTTGTTTTAGAAGTTGCCAATGGTACATTCTTTGTGGATCAACAGGTATGCCCTGGGGACTTGTCCAGAGATGAAAATAAAAACGGTTATGGGTCAGAGAGGCAAACAATAACTACCACTCAGCAGAAACACCCGAGTCATCTGAAGAAGGTGGAAGAAAACCCCCAAACCTTTGAAAGTTGGCGAAGTTCCTGGGCAAGCGTGTTGCCACTCTCTGCCGGCGGAAATGCTGCCTCAGAACCTATGACATCCATGTTCCTACCAGATAAATTCATTAGGATGGATGCGATCACAGTGAATACCAAACGAAGTGGCCGTGACGGGACAATCAATCCAAGTGTTACATAAACAGTGCTCAACTGTGGGACCCCTCCCTCTGGCTCCCTTTGCCTGTTTGCAGGCGGCATGGACAGGCAACTCATCTGAGGGGTGGCCACGGAAATGTTAGAGCACCTTTTTGAAAGGGTCATTGCAGAACATTGCCTGGTGGGGGCTTGAAGACATTTGGAAGCAAAAGGGCTCCAGGAATTTGGATCTCGGCCTCTAGATCTGAAGCAAGAAGACTGCGGTTGTCAGAGGCAATTATCACCCCTTGCACTGGCACAGGATTTATCGTTGCAAATGTTCTGGGCATACGTTTCTCTCATTTGATTGCCAATTACCTATGGGGTTGTGGTGAGAGATTGAAATCAGAGAAAACCCTGAAAGCTAAAAGTGTTTGGAGACAATTCATTTTGTTCCCTAGGCTTCAATTCTGAACACATTACCAGGCAGCTGGGACTTTATGAGCAAAGTGTTAGCAGCCTCTCTGAGCCCATTTCCTTATTTATAAAATTCTTACTTCAAAGTGTGGGTGGGGGGACTTCCCTGGCAATCCAATGGTTGAGACTCTGTACTCCCAATGCAGGGGGCACAGGTTTGATCCCTGGTCGGGGAAGATCCCACATACTTCATGGTGTGCCCCCAGCCCCAAAAGTGGAAGTGGGTGGGTTGGAGATAGAATGTACAGACACACGAAAGGTGCTCAGCATGTGGTAACTGAATATTCTTAGCCTCTGGTGGCTATATGAATGGACATTTTCTGAGAACCTACTATGTACCAGGCAAGGGAGTGATAAAAACCAAAATGGATAAGACGTGATTCTTGTCATGTGCAGGAAGCAACAGTGTGTAATTAATCACAGTAACCAGTGATCAGGACACGGATGGATAAAGGTGTTTACAGGGAACCATGGAAACACAGACGCACTTTTCTTCTTGGGAAGGCTTTAGTGGGAGGTGTCGTTTAAGCTGGATGGTGAGAAAGGATTGCTAAGAAGGCTTGGGGAGGGCATTGCAGAGGGATGGGGAAGAGCTTTTGAAAGAGTTCAGAGCTGGGAATGCTCTCTGCTTGCAGAAAACTCAAACAGATCTGGTGGGTTAGGACCAAGGGTATCTATGGGAAGGGCTGAGAGATGAGGATGGAGGACAAGGGCTGCAAATGAGCGTGAGGTGTCTGTCTCAGGCTAAGAAATGTGCTTTCATTGATTATTTTGTTTTTCTAAATTTTATTTATTTATTTTTATTTTTGACTGCCCTATTTTTGACTGCTTTGTGTGGACTTTCTCTAGCTGCAGCGAGCAGGGGCTTCTCATTGTGGTAGCTTCTCTTGTTGAAGAACATGGGCTCCAGGGTGAGGGATCAGTAGTTGTGGTGTATGGGCTTAGTTGTTCTAAGGCATGTGGAATCTTCCTGGACCAGTGATTGAACCTGCATCCCCTGCATTGGCAGGTGGATTCTTAAGCCCTGGACTACCAGGAAAGTCCTCACTGATTATTAATGGAGGATTATATTATGTCTATGAACTCATAGACCAACCACTAATTATTAATGGAGGATTATATTATGTTTATGAACTCATAGACCAACCTAGACAGCATATTAAAAAGCAGAGACATTACTTTGCCAACAAAGGTCCTTCTAGTCAAAGCTATGGTTTTTCCAGTAGTCATGTATGGATGTGAGAGTTGGACTATAAAGAAAGCTGAGTGCCAAAGAATTGATGCTTTTGAACTGTGGTGTTGGAGGACTCTCGAGAGTCCCTTGGACTGCAAGGAGATCCAACCAGTCCATCCTAAAGGAAATAAGTCCTGAACATTCATTGAAAGGACTGATGCTGAAGCTGAAACTCCAATTCTTTGGCCACCTGATGCAAAGAGCTGACTCATTTGAAAAGACCCTGATGCTGGGAAAGATCGAAGGCAGGAGGAGAAGGGGACGACAGAGAATGAGGTGGTTGGGTGGCATCATCGACTCAATGGACATGAGTTTGAGTAAGCTCCGGGAGCTGGTGATGGACAGGGAAGCCTGGTGTGTTGCAGTCCATGGGGTTGCAAAGAGTCAGATACAACTGAGTGACTGAACTGAATTGAATGAACTCAAAAAATTACCTCTCAGATTAGCATCTTTAAATATCAAGAAACCTTTATTGTCTCACAGTTTCTGAGAGTCAGGAATTTGGGAGCAACTCAGCTGAGTGGTTCTAACTTAGGATCTCTAAGGAGGTTTCGGTCAAGGTGTCATCTGAAGGCTTAACTGGGAAGGTAGGACCCACTTCCAAGATGGTGCCCTCACATGGCTGGCAGGTTGGTGTAGGCTGGTGGCTGGAAGGCTCTGTTCTTCATGGATTTTTGCATTAGGGCTGCTTGGGAGTCCTCACAATACGATTTCTGACTTCCCCCAGAGCAAGCGGTCCAAGAGAGACCAAGGCAGAGCGGCAATGTCCTTCATGCCCTAACACTGGAAGTCACACATTCCTGTAATATCCTTTTGATCACCAGCTCAGCCTATCAAGTGTGGGAGGGGACTTTGCCAGTGTGACCCTCAGGAGATGAGAATCACTGGGGCTGTCTACGAGGCTGGCTACCTTTCCAGGTAGATGAGGGATTATATCATTGGTCCCTTTTTAACCAATAGGAGGCCGAGGTTTGAGGCTGAGTGACTGACCCACAGATCATGCAAGGAGATGTGATGTTGGGTGAGCTTGGTACCTTGCTGCCTCCTGAAGTGCTTTCTTCCATTCAAAACCACTCGATTAGGATTTCTGAAGGTGTCACAGAAATAGCAGAGAACTCTGAATTCCTTGTGGGGAGTACTAGGGAAAAGTACACTTAGAGGAGAAACTAAACCCAAGAGAAATTCTTCCACCCAGAACCTATTGTTCAGGTAAAATGACACTGTTAGGTTCGTAAGGAGGCTGGCTGGTGGACCGGTGGTGGTGGTTTAGTTGCTAAGTCGTGTCTGCCTCTTGCAACCCCTGCCTCTTGCAATGGACTGTAGCCTGCCAGACTCCTCTGTCCATAGGATTTCCCAGGCAAGAATACTGGAGAGGGTTGCCATTTCCTTCTCCAGGGGATCTTCTATTGAATTGACCCCAGGAATTGAAGCCAGGTCTCCTCTATTGCAGGTGGTTTCTTTACTGACTGGGCTCCAAGGGGCAGGCAGACTTATTTGTTTATTACAGGTTGTTTTATTAATGTTTGTTTTCAGGAAGTTCCTCATTAAACTGGAAAAATAATTTACTAATCTATCTATGTCTATAGTTATGGAGAGATGGGTGGGTGGGCAGATACATAGATAAGATGCTGGTGTAAGGCTACCAGGGTCTTTTGGGGAAGGACTGGTCTTTATTTTGAGGTTATGTTCTTTCTGAATAATACTTAAAAAGGTTAAAAAACCCAAACCTTAGAGTTGCCCTTGACTTCTCTCTTTACCTCATATCCTATATTTTCAAAATTTCTGGAATTTGGCCACTTCTCACCACCTCTTGGGATATCATCCTGGTCCCGGCCGCCCTCATCTTTGGTCTGGGTTATTACAGTGGGCTCCTCTTTGCACCCATTCACTCTATTCTCCACAAGCTGCCAGAGGGATCATACGGGAACATAAGCAGGCCATGTGATTCCTAGGCTCAAACTCTTCTGATAGCTCTCAACTCAGAGTAAATCCCACATCCTTATAATGATCCAGTGGGCCTCGAAGAGCCCTGTCCCCTGTTTTCTCTCTGACTCCTCCCTCATCCACTCTGGCCTCTGCTGGTCCTCACACTCTCCAGGCCTCTTTCCTCTTCAGCATCTTTGCTGATTCCTCTGCCTGACATGTTCTTAGCCAGACTTCTGCATGACCCACTCTCCTACTTCTTGGTGCTGCCTTCCCTGGACACACAAGCCAAAATCCTCCACCCCCAACTGCGTTTTGTTCCTGGCTGCAAGCCCCAGCTTCTGAAAGCATGTTGAATGTCAGCCCTCAGTAATTATTTGCTGAATAAATGAACAAATGAACAATAAATACCAGTCAAGACCTTTCCATTCATCATCTCATTTAATCCAGGCAAATAGGTCTGATTTATTAGTGTCTTCATTTTATAGGTGGGGCAACAGAGTCCAGGGAGAGTCATTGGTTGGCCTGGTCCGTGGCTGAGCTGAGACTAAAATGGAAGCTTGTCTGGCTCCAAGGCCAGTGTTCACTTTGCCTCTCATTGCCCTGTGTGATGTGGAGCTTCTACCCTCGGACACTGGGGATCCTAGAATGTCAGCTTCAAATCCTAATTTTTCACCAAATGGATTGAGTCATCAGAGAGGTGACATTAAGATGCAGTGGGAAGTATAGAAAGCTATTAATTTTTTCTTTTCTCTTTTTATTCCACAATATTGGGTTTCTTTTGAAAAGTCCTCCTCACTGACCTTTAATAATAGCCTTCTCCCCCACCCCCTGCCCCCACTGCAGTATACCTCCACACATGCTTGCAGAAACCTTGCTGGCTAAGAGTTGTCAGCTCCAGCTGCCTCGGGACTCTCTGGGGGAAGACTGGCTTCTCTTGGTTCTGCTTGGAGGTGAAAGAGCCATTCCAAGTCTCTCTAGACAGTTGCTGCTGCTGCTGCTAAGCCGCTTCAGTCGTGTCTGACTCTGTGCGACCCCATAGATGGCAACCTATCAGGCTCCCCCGTCCCTGGGATTCTCCAGGCAAGAACACTGGAGTGGGTTGCCATTTTCTTCTCCAATGCATGAAAGTGAAAAGTGAAAGTGAAGTCCCTCAGTTGTGTCCGACTCTTAGCGACCCCATGGACTGCAGCCTACCAGGCTCCTCCATCCATGGGATTTTCCAGGCAAAAGTACTGGAGTAGGGTGCCATTGCCTTCTCCGTCTCTAGACAGTAGTGATGACTAAACATAACTGAACTGCTGTTTTCTTCACTTTTCATTTTAAGGAAAAACGTGACCATATTCTAGAAAGAGTTTTGAATGAAGGGGAAAAGACTTTCCTAATTCTGCCAGGTAGCTCAGCAGACATGTTGAATTGTGAGCATCTTCTAAATGATCAGAACCTCTTCCTGTGATAGGACTTGATGAAAATTTTGGTTGAGGTGCATGAGGGAGACAGGAATAAAAGACCACACACACACACACACTCGTTCACAGAACCTGGAACTCACACCTAAGCCATGTAGGAGTCAGGACTGGTCTTACCTGGCAGATGATTCTCCATGAAGAGAGTAGGAAGATGAGCAATTAATAACAGCTTTCATCACGAATCATATTCTTTACCTCATTTAGTCTGGCAAGACAGTTATTACTTAATGCTACCTGCATTTTACAGATGGTCAAGTTGAGTCAGAGCTAAAGAATCCGTCTGCCAAGCAGGAGACTTGGGTTTCATCCCTGGGTCAGGAAGATCCCCTGGAGAAGGAAATGACAATCCACTCCCATATTCTTACCTGAACAATCCCACGGACAGAGGAGCCCAGTGGGGCTACAGTCCATGGGATCACCAAGAGTTGGATGTGACTTAGCACCTAAAACAGCAAACAACAAGCACCACAAAATCAAGTTAATTGCTTTATCCACTCTGTGGCCAAGCTGCATTTCCAAGGTTACCTTGGTGAAGAGAAGACCCCTGTCTGTAAAACTCTTCTTCATGTATAAGTGCCAGCTTCATTATAGGTTTATTCTCTCAGGTTTGTAACCTGGTTCTCAACCTGGGGAGCTCTGACACAATGCTGATGCCCAGGCCCCACCCTCAAGGGTGTTGACATATTTGATGTGCGTGGAGCATCAGAATTAGGGATTCCAGCATGCAGTCAGGGTTGAGATGCATTGGGTTAGGTCTTTGCTGACTTGGAGAAGTCCCCAGCGAGATGCAAATACTTTGTCAACTGCACCCTTCTAAACCATGAGGGGACGGCAGATGTTACACCGTTCACTGAGCTGGAGCAGAGCTCACATGGTGCACACTTTGCTCTGTGTCTCTTCCCAGAGCCCTGATGGGAGGCCCTTTAGGAATGACAGAGACCCCTGTGGCTTAGCATCACTCAGGAGTGATGCTTGATGGTAATGGAAAGAATGTTCTCCTCTTGCTTTTAAGCTTTTTATTAAAAGAAAAAAAAACACACTTTATATTTTCCCAAGTTAGGAAGAAAAGTATAGAAAGGTAGCCCGGAAGGTAAAGAATTCTCCAGGAAACCAAGTAACTAATGTTGGGATGGCAAGGAGAGAGTCAGAACCTGGGGGTTCCAGGGTGGGCACCACACCACATTGGAAAAGATGGAGCAGAGAGTTGTGTCAGGGATCCCCCAAAGACACAGAGAAGGAAAACTCTGCCAGGGCAGGGGCCATCTGTCTTGATTTCACTGTATTTCTAGTTTCTGGGACAGTACCTGCGATACAACAGGTGCTGCATCAATATTTGTTAAATTAATGATGTGTGTGTGCTCAATCGTGTCCGACTCTTCGAGACCCTGTGGACTGTAGCCCACCAGGCTCCTCCATTCATGGGATTCTCCAGGCAAGAATATTGGGGTGGGTTGCCATGTCCTCCTTCAGGGGATCTTCCCAACTTAGGGATTGAACCCACGTCTCCTGTGGCTCCTGCATTGGCAGGTGGATTCATTATCACTGAACCACCTGGGAAACCCCTTAAATTAAATTAAATTAATGATGAATGCATTTAAGAAAACACTATTGCTTTTCAAGAGCTATCATCAGTGGTCTCCAGGACTTTCCTTCTTGATTCTTCTGGATATAAAGATAAGGATGATCCAGAACTGAAGTATATTAATAGCTCTATGGCTAGAAGGTTCTAGAAAGACTGGAAATACATAACCTCAGGGCATCACTGTGGGCCAGGAACATGATGAGGCATGGAGATGCCAGAGACGGGAACCCACACACGCGTAACTCAGCTTTGCTCTGAGCATGCCTTCTGGAAAAGATGAGATGAGATTCTCCAGGGGCTACATACTGGAGGGCCATGCAGAGAATGTAGTTCCTCAGCTATTTTGTTTGGATCACCAGTTTATTAATGATATTTTAAATTTGTTACCAACACTTGAAAATTGGGAGATTTGGGGCTTCCCTGGTGGTCCAGTGTTTAAGAATCCGCCTGCCAATGCAGAGGACATGGGTTCAATCCCTGGTCTGGGAAGATTGCACATGTCGTGGAATATCTAAGTGCATGAGCTACAACTCCTGAAGCACAAGTGCCTAGAGCCCATGCTCTGGAACAAGAGAAACCCTCTTGCACCGTAAGAGTAAAACTAGTAAAACTAGTAAAAACTCTCTAGCACCGCAGCTAGAGAGTACTCTCATTGCTTGCCACAATGAGAAAAAGCTCATGTGCAGCCATGAAGACATAGTGCAGCCAAAGATACAGAAATAAACAGATAAATGAAAATCGGGAGATTTCCTTAAGAAGTCTAGATTTCTGGTTTCTCTGGAAAATTCAGAAGCTCTAGTAACTCTGGGTCAGAATTCCCACTAGCAGGAATTATTGACTAGCTGCTGACCCTCTAGACAGATGGGCTAGGCCCCCCTTACTTTGCCTTTACATCTGCCCGGGGGCTCTGCCAAGTGTTATGACCAACCTTGGCCCCTGTAGGCATTTGAGTTTGATACTCTCTGTGTTGTTCCTTTGCTTCTGACTTCCAGCAACATATTCCAGGCTGTTTTTCTCACTGGGCGTTTGGCACCTCGGCCAGCCTGCTTCTCAGCATCTCCAGGTGATTGCTTCACACACAACCCAGGCTATATCTGATGTGGCTCATCTGCCTGTTGTGGCAGGCACTGCTGGTTTTTGTTTTTGCCCAACAAACATTTCCTCCCCGGCTTTGTTCTTCTGAAGGAAAAGGCAGTGTGTTCAGCCTTGGAGGATGAATCACAGTTGGTCTAGGTTATCTGTGGTAATTCCAATTCATTTCCCAAACCGCCTGGGTTTTGTCGTGGACACGTGACCCAGTTCTGGCCAATGACATCTAAGGAGTAGCTCTACTGGGAGTTTCTGGCAAAGCGTTTTCTCCCTCATAAAAGAAGAATTCCTTCTTTTTGGAAAACTGCCATGTGAAGATGTGCTACTTTGAGTTGTGGCAGCCATTTTGTGACCATGAGGCAAGACCTCATTCTCTCACTGAGAATAACAGAAGACAGGAAAATCCAGGGACCCTCATGATATCACTGAGCTGCTGCTAGTTTTCTTTACTATGAGTGTATTTTGCAAGCCACAAATGCACTTATGTTGCAAGATGTGTTGGTATTTTAAAAACAATTAATTGAAGTTGAACACATTTCTAAACCATATCTCTCTCTCACCAGGTGGATAGTAAGCTCCAAAAATGCAGGATTGCATCTGTTTGTTCTCTAGTGTATATATATATATATATATATATATATATATATACACACACATACATACATACATATATATACAAGGCTTAGCATGGTGTCTGGCACATAGCTGCTGCTGCTGCTAAGTCACTTCAGTCGTGTTCGACTCTGTGCAACTCCATAGATGGCAGCCCACCAGGCTCCCCCATCCCTGGGATTCTCCAGGCAAGAACACTGGAGTGGGTTGCCATTTCCTTCTCCAATGCATGAAAGGGAAAAGTGAAGTCTCTCAGTCGTTCAGTCGCGTCCGATTCTTAGCGACCCCATGGACTGCAGCCTACCAGGCTCCTCTGCCCATGGGATTTTCCAGGCAAGAGTACTGGAGTGGGGTGCCATTGCCTTCTCTGGGCACATAGTTAGCACTCTATAAAATATTTATTGAATGGACTAATAAATGCATTTCAGACATTTCAAACTGTGAAATAGTTTCATTACTATTCAAAGTATGAAGAAGGCAGAAACACCTAATTTATATGCTCCGGTCCAAGTAAATAATATATTTAAACAAAAATCAGGTAGTAATTTCAGAGTAGTAAAGGTGAGATGAATATATTTGACCTCATTTTACAGGTGAGAGTTCTGGAGCTTAGAGGGGAGAAATCCCTTGCCTATATTCCCAGGGATAGTCACAGATGGGAAATAGTGGAGTGTGGGTGGTTTGAGTCCAAAATCCATACTCTGTGGCCTCTGGTCCATGTGCTAAGCTCTATCACCTGCCGTCCTCAAGGGAGGGTGTAACGTCTGCAGCAAACAAGATAACACTGACAGGCTTTGCGTTGCAAAATACAACAGATGACAGAACTACCCAGCAGAATTTGGTTCTCTCGAGCCCTGATTCATAGATGCTATTTTGGTGTCATGTATGAGTAGAGCCACCAAAACTGGCCTCATGGAACCTGACAGTTCGAAGGAAAGCTTGGTATCCATCCCTTTTAGCTCCCTGCTTATGAACCCATGTGGCGGCAGTGAGAGCATGGACCTTGGAGACCAGCAGGCCTGATTTCTAGCTCCAGCTCTGCCCCTCGCAAGCTGTATGACCTTGGGTGTACAAAGTCAGCCTTTTGAGACTCGGCTTCATCCCCTACAAAAGGCAGTGTGTGTATAGTGAGACAGCACATGGGAAATACTCTCTTTGCACGGTACCCAGCACATAGGAGGCACTCTACAAACTGCCTGTTTCTGCCTGTTCCCCTGTTCCCCTCTTCTACCTCAGTGCTGAGGTCAACTGTAAGTCAAGCTTTATGCTTCTAGAAGTTATTTCATTTTTTTTTTTTTTTGGTATGAGGGCAATGTGAAAGGGATGTGGAAAATTTTATTGAAGATTTCATAACCCTTATTTCTGGGTTCTGAGCCAGAGAAGTAAACCTTAGTTCATCTCATTGTGAAAGGGAACTAGTAGCAACTGCTACCAAATGCACAGTCAGGCTGAGAGATGTTATGGCTTAAGTGCTGCAGAATATTTTCTTATCTGCAGATGAATGACATTTAAATAGAAACTCATGTTCAGTTATTTCATTACCTGAAATATGCCCCCAAACAACATGCCTCAGTAATTACTGTACACTTTTCTTAAATACCGTGTTTACTGATTATCTTATAACCGGATGATACACATACGTTAATTTTATATTTATGGATAAGTGCTCTTTCCTGACAACTTGAACATCTAAATTAGGCAGCGCAAAATCAGATAATTGCAGAGAAACATTTGTCGTCTGGCATATGAGATCTCCAGGTAAATAGCATAATTATGTGCTGTCTGTTTGGAATCAATTGAAGGTGGGCGTCTGGATGTTGATCAGTTACCCTTCCATCATCTTCTCACTTCTAAAAGTGAATTTCCAAGTTACTTTAAAGAAAATCTTCTAGCTTTGACAACTCTCATCAAATGTCCATGCCCTTGCTGTCATGACTTGATGTTCTTGGAGACTGTGGGTACAGATAAGCATGTTTAAGTAAAGTAGCTACTGGAAAAAAAAAAAAAATCTGGCAGGGTTTTGCATCTCTCTCCTTCTGATAACAGATCTGGCCAATGAGATTGGCATATGGCTCAGGTCTGGCTGATCATTGAACTCTATACCTCAGGCATCAGTAATTGGCTCAGTGAGTGATCATGTGACCATAGGAGAGCCAATGGGCACTCGTCCCTGGAACTGATGCTGAAGGAAAGACAGTCTTGTTTTTGGCTGGAAATATAAAGGAGTATGTAAGTTGTAGGTGCTGGCAGCTGTCATTTTTTTCCTGTCCTGTAGAGAAGACCCATACTGTAGTGGAAGATAATGAAGTCAAGGAGAGAAAAGGGAGGTGAGAAGTTGATGAAGGCAGGGGAGAGAGAGAGAGAGACAGCGAAATGCCTTGCAGCGTCAAGGTCCAGCCCCATTACCTTCCTCCAGTGTACAGGTAGACTGGGTTCTGAACAAAAGCACTTTAGCTTAACAGTCAGAAAAGGGCAGGATTCTTTGAGGCAGGCCCTTCTGTGTGATTATAATAACAAAAGCAATGAAAAGCAAGTCAAAGAAACAATTCCAATGTAGAGTCAAAATTGACTTTCCCCTGCAATAGGTGCAAGAATCTCCGTGGGTTAAGCAGGGAGGACATGTTTCCAGGATAGATTCTTTGCTCCTGGGAAGAACTGGAAAGACTTTATTTCCTAGATCTAACTCCTTTTGAGGTGAAAAAAGTGTGTGTGGTTTTTTTTAAAGTACAGTTCTTAAGGATTGGATGAGATGGAAGTAGCTCTGGTGGTAGGGATGGGGTTGGGGTCCCTGGATGAGAGAGGGCATGGGATTTGAGGGCGGTTCTGTGGGTGGTGAAGTCGGTGACCCTCTCAGGATGCCTGTGCAAGGGTGGAAGCTGAGAGCGGTGGTGCAAGCCTTTGTGGCTGGACCAGTGGTCAGTGAGAGGGGATCTCTGGCCGAGGCTACTTTGAGCCTAATTAGGCATCAACAGCCAGAGATTGCTGAAAACTGGGTTCAACAGGTGTCACAAAACAGAAAAATTGGCACTGATTCTAGGACCCCATCCATCTCAGGTCCACATCTCTCTTCCATTCTCCGGGCATCGAGAAACCTGGAGGATTTCACAGAGAGGAGGGACAGCAAAACCCAACCGAGACTTCATTTGTCACTACCTCGGCAGATGGAACTCAGAGTCTGATCTGATTTGATTTGGAAAAAATAAATTTTTTGTGACCGCTTTGCCCCCGAGGGTTGCAGGGCCTTTTCGAACCTGATTTTGACATTATTTCCTGTCTGCCGAGCATCCTGATAACCCGCTGGCCAGGAGAGTTAGAAAGGGCATCCCTGCTTTGCTTTTTCAGCAGAAGTGCTAGGGAGGGTGGAGGGATGTGTTAAGGAGATTCATCGGAGGGAACTCGTGAACCTTGGAACCAGCATTTATTGGAAGACAGAAGGAAAGGAATGGATTCAGTGAAAGGATGGAATCCTTTGAAGGGGTTTTGAAGCTGGGGTCTAGGACCCCAAGCACCAAGTCTTCTTCCTGGCTGAGTGGCCTGGGGCAAATTATACCACGTCTCTGAGCCTCTGCTTTCTTTTGTGCAGAAAAGGTATAATAAAATCCACTGTGGTGGATCAGGTTCCCAGGAAACAGACTGAGGTGGAGATTTGTCTGGAGGTTTAGAGGGGAGAGTTCTAGGGCTCAACACTTGTTGGAAGGTAAAGGAGCAGGATTTGGCAGTAGGAAGAGGAGAATTGGTAGGGCTGCAAAAGAGACCTCAGCCAATTACCATATCATTGTACCTGAGCAGGACCCTGTGGGGCCTTTCTGGTGCAGAGCCCTCCCCCATATCCTCTGCTTTATCTCTTCTCTGAAGTACTGGATAATAGTATCAGATGCTTATTTCCTGAGGGATCTTCCTGACCCACGGATTGAAACCAAGTCTCCTGTGTCTCCTGCATTGGTGGGTGGATTCTTTATTACCACTGAGCCACCTGGGAAGCCCCTACATATGTTAAAGGCACTAGCAAATGGAATAAATTAACTACTTGATGGTCATGTAGCCCCCAGACCTGCTGGTGCCAGAAAAGTGAAAATGAAAGTCACTGAGTCATGTCCAACTCTTTGTGATACCATGGAATAGTCCATGGAGTTCTCCAGGCCAGAATACTGGCATGGGTAGCTGTTCCCTTCTCCAGGGGATCGTCCCAACCCAGGGATTGAACCCACATCTCCGGCATTGCAGGCGGATTCTTTACCAGCTGAGCAACCAGGGAAGCCCTAAGGAATCCTTAGGATTGCTGGTACCTAAGGATTGCTAATGTTGATGCCCGTGACACTGCCCTGTTTCCTCCCCGTCAGCCAATCAGAGAATTGTGCATGAGTTGATTGCATACCCGGATGCCCCTCCTTCAACTGGTCTTAAAAAATGCTTTGCTGAAAAACCTTTTGGGGAGTTCAGGTTTTTTGAGCACAACCCACCCATTCCCTGGGCTTCCCTGGTGACTCTGTCTGTAAAGAATCTGCCTGCAATGCAGGAGACATGGGTTCAATCCCTGGGTTGGAAAGATGCCCTGGAGAAGGGAACGGCAACCCATTCAATTCTCCAATATTCTTGCCTGGTGAGTCCCCATGGACAGAGGAGCCTGGTGGGCTATAGTCCCTGCGGATGCAATCAGTCGGACACGACTGACTGACTAACACCATTCTGACACACACATGTCACATATCAGCCTCTCAATGAACGGTCTTTGACAATATTGTCATAGTTGTTATAATTCTTCTGATATCAAGAACATTTGAGGAGAAGCTAATGGATAAAAAGAGACGAGTAAGTTCCCAGCAGCCTTGAGGTCTGGGAAATTCAGGGGAAAGGCTTATCCTCCAGGAGTTCAGTGGCCTTTGCAGAGCCTCTAAGCGTGGAGGAGCTGACTGTAGACGTGAGTCCTGAAAAAGCCTCCAAGTCTGCAAACAAAGCAACGTCTTGCCTTTGAAGGTGGAAAGCGGGAACAAGCAGAGGTCTGAACAAAGCTGTTTTGCATATGAACCAGCCCTGGTTTATGGTTCTCTGGAGCCAAGAACATTCAGGCAACCAACCAGCTTGTGCTGTTTTGTTTTCCTTGTGGCAATTAGATTCTGCCTCCTCACTAGGCCGGGTGCTGCCTGAGACTTGATTATTTTCAGGAACAAGGGCCTGTGCTGAACCCTTTGAACGTGTACATGACATCGAGGCCTCTGCTCAGGCTTTGTCTCTTTCTGGAAGAAGTGCTGGGTCAGCAGGAGAGGCTGCTGGAGCCTCAGGTACTGCAGGGAAGTCTACTAAAGCCACCAGGGGTTTGTTCCCAAAGTGACCGCCTTTCCCCCTTCTCCTGGGAACTCCGAGGATCCTGGTTGAGAAGACCACTTGTCATCATGGAGATGTGAAGGTTGACACTGAGCTCCATGAGGACATATCTTATGGGTTTGGTTTGTCCTTATTTTCCTTATGGGGCTTGGTACCTAGGAGGAGCTCGGTGAATATTTATTGGATGAATGAACAAGCAAACGAATGAATGAATGATTCTCCAGAAGATACTGGAAGGTCCAACCTCACCCTCCAGATCTTTGTGTCCCAGGAAAGTGAGTGTGTTGCCAGGAAATGTGACTGTCCATGGACCATCTCCAGGTGCTCCCCTCCCCTGAACCCTGGGCCCCTTGGGGGTTGTGTGTGTTCTCTAGTCTCCCAGGTATGAGATTCTATAGTGATGGAGAGGCAGAGCCTTCACACATGCCAGGCCCTTGCCTGGTCACCTTCTTCTTCCTCACTCGCCCCTCTTCACTTTGATGAGTACTGATCATCCCTGGGATTTTTTTTTTTTACAATGCCGCAGTTAGGGCGATTGCTTGAAAGTGCTCATCAGATCACATGTAGTCTCAGTTTCCCCATTAGTTGCTCCCCACTGTCCTCGGGGTAAACTCTGAAGCTCCATCAACGCTCTCCTAGGCTTTGTTTCCCCTTCAACATCATCTCAGGCTGTGGTCTCCCTGGACCACGTGTGATAGATGCTGGCTCAGGGAACACTCGGGACAGTAGCTCAGATCACAGGTACCTCCTGGGAGCTGCAAGAGCCAGACCACAGATGTTGCCACCAGACCTATTGGAGCAGATGTTGCAGGGGCCCTGCATGCACCCCTCGGCCTCGGCTGGGGTTTCAGCTCCTCTGCATCCTGATGGTTTCCTCTGGCTCCCTGGGGTGCACTCTGTCCACCCTCTGGGGCATCCTTGGCCTGTGCCTTGTGTAGGCAAATGTGCTAGAGAGTTTTAACACCCCAGGAGCAATCCTAAACAGGTGAAGGATGGCAGTTGTATATTCATAATCAAAGGATGAGAAGTTAACTGAGCGTAACAGACAGGGCTCAGCCCACCTATGTGGCACGTGAGGAGCAAAGCTTCAAGAACCCCAGAGGTTCTGAGGATGGTCTTGCATGGCTCCCAGGCCCCCAGGCGACTGACATTGCTTGGAGCCTCTTTACCAAGAGCACTGGGAGGTCAGTTCCGAATCAGAGGCAGGAAGGAGTGGAGATGAATGTCGGGGTGTGAGCCTGGCTCTGTTGTGTGATCTGGGGCAAGTTGCTTCTTTCACCTGGGTTTTCTTCTCTAGGGGAACTATTAATTCGTTTAGATGATTAACTATCTGAACGGGACACAGGGAGCGTGAAGGGGACACTGTTCGATTATGTGGGAAGCGGGCCGTGAGGTCCCCTTACTCATTGCTAAGGGAGGCGATACCAACAGTGTTAGAGGGGATCCACGGTAAGACGTACGCTCCTATTTTATTCCTTGCAATACTCCTATAGACTGATGCTGTCATTACCCTGTTGACAGATGAGTAAGCTTGGCACTGAGGGAGGCTCAGTGAAGGACTCAAGGTCTAGAACTTGCTCGCATCCCTGTTTGTGTTCGGTGCTCTTGACGGTGATGCTATGAAGACGGGGGAGGCCCGTCCTGCTGGCGCTGCTAGGTTTCCAAGTTCTGTGCGGCATGTCCCTGAGCGCCGGCTGCCTGCCGGTCTCTCCCCCCGGTTGTCCCATGAGGTCCAGGCACTGACCTTATCCTCACCTGCAGATCTTACCTTGAACCAGTGCCTTCTCCTGCTTCAGATTCTGAAATGACCTCCCAGTGGTTTTGGTAAAGAGGCCCCAGCAAAGCTCTGTGTGATGCCATTCAGTCACCTACGAGCCCTCCAGGACCATTCTCAGAACCCTTAGGAATCTGGACGTTCCATTTCTCACAAACCGCTGGCTTGCGGACAGGCTGAGTTGTGCCTACACTATGCTCAGTCATTTGTGTGCATGTTAGTAGCGCAGTTGTGTCCAACTCTTTGTGACCGCATGGACTATAGCCCACCAGGCTCCTCTGTCCATGAGATTCTCCAGGCAAGAATACTGAAGTGGGTTGCCATTCCCTTCATCCAGGGGATCTTCCCGACCCAGGGATCGAACCTGCATCTCTTATGTCGCGTGCATTGGCAGGCAAGTTCAGGAAAGGCAACCCACTCCAGTGTTCTTGCCTGGAGAATCCCAGGGGCTGGGGAGCCTGGTGGGCTGCTGTCTATGGGGTCGCACAGAGTCAGACACGGCTGAAGTGACTTAGCAGCAGCAGCACCACCTGGGAAGCCCAGTTAATGGTGGCCCTTTAATTATGAATGTAAAATGGAGCCTCTTTCATTTTTCAAGGCCATAAAACTATTCATTTAAAGTCACTCCTGCTCAGCCCATACTCATAGATAAACATAAATAAATCATACCTCTTTCCCATGAATTATGCATTAAATACACATCTGTAAAATGTCCCCATCCATAGGAGGACTTCGAATCTATGGGATTTTAATTGGACACCAAATCAATTTTCATATCTGTTGATGGAATTTAAAAAATACTCCTAGCTTTATTTCAAATGTCAGTCCTTGTTACATGATACAAAAGTAAAACCTTTTTCTCAAAGCCCTGTCATTTGGATCTCCACTGCTTGCGTTCACTTTCCCTAATTCAAAACTCAGCTCAGGTACCTGGCGATGAAGAGATTAAGATGATTCTCTGCCAGCCAGGCAGCAGAGAGTTCAGATAACACTGGAGACTAAGAGGTAGAAAAACGGTCGACAACGGAGGAAATATGCATGCCTGGCATGAGCCAAGAAGCTCTGGTGAAGGCGTCGAGGATGCAAAGGCAAGAAAGGAAGAAGGGGAAGTAGAGATGGAGAGAGGGTGCATGGTGGTGGGGGGACATTATCTCCTCTCTGCCAAGTGCTTCTTTAAAAAATTAATTTAATTTATTTATTTTTGCCACACTGGGTGGGTCTTCATTGCTGCACAAGGGTTTTCTCTAGTTGTGGCAATCAAGCGGGGACTGCTCTCTAGTTGGGATGTGGGAGCTTCTCATTACGGGAGCTTCTTGTTGCGGTGGCTTCTCTTGCTGCAGAGCACAGGCTGTGGCATGCGCAGGCTTCTATAGTTGAGGTGTGTGGGCTCAGTAGTTGTGGCACACAGGTGTACTTGACCCAAGGCACGTGGAATCTTCCCAGATCAGGAACTGAACCCGTGTCCCCTGCATTGATAGGCAAGTTCTTAACCACTGGACCACCAGGGAAGTCCTTTGCTAAGTTCTTTAACTCCAACAGGTGATTTAGGTCAATCTCCCATTTTATGAGATATGGACTCCATTCTGCTGGTGAGAAAACTGAGATCTAGGAAGGTCATGGGATTTTTTCCCCCCCCAATTTTGTATGGAACACGTTATTGACCAGAGACATATTAATTTGTCTTTTGTTACCTGAACATTATTGACGGGAGATGTATCAATATCTCTTGCATAACAAATCACTGGGCATAGGCGTTAGTTTTTGCAAAAATCTCCTGGTCAATAATGAGCTAATAAATAGACTCATAAGGTATTTGTCTTTCTGTGCCTGGCTTATTTCACCTAGCATTATGGCTTCGAGATTTGTCCACGCTGTAACGTGCGTCAGAATTTCCTTCTTTTCTGAGGCTTACTAATATTCCATTTTATGTACATGCCATGTTTTGTTTATCCACTGTTCTGTCACTGGACACTAGGGTTGCTTGCATCTTTTGGCTCTTGTGAACAATGCTTCTATGGGTGTACAAGTATCTCTGATATAGTGTTTTCAATTCTTTGGGATGTGTACTCAGACATGGAATTGCTATATCATATGGTAGTTCTGTTTTCATTTTATTTAAAAGAACTCTACTGTTTTCCATAGAGGTTGAACGTTTTATAATCCCATCAATAGGGTCATAGGATTTTTTTTAAGGTTATGCTATGCTGTGTTTGCTCAGTCATGTCTGACTCTTTTGTGACCCCCAGGACTGTAGCTTACCAGGCTCCTCTGTCCATGGAATTCTCCAGGCAAGAATACTGGAGTGTTTTGCCACTCCCTTCTCCAGGGGATCTTCCCAACCCAGGGATTGAGCCTGGATCTCCTGCATTGTAGGCAGATTCTTTATCATGTGAGCCACCAGGGAAGCCCAGGGAATCAGACTGGTGTCCTTATAAGAGGAGGAAATTTGGATACGCTAGACAGCAGGGCTGTGTGCACACAAAGAAAAGACCTTGTGAGGTCACAATAAGAAGGTGACCATTTGCAAGCCAAGGAGAGAAACCTCACCCAGCTGGGAATCCCAGGGACGGGGGAGCCTGGTGAGCTGCCATCTGTGGGGTCGCACAGAGTCGGACATGACTGAAGCACCTTAGCAGCAGCAGCAGCAGAGTCAAACTTGGGTTGATCTGATAGCAAAATTCATGTGCTTAACTACTAACCAAATTCATGACTTAGAGTCAATAGTTAATGAAAACAGTAGCAATACATACTGTCTGTGGATTGCTTGCCATGTGCTGGGCATTGTGCTGAGTTGCTTACTCCCATTTTCTCATTTAATCCTCTCAACAATCTGTGCGTAAATGTAATCACACCTTCCTTCTACAGGTAAGGAAACAGGCACAGAAGGTTTGGCGATCTGATCCGAGTTCCATAGGTGATAAGGAGGGGGCAGTGCTACATTGATCATCACTGAACATCTTCCACAGGCGCCTTCTGTGCTCAGATTCCTTTTTGTGTTTTAGCAACAGAACCCTTTCCCAAGCAGGTCCAGAGAGGCAGAGAAGATTATCTGCAGGTCCACACAGCTGGTGGGTGGCCGAGTTGTGACGTTAGCCCCCTCAGACCTCAAGCCTTTCTACTGGTCCTTTCTGTGCTCCATTCACTCCACTTATACTTTTCCCAGTGTTGCAGCTAGCCCCGCGTGGCCTCGAGAACTTCTTCAGCCTCAAAGGTGGAGCCATGTAGTGACTGACCAACAGTGGGGCATTCACAGAGAAACCGTCTTAGAACGGCTCCAGTGCTTATTTCCTCATTATTTTGATTCTGAGCTTCTGCAAATTGAGGACTCAGCAGCACAAGGATTAGGCAATTTTCTTGCCTCCCATAATGTACTTTCTCTGAATTGGTTCTTTTGAGACAATTATTTGAGGCCGTCAGATTGCTCCCGCAGGCAAGCTGAGGAAGTCACATCTTCATATTCCCACACATCTTAGGGTTCCTTTCATCTCAAACTTGGATTCACAACCGCAGGAAGGGAAAGGCAGCATCCTCCTCCCCCTCCAAGAAACCTACTCAGATCCAATCAAGGATCCTCGATGCAAATCATCTATGTCCAAACACAAACCAAGCCCCTCTGCTATCTCCTCTGTTATCCTCTTAAATCCTTATGCTGACCTCCTGAGAAGGATCCTATTATTTCCAATTCTCAATTGAAGAAACTGAGGATCCTTTAGAGAGGAAATAAAAATTTTCCAGGTAACAGCCAGTCCCTAGCCTTTGCCATCTTTCACTCATGTCTCTTCTCTTTGAATTTTCAGAATATAAATTGCCTCTCTCTTCATTTGGTGCTTACTAAGATGTAGGCTTATCTTTTATTTAACCGCTTTGGAGAGGCAGCAGAGTATAGAGGTTAAAAGGATAAGCTTTTGAATCAGAGATATGTGGGTTTGATTGCTGGCTCTGCCTCTTACTCGCTAAAGAACCCACGAGCTATTTAACCTCTCCGAGCCTGTTTCCTTTTCTGTAAAATGGGGATAAATAGAGTACTTAACTCATTGAGTTCTTTGTGGGCGAATAATATATTTAAAGTGGCTGGAACAGTTCCCGCACATTGCAGGTGCTTAAGAGAGCTTAGTTGACCTTGTCATTTAGGTCATTATTGTTAATTTGTGTGGACACCGTTATGAAAAGTGCTGGGAAGAGAGCCAAACATCCAGGTGTCAGTTATAAAGTGTGCAAATTCCTGCAAATGTGCACACCGCTTGCGTCCTTTAGCGATTGAGTCTCGGTTCTTAATTTAAATTCTGTCCGATGGGGATACTGAGTTTGGCTGTGTTTGCTTGAAAGAAGCCTTGTGGGGGCTCAGATGGCACTACGTACCTCAGCCAGTGCATGGCAGCCCAAAGATGTTGAGTGATTGACAAGATAACTTTACATGAATGGTTTTTAAAAGCCCCCCAGTGCATATGTGTAAAGGACTCATGGATCAATTCAACCCAGGGAAAGAAGGTAGATTAGAGGAAATCATAAGGAAGAAAGAAAATAAAGGAAGGAGGGAAGAGAAGAGGTACTATGTTCTTAGGCACCATGGTGGTCGTGGCTAAGGGGGGCGGGTCTGCAGTCAGATGGTTGGCTAGAATCCCTACTTAGCCATTTTCCGTCTGTGTCCTTGGATAGATTACATAATCTTGTTGGGACTTGATTTTCTCAACTCTAAAAGCACATCTGTATCATAGGGTTGTTGTAAGAATTAATATGAATTAATAAGACAACAAAGTGTGAATGTTTAGCATACAGCCTACTCTGGTACTCTTGCCTGGAAAATCCCATGGACAGAGGGGCCTGGTGGGTTGCAGTTCATGGGGTCACTATGAGTCGGACACGACTGAGCGACTTCCCTTTCACTTTTCACTTTCATGCATTGGAGAAGGAAATGGCAACCCACTCCAGTGTTCTTGCCTGGAGAATCCGAAGGACGGGGGAGCCTGGTGGGCTACCGTCTATGGGGTTGCACAGAGTCAAACACGACTGAAGCGACTTAGCAGCAGCAGCACATAATGGTCACTTAATATTATATTATTGTCACTGTTATGGATACTGGGTTTCCAAGGTGGCTCAGTGATAAAGAATCTGCCTGCAATGCAGCAGGCGCCGGTTCGATCCCTGGGTCAGGAAAATCCCCTGGAGAAGAGAATGGCAACCCTCTCCAGTACTCTTGCCTGGAGAATCCCATGGACAGAGGAACCTGGTAGGCTGCAGTCCATGTGGTTGCAAAGAGTCAGACATGACTTAATGACAACACCAACATTATGGATACTGAAAACTGTCCTGGGGGAAGTACTTAGGAAACTAGTATTTATTAAGGAGTGACTCTTCACTCATATTTTATCTAACCTGTACAGGAACCCAAGAGGGAGATGCCAGAATTATGCTGCTGTGTTTACAAATGAGTATCTGAGGCTCTGAAAAGTGAAGTAACTAATCCAAGGATGGACAGCTGGGAGGTGGTGGAGCCTCGGTTTGATCCCAGGTCTGTCTGAATGCAGAGAGCTTGGCCCTGTAAGTCAAGGCAAGGACAGGGGCTTCGGCAACTGGAGAGGAAGGAAAGGAGGCGGAGAGGGAGACCAGAAGAGCTTCAGAGCATCGCACGCAAAGGCACTGCTGGGGCTGGTCCCATGTCACCATGGAGAGGGCTCCAATTTCTCTGAGAAGCTGCCAGATCTCTGATATTTAAAACGCTTTCCTCTCTTTCAGAGTCTATCAAGACTTTTCCAGTTTCGTAAACTTTGGAGGTCTCCCGCAAATTCTTAAGAGCACTGTATGAGAAGGAAGTATCTGACTTTCAAGCCTCGGTTGAGATTATAGAGACATGGTGGTCCTTGCAGGGTGGTCCTTGAAGAGAGGTCTTCCTTCGTGGACCACCTGCTCAGTTGCTCACCTGCATCCCACCACACACCTGGCTTTGCTGCCAGCTTTCTCCCCCTGCTTGCTCTGTGGCCTTATTCATCACTGTCATCATCCTGACATCTCTGTGTAAAGACTGGGGACAAGCAGAAGGTCACATGGTTTATGTGTCTTTCCTTTGGCAACCTCTCCATCAGTGGATCCCTTCAGGGAGTTCTGACAGCACTGGGAGCTGCCTTTGGAGTCCCCTCAAAACTATGGTTTTTCTGGTAGTCATGTATGGATGTCAGAGTTGGACCATAAAGAAGGCTGAGCGCCGAAGAATTGACACTTTTGGACCGTGGTGTTGGAGAAGACTCTTGAGAGTCCCTTGGGCTGCAAGGAGATCCATCCAGTCCATCCTAAAGGAAATCAACCCTGAATATTCATTGGAAGGACTAATGCTGAAGCTCCAAACCTTTGGCTGCCTGATATGAAGAATGGACTCAATGGAAAAGATCCTGATGCTGGAAAAGATTGGGGGCAGGAGAAGGGGGCAACAGAGGATGAGATGGTTGCATGGCATCACTGACTCAATGGACGTGAATCTGAGAAAACTCTGGGAGATAGTGAAAGACAGGGGAGCCTGGTATGCTGTAGTCCATGGGGTTGTAAAGAGTTGGACACAACTTAGTGACTGAACAACAAAAAGCTAGTCATTTAGATTCTTTGCCACTGATGTTAAATACTGATCATTACAATGACTGAGGATCACGTGGTCTGGTGCTGTAACATTATGAGAGGTTTACAGAAATGGTTTTTGGGGATGCACGTTTGAAAGACACATATGAAAAGAAAAGGAAGATGTTTCTCCATTTTCATTCAGAAGTTTACACACAAAACATCCCTGCATCAAAAAATCTAAAAAAGGAATTAAGGCCTCTGTGTTCACTTCCAAGAGGAGACTGTCAGGAGCCTTGCTCAGAAAGGGCTCAGAAAGTCGAGTTTCTTTTTTTAAATGTTTATTAGAGGATAGTTGATTTGCAATGTTGTTTTATTTTCTACTGTACACCAAAGTGAATCAGTTGTACGTACACATGTATCTGCTCTTTTTTAAGTTCTTTTCCCACATAGGTCATTACAGAGTATTGAGTAGAGTTTCCTATGGTAAATAGCAGGTCCTTATTAGTTATTTATTTTATATCTAGCAGTGTGTATATGTCAATTCCAATCTCCCAGTTTATCCTTCCTCCCCTTTCCCCTGGTAACCATGGTGGTTAAGTCGCTAAGTCATGCCCGACTCTTGTGACCCCATGGACTGTAGCCTGCCAGGCTCCTCTGCCCATGGGATTTTCTAGGCAAGAATACTGGAGTGGGTTGCCATTTCCTTCTCCAGAAATCTTCTCCACCCAGGAATCAAACCTGGGCTGCAGATTCTTGCATCGCAGGCAGATTCTTTACCAATTGAGCTATGAGAGAAGCCCAGCAGAAAGTATAAACTCTATCTCACTGCCTCTGTGCAGTGTGTCATTTAGGGAAGAAGGTCTTAAGCACTGTGTATCTGGCATCTTCTTGGATCAGGTATTTGGTCTACTTGAGTCTTCACAATGCTCCATGTAAGGAGGGTATTATGTTGTTGTTGTTTAATTGCAAAGTCATGTCTCTTTTGTGACCCCATGGACTCCAGCCAGCTAGGCTCCTCTATCCATAAGATTCTCTAGGCAAGAATACTGGAGTGGGTTGCCATGCCCTCCTTTGGGGGATCTTCCCGATCCAGGGATCAAACCCACATCTCTTGTGTCTCCTACATTGCAGATGGATTTTTTTTTTTACCTCTGAGCTACCGAGAAAGCCCTAAATGAAAAGCAAAGCTTATTAAATGCTTAGAAAACTGCCTGAACCCTGGAAGCATTAAATATGCAATTGGGATTATATTCCTGGTCCTCTAGGTCTTGGCGGAGAAGGAGCGCTGACTGCCTCCACTGATTCAGGCAATACTGCAGGTCATAAATCAGAAAAGACAAAATTGGGTGGTCTGTGTGCTCAACACCATCTGAAGAGCCCAGGAGACTGGGGCTGGTCCTGGTGGCAGCGCAAAGACAATATCAGCTAAACACAGAGTGTGATCCATCTATGGTGGGCACTCCTGTAGGGCCCCAGGGGGACAGGGAGCGGGGTCCTGGGTCTGAGTACTCTGAAAGGGAGCCTGATTGGAAGAAGCTCTGCTCATCTTTTCTGCTGTTTCACAGACATTCCAGGCTTGAGGGTCACTTTTAAGGGAAAGGACAATCCCACCAGGCAACAGAGGGTTTCGTCAAGCGGAGAAAAGCATCAGTATAAGCTGACTGGGTTTCTCTTGAGCTCCTGTCCACTGTTTATGGATAAGGATATGTGATGGGGTGAGGTTGGTTTTTATCTTTAAGGGGCATGGACTCAGTGGGTCTGCTCCAGTCCAATTATTTCTGAAATATCCCTGAGGATTGGGTCGTTACAGCTCAACATTTTAGGCATGCGAGGGAGGTTGGTAAGAATGTGTGTGTGTGTAAACTCGGTTATTTTCAATTCCTGCTCCCTCGAGCCTCTCTTCTCTTGGCAGGAGCCCTCAGGGCCACTTGGCAGATGGTCCTTATCTGCAAAGAGCTGTCAGTCATGAGGCATCTCAGGGCTGACAATGCTTCACAAGAGTCCTTCTCCCATCTCTGGGCAATTGGATCTAGGAGGCTCTGGAGTAAAATTTAAAAGCGAGCAACAGACCCAGAGACATGCTGCGTGCGTGTGTGCTCAGTCGTGTCTGTCTCTTTGCAACCCCATGGACTGTAGCCCCCCAGGCCGCTCTGTCCATGGGGATTCTCCAAGTAAGAATACCGGAGCGGTTGCCCTTTCCTCCCCCAGGGGATCTTCCCAACCCAGGAATTGAACCCATGTCTACTGTGTCTCCTGCACTGGGGGGCAGGTTCTTTACCACTGAGGTTTCCAGAAACTGCTTTCGGTAGTTTCTGCCTCAAATGGTAATAATGGTACTAATAATTTGCTACAGCCCAATGGTGCCCGCCCCCCTTCATAACATGGCCACCCCAATAGAGTAGGGAGTTCGATGACCTCGGAACTGTGCTTATTAAAGTTAAGTGCATTCATTAAGTTCTGTCCCACACGAGTCTGCGGGCAGTGCAAGGGAAGTCAGATTTAAATGAGCTAGGTTCAAGAGAGCAGAACAGTCATTTTAATAAACAAAGCAAAATTTCACAGAATGGGGTGCTATTATCAGGGAGCTGAGATCCCTGGAGGGTGAATGACTTTGCGACAGTAATAATGGGGATTATCCATTTGTTTGTTCAGACACACAAAAAAGCATGTGTTGAAACCCTGCATTCTACCAAGCCCTGTTGTTGGCACTGCTAACACAGGCACGCCCTAACCTTGACGGTCTAGCAGGAGAGACCGTCTTTTCAATAAGTGGTTTCACAAATAAATGTAATTACAAGGAAATGTTCATGGTGCTCTAAGATGGCACAGAACGGAACCAAGACTAAGTAGGGGATTTAAGGTGGTGACATTTAAGATGAGCATTTACTATTTTTTAATCAATTTCAAGGAGGTATAATTTGCATCCAATAAAGTGCTTCTTTTTTCTTTTGTTAAACCACAATCAGGATATAAAACATTTTCTTCATTCTCATGTTCCCATGCAGTCAACCCTCACTTTCTCACCCCCAGCCAGGACCAGTCTACTTCCTGTCACTATGAGGTTAGTTTAGCCTGGGGTTCTTGACCTTGGTATGTCTAGATCAGATAATTCTGGGCATTTTGGATCAGGTATTTCTTTGCAGTGGGCGCTGGATTCTGCATTTTAAGATGTTGAGCAAGATCTCCAGCCTCTACTCCCTGGAGGCCAGTTGGTGACAAATCAATTATATTTCCAGATGCCCCGCCGCCCAGGAGAGAATGATCACCTGCAGTTGAGAATTACAGAATTTTAGATAAATGAGTCACAGCGCATGTCTTCTTTTGTTTCTACTTCTTTGGCTCAGTTTAGTTTTGGGGATTCATTTCTGTTGTGTGTCTTGTTTCTTTTTCATATCTGAGTACTAGTCCATTGTATGGATGTATCCTAATTTGCCCATTTACCTGTTGATGGACCTTTGAATTATTTTCAACATAGGGGCAATAGGACTGTCTCATTTAAACATACATTTATAAGTCCGTTTGAACATATGTTTTGACTTCTTAAAAGTAAGGAATGAGAGACTTCCTTGGCAGTCCAGTGGTTAAGACTCCGAGTTTCTGATGCAGGGGGCGTGGGTTTGATCCCTGGTTGGGAACCAAGATGCCCACATGCCATGCAGGTACAAAATAAATAAATAAAGTGAGGAGTGAAATCATGGGGTTGTATGTAAGTATATTTTTAACTATATAAGAAACTGTCAAACTGTTCTCCAAATCGGTCTTGTCTTTTTAAGTTCGGGTTACTCCACATCCTCTTCTCCATTGGAATGATTAGTCTTTTTAATTCTAAATCTTCTAATGCCTGCAAGATCAAACCAGTCAACCCTAGAGGAAATCAGGGCTTCCCTGGTAATTCAGATAGTGAAGAATCTGCCTGCAATGCGGTAGACCTGGGTTCCATTCCTGGGTCAGGAAGATCCCCTGGAGAAGGGAACGGCTACCCACTCCAGTATACTTGCCTGGAGAATTCCATGGACAGAAGAGACTGGCAGGCTATAGTTCATGGAGTTGTAAAGAGTCAGACACGACTGAAGCGATTTAGCACACATGCATATATTTCTGGATACAAGTGGTTTGTCAGTTGTTTGTATTTTAAGCATATTCTACCAGTCTGTGGCTTTCTTCTTCAATTCTTCAGTGGTGTCTTTGAAGAACAGATATTTTCAATTTTAATTAAGTCAAATTTATCCACTTTTCTCTTTTGATAGTGCATTTTGTGTGTGTGTGTGTGTGTTTTTTTTTTCTAGAAAATCATTGCCTATGCCTAAGTCAAAAAGGCTTTTTCCTATTTGTCCTCCAAAATTTTGATAGTTTTAACTTTTATAAGATTTATCTCTATGGTCTATGTTGGGTTAATTTTTTTTTTTTTCATCTATGGTGTATGGTGTAAGTTTAGATTTAAGGTTCATTTCTTTTTCTTATGGGCTTCCCTGTTGGCTCAGACAATAAAGGATCTGCCTACAATGTGGGAGACCTGGGTTTGATCCCTGTGTTGGGAAGATCCCCTGGAGAAGGGAGTGGCAACCCACTCCTGTATTCTTGCCTGGAGAATTTCATGGACAGAGGAGCCTGGCTCCTGGACAGAGGATGTCTTGTTTTTCCAAAGCTATCCTTTTCCTGCTCAATTTTCTCAGCATGCTGATTAAAAATCAATCGACCATAGATACGTGGGTCTATTTTTGGACTCTCTAATCTGTGCCATTGATAAGCTGATCTTCCTTTAAGAGCATTTACTATCATAACTGCCACGTCTGCTGCAGTTGCTGCTGCTAATACCACTGTTTCTATGACTACTATCACGGCTGCTGCCCCCTTTTTCTCCCCAGCCCACCACTTCCTCTTCCCCCTGTTGGTGTATATCCAGGAATAAAGCAGAATCCTGAATCTGATTGTGTCATTACTATTGTTAGAACAACAAGGCTTTTCTCCAACT
The DNA here is from genome assembly GCF_029407905.1 of Bubalus kerabau. Taxonomy (NCBI): domain Eukaryota; kingdom Metazoa; phylum Chordata; class Mammalia; order Artiodactyla; family Bovidae; genus Bubalus; species Bubalus kerabau. Next base: position 9,184,820 of record NC_073646.1, read on the forward strand.
GAAAAACAAACAAACCCAGAGCAATATTACAACAGCTGCAATACAGAGGGAGTCTGAGTGTTATCATGAAATCCACTGGACAGTGGACCCGTCTCTGACCATATCCCAAGGCTGATAGAGTTAAAGGTGTTGCCTATAATTCTGTCATTGTTTATGCTCTCCTGGACTAACTGCGTCCATCCTTGTCCTTTCTGTAGGCACCCGCTACTGTTAAGTGAAACTTCTGGTCAACAAGGCAACCATGCGCAGAGAAAAGTAAAACAAAAGTAAAAGATTAGCTGGGAAAGCTAATAAGGTGGCTGATACATCAGAACTTTATGGCCATAGAGTTCAGAGTAGCTCATCATCCCTTCTCAGCTCAGTCCACTCCAGCTCTGTCCCTATCATCCCAGGAGAAATGCCCTCACCGAGCCACCGACACCTTCCTTGCTGAAAAGGTCATAGACATTGTCACGTTCCCTCTTGCATCCCCTCCTTGCAATAACTGCCAGATTTGACCACTCCTTCCTTCCTGAAAGGGCTTCCCTGGTGGCTCAGATGGTAAAGCATCTGCCTGCAATGTGGGAGACCTGGGTTCAACCCCTGGGTCAGGAAGATCCCCTGGAGAAGGAAATGGCAACCCACTCCAGTACTCTTGCCTGGAAAATTCCATGGATGGAGGAGCCTGGTGGGCTACAGTCCATGGGGTCACAAAGAATCGGACACGACTGAGCAACTTCACTTCACTTCACTTCCTTCCTGAAAACTCTCCACGGCCTTGTCATCTTTAGTACAGTAAATCAAGACACAGAATATGGAGGCAGATACTCTGAGATCAACCCCTTATTCCATTCCTGCTGACTGTGAAGTCCTGAATTAGTCACCCATCTAAGCCTCGGTTTCTTCCATCGTCAAATAACCTTTGCAAAACTCATAGCCTGGAACCATTCAATACAAGTTAGCTGTACATGCTAAGTCATTTCAGTCATGTCTGACTCTCTGTGACCCTATGGACTGTAGCCGGCCAGGGGTACAGCAGCCAAGTCCATGGGAATTCTCCAGGCAAGCATACTGGAGTGGATTGTCATGCCCTCCTCCAGGAGATCTTCCTGACCCAGGGATTGAACCCATGTCTCATGTTGGCAGGCAGGTTCTTTACCACTAGCACCACCTGGGAAGCCTCACAAGTTAACTATATATTATTACCATATTCTCTTGGTGTTTGACTGACATCCTGGTTTGTTTCTTAGCCTGTTTGTCTGACCTCCATCCATCTGTTCTTTAAAAACTGGGTTTCTCTAGGCTTCTCTCGTAGGCTCTTTCCATTTCAGGTTACACATCCTTCCTAGGAAGGCTCATCTACCACCATAGCTTCAGGTATCATTTTTATGCTGAGAATTTCTGTTCTTTTGTCTCTAGCCCAGATTTTTCTCCTGAGCTTCACACTCAAACTATATGACCTTTCCTCTTGGGCATCTCCCAGGGATTTCAGACTCTCTTGGCTCCAGATGGAGTACACAGCTCTCTCCTGAAACCCGACCTTTCTCCCACGTCTACTATCTCGTGATCCATCCAGATGCTCAATCCCGAGTCCTCCCCACTCCCCAGGCAGTCATTCATCATGTCCTACTGTTTCAAACCACCCATTGCTACCTCGTCACCATCCTTTCTGGCGAAGACATCTATCTCCACAGTTGTCCTAACTGGTCTCCCTACTGCCAACCTTGCCCACTTCCACTTCATCACACAGCTGGAGTGATCTTTAAACAACAAGAATCAGATCGTGCCAACCCCCCACCTGAGACACGCCAGTAACTTCTCTTCATTCTGAGAAAAAAATCCCAACTCCTTCATCTGCTGTAGTGGATGCTTCGGTGTGTTGTTCTGACCCACTGTGAGACCAAGAGCTCACAGCTGAGTCCCTCCCTAGACAGGGTGCTGCCTCGTCCAGGGTTATCAGGGGAAGGCTCCATCCAAGCTTGGCCAGTGCAGAGGTTCAAAGTCTGGCTCCTTTGCTTCAATTCCAGACAGATATAGCGCCCCCTGTGGCATCGTCTGAGATTTGTATTGTAACTGCATCATTGCTCACCAGTTCTGTCTGTCCAGTCTGATTTCCCTCCCTTCTTCCCAGGTGTTGTACCTGAGAACATTCCCCAGGAAACCTCCTGCATGCAAATCTCCACTCAGAGTTTAGATCCTGAGCAAACTGATCGTTTTATGAGGTCCTCTATAATCTGGCTCCAGCACAATGTCTGGTCTTTAGGTCAATGCAAACTGAGTTCCAGGGGTTGACTGGCTGGTTGTTTGCTTGGGGCAAACATGCATTCTGCATGAAGTGGTCAGCACTGGGCATGTGTTTAGTAGCTCTCAGGGGCATAGTCAGACAACATCCAGGATAATTCATGAGCAATGCAGACCCCCATCAGTAACAATGCAATCCAGGTAGCTCAGGGGAATGGAGGAGAGGTTTTCTTTTATTGTCAGTGCTTTATTTGCAGAGAATTTGAATCTGAATCGATTTCTGTGTTTTCTGTACTCTGCCAAGCCAGGAACAAAAAGGAAAGGCAGAAATTTCAGAACGTGCTGCAGCCAATGGAATTCTCTCTGAATCTCACCTTTTTTAAACAACTTGCTGTGAGAACAGCAAGGGCAGATCGCTGGCAGGATTCTTTGTGAAATTTGGTACTAAGCCCATCCTGCCAAGTAAAGAGAAAAGGCAAGAGCAACGGAATCCCAAGCTTGGCTCACAAGCTTGGAGGTTGGTATGAGAGCAATCTTGAAGACCTGGATTCCAAGCCTTGCATGGAATCTGGCCTTGCTGTGACATCTGCCTGTACCACTCTTCCAGCTTTATCTGTCTGCACACACCTTGCTTGTGCTTTAAAATACATCTCAGAAATGACCTGCCACAGGTCTCTCCTCTGATTCCACAACAGGATTGTATACCTCCCCTCTGCTGACATCACGTTGTCCGGTAACATTTTATTTCTCTCTTTGCATTGGCTGCTAGGAAGCTTGGTGTTCAATGTGCAGGCTACCAGTAATCTGTTCGGTGTGTGTGTCATGGACATTCATCTCACTTCCAATTTTCTTCTTCTTCTTTTTTTTAAATATGATAGTGAATTTATTACTATGAAATAGTATGTATTTATTTTGCCTGTGCTGGGTCTTCATTTCAGCACGCAGGCTTTATAATTGTAGAGCAGGGACTTAGTTGCCCCAAGGTGTGTGGGATTTTAGTTTCCCGACCAGGGATTAAACCCAACTCCTTTGCATTGGAAGGCAGATTCCTAACCACTGGACTACCAGGGAAGTCCCCAGCTTCCTCTTCTTTTGCTTACCCTTATTTTCCCTTCCCTTAATTTCCTCAGTGGCATGTAGGTGTAGTCTTGTGCCGACATACTGATGCTAATCAATTTTTCAAGCAAGAGTTTTTTTTTTTAGTGACTACAGTGTATCATAATGGTGTCTGCTTGTCTCCTTTTCCCCACTAGTTTATGAGTTTATGAAGAGAAGATAGTGACATCTTTTAACCCATCTGCCTCGAATGCCCGGTGCGTAGTAGGTCCTCAAAAATATTTACTGACGGAGGAAACCTGTTCTAAGGAGTGTGTGGAGGTGAATCCAGCGCTTTGGAGACCTTTGACTTCGGACCCAGAGCTTTAGACAGAGAAAATCGTAGACGCCAGATTTTCTGTGGGTTTTTTTTTTTTTTTTTTTTAATTTAAAAAGATCATGGATGATTTTGTGACCAGGTGGCCTGGAGAGGGAAGGAAGGAAGCAGTGAGACTGCTAGAGAGGGAATATAGTTCACTTAAAAGACAGCCCTTCACCCCCTCCCTCTGCCCTCGCTGTGACTAGGCTTTATGTTAAATTGAGGGGGACAAGTCTAAGTACATAAAACACTGAACAGAAGCCGCTAACTTCTTTTTAAAAATTAAAGTGCATTTCTATCTTCCCCATGAAGCGATAGTTCTTTCTGTTTATTTAGCAGGACTGAATGACATAGTGATACCCATTCTCCTGACATGATCACATTTTATTTTTCATTTTAATTTTTTTCATTATCACACTTTATTATTTTTATTTATTTATTTTTACTTTACAATATCGTATTGGTTTTGCCATACATCAACATGTATCCACCACGGGTGTACACATGTTCCCCATCCTGAACCCCTCTCCCACCTCCCTCCCCATACCATCCCTCCAGGTCATCCCAGTGCACCAGCTCCAAGCTTCCTGTATCCTGCATTGAACCTGGACTGGCGATTCATTTCTTATATGATATTATACATGTTTTAATGCCATTCTCCCAAATCATCCCCCCCACACACAGAGTCAAAAAAACTGTTCTATACATCTGTGTCTGTTTTGCTGTCTCACATACAGGGTTGTTGTTACCATCTTTCTAAATTCTATATATATGTGTTAGTATACTGTATTGGTGTTTTTCTTTCTGGCTTACTTCACTCTGTATAATAGGCTCCAGTTTCATCCACCTCATTAGAACTGATTCGAATGTATTCTTTTTAATGGCTGAGTAATACTCCATTGTGTATATGTACCACAGCTTTCTTATCCATTCATCTGCTGATGGACATCTAGGTTTGCTTCCATGTCCTGGCTATTATAAACAGTGCTTCGATGAACATTGGGGTACACGTGTCTCTTTCAATTCTGGTTTCCTCAGTGTGTATGCCCAGCAGTGGGATTGCTGGATCATAAGGTAGTTCTATTTCCAGTTTTTTAAGGAATCTCTACACTGTTCTCCACAGTGGCTGTATTAGTTTGCCTTCCCACCAACAGTGTAAGAGGGTTCCCTTTTCTCCACATCCTCTCCAGCATTTATTGCTTGTAGACTTTTGGATGGCAGCCATTCTGACTGGGGTGAAATGATACCTCATTGTGGTTTTGATTTGCATTTCTCTGATTCATTATCACACTTTAAAGGGACAATATCCCCTGGAGGAGGGTATGTTTATCCTCATTTTCCAGAGGAAAGATGTGAGGCTCAGAGAGGTGAGGTAACCTGCCTAATGTTGCCCAGCTGAGGGCAAACCAGAATTTGAGCCCTGGTTCATCTGACCCCAAAGCCCATTATAATCTCTTCCTACATCCTTCTGACAGGGGACAAAGATGAACGATGATATGGACCAAGTGGTTTCTCAGGGGAAAACCCAGGACTCAGGGGAAAGGGACTCTTTCAAGTTGACCCATCAAGGGCCCATTTCCTCCTCTTATCTCAAAATTTGTTGTTGTTCAGTCACTAAGTCATGTCTGACTCTTTGTGACCCCCATGGACTGCAGCATGTTGTTTAGCTTTGTACTAGATGTCTTGTGTATTAAAGAGAATAACCCCCCATGTCCCAAGCAACTGCCACACCCTGACACCCTGCGGCCCTGGCCAGATGCTTGCTGGTTACATATTGTTTAAGATGCTCATTCTCAAACCTAGCTTCACTGTAGTATCTTCTGGTGGACTTGCAAAAACACCTCTTCTGGCCCCAGTCAAATCCAGATTCCCAGGATGGGACCCAGGCATCAGCTTTGTTTAAAGCTCCCCAGGTGATATCAAGTGTTACTGTTGTTCAGTTGCTAAATCGTGTCTGACTCTTTGTGACCCCACAGACTGCAGCACGCCAGGCTTCCTTCATTATCTCCTGAAGTTTGCTCAAACTTGTGTCTATTGAATTGGTGATGCCATCCAACCATCTCATCCTCTGCCGTCCCCTTTTCCTCCTACTCTCAATCTTTTCTGGCATCGGGGGCTTTTCCAACGAGTCAGCTCTTTGCATCAGGTGGCCAAAGTTTTGGAGTTTCAGGATCAGTCCTTCCAATGAATATTCAGGACTAATTTCCTTTAGGATTGACTCGTTTGATCTCCTTGCTGTCCAAGGGACTTTTAAGAGTTTTCTCCAGCACCACAATCCAAAAGCATCAATTCTTCGGCACTCAGCCTTCTTTATGGTCCAACTCCTATATCCATACATGACTGGAAAAATCATGGCTTTGAATATGTGTACCTTTATCTCAAAATAGAGGGGCAGATATAAGCCACGTTTATTGGTGTGCAACTGGCTTAGATTTGAAGAGGGAAGGGGTCATTTTTATGGGCAGCTCTTGGGGACAGGGCTGGCTCAGAATTTCTTGGAGACAGATGAACAAAATTACTAAGAAGTAAGATTGGATGGTCCACAATTAATCCTTGTGTAGGGCTCTGGGAGGTAAACGTTGTCTGATAGTCTTGAATTTTTGTCCCTACATTTTCATGTGCCAATGAGTCATTAAACTAGCATTAATGCAACTCTGTGTGGCAGGCCATGAGCTTAGGGTTTTGTCAGTATAATCTTAATTGATCTGAGTACCAGCTGATGGTAGGCACCCTCATTGCCTTTATTTCTCAGGTGAGGAAGCAGAGCCAAGTAGTAAGAAAGCAGTACCTCCAAGGTCACAAATCATAAGGTTTAGATTGGAACCTGGTTCTGATGAACTTCAATGACTAAACTCTTGCTGCTGCTGCTGCTGCTAAGTCGCTCCAGTTGTGTCCGACTCTGTGCAACCCCATAGACGGCAGCCCACCAGGCTCCCCATCCCTGGGATTCTCCAGGCAAGAACTCTGGAGTAGGTTGCCATTTCCTTCTCCAGTGCATGAAAGTGAAAAGTGAAAGGGAAGTCGCTCAGTCATGTCCGACTCTTCGCGACCCCATGGACTGCAGCCTACCAGGCTCCTCCATCCATGGGATTTTCCAGGCAAGAGTACTGGAGTGGGGTGCCATTGCCTTCTCCGAAACTCTTGACTGACTGCCTAAGAGCTGAATCTGGCCCTTGAATATTCTTGCTTGGTTTCTACAGTCGATTTTTTGACTGCATTGGATCTCAGTGGTAGCATGCAGGATCTTTTGTTGTGGTGCTCGGGCTTCTCTCTAGTTGTGGGGTATGGACTCTAGAATTTGGCTTTCAGTAGCTGTGAAGTCTGAGGTTTAGGTGCCCCACAGCATGTGGGATGTTAGTGCCCTGACCAGGGATGGAACCTGAATCCCTTGCATTGAAAGGTGGATTCTTAACCACTAAATTACCAGGAAAGTCCCTTCTTCTTTTGTTATTAGCCAAAAGTTTAAAAAATTAAAGAATTTACCAAAATCTGATCCCTTAACTCATCCTAAAAAATCAGACTATCTGGTAACACTACATATTCTCACCTGAGACTGAAGATGGCTGAGACTGAACCATAGCTGTGCTTTCTACAAAGTGCCGTCACTCATTTATGTAACCTGTTTGGCACCTGTTGGTACCTGAGATTTTCATCTTTGGTCAAAACCACTCTGGCATATAATTGGAGCAGGAGAAGAGAGCCTGATGCCCACATGTAACATGAACATCATTTCCTTTGGATCTTCTACCTGTGGGCAGCGTGACCCAGTCTGAACTTGAACTTGACTAACTCCTCCTTGCACCAGAAGGATGGGGGACTTCATGGTCCATCATTGTGACTCTAGGCGTATAGAAAAAGCAGGGATCAGGACCCCCTTAGAAGCCAGTGAAAAGGCTCAGACGTTTTGTCTAAATCTTCCTTTACGTTTTGAAAAGCCCTAAATTTCAGAATTCATACAGGTATTGTTAAGCTAGATGTCAAGTCCAGGTCAACCCCACCCCCCAAGTATCACAGCCATAATTCTGGTGCCCAGAGGGAGAAAAACCAGGTAAAGAGCATCCCCTTTGTAGAATTCTGACTTAACAAGGCTTATTTACATCTTTGTGTGCTGCAAGTTACAAGAGCATTGTCTTTCCTTGCATAAATAATGTATAAATAAGTGTTAAGTCACTGTGCATTAGTTTCAGTCCTTGGGAGGCTGAAGGACAAAGGAATCAACCTTACACAGGTGTTTAGAGGATGCACATTTCCACCTTTCTTGCATTAAATGTGGTGTTTGTCTTACCTGCCGAGAGAAGTCCAGGGGAATGTTTTTATGCAGTGTCGTGTGGATTCAACATGGCTGCCAGATAAAGGCCAGAAATTCACTGCTGGACGATGATGGATGATGGATGGATGATGCTGATGGTGTTAAGGTAGCATCTCCATTGAGAGCACCTGTTATGTACTAATTTGGCTGCTTTGTATGTCTCACCTCCAATCTCCATAACAACCCTTTGCACTTGTTCTTATTCTTTATGTGTTGCAAATGAGGAAACTGAGGCTCTTGTGAGATGACAAGCCCAAGGTCACAAGCTAGAAAAAGTCATAGCTATTACTCACAGATGTTCTATTGCAGTTTCATTTGCTTCCCAAACCTTCCACCCTGCCATATACTTAAATTCTCCAGCAATTTAAATTAAGCCATCTGGGCTACCCTGGAGTACAATTTGGAAGCGCTCCATCTACCCCATTTCCTAATTATCCAGTGGAAATCTATGAGTCGAGAAGACTTCACGCATTCATCACTGTGTAAGGTTCGGGCAACTTCAAGATGTGTAGCTGTAAGAATTCATTTCAGATGAATGTGGTGAATGAAGAAGCTGATGAGTGGGGGCAGGCCACCTCACTCCTCCCAGGATCACTCTGACAACACATGAACCCCTCTCTTGGATGTTTCTTTAATTAGGCAAGGCACAGAGAACATGTTCTGAAAATTGCTAAATGGTTGGGTGGCTGCTCCGTATTAAGAAATGCTAACCTTTTTATCCAGAGGAACTCAATTAACATGAGTCAACCAGTAGTTAATAATAATAATAAAGCAGAATGATCATTGAATGAAAGGTTTTTATTTTCATTTCATAGGAATCTTTTGCTAAATGTGAAGAGGCTTCTCTTTATCTTCAATGGAAAAGAGACAGAATGCCCTTGGGTGTATTTCTACGGCCTTAGAGAGGGGGAGGGAGTTTTCTGAAATTTTTTGTTTTGAGGCTCAGGAAGGAAACAGGTGTTAATTGGGTCCTTCTTCCTCTGCTTCCTCATCTCATTTATTTCTCTCCCACTCCACACTTCTCACACTTTCCGGGGCTCAGCACATGATCACATGCAAGGAGTCTTGGCTTTGAATGCTCAACAGTGTCAGGGGCTTGAACAGCAAAATCAAAAGGAGAGAACAAAAGATGAAGGGGCTTTCATCAGTCCCGAATGAGTCAGGAGCGGAGTTTAGGGCAGGCAGAGAGGTGTAGACCTCAGGCAGCAGAAGGAAGAGGGCCTGAATTTCCTGACCGCCTACTCTATGCCAGGCACTGGGTGTCTGGACAGTTACTTGAACTGATACACCCACCAGCTCCATGGGGTAAGGTGTCATTGTCTGTAATTTACAAATAAGGAAATGAAGGCCAATTGTCCACAGTGTCACAGGTGATGAGAAACGGAGCTGAAATCTAATCCAGATCTTTTTCTGTGACTTGGTTCCCTTGACCTTTTCAAAGAATGCATTCAGCTACTGGGTGTGCTGTGTTCTAACTGATGACTCTGGTTTTTACAGAGGCATCAGGGAGAGGGAAGAGAAGGCAACAAAGAACATAAGGGGCAAGAGGATGGGAGAAAGGGGACAGAGGATGGGAGAAAGGGACAGAGGATGGGAGAAAGAGACAGAGGATGGGAGAAAGGGACAGGGGATGGGAGAAAGGGACAGGGGATGGGAGAAAGGGACAGAGGATGGGAGAAATGGGCAAGAGGTCTCAAGAAAAAAAAAAAAAAACAAACACATGTAATTCCCTGGTGGTCCAGTGGTTAGGACACAGTGCTTATATTGTTGGGACCCAACTTCGATGCCTGGTCAGGGAACTAAGATCCCACATGCCATGTTGCATGGTCAAAATATTAAAAAAAAATTTTTTTTTTTTAAAAGAACTCAGCCCATAACAAACAGCAAATGTACTCAGGATTTCTACATTATTTTATATGTAAATTTTCATCAAAGGAAAAAAAAACACTGAGAACAATTGTTTGAGTTAATGTACTCTTGCTGAAATACTTAGGGGAAAGTATGCTGATAATTAGCAGTTTACTTTAAAAGGCTTTTCATTGGAAAATAAGATGGATTAATGAATGGATAGGCAAAAGGATAGATAAGTGATAAAGCAAATATAATAAATAACATTTTCTTTTTAATTGAAGTACAGATGATTTATACTGGTGGCTCAGAAGCAAAGAATCCACATGCAATGCAGGAAACAGGTTCGATCCTTGGGATGGGAAGATCACCTGGAGAAGGAAATGGCAACCCACTCCAATATTCTTGCCTGGAGAATCTCATGGACAGAAGAGCCTAGTGGGCTACAGTCCATGGAATTGCAGAATTGGACACGACTTAGTGACTAAACAACAGCAACAATAACAACAGCTGATATATAATATTGTGTTAATTTCAGCTATACAGCAAAGTGATTCAGTTATACATATATATGTATACATTATTTTTGTAATTATGTATTAATGGTAGAATCTAGGTGGTAAGTATATGAATTTTCACTTTAACATTCCTTCAACTTTCTTGTGTTTGAAAACTTTTATAATGTTGGAAAAGGATTTATGGAGCATCTGCTGTGTGCCAAGAGCTGAATGAGGTAATGGGAATTGAATAATGAGCAATATAGACAAGTTTGTTATCTTAGTTCTTTGGGGATGAAGAAACAACCACAGACAAGTGGCTTACACAACAAACACTTCTTTCTCCCAGTTTTGGAGGCTGGGAAGTCCAAGACAAAGGCGCTGGCAGACTTGGTGTCTGATGAAGACCTGCTTCCCCTACATGGACCACAGCCTTGTCATGGCGAAGGAGCTTAAGTAACCCAATGAAGCTATGAGCCATGCTAAAGCTATGACAAACCTAAGCAACATATTAAAAAGCAGAGACATTACTTTGCTGACAAAGGTCCATATAGTCAAAAGCTTTGGTTTTTCCAGTGGTCACATACAGATGTGAGATTTGAACCATAAAGAAGACTGGGCAAGGAAGAATTGGTGCCTTTGAATTGCAGTGCTGGAGAAGAGTCTTGAGAGTCCCTTGGAGAGCTAGGAGATCAAGCCAATCAATCCTAAAGGAAATCAACCCTGAATATTTGTTGGGAGGACTGTTGCTGAAGCTGAAGCTCCAATACTTTGGCCATCTGATGCAAACAACCCATTCATTGAGAAAGACCCTGATGCTGGGAAAGACTGAAGACAAAAGGAGAAGGGGGTGACAGAGGATGAGATGGTTAGATGGCATCACTGACTCCATTCATCACTGACATGAATCTGAGCAAAGTCTGGGAGGTAGTGGGGGACAGAGGAGTCTGGTGTGCTGCAGTCCATGGGGTCTCAAAGAGTCAGACACCACTTAGTGACTGAATAACAATGAGGACCTGCTTCCTGGTTCATAGACGGTCATCTTCTCACTGTGTCCTCACACGTGAGGGGTGAGGAAGTTCTTTGGGGTCTCTGTTATAAGGGCACTAATCCTATTCACGAGGGCTCCACCCTCAGGATCTCGTCACCTCCCAATGCCACCACACTGCCAGCTTCTGATGCGGCCACCCTGAGGGTTAGGTTTTCAACAAATGAATTGTAGGGGGACACAAACAGTCAGCCGTCACAGTCCCCATCCTTGTCAGGCTTGCATGCTGGGGTAGTTCATTAGCAGTTGTGGTTTCCAGAGATGTACCCCGCGGCCCATTCATTTAAGAGTCAGTCAGACTGAGGCCGACCTCCACGTGTACGTGTATTTTACATTTAGCTGCTCAGTGAGCACAGGCCTTGCTGGCTTTCTGCCTCCACTCAGATGATGAATGCCACAGCAGGCCCGCGTTGTGCGAAGATAAATCACTGCAGGTCCAAGTGGTAAACCACAGAAATAACAGCAATTTATATAGACCCCAGGAGTCCCCTGTGAGAACTCTCACTATTTACGATGTGTAGTAATGGAAGTTAAAAGTGAGGATGGGGGTGGCAGCCTGATTTTATTACCATCTGTACACCACAAAAGAAATCCAAATGGAAATGCTCATTGGAAAGCCAGTTAGTTAGAAAATCCTCATGACAAAATTTATCATGAAAAAAAAAAATAGGCAACCACATAAAGCTGCAGTAATATTTTCAATGCCAGCTGAGCATTTTTGAATTGGAACAAAGGGATTTTTCAATATTCTCAAATGACTTCTAAGCTTATGGTCTAAATCCCAATGAACAAAATGTTGCACTGATTCAAATCACAATAAGAGAAAATAAATAATTCTTCTGCCACTGTTTACATTCAGGGGATTTGGGAAACCTGGACTGAGATGGAAAAAAACAAAAACCAAAAAACCTTAGCATTCTTAAATGTGAGTTTTCTATGATGTCATAACTTACAGGTTTGAATTCTGATTTTTACTTAGGCCAGTTACTTTGCCTCATTAAACCTCAGTTTCTTTATCTGTAAATGCAGTAAAACCACCCATACAGAATGTCTCAAGAATTTAAAACAAGACATGGAACTTAGTATCCTTAGTACTTGTTGTTTAGTTGCTAAGTCGTGTCCAGCTCTTTTTGCGACCCCATGGACTGTAGCCTGCCAGGCCCCTCTATCCATGGGATTTTCCAGGCAAGAATACTGGAGTGGGTTGCCATTTCCTTCTCCAGGGAATCTTCCTGACCCAGAAATCAAACCCACATCTCCTGCTTTGGCAGGCAGATTCTTTATTGAATCTGCTGAGCCACCGAGAAAGCCCATCCTTAATGCTTGCTGCTGCTAAGTCACTTCAGTCGTGTCCGACTCTGTGCGACCCCATAGACGGCAGCCCACCAGGCTTCCCCCTCCCTGGGATTCTTCAGGCAAGAACACTGGAGTGGGTTGCCATTTCCTTCTCCAATGCATGAAAGTGAGAAGTGAAAGTGAAGTCGCTCAGTCATGTCCGACTCTTAGCGACCCCATGGACTGAAGCCCATCAGGCTTCTCCGTCCATGGGATTTTCCAGGCAAAAGTACTGGAGTGGGGTGCCATTGCCTTCTCCTTAATGCTTAGTCTGGCTCATAATCAGTGTTCAGAAAATGGTACTGCTGATGACGATGGTGGTGGTGGTGATGATGGTGGTGATGACCATAAAAGCAATGCTGAAAATTACAGTGAAAATGGTGATGCTTTGCTGGAGGATAAAGAAAAGCAGGAGAGCATGCAGCTGAATATTGCCTCGAGCGAGCAGGGAGGCAACTATTCTGTCTCTGGAGGAATTAAATGGCATGAAATCAACCAAGATATTTTGGACATGGAACTATTGAAAGGCTTTAGAAGAAAACCAACAGAGGGAGATGGCCTGATAGCTAGGGTGCCAACGGTTTCTCTTTAATCAATTCTCAGTCTAGTTTATCCATAGAGTGCTGTGATCAATTAGTGATGCCTGCTATGGTTTTGGATAGAGACACAGCCACATATGCGAGTTTATAGCTTCTGGTAAAGAATTCCAAGCAGAGTTCTAATATTTTGCACTTATGGATTCTCTGAAGGTTTAATATTATTTGGGTGTACAAACCAGTCAATCCTAAAGGAAACCAACCCTAAATATTCACTGGAAGGAGGGATGCTGAAGCTGAAGCTCCAGTACTTTCGCCATCTGATGTGAAGAGCTGACTCAGTGGAAAAGACCCTGGTGCTGAGAAAGACTGAGGGCAGGAGGAGAAGGGGACGACAGAGGATGAGATGGCTGGATGGCGTCACTGACTCAATGGACATGAGTTTGAGTAGACTCCGGGAGATACTGAAGGACAGGGAGGCTGGGTGTGCTGCAGTCCACGGAATGTCAAAGAATTGGATGTGACTTATTGACAGAACAACCTCATTATTTTGAGAGCAGGGGCCATGTATTTATTAATATAAATATTAATAATAAATTTTAACTTTGTTAATATAAATGTTAATCATTATCTTTTAAAATATTTATTCCCTTTTATGGGGACTTCCCTGATGGTCCAGTGGTTAAAAATCTGCCTTCCACTGCAGGGAGCGTGGGTTCGATCCTTGGTCAGGGAAGTAAGATCCCACATGCTGGGGCAACTGAGCCTGTGACCACAGCTAGAGAGATGCCCTCAAGAGGAGATCCCATGTGCTGAAACTAAGGCTCAACACAGCCAAATAAATAATAAATAGACCAGTGCTAAAAATAATAATAATAAATACTTAAAAATATTTATTCCCTTTTTATCTCCAGCACATAGACAATTCTTTGGTGCCCAGTAGATGCCTACTGAATCAAATTAAAAATGCCTTTCTGATACTATAGTTAGTGTTTATAATATTTTGTTCTGTTTACTGTGCCATATGTTAAGAAGAACATAAGAAAACTTTCATCTCCATGCAACTCTCTACTCAAAAGGGGCATAAGGAAAAATGAACAACTACTCTTAAAAAAAGTTACACACAGCCCATCCTATGACTTGCTTTATAGAAATGATCTTAATGAAGTCCTGGTAAAAGCTGTTCCAGATATAAGTTAATGACTGGGTTTGTGATTCACCTCCCAAAGCTATTTATTTGTGTCTCAAAAAGCCACCTTTGTTCTAGGTCAAGACTGGCACAAAAGGGAAATTTTCACTAAGATTTTATAGGCAAGAATGTTACAAGATTCCCCCACCCCATTTCTTGTCAATTATTGCAGTAATCCATATGGGAAGAAGGGGAAATATTTATGTTGCTATTTGGTATAGAGGTCTTCTCTTTGTCCCTCATTCTTCAAGACTTAGAGCATCACTAAGAGCAAGACTCTGTTGAACGACTGTCCCCAGTGCCCAAGCCCCGCAGATCATGAGGTTTTTAGTCCAGTGGGTGGAAACAGGTTCCATTCTCTGCTGTGAGTTCCAGTTTCTGTTCCTCTAACCCTTTCCGGTGGTTCCCTCCCCAGCCTAAGGTAGCTTCCTGGCACCAGGGTGCTCTGTACACGAGGGGACCCTCTGCATCTCTGAGACTGTCTTTCCATGTAGCTTCCTGCAATCTGGTACCCTAGCCCGCACACTCTAGCTATTTTAGTTTCCATAGACTCGAGTTCCATCTCCTCAACTCAGAGAATTCATAAGGTGCTTCCCGGCTTCCCCGTCCCTAGGCAGTGTCCTGGATACTCTTTCAAGGCAGGCAGATTCATAGGACTGACTTGTCTGTTTCCAGACTCTTAGGGATCACGGTGCTTGATTGTCTGCTGTTCACCGTCTTTAAAACCACTCTTACGTCTTATCTGGTTTTTGTAGTTATTTCTGGTATGAGGATAAATCTGATCTGAGCTACTCGTGGACAAAAAATGGGCTCAGGAGTAATGCAGTGTATGAATCTTTTCTAGTTTATAAATCCTACCACATGAGGAGTCAACAAGTATTGGTTGATGTGAATAGGTTTTCAGTTTCACTGAACAACCTGCTTTATAGATTTCCTAGAAACCACCCCGAAAGCAGAATCTCTGAACTTAAAAGCTGGACGGAAGCTCAGAGGTCAAGGTGCCCTGCCCTCCAAGGAGCTTGCAGACACATTGTGATGCCTGGTTATACCTTCTGTGACACAGCGAGGCACCTGGGGTAAAACAATTGCTTCCATTCTTGGCTCACTGTCCTCATCCATAGGATGGGGAAGAGGGGACGCGGAAGCGGCACAGCATGAGCTGTGATGTTAAAAACACTAAATTAGAATCCTAGTTCTGCTCCTTGGCAGCTGGGTGACCTTAGGCAAATTACTTAACCTCTCTGAGTATCTGTAACAACAGCAACAAAAAAGCCTCCTTGGAAGAGTGGTCAGAGGTTTGAAGGAGGCAATGCCATGCCTGGAGCCTGTAGGTGCTCAACACCTGTCTATGTGTTAGTTGCTCAGTTGTGTCTGACTCTTCGTGATCGACCCCATGGACTGTAACCCACCAGGTTCCTCTGTCCACGGAATTTTCCAAGTAAGCATTCTGGAGTGCAATACCATTTCCTTCTCCAAACAGTAGCTTATTTCTGGTATTATAATTAGATGTGGGGAAGGGTGTCCCCCGCTAGACCCTTGAGGATTTCATGATTGGGGAAGTTTAGGTAGATGGCTTCTATGGTCTCTGCCATCTTCAGTAACTACTGAAAAGGCCATAGCAGGACTTGTCTCAGTGAGAAAAGCAGCCAAGCGAACAGAGGTGGGGAACAGACAGCCCCTCCTCCTGGGAGGGCAGGAGACCAGGCAGAGTCCAGCAGCAGGTAATGCCCCATGGCCAGGCGAAGGATGCTCCCTCATCACTAAGTTTCATAACCGCATCAGCAAAGCCGGGCAGCTCTAATGAGCTCAGCGGACAGCAATGCTCCGCTCCTGAGTCAGCTCCCCCAGGCCACGGGGGGCTGGGTGCCACTGGCCTGGCTGGAACTTTCCTCAGGCTTCTGGGAAGTGAGCCCTTTCTGCAATAACTTGTGCACTGGACAAGGCCGGATGGATACAGACATGAGAGCAACCTGATAACTACCACTGACCTCATTCTTACTGTGAGCATATCCGTCTCCATCTGCTGTAGTAACCCCTTCAACAAGCATCAGGGAACTATTCCCTCACGGTTACTCTGGTGGGGGTGGTTTAGTCACTCAGTTCAGTTCAGTTCAGTTCAGTCGCTCAGTCATGTCCGACTCTTCGCGACCCCGTGAAGCGCAGCATGCCAGGCCTCCCTGTCCATCACCAACTCCCGGAATTCACTGAGACTCACGTCCATCGAGTCAGTGATGCCATCCAGCCATCTCATCCTCTGTCGTCCCCTTCTCCTCCTGCCCCCAATCCCTCCCAGCATCAGAGACTTTTCCAATGAGTCAATTCTTCGCATGAGGTGGCCAAAGTACTGGAGTTTCAGCTTCAGCATCATTCCCTCCAAAGAAATCTCAGGGCTGATCTCATTCAGAATGGACTGGTTGGATCTCCTTGCAGTCCAAGGGACTCTCAAGAGTCTTCTCCAACACCACAGTTCAAAAGCATCAATTCTTCGGCGCTCAGCCTTCTTCACAATCCAACTCTCACATCCATACATGACCACAGGAAAAACCATAGCCTTGACTAGATGGACCTTTGTTGGTAAAGTAATGTCTCTGCTTTTGAATATGCTATCTAGGTTGGACATAACTTTCCTTCCAAGAAGTAAGCATCTTTTAATTTCGTGGCTGCAGTCACCATCTGCAGTGATTTTGGAGCCCAAGAAAATAAAGTCTGACACTGTTTCCACTGTTTCCCCATCTATTTCCCATGAAGTGATGGGACCGGATGCCATGATCTTTGTTTTCTGAATGTTGAGCTTTAAGCCAAATTTTTCACTCTCCTCTTTCACTTTCATCAAGAGGCTTTTGAGTTCCTCTTCACTTTCTGCCATAAGGGTGGTATCATCTGCATATCTGAGGTTATTGATATTTCTCCTGACAATCTTGATTCCAGCTTGTGTTTCTTCCAGTCCAGCGTTTCTCATGATGTGCTCTGCATACAAGTTAAGTAAGCAGGGTGATAATATACAGCCTTGAAGTACTCCTTTTCCTATTTGGAACCAGTCTGTTGTTCCATGTCCAGTTCTAACTGTTGCTTCCTGAGTCATGTCCAACTCTTGTGACCCCATGGACTGTAGTCTGCCAGCCTTCTCTGTCCATGGGATTTCCCAGGCAAGAATACTGGAGTGGGTTGCCATATTCTTCTCCAGGGGAACTTCCTGACCCAGGGATCGAACCTGTGTCTCTCACATCTCCTGCATTGCATACAGATTATTTGCCACTGAGCCACCAGGCAAGCCCTAATGGCTACTCTGGGATAAATCAAATCATGTTACCTCTATGCTTTAAAACCCCCTAAAAACTATCTGTTACATTTGGAATAAAGTTCAAATTTCTTAATGCCCTAGAGTCTTACATGACCTAAACCTTCCCCAAACTATTTTTCTCCTCCCTCCCTCCCACTTTCTATGCTGCAGCAACACTGTCTCTTCTGGTTCTTTTAAAAAAAATGATTAGTTAGACTGCCTCAGGTCTTACTGACAGCACATGGGATCTTTTGTTGTGATGCACAAACTCTCGAGTAGTGGCAGGCAGGCTCCAGAGCATATGGGCTCAGCAGTTGTGGCACAAAGTCTTAGCTGCTCTGTGGCATGTGGGATCTTAGTTCCCTGACCAGGGATTGAACCTGTGTCTCCTGCACTGGAGCTAACCACTGGACCACCAGGGAAGTCCCTGGTTCTTTAATAAAAAAATGTTTCTACCCCAGGGCGTTTGCACTTGCTGAGTGCAAACTTAATCTGAGATAGTCTGTGATTTTTTTTTTTCCTCCCTGCCAGCAGGCCTGGGGCCCAGAGGGTCTTCTCAGTCTGGTTCCAGGCCCCCCAGCCCTGGGCCTTGGGGTGTGAGAAAGCCCTCCAGAGCCAGGCCTCAGGATGGGGAGGGGGCTGGCGGGGAGAGAGCAAGGCTGAGGAAGGGCCATGTGGTGGTCAGGGCAGGAGGGGACAGGCAAGGCTTCCATGCTCACTCCACACCCAGTTCTTTGATGTTTGTACGTCTGTCTGACTTGTTCTCATCCTTCAAGTCTTGCTCAGGAGGTATTAATTGCTTAAAGAGTTCTTCTCTGAGCATTAAGTTGCTGGGTGATTTGAAAGATGCTGTGTTTTCATTGTTTTCATTTTAGAGATGACAAAACTGAGGTTCAGAAAAATGATATAACTGGCCTGAGACCCCCATAGCTTGATTTCATTGCAGTCGGTGGCAAATTACTTTTCCATTGTTTTATGTTAGACTTGCTTGTTTTTTTTTTTTTCCTTTTTAAACTGGAGTATAATTGCTTTACAATGTTGTGTTAGTTGCTGCTGTAAAAAGAAAAGAATCAGCCATATGTATACATATGTTCCCTCCCTCTTGGACCTCGCTCCCCGCCCTATCCCACCCTTCTAGGTCTTCACAGAGCACCGAGCTGGGCTTGCCTGTGTATCAGACCCCCACCTCCTCCTCCTTCTCTCCTCCCTGATCCATCCTCTTCCTCCTTCTCCTTCCCCTTTCTCCTCCTCTTTCTTCTTCAGAGTCATTTTAGGGTCAAATGGATCCACATCGTCTCTTCTTCAACAGGATGCACTCAGACCATGTTTGAATAGGAATGCAAGCAAAGTTCCTGGGCCAAGGTTTTATTTTTCTTTCCCTTCCCAGGTGGCTCAGATGGTAAAGAAAGGCCCAGATGGTAAAGCATCTGCCAGCAGTGCTGGAGACCTGGGTTTGATCCCTGGGTTGGGAGGATCCCTTGGAGGAGGAAATGGCAACGCACTCCAGTGTTCTTGCCTGGAGCATCCCATGGACAGAGGAGCCTGGCGGGCTACGGTCCATGGGATTGCAAAGAGTCAGACAGGAGTGAGTGCCTAACACTTTCACTTTCCTGCAGGCTAATATGTCTATCATTTCTTTTATTACAGACAAAATTGAAAACAGCTCCTGCTGTGGAGAGACCAAAATTGCCAATGCTAAACTTGTCTGCTTTCTAAAGCAGTTTGTGAAATAAAGTGGGTAACATTTTCCCCCCTCAGGCCACTCCAACCCACCATAGTGATAAAAACAGGGTTCCACCTCCAAGCGCAATCGATATTCCTGTGCCTGTGGGACCCACCATTGTAGACTCCCGTTCACTCCCACGCTCATCCAAGCCCACATTCCTCTTGGGCTTCCTCACTTCTCCTTCCCACTGCTGAGACATATGGGTGGTTTAAACCATCCGTGCCAGGTCTTGAAAGGACAAAAGTAGCCTTTCTCCTGCTGAATTTCCACAGGGCTGTTGGACTCTCTCAGTGGAACACTGGAGAAAAGACCATTAGATTTGGATCAGAAAAAACTCAAGCTCTAAGCTCAGAGTGTCTACTCGCCAGGTGAAGGAACTGGGAAAATTGATCCCCCTCTTTCTGAGCCCCAACTTTTTCATCTGTAGGTTAACTTGCCTTACTGGGACATTAAAAGAAATAAAAGAGATACTAAATGTAGAATTTCCTGGCTTCCACCATAGTGAGGGTGAGAGCATGAAATGGTGGTCAAAGGCACACAGACTCCATTTCTCCCAGCTATGTTGATTACTGGCAAATTACTGATTTCCATTGCACATTTATATGCATATACTGTATTTCATTGGGGACTTCCCAGGTGGCGCTAGTGGTAAAGGACCTGCCTGCCAATTTGGACTCGATCCCTGGGTTGGGAAGATCCCCTGGAAGAGGGCATGGCAACCCACTCCAGTATCAGCATGCCTGGAGAATCCCGTGGACAGAGGAGCCTGGCGGGCTACAGTCCATGGGGTCACCAAGAGCCAGACATGACTGAAGCGACTGAACACACCCAGCATGCAGCACAAACATTGCATTTTATAATAT
Source organism: Bubalus kerabau (assembly GCF_029407905.1). Lineage (NCBI taxonomy): Eukaryota > Metazoa > Chordata > Mammalia > Artiodactyla > Bovidae > Bubalus > Bubalus kerabau. The sequence continues at coordinate 9,205,085 of NC_073646.1, forward strand.
TTGTAATTTATATTCTCTAAAGATATAATCAATTGATTTTATTATTTTATTTTTTTTATTTATATACTGTGCTGTGCAGCACATGGAATTTTAGTTCCCCAACCAGGGATCATACCTGTGCCCACTGCTTTGGTAGTCAGGAGTCTTAACTGCCGGACCACCAGGGAAGTCCCTACGGATATAATCAATCAGTTTTAGAGAAAAGCACTAACATAACTCACTGGGGGAAGGAAATGTATTTTCAACTAATGTTGACAGAAAAACAGAATGTTTAGAAGAGAGAAATGTGCATTCAACTTCTGCCTCACACAAAATTTTATTTAAAATGTATCATAGACTTAAATGTAAAAGCTAAAACTATAAAACTTTATGAAGAAAACATAAGAGAAAAAATTCATAACTTTCGGACAGGCGAAGATTTCTTGAGACTAAACACAAAAAATGAACTGGCTATTAAAAAGAGGAGGTAATATTTGCAGAACATATGGGCTTCCCTGGTGGCTCAGAGAGTAAAGAATAAGCCTGTTACGCAGGAGACCAGGGTTCAATTCCTGGGTCAGGAGGATCTCCTGGAGAAGGGAATAGCTATCTACTCTGGTATTCTTGTCTGGAAAATTCCATGGACAGAGAAGCCTGGTGGATGGGAGCCATGGGATCACAAATAATCCGACAGGACTGAGCAACTAAACATATATACATACAAACATACATATATTGGACAAAGGACTTTTTCCCAGAACATGAAGAAAATTCTTACAGCTCAAGAAGAAGACAAAAAAAAAAAAATTGAGAAATGGGCAAATATTTGAATAGATACTTCATTAAAGAAAATTACAAATAGTTGATGAACACACACGTCAATGTCCAACATCATTTCTTGCTCAGTTCAGTTCAGTTCAGTTGCTCAGTCATGTCCGACTCTTTGTGACCCCATGAATCGCAGCACGCCAGGCCTCCCTGTCCATCACCAACTCCCGGAGTTCACTGAGACTCACGTTCATCAAGTCAGTGATGCCATCCAGCCATCTCATCCTCTGTTGTCCCCTTCTCCTCCTGCCCTCAATCCCTCCCAGCATCAGTCTTTTCCAATGAGTCAACTCCTAGCATTAGGTGGCCAAAGTACTGGAGTTTCAGCTTCAGCATCATTCCCTCCAAAGAAATCCCAGGGCTGATCTCCTTCAGAATGGACTGGTTGGATCTCCTTGCAGTCCAAGGGACTCTCAAGAGTCTTCTCCAACACCACAGTTCAAAAGCATCAATTCTTTGGTGCTCAGCTTTCTTCACAGTCCAACTCTCACATCCATACATGACCACAGGAAAAACCATAGCCTTGACTAGATGGACCTTTGTTGCCAAAGTAATGTCTCTGCTTTTAAATATGCTATCTAGGTTGGTCATAACTTTCCTTCCAAGGAGTACGTGTCTTTTAATTTCATGGCTGCAGTCACCATCTGCAGTGATTTTGGAGCCCAAAAAAATAAAGTCTGACACAGTTTCCACTGTTTCCCCATCTATTTCCCATGAAGTGATGGGACTGGATGCCATGATCTTTGTTTTCTGAATCAAGCCAACTTTTTCACTCTCCTCTTTCACTTTCATCAAGAGGCTTTTGAGTTCCTCTTCACTTTCTGCCATAAAGGTGATGTCATCTGCATATCTGAGGTTATTGATATTTCTCCCGGCAATCTTGATTCCAGCTTGTATTTCTTCCAGCCCAGTGTTTCTCATAATGTACTCTGCATAGAAGTTAAATAAGCAGGGTGACAATATACAGCCTTGACGTACTCCTTTTCCTATTTGGAACCAGTCTGTTGTTCCATGTCCAGTTCTAACTGTTGCTTCCTGACCTGCATACAGGTTTCTCAAGAGGCAGGTCAGGTGGTCTGGTATTCCCATCTCTTTCAGAATTTTCCGCAGTTTATTGTGATCCACACAGTCAAAGGCTTTGGCATAGTCAATAAAGCAGAAATAGATGTTTTTCTGGAACTCTCTTGCTTTTTCAATGATCCAGCGGATGTTGGCAATTTGATCTCTGGTTCCTCTGCCTTTTCTAAAATCAGCTTAAATATCTGCAAGTTCACGGTTCACATATTGCTGAAGCCTGGCTTGGAGAATTTTGAGCATTACTTTACTAGCGTGTGAGATGAGTGCAATTGTGTGGTAGTTTGAGCATTCTTTGGCATTGCCTTTCTGTGGGATTGGAATGAAAACTGACCTTTTCCAGTCCTGTGGCCACTGCTGAGTTTTCCAAATTTGCTGACATATTGAGTGCAGCACTTTCACAGCATCGTCTTTGAGGATTTGAAATAGCTCAATGGGAATTCCATCACCTCCACTAGCTTTGTTTGTAGTGATGCTTTCTAAGGCCCACTTGACTTCACATTCCGGGATGTCTGGCTCTAGATGAGTGATTATATCATTGTGATTATCTTGGTCATGAAGATCTTTTTTGTACAGTTCTTCTGTGTATTCTTGCCACCTCGTCTTAACATCTTCTGCCTCTGTTAGGTCCATACCATTTCTGTCCTTTAACGAGCCCATCTTTGCATGAAATGTTCCCTTGGTATCTCCAATTTTCTTGAAGAGATCTGTAGTCTTTCCCATTCTGTTGTTTTCCTCTATTTCTTTGCACTGATCGCTGAGGAAGGCTTTCTTATCTCTCCTTGCTGCTCTTGGGAACTCTGCATCCAGATGCTTGTATCTTTCCTTTGCTCCTTTGCTTTTCACTCTGTGTGCCATCGCAGCCGCCCATGCTCTGCACATCCAAGGTAAGAGAAACCCAAGTAAGACGGGAGGTGTTGCAAGAGGGCATCAGAGGGTGGACAGAATGAAACCATACTCACAGAAAACTAGTCAATCTAATCACACTAGGACCACAGCCTTGTCTAACTCAATGAAACTAAGCCATGCCCTGTGGGGCCACCCAAGATGGGCAGGCATGGTGGAGAGGTCTGATACAATGTGGTCCACTGGAGAAGGGAATGGCAAACCAGTATTCTTGCCTTGAGAACCCCATGAACAGTATGAAAAGGCAAAATGATAGGATACTGAAAGAGGAACTCCCCAGGTCAGTAGGTGCCCAATATGCTACTGGAGATCAGTGAAGAAATAACTCCAGAAAGAATGAAAGGATGGAGCCAAAGCAGAAACAATACCCAGCTGTGGATGTGACTGGTGATAGAAGCAAGGTCCGATGCTGTAAAGAGCAATATTGCATAGGAACCTGGAATGTCAGGTCCATGAATCAAGGCAAATTGGAAGTGGTCCAACAGGAGATGGCAAGAGTGAACGTCGACATTCTAGGAATCAGCGAACTAAAGTGGACTGGAATGGGTGGATTTAACTCAGATGACCATTATATCTACTACTGTGGGCAGGAATCCCTCAGAAGAAATGGAGTAGCCATCATGGTCAACAAAAGAGTCTGAAATGCAGTACTTGGATGCAATCTCAAAAACAACAGAATGATCTCTGTTCGTTTCCAAGGCAAACCATTCAATATCACAGTAATCCAAGTCTATGCCCCAACCAGTAATGCTGAAGAAGCTGAAGTTGAACGGTTCTATGAAGACCTACAAGACCTTTTAGAACTAACACCCAAAAAAGATGTCCTTTTCATTATAGGGGACTGGAATGCAAAAGCAGGAAGTCAAGAAACACCTGGGGTAACAGGCAAATTTGGCCTTGGAATACGGAATGAAGCAGGGCAAAGGCTAATAGAGTTTTGCCAAGAAAATGCACTGGTCATAGCAAACACCCTCTTGCAACAAAACAAGAGAAGACTACACATGGACATTGCCAGATGGTCAACACCGAAATCAGATTGATTATACTCTTTGCAGCCAAAGATGGAGAAGCTGTATACAGTCAACAAAAACAAGACCAGGAGCTGATTGTGGCTCAGATCATGAACTCCTTATTGCCAAATTCAGACTTAAATTGAAGAAAGTAGGGAAAACCACTAGACCATTCAGGTATGACCTAAATCAAATCTCTTATGATTATACAGTGGAAGTGAGAAATAGATTTAAGGGCCTAGATCTGATAGAGTGCCTGATGAACTATGGACGGAGGTTTGTGACATTGTACAGGAGACAGGGATCAAGACCATCCCCATGGAAAAGAAATGCAAAAAAGCAAAATGGCTGTCTGGGGAGGCCTTACAAATAGCTGTGAAAAGAAGAGAAGTGAAAAGGAAAGATATAAGCATCTGAATGCAGAGTTCCAAAGAATAGCAAGAAAAGATAAGAAAGCCTTCCTCAGCGATCAATGCAAAGAAATAGAGGAAAACAACATTTCTTGCTGGAAATATGCAAATTAGAACCACAAGACAGTGATCAATTAGAATATTTAAAGTGAAAAAAACACCACACTAAGTGCTGGAGAGAGTGTAAGTGGTATAACCACTTTGGAAGAGAGTGTGACAGTTACTTTTAAAAGTTAAAAGTTTCACATGACTCAGTGGCTCCATGCTCAGCTATTTATACAAGAGAAATGAAAATGTAGGGCCACAAACAAACCTGTACATGAATGTCCATAGCAACTTTGTAAGAGTCAAAAACCTAACTGTCCTTCACCAGGGGATTGCAAAAACGGATTCTGGAGCAGGGCTCTGCAGTTCAACGGAACAAGCTTTTCTGTGACATGCAGGAAGGTGGCTGGATCTCAGAAACACGCTGGGTGAAAAAAATCTTACGTCAAAGAGTAAATACCACATGATTCTGTTACCAAAAGAGTGTGGCATCCAGCTGCTCGCCACTCAAAAGTCAATCAACAGGCCAGGTTGGTGGAAAGGAAAGTTTGCTTTATTTCAGATGCCAGCAACTGGGGGTCAGCAAGGGAGCAGACATCTGTTCAAAGGCAACTGGCAACTCGTGGCGCAAGAGCTTTTATAGACCGAAGGAGGGGGCTACATATAGACCCAGCACAGTCAGCTCTGATAGTCATTTTCAAAGTGGTCGTCGGTAGTCTGACTAGCGTCATCTTGATGGTTGGAGGTACAGTTAAGCTTCAGTCCCAGGGTTCGTTTGTTCCCGTTTTTCTGAGGCCAGTTCTCAGAATTGTGGCAGCTCATGTCCTGGGCACAGTTGGGTCATCACGTGGTTAACTTCTCCATCTGGGGTTTCAGGATCTATAAGACAACTCACAGGATATGGCTCAGAACATTGTCTCTAGCCCTTGAGAAGGAACAAATGGTCCTTGACTATGTTGAATGACACATCATTATTATTTGGTCTCCTTTCACTGTTTTCCTTTCTTTTTGTAAGTTCTCATTTCTCTGATTAAACTTAGTCTTTGACCAAAGTTTTCCACAGGCAAAAGACATGGCTGGAGGCGGTGGGGTCCTGCTCTGTTTCAGTTCTGTTTATAAGATGTTCTAGAGGAGATTAAACTAATCTGTAATGATAGAAATCACTTTAATGGTTGCCTGGGATGGAGGGTTGGGGGGGACTCATTTCAAAGAGTCATGTGGCAACTTTCTGGACTGATGAAAATGTTATATATCTTGATTAGGGTGCTGGTACCTGTTGGAAAAATATAACTTAAAACCTTCTCTCAACTGAACTCTGTTCAGTATTATGTGGCAACCTGGATGGGAGGGGAGTCTGGGGGAAGAATGGATCCACGTATATGTATGGCTGAGTCCCTTTACTGTCCACCTGAATCTATGACAACATTGTTCACCAGCTATACTCCAATATAAAATAAAAGTTAAAGAAATAGGGCAAAGCATTGGAGAAATTATAATACACATAAAAAATGAAAAAAACAAAAACAAAGAATAAGGACCAAGGGAAAAAAAAAAAAATCTCCCAACTCAGAAAATCTCTCCACAGAGAAAGAGGAGAAAGAAAACAATTTTTACTATTGAATAACCATTGAATCTAAATGTGATTCAGATCACAGGCAATCTGCCAAGAGATTGCAAAAAATAATCTCCCTTTTCTATAGCCAAGCAGATGCAACTTATTCATACACATTTTCAAGAGAAATGATAAACTAGTTCTCAAGGAAGAGGACCTGACCAGACCATTCGTTATGCCTCATCCATTCTAGATTCTCCTGGTAACTGGGTGGCTCTTTGTGTTTGCTAATTGGTTTTATCCAAAGGGAAAATAAACTTCTCATATATGTACAACAGAAGGTAGTTTTGAATCTTGGAGTTAGACTTCTCCCTCCCACAAGAAACTGGTGCATAGAAATGCTATCTTCTTTGATGATTATATATTTCAAAGAGATGGTTCACAGGTCTGTGAGGAAGATATTACTGGTACCTAAAGCTGGCAAGAGACTTATTTAGCTTTGAAAAAGATTTACACACATTTCAAAGAGATAGAGAAAGAACTTCAACTCCCCAGCTTCCTAAAGTAAATTTATGCTCTCACAAAAGGGGCTTGGGAGAAGTCTGTTTCCTTATTTCCAACACAGAGAAGGAAACCTCTTAAGTTTTTAATTTGTCTTTGCCTTTTCACGATGTAAGTGTATGTCTTTGTCCAAATTATCAAACTGTATCCTTAAAATGTGTGCATTTTTGTATATGAAAGGTATACCTCACAAAAGGTCATTTAAAATAAGCTGCAAATCATCTGAATGCGTCTATGCTTTTACGTAGGGCACTTCAAAAACCTTTCTGTGCTTTCCTTGAAAGTTTCACAAATCTCTGAGTTGTTTTCACTGTCATGACAGCATAGGTAAAATTGTAGCTGCTTTCTAGGTTAGCACTGTCGTGTGGCTCAGTCACGTCTGACCCTTGGTGACCACATGGACTGCAGCACACCAGGCTTCCTTGTCCTTCACCATCTCCCGGAGTTTACTTAAATTCATGTCCGTTAAGTCGGTGATACCATCCATACATCTCATCTTCTATCGTCCCCTTCTCCTCCTGCTTTCCGTCTTTCCCAGCATCAGGGTCTTTCCCAATGAATCAGCTCTTCACATCAGATGGCCAAAGTACTGGAGCTTCAGCTTTAGCATCAGTCCTTCCAATGAATATTCAGGGTTGATTTCCTTTAGGATGGACTGGTTTTATCTCCTTGCAGTCCAAGGGACTCTCAAGAGTCTTCTACAGCACCACATTTCAAAAACATCAAGAAATCCTTATATATTTTTGCGGTAATGGAACCCATTTCCTTCAAATCACAAATAAATAATTCAAAGGGGAATTTAGAGTAAAGAATCTTAAAATAATTTAATACCTATCAATTGATGAGACATATTGTAAGTTGGGAGTTTTCTTTCTCTCTCTTCCTCCTAAAATCTAAGTAAGCATCAAGCATATTCTACGTTTTTGCTAGGTGCTGGGGATATAATGCTGAACAAAATAGAGGTCCCTGCTGTCAAGGAGATTATGGGCTAGAAAAATACCCAGATGTTAAACAGATAAATATATGAATACTTTTAATTTGGTTTTATTGCATTGTATCAAAAAGAATTTCAATGTGCAACAAAAGTTCCTGAAATGTGTGTGTGTGTGTAAGAGGAAGTGGCTAAGCCTGGAGATCTCCCCCAAGAGACTGGGAGCAACCCATTGGTTCTTGGTTACCTTTCATATCTTATCTTGCACATTCGTGCTCAGTCCCTAAGTCATGTTCAACTCTTTGGGACCCCAAAGACTGTAGTATTCTTGCCTGGGAAATTACCATGGGCAGAGGAGCCTGGCGGGCAAGCTATAATCCATGGTGGGGAGCGGGGCGTGGCGGTCACAAAGAGTCAAACACAATTTAGTGACTGAACATGCATCTTATCTTGCCCCACCCTTCACCTTGCTCTCTCCCTGTGAGTCTAGACATCTTTTTTTTCTGTTCCTTGAACCTCTGAAGCTACTCCTGACTTTGGCATTTGCACATTAGGTTCTGTCTGCAGCATCCTCAACCAAATCTGTAAATGGTGGGCTTCTTACCATTGGGTCTCATCCCACATGCCCACGAAAGGATCTCCCTTTCCACCCCCATGGGAAAACATCCCTCCCTCACTCTCTCCCTCCATCCTGCTTCCTGGACCCAGGTGATGCTGATGCTCCCAGGCACTGACCACAGTATGGGCAGCAAAATTTCAAGCAATTTCCTCCTTTGCATCAGAAGAGAGGATAGAAAGGCATGAGGTTAGTATTCTCACCAGTGGTCACCATGATTTCAGGGACTGACTTCGGGCTCTCATGCAGTCAGATCTGTGGGGAAAAGCCAGTCTCCCATTAGGAAAAAATAACTATCCTTTGAAAGTGAAAGTGTTAGTTGCTCAGTCATGTCTGACTCTTTGTAACCCCACGGACTGTAACCCACCAGGCTCCTCTGTTTTGGAGCCTGCAATGGAGAATCCTCCATGGGATTCTCCAAGCAAGAATACCAGAGTGGGTTGTGTGATTGCTATTCCCTTATCTAAGAGGTCTTCCTAAACCAGGGATTGAACGTGATCTCCTGCATTGCACGCACACTCCTTCCTATCTGAGCCACTAGGGAACCATCCTTTACTTGTGTGAATTGCTGTGCCAGGTGCTTTCTCTGGACAGTTCATTAAACTCTTAGATCATTTCTCACTCACAGAAGAGCCACCCGTAGCACAGAGAGTGTCCTGGAATCTCACAGCGAGGCAGTGGCCGGTCATGGATGCAGATGTGTCGCATGTTAGAACTTCCCTTTTTCTGCCACAGTCCACATTTTCTTCTGAAGCTGTGTTTTAAAACGACTTTTTGTTTTAAAGATCAAATTGATGAAGGATTTGCTCCTCTGGGAAACAGACAGCAAATGCCTGGGAAACTCTTCCAGTAATTGACTTTGAATTGAAAGTAAAATTATTTCTGTAATTGACTAAACACATTCACATCTGTGATCTTGACCATCAGGAAAGTCTATGTGAGGTGGGCTGGGACCCTGGGATTGGAATTCTCATTCATATCCCGGCTGGTAGCTTTGAGAGAGAGTCATTTAAGCCATCAGTTCAAAATTCCTCACCTGTACAGTGGGGCTGTGAATACCCATGCCAAGATTCGCAAATATTAAGTGGAAATCTAAGTCCATCATTAGCACATCATTGGCTTCACAGGGGTACCTTGCTACCATCAAATCTACGGTTTAATGGTAATCATTACAGTTAATGGTTATCATCAATTCTACAGTCATTAGCAGACTCATTTAACCAGTGTGCTGGGCCAGGAGGACCCTGGGTTGATGGGTCAGTGAAAGGTGAGTCAGTCATAGCCAAGGACAGCTGGATCTCACAAGCCAAGCTGTAGGACAGCCCAGTTCTTATCTCCCCTTGGGGACCAGATGGCAGCCCTTGGAATGAGGCAGTCACATCAATGAACTATAGTGTTTCCGTGTTATCTTTGCAAGATTCTCATCATTTTTGGACCAGTAAATGCTCCCACAATCTGTTTACCTGAATTCCTCAGCTTTGCCAGTGGAAAAAGAGGCCCCTAGAGGTTAACCTGGCATCTCAGGAGCAGCGGGAATGATTTATAAAGACAGCGACAACATCACTTGTCTCTGTGACCAGGAGTGCCTCACACCTCTCTTCATTTGTTAAACAAATTAGTCTGGATGTGTCTTCTAAATGCAACAGCGACCTTCACTCACAGAGCCAGGATGGCTTAGATGGAAGAGACATCCGTTCTCTAGGCTGCAGACAGGAGTCTCGCTGAGTTTCACTCCACCTCTCATTGTTGTCCAATCTTTTCTGATGGTTAAAGGATGTTCATTGTCTTGTGATCCCTTAACATTTGGAAAGATAGGATGCTGACGTCCATTCCTGAAAAAAAATTGAGCACAGTGAAAATAATTAGAAAACTTGTATTTCTCTTTTAAGTACAGTTGACTTGAATCCAAGGATTACTTTGAAATAAGTAGTGAACTTTTTTTTTAATTGATTTACTTGGCTGTGCCAATCATTGTGGCATGCAGGATTTTTAGTTGTTGCAGCATGTGGGATCTACTTCCCTGACCAGGGATTGAACCCCAGGCCCCTGTATTGGGAGTGTGGAGTCTTAGCCACTGGACCACCAGGGAAGTCCCTGTGATTCCCTTCTAATTGCCCATCGGTTCACACTAGGTCTACCTCGTTTAGGTAAAAAAGAAGTCTTATATTAAGAATGGTTGAAGGTGGACTATGGCTTGTCAATATTTTACTTGGCCTGTAGACATTTTCAATGTCCTTGCTTCCTTTGATTCACTTAAAAAAAAAAAAGTGTGAAAGTGCTCAGTCGTGTTTGACTTTTTGAAACCCCATGGTCTGTAGCCCAGCAGCTTCCTCTGTCCATGGGATTCTCCAGGCAAGAATGGAGTAATTCTCCAGGGGAATCGTCCTGATCCAGGGATCGAACCCAGGTCTCCTCAACTGTAGGCAAATTCTTTTACATCTGAGCCCCCAGGGAAGCGCACCCCACCCCCACAAATAGACAAAAGTAACAATGTCCAATGCATCCATCAGACAAAAAAACCCAACTTGTTATATTTTTTATTGTATTTTATTGGATATCATGTTTTGATAAATGGAGTTTAAAACTTTAAATATTTACCAATATTTAAAAGCCAGAGATTTTTCTTACATAGAAATATGGATTCCTGGGTGAAAAATGGGAGAAACTTGGCAAACCCTGGGCTGCTTTCCCACATGGTAACATTCACCTGCAGTTAATTAACTCTGCCCATTCCACAGGGTATGCACTTTTTCTTCAGTTTGCACAATCCCCTCCAATCCCTCTTGCTTCACACAGCTTGGTTATCTGTTTGACCCTGTTAAGTAGATGAGTTTTGAACACCTTTTCCCCTGTGGTCTTCTTCCCCTCCTTCCCCGATAGCTCCCTTGGTTTATTAATTTGCACCCCACTGCTTCCTCTCAGCCTTTCTCCATGTTACCAGTTTTTAAGTTCTACCCAGTTTTCTCCCAGTTAAGCTTAGGGATGAGTGGAATTATGACATCCTTTAAGAACTGTGTAAGAGAGAAGGTGAAGGAGTTCAGCTGTAGGAAACAATTTTAAGGCAAAGTCCTCTCCTGGTAATGACTGACCATCTCTGTGCACAGTTCCAGTTTATCATAACTCTGAGTGAGTCTGGGGATTCCCTGGTGGCTCAGTGATCAAGAATCTGCCTGCCAATGTAGGACACCCGGGTTCGATCCCTGATCTGGGGAGATACCGCATGCCGCAGAGAACCGAAGCTTGTGTGCCACAAATACTGAGCCTTCGCTCTGGAGCCTGGGAAGCACAACTACTGAGCCCGTGTATCCTAGATCTCGTGCTCCACAATGAGAAGCCACCACAATAAGAAACCTGTGCATCACCGCTAGAGAGTAGCCACCACTCGCTGAGACTAGTAAAGCCCATGCAGCGACTAAAACCCAGCACAGCCAAAATAATAAATAAAATTTAAACGAGTCTGTGCGTTTCTGCACCTTTCTCAAGCCACACCTTCCTATCCTAGTTTGAAGACAGCCAGAATCTCAGAACAGCAGTGGGTAGAAATGTGTTTATGGCAAATGGAATGAGGTGGAGAAAAATCTCCACCAGACTATAGCTTAAGCTCTGAAAAATATAAAAAAAAATTACAAAACAAAAAATCATTCTTAAACACAACACAAAGGGTTGATCACGCCAGCATATTTTCACTTCTTTCCTCTACAGGGTTGAGACTAAAGTAATACAATTTTGCATCCTCATTATCTTGCTTGTCATTGTTGAGTAAGTATTTCCCTAGGATATTCAAAATGCTCATAAACATAATTTTAATGACCTTATAACAGTCCATCATATTAATGTGCCCACATTTGTTTACCCAGTGCTGTATTACTGGACAGTTGGGTCATTTCCTGTCCTCTATACTGTAAATCACATTGCAAACACAGCTTTGTGTTTCACAATATCTCCTTATGGTATTTTCTAAAAGGGAGATTTCTGGATTCAAGAGTTGGATATCGTTAAGGTTCCTGTTACCTTTGACAAATTGGCACTTGCATTTTGGGCTTTGTTGTACACGTATTGTGGTATTTTGGTGCAATCCTCCAAGAGTCTGACAAGGGTGATGAAGAGGGATGTGAGCTTCGGGATAATGGATGAAGGATGTTTGGACATTTCTTGGATGGAAAGTACAGTCAGATTCTCATGTCACTCACAAAAGTACATTTCATTTCTGGCTAGATTTCCTGAAATTGGCTTCTTTCTGAAACTAACTCCTGAAGATAGTTTCCTCAACGGTAGTGCTATTATCCAAAAACAGGCATGTCAGATCATTTTTGAAACCATTCCACTTTCCTGCCTGAATCTTGGCATAAAATTTCCCTCCCTCCCTTCTTTCCTTCCTTCTCTCCTTTTGTATTTGCTTTCCATAATTACCATGTGTTGAGTGCCTACAATGAACCAGGCACTATACATGTTTTTTTTTTTTTTTATCATTATTCATTTAATTACCTCCATCATCCCAATTTTATTTACAGGAAAGTTGAAGCTTAAGAGAGGCTATCCAGCATGCAGAAGGCTACACTCCTGGTAGGTGAGAAATAGAACTAGATTCAACGTTTGTCTCAAGCCATGCTGGTCCACCAAGCCTACCAATAAGGCAACTCAGTGATGGAGCTCATGTTGACTTAATGGATGAAGTGATGCCCTCCTCTCTTGTCTGTTGAGTGATGTTGGGTCCTGGATGGGTCTGCTAGAGGAGATGCTGTCTGACCTCCTTGAGAACAGAGGCTAGGTGTTATAATTTCTATATTCTCAGTACCCAGCATATAGTGGGCACTTTATAAATATATATGAAAACAATCTTGCTGAAAGACCACAAAGCCTCACTCACAATGCTGGTGTAAGCCTCTTGATTTTCTGTTCTTGCATAGAATCTAAAGTTTCCTGCTGATCATGGCACATGGCAGCTTCTGGAAGGTTTTCAAACTCCTTTGCATGCAGGGCCAGGAAGACCAAAAGAGCTAAAGATGTGTGATTTCTGTGTGCTTAGGAACATGACAGTGAAGCCGAATCTCAGTGCTCATGGATCCCAGCACCCCTTTTTTCTAAAAATGAAAGACTCCAGAGTGGATTAGCATTTGCAAACACATACGAGATCCTTCTATTTAGGGAGCGCCCAGCAGTCAGTGATGGGTGAAACGACTTCACAAGTGCTTTTAATTTCCCTCCTTGGTTTTTCTGCTTAGGAAGGCAGGCTCTCAATAAGAAAGACAGTGAAATTAATGGAACCAGGTAGACCACACAGGTGCCTCATGGAAAGCAGTTGAAATGAAAGGAGTCCAGGTTTAGTTGCTTCCCAGTGAAATCACCCTTGGGAAGTTTCCTCAGTTTCCTCCTATCTGAAATGAGGGCAATATTTCTTATCTGGAATTATTGCAATAAGGACTTGACATATTCATAATCAGTTCAGTTCATTTCAGTCACTCAGTTGTGTCTGACTCTTCATGACCCCATGAACCATAGCACGTCAGGCCTCCCTGTCCATCACCAACTCCCGGAGTCTACCCAAACCCATGTCCATTGAGTTGGTGATGCCATCCAGCCATCTCATCCTCTGCCGTCCCCTTCTCCTCCTGCCCCCAATCCCTCCCAGCATCAGAGTCTTTTCCAATGAGTCAACTCTTCGCATGAGGTGGCCAAAGTACTGGAGTTTCAGCTTAAGCATCATTCCTTCCAAAGAAATCCCAGGGCTGATCTCCTTCAGAATGGACTGGTTGGATCTCCTTGCCGTCCAAGGGACTCTCAAGAGTCTTCTCCAACACCACAGTTCAAAAGCATCAATTCTTCTGTGCTCAGCTTTCTGTATAGTCCAACTCTCACATCCATACATGACCACCGGAAAAACCATAGCCTTGACTAGGCGGACCTTTGTTGGCAAAGTAATGTCTCTGCTTTTGAATATGCTATCTAGGTTGTCATAACTTTCTTTCCAAGGAGAGAAAGTTTCTTTCTTTCATGGCTACAATCACCACCTGCAGTGATTTTGGAGCCCAAAAAAATAAAGTCTGACACTGTTTCCACTGTTTCCTCATCTATTTGCCATGAAGTGATGGGACCAGATGCCATGATCTTAGTTTTCTGAATGTTGAGCTTTAAGCCAACTTTTTCACTCTCCTCTTTCACTTTCATCAAGAGGCTCTTTAGTTCTTCTTCACTTTCTGCCATAAGGGTGATGTCATCTGCATATCTGAGGTTATTGATATTTCTCCCAGCAATCTTGATTCCAGCTTGTGCTTCTTCCAGCCCAGCGTTTCTCATGATGTACTCTGCATATAAGTTAAATAAGCAGGGTGACAATATACAGCCTTGACGTACTCCTTTTCCTATTTGGAACCAGTCTGTTGTTCCATGTCCAGTTCTAACTGTTGCTTCCTGACCAATGGAATATATTTAGTAAAAAGTCTGGCATTAATTATTGATAATGATATTATTGTTTCTTTATACCTCGATCTGAGTCCATGTATGTATGCATGTATTTTTCTATCTACCTATCTCGTGTCTGTTTTACAACGTTCTTTTGACTGGTGGAATTTTCTGCAGAAAAATAGTCTCTATCTGTCTGTAGATGTTAAAACCAGGTTTTCTTCTCCTCACTCCATTTCACTTGCTGGCACATTCTTCCTTTTTTCTGGTTAATTTATTTTACTTTTGGCTGCACTGGGTCTTCATCACGGTGGGAGGGCTTTTCATTGCAGTGGCTTCTTTTGATGCAGAGCACAGGCTCTAGGCACATGGGCTTCGGTAGCACGTGGGCTCAGTAGTTGCCGTGTGTAGGTTTAGTTGCTCCATGGTATGTGGAATTTTTGGGGACCAGGGATTGAACTCGTGTCCCCTGCACTGGCAGGCAGATTCCTAGCCACTACGCCACCAGGGAAGTCCCCTGCTGGCACATTCTTACGTATAACATAGATGTGTGTGTGAGCGTTGCTCAGCTGTGTCCAACTCTTTATGACCGCTAGACTATAGCCCACCAGGGTTATAATCCCTCTGTCCGTGGGATTCTCCAGGCAAGAATATTGGAGTTGGGTTGCCGTTCCCTTCTGCAAGGGATCTACCCAACCCAGGGATCAAACCTGGGTCTCCTGCATTACAGGTGAATTCTTTACCATCTGAGTCACCTGGGAAGCCCCATAATATAGATGACCACTAAGCAAATATTTAGATAACATAATGTCATGAGCTGATGGCAATATGGAGCAAAAACCCAGGGGAAGGGAGACTGAGGGTGATTATTTCAGTTGGAGTGATCAGGGAAGGCTTCTCAGGAAAGGTGAGTGAAGTCTTGCTTGAAGCAAGGGAGCCAGCCACGTGGATGTGGGCTGCAAATGAGTTCTGGCTGGTGGGACAGCAAGCGCAGAGGTGCTTAAGCAGAAGTGGAGGTGGTGGATTGCAGATATATCCGAGAAGCAAGAGTGGCTGAGGCAGAGTGAGTCATACAAGACGATGTTGGAAAGGAAGGTAGGGGCCAGATGGGTTGAGGGCTTGCAGTTTATGATGAGGACTTCAGGCACACATGAAGAGGGACCACTAGGGGGCTTTGGGAGGCGGGAGTCAATGCTCCCTGCATGTTAGCAGCTGAGCGGGAGGGGAGGCTCTTACAGTATCCTGGTGAAAAAATGGTAACAGCTCACGCTACAGTGTTGTGACGGCAAATGGAGGTCAAAAGTGCCCAGGTTGGGCGTGTGCTTTGTGTTGTTTTGTGTGAAGTTTCACAGACTGGTTTTCTGTGTATGTGTGTTTCACAGACTGGTTTTCTGCCATTGCCACTGCTAATGATGCAGTCTGTTTGAGTATGTGTGTGTGTTTGTGTAAAAGGGAGAAATGGATGTGACTGGACTTAGGATCCCTGCATAGGAGAAGGTGGGAGCAGTTCAGCCAGAGCTACAGTTGGTCTGGGTAGATTTGATAGCCATGAATCCAGAAAAATGAAGAAACTCATCAGATGGCTTGTTCCTCGAAAATGCAATTTAAATTCAGCTTGTAGATAAGCAGATGGCTACTTTTGTTTCTATGCAACATGAGAACAATTACAGCTAAACACCTTGGAGAAAGTTATCCCATCTCCATGTTTGCTCATTCAATTTCTAA
Source organism: Bubalus kerabau (assembly GCF_029407905.1). Taxonomy (NCBI): domain Eukaryota; kingdom Metazoa; phylum Chordata; class Mammalia; order Artiodactyla; family Bovidae; genus Bubalus; species Bubalus kerabau. Next base: position 9,221,121 of record NC_073646.1, read on the forward strand.
AATAGCTCTGAAGTCTTGGTTTGCTCAGGGCGGGGATAATTAAAACTAATGAAGTGAATTTAGGGGTGTGCATCAGAGCCTGGGTTAAGACGCCAATGGTGATTCCAGACACCATGACTTCTTTGAAGGTAATCATTGGGCGACCCTTCTTCATTTATATTCATGGGGACACGGAGTCATTTTCTTGAGGCTGCTAAACCCTTTGGAGGACCCATCCACGTGTTATGTTTTAGAATTTGGAATTCATTAGATTTTAAGAGTTCTAGGATTTTACCTACTGGTTACAAATGACTAAGCATCAAACATGACATGTCTTATTTCCTTCCCCTGAATATTGAATTTAAGAGATGAAAAGCTAGATAAGGGGCAGGGACAAGAGGGAGGGAGGGAGAGAGGAAGAAACTCATTTATGTACTTAGGATATAAATATTTATCGAGCACTCAGGTGCTAGAAGGCAATGGCAACCCACTCCAGTACTCTTGCCTGGAAAATCCCATGGACGGAGGAGCCTGATAGGCTGCAGTCCATGGGGTCCCTAGGAGTCGGACATGACTGAGCGACTTCACTTTCACTTTTCACTTTCATGCATTGGAGAAAGAAATGGCAACCCACTCCAGTGTTCTTGCCTGGAGAATCCCAGGGACGGGGGAGCCTGGTGGGCTGCCGTCTATGGGGTCGCAAAGAGTCGGACACGACTGAAGCGACTTAGCAGCAGCAGCAGCAGCAGTAGCTGGTGCTAGATTCTATTTCGTGCCAGATTGTGTCTAAGGTACCGTTGTTGTCTAGTCACTAATTCATGTCTGACTCTTTGCAATCTCATGAACTGCAGCATGCCAGGCTTCCCTGTCCTTCACTATCTCCCAGGGTTTGCTCAAACTCATGAGGAAACCATAAACAGAATACACAGGGCTCTTTCTCCATGCAGTTGCATTTTAATCGGGAGAAACAAAAGAGGAAAAATTGGAGTTGGTGATACATGGATGCAAGAATCACAACTGGGAATGGGTCAGAGGGAGCTGGGAGGTCAGGGAAGTCCTCTCAAAGGTTGTGACTTGTTTGTAAAATTTTTAAAAGTCTTTATTGAATTTGTACAATATTGCTTCTGTTGTTTATGTTCTGAGTTTTTCTGGGGAGACACAGGCATATGGGGCTTAGATCCCCAACCAGGAATTAAACCCACACTCCCTGAAATGGAAGGTAAAGTCTTAACCACTGGACCACCAGGGAAGTCCCTGAGATTGTGACTTTTGAACTGAGATTCAAAGACAAGAAGGAAACAGGTCCAGAAAAATCCAAGGGTGAGCGTTTGAGGCTAAAGGAACTTGAATGTAAAGGCAGATGGTCTGAAGGGACCCAAGAGGGTGGGCGAGGAGGCCACACGGTGGATGCAGGGGGATTGAGCACAGGAGTGGACAGGATGAGGCTGAGTTTTGGAAGGTGAAGGAGTTTGGATTTTATTAATAAATATAAATAGAGATCAGTAGAAACTTTCTGATTGGGGAATAACAGGATCTGTTTTATTTGGCTGTATCATAACTTACTTGTGGCATGTGGGATCTTTTCTTGAGGTATACGAACTCTCTAGTTGTGAAGCGTGGGCCTAGTTGCTTGAGCAGGAATTGAACCTACATTCCCTGCATTGCAAGGTGGCTTCTTAACCACTGAGTCAGTCAGTTCATGTCCAGCTCTTTGCAACCCCATGGACTGCAGCATGCCAGGCTTCCCTGTCCATCACCAACTCCCAGAGCTTGCTCAAACTCATATCTGTTGAGTCAGTGATGCCATCCAACCATCTCATCCTCTTTTGTCCCCTTCTCCTCCTGCCCTCAATCTTTCCCAGCATCAGGGTCTTTTCCAATGAGTCAGTGCTTTGCATTAGGTGGCCAAAGGATTGGAGCTTCAGCTTCAGCATCAATCCTTCCAATGAATATTCAGGACTGATTTCCTTGGGGATTGACTGGTTTGATCTCCTTGCAGTCCAAGGGATTCTCAGGAGTCTTTTCCAACACCACAGTTCAAAAGCATCAATTCTTCGGTGCTCAACTTTCTTTATGGTGCAACTCTCACATCCATATACGACTACTGGAAAGACCATGTCTTTGACCATATGGACCTTTGTCACAAAGTAATGTCTCTGCACTGAACCACCAGGGAAGTCCCAAAAGATCTGTTTTGTTTTCAAAAGCTCTTTGATACTGTGCAGGGAATAGAATGGGGAGGGGCAAGAGTGAAGCGGGAAGGTAACTGAGCAGCCGTCCAGCTGAGAGATGATGGGGGTAGAGGAGGTGGAGGAAAGTGAGGAACTAGTCACTTGTATGAAGGTGAGGTTGCCATGGAAACCACCTCCTTGTTTACCAGTGGATGAATGAATCAACAAGATGTAGTGTATGTATACAACAGAATATTATTCAGCCACGAGAAAGAAGGAAACCTTGCTATTTATGGACCTTGAGGACATTACACTCAGTGAAATAAGTCAGACAGAGAAAGACAAATCTCACTTATATGCACAGTCTGAAAAAGCTGAATTCACAAAAGCAGAAAGCTGGGGTTTCTATGTTTTGCTGGTGAGGAAAAGGTGGCTTGTGAGTTTTGGGGTTAAGTGGCTAAGAGATGGGCGACCAATGGAGGAAGAACATATTGGGAAGGGTGCTTAGAATTTCTGAGTCTGGGTTTGCTTATCTTAATACTAAGACACCAACTGACATTCAAGTGGGGAAGTGGAAGCAGAGAAGGATGATGATATGAAGAGAGAAAAAGGGAACACTGAGAAAGGAAAGCAACGAGGCAAAGATGCTACGTCCCCTCCAGTCTTTTCCTGTGGTACCTGGATCGAGTTCCCCCTTTGTCTCTACATGTAGGGCACAGGGTGGAGACTAAGGCTGTCCCCTTATTCTCCTCCTAAACCTCTAGTTCCCTCCTATTGAACTCTGGTCCAAAGCATGGCTTTGGCACCCTACACATTTGTGTTCAAATCCAAGGATTATGAGAGGATATCAGGCAAGTAATGTGACCTGTCAGAACCTTGGTTTACTCATATGTAAAATGGGAATAATAAGTCCTACCTCATGGGGTTATTGACCCAATGACAGCTAATCTTTATTTGAGCATTTATTTCATTATATGTATTGTTGCACCCTATTCTTAACAGCCGTAGGTGGTGGGGACTATTGTTCTCATCCTAGTGACGAGGAAAACAAGGCTCAGAGAGGTTACATGACTGGTCCAAGACTCTACATGTAGAAACCAGCAGAGAGGAGATAACTTTTCCCATCACTGGGCAGTATCCAAGATGGTACTGAAACCTGGATGTCAGACTCCAGAGCCTGTCCTCTGTTCCTTCCTTTAACTTTCTTTTAATTTATTTAAAACAGATGTTTGGCTGTGATGGGTCTTCTTTTCCCTAGGTGTGGCGTGCGAGCTTCTTGTTGCCGCAGCTTCCCTTGTGGAGCACGGCCTGTAGGTGCATGGGCTTCCATAGTTGTGCCTCCAGGGCTCTAGAGCACAGGCTCAGTAGTTGTGGTACATGCAGTTAGTTGCTGCATAGAATATGGGATCTTCTCAGATGAGGGATCGAACCTGTATCCCCTGCATTGCAAGGCAGATTCATAATCACTGAACCGCCAGGGAAGCCCCCATTTCCTTCCTTTTAAGCCCAGTAATGGACTCACGCATGCTAAGTCGCTTCAGTCCTGTCCAACTCTTTGAGACGTCCATGCTAAGTCGCTTCAGTCGAGTCCAACTCTATGGACTGTAGCTCACCAGGCTCCTCTGTCCTTGGCGTTCTCCAGGCAGGAATACTGGAGTGGGTTACCATTCCCTTTTCCAGGGGATCGTGTTTGAGAGAAGGCACCCTCTTCTCCCAGACAGACCAGGCCTTACCACTCTACAGGAAATGAGGAATGCACATCTCAGCAAGTTCCTCCACCCCTGAGCTTCGTCCTCAGTGAAGAAAGTGTCCCCTCAAAACAGGAATTAAAGCTAGGATGTATTTGGCATCAGCCAAGAGCCCACACAAGTGCTAAACATAGCATGAGGGCGGGGACCGACTCCTTGAGGCGGAACAGGAAACTTCTTCTAATCCATTCTCTTTCCAGCCTGTGAGACAGCAAGTCTGTCGTGGGCAGGACAATTAAATTGAAATATGGCCCAGCTAAGCATAAGAGCTGTTCTAACCAGAAAATCAAGCCATCCAAGGGCTAACTTTGCAGGGAGGTAGGCGGAATGAGGTCCTTGAGGTGAGGTTTAGCTGTCTTGGTCGTGTCAATTTCAGAGCTGGTGGCTGGCCTAAAAAACCCCCAATCCCCAGGTTCCACTGAGATTGTTATTTAATAATAAGAGATACAGTCAGTAACATTTTAGAACAGCTTTGCAATTAGCCCACGCCTCTTAGGCCATATGTCATTTCCTATGGAAATGATGGGTTGTGTCTGTCTGCATCCCTTACCTCAGAATGTGAATACCCACGGGGATGGTGCTGGCTGTGGGGGTGTCCAACAGCATGGAGAGGGCAAAGCTGTGGCTGGCCCCCTTTCCAACATCTCCTGACAGCCCTCTAGCACCCCAGAGAGGAAGCTGGTTGTCCTAAAGCAGAAAAGACAGCTCAGGAATGCCAGGGGTGGGCATCTCTTCTAATAGTAACTCCTGGGACTCAGAGATGTTGGAGCACAGAGCTAGCGAGGGGGGAGTAGAAAGCTTAAGAAATGCATCTGCTTCTTCAAATGAAAGAGCAAAACATCCCTGAGGACCACTTGGGGGAGACCCAGCCACTTGGAGCTTGCTGCTCTCTGGAGCCATCATGCTACGGACTGTAGGCAATGAACTTAGCCCGCCAGGCTCCTCTGTCCATGGGATTTCCCAGGCAAGAATACTGGAGTGGGTTGCCATTTCCTGACCCAGGATCGAACCTACCTCTCTTGCATCTCTTGCATTAACAGGCAGATTCTTTACTGCTGTGCCACCTGGAAAGCCCCAATAGCAGCTGCGGCTAATATCTATTTTCAAATAAATTCTCATTTAATCTCCATAAAATCTCTATAACGGAAATGCAATTATGAGCTGCGTTTTACACACGAAGAAGAAACAGACGCTAACAGAAGCAAGGATGGGGCTAGGAGGGTTGGAGTTCCAGAGCCACACTCCTCCTTGTTACTGGGGTTGCCATGGTAACACCTGGGTGGGAGTAGTCCATGCTCAGATGGAAGAGGATGCCTCCACGTCACCTGCTTTACAGGAAGGGGTGGAGGGCAGTGATTGGGGGAGACACCAGGTTCAATGCCAGCGGTGCAGGCCCTTCATCTCATTCTTGCCAGCTGCCTTCTTTCAAATCTTTAGTCACTTCAAGAAATATTTTAATATTATGTGCAGAATGGATAAACAACAAGGCCCTACTGTATAGCAGGAAGCTATATTCATTATCCTGTGAGAAGCCATAATGGAAAAGAATACGAAAAAGAATTGATATATATATGTATAACTGATTCACTTTGCTGTACAGCAGAAATTAACATAGCATTTTAAACCAACTATATGTCAATAAGATAAATGTTTTAAAAAAGAAGTATTTTAAGTCCCTACTGTGTACCAAGCGGGCTTTCCCAGTGGCTCAGTGGTAAAGAATCCACCTGCAATGCAGAAGACGCAGGAGACACGGGTTCCATCACTGGGTTGGGAAGATGCCCCGGAGGAGGGCATGGCAACCCACTTGTCTGGGGAATCCCATGGGCAGAGGAGCTTGGTGGGCTACAGTCCATGGGGTTGCAGAGAGTCGGACACACCTGAGCGACTGAGCACACGTGTACCAAGCACCAAGCTGGGCTCTGGGGCACCGGCCAGGACCACAACTGACGTGGGGCGACGGCCCAGGAGTACCACCACTTCCTCCCTCTGAGTTCCCCAAGTTCTTAAGCAGCCCCTCCCTCCAAGCAGCAGAAGGAAGCAGCCAGCAGACCCGCTTCTTTGTTTCCTTTCTTTCCCTCTTCCGACAGCCATACTTCATGTCTGACCGCGGAGGTGACGCTTCTCGACAGTGACAAATTTATGAGTTTTGACGGTTTGTGAAACTCCCTAATTAATTCTTTATAGACTTCTATTGGCGGCAACCGAATTGGAGTTTTGAGTTCAAGAGCGACTTTAGAGAAATGCTGTTCTGCTCCCTTTGGGGAACTCACCCTCCGTGCTCACGCTGTTCGTCTCCCTGCTTTGCAGCAGCATCATTGCAGTGGCGAAGGCAGGCGGTTTCCGTGGCTGACGACAGCGGCGCAGCATCCACCCGGGAAGCACTCCCGAACCGTCTCTCCCCTTCCTCCGCACCACAAGGGTTACTTTAAAATTCCCAGCAGGTGGCCTGTGATCGACACCTGATCAGGAGCCCAAGGTGACTGTCAAACCTAGGTAGGGGGTTACAGAGAGCCTCTGTCCAGGAAGAGAGGGAAAGGGAGGGGAGATGGAAGGAGGGAGGGAGTGAGGGAAGGAACTGAGATAGAGTCAGAAATACAGCGACAGAGGAAGGAAGGGGATGTACCTGAAATAAAGAAATAGATAATAATATTAATAGCTAATAGTTAGTGAGTGCTTGCTCTGTGCTGGGCACCATGCTGGGCGCTTCTAGTGGCAATATCATTCACTCTTTGTGACGACCTTCCAAAGTAAGTCCTGTTGCTTTCTTTACTTTTGAAGTGAAAAAATGAACTCGGAGACACTAAAGTGTTAGTCGCTTGGTTGTGTCCGACTCTCTGCGACCCCATGGACTGTAGCCCACCAGGCTCCTCTGTCCATGGGATTCTCCAGGCAAAAATACTAGAGTGGGTAGCCGAAGAGACTAATATATTTTTAATTGCTCTGGTCAAGAGACAGGGAGGCAGAGAGGATATGAGGAACCAAAAGGAAGAGAGACTGAGAGAATTCACACTTGCATACACAGAGATGCTGAGAGAGAGAGACAGAGAGAGAGATGACCTCCAGAAAGAAATGACATGGTTAAAAGAAATCCCCAGAAAGAAGTTGAGATAATCGACATGGACAGAGAAAAACAGAGAGAGAGGTGGAGAGACACAGAGAGGACTTTGGCAAGGAGATGACTGTCTCTTCACGCAAAATGAAAATTTCTGGGGACAACCAGCGTGTATTGTAATGACAGCATGCACCCAACACCGATAGACAGCTTTCCTTCTTCTTTTTGTTCAGTTCACATTACCATTCGTGTTCTAGAAGTGCTGAAGCACGCTCCAGAGATTGTGATGGGATGCGTAGGTTTTGGAGGCCCAGGTACTTGAGTTTAGGGCCCTGAACTCACAGCGTGGGTTTTTTCCCAATGGAGGGAAGCTAGGGGACACAGCTGGGCATTTTGCAGGGGTGCGTGGTGGCTGATGGAGGCAAAGGAAGGATTAAGGGTGGAGGTTGTCTGAAGTTCTTTCTGTTCCATACGTTCCAGGCCTTCCTCATGGCTGGTGACCAGAGAGTTTGGTGCAGGCGGGGGGCTGGGGACACTGATGGCCTGAGGATTGAGACCTGTGCTATGTATGTGTGGTTTGTGGCTACTCCTTCCAACAGGCCTGTGCATTTGGAGTATTGTTCTTCTTACATAGATAAGGGGACACAGCTTTGGTGGTGGGTGGTGGGACAGTGACTGCAGCCCAGCAGCCTAGATTCAGAGCCTTTGGCCTCAATCATTGAAGCCGAAGAACGGGACCAGTGTCAAGTGTGAATGGACTCCAGAGGAACCACAGCCACGCTTTCAAGCTGCCTTGCTGGCCCTGTTTGCAAGGAGACCACGGAGGACATGGGCATCCATCAGATGGACAGGTCAAATGTCTGTGGCTTTTTGTAGGGAAAACAAATTTGCATTAACTGGAGTACAAACCCTTGGCAATTTAATTCCCCACCAGCTGCAACCAAGCAATGCTGACCCATCTGTGATTTTTGTCCCCCCCCCCAACCCCGCACCTCTGTCATCCTTGACCCCAAATGCAGAAGATTAAACACTGTTGGACCACTTCCAGTTGAATTCTGTTCCCCTGAATCCATAATGCTGGGACTCAGAGAAGGGCAAAAATCCATCTTCTCCGTGTCCTTGACTTTGGAGCTACAATCAATCCAAAGGTCCCTCTCACAGGTCAATATGAGATTTGGAAACAAGATTATCATCAACAAAAAGAAGAGTAGGTTCCAAGGGCATAGCACTAAGCTTCAGGAATAGATCAGAGCATCCTGGGGAGGAATGATAGAGCAGAGGGTGAGAGCGTGGGCTGTACAGAAGGACACACCTGTTTGTGGACTTGCCGACCTCTGACACTTATGAGCTGTGGGGATCTTGAGCAAGTGGCTAAACTTCTCTTAACAGCAGTTTGGTTTCACATCTTGGGCTTTCATCCTTGCATGAAACACAGAAGCTGCCTGAATCCCAGTCTTTGCTCCTGCACACAGTTAATCATCTCCTTAATTGTGGAGGTGAAGACGACATTACTGTGATCCCCAAAGGTTAGGAAAGTTTGTCAGGGAGAGGATGGTCAGGAAGGGCTTTCTGGGTGAGGCAGAACTTGTGCTGTAATCCTCCTCATCACCGTTGTTGTCATCATCATTAGCTCCTTCATGATCACCTCTCGAGTGTTAACTATGCTCTTTGCTGTGTTTAGTCACTCAGCCCTGTCCGACCCTCTGCAACCCTATGGTCTCTGTCCAGGGGATTTCCTAGGCAAGAATACGGAGCGGTTTGCCATTTGCTTCTCCAGGGATCTTACTGACCCAGCAATCGAACCCGCACCTCCTGCATTGGCAAGTGGGTTCTTTACCACTGAGTCACCTGCGAAGCCCTAATTATGGGCTCAGTTCAGTTCAGTCACTCAGTCGTGTCCGACTCTTTGCAACCCCATGGACTGAAGCACACCAGGCCTCCCTGCCCATCACCAAGAGTTCACTCAGACTCACGTCCATCGAGTCTGTGATGCCATCCAACCATCTCATCCTCTGTCGTCCCCTTCTCCTCCTACCTTCAATCTTTCCCAGCATCAGGGTCTTTTCAAATGAGTCAGCTCTTTCCATGAGGTGGCCAAAGTATTGGAGTTTCAGCTTCAGCATCAGTCCTTCCAATGAACATTCAGAACTGATCTTCTTTAGGATGTACTGGTTGGATCTCCTTGCAGTCCAAGGGACTCTCAAGAGTCTTCTCCAACACCACAGTTCAAAAGCATCAATTATTCTGTGCTCAGCTTTCTTTATAGTCCAACTCTCACATCCATACATGACTACTGGAAAAACCATAGCCTTGACTAGATGGACCTTTGTTGGCAAAGAATGTCTCTGCTTTTTAATATGCTGTATAGGTTGGTCATAACTTTCCTTCCAAAGAGTAAGCGTTTTTAATTTCATGGCTACAATCACCACCTGCAGTGATTTTGGAGCCCCAAAAATTAAGTCTACCACTGTTTCTCCATCTATTTGCCATGAAGTGATGGGACCAGATGCCATGATCTTAGTTTTCTGAATGTCGAGCTTTAAGCCAACTTTTTCACTCTCCTCTTTCACTTTCATCAAGAGGCTCTTTAGTTCTTCTTCACTTTCTGCCATAAGGGTGGTGTCATCTGCATAACTGAGGTTATTGATATTTCTCCCAGCAATTTGAATCCAGCTTGTGCCTCCTTCAGCTCAGCGTTTCTCATGATGTACTCTGCATATAAGTTAAATAAGCAGGGTGACAATATACAGCCTTGACGTACTCCTTTTCCTATTTGGAACCAGTCTATTTCTATTTGTTCCATGTCCAGTTCTAACTGTTGCTTCCTGACTTGCATACAGGTTTCTCAAGAGGCAGGTCAGGTGGTCTGGTATTCCCATCTCTTTCAGAATTTTCCACAGTTTGTTGTAATCCACATAGTCAAAGGCTTTGGCATAGTCAATAAAGCAGAAATAGATGTTTTTCTGGAACTCTCTTGCTTTTTCAATGATCCAGTGGATGTTAGGAATTTGATCTCTGGTTCCTCTGCCTTTTCTAAAACCAGCTTGAAAAAAAAAAAAAATAAAACCAGCTTGAACATCTGGAAGTTCATAGTTCACGTATTGTTGAAGCCTGGCTTGGAGAAATTTGAACATTACTTTACTAGAGTGTGAGATGAGTGCAATTGTACAATAGTTTGAGCATTCTTTGGCATTGCCATTTTTGGGGATTGAAATGAAAACTGACCTTTTGCAGTCCTGTGGCCACTGCTGAGTTTTCCAAATTTGCTGGCATATTGAATGCAGCACTTTCACAGCATCATCTTTTAGGATTTGAAATAGCTCAGCTGGAATTCCATCACCTCCACTAGCTTTGTTCATAGTGATGCTCCCTGAGGCCCACTTGACTTCACATTCCAGGATATCTGGCTCTAGGTGAGTGATCACACCATTGTGATTATCTGGGTTTTGAAGATTTTTTTTTTGTATAGTTCTGTGTATTCTTGCCACCTCTTCTTAATATCTTTTGCTTCTGTTAGGTCCATACCATTTCTGTCTTTTATTGTGCCCATCTTTGCATGAAATGTTCCCTTGGTATCTCTAATTTTCTTGAAAAGATCTCTAGTCTTTCCCATTCTATTGTTTTCCTCTATTTCTTTGTACTGATCACTGAGGAAGGCTTTCTTATCTCTCCTTGCTATTCTTTGGAACTCTGCATTCAAATAGGTATAACTTTCCTTCTCCCCTTTGCTTTTCACTTCTCTTCATTTCACAGCTATTTGTAAGGCCTCCTCAGACAGCCATTTTGCTTTTTGTGTTTCTTTTTATTGGGGATCATCTTGATGCCTGTCTCCTGTACAATGTCATGAACCTCTATCCATAGTTCATCAGGTACTCTGTCTATCAGATCTAGTCTCATAAATCTATTTCTCAGTTCCACTGTATAATTGTAAGGGATTTGATTTAGGTCATACCTGAATGGTCTAGTGGTTTTCCCTACTTTCTTCAATTTAAGTCTGAATTTGGCAATAAGGAGTTCATGATCTGAGCCACAGTCAGCTTCTGGTCTTGCTTTTGCTGACTGTATAGAACTTCTCCATCTTTGGCTGCAAAGAATATAATTAATCTGATTTCGGTGTAGACCATCTGGTGATGCCCATGTGTAGAGTCTTCTCTTGTGTTGTTGGAAGAGGGTGTTTCCTATGACCAGTGTGTTCTCTTGGCAAAACTCTATTAGCCTTTGCCCTGCTTCATTCCGTATTCCAAGGCCAAATTTGCCTGTTACTCCAGGTGTTTCTTGACTTCCTACTTTTGCATTCCAGTCCCCTGTAATGAAAAGGACATCTTTTTTGGGTGTTAGTTCTAAAAGTTCTTGTAGGTCTTCATAGAACCGTTCATCTTCAGCTTCTTGGATTACTGTGATGTTCAATGGTTTGTCTTGGAAACGAACAGAGATCATTCTGTCATTTTTGAGATTGCATCCAAGTACTGCATTTCAGACTCTTTTGTTGACTATGATGGCTACTCCATTTCTTCTAAGGGATTCTTGTCCAAGTAGTAGATATAATGGTCATCTGAGTTCAATTCACCCATTCCAGTCCATTTTTGTTCACCGATTCCTAAAATGTCGACGTTCACTCTTGCCATCTCCTGTTTGACCACTTCCAATTTGCCTTGATTCACGGACTTAACATTCCAGGTTCCTATGCAATATTGCTTTTTACAGCATCGGACTTTGCTTCCATTACCAGTCACATCCACACCTGGGTGTTGTTTTTGCTTTGACTCTATCTCTTCATTCTTTCTGGAGTTATTTCTCCACTGATCTCTAGTAGTATACTGGGCACCTACTGACCTGCGGAGTTCATCTTTCAGTGTCCTATCTTTTTGCCTTTTCATACTGTTCATGGCCCTGCCCATCAGAACAAGACCCAGTTTCCCCCTCAGTCAATCTCTGCCATCAGGAAGCTTCCATAAGCCTCTTATCCTTCTCCATCAGAGGGCATACGGACTGAAAACCACAATCACAGAAAGCTAACCAATCTAATCACATGGACCACAGCCTTGTCTAACTCAATGAAACTATGAGCCTTGCTGTGTAGGGCCACCCAAGATGGACAGGTCATGGTGGAGAGGTCTGACAAAATGTGGTCCACTGGAGAAGGGATTAGCAAACCACTTCAGCATTCTTGCCTTGAGAACCCCATGAACAGTATAACAATATGAATTATGGGCTAGGATGACACTAAATGATCCACGTATTCTGCATTTATTTCTTGGAGACATTTTGAATCATTTATCTCATCTGGGTTCAATCCCTGGGTTGGGAAGATCCCCTGGAGGAGAGCACGGCAACTCACTCCAGTATTCTAGCATGGAGGATCCCCATGGACAGAGGAGCCTGGTGGGGTACAGTCCATGGGGTCACAAAGAGTTGGACATGACTGAGCAACTAAGCACAATAAAAATGGAATCTGAAGCTTCAGGATGGAAAGTACCTTTTTCAAGGCCACAGAGGTGGAAAATAGCAGAGAGAAAAGCTCAGATCCACCTGACTGCAAATTTCAGGTGGCCCTCGGAATAGACACTTGTTTCTCACTTTCCTCTCTTGCTGAATCTGTGCAATGTTTGTAAGGCCTTTTCCCTTTGAAATTGAATTGTACTTTACTGTTGGCCTCTGTTGTAATTTTGGAGATAATTCATCTTCATCACCGGTATCTCTTTCACTGGCACCAGCTTTGCCGACATCAGTTTATGTTATTTGTGGTCATAATGTTCCTTCGGTCTCTCTGCCAAGTAGTTAATGGTGTATAAACACATGCTTAAGTGCACCCGAGGATCATGCTGAGAGGTTGTCCTTTGGTAGAGTGACAATTTCTATTGTTCTGGGAACACAGGTCCCTGAATTATCAGAAAAGCGTGTCTCTCCATGGAAGCCACATTGAATTGACATCAATACACTGGCTGCTGCTCCACGGAAGACCATTTTCCCGATTCCAGTAACAAAAGACCTAAGTGGGTTGGTCCCTCTGCATTTCTTAATAAGAAGACTCTTTGGTTTTTCAATAACAAAGCTCAAGTTGAATCATCTTGGGCAAAAAGCAATTTGTTGGAAGGATACTGCACCATCTCAGAGAATCTAAGGAAACATTGAGAACATTTTATCTTCACATAAGGAATGGGCTGGGACTTCCATGGTGGTCTGGTGGTTAAGACTTCATGCTTCCAAAGCAGAGGGCTTGGGTTCAATCCCTGGTCAGAGAACTAAGATCCTGCATGCTTACGTCATGGCCAAAAATTTAGAAAAAAAAAAGTATGAAAAAGTTATTAAAAAAAAAAAGGACTGCTCTAGGTACCTCAAAAAAGGAGTTGGGGAGTCATTCCTCTTGAATTTTGCAACGAAATCCTGAGAGCTATGTTAGGCAGGCTTCTCTTCTGATATGTGCTCAGTCATGTCTGACTCTTTGCAGCCCCATGGACAGCAGCCTACCAGACTCCTTTGCTCATGGGATTTTCCAGGCAAGAATACTGGAGCCACATCCATCTCTAGAGGATTTTTCTGGCCCAGGGATCGAACCTGTGCCTCTTACATCTCCTGCATTGGCAGGTGGATTCTTTACCACTAGTGCCACCTGGGAAGCTAGTAGATTTCCTCTGGATCTACCAGTATTTCATGCTTACCTTCAGTCCTTTGTTGGGGCCTAATTTGTACCAGTTCACAAGAACCAATTATTTAAAATTTCAGGAAGCTCATGCATCAGTACTTATACTAACTTCAAATCAGTCATGGTGGGAGCATTTATACCTTGGGTATTTGCAAATGCTGCCTTCTTTTTCTTGTTTTTTTTTTTTTTTTTTTTTTTTGAGAGAGAGTTTACCAGCACCCTCCCTGCAACAATAGATTACACATGCACTTATCATCCAAAGTCATGTTTAGGGCAATACACTTTAAATCAGACTCTCTGGGTTTGACATCTTGCTGTGCTACTTCCGTGCTTTGTGATCAAGTTTCTTAACACATCTGAACCTTGATTCATTCACCTGTAAGAGGACAATAATAATTCTACACCAAATAGGAAGAACTGAGAAATAGAGATCTGTGGCCATGATATAAGTGGCTCAGTGGGTAAAGAGTCTGCCTGCAATGCAAGAAATGGGGGTTGATCCCTGGGTCAGGAAGATCCCCTGAAGGAGGAAATGGCAACTCACTCCAGTATTCTTGCTGGGATAGTTCCATGGACAGAGGAGTCTGGCAGGCTACAGTTCATAGGATTGCAGAGAGTCAGAATGACTGAAGCAGCTGAGCACACACAAACACACATGCACACACACACAGGAGGATGAAGTGAGCTAATATCCATGGTGCCTGGCCCATGGGAGGTGTCTTGAGTACATTCATTATTTTCCATCCTGACTTCCAATTGTCTATTTCTTTGTTTACTCTATTCTGGGACCTCAGTGCCCCCACACAGTTCTTGGGACAGTCAACACTGAAATGTTCAATGAATGGATGAAGGCAGGAGAGTGGAACCATGGGAAACATGCACATTTTGGCTCTCTACTATATCTCCAGCATCCAGAACTGTGTCTGACACATAGTTGGTGCTCAGTGTATACCTTTTGAAAGTATTAATAGATAGATAAACTCTCAATCTTCTTTTGGGACACTTTAAAGATAATCTGAACACAGATGTGTCTGATTCCATCATCCATGTCATTTTCCTCTTCTTGGTTACATGCTGCGCCGTGCTTAGTCACTCAGTTGTATACGATTCTTTGTGATCCTATGGACTGTAGCCTGCCAGGCTCCTCTATCCATGGGATTTTTAATTCGAGAATACTGGAGTGGGTTGCCATTTTCCTCTGCTAGGGTGTCTTCCCAACCCAGGGATGGAAACCACATCTCCTGTGTCTCCTGCATTGGCAGGTCTGGATTCTTTTACCTGCTGAGTCATCAGAGAAACTTCTCTGCAATTTATCCATCAACCATATTCCAGAGAATTCTCTGATCCCTCTCATGAAGACTAAGCGGCAGAACCTACAGGAAAAAAGAATGATATGCCTTTTGCATTCAGCACTTGAAACTTCACCCTCTTGGTGATTGTGGTTGTTTTCTTTTTTGTTTCTTTCTTTCTTTTTGGCTGCACTGGGTCTTTCTTGCTAGGCACAAGCTTTCTCAAGTTGCAGCGAGCAGCGGATGCTCTGCAGTTGCAGTACTTAGGCTTCTCATTGCGGTTGCTTCTCTTGTTGCAGAGCACAGGCTTTAGGGTGCACGGACTCAGTAATTGCAGCTGGTGGGCTGAGTAGTTGCGACTGGTGGGCTCTAGGGCACAGGCTGAGTAGTTGTGGGCTTAGTTGCCCTGCGGCATGTGGGATCTTCCCAGACCAGAGATTGAACCGATGTCCCCTGCATCTCGAGGCAGATTCTTAACCACTGGACCACCAGGGAAGCCCCTGTTTTCTTTTTTGAAGTGAGGGAGACCCTTGGGAAGAACTGAGAAATAGAGATCTGTGGCCATGATGTAAGGCTGAGCGGATCTGGTGACTTTCATGGGAAATGGCGGTGGCAAGCCCAGGGTCTCCAGGCAAGACAGCTCCATGTCCAGAACATGTTTCCAGCCCATGTTTAGAGATGGCGAGATGACTATACACATTCACTTGAGAGTCTGGCAGAGCATGGGGTGCTCAGCAGGGTGTCTGGCAGGGCCAAGATGAAGTCACGTGTCTCTGCCTTCTGCAGGCAGAGATGGAAGAGGGGAGCCTCTGCTTGGTTTGGAGCAGAGCGGGCTCATGGTTGATGCTTATTCAGTTAACTAAGCGTGTGCCTTCCGTACTAATGACTTAAGGGCTGTGAGCCTTACACAAGAGCCCACTGAGTTGCATTCCCGATGCTTCCTTTCCTGACCTAGAGCTACAGTGGCTAATTGAAGCATACCCTGCAGAGTGTCTTTGGAGCGGAAACCAGCTGCCAATCCCGCATTAGCCCAGACTCAGTGTCCTGCTGGTAATCTTTATTCTTCAGTTTGCTAGAAACCATCAGCTGAAGGAGAAAGGTGTTGTTTTTTTTTTTTTTCCCTCCCCTAAATGAATTTGCATGCAACTCGTGAGGCTGCAAAGCTAATGTCAGCCTGGACTCATTTTCTGGGCAGAGAACCTGGAGTTTACAGTGTTAGGTTACAGAAGTGCAGTGTGCATGCATGCTAAGTCGCTTCAGTCGTGTCCAACTCTTTGCGACCCTATGGACTGTAGCCCCCCAGGCTCCTCTGTCCATGGGATTCTTCAGGCTAGAATACTGGTGTGGGTTGCCATGCCCTCCTCCAGGGGATCGTCCCAACCCAGGGATCAAACCCATGTCTCTTATGCCTCCTGCATTGACAGGTGGGTTCTTTACCACTAGTGCCACCTGGGAAGCCATAAAAGTGCAGCTGCTGCTGCTGCTGCTAAGTCGCTTCAGTCGTGTCCGACTCTGTGCGACCCCATGGACCGCAGCCCACCAGGCTTCTCCGTCCCTGGGATTCTCCAGGCAAGAACACTGGAGTGGGTTGCCATTTCCTTCTCCAGTGCATGAAAGTGAAAAGTGAAAGTGAAGTCGCTCAGTCGTGCCTGACTCTTAGCGACCCCATGGACTGCAGCCTACCAGGCTCCTCTGTCCATGGGATTTTCTGGGCAACAGTACTGGAGTGGGGTGCCATAGTGGAATTCAAACCCAAGTGTGGATTTGTGTGTAGAGGTCAGACTTTAGAGGTCAAACAGTCTCTGCCTTAGCAAGTTCTTCCATTGTGTTCAATACCTTGAGAATTTTTTTAAAAAATTTATTGTATAGTTAATTTGCAATGTTGTGTTTAATTTCTGCTGTATAGCAAAGTGACTCAGTTATACATATACATATGTATGTATTCTTTTTCATTATGGTTTATCCCAGGATATTGAATATAGTTCCCTGTGCTCTACAGCAGGACCTTGTTGTTCATCCATCTTATGTATTAATATAATAGTTTGCATCTGTTAATTCCAAACTCCCAATCCTTCTTTCCTCCATTTCTTCCTGTTTAGGAAGAGAGAACATGTCTGTTCTCTATGTATGTAAGTCTATTTTGTATATATGTATATATATATATATATATGTTTATATATGTAATATTTTAGGTTTCATGTATAAGTGATACCATATACCAATTCCTTGAGATTTAATGCAGTTGACTTCTTTACTGGTATTCTGCCTTATTCCAAAATGAACTGCCAGCCACCCTGGGATGTACCGGAAGCCCCTGACACCAGCTTATAAGAACCGATTGTTAATGTGGTCAAGAGTTTCATGAATCAGTTATTGAACCATTCATTGGTTACTTCATGGTGGAGAGTCTTTACATCATGGAAATTAGAAAACTCTACAATATCAGGCTTTTCAATATCACTGGAGAAGTGATTCACAAGTTCACCTCCACTGTAAAATATTCATGCATAAACCATATGGAGTCATATTTAAGAATATGAGCTTTGGAATTAAACTCAGGATTTGATATCTAGCTTTGGAGCATAGTCAAAAATAGGCTTTGATTCTTGGGTGTAAGACAGTGCCAAGAATGTATTGTACAATAGGGGGAATATAGCCAGTATTTTATAACTGTAAATGGAAAATAAACTTTAAAATATGTATACCAATAAAAAAATTTTAAGATGTAAAAAAGTCAATTAGCTTGACCTAGTGTGTAATGGCACTCAGTAATCTCTCTTGTTTTTTAATGTTCAACAATTTAAAAAAATGCTAATAATAGTAATTTTTATTTTGGCATTCATGTTTTGCCACAGGCAATATTTTAGGTATTTTATATTTTTTCATCATAAAACAAAAATATGAGACAAGTAATATCATTATCTGCTTAAAGTAAAGAAAAATATAGTTTATGTAACTTCTCTAATCATAGAAAGAATCATGGACAAAATGGAGTTTGAAACAGGGTTCTACATTTACCTTGTTCATGGTGGAAAAGTTGGAATACACAAAAGCACTGAAAATAGAATTATCTATTAAGTTTATTAACTGATTAACAGTTGCATTTCTTTCTTTTTTGTGTGTGTGTGTACATGTACATTGGATTTATTTACATAAACATAGGCTTCCCTGGTGGCTCAGAATCTGCCTGCAATGCTGGAGACCTGGGTTCAATCCCTTGGCCAGGAAGATCCCCTGGAGAAGGGCATGGCAACCCACTCTAGTATTCTTGCCTGGAGAATCCCATGGACGGAGAAGTCTGACGGGTTACAGTAATGGGGTCACAAAAAGTCAGACATGACTGAAGCAACTTAGCAGCACGCACAGATAAAAATGAATGCAAGGACTTCCCTGGTGGTCCAGTGGTTAAGAATCTGCCTTTAGTGGAGGAGACAAACAACATCATTTAAAAATTTTTAAATCATTTTTAAAGTTTTAAATATAAACTTTATAGTTTGTGTAAATAAAGTTACATAAACTATGTTTTTAAGGTGAGAACGATAATACTTGCCTCATATATTTGTTATTATGATGAAAAAATATAAAACACCTAAAATCTGCCTGTGGCAAAACATGAATGCAAAAATAAAGATGACTATTATTAGCATTTTTTCTTTTTATTGTTCAGCATTAAAAAACAAGAGCTATTATTGAGTGCCATTACACACTAGGTCAAGCTAATGGGCTCTTTTATGTCTTAAAAAAGTTTTTTTTATTGGCTAAAAGTTGTACCAAATGGTAGCGATGGACTTACAATTGACTAGAAATGTCTGTCACAAAGGAGGCTGTGGGAAGTGTGAAAAAGGTGGGGTGGGGGGAAGAGAAATGTTCCTCCAGGTGTCAGGAACTGCGTTGGCAAAGGCATGGCCTTAGTTCAGTTCAGTTCAGTCACTCAGTCGTGTCCGACTCTTTGTGACCCCATGAATTGCAGCACGCCAGGCCTCCCTGTCCATCACCAACTCCCAGAGTTCACTCAGACTCACGTCCATCGAGTCAGTGATGCCATCCAGCCATCTCATCCTCTGGCGTCCCCTTCTCCTCCTGCCCCCAATCCCTCCCAGCATCAGAGTCTTTTCCAATGAGTCAACTCTTCGCATGAGGTGGCCAAAGTACTGGAGTTTCAACTTTAGCATCATTCCTTCCAAAGAAATCCCAGGGCTGATCTCCTTCAGAATGGACTGGTTGGATCTCCTTGCAGTCCAAGGGACTCTCAAGAGTCTTCTCCAATACCACAGTTCAAAAGCATCAATTCTTCGGCGCTCAGCCTTCTTCACAATCCAACTCTCACATCCATACATGACCACAGGAAAAACCATAGCCTTGACTAGACGGACCTTTGTTAGAAAAGTAATGTCTCTGCTTTTGAATATGCTATCTAGGTTGGTCATAACTTTCCTTCCTTAGTAAGCTAACATTAGCTAACACTTATGATATACCAGGCACTTTCCTAAGTGATTTACAAATGTGATATTAACCTGGTTTATCCTCATAAGAATCCTACAGTGGGAACTTCCCTGGTGGTCCAGTGGTTAAGAATCCACCTGCCAATGCAGGGGACACGGGTTGGATCCCTGGTCTGGGAAGATTCCATGTGGTGGGACACAAAGCCCACACACCACAACTGCTGAGCCTGTCTCCAGAGCTCAGGAGCCACAACTACTGAAGCCCAAGCACCTTAGAGCGTGTGCTCCCCAACAAGAGAAGCCACTGCAGTGAGAAATCGGGCACTGCAACTAGAGAGTAGGCCCCACTCGCTGCAGCAAGAGAAAGCCCGCACACAGCAAATAATACCCAGTGCAGCCAAAAATACATACATAAATAGTAATAATAAAAGAATCCAACAAGGTAGTGGTTCCCAACCACAGAAGATTCTGCCATCTACTCCCCCTCAACCACCTTGCCCAGCCAGGGGATATGTTTAACAGTGTCTAAAGAAGGCAATGGCACCCCACTCTAGTTCTCTTGCCTGGAAATTCCCATGGATGGCGAAGCCTGGTAGGCTGCAGTCCATGGGGTCTCTAAGAGTCGGATGCAACTGAGCGACTTCACTTTCACTTTTCACTTTCATGCGTTGGAGAAGGAAATGGCAACCTACTCCAGTGTTCTTGCCTGGAGAATCCCAGGGACGGGGGAGCCTGGTGGGCTTCCGTCTATGGGGTCGCATAGAGCCAGACATGACTGAAGCAACTTAGCAGCAGTAGCAGAGACATTTTTGGTTAGTGTCTCTGGCAGAGGGATGGATGGGTGTGCATGGGGCAGCCTCCACAACAAAGGATGATCTGGCTCGTAGCGTCAACGGTGCCAAGATTGAGAAATACTTCAGTAAAGTATGAAACACTGTATTATCATCCCCATTATACTGATGGGAAGAGTGAGGCACAGAGAAGCTGAAGCTCATTCTCTAGGTTTTTCAGGCAGTAAACTGCTGATACTGGATTCAGAACTCGAAGCTTACCTGCTTACTCTCTGTGGCTCCCCACACTCTGGGGTTTAGTCAGAAAGACTGGGGGGGGGGTAAAGGGTGAGGAGGGAGAGGAAAAATGGGATTCAGGGCTGTTTGGGGAAAATAAGGGCTTCCCAGTTAGCTCAGACAGTAAAGAATCTGCCTGCAATGCAGGAGACTCAGGTTTGATCTCTGGGGTGGGAAGATCCCTTGGAGGAGGGCATGGTAACCCTCTCCAGTATTCTTGCCTGGGGAACACTATGAACAGAGGAGTCTGGCAGGGCTACAGTCCCTGGGGTCACAAAGAGCTGGACACGAATGAGTGACTAACACCCTTGGGAAAATAAAAGACAAGCGACAGCTATGGTGAGTTGTGATTCTTAATTTTTGCTTAGATTGTACTGACACCAGGCTTCCCTCCCTCAGGTCGGCTTCTCTGAGCCCCTGCTGTGAAAGTTCAGTTCGGTTAAATTTCCTCCAGCATCAGGGCCCTCCTTCCAGGTGCTTCCCGCTCTCCTCCATTGCTGGTGGGTTAGGAGCCCTGAGCAAGATTTGCTCTGACACGCTGCTTTTGCTAATTTTGCCTGAGAAACCGAAGCTGAGAGTTGCTGCAGCTTCTTCAGGATAAAATAGCATCAGTGGTCTTCCCACTGAGGAGGGTGGGGCTGGTCCAGCTCTGGGGCTGTTAGTAACTCAGTTTGCTTGGGGACCAGCTCCTTGTGGCCTTGGATGCTCCCGGTGGGGCAGCGCTGGCTGTCAACCGAGTGATGAGTCACCTGGAACCTTTGGAGATGGGAGGTGGGGATCAGTCTTTCCTGGGGCTGCCATGTCAAGCTCTACCCTTGTTGCTGGGTGAGCAGGTGTGTGTGTGTGCGAAGTCGCTTCAGTCGTATCTGGTGGTGAGCAGGCAGTTGTGAACAGTTTGCTGTTTTTAATATGAATAGGCAAGGAGGAGCAGGAGGAGGCGGGGAGGAATGGTATAAAGCATGCACGTGGAATCAGATGGCTTTGGTAGCTGTGTGATAGTAAGTGGCTGTACCTCTCGGAGCCTCACTCTTTACCTGTAAAATGGGGCTAATCGCACAGTGTGGGTATTGTTGTGAGAATTAAATCTTTCTGTTTTTGTTTTTTAGTCACTCAGTTATGTCTGACCCTTTGTGACCCCATGGACTGCAGCACGCCAGGCTTTCCTGTCCTTCCCTATCTCCTGGACTCATGTCTGTTAAGCTGGTGATGCCACCCAACCATTTCATCCTCTGTTGTCGCCTTCACCTCCTGCCCTCAATCTTTCTGAGTATCAGGCAGGGTCTTTTCCAGTGAGTTGACTCTTCACATCAGGTGGCCAAAGTATTGGAGCTTCAGCTTCAGCATCAGTCCTTCCAAGGAATATTCAGTGTTGATTTCCTTTAGGAAACTTGTTAGATACAGTCATAAGCCTAGATATTGCCAACGTCTGAGAGGTTTTGGAGTCCTTTCTTATGAATAAAATCAGCTCCATTCTTTTCATTCTGGATGCTGTATTGAGGATTCTGAGATCAGGCTCCAACTTACCAGTTTATCAGGAAAGAGTGGGCGATTGATTAGTGATGTCTGACATGGGTGTAGGCATGGGGAGGGGAGGAAAGTGTGTGCCTGGCATTTCCAGGTAGATTCAGCTGCAGAGTGAATAGTCACTGAAACCATAGTACTGCTGTTGTTGGTTATTTAGGTCAGTGTAAAGTCAAGTTGAAGAATACTTCTATGTTTGAGGGAGGCTAAAGTCAGAGAAGGAAGAAAAGTTGCTGATTTCTCTTAAATTGGCAGTTTCTAGTGATAGAATGGCTCTGCTGCTGAGAAGTTTAACATACATCGACAGTGGGTGATATAAGGCCCAATGATTGGCTACACTTATCTCCCTCCCTGGCAATTCTTCTTGCTGGGCAGGCTGGGATAATTGTGGAGGCTGCAGTGATGGAGGCCCCGTGCCTCCCGGAGTGGAGGTGAAGGCTGGATGGGGGATTGATGAGCATGGGAGGAGATGGTTAGCTGAGCCGCTGATCAGAGAGAGCTTCTTCTGTTAACAGCTGGCTGATGCGAAAGGGAGTTGATATCAAGAGGAAAAAATGGGAAAATGCCTATGGTTGCTGAACATGTATTGGTTTTTGAAAAATATTTATTTTTATTTGTTTGGTTGCACCAGAGCTTCCCAGGTGGCATTAGTGGTGAAGAATCTGCCTGCAATGCAGGAGACCTGAGTTTGAACTCTGGGTTGGGAAGATCCCCTGGAGGAGGGCATGTCAACCCACGCCAGTATTCTTGTGGAGAATTCCATGGACAGAGGAACCTGGCAAGACCATGGCAAAGAGTCAGACAGGACTGAGTGAGTGTCGCACACACCCATTGGGGCTTAGTTGCGGCATGCGAGCTCTTAGTTGCAACAGGTAGAATCTAGTTCCTTGACCAGGGGTTGAACTCAGGTCCCCTGAAGTGGGAGTGTGGCATCTTAGCTACTGGACCACCAAGTAGGTCCCCACATGCATTGGTTTTGTTTGCATTTCCAGATACTGCTCTTCAGGGAAGGGCATCCCACATTCCCTCTGGGTTCCACCCCCCTCCCACTCCAGCTGTAGCTCCTCTTGCAGGTCTGGTCAATCAGAACATTGCATCCCTGGCCACCAAGCTAGGTTTAGAGATGGCCACATGATCAAAGGGCTTCCCTGGTGATTCAGATGGTAAAGAATCTGTCTGCAAGGCTGGAGACACAGGTTTGACCCATGGGTTGGGAAAATCCCTGGAGAAGGAAATGGCAACCCACTCCAATAAGTTGTCTGGAGAATTCCGTGGACAGA
This sequence comes from Bubalus kerabau, assembly GCF_029407905.1. Lineage (NCBI taxonomy): Eukaryota > Metazoa > Chordata > Mammalia > Artiodactyla > Bovidae > Bubalus > Bubalus kerabau. The sequence continues at coordinate 9,244,316 of NC_073646.1, forward strand.
GGAGCCTGGTTAGCTACAGTCCATGGGGTAACCAAGAGTTGGACACGACTAAGTGACTAATACTTCCACGTGATCAAAGCCCATATGAGAATTAAGCCCAGGGATTTTTCTGGAAGTTTTGGGAAAATAGTTCCTTTCCATTAACCTTGCTAAACTGGCACTGTCTTCGTTTAGAGTTGCTGAAGGCCATTTTTGTCAGTACACAGGGAGAGACTTTCCTGACAATGAACCCAAAACAGGGCAAAGTGGAGATGAGAGAGGACAGGTAGCAGATTGTTGACAACCTCATCTGAGCATCTGGATGCAGCCACGCCTGCAGCTCATAGCAGCTGCACTTCCGGATGCTTTCACCTTGACCAATTCATGATGAATATTTTCATTACCGAAGGAAAGGGAGTGCTGATGAGCTCTAGCTAATACAATACCCACAGGCAATTTCCTCAAAGTCAAGTGATATTTTCTGGCAGAAGAAAAGGCGAACGCTCAAGATAGAGCAAATAGTATGTTAGCTATGAGAAGGATCACTTCTGTAACACTGACGCTGCTATTAAATAGCCCTGGACCAGGTGGTTTTCATAGTTATTGCAGAACTTAGTGATCATCTCCCAGTATGATCTCTGTTTTGCTCTTGAAGAAATCAGGAAGCTAAGAATTAGTGGTCATGTCCAAGGTAACACCGGTGGGTTCAGTCTGGCTCTGTCTGCCTCTAAGACCCACGCTTTGTCACTGCACTCTGTATGGCCTCTTGGCAGACATGCTGCAGAGTATGAGAGAAAGCAGAGGTGTGGGTTTGCCATGAGCCAGGCCCAGGGTTGTTGGACCCACCACCCGCCTCCCATGGGTATTCTCTTTTGAGCAAAGTAAATCTCAGGTCACAGAGACTGAGAAAACAAAAGATTAAGGAAATAAAAATCTGTAGGCAGAAAGTACAAAATCTGTTTGCCCTGATGCATGGAGCTCCTTATGCAACTTATATTAAAATAATTGATCAAATGGGTACTATTGGCTCATGGAATACACAGCCATGATGACTGGCTTCATCTTGCGCCCCCAGTGGGAATTCCAAGGAAATCCAGGAAGGATATTATTGCATTTCATCATCAAACCATTCCTGGAAAGCTCAAAGGAGAGAGGGAACAGGTTTAAGCATGTTTTGTTACCAGTTGGCATTTGTTGTTGGTGTTCAGTCGCTCAGTCATGTCCGACTCTTTGCAACCCCATGGACCGCAGCATGGCAGGCTTCCCTGTCCTTCACTATTTCCTGGAGTTTGCTCAACCTTATGTCCACCGAGTCAGTGATGCCATCTCATCCTCTGCTATTTCCTTCTCCTTTTGCCTTCTATCTTTCCCAGCATCAGGGTCTTTTCCAATGAATTGGCTCTTTCCATGAGGTGGTCAAAGTATTGGAGCTTCCAGCTTCAGCATAAATCCTTCCAGTGCATATTCAGGGTTGATTTTCTTTAGTATAGACTAGTTTGATCCCCTTGCTGTCCAAGGGACTCTCAAGTTTCTTCCTTGAGACCTTCATTAAGCACAAAGTACTAGTCTTAAATGGCATAGGGAGGGTGTTTTTATTTACATCATGAATATTTTAAAGTGTTTTAAGGTTTAGAAAATATCTGATGCAATGAATCTCTTTGTCTATTTCTGTTTCTCACTGCTCTGAAGTCTAAATTCAGGAAAGACAGTGGCTGATGTTAACTGTTTATGAAATATTTACTCAGTACTTGAAAAAGATGGGAATACCAGACCACCTGATCTGCCTCTTGAGAAATCTGTATGCAGGTCAGGAAGCAACAGTTAGAACTGGACATGGAACAACAGACTGGTTCCAAATAGGAAAAGGAGTACGTCAAGGCTGTATATTGTCACCCTGCTTATTTAACTTATATGCAGAGTACATCATGAGAAATGCTGGGCTGGATGAAGCACAAGCTGGAATCAAGATTGCTGGGAGAAATATCAATAACCTCAGATATGCAGATGACACCACCCTTATGGCAGAAAGTGAAGAGGAACTCAAAAGCCTCTTGATGAAAGTGAAAGTGGAGGGTGAAAAAGTTGGCTTAAAGATCAACATTCAGAAAACGAAGATCATGGCATCCGGTCCTACCACTTCATGGGAAATAGATGGGGAAACAGTGGAAACAGTGTCAGACTTTATTTTTCTGGGCTCCAAAATCACTGCAGGTGGTGACTGTAGCCATGAAATTAAAAGACGCTTACTCCTTGGAAGGAAAGTTATGACCAACCTAGATAGCATATTGAAAAGCAGAGACATTAGTTTGCCAACAAAGGTCCGTCTAGTCAAGGCTATGGTTTTTCCTGTGGTCATGTATGGATGTGAGAGTTGGACTGTGAAGAAAGCTGAGTGCTGAAGAATCGATGCTTTTGAACTGTGGTGTTGGAGAAGACTCTTGAGAGTCCCTTGGACTGCAAGGAGATCCAACCAGTCCATTCTGAAGGAGATCAGCCCTGGGATTTCTTTGGAAGGAATGATGCTAAAGCTGAAACTCCAGTACTTTGGCTACCTCATGCGAAGAGTTGATTCATTGGAAAAGACTCTGATGCTGGGAGGGATTGAGGGCAGGAGGAGAAGGGGACGACAGAGGATGAGATGGCTGGATGGCATCACTGGCTCAATGGACATGAGTCTGAGTGAACTCTGGGAGTTGGTGATGGACAGGGAGGCCTGGTGTGCTGCAATTCATGGGGTCTCAGAGTCGGACACGACTGAGCGACCGAACTGAACAGAAACCTCACTGTGTCACTTCCATCTTCTGCTGCCCCACCTCCCAGGGCCTCTGCTTCTACACATTTCTCTGCTGGAACTTCCCTCCCCTCCCACTTCCATCAAATTCCCCTTCCTCTGCATTTTCTCCAAATTATCTCCTATTCCTTCAAATTCCAGCCTGTGTTCCCAGATGAGCGCTCTCAATACATGTTTTCTTAGCTCCTGGTGTTTCTCCTAAATAGATGTATCCCTTCATAGTTACACAGTTGCAGTTAGGTAATTTTTTGATAATTGCCTATGGTTATTTGACTAATGTCCAACTCTAGTTAAATTTCATGAGAATAAGCATTCTGTCATTTGTTAAAATTGCTAGTCAATCCTAAAGGAAATCAACCCTGAATATTCACTGGAAGGACTGATGCTGAAGCTGAAGCTCCAGTCCTTTGGCCACCTGATGGGAAGAGCCGACTCATTGGAAAAGACCCTGATGCTGGGAAAGGTTGAGAGCAGGAGGCGAAGGCAGAGACAAAGGGTGAGGTGGTTGGATGGCCTCACTGACTCAGTGGACATGAGTGTGAGCAAACTCCACGAGATAGTGAAGGACAGGGAAGCCTGGTGTGCTGCAGTCCATGGGGTTGCAAAAAGCTGGACATGACTCAGCGAATGAACAACAAATTGTATTCCCAGGGCTTACCAAAGAGCCTTACAGACAATAGGTTCTCAATAAATATTTTACAACATCCCTATGAAAAAGGTAGATAGTACTAATCAAATATTATAGATAAGAAAACTGAGGCACTCAGAGAAGGCAGAACAACCTGCTAGGTCTCAAGTCCAGTCCTGTTTCACAGAGCTCTGCCCTTAACCGTTGCTGCTGCTGTTGCTTCAGTTGTGTCCGACTCTGTGCGACCCCATAGATGGCAGCCCACCAGGCTTCCCCGTCCCTGGGATTTTCCAGGCAAGAACACTGGAGTGGGTTGCCATTTCCTTCTCCAATGCATGAAAGTGAAAAGTGAAAGTGAAGTTGCTCAGTCGTGTCTGACTCGTAGCGACCCCATGGACTGCAGCCTACCAGTCTTCTCGGTCCATGGGATTTTCCAGGCAAGAGTACTGGAGTGGGGTGCCCTTAACTGTTATGTTATTCCTAATTACTTCTAGAAGTTGACCTTTGGTTTGGCAAGAGCAAAATGACCTGGAGCCATTTAAATCAGTCTGAAAATTTATTGCCCTTTCTTAGATCTAATTACCTCCATGGTATCAGAAGTCCTTTATTTCTTTTTTATTAAAAAAAATAATTCACAGCCCCTCTTTAGATTGGTAACAAGACACTTGATAATCAAGTCTAGTGTTTCAAAAGCTGCTGCTGCTGCTAAGTCGCTTCAGTCGTGTCCGACTCTGTACGACCCCATAGATGGCAGCCCACCAGGCTTCCCCATCCCAGGGATTCTCTAGGCAAGAACACTGGGTTGCCATTTCCTTCTCCAATGCATGAAAGTAAAAAGTGAAAGTGAAGTCGCTCAGTCGCTTAGCGACCCCATGGACTAGCAACTAGCAATTCACTGGAATTACCTGGAGAGATTAAAAAAATTTTTTTGATGTCTGCATTGCACCACTAAAAGGTTCTGGTTAATTGATTTGGAGTGGGAACTGGGTGTTAGTATTTTTTATGCCCCCCAATGGTTCTCACATGCAGGCAAGTTGAGAAGCACTGATCTAACCCTCACCAGTTTCACTATCACATCTCCCTGTGTATCCACAGTAACGGTTCCATCTTTGCTTCAGTCTCATCCTCCTGTGAGCCATTTGCCTATGGTTGCTTTTCCTCCTTTCATGGCTACAGGATCTATTCACACACTGCCATTATTTTCATGGCACTCAGCATGCTGTATTCTAATCCATCACTTTATCATTCTAATTTAGTTGTCCTGGTTGAGGTCACAGACTGGGTCTTATCCAATGCAATACCCAGAGAGTCTACTTCATATCACACATTGTACCCATGAATAATGAGTTCGTGAATTAATAAATAAATGAAACGGAGGGATGATTTCATATATTTTTCTATTTCTCACCCTTCCCCATTTGAAACACATTTCCCAAAAGTCAAGGTCACAGAGGTTGAATATTTTAGTAGATCAGATCTCTCTATTCATTCATTCAAATGTAAACCTCAATGCTAAGTGAAAGAAAGTGTTAGTTTCTCAGTCATGTCCAACTCTTTGCGACCCCGTGGATGTAGCCCACCAGGCTCCTCTGTCTGTGGGCTTTTCCAAGCAAGAATACTGGAGTGGGTTGCCATGCCTCCTCCAGGGGATCTTCCTGACCCAGGGATCCAACTCAGGTCTCCGGCATTGCAGGCAGATTCTTTACTACCTGAGCCACCAGGGAGCCCGATGCTAAGGTCATCATCTGCTTTTGGTAAGGCTAGTGAGGACTGTTGGCTTAGTTAGAAGTTATCTGGCCTGGAGACAACAGGCTGCTCCAGTGGTCCTCAAACTGGCTGCCCATTGGCATCACTGGGCCGTGATTGTGGTTACCGTCTGGCCAGTTGCCACATACATGCACTGCAGGCCTCTGTGTATCATGAACTGAGGATCTGTGTATTTCATGAGTTAATAGATGAATTTCTCACTAAACACACCCTGAACTTCGAACATACCTTCCCCTCCTTTTTCTTACCCATCACCCTTCATCCAACATTCTAGAAACCGCAATTGGCCTTCTTTACAAAAATGGGGGAAAACAAAGCCACTAGGAAACGCCGTATTTTCTGAGTTTTTCTAAATGATTCTTTCTCATCTCCATATGGTACACTCATTCAATTATGGCTTTCATGAAAGAGCAAGAAAGGGAAGAATAAATTTTTTTTAAAAATGACTTTTTCAGTTGCAGTCTGGCATGAATGTTTTGATACTGTTGTTTTGAGGATAAAAAAGAAGTTGAGCGTGGAAATATATTATTGATTCCCACCTGTTCTTCAGGGTCACACACTCCTGATTAAAGCCCTGCACAGCTCTAACCTTTGCTCCCTTATCCCAAGGGAACAAATTTGTAGAGCTGCCAAGAACCCAAACTCTGGCGTGGAGACTGTAATGCTTGGTGAAACAGCCAGGCCGCAGAAGCTCAGAAAATTCCTATCAGTAGTAGGAGAGACCTCACTGGGGAGATGGAAGGAAGGCAGATCGAGCTGACAGGGAGGTTTTGGATGCTAACGAAGCACTCTCACTCTTTTCCAAGGACTCTGCCATCTCTTTCTCTGCATTTCTGTATATAGGTCTGGAGAGGCAGTGTAATTCATACATAATTTACTCTCCACTGCAAGCGACAAGAAGCCTGACTCCAACTGGCATGGGCAACATCATTTGGGGCTTTCTTGGCTAATGTAACTGGGAGTGGTGGGGGTAGAGTTATTTGCCTTAAGGACAGCTGGATCCACTTGTTTGAAGTGCTCAACATTATTTTCTCCTTTTCTCCATCTTTGGATTTTATTTTCTCCCACTGTAGACAGGGGGCTTTCCATGTGGCTCAGTGATAAAGAATCCACCTGCCAGTGCAGGAGACTCGAGTTCCATCCCTGGATTGGGAAGATCCCCTGGAAGAGGAAATGGCAACCCACTCCAGTATTCTTGCCAGGATAATCCCATGGACAGAGGAGCCTGGCGGGCTACAGTCCATGGGGCTGCAAAGAGTCAGACACGACTGAGCTACTGAGCACACACCACAGTCAGTCTTCTCCCAGTGTTGGTTCTTTCCTTGTAAGACTCTCACATTCAGCTTCTTCCTTTCCTCTCTTGTGATCGTACCCCCTTACTCCAGTTTCCTATAATCACGACTTCTTTTTTTAGATGTCTGTGGCAGACTTATGCAAATAGATTACTTTTAGTAGGCTGATCATCTATTTAGCTACCTTGATGAACTCAACTTTTTTTTTTTGGTCATACCCTGTGACATGCGGGACCTTGGTTCTTCAACCAGGGATCGCAGCCGTCCCTCCTGCGTTGGAAGGTGGAGCCTCACCGCTGGACCCCTGGGGAAGTCCCATTCCTCAACTTTTTAAACTGGCTCTGGAACCAATCTCTCTGCCCTGGGAGATGATGTCGAGAGAATAGTGTCAGGTTCAAGTTCTGGCAGGGCCATTGATAAGATCTAAACTCCCGGGAGAACCACCCAATTTTCCTCTCTTCCTTTATGCACTTCACATGTGTGGAGTCCTGCCCCATGGCCACAGAAGCAGAGCCCAGAACCAAGGTCACCTCTGAAGCTGACTGAACCCCTTTGTGCTGCTGCTGCTGCTAAGTCACTTCAGTCGTGTCTGACTCTGTGAGACCCCATAGACGGCAGCCCACCACACTCCTATCCCTGGGATTCTCCAGGCAAGAATACTGGAGTGGATTGCCATTTCCTTCTCCAATGCATGAAAGTGAAAAGTGAAAGTGAAGTCGCTCAGTCGTGTCCGACTCTGTGAGACCCCATAGACGGCAGCCCACCACGCTCCCATCCCTGGGATTCTCCAGGCAAGAATACTGGAGTGGATTGCCATTTCCTTCTCCAATGCATGAAAGTGAAAAGTGAAAGTGAAGTCGCTCAGTCGTGTCTGTCTCTTTGCGACCCCGTGGACTGCAGCCCACCAGGCTCCTCCGCCCATGGGATTTTCCAGGCAAGAGTACTGGAGTGGGGTGCCATTGCCTTCTCCAGAACCCCTTTGTAGCCATGGCCAAAAGCCCCCCTGCCCTCACCACCCCTGATCATCACCAGCAGGCTTCCTGACCCTGAATTAGGTAAAAATGCCCACCTCAGTAGTCACTCTATATAGGACCCTAACCAATCACCTAGTGCCAACCTTCCCACAGGAATTTTGTCTTGAGGCTATAAAAATTGGCTGCAAACCCATAAAAAGAGCTTCCCTGGTGGCTTAGTGATAGAGAATCCACCTGCCAATGAAGGAGACGCAGGTTCCATCCCTGGGTGGGGAAGATCCCCTGGAGAAAGAAATGGCAACCCACTCCAGTATTCTTACTTGGAGAATCCCATGGACAGATGAGCCTGGTAGGGGTTTGAAAAGAGTCGGACATGACTTAGTGACTGAGCATGATCACAAACCTGCAAAAAGCGTTGACTCTTCCTGGCCTATGAGGAGCTGCTGGCCTGTGTACTTGCTGTGCCCACATTATCTCTGCTCTTTGTTCTTAATAAACTCACTCCCTTCTGCAATGCTCTGTGTCTGGACATTCTTTTCCAACCCACGTTTGGAGAGCCATAACATGGCAGTGATGACCGTTCAATGGGAACGCATATGTTGCAGGCAGTTTAGCAATGAAACAAAGATATCTTCCCATCCCGTCTGAACAACTAGCCTGGAAATTAGAAAAGAAACAGTTGTCTGGCAATCAAACTATGAAATCACTATTCAGTGAATCAGGGCAGAGATAGATAGCGAAGAAAGAGCTCAGGTTTCTAGGCTGGAGGAAGACTTTGTTGAAGTTGTTAATAGCTAAAGACTGCATGTCTATATACACTGACCAGAAATAAAAATGTAGGGGGAAAAGTGTCAGAGAAATTATCAATCCTGAAAAAGATAATCCAGGATAAAGCATGTTCTCACTAATGGCCTTTGAGGATTAGGGCCCGACGAGAAGGCTCTTACAGTGTGAAAATGGTTCAGCTCAGTCCAGTCACTCAGTCGTGTCCGGCTCTTCTCAACCCCCATGGACTTCTGCACATCAGGCTCCTCTGTCCATCACCAACTCCTGGAGCTTGCTCAAACTCATGTCCATAGAGTCAGTGATGCCATCCAACCATCTCATCCTTTGTCATCCCCTTCTCCTCCCACCTTCAATCTTTCCCAGCATCAGGGTCTTTTCCAATGAGTCAGTTCTTTGCATCAGGTGGCCAAAGGGTTGGAGTTTCAGCTTCAGCATCAGTCCTTCCAAATGAATATTCAGGACTGATTTCCTTTAGGACTGACTGCTTTGATGTCCTTGCAGATCATATGAAAATGGTGCTGTCACCCTAACTGGTCTTGCTGCCATTAATCATGGGCGATAATCCAATGGACCTGCCCAAACTTGCCTTCTGGTCTACTAATATTCTCATGCCTGGCTGGAATGTTTCCTTTTGCACATCTTTTCTGGAGGGACAACTTGCAATGTGTGCCAAGAGACTTAAAAACATTCCTAACTTGTGACGTGGCTTCCCAGATGGCTCAGCGGTAAAGAATCGGCCTGCAATACAAAAGCCACAGAAGATTCAGTTTCGATCCCTGGGTTGGGAAGATCCCCCGAGAAGGGAATGACTACCTACTCTGGTATTCTTGCCTGGAGAATTCCATGGACAGAATTCCTGGTGGGCTACAGTCCATAGGGTTGCAAAGAATAAGACACGACTGAAGCAACTTAACATGCAACCCTGTGACCCAATAATTCCATTGCTGAGGAATTGATTACAAACAGGGATGAGGTTTTAGAAATGTGAATATTCATCACAGAGTCATTTATAATAGTAACAAGTGGAGATGCTCTAACTGTCTGACCATGGGGGAATGGGTAAGTTCACTATGGCCATCTTATCATATAGTGGGTAGGACTCTGTTGTGACCACAGCAACGTGGGTTTGAATCTGAGTCATGGCAGGAACTGCATTGCTCATAAGCACCGCACTGTTTGGGCTTCCCTGGTGGCTCAGTGGTAAAAAAAAAAGAACACTCCTGCCCATGCAGGAGACCCAGTGTCGATCCCTGGGTTGGGAAGATCCCGTGAAGAAGGAAATGGCAACCCACTCCAGTATTCTTGCCTGGAAAAGTCCTGTGGACAGAGGAGCCTGATGGGCTATAGTCCATGGGGTCCACAAAAAGAGTCGGACATGAATTAGCAACTAAATAACAACAACAACATGCTGTCTAAAGACACTTTGTATAATTTTTAATCTGAAAACCCAGGGGATGATAACACCAAGTGAGTACAAGTGAGATATAATACTTTTATAGAACATGATCCAGAACTTAATAGGTGATTTCCACTGTGGATAGTTAAACATTTTGGTTCTGAAAGTGACCCTCCTCTATTGCCAGATGCCAGCATGCTTGTGTGAGGACAAGAATGGAAGGAAATAATAGCTTACTTTTCTGTATTTGCCAAAATTCCCATAATGCATATGTGTTGCTTTCACAAGAGAAATATATAATTTTCGATGGTGTCATTTTCCTGATTACAAACCTTTGTGATATCCCTCTCGAGGATTGTGATTATGGATGAGTCTTAGAGTAGTACTCTTAGTGTACTCTGGCTAGAATTCAGTGATCTCCACCGGCAGCTCCCTAGCTTTCTTCCCACCTACCATCCTTCAAAACTTCCGAGATTTAGTTAGGCTCACCGCCATTTAATCTTTCAATGTATACCCTCAGTAGATAAGAGTTTGTGGTGTTTGTCCAGCCCCAGAAACCACTGCCCTCAAGTTCACCGGTTAGCTTCCCTGGCAACCATGTTTGTGATGCTGGCCCCCTCAGAGAAGCTCATTGGATGAAGGATACACAGATGCCTCAATCTGGGCCAATCAGAGTCACTCTCTTGGAAACTTAAAGTTAAATTGAGAGGCAGCCATGTCTACCTTGTAAGAAGAAATGGAAGCTCATTGGCTAAGAAATAATAACACAGGGAGAAAAAGGAGAGGGCACAGTGGTGACATTTGCAAACTTCATTTCAGTTTATGCCCAATTCCCTGGGGCACTGCCATCTTAGAGTCTGTATTCTCATGTTAAATTTGAAAGTCTACTTGTTAAACTTCAGTTGGCTTCAGTTGGTTACTGTCGTTTAGTCTGCAAGTCAGATCTGATTCTTTGTGACCCCATGGGCTGTAGCCCACCAGGCTCCTCTGTCCATGGGGTTTTCCAGGCAAGAATACTGGAGTGGGTTGCCATTTCCCTTCCCTAGGGGAATCTCCCCAACCCAGGGTTTGAACCCACATCTCCTGCCTTGGCAGGCAGATTCTTTACCACTGAGCCACCAGAAAAGAAACTTAACCATTATGTATCCCATGCTCACATTTTTCTAAGAAAGGTGTAGCTCCAAGATAGGCTATTTCTTTGTTTTTTTTTTTTTGTCCATCTGAATCCTACTCTTTCTCCAGCCCACCTCCCCTGGGGAGTCTGCCCTGATTAAGCCCGTTTACACTCACCTTCCAGTTGCCCATAATTGCTTCCATCTGTTCACACATCCACCTACTTCATTGTGGGTTAGCATCTGCTGTTTCATAACTGTGCACTTTGTAAGCATCCAGGGAGCTGAAAATCGGTCTGTTTCATTTCTTCTAAATGTTACAACACCTACCCCTCTGCTAAGCAGAAATTAATTTCCTGAATGGGAATAAAACTTCAGGGCAATAGTTGGGAAAAGTGGCTAGGGAAGACTTTAGTCCGTGTTGACAACCCAGCTCTTACTTTCTGAAAATGGTCCCTGGTTGGTGCTTCTGCCCACAGGTTGATTCAGCAAGCACAGGTGGGTATTAGTGTGAGGCGGGACGGAGATTTTAACAGTGAGTCAGATTCCTTTATTTCCTTGTTATGTGACTTCAGGGAAATTATTTAACTCCCCTGAGGTTCAGATTTTTGTTTTCAAAATCTAAAATAGAGCTAGGAATAACCCTTCTCTTTAGAGTTGTTAGGGGTTTCCCTGGTGGCTCAGTGGTAAAGAATCTGCCTTCAGTGCAGGATACCCAGGTTCGATCCTTAGGTTGGGAAGATCCCCTGGAGAAGGAATGGCAATCCTCTCCAGTATTCTAGCCTGGAGAATTCCATGGGCAGAGGAGCCTGGCATGCTGCCGTCCATGGGGCTGTGATGGAGTGGGACATGAATGAGCAACTAACACTTTTCTTAGAGTTTTAAATGTAATCTTTTGAGAATAAAGCAAAATAATGTACTATGGAATGGCAGGGTACCTGAGAACGCAGATTCTGGAGTCAGACTCTGGGTTGAAATCCTATCCCCACCACTTGTGAGCTGTGTGATCTTAGATAAGGGGCATGACCTCTGTGGGAGATGGATGCAGTGGTGGGCTCACTGCATTCAGTTCTCCTCCCCTCTGCATGTAATTAGGTCGTCCCTTCTGTGGGGCTCTGGGATTGGTCAGGTGACTTGCTTTGCCTTGTGAAAAAATAGCAAATGAGACGGTAGCAGAGACTCGAGATGGCATTTGTCCCCTCCAGCTACTTGGGACCCAGGTGAAGACAGTCATACTAGCTGGCTGAATGATGAGACAGACAGGATGCCTTGTCTCCTGGCCAACAGCCTTCCAACCCCCAGACATGTGACTGTGATCATCCTCCCTGCAGCCATCAGCCTATCCCCAAGCTGACAAAAGTTGCACAAGAGAGCCCAGCCAAGATCAGCTGAACTGTTCAGATCAGAAAAACTCGCCAATGATTCAGAATTGTGAGCTAAAACAATGCATGATTTTTAAAGCCATTATGGTTAGGGGATGTTTGTTACCTGCAAAAGACAGCTGATATACTTCCCATGCCCCACTTCTCCTTATCTAAATAAATAATATTAGTATTTACTATGTAAAGTGGTCGTGAGAGTTGAATTACTATGTGCACAAGGCTTTTAACATGTTCGGACACAATGCACAAAGTGTATAATTTATCGATGGACAAAAGTTTTTGGTGTTTAGTACGTACTGTTTAGTACACTGTCTCAGGCACATAGTAAGTGCTCAATGAATATTCACTCCCTTTTCTTTTAAAATGTGTTTGTTGTACTTAAAATGGATAACCAACAAGGTCCTACTGTGAAGCACAGGGAGCTCTGCTCAATGTCATGTGGCAGCCTGGATGGGAGGAGGCGGTTTGGGGAAGAATGGATACATGTCCATGTATGGCTGAGTCCCATTACCATTCACCTGAAGCTTTCACAACATTGTTAATCAACTATACTCCAATACAAAATAGAAGGTTTAAAATAAATACATAAATGCATTTGTTGATAAACTGAACAGAAATTCAAATTAAAGCTCAGGCTGACTTTTCCATTTCTTTGTAGTCTATGAAGAGAAACCCATGGGATTTCTGCCAACAATGTTTGAACTAACTTGATCTGAAAATGTCCCTCACCTTCTGACAAGACCTTTGAATCAAGCTGTTGAAAAGACTCTGATGTGAAAAATATCCACCTAGGTCTTCCTCCTCCTCCCCTTGGAGGCAGCTGAGTGATTTGTCTTCAATCACCTTGGGCACCTGGGTGGCCAGCCTCTGAGATGAGCAGAGGGTTCTTGTCAATCCTCCGCCGTATACCTCAATCTAAGTCGTGCTGGGAGAAATCTCACAATGAGCAAGAGGATTTTTTTTAAGGTGAGGCAAGATACTTATCTTAAAATCAAAGGCAGTTGACAGGCAGGAAACACAATTCTCTTTGTCTGGACACATCTCAGATGAGCAGAGAAAGAATGACCACCGGGAAGTCCTGACTGATGTAGAACCACTCCTTTTCAGCCAATTCTCGGGGAGAGATTTACAACACCTTCTGTTTATCTGTTGGCTGTAAAATCCCTCAATTTCTGCAATTTAGAGTCATTGTTTTCAATTTGCCAAGAGGTTCTTTTTTCCAGGGAGGTGTGATGAAGTTTCCCTTGAAGAAATCACTATTCATAAACCAGGTTGGTGTCAAAAAGAGGCTGGAGCTCCTCTTACTGTCTTGGGAATCTCTGATCAGATTCAGCTGGACGCATGGGAGACAGGAGAGCCCAAGGTTAAGAGTACGGTCTTTGAACTCTGCCAGACCCCGGACTGGAGGGCTGGCTTTGTCCTTCACTAGTTTTAGAACTTTGGGCTAGTTGTTGAATGACTCCAAGTCTCTGTATTTGTAGAGTAGAAAGGCTGCTGTTGTTTAGTAGCTAAGTTATGTCTCTTTGTGATCCCATGGACTGTAGCCCACCAGGCTCCTCTGTCCACATGATTCTCCAGGTAAGAATACTGGAGTGGGTTGCCATTTCCTTCTCCAGGGGATCTTCCTGACCCAGGGATTGAACCCGTGTCACCCACATCGCCTACATTGGCGGGCAGATTCTTTATTGCTGAGCCAACCAGAGAAGTGCCAGAAAGGCAGTGGTTCCAACCAACAGGTATTGTGCAGGTTTAATGAGATGATAAACCAAGACTGATTAGCACAGCACCTGGCAAAGTTAGTGCTCAATAAATGACAGCTGATGCTATTGTTATTGTATCAGAGAGTTGTTTCATGTCTATTGTGTACCAACTCTGTGCTAGGCATTGAGAGATATGAAAAAGAAATAATTTATAACCTTTGTCCTAGAGCAGAGAGTTGGAAAATTATTTTCTGTAAAAGGCCAGGGAGCAAATAGTTTAGGTTTTGTGGGCCTGCTGGTCTCTGTTACTCAGTTCTGCCATTGCAGCAGAAAAGCAGTCAGAGACAACAAACAAATGGGCATAGCTGTATCCCAATAAAACTTTATTTATAAAAACGAGTGGTCAGCTGGATTTAGCCCATGGGCTGTAGTTTGCCAAGCCCTGTCCTAAATAAATTGTATAGTTAGAGATGTCCCTGGCTATAAGTAATAGATAACCCTGCTTATATGAGGCACACAGCTACTGGTGTTGATTCAGTAGTTCAAAGGTGTCAACTACAATTTTTATGATTCTCTACGTATTTTCTTAATGCTTGTTGACCATATAACATCTGCATTCAAGACAGGCAGAAAAGAAGGGGCAGAGTCAACTGAAGTGTTTCTTCTTCTTAGGAGAGTCAAGACTGTCCCCAAGATCTCCCTGAAGAGTCTGCTATGTCTCATTGGCTGGGCTGTGACATCCTGCCAGCTACAGTGGAGGCTCGCTGATGTCGGTCACCTCTGCCACTTACGGTGGCGCTGGGTGGGAAGGAAAAGGGGCGAGATTCAGTGTTAAATAAATCAATGAAGCTGTCGAATCATTCAGTAATGTCACATCCTTGAGACACAGAATTACAATGCAGACTGCTTAATGAGTTCTCACACACACACGCCCCAAAACAAAAGATGTAATGAGAATGAAGAAGCAGAGAATCTAATTCCCTGGTAGTTCAGAATCTCATCATTTTGTAGTCATTAGTAAGGCTATTTGAACAAGGAAATACAGGTGTCAAGATGGAGATGAAAGCATTTGATAAGCAAAATGAATTACCAAAAGACGGAGCATTAGTTCAGTTCAGTTCAGTTCAGTCGCTCAGTTGTGTACAACTCTTTTCTACCCCATGGACTGCAGCATGTCAGGCTTCTCTGTCCATCACCAACCCCTGGAGCTTTCTCAAACTCGTGTTCATTGAGTTAGTGATGCCATCCAACCATCTCATCCTCTGTCGTCCCCTTCTCCTGCCTTCAATTTTTCCCAGCCTCGGGGTCTTTTCCAATGAGTCAGTTCTTCGCATCAGGTGGCCAAAGTATTGGAGCTTCAGCTTCAGCATCAGTCCTTCCAATGAATATTCAGGACTGATATCCTTTAGGATGGACTGGTTTGATCCCCTTGCAGTCCAAAGACTCTCAAGAGTCTTCTCCAACACCACAGTTCCAAAGCATCAATTCTTCGGCATTCAGCTTTCTTTATAGTCCAACTCTCACATCCATACATGACTACTGGAAGAATTTTTGTGTTAGATCAATTATTTATTGTCTAAAATATCCACTCCCTCCCACTTCCATGGAAAGAACATGCTCAGTAAACCCACAATGTTGAACTTGGTCTTGCAGCTCGCTTGGTTTTGACTGTGTGGATCACAATAAACTGCGGAAAATTCTGAAAGAGATGGGAATACCAGACCACCTGATCTGCCTCTTGAGAAATTTGTATGCAGGTCAGGAAGCAACAGTTAGAACTGGACATGGAACAACAGACTGGTTCCAAATAGGAAAAGGGGTACGTCAAGGCTGTATATTGTCACCCTGCTTATTTAACTTATATGCAGAGTACATCATGAGAAACGCTGGACTGGAAGAAACACAAGCTGGAATCAAGATTGCCGGGAGAAATATCAATAACCTCAGATATGCAGATGACACCACCCTCATGGCAGAAAGTGAAGAGGAACTCAAAAGCCTCTTGATGAAAGTGAAAGTGGAAAGTGAAAAAGTTGGCTTAAAGTTCAACATTCAGAAAACAAAGATCATGGCATCCGGTCCCATCACTTCATGGGAAATAGATGGGGAAACAGTGGAAACAGTGTCAGACTTTATTTTTCTGGGCTCCAAAATCACTACAGATGGTGACTGCAGCCATGAAATTAAAAGACGCTTACTCCTTGGAAGAAAAGTTATGACCAACCTAGATAGCATATTGAAAAGCAGAGACATTACTTTGGCAACAAAGGTTTGTCTAGTCAAGGCTATGGTTTTTCCTGTGGTCATGTATGGATGTGAGAGTTGGACTATGAAGAAGGCTGAGTGCCGAAGAATTGATGCTTTTGAACTGTGGTGTTGGAGAAGACTCTTGAGAGTCCCTTGGACTGCAAGGAGATCCAACCAGTCCATTCTGAAGGAGATCAGCCCTGGGATTTCTTTGGAAGGAATGATGCTAAAGCTGAAACTCCAGTACTTTGGCCACCTGATGCAAAGAGTTGACTCATTGGAAAAGATTCTGATGCTGGGAGGGATTGGGGGCAAGAGGAGAAGGGGACGACAGAGGATGAGATGGCTGGATGGCATCACTGACTCGATGGATGTGAGTCTGAGTGAACTCTGGGAGTTGGTGATGGACAGGGAGGCCTGGCATGCTGCAATTCATGGGGTCGCAGAGAGTTGGACATGACTGAGCGACTGATCTGATCTGATCTGTCATTGTGATGGGCAATGTACACGTTTCTGCTCCTTCACTATGAGATTAGAGGGGTATGGCCCCAAGCCAATGGATGCTGGCAGCTACCAGAAGCTGGAAAAGGCAAGAGATGGATTCTTCCATAGAGCTCCTGGAGGCGGCCCTGATGACACCTTAAGTCTGTAGTTCTGATTTCCAGAACCATGAGAAAACAAAATTCTATTGTTTTAAGTCACCTCATTCTTAGTCTTTTATTACAGCAGCCTCAAGGAACTAATACAGGAACTAAACTTCCATCTGCCATGGACAGACCAGAAAGGCTGACTCTGAAAAAGAAAACAACTTTGGAAAGCTTAGAGGCTTAGGTCTCCCCAGGTACAGAGTGGTTGAGAATCCGCCTGCCAATGCACGAGATGCAGGAGACACGAGTTGAATCTCTGGGTCAGGAGACTCTCCTGGAGGAGGAAATGGCAACCCACTCCAGGATTCTTGCCCAGGAAATCCCAAGGACACAGGGGCCTGGTGGGCTACAGTTCGTGGGGTTGCACAGAGCGGGACATGACTGAATACAGCAGCACAGGGGCACTTAGGGATCCAACAGAGACTCCCAATAATAAATACATTTGAGTGATTAAGAACCCACCTGCCAATGCCGGTTCCATCGCTGCTCTGGGAAGATTTTGCATGCCACCGAGCAACTAAGCCCGTGTGCCACAACCATGGATGCCCGTGTGCCCTAGCACCTGTGCTCGGAAACAAGAGAAGCCCATGCATGCCAATAAAGAGTAGCCCCCGCTCGCCACAACTAAAGCAAGCCAGTGTGCGGCAGCAAAGACCCAGCACAGCCAAAAGTAAATCAACAAACCCCCTGTTTAAAAAAAGAGTGAAAACAAAGAAATTCTTGATTGAGAGGGCAGCTGGGTTCCCCCTCGGGTGGGGTGGATGCCCACCTCGGGGACAGGCCTAGTAACCATTGTGGACTTTTCTTTTTGTGGCTGTCAGCTTTGGAGCCATGGGAGCATACTGACTTTTCTCAGATAGGACTGCAAGGGAGGCAGTCCCATTTTGCCTTCATATTTAGATCCACAGTTAGGCCTGAGTTCTTCTAACACAGTGAAAAAAGTCTCTGAGCACATCTGTACTCAGTGGTGGGGGCATGAGAGGATGGCTTTAGCTCAGGTTCAGGTGTGTGGGTCTGTGTAAAGTTGAATAAAATTTTGCTGAATGCCTGTTCTACTCCAGTCCCTGTTGAGCCTTGGGGCTACTGAGATGCATAAGACACAGTTTCCATCTGAAGAATCTCACAGTCTGGTGATAGGAATAAGAATTCAGGGCATGCTGGCAAATCTTAAGCACATTTGTGCTTGTATGGTATGTGTGTAACTACACTTGTGATTTTTCAGGTGTGTGCCTTGTGCATGCACGTGTCCATTCCTGCCTGTTTGTGTTTCAATGTGTGCACGCTTGGTGTGCAGATCCACGTGTTTGCTTTTGCCCATATGAGCGTGTCTGCAGCCCTGTGAAATTTGCACATGTATTTTCCAATGTGTTACCTGTCTTTAGAAAAGGTTTCGTTGTCTCTGCAGAAAACTCATTGCTTTCTCTTTTTCCCCATGGTGAGAGTTGGTCCCAGCCAGGACTTGGCACAGTGACTGATACCATTCCCCTTCAGTTAATATTTCATGTACCAGATGTCACATCAAGTGGCTGGATGGCTGATGGGCTGTCCTCCGGATAAGCCTCCCAGAAAACCCCTTTCATTCACCTCTTCCCGAGACTTCCCTTCCCTTTCTGGTGTTGTCCAGAAGCACGCAGATTTTCCATTTTGTCCTACTCTATTTGCCGTGCCACAGATAGCCGCAAATATCTCTGTCTTCGGCAGTTTTGCTTCTAATCCTCTGTTAGGAAGGAATGAGTCTCCTGCCCTGAAATCCAGAGACCTTATGTCCTCTGTTAAACCAACCCCGAGCCTGTAAATTGTTACTGCTGGTTGGACATGATGGGTGTACTTTAAAGCCTCCAAGACCATCCAGCTGAGGCCCCAAAGTTCACATGAGGGCAAAACCATTAAAGTATTCGCTATTTCACATCAAGAAACAAAAAGCTGGTGAGATGGTGGGGATGAGGGAAAAAAGCCATAAGGGAAATAGTGCCTGTTGGGAAATAGCCAAGTAAATTCTGGTTTAGTCTTGGTTCTTCGGCTCATTTCTGTGTGACCTAGAGTCAGTCATATCCCTCTCTGAGCTTTAGAGGGGAGTGAGTAAACACCCAAAGGGACTAATTAAAAAGAAAACCACCTGGACCTCATTCCAGAAATGCTGAATCAGAATCTCCAGAAATGAGGTCCAAGAACCCATGTTTTAATATGCTTTCCACACCACAATTCTTTCATCCTCTGGAACTTGGAAACAAATGGACAAGCTGACCTCTGAAGTCCCTTTCAGATACTCACTATTATTCCAGACGAGAAAGTATTGGCAGAGTGCAGTGGGGATTTTCTCAAGGAAAAGAAATGAAAAATTTACATCTTTCAGGAAATAGAAAAAAATCAACTGTTTGAGGAAGCATCACAGGAGGCTAGCAGGAGAGAGCTGAGGGCTGAGGGTCTGACCCCGAAAGCCAGGCTGGCTGGTCTCCAGGACCAAGGACACACCGCCCACCTCCTTGTATTGATTCATCTGCCCAGCCCCAATGTTAGGAGAGCTTTCTGTATCTTGAAGCATTTTGCAACTGAAAGTCAGACGCCCTGCCATTTAATGAAGAGTCATATTGTCCTGATCTTTTGCCGTACTTGGGACTAGCATTTTCCAATTGTTAATTTTCAAACTGGCTCACAGGTGACCCAGTCATCCACATCAGTGAATGAAGGGAATAATAATAACAATGAGTTAAGATTTGTTGAGAAGTTATCCTACACCAGATGCTATGCCTAACAGGAATTGCTATGCTGTGCTTAGTCGCTCAGTTTTGTCCGACTTTTTGGGACCCCATGGACTGCAGTCCACCATGCTCCTCTGTCTGTGGGGATTCTCCAGGCAAGAATACTGGAGTGGGTTGCCATGCCCTCCTCCAGGGGATCTTCCCAACCCAGGGTCACAGGAATTAACCCACTTAATCCCTGAAATAATTCTTTGAGAAAGGTGCTTTCAAAGCTATGAAAACCAAGGCCCAGGGAGGTTAAGTAACTTGCCCAAGGTGACACAGCACAGTGCCTCTGCTAGCTTACAAGGGTCTATAGGCAAACCAGGAAAAGGCATTCCCCTTTTGAATTAGAACAAGATGTCCCTTTGGGTAGAATACAGCTCAACTGTTGTACAGTTTGGCAAGTGGTTAGCATCTTTATGTAAGGAAGAAGCAGCCCCTTGATCCAGATGGAGTTGACTTCAGGCTGGCTTGACAAATATAGGGAAATCTGAATTTCAGCCCCTCCTCACCTCCTCACCTCCTCACCTCCTTATTTGTATGCATGTGTGCAGTGCGCAACCTACACAACTGTACTGAGCAGACCTAATACCATGACTAACTGGTGATGCGGGGGTTTGGCCAGAAGCTCTCTGATTCTAGAGTCTTCTCTTTTGACCATTTCAAATATTGACAATATGTTAAAATAATAACGATTTTCTTTCTTTTTACAAAAGGGAGATATATGGGCGTCTTTAAGTGCACATCAGATGGGCGTGCGTGGAAGGGAGTACAGACTGGACGGGAGCAGTCACCAGGTGTCTAACTACTCAGCAGGGCACTGGCCACCAGAGAACTATGGCCATTGTAGTTTGAAAAATTTCTTAATCAGATTATTTTTAGTGAATACCCACAATAAGTCCATTGTTGGTTTAAAATAGGATATAAAAGAGATCGTGAGCTGAATTGCACATCACTGGGGAGCATGATAATTCTGCATATGAGGCTCAAGATGGTCTTTACCCATTTTCGTAGGCCGTGTCCATCTGATCAGAATTCTTATTTAGCACATCTGGTATTCCAAAATAAATGTTAAAAAGAAAAACTTTTGTTAAGGACTCTCTCAACAGTAAAGAAACAAACAATCCAATTAGAAAATGGGCAAAAAACATGAAAAGACACTTCATTAAAAAGCGTGTACAGATGGCGAATAAGCACATGAAAAGATGCTTAACATCATTAGCTGGTAGGGAAATGCAAATTAAAACTGTAATGAGATTTCACTATTCACCTATCAAAACAGCTAAAATAAAATTAGTGACAACACCAAATGCTGGTGAGGATGTGAAGAAACCAGATCGCTCATTTATTGCTGGTGGGAATGTAAAATGGGACAGCCACTTTGGAAATAGGTTGCCAGTTTCTCATAAACTGCAATTTTCTTGTGGGCAGTTATTTCAGAGAAATGAGAATTTTTGTCTATATAAAAACCTACATATGCACATTCATAGAAGTTTTACTTATCTTAGCCCCAAACTGGAATCAATCCAAATGTCCTTTGATAGGTGACTGCTTAAACAAACTGTATAACATCCATACTATGGAATACTATTCAGCAATAAAAAGGAATAAACTATTAATACATTCAACAGAGTAAATGAATCTCAAGAGAATTATGCTGACTTTAAAAAGTCAGTCTCACAAGATCACAGATTGAATCCAGTTCCTGGGCATATATCTGGAAATGGTGAAAAACTCTAATTTGAAAAAATAAAGATGAGCCCCTGTGTTCAGGTGAAAATGTTAGTTGCTCAGTCGTGTCCAACCGTGACCCCATGACTATAGCCCACCAGGCTCCTCTGTCCATGGAATTCTCCAGGCAAGAATACTGGAGTTTGTTGCCATTTCCTTCTCCAGGGAATCTTCCCAACCCAGGGATTGAACCCTGGTCTCCTGCACTGCAGGCAGATTCTTTACCGTTTGGGCCACTGTGGCAATATGTGTGTGTGTATATGGAATATTTCTCAGCCATAAAAAGAATGAAATAATGCCATTTGTAGCAACATGGATGGACCTATGGATTATCATACTAAGTGAAGTCAGTCAGACAGAGAAAGACAAACATCATATGATATTGTTTATATGTGGAATCTAAATTGTGATACAAATAAACTTATTTACAAAACTGACTTAGACTCCCAGACATGGAAAATGAACTTGTGGTTACCAAAGGGCAAGGGGGGGGATAATTAGGAATCTGAGATTAACAGATACACAATACTGTGTATAAAACAGATGAACAACAAGGACCTACTGTATTGCACAGGGAAATAAATATATTCAATACCTTGTAATAACTTGTAATGGGAAAGAATCTGAAAAAATATATACATATATATGTAATATGTGTATGAATAGTTGAATCACTTGCTGTATACCTAAAACAGTGAAAATCATCTATACTTCAGTTTTTTAAAGGGTTACATACTGTATGGCTGCATTTATGTAACATTATTGAAATGACAAAATTATAGAGATGGAGAATGAATTAGGGGTCACATGTGTCTGGGGATATGGTGGGAAAGAGGTGGGTGCAGCTCTAAAAAGGTAGCAACCAAGGAGCCTGGTGACAGAACAGTGTACATTTTGATTGGTGGCAAACAAATCTATACATGAGTTAAAATTACATAGAAACGCACATACACAGTGCAGACACGAATGAGGGCATGTAACACTGGTAAATTCTGAATAAGCTCCATGGATCGTATTAATGTCAATTTCTTGGTTGTGTATCGTGCTAGAACTATACAAAGTGCTATTATTGGGAGAAACTGGGTAAAAGGTACATGAGACATCCTGCACTTTTCTATTTCCTGTGAATTGATTAATATATTTCAATATGTAGAGTTTAAAATGTAACTAGGAAATTTTCACACACTATTAGGTTATAGGAGCTCTACAGTATATACAATATACAAATTATGCAAGTGATTAATAAATAATACATTGAGAAGTAAAAAATAAGAAAAGATACTTTAATCACAAATATCACAGTATCTGGTTCCAATTTTTATATATTGATGCTAAGAACAAATATGATCCACTTTCGAATGTGAGACAGCCAGTCTCAGTCCTTCACACCTACTTCATTATTTAAGACCTGTTCTGGAGAAATTCGCATACATATATATAAGAAAGCAGGTGCCTAAAGACTCCACCAGAAAATTACTAGAGCTAATCAATGAATATAGTAAAATTGCAGGATATAAAATAAACACACAGAAATCCCTTGCATTCTTATACACTAATAATGAG
Organism: Bubalus kerabau; assembly: GCF_029407905.1. NCBI lineage: Eukaryota > Metazoa > Chordata > Mammalia > Artiodactyla > Bovidae > Bubalus > Bubalus kerabau. Next base: position 9,267,052 of record NC_073646.1, read on the forward strand.
AAAATAGAAAGAGAAATTAAGGAAACAATTCAATTCACCATTGCAATGAAAAGAATAAAATACTTAGGAATATATCTAGCTAAAGAAACTAAAGACCTATATATAGAAAACTATAAAACACCAGTGAAAGAAACCAAAGAGGACACTAATAGATGGAGAAATATACCATGTTCATGGATCAGAAGAATTAATATAGTGAAAATGAGTATACTACCCAAAGCAATCAATAGATTCAATGCAATCCCTATCAAGCTACCAACAGTATTTTTCACAGAGCTAGAACAAATAATTTCACAATTTGTATAGAAATACAAAAAACTTCGAATACCCAAAGCAATCTTGAGAAAGAAGAATGGAACTGGAGGAAACAATCTGCCTGACTTCAGGCTCTACTACAAAGCTACAGTCATCAAGACAGTATGGTACTGGCACAAAGACAGAAATATAGATCAATGGAACCAAATAGAAAGCCCAGAGATAAATCCATGCACCTATGGACACCTTATCTTTGACAAAGGAGGAAAGACTATACAATGGAGAAAAGACAATCTCTTTAACAAGTGGTGCTGGGAAAACTGGTCAACCACTTGTAAAAGAATGAAACTAGAACACTTTCTAACACCATACACAAAAATAAACTCAAAATGGATTAAATATCTAAATGTAAGACCATAAACTATAAAACTCTTAGAGGAGAACATAGGCAAAACACTCTCCGACATAAATCACAGCAGGATCCTCTATGACCCACCTCCCAGAATATTGGAAACAAAAGCAAAAATAAACAAATGGGACCTAATTAAAATTAAAAGCTTCTGCACAACAAAGGAAACTCTAAGCAAGGTGAAAAGACAGCCTTCAGAATGGGAGAAAATAATAGCAAATGAAGCAACTGACAAACAACTAATCTCAAAAATATACAAGCAACTCCTGCAGCTCAATTCCAGAAAAATAAATGACCCAATCAAAAAATGAGCCAAAGAACTGAATAGACATTTCTCCAAAGAAGACATACAGATGGCTAAGAAACACATGAAAAGATGCACAACATCACTCATTATCAGAGAAATGCAAATCAAAACCACAATGAGGTACCATTTCACGCCAGTCAGAATGGCTGCCATCCAAAAGTCTACAAGTAATAAATGCTGGAGAGGGTGTGGAGAAAAGGGAACCCTCTTACACTGTTGGTGGGAATGCAAACTAGTACAGCCACCATGGAGAACAGTGCAGATATTCCTTAAAAAACTGGAAATAGAACTGCCTTATGACCCAGCAATCCCACTGCTGGGCATACACACCGAGGAAACCAGAATTGAAAGAGACACGTGTATCCCAATGTTCATCGCAGCACTGTTTATAATAGCCAGGACATGGAAGCAACCTAGATGTCCATCAGCAAACGAATGGATAAGAAAGCTGTGGTACATATACACAATGGAGTATTACTCAGCCATTAAAAAGAATACATTTGAATCAGTTCTAATGAGGTGGATGAAACTGGAGCCTATTATACAGAATGAAGTAAGCCAGAAAGAAAAACACCAATACAGTATGCTGCTGCTACTGCTAAGTCGCTTCAGTCATGTCTGACTCTGTGCGACCCTATAGACGGCAGCCCACCAGGCTCCCCTGTCCCTGGGATTCTCCAGGCAAGAACACTGGAGTGGGTTGCCATTTCCTTCTCCAATGCATGAAAGTGAAAAGTGAAAGTGAAATTGCTCAGTCGCGTCCAACTCTTAGTGACCCCATGGACTGCAGCCTACTAGGGTCCTCCATCCATGGGATTTTCCAGGCAAGAGTACTGGAGTGGGGTGCCATTGCCTTCTCCGTCAATACAGTATACTAATGCATATATATGGAATTTAGAAAGATGGTAATGACAACCCTGTATGCGAGACAGGAAAAGAGACACAGATGTCTAGAACAGTCTTTTGGACTCTGTGGGAGAGGGAGAGGGTGGGATGAGTTGGGAGAATAGCATTGAAACATGTATAAAATCATATAAGAAATGAATTGCCAGTCCAGGTTTGATGCAGGATACAGGATACTTGGGGCTGGTGCACTGGGATGACCCAGAGGGATGGTACAGGGAGGGAGGTGGGAGGGGGGGTTAAGGACGGGGAAAATGTGTATACCCGTGGTGGATTTATGTTGATGTATGGCAAAACCAATACAATATTGTACAGTAATTAGCCTCCAATTAAAATAAATTAAAAAAAAAAAAAAGCAGGTGTGAAGATGCTATTAGCAACACAATTCATGAAGTAAAAACTCCAGAACAACCTAAATGTCCATCTGCACCTTATGCAGGGGGCAGGGGCAGGGGTGGGGGGGAAGGATGCAGAATTCCCTGGTGGTCCAGTAGCTAAGACTCTGAGCTCCCAACGCAGGGGGCCCTGGGTTCCATCCCTGATCAGGGAAGTAGATCCCACATGCTGCAACTAAGAGCTCTCGTGTTGCAACTAAAGATCCCACATGCCAAATAAATAAATAAATATAGAAATAAGGGAAAATACACCTTACAGGGTTCCACTTTATGGACCTCTGGACAGCAGTGTGAGAATGAAGGAGATATTCATGTACTAGCACAGAGACATGCTGAGATCTTCTTGGGTGAAACAGAAGCCTGGTATTTTTAAGTAAAGAAAAATAATTTGGAATATGTAAGTTCTGAATATATATTAGTATTATATGTACATATAGTTTTTATATAAAAAGAGGAAAAACACATATGTATATATATGTATATATTGGTATATTATGTGCCTAGTTGTTCAGTTTGTGTCTGACTCTTTGTGACCCTGTGACTATAGTCCACTAGGCCTCTCTGTCCATGGGGTTCTCCAGGCAAGAATACTGGAGTGGGTTGTCATTTCCTTCTCCAGAGGATCTTCCCAAGCCAGGCATCAAACCTGTGTCTTCTGCATTGGCAGGTGGGTTCTTTACCACTGAGCCACCTGGGAAGCTCAAGTGTGTGTGTGTGTGTATTTGTATAAATGAAGTGAAGCATTATTTGGAAAGTTGTATCCCAAACCAGTAGTAGATGTTCAAAGATTAGGTCAAACATTTGCCAAAGGTCAAGCCATGTTCTCTATTTTTAACTGGAGGATAATTGCTTAGCAATGTTGTGTTGGTTTCTGCTGTACAACAACGTGAATCAGCCATAAATATACATATATCCTGTCCCTCTTGAGCCTCCCTTCCACCTCCCCCACCCCATCCCCAGCCCTCTAGATCATCACAGAGTACCAGGTCAAGCCATGTTCTTTACAAACATCTTCAACCTTTACAACCACCCCCAGGCAGCCAGCTCTGCTTGTAGAACTCCATTAGCCAATATGGTGGCATGGAGCTGGGACGTGTCTTGCCCAAGGCCATGCCTCTGAGCTGGGACTGACTCCTAAGCCAGGGCACGTATTTCTTCTGGGACCCTCCTGTTGGGCCCACTGGGAATGCCAGTCCAGGGTCTGAGAGAAAATGACTCACAGCTGGAGACCACAGAGGAGCTGAGCCAGGCAAGAACAGCCCCATGGAGGGCCTGAGTGGGAGACCAGGCCCCGGCCTCTGAGTACCCATATCCATGACACACTTTGGCCAAAGCTATAATATTCAGGCCCCTGTCTGCTCAAGGAAAGCAAATGTCAGGCTGCCCCTGTCAAGCATCCCTGCCATGGCTGGGAGATGGACTCTAATCTCCATCTGTATGAAGTCTGGGTGAGGTTGGCTAGAGAGGGGCCACCTCATGCATTTCCTCTCTGAAGCCTGGCTCTCCTGATGGAATGGAAGTGTCTGGGTTGGGAGGACCATGGTAGCAAGAGAGGATGGGCAGAGTCACAAAGGAGGACTCTCTGTAGATGCTACAGTGGAAGTGGTCCCCACCCCCAGTCTATTTGGTAAGAACAAGTGGTCTGTGCCTATGCTTAGTCACTTGGTCATGTCCGATTCTTTGCAACGCCATGGACTGCAGCGTGCCAGGCTCCTCTGTCCATGGGGATTTTTCAGGCAAGAATACAGGAGTGGTTTGCCATGCCCCCTTCCGGGGGTAATCTTCCCACCCCAGAGACCAAACCCAGGTCTCCCATATTGCAGGTGGACTCTTTACTGTCTGAGTCACCAGGGAAGCCCAAGAACAAGTGGAACAAGTGGGGAGAAGGAAATTAACACTGGCTGCTGCTCACCTTGTGGACATGAGACCCTCCAGCTGTCAATGATTATCCACCCTATGGCCGAGGAGCCAAAATATCAGAGAAGTTGGAGGACTTCGCCCTTTAAATAAATCAAGCTGGATTTATCCCAGGGATGTAAGAATTCTTCAGTATGTGCAAGTCAATCATGGTGATACACCATATTAACAAACTGAAGAATAAAAAGCATATGATCATCTCAATGGACCCAGGAAAAACTTTCGGCAAAATCCAACACCCATGTATGATAAAAAACTCTCTGGAAAGTGGGCATAGAGGGAAACTACCTTAACATAATAAAAGCCATATGACGAACCCACAGCAAATTTCATTCTCAATGGTGAAAACCTTCCAAGATTAGGAACAAGACAAGGGTGCCCACTCTTGCCACTATTATTCAACTTAGTTTTGGAAGTCCTGGCCATGGCAATCAGAGAAGAAAAAAAAAAAGGAATTCAAATTGGCAAAGGAAAATTAAAACTGTCATGGTCTGTTCCTATGAGTTGGATTCTTAGATTCCTCCTGTAGGAAGAATCACGCAGTATTTGTCCTTCTGTGTCGGTTTATTTCACTTTGCATAATGAACTCCAGGCTCATCCACGTTGTTGTGAATGATAGCATTTCCTTCTTTTAAGTGGGTTTCACGGGGACAGAGACCAAATTTGTTCCATTAATTACTGACTCGCTAGCACCCAGCACAGGGCCCAGACATAGCAGGTGCCTGACAGCCGTGGAAACATGGATCCTGCATTAAAAATTAAGTTTTCATAGTGTTACAACTGTAACGAACACAAGGAAATATTTGGTGATTTGATATCTTGCCTCACTTACACCTCTAAGTACTGTTTATCTTATTTATCCTCTATAATATACATGGGTTTTCCAAGCCCTGGGAGTATAGTGGTGAAAAAAAAAACAACCCAGACATCCTTGTCTTCAAAGACAAAGTTCACTGTTAAGGATGGAAGGGGCTCAAGTGGAGATTTGGGAGCTGAAATCTTGTAAGAGCACTGCACAGGGAGGGCTGCTGGTCCTTGAAGGTGGCACCTGTGCTTAGGGTCCCTCGTGGCTCCCAGGGAAACCCATGCATATTTCACCACTCTTTTCAGATCCCCGATTATCAGGGCATTTCAATAGCCTCCAAGTCCCCTTCAAGGGAGCCTGTTGGGCACTATGGAAAAACACTCAAGTTGAAGTCAGAAAAGAATTGGATTCCCGCCTTCCCCTCTCAGAGCCATCTGACCTTGGGGAAGTCACTCAGACCCTCTCAGCCTTATTTTCATTAGCAAGAAGAGGCTGCACCTACATCGCAGGGTTTCTGTGACAATTCAGTATGGCCAGGCAACGCACGCACCAGGCTTACGGCTGAGCCCGTGGCACCTACTCCACAGAGATGAGGTCCCCGCTTCTCTTCTCTCCCTGTGTTCTCCCCTTAAGGGCTCTTGTGCATTTCGGGGCCTCAGGGAGGACCTTGGGCATCCTGCTGTCCCCAGGGCGCCTGAGGAAACTCAACTCTAATGAAGCTTCTGGGATTTCTGATAGAGTTCACGTCTTCATCATCATTCACCTGGGTTTTGAGAAACAGACAAGCCCAATACATTCATTTGGCTGCTATTCCAATGCCTCACGAGGCTGATTTTTCTTTAAAGACAGAATCACTTTGCCACTGAATGTTTACAAATGTTTGTCTCCTTCCTTTTTTCTTTCCTTGACATTTGTTTCTCCCTGAGCTGGTGTGATATTCTCTCTCTCTCTCTTCCTAGTAATCAACACACCATTGCCATCATCCTTTGCCTTTCTATTGAGTACATTTTTCAGGGAGTCATGTGACATAATGCAATACTCTTTACCAAGAGTACATCCAGAATGTGGGGCAGAACCTAAATGGATTTTCTGGTGCATTTTTCATTTTCTCCCCTTTCATTCCTGAATGTTAACCAGGAGAGAAAAAATTGTAGCTTGGAACAAAAAGAAGAGATTTGGAGAAAATGCCTCTTCTGGTCTCATGAACAGAACTGTCTACCTGGCCTCTTACCTGAGAAGTCCAACAGGCATCTCAACTCTAAGGAGCCCAAAACTAGACCTCTGCACACCTGTCCACTGTATCCTTCCCCACCTTTGATGGCAACCCCATCTTCCAGGTTGTCTGGATGCAGCTTTGATTGCAGTTTCTTAAACACCATGATGTTGAGAAAGATTAAAGGCAGGAGGAGAAGGGGATAACAGAGGATGAGATGGTTGGATGGCGTCACTGACTCAATGGATGTGAGTTTGACCAAACTCTGGGAGATGGTGAAGGACAGGGAAGCCTGGTGTGCTGCAGTTCATAGGGGCATTGCAAAGAGTCAGACATGACTTAGAGACTACCCGATGTTCAGTCTGTCAGATAATCCTGTTGGCTCAACGTTCAAAACATATCCAAAATCTGTTTACTCCCACTGCGATCTCACTCACCATTACCCCTCACCTGGATTCCTGCCAAGCCTCTCAAATCATCTCCCCACTTCTTCTTGGTCTGTTCCCCACACAGCAACTTGAGGGGACCATTTAAAACATAAGTAAAATCACATCTTTCTTGCCATCTTTCTTTTGGTTAAAAACTTGCAATGTTGCCCCAGTTCACTCAGGCGAAGAGCCTAACGTCTCACAACATCTGGCGTCACGTTGTGTCTCTGACCCATTTTTCACTATCTGTCATCATCATAACTGTTAATACCTAAAGTTGATCGCATGCTGGGGGCTAAGGTTTTACGTGTGTTGAATAATCCCATAATAATCCTATAAGATAGATCCTATTGTTATCCCATTTTATGGGTAAGGAAACTGAGTAACAGGGCAATTAGGTGGCTTGCTTACCACTTATTTCTCACAAGGGATCAGCCACGATTCCCACCCACGCAGTTTTGTCCCCCTCTATTTTTAGCATCACTAGTGAATCTTGCCCTCAGCAATTAGCGCAGTGGTGTAAAAGGATTAGGCTTTGAACTCTAGCTTCACCACTCACTCAGTGTGTGACCCTAGGCAGCTCACTTTGCCTTCCGGCATCTTAGTTTTTCATTCATTAAATGGGATTTATAATAGGGTTGGTATTATCATGATGATTAGTGAGAGGGCTGGAAAAATGCCTCTGCACATTTGGGATGCCACTAATACAAGACCTCTTTTGGTTCCTGTCTCCTCCCCTAAAGAAATGGCAAAATGGTATATTCATCCAGGAGATGAGATATTGAAAAGAGCATCCTTCTAATACCAACTGCCAGAGTACCAGAGGTTTCAAGACTCCCAGCAAGACAAAACACTCCATCGATGAAACAAGCTGCAGAATCCTTCTACATCTTGACAGAAGGACATCTGGGGTTTCCTGTCCATGTCCAGTAATTCACATTTTCTATGGGGCATATCAATTATGCATCCACTTGCTTCTATTAATATTTCAGGCTTCATAAGCATCAATAAAACATACATTAATTAGAAGTTTGCAATCATATCATCCCTTCTCCATCTCCTCCTGCTCCCAGCCTTATTTCCAAAGCTGAGCATGAGGGTGTATGGTCCACAGCCATAATGATTTTTCTTTTTTTGAATTTATTTTTAATTGGAGAATAATTGCTTTACAATCTTGTGTTGGTTTCTGCCATACATCAACATGAATCAGCCATAGGCATACTTCTGGCCCCTCCCTCTTGAACCTCCCTCCCACCTCCTGCCCCATCCCACCCCTCTAGGTTGTCACAGAGCCCGGGTTTGAGCTCCCTGCATCATACAGCAATTTCCCACTGGCTATCAATTTACATATAGTAATGTATGTTTCCATGCTACTCTGTCAATTCATCCCACCCCCTCCTTCCCCAACTTTGTCCACAAGCCTGTTCTCTCTGTCTGTGTTTCTGCTACTGCCCGGCAGATAGGTTTATCAGTACCATCTTTCTGCTAAGTCACTTTCAGTTCTGTTCAGTTCAGTCGCTCAGTCGTGTCCGACTCTTTGCGACCCCATGAATTGCAGCACGCCAGGCCTCCCTGTCCATCACCAACTCCCAGAGTTCACCCAGACTCACGTCCATTGAGTCAGTGATGCCATCCAGCCATCTCATCCTCTGTCCTCCCCTTCTCCTCCTGCCCCCAATCCCTCCCAGCATCAGAGTCTTTTCCAATGAGTCAACTCTTCGCATGAGGTGGCCAAAATACTGGAGTTTCAGCTTTAGCATCATTCCTTCGAAAGAAATTCCAGGGCTGATCTCTTTCGGAATGGACTGGTTGAATCTCCTTGCAGTCCAAGGGACTCTCAAGAGTCTTCTCCAATACCACAGTTCAAAAGCATCAATTCTTCAGCACTCAGCTTTCTTCACAGTCCAACTCTCACATCCATACATGACCACTGGAAAAACCATAGCCTTGACTAGACAGATCATTGTTGGCAAAGTAATGTCTCTGCTTTTGAATATGCTATCTAGGTTGGTCATAACTTTCCTTCCAAGGAGTAAGCGTCTTTTAATTTCATGGCTGCAGTCACCATCTGCAGTGATTTTGGAGCCCCCCAAAATAAAGTCTGACACTTTAGTCATGTCTAACTCTTTGCAACCCCATGGACGTACCCCGCCAGGCTCCTCTGTCCATGGGATTCTCCAGGCAAGTATATTGGTGTAGGTGGCCATTTCGTCCTCCAGGGGATCTTCCCAGGGATCGAACCCCTGACTTATGTCTCCTGTATTGGCAGGTCTGTTCTTTACCACTAGCACCACTTGTAGATTCCATATGTGTGTGTTAATATACATTATTTGTTTTTCTCTTTCTGACTTACTTCATTCTGTACAATAGTCTCTAGGTTCATCCACCTCATTAGAACTGATTCAAATGCGTTCCTTTCTTATGCACGGCCATAAATTATTGAGTACCATCCTTGTAGGCCTGGGGTGTGCCCCCCACCCCCCCCAACCAGGTCAGAACAATTGGTTCAGAGAACCTTGGTAAGCAGTCACTGAGCGACAAAAGCAACCAAATTCTATTGTTTTCTCTCCCTTTTAGAAGAGATTAAAATTATTCATGAAGGGCCGCTCAGCTGAACACTTGGATCTCTTCCCCTCCGGACAGCAGGGACAGATTTCCTGGCCAGCACTGGCTGCTGAAGAATTTAACATTGGTTAAAAGCGAACATCTCCTCCAAGGGGGGACATTAATACACTTAATGTTTGGGGAGTCTTGGCAGCCTGTGCTGCGAGGCTGCCAAACGAATTACATTAGGTCAGTACTTTTGCTTTTGACGGGGTGAACAGGTGGCCTGGGCGCCCCCTTCACATATCTCTATTCACCTGGATCAAGTGCATGCAGGTGTGCACTCTTCAGATCTCCAAAGAGTGGATTGACTGGCACGCTCAATCTGTCCTCTGACCACACACGTGCAGTCACCGGGTGCAGCAGAACTGAGGCAGTTTTCATTTCTGCTAACTGAGGGCCTGGGTACCTGTAATCATTTTTTTTTCCTGAGATTAGGCAGAGGACAGGAAGGAGGCTGATGCTGGAATTGCTCCAGAGCACCCTCCGTGTGCTCAAATACCCACAGACACAATGAGAGCAATCAGAGTGGGTTGAGTGAGGGGTTCGAACAAGAAACCCAAGGCTGGGCAGCCAGGGCACACAGGTTGTCACAATGAAGCTGGACTTTGAACACAGGTCTGTCTGGCTTGAAAGTTTTCCTAAATTCTTTCATAGATGACCCAGATCCCGAGATACAGCATGATGAAGTTTATCCATCAACAAATGGTGAGGGGTTTACTGTTGTCAATCAGTCTACATTTCCACCTTTTAGTGAACAGATAAGTGAGGGTTTCTTCATTCTAGAAGAAAAAGGATTTCAGTGGCGCCAGGATTCATCACATGTTCTTCTAATTTTCTTGCTCCTCTAAAGCCTTTTGCTCTTGGAATTTCAACAAAGGCAACACCATCACCTGCTATGTCTCTCCCTAATGACTCCCTGTCTTTTGAATAGTTGGCTTCACTTCCCCTCTGTGCACAGACTTTGGCTTCAGTCATTTCTGCCCTGAGCAGATGTTGGATCAAGCCTGCAAGCAACAGTTATGAGTTACGGATCCAACCGCAGAAGCACTCTGCACCCGCCATTGAAGCCAGAGGGTTTTGACAACTGCCTGCGCCCTGCACTTTGGTTGAATGTGACCTGTGTAAATCCTTTATTAGTGTACGAATCACCCAAGTTTACTTGCCACGTCATCCCCATTTTTGATCTCCGACACCCTATGCCCATTGGCAAGGATCTGGTTAAAATCCTTAACAAAACAGAAGCTTTTCTAAATTGCCAGTGGCTGTGAAAATTGGTGCAATTTTTTAGGGAAAAAAAAGTTCGGATTCAAATCAAGACTACTTAAGACTGTTCCATGCCATGTTACTCAGTAATCTGATTTCTGGGAATTTATCATAACAGCATCCTTTTTATACGCTTGCATCATTTATTGAGCACCTCCTCTGTGCCAAGCCCAGAGTTTATATAAGCTTTTCATTTGTATCCTCAACATTGCCACAGGGCAGATATGACTATTGTACTCATAGAAACACAAGGAGACTACAGCTCAGAGGGGCACAGTCACTTGTCCAAGTTCTTCAGCTGCTGGGCAAGAAAGGATTCAGGTGTCAGCCCAAAGCACTTTCCTTTAGACAAATTGCTCATGCAACTGGACATACTCCAGAGCAATGCTATTTTGGAAGTTCCATTTAATAAATTAAAATGAATTTTATGGGCAGCTGAGTAATTATCTGACTTGAACCCAATTAAAAATTGAGTCCATTCTGCCTGAGTTTTGAGGGATTCTTATAATGCTGGGCAAATGGATTTCTTCTTTTAACCAGTGCAGATGGCCAAGCTGGCTTCTGGACAGAGTGTCCACACGGCTTTGCATGATGACCCACACATGCTGACTTGTCTCCGTGGCTACATGGTGTCTCTGTGCGCCACAGGGAAAAGACTTAACTCCTGCAACTTAGACCTTACTGTCTCAGCAGCCAAGAGGTTTAATGGGAATGTATTTCTTTTCTGAAGTTCAATGAAACTCAAAGGGCATGAGCTTTAGAATTTCTAGACCTGAACTTGTGAACAGGCTCTGCCACCTAATAGTTGTGTGACCTTGGGCAAGTCACTTTGTCTTTTCAGCATTATTTCCTTCATCTATAAGTGATGGAATGTGTGGTCAGAGATTTTGGTGGCAGATAGAGAAGCTAAGCCTGAGTGTCATAAGAAAGCATCAGCAGAGGACCAGAGAGTCATTTTCAAAACCACGTCAGCAGCACCACTTGCCCCAGTCTCCCAGCAAATCTGTTCACCATTACTTCCAACATGACGCAGACTCTTCATGGTCCTCAGCGCTGGCCCTGGTCATCGGGTTTGTGGTAAGCCTGAGGACTTGAAGGAAGCTGCCGTCACAGCCATCTTCCATTTTCAAAATGGATTTCACTTGTCCCCAGTTTCTTGGTGCTGCATCTCCAATTCCACTTTGGAGTTGGTTCAACAGATTGGCAGAGCCTGGCAACCACTGAGACACATGAAAGTGGGTATTTGGCATTTTTATTTTCTTAAGTGGGAGGTGGGCACTGCCTCAAATGGTGGGAGCACGCTCTAAGTGAAGGGAGGAGCTTCAGGTGCTGGGTGGCCATAAAGAGAAAGACAATCACTCCCTGAAAGTGTTGGTCACTCAGTCATGTCTGACTCTTTGCGACCCCATGCACCAGATTCTTGTCTCCATGGAATTCTCCAGGCAGGAATACTGGAGTGGGTAGCCATTCCCTTGTCCAGGGGATCTTCCCAACCCAGGGATCAAACCCGGGTCTCTTGCATTTCAGGCAGATTCCTTACCATCTGAGCCACCAGGGAAGCCCCAAATCACAATCTACCAATGGAAATAACCATCCCCATCTGTACTGTTTCATTCATTCCACAGTGTTTATGGAGTATGTATAATGTGCCAGGCACTGTGCTAAGGTTGGGTTACAGCTGGGAAATAAAAACTTATTGTAAAGATCGACACTGTTGCTCATAACAACGATGTTATTGCCACAGATTTCCATTTTTTGAGCTCACTACACCGTGCCAGGCAGGGTGCTGGTTACTTAGGGTCCATTCCTCTCACTGCAAGTTAATGAAATATTATCTCCAAGAGATGACAGTCGTGTTACTGTGCAGGGCTACCCAATAGCAGGCGCCCAGTAAAAGCGAATTCTTTCTCTTCCCAGCTCAATGGTTTCCAACTCTGATCTCAAGAGATTAGGCTTTCCTGCTTTTCTTTTAGACATCAATGAACTTAAAAGTCAAAACACAGGAAGATGGCGATTTTTGTCTAAATGCATGATGTCAGCTGTTCCAGCTCAATCATGGAGTGACAGCTGCCAAGCAGGTGACAAATGGGATGAAGGGCTCCGGAGCATTGACACACTGCTTGAAAAGGCTTGCTGTGTGCAGCCTCAGATCATCTGTCACCAGACCCCCTCCCTGTGCTGAGTTAAAACGACATAATTAAAGCCATGTTTCTATTTGGGAAGTGACAGACCGAGCTGGCTTTGGGGGCTGCCACATTCGTCACCCCAGCCTGTCACTCTTTTGGGATCTGGTCTCTGAGCATGGTTCTCTCTAAATCTTTACCCCCTGAGACTCAGTTAATTCAATTATACAGTTGTGACAAAAATGGTACGCAATCTTGCAGTTGATGAGAAACTTAGACAAGGTGAACCAAATGCCCAGCTTATATTGTAGGTAAAAGAGAATCACTGTTATTATTATTATAATCATTATCACTGCCCACTCCAGTATTCTTGCCTGGAGAATCCCATGGACAGAGGAGCCTGACAGGCTACGGTCCACGGGGTCGCAAAGAGTCGGACACAACTGAGCGACTGAGCATGCATGCACACATTATTATATTAGTTTCCCCAGTTTTGTCATTTAATGGATGAGTTTGGTCAAGTCATGTAACCTTTCTGTGTCTACATTTACTCATCACTAAGCTGAGTTACCTCTTCCAGCGCATCTCATGGGAACATTATGAGGGTAGGTAGAGAAAGCATACATGCCAACACTTAAGTAATTCCTTTCTGAGGTTCGAGCTACTTCTTGGCCTGATAAAACAGGAAGGGAAATGCCATCTTGGACTGCATATTCACTCGAAAGCCTGCCACTTGGTAAGGGGTCATTTGTTTTCTGAGCACTCCTTGCTCATCTGTAAAATAAGGCTCCCTGCCTACCTCTTCGGCTTCCCTAGTGACTCAGATGGTAAAGCGTCTGTCTGCAATGCAGGAGACTCGGGTTTGATCCCTGGGTTGGGAAGATCCCCTGGAGAAGGAAATGGCAGCCCACTCCAGTATTCTTGCCTGGAAAATCCCATGGACCACGGAGTCTGGTAGGCTACTGTCCATGGGGTCGCAAAGACCCTCTTAGGGTTACTGTGAAGGCCAGGTAAGGAAATGCACGAGAAGGTTCCATAGATTATTATGTGTTTTCCCAACAATGGATGGTAGAGGGGGTCAGCTCCCAGACTCCGGGGTTCAGGGCTCACCCTGTTGTCTTACAGGCTGTGTTACCTTAGGCAGGTTACGTAAATGACCTGAGACTCACGGCGGGAGCCCCTGATGGGCCCAGCCTCAGTGGTCCTCCCTCTCACTCTGATGAACACCTGGGGATCTTGTATAAAATGCAGATTCTGATTTAGGAGGTCCGGGCAGGGCCTGAGATGCTACATCTCTAAGTTCCCAGGGCATGCTGATGCTATGGGTCTGAGGACCCCACTCTGAGTAGTGTGGGGCCGGGTGTGGTGGAGTCATGCATTGGGCTATTGGGGACCATCCAGTTTCAGGAATAAGTTGACAAATTAACAAGCTGATGGGAGGCTCAAAGGACACTGTGACTCTCAAAACCCTGAATCCACAGATCCTGACTCATCAAAGCTTTCCTCACATCAGCTGTCATTCACAGAGCCGCTCCTATAAGAATAGATTGGAAGTAACTTTCTATATGTCAGTCAACATGCTAACTACTTTGACACACAAGCATCTCGTTTACTCATCACAACAGCCCTACGGGATGGTCACAATGATTGTCCCTATTTTGCAGATAGGAAAACTGGCTCAGAGAAGTTACATGCATTGAATTATTATCAGTCTAACAGTTCTTTTGATGGACACGCTAAGGATAGTCCCCTTCTTTGCCTTTCTCATTCTCCTCTTTTAATAAAACCACCAAGGGTCTGAGAAAATTCAGTCTGTCCCCAGTCCTTGTTACTGCCACATAGGAGTGGATGTGTGGGCACCAGCTGTATTCACCCTCCTTTTTATTCCTTCCTGCAGTCAGACAAAGGTCCATATAGTCAAAGCTATGGTTTTTCCAGTCATCATGCGTGGATGTGAGAGTTGGACCAGAAAGAAGGCTGAGCACTGAAAAACTGATGCTTTCAAACTGTAGTGCTGAAGAAGACCCTCGAGAGTCCATTGGACACAAGGAGATCCAACCAATTAATCTAAAGGTCCTGAATATTCATTGGAAGGACTGATGCTTAAGCTGAAGCTCCAATACTTTGACCACCTGATGTGAAGAGAAGACACACTGGAAAAGACCCTGATGCTGGGAGAGATTGAGGGCAGGAGGAGAAGGGGACGATAGAGGATGAGGTGATTGGGTGGCATCACAGACCTGATGGACAGAGTTTGAGCAAGCTTTAGGAGTTGGTGATGGATGGGGAGGCCTGGGGTGCTGCAGTCCATGGGGTTGCAAAGAGTCAAACACGACTTAGCCACTGAACAATGACAAATGTGCAAAGCACTCTGTTTACCGTGGGGAAAGGCATTTTCCCTACTCTCATGGAGTATAGAGTCTAGGGAGAAAGGCAGACATTAATCAAAATAATGCACAGAGAAATAGGATTCCAATCTGTTGAAAGGGGCTATGAAAAAAATATTGGGGAGCTAAGAAAATCATGAATTTCATAAAGAGATTCTGCAAAAGCTTCTGTGTAGAGGTACTTCCCTGGTGGTCCAGTGGTTTAAGACTTAACCTTCCAGTGTAGGGAGTGTGGATTCAATCCCTGGTCACAGAGCTAAGATTCCACATGACTCGTGACCAAAAAAACCCCCCATAAAATAGAAACACCATTGTAACAAATTCAATAAAGATCTTTAAAAAAGGATCCACTTTAAAAAAAAAAAGCTTCTGTGTGAAGGTGACTCTGAAATAATATGAAAATGGCTGAGTAGGAGTAAGCTAGTTCAAGGGGAAGAGGGATGGATACTCCAACCAAAGAGAACTGTGCAAAGGCCCTGTGGCACATGAGACCAAAGAAGGCGTGTGTGACAGGAGTTAGGGGAGATGTGAGCTGAAACTGGAGAGGTGTTGAGGCCAAATGCCACAGGGCTTCACAGTACATGTCCAGGATTCTGATACTGTCTAAAGAGCCGCGGGCAGCCATGGCCTATTTTAAGCAAAGGAAGAGTGAAAAGATCAGGCAGGAATTTTGAAATTGCTCAGGGGATCAATCAGACCGATCTGGGGTGGGGGGCGGGTTGAGCAGAAAGAGAAAGAGGAATGAGGACGGTATTGCTCTTGTTCAGGGAAGAAAAGATGGGGACCAGGCAGCAGCAATGGGGCAGAGGGGGTTTCAGTAGCATGTAGCTTGGAAGTGAACAGAAATGATGGGATTTGGTCATGAGGTCACTGCTAAAGGCATAGTAACAAAGTCGAGGGGCTTTCTGCACGTGCGTGTGTGCATACTCAGTCATGTCCAACTCCTGAGACTCCATGGACTGTAGCCCGCCAGGCTCCTCCACCCATGGGATTTCCCAGGCAAGAATACTGGAGTGGCTTGCCATTCCCTTCTCCAGGGGATCTTTCCAATCCAGGGATCAAACCCACATCTCCTGCATTGCAGGCAGATTCTTTACCACTGAGCCACCTGGCAAGCCCGAATTTACAGCAGCTGGAGAGGTAAATCCAAAAACATGTTTATTGAGTAAAAATTTGAGTTGCCTAAGAATATGTTCAGCATGATGCCACTTATGTAAAAAATCACAGATGATACTATATATTTTATGGATACATTTACATTCATGTAAAATAATAAGAGGTCTGGAAGGTGATGTTCTTAACTCTGGAGGTCAGAGATTTCTGCACCGTTTTAATTTTCTAAAAGGAGGGTTGGTTGGTAAGTTGCTTCAGTCTTGTTCGACTCTGTGCAACCCTATGGACTGCAGCCTGCCAGGCTTTGTCCATGGGATTCTCCAGGCCAGAACAGTGGAGTGAGTTGCCATGCCCTCCTCCAGGGGATCTTCCCTACCCAGGGATCTAACCTGTGTCTCTTACATCTCCTGCATTGGCAGGCAGGTTCTTTAGCCCCCAAAGGAGGATGGATTCATTTATTTTAAGGAAAAAAACTCTGGATGTATGATCTCAAATAATATAATCTTTTCTGAGCTCCAGTCTTGTCACTTTTGAAAATGGTTGTGTTGTCTGTATGAGTTGCAGGAATCCCTCCTCAGAGGAGGTATCTGGAGAGAAAGTGAGTCATCCTTCTGAGAGCACAGCTAAGCCAGGTGTCAGGGGCCCTGTAGAAGGGTCACTGATCATCATGGGATGCAGGGAAGACCCCCTCTGGAGACTGGATTGAACTGCAGCTTGAAAGACAAGAAAGTATTAGCCAGTTTCAGGAAGAGGGGACAGGTGATACAAACAGGAAAAACAGCGTGCTCTGTGCCAGGCTGATTAATTACCACCTCACATGTAATGAAAAAAATAAATGCTGCTACTATTCTAAGTCTGTTTTATTGCTTTTTAAGTGCAGACAGCATCAATACAATGGGAATTATATTTAGCACAGAGGGCTGCTTTGAGGCAAGCATCTAGCATATAGTAGGTGCAGGCATGTGTTAAGTCACTCAGTCGTGTCCGACTCTTTACAACCCAGTGGACTGTAACCCACGGGGCTCCTTTGTCCATGGGATTTTCTAGGCAAAAATACTGGAGTGGATTGCCATTTCCTTCTCCAGGGGATGTTCCCAACCCAGGGATTGAATCTGCATCTCTTACGTCTATCTGCATTGCCAGGAGGGTTCTTTATCACTGTGCCACTTGGGAAGCCCCACAGAAGGTACATAATAGATGCTAACTCCCATCTTATCTGGGCTTCCCTGGTGGCTCAGATGGTAAAGAATCTGGCTCCAATGCAAGAGACCTGGGTTTGATCCCTGGGTCAGGAAGATCCCCTGGAGAAGGGAATGGCAACCCACACCTGTATTCTTGCCTAGGAAACTCCGTGGGCAGAGCAGCCTGGTGGGCTACAGTTTATAGGGTCACAAAGAGTCAGACATGACTGAGCGACTAACACTTTCACTTTTCCCAGCTCATCTGGTGCCTCATGGAACCCACTGTAATGGACTGAATAATGTCCCCTAAAGATAACAGGTCCTAATCCCTTAAACCTGTGTATGTGACCTTGTTTGGGGAAAAGGTCTTTGCAGATGTGATTTAAGAGTCTCGTGATAGAGGGGGGCTTCCCCAGTGACTCGGCAGTAAAGAATCTACCTGCCAATTCAGGTGATGCAGCAGACACGGGTTCGATCCCTGGATCGAGAAGATTCCCTGGAGGAGGGCATGGTAACCCCCTCCAGTATTCTTGCCTGGAGAATCCCATGGACAGAGGAGCCAGGTAGGCTACAGTCCACCGGGTCGCAAAGAGTCAGACACGACTGAATTGACTTAGCACAGGCACTAGTGATAAGGAGATTGTCCTGAATTATTCCAGTGGGTCCTATAAGAGATCCGCAAGAGGAGAGAACACAGACACAGAGGAGAGGAGGGGCAGTGTGACCAAGGAGGCAGAGAGAGATTTGAAGATGCTCCATCCTAAAGGAAATCAGTCCTGAAGATTCACTGGAAGGACTGATGTTGAAGCTGAAGCTCCAATACTTTGGCCACCTGATGTGAAGAACTGACTCGTTGGAAAAGACACTGATGCTGGGAAACATTGAAGGCGGGAGGAGATGGGTGATGAGACGGATGGCATCACCGACTCAATGGACATGAGTTTGAGTAAGCTCCAGGAGCTGGCGATGGACAGGGAAGCCTGACATGCTGCAGTCCATGGGGTAGCAAAGAGTCGGACACAACTGAGCGGCTCAACTGGCTGAACTGACCTTGAAGATGGGAATGGGGCAGCCACAAGCCAGAGAACACCAGCACCACCAGAAGCTGGAAGAGGCAGGAAGGGAATGCCCTAAAGGAATGCCCCAAAAGCCTCTGGAGGGCTCAAGGCCTTGATTTCAGCCTAGTGATAGTTATTTTTGGACTTCTGGACTTCAGAACTGCTAGGGAATATATTTCTGTTTTAAGCCACCAAGTCTGTGGTCATTTGCTGCACCAGCCACAGGAATGGAATGCATCTTTCTCTATTGTCTGCAGTTTTCTTCTTCCCGACTGCATTGCAGCAAAGATAGTCAATAAATGGATTTGCAGCAAGAATGTGAATTCGTAGTCTCCTAGGCAAATGATGCTCAGCTCAATTGAGCATTTCAGGCATTAGAAAGGTGTTGAGTTTTGCCCAGAAGGCCAGTTTGAAATATTCATTGCATTATCTGGAGGAAACTGACACCCTCGGAGAAGGTTCCTGGGATCTTATCCTGGCAAAACCATCATCTGAGGCTGTCCTAAGGACTGAACTGGGAGGCAGAGGCATCCTCAAGACAAAGACAAAATTTATAGAATTCAGCTTTGTGGGGTAAACACGAAGAGAAACACACGGATGGCATAGAACAAGCCATTGATGCAGAGCACAGCCTCGTGGGACTCTTGGGCATAGAGGCCTTGTTGTCCCCCATTCCTTGTAGGCAAGACTCCAGCCTCCATGGCTTTCTCTGATTTCCAAAGGGCAGAAGAGTTGCTAATCAAATGAGAAGCAGCCAGGAAACCATCTGAGGCAGAAGCTCATCAAAATTAGGAGAAGTACCACCTAGGACCATCCCTAATCTTGTCAGCAACCCCACCCTTATGCAACTGCAGAGAAAAGAATACAAGACTGTTGCTGCCTTGATCCTTATCACATATTCCTGCAGGACTATGTAACCTTTCCCTACATGCCAGGGTGTATGGATATGAGAGTCGGACCATAAAGAAAGCTGAGCTCTGAAGAATTGATGCTTTTGAACTGTGGTGCTGGAGAAGACTCTTGAGAGTCCCTTTGACTGCAAGGAGATCCAACCTGTCCATCCTAAAGGAGATCAGTCCTGGGTGTTCATTGGAAGGACTGATGCTGAAGCTGAAGCTCCAATACTTTGGCCACCTGATGCGAAGAACTGAGTCACTGGAAAAGACCCTGATGCTGGGAAAGATTGAAGGTGGGAGGAGAAAGGGACGACAGGAGATGAGATGGCTGGATGGCATCACCAACTCAATGGGCATGAGTTTGATCAAACTCTGGGAGTTGGTGATGGACAGGGAAGCCTGGCATGCTGCAGTCCATGGGGTCGCAAAGAGTTGGACACGAGTGAGAGACTGAACTGAACTGAACTCACCGGGGTGGGCAAGGGGAGGCACAGTTCTCAAGGAGCTAGCCTACTGTCTTCCCCCTTTGACTGGCAAAGTACTAAAGCCACTCTTTCTTTCTCCTCCATATTACTCCATCTCTGTATTTCTGTTCAGCATTGGTACACAGAGAGGCAAGATTTTGGCAACACCATCACAATACTCAGCTACCGAATGTGAGGCCTTGCTCTAAGAAGCTATGTGTGGTCCATGATCACACTCACATTACTCTTAGAGAAGCCTGTTTGATAAATTAGGGCTCTTAGGCTCAATGTTGTTGTTGTTTAGTCACTCAGCTGTGTCTGACTCTTTGCGACCCCATGGACTATAGCCCACCAGGCTCCTCTGTCCATGGGATTCTCCAGGCAAGAATACTGGACTGTGGTGCCATTTCCTTCTGCAGGGCATCTTCTCAACCCAGGTATCAAACCTGCATCTGTTGCAATGGCAGGCAGATTCTTTACCACTGAGCCGCCAGGGAAGCCCAAGGCTCAATGAGTCTGCCCAAAGTCACAAAACTGGAAGGGGTGGAGCCAAGCTTTATACCCACGAACTTTGGATTTCAGCTAGCTTTCTGGAAGTTGCCAGAAGACTGGGTAAGGTCTTCCAGGTGTGCTGGCCCAGGGGTCGCATTTCATACATACTCTCACTTTATATTTTGCAGATCTGCCTGCTAACCAGAAGCCTGATTCTTGTGCTAATATTTTCCAGGTTTTTTTTTTTTTTTTTTTTAGATAGATTCATGCCATCCCAACGATGGTCCAGTTATTTCTGGAAGTCCATTTGGGTTAATTTGTCAGACTTGAGCTTAGGAAGACTGAGTGGCGTGTGTGTCTTTGTGTGTGTATACGCACCTACGAACACACATTTGGTGTTATCAGCTCCCTCGTCTAAGGCTTCACTAAGCTACTGTCTTTTGAGAAAGAACAACATTGCCACTCGGTGTCAAGCTGATTAATTCTTGCTGCAGTTATAATGAAAAACAAACCACATTTCTGTCCCAACCTTGCTACATTCTGTATTTTCTGTGATTTTTTTCTCCTTTATCTTGCTTCAGAATCTGCACAGCTTGTTTTATCTTCCAAGATTTCTAGAGGAGTTTCTTAGGTGACTCTTTCTGAGAAAATGGGAGAAAAATTACATTGCCCCGGCTTCTTACAATTACTAGGAGGCTATGCATAGCTCCTCAAATTATGGGCCATCTAAAAGGTAATCTCTTGTTATCATAATTTAACTCAGTCTTGAGTCTAATTCTGGCAGCTTCTAATGTATTTCTTGGAAAACAGCATCATAGCTAACGCAGAATTTGCGTTGTCAGTTGCATTTGACATATATTAACTATTTTAACTATGCAACTACTCTGTGAAGCAGGTACTATTATTGCTATGCTATGCGAGGTCGCTTCAGTCATGTCTGACTCTGTGCGACCCCATAGATGGCAGCCCACCAGGCTCCCCCATCCCTGGGATTCTCCAGGCAAGAATACTGGAGTGGGTTGCCATTTCCTTCTCCAATGCATGAAAGTGAAAAGTGAAAGTGAAGTCGCTCAGTCGTGTCCGACTCTTAGCGACCCCATGGACTGCAGCCTACCAGGCTCCTCTGTCCATGGATTTTCCAGGCAAGAGTACTGGAATGGGGTGCCATTGCCTAAAAGATGATGCAACAGAGAATCAGAGAGGTTAAGAATCTTCCCAAAGCCACACAGCTACTAAAGCTAGAATTTAGATTCAGGGGTTCTTTGGATGTGGAAACAGCTTCATTTGTTTATTTTTTTATTACATAGACTATTTGTGGGAATTTTAGAAACTTCAGATAATACAGGAAAGAAGGAAAAGACAAAAAACTCACTGAAATTCCCAGCAGTCTTAAATAGCTCATTAATCAATTTAAATATTTTAAAGAACACATTTTCAGACATCTTTCTAAGGCTTAAAGAAACATATACCTCTGTACTTTCAGAAATGGGATTATATAACGAGATGTTCTGTAATTTGCTTTTTACCCATATGATGGTGATTATAGTGGACAAGTAAAGCAGACTCAGAAGATGAGAAATACCTCCTTTATCAAAGTGACAAATATAAGCTCAGGGCTCTCAGCCTGAGTGTGAGCGCTAACTCCAAGGTGTGTGTGGGGGTGTCTGTGTGAGAAGGAAAGGCATGTGCAATCTGTGTTAATTCTCTGGGCCTTACTCACTGGATTCTTCGACCAGAATTCATCCAACCAGGGCTTCCCAGGGGGCACTAGTGGTGAAGAATCTTCCTGCCAGAGCAGGAGACATAAGAGACGCGGGTTCAATCCCTGGATCGGGAAGATCCCCTAGAGGCGGGCATGGCAACCCACTCCAATGTTCTTGCCTGGAGAATCCCCAAAGACAGAGGAGTCTGGAGAGCTCCAGTCCATGGGATGTCAAAGAGTCAGACACTTCGCGACTTAGCACGCACAGCACACATGCACCAAAGGCTAGAATCAGAGATAGAAGCATGGGGACGGTTGCTGTCCATTTGACTCAGATGAAGTCTCCATGTAATGTATCATTTCAAAGTTTAAGTAGAGAAGGTCAAAAACGACATTAGAGAAGAATATTCATTTAGGCCGGTTCCTGGATTTTTCTATCTAATGGAATTCCTCTCAGCATACTCATGACCTCATCTCTGAAAATACTAGGTTTGGAAGTAGTCTTGATGGTGCTTCAGGGAATAGGCAATTTCAGCATCTCAGGGAGGTCACGTGATACAACAATCTGAATAACTGAAGTTTGTGGCCACTTCTCAGGTGTCAGACACTTGGAAGCGTCTTGCATTTTGCCCCCAGCACATCCTGATGTGTTAGTACTGTGGTTAGGAACATTGAGTAGGTGAAAATGCTACAGATAAGAATGGATGGATGACCGTCCTCCCCCAGGCTACCCAGCCAGCAACCGGCAGAGCCAGGAGTTGGATCCAGGGTTCTCTGAGTCAGACCCACCCTCGTAGCTGCTATGCTGATACATAGTAGCTGGTACATTTTCCCTTCCCTTCCCCTTACGTAGGAAGGACTTTCTGATTAGATGGCAGTGAGTAGAGACCCGAAAGAGACATGGAGGCAAGGCCTGCAGAATTCTGGAGGAAGAGTAATCTAGAGAAGGGCATGTGCAAAGGTCCTGAGGCATGAGCACGGTTGGGGTTCAGGGGAGAAGATGAGCTCAGAAAGGAAATGGGAGGTGGTCAGATATGTAGAACTTAGTGGGCCACTGTGAAGGACTGGGATTTATCCTGAGTGATCTGGGGTTTGCACAGGTGAGGAATAGGACCTGATTTTATCTTGATGGACCATTCTGGTTGCTGTATGTATTGGGGCTGGGGCAAGGATGGGAACGGATGAACCAGTTAGGAGAATGCGACAATCAGCCTGGCAAGATAAAGGGGTTTGGGGCCAGAGTGTGAGCACTGGAGGTGGTAGAAATGGTTGGATTCACTTTATGATTTAAAAAAGAATCAACAAGGACCTTCCCTGGTAGTCCAGTGTTTAAGAATCTGCCTGCCAAGGTAGGGGACTCGCATTCGATCCTTGGTCTGGGAAGATTCCACACACCATGGAGCAGCTAAGCCCATGTGCCGCAACTATCAAAGTCTGTGTGCTTTAGGGTCTGTGCTCTGTGACAAGAGAAGCGACTGCAATGAGAAGCCAGCACATTGCAACTAGAGAGCAGCCCCTATCTCCACAACTAGAGAAAGTCCAAGCACAGCCATGAAGATCCAGCACAGCCAAAAATAAATTAAAAAAAAAAAAGAATCAGTGGAGTTTTTGGATAAATTGGACAAGAAGAGAGAGATAACAAGAAAACATAAGAATGACATATTCCTTGTCATGTCACTCATCATTTTGATATGCAAATTATAAAAGAGCAGTTTGAGATTTCCAACCATGGTACCTGCACTCAGTGCCTGATCTCAGCCTGGGTTAGAATAAGACAGATGGATGTGTACTCAGTTGAGTCTGACTCTTTGCAACCCCATGGACTGTAGCCCACCAGGCTCCTCTGTCCGTGGGATTCTCCAGGTAAGAACACCAGAGTGGGTTGCCATTTCCTTCTCCAGGGGATCTTTCCAACCCAGGGATCAAACCCAATTCTCCTGCATCCCTACAATGGCAGGTGGCTTCTTTACCACTGGATAAGGCAGCACTGCCTCAAATCTGTACTTAGCAGCTTTGTTCTCCTGTAACTTTACTTCTGTGAACCATTTCTTCATCTGTTAAATTGGAACAATAATCACAGTGCCTCCATTAAGGCATCTTGAGAAGAAGTGAAGCGTTACTTGCTCAGTTGTGTCCAACTCTTTGCAACCCCATGGACTGTAGCTCGCCCGGCTCCTCTGTCCATGGAATTCTCCAGGCAAGAATACTGGAGTGGGTTGCCATTCCCTTCTCCAGGGGATTTTCCTGACCCAGGAATTGAACCCAGGTTTCTTGTATTATAGGCAGGTTCTATACTGTCTGAACTACCAGGGAAACCCAAGCCAACACAAACAGCCGGGCATGCCAGGCTCGGGTGACAACCCACGAAGCGAGGAAGCAGGGAGGCAATCACTGGGGGCTGACCGACCTGCCCAGCCCGCGGCGAGGACAGTGAAAGCATCTTGATGTGGATTGAATGAGATGACGCCCAGCTCAGGCACGTGTGTGTGGTGGCTGTGGTTGCTTGTTAGTCTCTGATCCTCTTTGGAGTCAGAGAGACTTGTTTGTTTGTTTTTAATATTTATTTGGCTGCGTCTCATCTTAGTTGTGGCACACAAGATCTTTAGCTGACGCATGTGGGATCTGGTTTCCCTGACCAGGAATCGAACCCAGGCCCCCAGCATTGAGAGCTTGGAGTCTTAGCCACTGGACCACCACGGAAGCCAGCGTCCTGTGCTTTGATCATGGGAAAGGGACTTTCCCTGGAGCTCCGCCCTTGTGAAAGGATTTATCTAGCACTGGGGCTAAGGACAGAAATCAGACTCAGAAATCAATGACAAGGCAGTCCTGGCCATAACTGCTCCTCCTCTTGGTCAAAGCATTCAGGGCCCTGGGCCTCAGTTAGCTCACCTGTGAAATGGGAGAATAAGAGCTTCCTTGCATGATCGACGAGAGGATGAAATGAACACACATATGGAGCCCAGAGCTGTCCCTCAGTCGTGACTGCTTCTCTCCTCCTCCTTATATGTTCCTGATCTCAGTTGCCAAGTACTTGTGCTGAGATTTGCCCTCACGTTTCATGTCTGCTCCGGGTTAAATAAAATTATTCTCCTGTCTTCTCGCATATGGAGCTGCAGCTAGTTCTGGGGCTGGGGATTTAATGTCTTTGCAGATTGTCAGATTCTGACATTTACTGTCCTCTGCTTATCCGGGGCTGGCTCCTGCGCAGAGAGACAACTGCGGGCTTTGTTCCGAGCAAAAGCCATGCTCGCTGCAGCCTGTTTGTGGGGCAGGAGGGAGAGAAAGACTGGGTTTCTTTTAAAAAATATATTTATCTATTTGGCTGCATCAGGTCCTAGTCGCAGTACATGGGCTCTCTAGTTGTGGCGTGCAGGCTCAGTAGCTGACACACATGGGCTTAGTTGTCCCGAGGCATGTGGGATCTTACACCCCAACCAGGGATCGAGTCTACATCCTCCACGTTGCAAGACAGATTCTTAACCACTGAACCACCAGAATAGTCTTTTTTTTTTTTAAGTCATCAAAGTGCAAGTAGTGGGTCCCATCATTGACTTTCATCTGGGATGCTGTCACTGATCTCTCAAGCCCATGCCTGCTCCTTCCAGTCTTTTCTCCATGCAGCTTTCAGTGGCTGAGAAGCCTTAAAAATGCTCCATCACAGCCTGTTGCTGCTCAAAACCTTCTAGTGTCTTCCACCCCTCTGAGGATAAAGATGAAATCCTCCCCAGGGCTCACAGGGAGGAGAAACATTCTTCTTTAGTCAAGGCTGCCCTTTTCAACTTGATTTTGCATCTTTCCTTCCAGCACAGGACCTTCTCATGTGCTGGTCTTCCTTTGGGCAGAGATGATTTAGGGTTAGAGAAAGAGGCACAGTCAATAAAGTAGGACTTTCAGAGGTTCAACACCTTGAACACCTCATGCTGCCACCACATGCAATTTAATTTAACAGTAGGCTCTGACATGTAATTTTATTTTCCCAAATTACACGTTAAATGTGAGTTGTGCTGAAATCACTCATTCCTCTTGTTTGCTTGTTCTCACTCTCTCCTTTAAAGCTTTTCTGATTCAGTCTCTTTTCCTCTTTGTCTCTCTGGATCCCTGCTTTTCTGCTCCCCTAAACTGGCAATTAAGAGAGAGATTACAAATAGTTTTGGTATCATAAAAGATGGGGCAGTAGTGGTGTAGGAGAGGGGTTGGAATGGCAGCCATGGGGATGCCCTGCTCACCTCTCCTGGTAGGAGACCCTGCTGTGAGGAGCGTGGTTGGTTCATGACCTCCAGCTCGACCTTTGCATCCCCCTCAGTGGTCATGGTGAGGCTGTGTTCTCCTGGATTGTGCTCAGCCAATGACGAAGTAGGGTCGAGGTACCAGTGTCCCTCCCTTCCTGCCCATCACAGGGTTCTGCCAATAGGCATCATCTCCTATGGGCGGAGCCCTTCTCCAAGCCCCGTGGTAGGCTGAGGGTCTCCCTCCCCACCCCGCCTTCCCTCTCAACTCTCACAGGTGTCAGAGTCAATCATGGTCTGAAGTCTCTTCCCATCAACTCCTGTTTCTTTTTCCTTTATGCTTCACAGGCACCTCCTGCCCTGCCAATAAATCTCCTGCACATCTAATTCTATCTTGACATCTGTTTCTCAGAGAACCCAAACCAACACAAGCAGAAGAGAAGAGAGTTAAACATCTTCAACCTTCTTAGAACACCCGATACTCTGAAACTCAAGAACTCCAGGCTTGTAGTAACCTTTAAGAGAAAGGAATCTGAAATTATATATATATATACACACACATATACATATATGTATATGAAAGTGAAATTGAAGTCGCTCAGTTGTGTCTGACTCTTTGCGACCTCATGGACTGTAGCCTACCAGGATCCTACATCCATGGGATTTTCCAGGCAAGAGTGCTGGAGTGGGTTGCCATTTCCTTCATTTATATATATATATATTTATATATTTATATATATATATTTGAATCATTTTGCTGTACACTCAAAATTAACACGACATTGTAAATCAATTATACTTCAATTAAAAAAAAAAAAGATGAACTCTAGGCTTCATGTTCTTCCTATCCACATGATGCTTGGACTTTTACTTCATTTGGAGGCTGTACCAAGGATGACACCAGTGGCTGGCTGGCTCCTTCCTAGCTGTATTTATCTAGTGCCTTGCTTCCTGCTATAGAGCCTGGAAAAGCTTGACTCATTTCCCAGCCTCTTTGGGTTGAGAATTGCTTTCCTGAAAAAGGAAGACAAGATGAAGTTCAGTCGTACTTCTCTCTCTACTTTTTTCAGCCTTGAATATGGACAAGAACCCTAGATCCCAAGCAACCAGTTGAGAATGTGAGATAACAATCATGAAAGAAAGACTCAGAGAATCACAAAGACCCCAGCCCTTGGCATAATCAAGCCCCAGAATGAACAGCAGCTGCTCCTGTACTGCTGGACTTCCTGTTACATAAGAAAAATAGACCCTTGTCTGTGTCAGCCACGGTATGTCACTTGCAGGTCAAAACATGCCCTAATGATATAGATGATCTGAATTGAAATATGTGCTCTGTGCATTTGGGGCAACTGGCTGGCTCAGGCAAGGCCAGAGGCATCTTTTGGTGCAGGTAGAATTTCATAGGCAGAAGGGCCAGCAATCGCTTTCCTTGTGCACTTGGCAGTCCATGGAGAAATATACCTGGACTTGGCATTGTAGGGCTGAAGAAGATCCTTCTTCCCCATTGTCTGTTTTTATAGGGTGTGAGTGACAGATAAGGGCTCAGTTTGTCTCTTCCCTACTTTATCAGATGAGTGGGAAGAGACAAGAGACAGAAGAAAGAGGTGACAGAGTTTATAGAAGAGAAAATAAAATGTCACTTATCCAAGTGAGAGGGGGTGGGACTCCCAAAAAGTGGTCCTGTGAAGATTACTGCAAGGGAAGATGCAAAGGACCCAACCACTCACCCATGTGTTATCAAGGAATTGTTGTTCAGTCACTCAGTTGTGCCCGACTCTTTGTGACCCCATAAACTGCAGCACGCCAGGCTTTCCTGTCCTCCACTATCTCCTGGAGTCTGCCCAAACTCGTGCCCATTGAGTCAGTGATGTCACCCAACCATCTCATTTTCTGTCATCCCCTTCTCCTCCCACCTTCAATCTTTCCCAGCATCAGGGGCTTTTCCAATGAGTCAGTTCTTCACATCAGGTGGCCAAAGTATTGGAGCTTTAGTTTCAGCATCAATCCTTTCAATAAATATTCAGGGTTGATTTCATTTAAGATTGACTGGTTTGATTTCCTTGATGTCCAAGGAACACTCAAGAGTCTTCTCCAACACCACAGTTCCAAAGCCTCAATTCTTCAGCACTCAGCCTTCTTTATGGTCCAACTCGCACATCCATACATAACTACTGGCTTTGACTAGACAGACCTTTGTGGGCAAAGGGATGTCTCTGCTCTTTAATATGCTGTCTAGACATCAGTTTGCTGTGTGTTTAGTCGCCAGTCATGTCTGACTCTTTGTGACCCCATGAACTGCACCCACCAGGCTCCTCTGTCCATGAGGATTCTCCAGGCAAGAATACTGGAGTTGGTTGCCATGTGCTCCTCCAGGGGATCTTCCCACCCCAGGGATTGAGCCCAGGTCCAATTGCAGGCAAATTCTTTACTGACTGAGCCACCAGGGAAGCCCAAGAATACTGGAGTAGGTAGCCTATCCCTTCTCCAGGGGATCTTTCCGACCCAGGAATTGAACCAGGGTCTTCTACATTGCAGGCAGATTCTTTACCAGCTGGGCTACCAGGGAAGCCCATCTAGGTATAAAAGGGGTTAATCTTTTTTTTTTTAATCTTTTTTTTCTATTTATTTCTATTTAATCTTGTTTTTTCTATTTAAAAAATATTCAAGTCCACTTTCCACATTCCCCCAAAAGCCCACATCTCCACCAGCTGAATCACCCGCACACTCAGAGTACAATTTGGTGGCATGTTCTTTACTAATATCAGCAGTAGTAACATTCAAGCACCAAAAAAGCCCAAGTAATTATACATCTGTTTTCTCTGCTGTTTTTATTTGCATGGAACAAAGGCAGCTGCCATGTTAATTGTGCCCTTTTTATAAACATCTTCTCCAGCCAGCCAACCAAAAATGCGTTGGGGGTGGGGGAGGGTTATGTGTTGGAGGGAAAGGATTCATCTGTACAACAGATTTTCAGATCTTTCTTGAGTCCAACGATACCTTCCTTCATATAAGGCTGCCAAACCTTCACCCAGACAACAGAGGAAGATGATTCACTGAACGTTAAACAAAAGAGATCTAAAAAAGAGAAAGAATCCTTGGAGAAGGAGAATGAAGAAAGAAGTGAATCAGACCTCCCTACCTGTGTTCAGTCACAGAAGCCATGACATAACATTGAGGATGTGTTTTCCTAAAGAAAAACAGAAAAAAAGAAATGTGCCCATCACAGCTGTATCATCTAGACATTGTGAAATAGTCCTTGACAGGTTTTTTTTTTCCCTATTTATGTGTAAAGACATAACATACAGTAAAGGGCACACATCTTAAGTGTACAGCTTGATTATTTTTTTGGAAATTTTTTGTTGTAGGAAAGTATATACATATTGAATTTCTCATCCTCATTATTTTATTTTATTTATTTTATTTTTTTTTATAACACTGTGATTCACTCTTCCCCTTTATTTTGTGACAGCACAAATAGATAATACAAAACAACACTGTAGAAAATTAAAAATTTGATGCTTCAAAATGTGGAGGGAATCACATGTTGTCCCATGAGATGAGGTCTTTTCTTTATATTCAGGAGATTCTGTGTAGTTCAGTTTAAAAACAACCTCACATTTAAATATCTGCACTGAAAAATGCATTCCAGCATTTTATAAAAGATGTAAGAATTTTAAAACTTTGAAAATATTTTTTCTCTACAAGCATAGGCATAACTAGAATGAAAACATCTATGAAGTAGAAGCTAAAGTAAACTTACAATTTTAAAAGCTTTTAAAAGAATCTAATTAGTACAAATCTAGGGCTTTAAATTGGAAAATCAGGACCTACTTCCAATTACTATTGGGTTTAATCTGAGTTTTAAGATATAGAGCTCTACCAAAGATGCCATTTTCATACAAGCTATAAGTCTATCCACAAATGATAAACATATACAGAAGTGTACCAGATACATAATATAAGTCAGGATCTTCTTCTATATGTTGGCTTACTTTAAAGGGTCAAGAAGAAATGTATTATTTATGTTAAGATTATCTACTGGTGTGTGTAGAAAGTTTAAATTAGCTTCAAGAAATTTTATCTAGACATGCACCTGCCTATGCTATGATCTGGTATTCACTGCACAGATTAATTACAAACATTTCTTCTGTTCCTTTAAATATGATCAGGCAGATACAGAAGTTGGCATTCATAGTGAGTGTGTTTCTTCTAAACGCCTGTGTTGGGAAGTCCTGAATTCTTCTTTTTAAATAGTTTTTGCTTTATTACGTTAGTCACTAAAGGAAAAAAATTAATATGGGATATTAATAATTTCTCAATTTGGAAGAAACAACTTAAAAAAATACATATTTTTATAAGTATCAAGTACAAAATGCAATACCTTATATCTCATGTAAAGAATGAGAACTACATAAATTAAGCCTAATACGAGTTACCAAGGAACACTCTTTCCCTCACATTCAGGAGGAATCTCTGAAACAACACATCCTAGCAAAAGATATGTGGTTTCCTGTTCTAAGTTTACAAACAAGCAATAGAGAGGAACTCATTAACAACTCATAAATTAGGGGTGGGGGGACAAAAAAAAAACCACAAACTCAAAAATTTCTCTTACTTAGTTTTTTTGTTTTCTGCATTTCTCTGTTAAAGACACATGATGCATGGGGGATACCAATGAGATTTTCAAGCTCTTTACTGCCCTTCAAAGCCTAAAAGAAAGGCATTTTAAATGAGTTAAGTTCTCTATAAATATACTACTACTGACAAGTCTAGTGAAAATACAGTACACTGCTTCCTTTCTCTGAAAAACTTAAACTCTGTGATAATGAAATTTAACTTTTTCTGGTAGGTTAACTAAAGCCTTAAAATATCTGAATAAAACCAATCTATTAACTACAAAGACAAAACATAATGATAAATGTACTTTTCAATGTGAAGTCAGGTATTACTAAAATATTATGGTTAATTAATGTTCATGTAAGAAATTCTTATGAAAAGTAAAATGAATATATCTTCTGTAAACTCTTTCCAGGATTGGATTCTCCTATTCTTTTTCTAATGGGGTAACAGAAGTATGAAAAATTATATGCCAAAAAAAGCAAACCTGTATACTACTTAAATTTTGCATGATTTCCATGAATTCTTCTGATGATTTTTCAACTTTCGATAGCAACACCATGAATTCATTGTCTTGCATAGTAGATTCCATTCTTTTGTTTATACTGAGGTGATTCAAGTTTTTCCTCTTTCCATTTGATGGTCCATTTCTGTTTTCTTGTTCTTTTGAGCTTGTGGGAGAAGCAATTGGGCTCATTTGACAGGTTCCAGTTGTTGGAGAATAGTCTGCAGCACTTTTCTTCCTTGTGATTTTAGGAGAACCAAATGAATTTGCTTTTAACATACCATCCAATTTCAGTGATCTTTTAACAGGCATTTCAACTTTCAGGAATGCACCTCCGTCGCCAGATAAAAATCCCTAAGCAACTCCTTCTGTAAACAGAGAACCTTCTAAGAGAGACACTGAAGCCTGAAAAACCCTCATTATTTTAAATTGTAGACGCCGCTGCCATTAAATTGCCGTCGTGATGTTGTATCACCATCATTACTAGCTTTTCCAAAATTTGTCATCCTATCAAATAGAGACTCTGAAACATTACACTTGGAGAAAATTTACATAAAATACAATGTGTAGCCAAAATTCAGATTGGGATATAAAATGATCCCAGCTTCCAGCTGGGTCCCTTAGGTTCCTCCTTGGATAATACCTCCTTAGAGGTAAAACTGTTCTGACCTCTCTCATCATGGGTTAATTCTGCCTGAACGTTAGTATAAATGGAACCAAACAGTAGGTATTGTTCTGCGTCTGGCTTCTTTCACTCAACACTGCCCCTGAGAGCCATCCATGTTGTTGCGTGAATCAGTGTTTTGTTCTTTTTTTTCGTTGCTACCTGGTATCCCATTCGGAGAAGGCAATGGCACCCCACTCCAGCACTCTTGCCTGGAGAATCCCATGGACGGAGGAGCCTGATGGGCTATAGTCCATGGGGTCGCAAAGAGTTGGACACGACTGAGGTACTTCACTTTCACTTTTCACTTTTCACTTTCATGCATTGGAGAAGGAAATGGCAACCCATTTCAGTGTTCTTGCCTGGAGAATCCTGGGGACAGGGGAGCCTGGTGGGCTGCCATCTATGGGGTCTCACAGAGTTGGACACGACTGATGCTACTTAGCAGCAGCAGCAGCAGCAGCAGCAGCAGTATTCCATTATATGAACATATCACAGTTTATTTTTCTTCTCCATTCATTTTCTGGTCAGTGGACATTTGGGTTGTTTCCAGCTTGGGATTCTTGGAAGTAAAGCCTCTGACTCATGGTCTTAGAGAAGGGACTGGCTTCCATTTCACGCACTGACACACCAGCACATGGATTCCGTTCTATGGACTGGTTTCCATTGAGAATGGTGGTTTCCAAAGGGGCAGGGGTCGGGGTGAGGAGGGAGCGGGAGGTGGGGGTTAGCAGGTGTCAGCTTTTATATGTAGAATGGATACACGACACTGTATAGCGTAAGAGAATACATGCACTGTCTTCTGATAAACCATAATGGAAACGAATATAAAAAAGGAATATATATTTGTGTAGCTGAATCACTTTGCTGCGCAGCAGAAATTAACACTACATCGTAAATTAACTATACTTCAATAAAAATAAATTTAAAAATGAAATAAAGCCACAGTGACATTACTGTGTAAAAGTCTTTTTTTAAAAAAATGATTTATTTTTGGCTGTGCTGGGTCTCCATTGCTGCTCAGGCTTTTCTTTAGTTATAGTAAGTGGGGGCTACTCTGTAGTTGTGGTTCATGGGCTTAATTGCTCCTTGGCATATGGGATCTTCCTGGACCAGGGATTGAACCTGTCTCCTGAATTGGCAGGCAGATTATTATTATTATTCTTATTACTGTTATTATTGTTGTTTTTGATGTGCTACCACCGATTTGCCCTATCCTTAAGGAGCAGGTCCATCCACCAGAAAGTTCTGCTTTGCACTGAGCTGAAATTGGCCTCTTTGCAACTTCACCCAATTGCTTCCAGTCCACAGCCCAACATTTAGCACTTAATTACATCTTGTCTTCTATTATGCACTAATTGTCTCTTGTGGCTCCTCCCTTCTCCCCGGCTCATTTGCCAACTCCTCGAGGGCAGAGACCAAGTCTTGTAGTCAGAACACCTTGCAGAGCTGCAAGAATAAGAGCTTATTAAATAAATACTTGTTGATGGAAAGTT
Source organism: Bubalus kerabau (assembly GCF_029407905.1). Taxonomy (NCBI): domain Eukaryota; kingdom Metazoa; phylum Chordata; class Mammalia; order Artiodactyla; family Bovidae; genus Bubalus; species Bubalus kerabau. The sequence continues at coordinate 9,300,478 of NC_073646.1, forward strand.
CCCACCAGGATTTCCCCCTGGGGCCTCAAACCAGGTGTGTGGAAGACAGTGTAGGAAGGTCACAAGGGATTTGCAAGTTAAATATGCATACAGCGTATATATAATTTGCATACTCCCGCTGTCAACACTCAGCAATTTTACATTTAAGATGATATTGCTCTCCTGATGGCTGTCATTTCTTTATCTTGCTCTTCCTCAGTATTGTGTACATATCAAATCAGAACATGGGGAGTTTACACTCCATGTGTAAACTATTCAGTAAATTATTCAGAACCTCAGTTGCAGGAAGAGAACCTCAGGGTGAGCTTGTCTGGTTGAAATTTTGTTTGCCCTTTCAAGGGCAATTGTCACCTGTGCTCTCAAACACAATTACTCACTCCTACATCACTTTGTTCTTGCCACCTGCAGAGCCATTAACCACTGTGTATCCTAACTAGAAATTAGCGCTCTTTCAGTTGCAAGTAATTGGAACCCTACTCAGGGCAGTTTAAGCCAAGACAGGGAATCTGAATTCACTGGCTTCTGTAACTGAACCTTCTGGGGACTTCAGACACAGCTTGAGGTAGAGACTGAAAGGATGTCATTAAGGGTTCATCAGAATTTCTTTTCTCCAAGTCTACTCACAGTTCAATTCAGTTCAGTCCCTCAGTTGTGTCCAACTCTTAGAGACCCCATGGACCGCAGCACGCCAGGCTTCCCTGTCCATCACCAACTCCCGGAGTTGACTCAAATTCATCTCCATTGAGTCGGTGATGCCATCCAACCATCTCATCCTCTGTCATCCCCTTCTCCTGCCTTAAATCTTTCCCAGCATCAGGGTCTTTTCAAATGAGTCAGCTCTTCGCATCAGGTGGCCAAAGTATTAAGAGTTTCAGCTTCAACTCTGCTCGCAGTCCCAACACAAAAAGCTTCAGGCACCAGACAGGTAAAGTCAAAATCTCAAGGCTGCATCTCATTGGTTAGACATGAGTCACATGACAGTCCCTAAGCCAATCACTGTGTTTGGAAGAAAAAGAAACCGATTAGCTAGTTCTTGGGTGAGTCCTTCTCTGCCTCCTAGTCCTGTGGTCTGAGAATGAGGAAGAGGAGTTGCCTGAAGAGAAGTCTAGGGGCTTTCCTTAGAGGAAGTGCAGGTACAAGCACAGATATCAACTCCCAGCAGACGCTGGCTGAGTCTGTCTCTGCTCTTAATCTGGGGGCTCTTTGGGGGCAGGAAGTTGAGACTCCTCATGAAACTAAACATGTAAAAAGGGGTAGAATAAAGAACCCTCCGAGGCACCAGAGAGTCCTTCCTTTCTTAACTGTTTACTGAACAGCAAGCATTGGATGACAAGAATGAGCAAACACAGAGGTGGTCCCTGCCGACTGTGGGGCTTATGGTCTTGTTGGCAAGACAGAATACACACAACAGACATGAACAATAGAGAGTGATGTGTATAAGATACTGTTTGTATGAACAAAGATTCATCTTTGCAGCTTAGAACACTCGAGTTGATAAAAGAGTAATAAAATGACACCTTACATCATAAAGGGCTTCCCTGGTAGCTCAGCTGGTCAAGAATCCACCTGCAATGCAGGAGACCCTGGCTCAATTGCTGGGTTGGGAAGATCCCTTGGAGAAGGGATGGGCTACCCACTCCAATATTCTTGGGCTTCCCTGGTGGCTCAGCTGGTAAAAAATCTGCCTGCAATGTACGAGACCTGGGTTCGATCCCTGGGTTGGGAAGATCCCCTGGAGAAGGGAATGGCTACCCACTCCAGTATTCTGGCCTGGAGAATTCCATGGACTATTCCATGGGGTCGCAAACAGTCGGACACGACTGAGAGACTTTCACTTTACTTCACTTCACTTACATAACAAAGCCCTTTTAAACACCTTTATAACAACTTCTGGGCTTCCCAGGTGGCACTAACGGTAAAGAACCCACCTGCCACTGCAGGAGATGTAAGAGATGTGGATTTGATCCTTGGGTCAGGAAGATCCCCTAGAGAAGGGCATGGCAACCCACTCCAGTATTCTTGCCTGGAGAATCCCATGAACAGAGGAGCCTGGCGGGCTACAGTCCATGGGGTCACACAGAGTCGGACCCGATTAAAGCAACTTAGCACACACGCGCGCATAGCAACTTCTAGGATAGTAGTTGTGATGTTCCCCCCATTTTTTAGCAAAGAGTTGGAGACTGGAAAGCAAGCACGCCTACAATGTGCCAGTAACCAACCACACTACATACCTTCATGCAGAAGAACTGACTTTTATCAGCCTGCCCAACAGCCCCGTGAAGTGTGATCTCATGTCACAGAGGAGGAAAGAGGACCTCAGAGATGGAGAAACTAGCCTGACAGCAAGTGGCAGATCTAGAAGACCCAAGCGAGTGACTTAGTGTCACACAAAACCCAAGGCCGGGCCAGGACTCACCTCTGGGGCTCAGGGATCCAAGTCTAGTCCTCATCTCTCAGCCCCACTGGGTCCCCAGGCCCCTGCCTTCCAGCCACATCTGTCATCGGGGGTTCCTCTGATCTGTCATCAGGCCTTGACTCTTGCAACTAGACAAATAACTATCGTCAGTCTTGACCCAGAGGAAGAACGAAGTTTCCTTTCTGCTTTCCTTGCCAGAGCCTTGAAGCCCTGCCCCAGAAACGCCAACCTCCTTTTCCCCAGGAAGTGTTTCTATTTCCTTCATCACTCATCGCTAACCCTGTGCCAGAGCTGGGTGGTGGTGGTGGCAGAGGCGTGCAGACAGCTCCACCAGGGCTTGACTTGGCGAGTGTGTGTGGCAGCCAAGATCGGGCCCATTTTGCTCCTGTGCTGAGCAAAACACCAGCTTGCTGTTCTGCCTGTGTGTCATGAGAGAAAGGGAGGGGTCGAGGACGCCAATGATATTTTTTGTCTGGACAGCTAGAAGTTGTCACTTACGGAGATGTCAGCCAAAGCAGCTTCTGAGCAGGGTGAATTCCAGGGTTTAGGTTTGTGTCTGTTAAGTCAAAGATGCTTGTTCAACACCCAAGAGGAGTCATGAAAGGGCAACTGGATATGGAAAGAGGATGAGGCTGGAGATAAAAATGTGGGATGCGTTGTCACAGAGACGGTAGTAAATGCTGTGGGATGGTTGAAACCACTAGGGAGTGGGAGTATCAAAAAAAGAATGAGTTAGAAGAGAGCCTGGAGCCCCCCACCCTAGAGCACAGAGGATAAGGACCAGAGAAAACTTAGAAGACGTAGTGGGTGGGCAGGAAGGTACCGAGAGAATCAGGATGGAGGTCAAGCAAAGAAGGGATTTCAAGAAGGGAACAATTAATTGCACCAAGCAATACTGCTAAACTGTGTTCGATCAGAACTGAGGATTTACATGGGTTTGGCACATAAGTTATCATTGATGACCTTGGCAGGAGTAGCGTGGTGTGCAGGTGGACAGGAAGGCAGGAGAAAATGGGCAGAAAGTTAAACAGACTCTTTTTTTTAAACTAATTTTTTTTTTTATTGAAGTGTAGTTGATTTACAAAGCTGTGTTGGTTTCAGGTGCAGCAAAGTGAATCAGTTATGCATGTACATAGCTGCTACTGCTGCTGCTGCTAAGTCGCTTCAGTCGTGTCCGACTGTGTGACCCCATAGATGGCAGCCCACCAGGCTCCCCCATCCCTGGGATTCTCCAGGCAAGAACACTGGAGTGGGTTGCCATTTCCTTCTCCAATGCATGAAAGTGAAAAGTGAAAGTGAAGTTGCTCAGTCGTGTCCAATTCCTAGCAACCCCATAGACTGCAGCCTACCAGGCTCCTCCATCCATGGGATTTTCCAGCCAAGAGTATTGGAGTGGGGTACCATTGCCTTCTCCGGCATGTACATAGAGTCGCTCTTTTTTTTTTTTTTAAAGATTCTTTTCTAATGTAGATCATTACAAAGTATTGAGTAGAGTTCCCTGTGCTATACAGCAGGTTCTTATTAGTTATCTATTTTATATATAGTAATGTGTGGAGATGATTCCTTTTACAGGTTTGGAATAAGAGAGGGCTTCCTGGATGGCCTGCCAATACAGGAGCTGCTACTGCTACTAAGTTGCTTCAGTCGTGTTCGACTCTGAGTGACCCTATGGACAGTAGCCCACCAGGCTCCCCTGTCCACGGGATTCTCCAGGCAAGAATACAGGAGTGGGTTGCCATTTCCTTCTCCTAATACAGGAGACATGGATTCAATGATCTTGCCATCCTTTTTACACTTCAATGAGACATGCTCAGTTAAGTGCCTACTTGTCTCACTTCTATTTTATGGCTTAAAACAACACTTATTTTGTTCACCTGTCTGGAATTTGGGCAGGGCTTGGAGAAAGACATGGCAATGCACTCCAGTATTCTTGCCTGGAAAAATCCTATGGACAGAGGAGCCTGGCGGGCTACAGTCCACGGGGTCGCAAGAGTCGTACATGACTCAGCGACTAAACCACCACCAGTGGGGACAGCTTGTCGACACTGCTCCTTGGAGTGCTTGTCGACACAGCATCAGCTGTGATGGCTCAAAGGCTGGGGCAGAAATCATCTAAAGGTTCATCCCCCTATCAGGTGGTGGGTACTTGGCTGTTGGCTAGGACCCTAGGGAGGGCAACCTGGATACCTACACGTAGCCTCTGCAATGTGAGTTGGGCTTGCTCCCAACATGGTTGCTCAGTTACGAGGACGAACTTCCCAAGAGAGGAAATGGAGTGGAAGCCACATCACTTTTATGACCTCGCTTCAGAGGTCATGCAGCATCACTTCTGCTATGTTCTCTTCATTAGAGCCTAGCTCATATCCAAAAAGAGAAGAATTAGGTGACATCCCCATATGGTAAGTGACAAAAAATATGTGGACATGTCTTAAAACCCAGCACAGCCCACCTTCTACCCATGAATTATCTCTATTCTTCCCACATGCAAAACAGAGACACTCTCTCCCAAAATCCTCCCTACCTCCCTGAAAGTTTCATCTCGCTGGAACACCGGGTCTGATGTTCTTGTCATCTAAATCAGGTCCAGGGGACATATAGATTTTTGAGACAGGAGCCTGCTGTGTCTCCCATCGACTGGCAAAGCAATAAAGTTATTCTTTTCTGCTTCACCCAAAAAGCAAATAAATAAATCAGGCCCAAATGACACTTATTAGTCTCTCCTTTAACACACCGAGTCTTAGAACCTCACAGTGGTTGGTAACCAACCAGAATGAAATAACATTTGATTGATTGCTTGATTTTTATGGAGATAGAATCCACAACATTTTATTTTATTTTCCAGTTCCTTTAACATTTGATTGACTGCTTGATTTTTATGGAGATAGAATCCACAACATTTTATTTTATTTTCCAGTTCCTTTCCATTTGTGTAAGTGGTATTGGTTTTCCATTCCTAGTATTAATGTCAAGTTTTCTTTCAATACTGCCTTTTTTTTTAAAAAAAAAAACACAATGATTTTAAAGAAAATAGTAAGTAAAGAATAGTATAGGTGATGCTTAGATGTGGCAAAAATTGTGAGAGTGGGGAGTATAAAGAATGAAGTATTGATATTTGTTACAATGTGGATAAACTTCAAACATAATAACCCTATGTAAAAGAAACTACCCAGAAAATGACACATAGTGTGTGAGCCCATTGATATAAACTGTCCAGAAAAGGAGAATCTAAGTGGGTAGATTAATGATTGCCTGGATCTGTGGGTGAAAAGGGGGATGGACTTTTTTTGGGGGGGTGATAAAAAATGATCTAAAATCAGATTGTGGTGGTATTGGCACAATTCCGTAAATCTACTAAAAATTGTAGGGAGGTAGTATGGATGTGAGAGTTGGACTGTGAAGAAAGCTGAGTGCCAAAGAATCGATGCTTTTGAACTGTGGTGTTGGAGAAGACTCTTGAGAGTCCCTTGGACTGCAAGGAGATCCAACCAGTCCATTCTGAAGGAGATCAGCCCTGGGATTTCTTTGGAAGGAATGATGCTAAAGCTGAAACTCCAGTACTTTGGCCACCTCATGCGAAGAGTTGACTCATTGGAAAAGACTCTGATGCTGGGAGGGATTGGGGGCAGGAGGAGAAGGGGAGGACAGAGGATGAGATGGCTGGATGGCATCACTGCCTCGATGGATGTGAGTCTGGGTGAACTCCGGGAGTTGGTGATGGACAGGGAGGCCTGGCGTGCTGCGATTCATGGGGTCGCAAAGAGTCGGACACTACTGAGCAACTGAACTGAACTGAACTGAGGATTTTAGGAGACACTGCCTCTACTTTGCTTGTGGGAAGACTATGAGTAATTCATGGCCTGAGGGTGGACTGGGGTGGGTTTTAAGACGTGTCCACACACTTTTTGTCATGTGCCATCCATGAGATATCATCTGATTCCTCTTGTTTTTGGATATGGCTGGGCTCTAATGAAGAGAACATAGCAGAAATGATGCTGCACGACTTCTGAAGTGAGGTCATGGAAGTGACGTGGCTTCCACTCCACTTCCTCTCTTGGGAAGTTCATCCTTGTAACTGAGCCCCTATGTTGGGAGGAAGCCGAACTCACATTGGAGACCCTCCACTTAAAACTTCCCAGGTGGCTCAGTGGATAAACAATCCATCTGCAATGCAGGAGATGCCAGAGACACAGGTTCCATTCCTGGGTCAGGAAGATCCCTTGGAAGAGGAAATGACAACCCATTCCAGTATTCTTGCTTGGAAAATCCCATGGACAGTGTAGCACAGTGGTCGAAAAGAGTCCAACACGACTGAGCGACTAAGCATGCATGCACACTTCAAACGAGCTAATTTTATGGTATGTAAATTCCTTAATAAAACTGTTGGAAAACTGTGAGACCACATTTGGATGCCTGGAGTTTTTGAGACACTGAGCAGTAACAGTAGGAGGATTTTCAAATTATGTTAATCAGAGCAGCTCACTTTGAAGGAAAAAATATAGAATGGCCAATCAGGCCTGGATCAACAGCACTCTGATCTGTCCTCATTTGTTTTTAGAAACAGTTTAATGTAGAAACACAGACATTTCTAGAAATGAGCAAAGCTGCCCACCAGAGCAAAGACGGGTTCTCCCTGCCCAGCACCAGCTGATGGCATGAACCATTGTGTGGGGCCATTTAACCTCTAGGTCTCATGGTTTATTTATGAAGGTGACTCATGTCTTATTTATGATAAAAAGAGGAAGGTCATCATGTAAACATCTTTGAATGAAGCTTCTCTGAGCATAGAACAGAACAAGACGAGTCAGCAGATCAGAGTTTACTTCATTTGCAGGGCTGTGTATCTGTCACTTGTCTGGGGTCTCGGGACCTTGGGACAAATGGACTCAACAGAACACTTTAAAGAACTGAACCCATTTGTAGGTTGAAGAGGGTCTGATTTGGACCTTAGTTGATGAGTGTTTTGGAGGACAATATCCAGACAAGCAGTGGGCTAGAATATGCAGGGTGGACAACAGCATCCCAGAGTCCGGGATGGTTTTCCAGAGACTTTCCACAAATTGTAGTAATTACTGTTTGTGATTTCCTTTATGGATCAGCAAAAGAAGACTCTCAAAGGAAGACAGCTGAGCGAATGACAGCCTCCCTCAGGGAAATTCCATCTGTGAGAGGTCACCCCTTCCCCACCCCAACTCCTGCACCTCCCCCTTCCCCACCTCCCCAAAAGATGGAGGGATGGGATGGGAACAGACTTAGGGTAGCTCTAGGGTAGCTCATCCATGCTGTGAGTCCAGCCCCCTCTGCATTCAGGGGCAGGGGTTAGTTCCTGCGGCTTTTTGTCACTCAGCTTCTTCTCTTTTTTTTAAAGCTTCTTTTTTTTTTTAAATTAATTCATTTATAAAGTAGAATTGATTACAATGTTTCAGGCATACAGAAAAGTGATATGTGTATTCTTTTTCAGATTCTTTCCCCATATAGGCTTGGATGGTAAAGAATCTGCCTGCAATGCAGGAGACTCAGGTTCAATCCGTGGGTTGGAGGAGGGCATGGCGACCTACTCTAGTATTCTTGCCTGGAGAATCCCATGGACAGAGGAGCCTGTTGGGCTACAGTCCATGGGGTCTCAAAGAGTCAGACATGTCTGAATGACTAACACTTTCACTTTCATGTAGGCTATTATATATAAAATATTGAGTATAGTTCCCTGTGCTATACAATAGGGTACTTGTTATTTATCTGTTTTGTATGTAGTAGTGTGTATGGGTTAACCCCAAATTCCTAATCTATTCCTCCCCATGCCTTCTTTCCCTTTTGTTTGTAAGCCTATTTCTCTCTGCTTCCTCCTTTGATGTAAATAGGAGAAAAATCTCTGCTAAAAGCCACAGTTTTCCTTTTAAAACAAACAAATGAAGCCATGTTGCTGCTCAAGTCCCTCCAGTGGCTTGTTGTTGCTCAGTCGTGTCTGACTCTTTGTGACCCCATGGACTGCAGAATGCTAGGCTCCCCATCCTTCACCATCTCCCAGAGTTTGCTCAAACTCATGTCCATTGAGTCAGTGATGCCATCCAACCATCTCATCCTCTGTCGTCCCCTTCTCCTCCTGCCCTCAATCTTTCCCAGCATCAGGGTCTTTTCAAATGAGTCAGCTTTTCACATCAGGTGGCCAAAGTATTGGAGTTTCAGCTTCAACATCAGCCTTCCAATGAACATTCAGGACTGATTTCCTTTAGGATGGATTGGTTGGATCTCCTTGCAGTCCAAGGGACTTTCAAGAGTCTTCTCCAACACTACAGTTGGAAAGCATCAATTCTTCGGCACTTGCCGGGGTCCAGCCCCGGCTGATCCAGGGTATTCGAAGCGGGGACGGCGTCGGCGACCTATTTAATTATTTATTCATCAAAGATATAAAGAGTAATAGAATAAGGATAGCTCAGTGAAGAAATTCAGTGGAGAAAAGCGGCTGAAATAAGGAAAGCTCAGTAGGAAAATTCAGTGGAGAAAAGAAGCTGAGTGGCTTGGTTTACGCGGAAAATCAATATAACCGGTGACACCAGGTTAGCTCTGACCACGGAGGCCGCAGGCGCCCTCTCGAATAGCGGAAGGTGCCCCACCTTAGACACCTTCTCGAGTGGGTCTTAGAAGCCCAGGCAAATAAATGGTCGCAGAGGACATCCGCGCTCCAGATGGACACTCAGCTGGAATTTGGGAGAGAGAGTGACATGGGGAGACCAAGTTTCAGTGAACAAGGCCCGCACTTTATTTTCCAAAGTAGTTTTTATACCTTAAGTTATGCATAGAGGATAATGGGGGAAGGGGTAGAGTCATGCAGCAAGCCAGGCTTTTTTCCTGTAAACTTATCATATGCAAAAGTTCAGGTGATAGACATCATCTTCTGGCCCGGAGGCCTGTTAACATTTTAAGAAACTTATTTTTCTCTAAAGGTGATTATTCCAAAGTCAGGCACCAGCCTTCCAAAAAGCATTAGACAAAGCTGCATTTTACATTTCTATACACCCATTATATCAATCAATACACTGCCAAGGACACAGTAGGTAAGGAGTATGGAGACTTAGCAGCAAACTGGCTCAACAAGTGAAAAAACCCTTCACCAATACAATTTCTAATTAATCTTTTAACTACTCAAAGGAATCTGTGTTTAGGCAGTTTAGAACATCTCCTGCCTCTCACAGTTGGGAGGCTCTGAACAATCACACGTGGCCGGAAAAACCCATTCAGGCAGGCTAGAGGATTTCCAAAGGAGTTTGTAGGTTGAAACACTGTCACATCCAAGAATTATTAACTGGAGCTGTAAGCTAACTCTTTTTTCAGAGAGAGGTAGTGGGAGACAGCCCCCCGTAAAGTCAGAGGTGTAGGTGAAAGCACAAAGCAGAAAGTAGGCAGACTCTGGTTTTGGGGGTAGATGCTCGAGAATTTCCAGGGGGACTCCTGAGGCTCGATCCCACCTTTGCGTATGCCGAGCCTCCTTCCTCATGACCTTTGTCATGGGCGGAGTGCCTCACGCTGGCTCCCGGCAGTGATAGAATTCCAGTTGAGCTATTACAGATCCTCACTCAATATGCAATATGCCGGCTCCCGGCAGGCACTCAGCTTTCTTTATGGTCCAACTCTCACATCCATACATGACCACTGGAAAAACCATAGCCTTGACTATACAGGTGTTTGTCGGCAAAGTGATGTCTCTGCTTTTTAATACTCTGTCTAGACTTATCACAGCTTTTCTTTCAAGGAGCAAGCATCTTTTAGTTTCATGGCTGCAGTCACCATCCACAGTGATTTTGGAGCCCATGAAAATAGTCTGTCACTGTTTCCATTTTTTCCCCTTCTATTTGCAATGACGTGATGGGACTGGCTGCCGTGATCGTAGTTTTTTGAATGTTGAGTTTTAAACCAGCTTTTTCACTCTCCTCTTTCACTTTCATCAAGAGGCTCTTTAGTTTCTCTTCACTTTCTGCCATTAGGGTGGTGTCATCTGCATATCTGAGGTTATTGATATTTCTCCCGGCAATCTTGATTCCAGCTTGAGCTTCATCCAGGCCTGTATTTTGAAACTGTGCAGTAAGGTTCTCTATGTCCTTGACCTCCACTGCCTGCGTCTGGCCACTGAATGCTTAGAACATGGCTAGTTTAAATTCAGGTGCTTGGCTTCCCTGGTGGCTCAGTGGTAAAGACTACACCTGCCAATACAGGAGATACAAGTTCGATCTCTGGTCTGGGAAGATCCCACATGCTTCAGGGCAACTAAGCCTATGTGCCATAACCATTGAGCCTGTGCTCTAGAGCCTGGGAACCACAATTACTGAGCCCACCATCTCTGCAACTTCAGAAAAGCCCACACAGCAATGAAGACCCAGCACAGCCAAAAGTAAATAAATAAAATTATAAATTCAGATACATTGTGAGTGTGAAATACACAGTGGATGTGACATTCCCATATTTGAAGACAATAGGAATAAAATAATGTGAAATAGCTCATTGAGACTTTCAAATGTTAGTACGGTTGAAATGATAATATTTTAGATATATTGGCTCAAATAAAATATGTTCAGGTTATTTTCACCTCTTTAAAACTGTAGATACTAGAAAATTGAAAATTACATTTGTAAGCACACTGTGTTTCTATGAGGTGGAGTTAACCTAACCTCTGCTCATTGCACTGACCTCTGGTTTTTCTGTGAATGAGGCAATCATGCTCTGGGCTTTTGCACCTGCGTGCGTACTAAGTTACTTCAGTCGTGTCTGACGCTTTGTAACCCTATGGACTGTAGCCCGCCAAGCTCCTCTGTCCATGGGATTCTCCAGGCAAGGATACTGGAGTGGGTTGCCATGCCCTCCTCCAGGGAATCTTCCCAACCCAGGGATCAGACCCCCATCTCTTAAGTCTCCAGCATTGGCAGGCGGGTTCTTTACCACTAGTGCCACCCGGGTTCATTGCCAGTGAACAAGGCAATCATCCTCTAGGCTTTGGCACCTGCTGCTGCTGCTAAGTCGCGTCAGTCGTGTCCAACTCTGTACGACCCCATGACGGCAGCCCAGGCTCCTCTGTCCCTGGGATTCTTCAGGCAAGAACACTGGCGTGGGTTGCACCTACTGTTCACTAATCTGGGAGAGCACTTCACTGAGCACAGATGTGGCTCCTTCCTTTGCCTCCTCCAAGCCTCAGTTCAAAGGTAATCTTATCAGAGAAGTCTTCTTTGAAACACACTTTCTGAAGAAGAATCCTAATCACTCCTAATTACCTTTTTTTGTTTTATTTCTGTTCCTAGTACTTAGCATTGATGTTACACTGCACCCTCAATTTATCTGTTGCATGTAAATTTCAAAGAACAGGGGCTTTGATGTTCTCATCTTTGGGTCTTCCAGTGCCTAGCATGGACAGGTGAACCATCTGATCACACAGAGTTTTGTCTCATGAGGGAAGCAGGGAAGTAGGCAGATTTCTTCACTGAATGCCTAGAAGTTGGCATTCAGACCCAGAAGCATCTGGGTCTCTGAAGATGTCACTGAGCTGATGAGCTGACCACCTGTGAAGTGTTATAGGGGCTTCTGGGGTGGTGTTAGTGGTAAAGGTCCCGCCTGCTGATGCAGGAGACCTAAGAGACATGAGGTCTCTGGGTCAGGAAGAACCCCTGGAAGAGGGCATGGCAATCTATTCCTCCAATATTCTTGCCTGGGAAATCCCATGGACAGAGAGTCAGACATGACTGAAGTGACTAAGCATCCATAAAGAAGAGGAATAGCCTGCCAAGGGACACAAAGGAGGATGCTGTTCTTGCTGGTCCACCTTTCATGAATTTCCCCTCTTCTTTAGTAACAAAAACCCTAATATCTTTCAGGTTTCCATGCCTCCCCTGTTGCCAGGTTTCTCATGGGGTGGATACCCCATCCCTGTGTGGACCTGATCCTCCTTGCCAGTGATTGGTTCAGGAATCAGCATGTGACCCAACTGTGGCCAATGAGGGTACAAGGGCTTACTGAGAGGATGCTGGGAAAATCATATTGTTTCCTAGAAGAAGAGATGGACTCTCTTTTACTTCTAGGCATGCTCATATCTGGGCATGATGCCTGGAACGGCTGCAGCTATCTTGTGACAGCTTGAGGAGGAAATTAGCATTTAACATCAGGTGGCGCAGTGATAAAGAATCCTCCTGCCAAGGCAGGAGATGCAAGAGATGTAGGTTCGATCCCTGGGTTGGGAAGATCCCCTGAAGGAGGAAATGGCAATCTACTTCAATATTCTTACTTGGAAAATTTCATGGACAGAGGAGCCTGGTTGTTTACATCCATGGGGCTGCAAGGAGTTGGACAGTGACTGAGTGCCTGAGCACATGCACCAGCAGAGGGAGGAGAAGCATCTGGGTCTCTGAAGATGTCACTGAGCTGATGAGCTGACCACCTGTGAAGTGACCCCATGGACTATCCAGTCCATAGAATTCTCCAGGCCAGAATACTGGAGTGGGTAGCCTTTCCCTTCTCCAGGGGATCTTCCCAACCCAAGGATCAAACCCAGGTCTCCCACATTGCAGGCAGATTCTTTACCAGCTGAGCTACCAGGGAAGCCCTAGAGTCTCCATGGAGACAATAAATGCCATAATTGTTAAATAATTTTGAGTTAGAGTTTTGGTGACGTGCAGCTGAAAGTTTCCTGGACTTGATATGTGACTTAGTCTTATGGGGTGTTGGGGCTCCCACCATGTCTACAAAGAAGTAGATTCTGATTAAAGATTTTCATGAAAGAGATTTCTCTGGGAATGTCCTCCAGATCAGAACCCTTGGTAAATGAGGGAAGTAGAGTCATGCAAAGGAGTTGAATTGTGATGTGGGAGCAATAAAGCTTCAGCTGATCCATCTGGATGAAGCAAGCTGTGGAGCTGGTATGGTCCCAAGGGTTGCTCTTCCTTGAGACAAAGTGGTCAGGTTGCTATACAGCCATGTGGAACAATTTATGGATGTGGGTTGGCCCCAGGAAGGTGAAGTGATTTTGGGTGGGATAATTCTCTGCATGCATGCATGCTATGTCGCTTCAGTTGTGTCCAGCTCTTTGCGACTCCATGGACTGTTGTCTGCTGGGCTCCTATGTCTGTGGGATTCTCCAGGCAAGAATGCTTGAGTGGGTTGCCATTCCCTTTTCCAGGGTATCTTCCCGACCCAGGGAGCGAACACCTGTCTCCTATGGCTCCTGCCTTGCAGGCAGATTCTTTACCACTGAGCCACTGGGGAAGCCCATAGTTCTCTTTGATTGGAGGCATTTTCTGGACAGGGACTTGGAGGTAAGCACTCTCAGGGCCTTGCATTCCAGTAGCTGAAGGTGAGTCTGGGTGGCTTACTGCAGCCTGCTAGAGGAGGTGATCTCTAAGCTATGATCTCAAGAGATATGTTAGGGACCTTTTTGGTGGTCCAATGGTTAAGAACCTGCCTTCCAATGCAGGGGATGTGAGTTAGATTCCCAGTCAAGGAACTAAGAGTCCACATGCCACAGGGCAACTAGGCCCACATGCTGAAATTAGAGAAAGCCCTGGTACCACAATAAAGACCCAGCACAGCCACAGATAAAAATGAAATAAAGAGACATGTATGTTATTCCAGTGGCAGGTTGGGAAAATGGAGACCATTCAAAAGACAGCAAATAGTAGTTGAAAATCTTGGTGCTAATGAAGAGCTTGGTACATTTTCAGCATTGGAGGGGTGACCCTTTTCTACCCACTCCAAGTAAGATTCAGCTGGGTTTTCTGTCACTTGTACCCAATGAATCCCGATAGAGCATGTCTAAGTGGCAGAGACGTAATTTGAAACCCGTCCTCTATGACTCAAGAGTTTACGAGCTTTCTCTACATGTCATATTGTCTCCCCAGGTAAATAATATTTCTCCATATCTGCTGCTGCTAAGTAACTTCAGTCCTGTCCGACTCTTTGCAGCCCCATGGACCCTGCTAGGCTCCTCTGTCTATGGGATTCTGTAGGCAAGAATACTGGAATGGATTTCCATGCCCTCCTCCAGGGGATATGTCTCCTGCACTGGCAGGCAGGTTCTTTACCACTAGCACCACCTGGGAAACCCTGTATCTGAGTCACTTGAAATATCTCTAAGCGAGATCTTCATGTGACCACTCTGAAAATAAAGTTATAGAGGTCACTGCCAAGAGAATTGACACTCACATATTTTCATTTCACATATTGGCAATGCGGCCTTCATGTTACCTCCTCTAAATGTAATTTCCACTTATGGGCCTTCCTTTGCCCCACTGCTGTGCAGCAGGGGCCCCAGGAGGGAATAACAGCAGGACCATGGCAAAGGCTAGAAGGGCAGGCACTCAGAGCAAGAGTCTCACAAGCTAAGTCCTAATGATGGAAAGAGATCATTTCATTCACTGTAAATTAGTGACCTGTAGGCAGGGCTTCTGTCACCACCGCTGAAGGTCGAATGTGTTTCTGGAGTGAGTTCATCAAGTAATAGGAGCATCTAGAGACCAATCAACATAAGGTTGAGGGAAGCAAACACCCTCATGCCACCAAGAGCTGTAGAATATCCTGTGGGCTCATCTCTCCAAGCACTCACATGTGTGTGTGCCTGTCTGCTCAGTTGCATCCAATTCTCTGAGACCCTATGAACTGTAGCCCGCCAAGCTCCTGTCTGTGGGATTTCCCAAGCAAGAATACTGGAGTGGAGTGTCACCTCCTACTCTAGGGGATCTTCTCCATCCAGGGATTGAAACTGTATCCCCTGTGTCTCCTGCATTGGCAGGCAGGTTCTTTACCACTGAGCCACCTGGGAGCCCCAAAGCAGCCATGGTAGTAGTAGTGTTAGTCGCTGGGTCATGTCCGACTCTGTGTGACCCCATGGGCTGTAGCCCACCAGGCTCCTATGTCCATGGGATTTCCCAGGCAGGAATACTGGAGTGGATTGCTATTCCCTTCTCCAGAGAATCCTCCTGACCTAGGGATCGAACCCAGGTCTCTTGCGTGGCAGGCAGATTCTTTACCATTTGGGCTACAGGGAAGACCCTAAAGCAGCCATATTCCCAGGTCAAAAGAAATCAGGTTATAACTGGGGAAAGAGGGTACTGATCTCTTCCGTATACATCAGGTTCCAATATTTCCCCACCTTTGATCATACTGCTCCATCTACCTAGAATCCCTGTCTTTTCTACTATGCTTAGGAAACTCCTAGTCATTCTTCAAAACCCAGTTTGTGAAGCATTCCTCACTGCTCCCAAGGACAAGTCAGTTGCTCTGTCCTTAGAACTTTCTCTATGTTGACCTTTTCTGTAGCATTTTCTCTCAGTACAAAAGACAATGTATTGAAGTTCCTAGTTTAAGCATCTGATTGCCGTCTAGACTATAAGCTCCTTTAGGGGAGGGACATTATTGTTGTTGTTTAGTCGCTAAGCAGAATCCAATTCTTTAAGACCCCATGGACTGTAGCCAGCCAGGCTCCTCTGCCCACAGGATTTCCCAGGCAGGAATACTGGAGTGGGTTGCCATTTCCTCCTCCAGGGGGTCTTCCCGACCCAGGGATCGAACTGGCATTCCCTGCCTGGCAGGTGGACTCTACCACTGAGCCACCAGGGAAGCCCCCCTTTTCTGAGTGGCACCCATTTGAACCTGCCCTTTGGAACTCAGAGAAAGTCAAGGAGGCTGAGTGAAACCTTTTTCAAGAAGTGGGCTCACAGGAAAGATTTGTACCTGGGAGGGCCCCACGGGCCCTACTCAGTTCCATCATTAATGCGACCATTTCTAGGGAAAACTGAGGAGGGACTTGGTGATGGGATCAATACTTAATTTTCACTGCATGTACTTTGTACTGTTTGAATTTTTATGTATTACTTTTTATGTGCATGTATTAATTTTATCCATTTAAAATTACATTTAAAAAAATACTTATTTTTAATCAGTGGATGATTGCATTACAATATGGGTTTGATTTCTATCATTCATCAACATGCATTAACCATAGGTGTGCATATGTCCCCTTCCTCTTGAATCTCCCTCCCGCCTCCCGACCACTCCTACCCCTCTAGATTATTACAGAGCCCGGGTTTGAGTTCCCTAAATCATAGAGAAAATTCCCATTGGCTATCTACTTACATGCGTTAATGTATATGCATCCATGTTACTCTCTCCATTTATCTCATCCTTTCCCTCTTCTCTCCTACCCTTGTCCATAAGTCTGTCCATATGTGCATGTATTATACATGTCCATATGTGCATGTATTACTTTTATCCATTAAAAAAACAAGGAAGTTATTTTAAAAACAAGCACTGATTTCTTAGATTCATTTGTTCATTCATTCACTTAATAAATACAGAGAACTTCTTGGGAGCTGAGGTCTGATCATCCAGCTTTCAAAAACTTGTGACCCTTTGGACCTCCCTGGTTCCATGCTTCCCCTTCGCGGGGCACAAGTTCGATCCCTGGTGGGGGAGCTAAGGTCCCGCATGCCACATGGTAGAGTCAAAACAGAAACAAAAACATGTGACCCAAGAGTCATCCATTGAGAGAACCGAACAGAATGATACACCTTCGACATGACCAGAACCACCCGGTTAGCCTGTAGCTCCCAAAATTTGTTTGGAGAAGAAGAGAGGAGACGAAAGGTGACCATGACCTTTGAGCCTCTGCCCTTTTCCAGCCACAGGACTAGGCTCCCCAGGTGGCTCAGATGGTAAAGAATCTGCCTGCCAATGCAGGAGATTCAAGAGAGGTGGGTTTGATCCCTGGGTTGGGAAGATCCCCCCGGAGGAGGAAATGGCAACCCATTCCATTATGCTTGCCTGGAGAATCCCATGGACAGAGGAGCCTGTGGAGCCTGGTGGGGGCTACAGTCCATGAGGCCACATACAGTCGGACACAACTCAGAGCACACTCTGGCTGGCACTGGGAACTCCATTTCCCATCCCATCTAATCTGCTCTTCTCCTCGCTGGGTTCCTAGCACCTCTGTCCGGGCTTGCATCTGACCAGCAAAAGTGTGGTTGAATTTACAAATAAAGACACAAATGAATTTAGATGCAGAGTCCCTCTAGGAAGACGGGAAATGTGGCCTGTGGAGAGTAGACTCTTGGGTTAGCCTGGGGCTCAGAGTCCCGGTTGAGATGCTGAAGGCAGATTGAGACAATTGACTTTTTTTGCTGCTCCCCGTGGGGAAGGGAGTACAATCACCAATCAGGATGCTCGCCCAGGGTCTGAACAGGAAGCCACAGGAAGTGTGTCGCTAGGAGGCCTTTTTAATATTTTAATAGTATGTATTTAAAAAATTTATCTCCAGGATATGCTAGGTCCGTTTCTCTCTGCTCTTGAAACTTGAGGGTTTGTCTACTTTCTGAAACCATTGCCTCAAAGGGGAACAGAGTCTTGATTATTTTCAACAGATATTTTCCAGGCACCTCCTTTATTAAGAATGTTGTGAGTAAAGTCGCAACAGACTCTTTCTCTTTTTAAAGAATACTTACCCCCACTCAGTTACCAGTGCTCACTGTCTGTGACTATTTTTGTTTTTTTTTTTTAGAAACAGTGGCTCATCTATGATGTCGGGGTTATTTGTTTTTCTTCAGTTACTAGCAAGTTCAGAACCCAAGGGTGCCATCCACTTCTAGCATAGTTTCCAATTTGTCTATACAGGTGGTTCTTATCTCCATCTTTTCTACACTCTCCATGTCCTTTTGCTTAATTTTATCCTTATTTTATTTCCTTTTCCTGATTTTATCTTGTATTAAACCCTATAAAAACCTTTTGGAACAAGGCAGGTATAAATAAACCCTATAAAAACCTTTTGGAACAAGGCAGGCATATCAGTTCCTAGGGCTCCTGTAATAAATATACACTAATTTAGTGGCTTAAAACAAGAGAAGTTTATTCTCTCACAATTCTGGGGCTTCCCAGGTTGGTACTAGTGGTAAAGAATCCACCTGCTGATGCAGGAGACGCAAGAGGCGCAGGTTCGATCCCCGGGTCAGGAAGATCCCCTGAAGTAGGAAATGGTAACCCACCCCAGTATTCCTGCTTGGAAAATACCATGGACAGAGGAGCCTGACAGGCTACAGTCCATGGGGCCACAAAGAGTCGGACACGACTGAACACGCGCGTGCATGTGCACACTCACGCACATGCACATACACAATTTTGTAGCTTAAAACGATAGAAATATGTTCTCTTACAACTCAGGAGGAAAGAGGCACTGCATTAAGGTGGAGGCTGGGCTGGACAGTTTGCTCGACGCCTCTCTGCTGGCTTCTGGTAGTTTGCTGGTAATCCCTGGTGTTCCTCGGCTTCTAGATACATAGCCCCGGTCTCAGTTTCTTTGTCGGCAAAATGCAGAGAGTGGACAGGATGTTCTAGAATCTTCTGGTTCTAAAGGTCAATGGCTTCCCCGATAGGAGAAGGGTCACTGACCATCACTGGATTTTATGAATTCATGCTCTGGAAAGTGGCCCTCCAGGTGAAGTGGGGAGGACTCTTTGGGTCAGATTCTACATGGGGGCCAGGGTGGGGGAGTCCTGATGACCAAGAGATGTGGATCAAGATAAGTAGAGTAAGGGGAGCGAGCACAAC
Organism: Bubalus kerabau; assembly: GCF_029407905.1. Taxonomy (NCBI): domain Eukaryota; kingdom Metazoa; phylum Chordata; class Mammalia; order Artiodactyla; family Bovidae; genus Bubalus; species Bubalus kerabau. The sequence goes on from NC_073646.1 coordinate 9,319,457, forward strand.
GATCATCAGTAGCAACAGCCTCAACTTCTTTTCCATGGGCTTCCTGTGCCAGAGGGAGTCCCTGAGCAGCATGGAGCATGAATCCTGGGGCTGGGGTGGTATCTGTTGTGTCCCCCAACTGTGTGTCTCAGAGCCTGGCATGCAGGAGCATTTCAAACTATCTGTTGACAGGCAGTCTGGGTTAAGTCACATGGATCTGGTTCACATCTTGGTTCTGTCTCTTGGACAAGTGACTTTTTGAGCCTCTGGAGACACATCTGTAAAATGGGTACAATAGCTGCCCTGCAGGGCTATTTAAGCCTCGCACCTAGAATTTGCTAAGTGAGAGAGTCTGGGTTCTGCGGTTGAATGGTATGAGTTCCAATCCCGCCTCTTGTACTTCTCAGCTGTTCGATTTTAAGCGAGACCCCTGAACCTTCTGTGCCTCCAACTCCTTGTCTGTGAAAAGGCAATAATCCACTTCACTGAGTTGTGGGGAGGATAAAATGAGATGTGAATGTAACGTGCTCACCACAGGTCTTGGCTCAGTAATTCTTTTCTGTTCTTTAATTTCTCTGCAAGGATGCAGGAGGGGTTTCCCTGACGGTCTTACACTTAACAGATGCAGAGTCAGTGTTGTCCCCAGGCAGCCCCCAGACCCCTACAGACTCAGGATTCCCCCTTCCCACATCGGGAGGCAGGGCGACACCCTTTTAATAAAAACAGAAAAAAGGTTTTTTTTTCTTAGATGGGCCAGCTTGCTGAAGAACTCTCAGAAATCCATTAACTCCAGTATTACTGAACATCTGAATGCAATTTGCAGGCTATAATAACATCTCTCTAGTTAGCAAATGTTTATGCCTCTCTATAATTTTCTTTTCCATATGAAAATAGACCTGTCATACTAACGTGGTCGGCCAGCTGCCTCTATAATATCCTTAATAAGCAGGAAGAATCGTCCGCTCTGCAGTCTGATGGGCTTGGTGTGCATTTCTGTTCTGAGCAGGCTCAGAGAAGACTGTGGGTCTCCAACTCTTGAGGGTAATTCACACGTATGTATCACTCAATAGGTAGAAAATGTGGGACCCGAGGAGAAAGGAATCGGAGGCACAGACCTGCTTCAGACTGCCAAGCACAAAGCTGGGCTCATCTATATTTCAGTGGCACCCCAAGTTGGGAGGCTGTGTGTGTCAGAGTCCCCCACAGGACTTATAATCTATAATCTTAACGAATATAGATTCCTGGGTCTCATTCCAGACTTGCTGAATGAGAGTTCCTGCTGGTAGTGCCTGGGCTTCTGTATTTTTTAAACGTTTCTTTGACCACCTGGTGGGTTGCATGCATTTTAGAGCATGGAGGGGCTAAATTCTTATAGCACAGAGCACACGTGTGTGCTCAATTGCTTGGTCATGTGCGATACTTTGTGACCCCATGGACTGTAGTCCTCCAGTATCCACTGTCCATGGGATTTTCCAGGCAAGAATACTGGAGTGGGTTGCCATTTCTTCCTACAGGGGATCTTCCCGATCCAGGGATTGAACCCACGTCTCCTGCATCTCCTGCGTTGGCAGGCCGATTCTTTACCCCGGAGCCACCTGGGAAGCCCTCTTATAGCACAGTGGGAAAGACAATCACATTTAAGGGGAAAGCGTCCTCTAAATACAATAGATATGGGTCATTTAAGTTTTGCCCCAAAGTTTGCTTCCCTTAAAATAGCTAGGGAATTTAGACCCCCAAACCAGCCTTCTATCTGAGGCATCAATTCAGCAAAACTGAGTGCCAACTGAATGCACTGGTGTTTGTGGCTGGACCAGAAGAAATATCTTGTCCCTGCAGAGGTTGTATCCTAGCAGATAATTACAACAAAAGACAAACAGCGCCATGAATGAGGCAGGGGGAGCAGGGGCGCTGGTGAGGGACGCTGACCTAGTCTTGGGGACAGGGAGAGGGAGGAGCAGCTAAACTGAAGAGAAGGATAAGTTAGCGGAAGGAAGGCGGGGGTGTGCTAGGCAGGAGGAAGGCCACGTGACCAGGTCCCTGGGCTAGAAGGAGCCCAGAAGGTCAGAGGCGGGCAGAACTTTCTGCTTGGCTGGCACAGACAGTGAGAGATGGAAAATGCTGAAAAATGCGATCAGACTGCAGGGGGAAACTGGGTGTCACGTTGAGTTCAGACTTCATCCTGAGGGCAATGGGGAGCCATCGGCAGCACTTGGCGAGGGAAGACCGCGGTCATGTTCATGTTTCATAAAGATCACTGTGGTGGCGACGTGAGCTGTGACTGAAGGGAGTGCACCTCGGCTTTGGGGGACCAACTGGAGGGCTGCTGTTTTTGCCCAAGTGAAAGGTGAGGGTACCTGGGCTGAGGTACAGGCAGTGGAGGTGGAGATTGGTCGACAGGCTCAAGTCACATTACGGTGGTAAAAGCCATTCTGGGTGGAGCGATTGGACACTAGAAAATAGGGGACAAAATTAGGAGGCAGAATAATCAAGTGACTCCCTCCTTCAAGGCAATGACTATGACCTCTATTAGGTTTGAATTCTGATTTCTTTCTTTTTTTAAAAAAAAGGAAGCAGGACTCAGTCCCAGGATCACAGGAAGGGTTTTAACTGAAAGCAGAAGAAAGGCTTAATTCTTTCTGTTTTGGGGGAGGGTTTTTGTTTTAACTGGTGGCTCAGATGGTAAAGCGTTTGCCTATAAGGTAGGAGACCCGGGTTCAATCCCTGGGTCGGGAAGATCTCCTGGAGAAGGAAATGGCCACCCACTCCAGTATTCTTGCCTGGAGAATCCCTTGGATGGAGGAGCCTGGTAGGCTATAGTCCATGGGGTCGCAAAGAGTCTGACACAACTGAGTAACTTCACTTTTGGCCATACTTTGAGCGTGTGGGATTTTAGTTTCCCGACCAGCAATGGAATTCGTTCCCCCTGCAGTGGAAGCCCAGATTCTTAACCACCGCGATACCACCAGGGAAGTCCTGTATTTTTTTTTTCCCCCATCTAATGTGACCTCACATGCATTTCCCCTCCAGTATTCTTGCCTGGAAAATCCCATGGACAGAGGAGCCTGGTAGGCTGCAGTCCCTGGGGTCGCTGAGGGTCGGACACGACTGAGCGACTTCACTTTCACTTTTCACTTTCATGCATTGGAGAAGGAAATGGCAACCCACTCCAGTGTTCTTGTCTGGAGAATCCCAGGGACAGGGGATCCTAGTAGGCTGCCATTTTTGGGGTCGCACAGAGTCAGACATGACTGAAGCGACTTAGCAGCAGCATGCATTTCCCACCCCATGCTAAACTTTTCACAAACATTAATGAAAGCTTACTTGCATGGGTGCTCAATTGTGTCTGATTCTTTGCGACCCCATGGACTGTAGCCCGCCAGACTCCTCTGTCCATGCGATTTTCCAGCCAAGAATACTGGAGTGGGTTGCCATTTCCTCCTCCAGGAGATCTTCCTGACCCAGGGATCAAAGCCACATCTCCAGCATCTGCTGTACAGGCAGGTGGATTCTTTACCACCGTGCCACCTGGGAAGCCCCCAAACTGTCGGCAGCCTCCTTGTGGAAGTGACCGAAGAGAATTATTGAGAGCAGCTATACAATATTCTATTCTGTGGATGCACTGTGATTTTTAAACTGGCTTCACTGAGGCACAGTTGATATACAGAGGCCTGCACATGCTGCTGCTGCTAAGTCGCTTCAGTCATGTCCGACTCTGTGTGACCCCATAGATGGCAACCCACCAGGCTCCTCCATCCGTGGGATTCTCCAGGCAAGAACACTGGAGTGGGTTGCCATTTCCTTCTCCAATTGGTTGAGTCTGGATATTTGCAAACACCTGTGGTGCCATCACTATGATCAAAGTAACAGATTCAACCAACACCTCGCAGAAAATCCCTGGGTCCCTTTATTATTTACTTTGTGGGAAGAGCCCTTAACCTGAGATCTACCCTCTTAACAAATTCTAACTGCACAATACGGTATTGTTAACTAGAGGTACCCTGTTGTACAGCCATCTCTTAGCACTGATCATCTGGCAGAAAAGAAACTTCATATGCACTGAATTCCACCATCCTCCAGCCCCTGGAAACCACCATTGTATTCTCTGTGAGTTTGACTATTTTAGATAAGAATGGAATTATGTAGTATTTGTCTTTCTGGCTTATTTCGCTTAGCATAATGTCCTCTGGAGGTTTCCCCAGTGGCTCAGTGGTAAAAAAAAAAATCCACCTGCAATGCAGGAGACATAAGAGATGCAAGACATAGGAGATGCAATCCCTGTTTCAGGAAGATCCCCTGGAGGAGGGCATGGCAACCCACTCCAGTATTACTGCCTGGAGAATCTTCATGGACAGAGGAACCTGGTGGGCTGCAGTCCATAGGGTTGCAAAAAGTCAGACACGACTGAAGCAACTGAGCATGCCCACATGTATAATGTCCTCCAGATTCATCCATGTTGTCATAAATGTCAGGATTTCCTTCTTTCTTAAGGCTAAATAGTGTTCCCTTGTATATATACAATACATTATTTTATTCTTTCATCTGGCGATGGATAGTTGAGTTATTTCCACATACTGCCATAATGTATTTAAACAGTCCTATTGCTGGCCATTGAATTGGTTCACACATTATTTTAAATAAAATGCTACAGTTATATATGGACTTAAATCCTTTCCCTTATTTTAGATTTTTTTGGAGAATAATTATTACATAATATTACAGAGTTTCTTTCTTTCTTTTTTTTTTCTTTAAGAAAAACATAGCCTGAAAGGAGGTCTGAGTGCTTGTTTTGTTGGGCAAATGTCTTCTGTCCATTCACAGTTTGGTGGTGGTTGATTTGCTAGGTTGTGTCTGACTGTTGTGACCCCGTGGACTGTGGCCCGCCAGGCTCCTCTGTCCATGGGATTTCCCAGGCAAGAATACTGAAGTGGGTTGCCATTTCCTTCTCCAGAGGATCTTTCCAACCCAAGTATCAAACCTGGGTGTCTTGCATTGCAGGCGGATTCTTTACCAACTTAGCTACCAGGGAGCCATTCACAATTTACTCATCTGTACAATGGGTTCTCAGTGGGATGACCCCTGAGCATCTTCAGCCACCATCATTCTCTGGGGCTGCTCAGACTAGCAGCGCACGACAGCTGGCCCTGACCTGGGACCCTTGGGAGGTTATTCCAGTGAGTGCCCCTCCAGCCAGCAGCTGCTCCACTGACCCAGAGGGAGTACTGAGAAGACTGAGCCTGTCTAGGACTCCAAGCAGCAAGGGTTGAGAACTCAGGCTCTGTACTCAGACATGGAGTTGAATCCACTTACCAGCTGCATAATCTGGGTCAGGCTAATTATCTTCCTTGGGTCTCAGTTTCCTCATCTGTAAAACAGTGATAACAACAGGACTTAATTTATTGGGTTATAACAAATGAGATGAATGGCATAAGGTGCCTGGCTGATTCCAAGCAGAAAGTGAAAATGAGCTCTTATTATTATGTTTCTGGTCTCAGTACCTCCAGTTTTAAGCAGTAACATCATTATAGTGCGCTGTTTGAGAACAGAGACCCTGGAGGTTCAAGAGCAGTTCTATGACCTTGGGCAACCTCTCTGAGCCTCAGGTTCATCGTATGTAAAATGAGACGATAACACACCCACACTCAAGAGTGACTGTGAATTTTTCAATGAGTTAAGCATGCAGGTTCGATTCCTGGGTGGGGAAGATCCCCTGGAGAAGGAAACCGCAACCTAGTCCAATATTATTGTCTGAGAAATCCCATGGACAGAGGCGACTGAAGGGCTACAGTTCATGGAGTCACAAAGAATCGAACACAACACATGTGAAGATCTTAGAGCAGTGCCTGGTGTATATTACTGGAGCAGCATCAGTTGAAAAAGAGTGTGTTTCTTCCAGCCAACTCAGGCTCTGGCCTAGGAGCCACCACCCTTTGCTGAGGGCCCCCTCCTCATCAGGACACTGCGGATGTCTCACACACTGTGTTGACAATGAGTTAAAGCAGGACTTCTGATTCATCACACTTTACAGACCAGGAAGTTGAGGTTCGGGGACATGACCTGACATGCCCAGGATGCTGGCTTCTGAGGGTGATGCTCCATCTAACCACACACCCTGTGTCCTTCCCGTGACATCACCCGTCAGGCTCCTGGTGATTTCTGATCGTCGACTCTGAAGAAAGGTGGAGAGCTGCCAGAGAGATGGTGTCCTTGAAGCCACGATGACAAATGATCACTTTTCACTCCAAAGAGCTCGGATTCTAATTAAATTACCGGCTTCCTCTGCCCAAGGCTGGTCCAGAGAAGACTGGCTTGATAAGGGACACTCTGTGCCCGAGGGTCAGTCTGGGGCTTGGAATCTGTTATATCTTTTCAAATCAGTGCCAGTGGTCTGATGTGCTGTCATGAACCGCCGAATAAATGAGCCGGTTGACTCAATCGCCCGTAAGCGTGCCAGGATTGGGGTAAGGGACATGTTACAAAACGAATCCGTATCTTCCGGAAAGTAAAAAATTGAACTCAGCATGGCTTTCATGGACATAGGCCACTGACAGAAAGAGGGGTAAAGCCAAGTAGAAACAAGGTGGGATGAAAAAGAGCCAGGGCCGGGGGCACTTGGGGACATTGCTTAAGCTACTTCGAGTCTTCTGTTTTTCTCCCAATTTGATACAGAAGAATTCCAAACGAGGCTGTCATCACAGTACGTAGTTCTGGAAGGGGTTTTGCAGCAAGAAGGCTGGGTAGGAGAAGAATTTTGTAATTCATGAGATGAAGCCGGCCCCCCATTTGCCTGTCTCTATCCCAGCACCAGGCGTTTTAACCAAGTCGAGGCTCAAGGGTCAGCAGACACTGGAATAAAGATTCAGGTAGATGCCCTGCAGAGAGCATGGCTTTGGAGCTGGCAGGCTGGAGTTCCTTCCAGTTTGTCATGTCCTAGCTGTGTGGTGTTGGATGAGCATTTTTTGATATTTTCTTCTTTGTAAACTGCAGATATTCATTCTAATCCTTCTGGATTGTTCAGAGAACTGCACAAATGAACAACGTGGATGGCATAAGACCTTGACACACAGCAGGTGCCCAATAAATGCCAAGAAATACTGAAGGATGGACAGAGTCCCAGATTCTAATTTAAAAATGAGGGGGTGGGACCAGAAATTCTCTAAAAGGCTGGCTGCTTCAGTCTCCGCACATATTCCATGCCTATAGCAAGGGCTTTATGAGATGGCTCTAAAAAGATGGAAAATCTATGGCCTTTCGACCCCTGAAAAGTGAAAGTGAAAGTAGCTCAGTTGTGTCTGACTCTTTGTGACCCTATGGACAATAAAGTCCATGGAACTCTCCAGGCCAGAATACTGGAGTGGGTAGTCTTTCCCTTCTCTAGGGGATCTTCCCAACCCAGGGATCAAACCCAGGTCTTCCACATTGCAGGCGGATTCTTTACCAGCTGAGCCACCAGGGAAGCCCAAGAACACTGGAGTGGGTAGCCTATCCCTTCTCCAGCAGATCTTCCCAACCCAGGAATTGAACCGGGGTCTCCTGAATTGCAGGTGGATTCTTTACCAGCTGAGCTACCAGGGAAGCCATTAACCTCTAACTATTTCTCCATCAGGGTCTGCCAGGCTGAGGTCCAGGACTGAATGATTGGCAGAGAATGGCTCTTCCTTCCAAATGCACTGACATAAGTGTGCGTTCAGAAGAGGGGATCTCCCTGGTTAGCTGATATCCATCTCTTACGCCCCAGCTCCCCCCATCACTTCTTCAGAGTGTGGCCTGTGGACCACAGCAGCATCACTGGTGGGCTTGTTAGAAACGCAGGCTCCTCGCTTCACCCAAGTCAGAATCTGCACATTTACAAGGTCCCTGGTGGCACGCACACACATTAAAATTTGACAGGCACTGCCCTCTGCCAAGGTCAGGTCCCCATCTCATCCTTTCAGGGGTTGTGCACATCTCATTGGGGGCTTCCTTCTCTTCTGTAAACAATTAGCTACAAGTTCACCCTGCTGTCCGAAAGCAGGGCATTCCTATACAACCTTTCACAGACTGAAACGATGTAACAGGAAGAAGCAGCTCCTTTTTTTTTTTTTTTTTTTTGGTAAAAGCAGAAATCCTCTTTGGATTTCTTTTGCTTAGCAAAAACAAGTACTGTTACCGAGTCCAAGCTCTTACTGCCCGCCACATGACAGGCCAATAAACTGAGAGATGAGTTTCTGGGGCAAAGAATAGTGACTATTTGGAAAGCCAGCAGACTGAGATGATGATGGACTAAGTGAGTGATAGTCACTAAGTCGTGTCCAACTCTTTGCGACCACCATGGACTGTAGCCCACCAGGCTCCTCTGTCCATGGAATTCTCCAGGCAAGAATACTGGAGTGGGTTGCCATTTCCTTCTCTCAGATCAGATCAGTTGCTCAGTCATGTCCAACTCTTTGCGATCCCATGAATCACAGCATGCCAGGCCTCCCTGTCCATCACCAACTCCCAGAGTTCACTCAGACTCACGTCCATTGAGTCAGTGATGCCATCCAGCCATCTCATCCTCTGGCGTCCCCTTCTCCTCCTGCCCCCAATCCCTCCCAGCATCAGAGTCTTTTCCAATGAGTCAACTCTCCGCATGAGGTGGCCAAAGTACTGGAGTTTCAGCTTTAGCATCATTCCTTCCAAAGAAATCCCAGGGCTGATCTCCTTCAGAATGGACTGGTTGGATCTCCTTGCAGTCCAAGGGACTCTCAAGAGTCTTCTCCAATACCACAGTTCAAAAGCATCAATTCTTCGGCACTCAGCCTTCTTCACAGTCCAACTCTCACATCCATACATGACCACAGGAAAAACCAAAGCCTTGACTAGACGAACCTTTGTTGGCAAAGTAATGTCTCTGCTTTTGAATATGCTATCTAGGTTGATCATAACTTTCCTTCCAAGGAGTAAGCGTCTTTTAATTTCATGGCTGCAGTCACCATCCGTAGTGATTTTGGAGCCCAGAAAATAAAGTCTGACACTGTTTCCCCTGTTTCCCCATCTATTTCCCATGAAGTGATGGGACCGGATGCCATGATCTTCGTTTTCTGAATGTTGAGCTTTAAGCCAACTTTTTCACTCTCCACTTTCACTTTCATCAAGAGGCTTTTGAGTTCCTCTTCACTTTCTGCCATGAGGGTGGTGTCATCTGCATGTCTGAGGTTATTGATATTTCTCCCAGCAATCTTGATTCCAGCTTATGTTTCTTCTAGTCCAGCGTTTCTCATGATGTACTCTGCATAGAAGTTAAATAAACAGGGTGACAATATACAGCCTTGAGGTACTCCTTTTCCTATTTGGAACCAGTCTGTTGTTCCATGTCCAGTTCTAACTGTTGCTTCCTGACCTGCATACAAATTTCTCAAGAGGCAGATCAGGTGGCCTGGTATTCCCATCTCTTGAAGAATTTTCCACAGTTTATTGTGATCCACACAGTCAAAGGGTTTGGCATAGTCAATAAAGCAGAAATAGATGTTTTTCTGGAACTCTCTTGCTTTTTCTATGATCCAGTGGATGTTGGCAATTTGATCTCTGGTTCCTCTGCCTTTTCTAAAACCAGCTTGAACATCAGGAAGTTCATGGTTCACATATTGCTGAAGCCTGGCTTGGAGAATTTTGAGCATTACTTTACTAGCGTGTGAGATGAATGCAATTGTGCGGTGGTTTGAGCATTTTTTGGCATTGCCTTTCTTTGGGATTGGAATGAAAACTGACCTTTTCCAGTCCTGTGGCCACTGCTGAGTTTTCCAAATGTGCTGGCAGATTGAGTGCAGCACTTTCACAGCATCATCTTTCAGGATTTGGAATAGCTCAACTGGAATTCCATCACCTCCACTAGCTTTGTTCATAGTGATGCTTTCTAAGGCCCACTTGACTTCACATTCCAGGATGTCTGGCTCTAGGTCAGTGATCACACCATTGTGATTATCTTGGTCGTGAAGATCTTTTTTGTACAGTTCTGTGTATTCTTGCCATCTCTTCTTAATATCTTCTGCTTCTGTTAGGTCCATACCATTTCTGTCCTTTATCGAGCTCATCTTTGCATGAAATGTTCTTTTGGTATCTCTGATTTTCTTGAAGAGATCCCCAGTCTTTCCTATTCTGTTGTTTTCCTCTATTTCTTTGCATTGATCGCTGAAGAAGGCTTTCTTATCTCTTCTTGCTATTCTTTGGAACTCTGCATTCAGAGGTTTTTATCTTTCCTTTTCTCCTTTGCTTTTCACTTGTCTTCTTTTCACAGCTATTTGTAAGGCCTCCCCAGACAGCCATTTTGCTTTTTTGCATTTCTTTTCTATGGGAATGGTCTTGATCCCTGTCTCCTGTACAATGTCACGAACCTCATTCCATAGTTCATCAGGTACTCTATCTATCAGATCTAGGCCCTTAAATCTATTTCTCACTTCCACTGTATAATCATAAGGGATTTGATTTAGGTCATACCTGAGTGGTCTAGTGGTTTTCCCTCTGTTCTTCAATTTCAGTCTGAATTTGGCAATAAGGAGTTCATGATCTGAGCCACAGTCAGCTCCTGGTCTTGCTTTTGCTGACTGTATAGAGCTTCTCCATCTTTGGCTGCAAAGAATATAATCAATCTGATTTTGGTGTTGACCATCTGATGATGTCCATGTATAGAGTCTTCTCTTGTGTTGTTGGAAGAGGGTGTTTGTTATGACCAGTGCATTTTCTTGGCAAAACTCTATTAGTCTTTGCCCTGCTTCATTCCGTGTTCCAAGGCTAAATTTGCCTGTTACCCCAGGTGTTTCTTGACTTCCTACTTTTGCATTCCAGTCCCCTATAATGAAAAGGACATCTTTTTTGGGTGTTAGCTCTAAAAGGTCTTGTAGGTCTTCATAGAACCGTTCAACTTCAGCTTCTTCAGTGTTACTGGTTGGGGCATAGACTTGGATTACTGTGATAGTGAATGGTTTGCCTTGGAAATGAACAGAGATCATTCTGTCGTTTTTGAGATTGCATCCAAGTACTGCATTTCGGACTCTTTTGTTGACCATGAAGGCCACTCCATTTCTTCTGAGGGATTCCTGCCCACAGTAGTAGATATAATGGTTATCTGAGTTAAATTCACCCATTCCAGTCCATTTCAGTTCACTGATTCCTAGAATGTCGACATTCACTCTTGCCATCTCTTGTTTGACCACTTCCAATTTGCCTTGATTCATGGACCTGACATTCCAGGTTCCTATGCAATATTGCTCTTTACAGCATCGGACATTGCTTCTATCACCAGTCATATCCACAGCTGGGTATTCTTTTTGCTTTGGCTCCGTCCCTTCATTCTTTCTGGAGTTATTTCTCCACTGATCTCTAGTAGCATATTGGGCACCTACTGGCCTGGGGAGTTTCTCTTTCAGTATCCTATCATTTTGCCTTTTCATACTATTCATGGGGTTCTCAAGGCAAGAATACTGAAGTGGTTTGCCATTCCCTTCTCCAGTGGACCACATTCTGTCAAATCTCTCCACCATGACCCGCCCGTCTCTAAACATGTCCAAAATGAACCATCTTGCCAGCGTTCAGATGCTAGTTTATTTCCTAGAATGAAGAGGAGGGGAGGTGAGGAGGTAAAGTAGAAATATGATAAGTTGTTGCAAATATTTCTTGGTTCCAGGACTTCCCTGGAGGTCCAGTGGCTAAGACTCTACACTCCCAATGCAGGGGCCCAGGTTCAATCCCTCCTCAGGGAAATAGGCCCCCCATGCCACAGCTAAAAATCCTACATGCCTCAAGGAAGACTGATGGTCCCACATGTCACAACTAAGACCCATTGCAGCCAGATAAAAAAATAAATATTATCAGAAAACAGCTTCCTATAAAAACAAACATACAAACAAGAAACCAAATATTTCCTGGTTCCAACCAGACTCCCGAGGGGATGTGTTCATTTCTTCTTTTCTGCAGCCATTCACAGGTGGGCTGGTCAGGATGCTTCCTGTGGGTTGAACAAAGGTATTTGAACTTAACACTCAGGCGTGGGAGGCAGGGTTCCTGGAGATGGACCATTATGTGTACTTGAAGCGATAGGCAGCGTCACTTTAGTGATTAGCATGTAGCAAGTCGATAGAACACAAAGGCTAAGGGAAAAGAAATGAATCCAATATGGAGTCAGATTTGTTCTTCCCCATTACAGTAGTGATGTAGGTCTTTCATAGAAGCAAAGTGGTATAAAGCAATCTTTTGAAAAGTGGGGGAAATGTATCTGGTACATTTTTTGTTTTTGGCTAGATTTCTGCCTTTCCTTACTAGACAGTTTTCTCCTCAGAAATCAGGGTCCGGGTTTATCTTGCTCATCTCTATGCCTGAGAACTGTAGTGCAGTTACTAGCCATTCTATATTAGGTTCTTAGAAGCCCCTGCTAGGGACTTACAGATCAGGCCACATGGAGGAGTGACTATAGCTAGGGGACCTTTAAATACCAAGAGATTTGACCACAACTTCAGAGTGTTAGGTCTGGGCAAATTGACTCTTTGCTGATTTAAATAGGTCTCCAAAGACCTTGGAGCATTAGCTCCTGTCTGAACAAAGCAGTTCTTTGTCAGCGTGACAAGAACTGAGCAGTGGCTCCAGAAGGAAATCACCTTGCACTCGGACACCCCTGTCTTTGCTCCCTAGCAACGTATTCCCATAAGGAGGAAGTTTTTCTTTTGCCCCAGAAGCTGAAGTCAGCGGATGATTGGCTAAGCTCTTCTCCTGAGAACCAGCTCATAGGTACACTCCAACTAGACTTGGACTTTTTGATTTCATCTCCCCCTGGCCCGGAACAATAGTTAATTGTTAACCTATTAGTTTGAGGGCTTCCTAGGTGGCTCTAGTGGTAAAAAACCCGCCTGCCAATGCAGGAGACATAAGAGATGTGGGTCCCTTGGGTTGGGAAGACGGCCCAGAGGAGGAAATGACAACCCACTCCAGTATTCTTGCCTGGAGAATCCCATGGACAGAGGAGCCTGGTGGGCCACAGTCCATGGGGTCACAAAGAGTCAGATATGACGGAGCATTTCAGCCATTATTAGTTTGGAGTATGCTATTTCTTTATTGATTTATTAAGAGACATTATCCTGAATGCTATTTATTAAAATTCCCAAGGTGAACCTGCATTAAACAAATCCTTGGCAAAGATGCTCTCAATCCCTGAGTAGAATTTGCTGCTGGCCCCCTCAACCCAAACAAAACAGTAACACCAAAAAAGGAGCCACTTAATTAGTGCTGTGGAAAGAAGTGAAGGAAAGAATGATGGTCAAGGGCTTCTAAATCTTCATAAGTGGGAAAAAGAGTGGTCACCAAGACATAAGGGTCTTAAAGACTAGCCCTTTCCTCAGCCCCAACACACTCACCACGGCACCCCGCGGGTGGTGGTGGGGCAGTCCATCTGAGCTTTATGTGGATGTTATGGAAACAAAAACAGAGGGGAGAAAGCCCCCAAATTATAGCAGTGGTTTATTCTTTGAGTTTGGTCAAGAAAGGATCATATGGTAATGATAGTACTGGTTTGAGGGAGAAAAAGTAGAGAGATTTCCTGAGAAATGTACATCACACACCCTGAGTTTCTCTCTGATCAAAATGAAAATACAAACGTATGCTCTCCCAGACTTCACATGGTGACTGTGGGGTTAGTATTGTGAGGGGGGAGATAATTACCCCTTCACCCTTCTGGATTCTTGGCTGAGACCTCCCTGTAATATAATTAACAGAAGGAAAGTGGCAGTTTGATAACATGTCTACCTCCTACTTGCCTGGTGGCTCTGATGGTAAAGAATCTGCCTGTAATGCAAGAGACCAGGGTTTGATTCCTGGGTTGGGAAGATCCGTTGGAGAAGAGAGTGGCTACCCACTCTAGTATTCTTGCCTGGAGAATCCCATGGACAGAGGGGCCTGGAGGGTTACAGTCCTTTGGGAGTCACAAAGAGTCAGACACGACTGAGTGACTACCACTTTGACTTTTCACTTTCTATCCTTGTACAGGTTGGAGAGACCCAGGAAAACTGAGTAAGTCTCTAAAATTCTCTAAACCATCGCCTCAAATGCCACCTGTTTGATGTTCAGTCACTAAGTCGTGTCCGACTCTTTGCAACCCCATGGACTGCAGCATGACAGGCTCTTCCATCCTGCACTATCTCCCAGAGTTTTCGCAAATTCATGTCCATTGTGTCGCTGATGCCATCCAACCATCTCATCCTCTGCCGCCTCCTTCTCCTCTTGCCCTCAGTCTTTCCCAATATCAGGATCTTTTTCAATGAGTCGGCTCTTGGCATCAGGTGGCCAGAGTACTGGAGTGTCAGCTTCAGCAATAATCCTTCCAATGAATATATTCAGGGTTGATTTCCCTTAGGATGGACTGATTTGATCTACTTGCAGTCCAGGGGACTTTCAAGATACCATTTCCATCTAAAGACAAAAGATGTTCAGGTGGCAGGGGTGGGAGGCGGCGGATATGTGGTGAGGGAACCAGTGTGGGGAGGTTACCAGGAAAAGCAAGGGCCTGGTTTCAATGCAGATTGAAATCATTGCCCTCTTTGCTGACAGAATCCCCCTTCTCTTCCTGACACAGAGAGGGAGATTTCCCTTGTAGGTGTAAGTGTCTCTTATAAAACAGTAATCTCCACTCAGCTTTCAGAGCTGCTTCTGTATCTGCCTCCTCTCAAAATGAATAATCCCTCTGCCAAAGAGACACACCCTGGGGTAGCACATCATGCTCCGCTTTGGTCCGCAACCGCTATTCTCCGTAATTATTGCACCATTCAGCCATGAAAAGGAATGAAGCTCTGACACATGCCACAACCGGGATGAACCTTGGAAACGTAATGCTCAGTGAAAGAAGCCAGACTCAAAAGGTCAGAGATAGCATGATTCCACTTACATAAAACATCCAGAAGAGGCAAATTCATCAAGACAGAAAGCAGATTGCTGGTTGCCAGGGGCCGGAGGGAGGAGGCGATGGGAAGTGACTGCTAATGGGGGCAAGGTTTCCTCTGGGAGTGATGCAAATGTTCTGGAACTAGGGAGACATGATGGCTGCATAACGTGATGAACGCACTAAATGACACTGAATTGTACACTTTAAAATGGTAATCTTGTGCTACGTGAATTTAACTCCAATTAAAAACAAAAATCACCCGATGAGCTTTTCAAATGTCAGAAGACCAGTCATCCCTCTTCCCCATTGATTCTCATTCTTTTGATCTGAATGAAGGCCAGATGCTGGTTATTTTAAAAGTTTCCCAGGATCTTATAATGGGCTAACAAGAATGAGAACTATATAGGCTTAAAGAAAGCAGGTGGAAAGCATGTAGATTGTGCTGTCTAGCCCACCAGGGTCTGGATTTCTTGCCATCTCCTAATTGCTAATAGCCTGAACCTGTTTCCTCAACTGGGCAAATATAAACTCTACTATTTACCACACTGGGGCTGTTCTTAAAATCACATCAGCTCATACTGGTAAACACAGTGGGCTTGACACTTATTAGGTGCTGAGTAAATTATTGTTATTTTCGAGTAAATATCAAACTTGATTGTAATAGTTTTAAAGAGCCATTCAACTACAAGGAGTGGGATTTTTTTTAAGGGATTTAAAAACCATTATTTATTTACATTTTTGGTTGGGCAGGGTCTTCATTGCTGTGCGCAGGCTTTCTCTAGTTGCGGTAGCTTCTCTTCTCTCTAGTTGCAGAGCACAGGCTTTGCTGACCAGGGACTTGATAGTTGTGTTTCATGGGCTTGGTTGCCCCACAGCATGTGAGTTCTTTCTTGACTAGAGATCGAACTGGTGTGTCCTGCATGGACAGGCAGATTCTTACTTATTGGACCACCAGGGAAGCCTTCTTCTTCTTCTTCTTCTTCTTTTTTTTTTTTTTTTTTTAACTCTGAGACACTGGGCTTTGTGGGATGGGCATGAAGAAAGAGAAGTGAGGATGCAAAGTAACCTAGAAAACTTTTCTCTGCGTATCAACGGGTTGGTGGAACCTTGAATGAAAACAAAAAAATAGGTTGCTCCTCATTACAGAAAGACTCTCGGGACTTTCTTTTGTGTCTTTGGAATAATGAAGTGAAAAGGCAAGCCAAGGGGTCTAGGACTCCTTGGCACTGAGTAGGGTTTTAATTTATGAGGCTGAGATGTAGTCATTTTACCTCTGCGCTGTTGCTGCTGCTGCTAAGTCGCTTCAGTAGTGTCCGACTCTGTGCGACCCCACAAACAGCAGCCCACCAGGCTCTGCCATCCCTGGGATTCTCCAGGCAAGAACACTGGAGTGGGTTGCTATTTCCTTCTCCACTGCGTGAAAGTGAAAAGTGAAAGTGAAGTCGCTCAGTCGCGACCGACTTGTAGCGACCCCATGGACTGCAGCCTACCAGGCTCCTCCATCCATGGGATTTTCTAGGCAAGAGTACTGGAGTGGCTTGCCATTGCCTTCTCCGACCTCTGCGCTAAGAACTTCAATCTAGTGCATTCCATCCTAGAGTTGAGTTGATGGCAATGACTCTGCTGAATTAAGCTTACCCCACCCCCCACCTTTCATTTATCCTCCAGATTTACTTTTCCTCCACCTCAATATCTGGTCCGTTCAGGCATGCATCCATTCTCTTCCTTCATTGATTTCCTGGGAGTTGCTTCCATGTCACGTGCCTGTTATAAGCTGGGACTCTTTCCTGAGGCAATGCCAGTGGATTCTCTCCCAGTTTGGTTCTTCTCTGGCTGTGTGACATAAGGCAAGTTTCTTGACTTCTCTATGCCTTAGCTGTTTCATCTCTGCAATGGGGCTTCTAACAGTATCTGTCTCGTAGGATAGTGAGAGGATTTCATGAGACAGGATATTTATGGAGAGACAACCTAGACAGCATATTAAAAAACAGAGACATTCCTCTGCCAACAAAGGTCTGTCTAGTCAAGGCTATGGTTTTTCCAGTAGTCATGTATGGATGTGAGAGTTGGAATATAAAGAAAACTGAGCATAGAATAATTGATGCTTTTGAACTGTGGTGTTGGAGAAGACTCTTGAGAGTCCCTCGGACTGCAAGGAGATCCAACCAGTCCATCCTAAAGGAGATCAGTCCTGGGTGTTCATTGGAAGGACTGATGTTGAAGCTGAAACTCCAATACTTTGGCCACCTCATGTGGAGAGCTGACTCATTTGAAAAGACCCTGATGCTGGGAAAGATTGAGGGGAGGAGGAGAAGGGGACGACAGAGGATGAGATGGTTGGATGGCATCACCAACACAATGGACATGGGTTTAGGTGGACTCCGGGAGTTGGTGATGGAGAGGGAGGCCTGATGTGCTGTGGTTCATATTGTGGCAAAGAGTTGGACACGACTGAGTGACTGAACTGAGTACAATTAAACAGTTAGTGCTGAGGGATGGATATGGCTCTTGTTAGCATTTGTTCCAGAGAAGGCAATGGCACCCCACTCCAGTATTCTTGCCTGGAAAATTCCATGGATGGAGGAGCCTGGTAGGCTGCAGTCCATGGGGTCGCTGAGGGTCGGACACGACTGAGCAACTTCACTTTCACTTTTCACTTTCACACATTGGAGAAGGAAATGGCAACCCACTCCAGTGTTCTTGCCTGGAGAATCCCATGGACGGGAGAGCCTGGTGGGCTGCCCTTTATGGGGTCGCACAGAGTTGGACACGACTGAAGTGACTTAGCAGCAGCAGCATTTGTTCAGCTCTTATAGTCTGTGGTCACCTTTTCTGGATGTGCTTCTTGGTCTCAGGCATTTGGAGACGTTGGGGCCCGGGGCAGGCCACCCCAAAAGGTCCCTCAATGACATATTGATTATTTTGAATTGAAGTTACTTTGGAAAGAGCTGATGTGAAAGGGTCACTCTGAACTTTCTCTCTGTCCTTCTGAAAGCAGGACATAAGTCTCCCACGTGAAAGGTGCTGTGCAGCCAAAAATAAAGATAAAAATAAATAAATGTAAAAAAAATTCCTTACCAACTAAGCACCCTAAACTGAGTTTTTGCATTAATTTCTCACAAAAGCACTGTTTCTTTGTGTAAAAAGCTGCTTGCTTTGGCCACTGCTGCTGCTGCTACTGCTAAGTCGCTTCAGTCGTGTCCGACTCTGTATGACCCCGTAGACAGAAGCCCACCAGGCTCCCAGCCCCTGGGATTCTCCAGGCAAGAACACTGGAGTGGGTTGCCATTTCCTTCTTCAATGCATGAAAGTGAAAAGTGATATCTATTTCTTTGAGATTTCCATGCACACAAATTACATTTGTTTCTTTTTCTCCTGTTTCTCTGTCTTGTGTTGAAGGAGGAAACAGACAGAACAGGCTCCGTCTTGAAAGCAGGACTCCATCTTGGGCTGGACTGTGGACTTTGAGCTATACCCCCAGTATCTATGGAAATGACATACAAACTGGAAAACCAGGGCCCCCTGGATGGAAGAGCCCCAGGGCTCGTACCTAGACTCTCCATCACTTAAAAGAATACCCTAATTATCTGTGTAACCAAATAGAATCATAAATTCTATTATGCTTACTGGGATATGACCACAGGTCTATTGATAATTGTCCACTGTTAAGTACCAAGGCTTAAGGCATATAAATCACGGGTTAACTTTGATTTTATCTTTCTTTTCCTTTGTTCAGACTAGTTTCAGGGAATTTAGGGAGGTGGGTTTGGGCTCGTACACTTAGGTTATATAAAGTTTTCACAAAAACTGGTTGGGGTCCTTGGCTAAGAGGAGACTGTCTTGGGCCCGCCGGTGTAATAACCTGCACTCCACTATCTGCATTGTCCTTCTGAGTGAGTTTGTTTCCCAGAATGCGTGGCTACAACAGTGTCAGTTTTATTTGTGAGTCCAGCCACAAGACCTCAAGGAGCTTCCCAGGTAGCCCTGATGGTAAAGAACGCATGTGCCAATGCAGGAGATGCAAGAGACTCAGGTTCGATCCCTGGGTCAGGAAGATCCCCTGGAAGAGGGCATGGCAGCCCACTCCAATATTCTTACCTGGAGAATCCCATGGACGGAGGAGCCTGGCAGGCGACAGTCCATGGGGTCACAAAGACTCCGACGCAACTGAGTGACTAACACTTTCACTTTAGGCTGGATGAATTCAGTGACAAAGCCATCTCTCCTTCCATTTTATGTCAAGTATTCAGGACTGTTCTCTAACTGGTACACACGGCTGTCTAGCTTGATCGTCACCTTCAGGTAAAAAGGACTTGAAACACCCAGACACATGTGGGGCCTTCCTTGCATAATGGAGCCACCATGATCCTGTTATCTCTCTAGAAAAGCAGGGGCTTTTCTAGGCCAAGCAGTAAGGTCTGCCCCCATCTAGACCTGAAGAATCAGCGGATACATAAGGGTTTTTCTGGCGAATCCTAGAAATCCACTCTCTTTGTTGGTTCTGCTCCTCCATTGAAAAGGATTGCAATAGATGACCCTTACCAGGCACACACAGTGAGTCTGGAAGTCTGCTGAGTGTTTTATATTTAGCATCTCATTTAAATCTCAAAACCACCCCCATGAAATGGCAGCTTCTATTTACCCTGTTTTTCAAAGGTAAAGAAATACCACAGAGCTAATACATGTTAGATCAGGTCTGAACCTGGGTGTCTCACCCCAGAACCAAAGTCCTTGTAACTGGACAGGACCCCATGGGGCCTTCCCGGTTGTGGGGGAGGTGCTGGGGAGGGAAGGTTGTGGACAGACCTTCCCCTACATCCTCTCCTTTAGCTCCTCTCTGAAGTACCTAGGTAATAGTATTTGATGCACATTTCCTGAGTTGTTTTGAGGCTGAAGCCCTCTACCCCCAAGAAACAGAAGATGTTAACTACCTGAGGACCATAAGCATATAGCTCCAGGCCTCCTGGAGCCTGAGGAGGGATAAGGTTAATCTCCGTGACTGCTGTCTCACCATCAGCCAACCAGAGAATTGTGCGCCATCTGATCTGGTACCCTGCAACCTCCTTCCCTCACTTGGCTTTTAAAAATGCTTTGCTGAAATTCTTTGGGGAGCTCAGGGCCTTTTAGGGCCTGAGCCACCCACAGCTCCTTGCCTGACCCTGCAGTAAACCTTCCTCTGCTCCAAACTCTGATGTTTCAGTGTTTGTCCTCCCTTGTATGTCGGGCCCGTGAACTTGCATTAACGTTCTTAATTACCTTGCAAAACTGCCTGTTGGTGACAATGATCTTTTTGTCCCAACGACTTCTTTTGACAAAAGAGGCAGCAACTTTTCGAAGAGGGGATATGACTTGCCTGAGCCACAGAGAAAGGGGCAGCTGTGGGGCCAAGGCGAGAAGCCAGGTCTTACAGTCTTCCTGGTTTTTGTGGGGTTTTTTTGCCCCATGATATCATTCTGTAGCCAAATTCTAATGTGACATGCTCTCTTGTGGCAGTTACTCTCTTCTAGAAGTTTCCTAGACTACTCTGGGCCCCAAGGAGTCCCCTTCCCTCTCTAATTCATTCCCTCCATGCTGTAATTTGTGGTCCTTAGATCTCAAGTCTCATATTCGGAATTTCAGCTCATTTTTCTAGGCTGACATGTGCAAGATGATGTTCAAGGTGAGGGCTTGCACCATGTCAGGGTGTTTTCCTGGGTCTCTCCCATCTATGTGTGTGTGCGCCCAGTCGCTTAGTCGTGTCTGACTCTTTTCAACTCCATGGACTGTGCCCACCAGGCTTCTCTGTCCATGGGATTCTCCAGGCAAGAATACTGGTGTGGGTTGCATGTCCTTTTCTAGGGAATCTTCCTGACCCAGGGATCGAACCCACTTTTCCTGTGTCTCCTGCATTAGCAGGTAGATTCTTTATCACTTCACTATCTGGGGACCCCCTCTCCCATCTATATATATTATTAAATTTTTGTTTGATTTACTTCCATTAATCTGTCTCAGGTCAATTTAATTCTTAGACCAGCCAGAACCTAGCAGGGGAGAGGAAAATTTCTTCCTTTGCCATGACTGTAATAGGTAGTAAATGCTAGCTATTTATTTTTAGCAACACCATGAATGGTTTATAGAACTGGGAGGAAATAAATGAGAAATGGAGAATTTTTGCCATATCAGTAAACAAGGAAGTCACAGTCATCAGCGATTGCAGCCTTCTCTGTGAACTGCTGAGCCCTAATGCAGGAGACCTGGGTTTGATCCCTGGGCTGCGAAGATCCCCTGGAGAAGGGAAAGGCTACCCACTCCAGTATTCCATGGACTGTATAGTCCATGGGGTCACAAACAGTTGGACACGACTTAGCAACTGTCACTTACTCACTCACTCACTCACTCAAGGGCACTCAGGAAGGAGAAGACTACTTGTGATCTGGCGGCCAGCAGACTGCAGCCACTCCCTACGATAAACCCCAAAGGAGCTCAGGATGTGAAAACACGCAGGATACTGGTCCCAGATAGCTGAGATTTATGTGAAAGGAGTGGTTTAGGTGAGCCCAGACTCTTGCATCTTCCCATACATAGAAAAGCACTCAATTCCCTAACTAGGGATATCTGGTTTCCTTTCATTAATAGTAATCTTTTGATGTTTGGGCTCCCGTGGCAATGCAGGAGACCCAGGTTCAATCCCTGGGACTGGAAGATCCCCTGGAGAAGGGAATGGCTACCCACACCAGTATTCTTGCCTGGAGAATTCCAAGGACAGAGGAGCCTGGTGGGCTACACAGTCCATGGGGTCGCAAAGAGTCAGACACAGCTGAGTGATCTAACACTTGCACACATTCTGATGTTGAGACTACCTGCCCTTTGCTGCATAATTTCTATATAAGCTGGCACCTTCCCCTTCTCCTCCTCAGAGCAGTTCTTTCAGGGTTACTTAAGATGCTGCCTTCTGGAGTCAAGGTCTTAAAAATTCCCACTGATTAAAACATAACTCTCAGCTTTCAGGTTGTGAATATTTTTTAAGTCGATATAGACATAAAATCTCCTAGGGGAGACTGGGCTTGTGTCTTTCATATCTCTTGTATCCTTCTAACACCAAGCCTTTGACAGCATGGTGTCATGGGGAAACAAGCTCATCCTTTCCTGTATTTAAAAGATAACTTGCCTGAAGAGTAACTTTATGAGAAGCATGCACATCCTTGCATTTTATGACTTGGATTTTCTGCCTCTGCCTGCTGCTTGGACATGACTGTCACTGGGCAGCGTCTGTGTTAGGGGAAACTCACTGACTGAAACTGCCCACCCTGGTCAGGCACCATAGTAACCATTCACGTGAGCTATTTTACAACAGGAGGTCCTGGTAAGGGACACAGAACTAACAAGCCACACCAACTGGAAAAATTCAGGAAAGGTCAAAAGGAGACACCATGTGACTGACCACCTCCCAGAATCCTTCTCTCTGGCATCCATCGTGGCTGAGAAATGCCTGCACCACCAGGAAGGACTCTGAGTCTGAATGATTGGCCAAAGACAACCCAGGAACTAACCCCACCTCCATCAAACCCAAGACTGCAAGCCACATGACAGAGCGGTCTTCCTGGCTTCCCTTACCCTCCTGCTCTCTGCCTGGGGTCCCCTTCCCAATAAAATCTCTTTATCAGCATATGTGTCTCATCAGACAATTCATTTCCGAGTGTTAGATAAGAGTCCACTCTCGGGCCATCCCCCTCCCTGCAACATCTGGACAAGCCAAGGAGTGGTTGAACTTTCCAAGAACAAACACAGCATCACCGAGCATCAGCCTAGAGTACGAGTGGGTGGCAGTCTGCCGCAGCCTCACAGGTGTGACTCCACCCATTCCAAGACCTGCTGCCCTTCTCAGGTCCTGGGAGAGGGACACCCAGGTGTGGCACATGCAGACTAAAATAGGATGCACAGTGTGAGAGCTGCAAGTTAAGTTTTACTTGGAGCAAAATGGGCACTGCAGCCTGGGAGATAACACCTCAGCTAGCTCTGAGAGACTGCTCCAAAGAGGTAGCCAGGGCGAAGGTCAACATATAAGATTTTGGTGAAGGGGGTTTTTGTTATTCAGTCACTCAGTTGTATCCAACCCTTTGCAACCCCATGGACTGCAGCACGCCAGGCTTCCCTGTCATTCACCATCTATCAGAGCTTGCTCAAGTTCATGTCCATTGAGTCATGAGTGATGAGTGATGAGTGATGCCATCCAAACATGTCATCCTCTTTTGTCCCCTTCTCCTGCCTCCAATCTTTCCCAGCATCAGGATCTTTTCCAATAAGTCGGCTCTTTGCATCAGGTGGCCAAAGTATTGGAGCTTCAACTTCAGCATCAGTCCTTCCAATGAATGTTCAGGGTTGATTTCCTTTAGGAGTGACTGGTTTGATTCCCTTGTAGTCCAAGTGTGTCTCAAGAGTCTTCTCCAACACCACAGTTCAAAAACATCAATTCTTTGGTGCTCAGCCTTCTTTATGGGGAAGGGGGAGTTCAATACAATCAAGTGCTTATTTTACAAAGGGTTTTCTGCTAGTCAGGAGGAGTTGATGTCACCATGAAAGGGTTTAGTGCTGTTCTAGATATGAGGGGATGCAAGTACTGGGATCATGAAATCAATTCCTAAAAATATCCAACTATCTGAAGACCCATTCCACCAGTTTCCCTGGAGCACAGAGTGCCTCACTCTCCACCCTGAATTCAATTCAGGGAGTGTCAGAGGTCAGCAGCTTCAGCAGCACAGGCAAATGGCAAATGCTCTTGTTGATGTTCAGTTCAGTTCAGTCGCTGACCCCATGAATTGCAGCAAGCCAGGCCTCCCTGTCCATCACCAACTCCCGAGTTCACCCAAACTCAAGTCCGTCGAGTTGGTCATGCCATCCAGCCATCTCATTCTCTGCCATCCCCTTCTCCTCCTGCCCCCAATCCCTCCCAGTGTCAGAGTCTTTTCCAATGAGTCAACTCTTCACATGAGGTGGGCATAGTATTGGAGTTTCAGCTTTAGCATCGTTCCTTCCAAAGAACTCCCAGGGCTGATCTCCTTTAGAATGGACTGGTTGGATCTCCTTGCAGTCCAAGGGACTCTCAAGAGTCTTCTCCAACACCACAGTTCAAAAGCATCAGTTCTTCAGCACTCAGCTTTCTTCACAGTCCAACTCTCACATCCATACATGACCACTGGAAAAACCATAGCCTTGACTAGACAGACCTTTGTTGGCAAAGTAATGTCTCTGCTTTTTAATATGTTACCTAGGTTGGACATAACTTTCCTTCCAAGGAGTAAGTGTCTTTTAATTTCATGGCAGCAATCACCATCTGCCGTGATTTTGGAACCCCAAAAAATAAAGTCTGACACTGTTTTCCCCATCTATTTCCCATGAGGTGATGGGACCAGATGCCATGATCTTTGTTTTCTGAATGCTGAGCTTTAAGCCAACTTTTTCACTCTCCGCTTTCACTTTCATCAAGAGGCTTCTTAGTTCCTCTTCACTTTCTGCCATAAGGGTGGTGTCATCTGCATATCTGAGGTTATTGATATTTTTCCCAGGAATCTTGATTCCAGCTTGTGCTTCCTCCAGCCCAGTGTTTCTCATGATGTACTCTGCATATAAGTTAAATAAGCAGGGTGACAATATGCAGCCTTGACGTACTCCTTTTCCTATTTGGAACCAGTCTGTTGTTCCATGTCCAGTTCTAACTGTTGCTTCCTGACCTGCATATAGGTTTCTCAAGAGGCAGATCAGGTGGTCTGGTATCCCCATGTCTTTCAGAATTTTTCCACAGTTTCTTGTGATCCACACAGTCAAAGGCTTTAGCATAGTCAATAAAGCAGAAATAGATGTTTTTCTGGAACTCTCTTGCTTTTTTGATGATCCAGCGGATGTTGGCAATTTGATCTCTGGTTCCTCTGCCTTTTCTAAAACCAGCTTGAACATCTGGAAGTTCACGGTTTACGTATTGCTGAAGCCTGGCTTGGAGAATTTTGAGTATTACTTTACTAGCATGTGAGACGAGTGTAATTGTGCGGGAGTTTGAGCATTCTTTGGCATTGCCTTTCTTTGGGATTGGAATGAAAACCGACCCTTTCCAGTCCTGTGGCCACTGCTGAGTTTTCCAAATGTGCTGGCAGATTGAGTGCAGCACTTTCACAGCATCATCTTTCAGAATTTGAAAGAACTCAACAGGAATTCCATCACCTCCACTAGCTTTGTTCATAGTGATGCTTTCTAAGGCCCACTTGACTTCACATTCCAGGATATCTGGCTCTAGGTGAGTGATCACACCATCGTGATTATCTGGGTCGTGAAGATCTTTTTTGTACAGTTCTTCTATGTATTCTTGCCACCTCTTCTTAATATCTTCTGCTTCTGTTAGGTCCATACCATTTCTGTCCTTTATTAAGCCCTTCTTTGCATGAAATGTTCCCTTGGTATCTCTAGTTTTCTTGAAGAGATCTCTAGTCTTTCCCATTCTGTTGTTTTCCTCTATTTCTTTGCATTGATTGCTGAGGAAGGCTTTCTTATCTCTTCTTGCTATTCATTGGAACTCTGCATTCAGAGGTTTATAGCTTTCTTTTTCTCCTTTGCTTTTCACTTGTCTTCTTTTCACAGCTATTTGTAAGGCCTCCTTAGACAGCCATTTTGCTTTTCAGTCCCTGGCAAATTCTCTTAGTGGTGGTTTAGTGGCTAAGCTGCATTTGACTCTTGCAACCCCATGGACTGTCTGTCCCTGAGATTTTCCAGGCAAGAATACTGGAGTGGGTTGCCATTTCCTTCTCCAAGGAATCTTCCTGAGCCAGGGATCGAACCTGGGTCTCCTGCATTATGGGAGGATTCTTTACTGACTGAGTTACCAGGGAAGCCCAGGCAAATGCTCTTGGCAGGTGCCAATTTGTAGTTGACACACAACTCTCTGAGGAACTCAAAGCCCCATAGAGAAAACAATATTAATTCAAATGCAGAGAACAGGTGCTAACTCAGCACACAGGGGCCTGCCTTTAAAACAGATTTGTAGAAAAAACCAATACAGTATACTAACACATATATATGGAATTTAGAAAGATGTATGTGAGACAGAAAAAGAGACACAGATATATAGAACAGTCTTTTGGACTCTGTGGGGAGGGGATGATTTGGGAGAATGGCATTGAAACATGTATAATATCATATAAGAAATGAATCGCCAGTCCAGGTTTGATGCAGGATACAGGATGCTTGGGGCTGGTGCACTGGGATGACCCAGAGGGATGGTATGGGGAGGGAGGTAGGAGGGGGGTTCAGGATTGGGAACACGTGTACACCTGTGGAGGATTCATGCTGATGTATGGCAAAACCAATACAAGATTGTAAAGTAATTAGCCTCCAATTAAAATTTTAAAAAAAGGATTAAAAAAAAACGGATTTGAAAATGAACTCAGATGGAAAAGATCAAACCCATCACTGTCCTGAGTCTCTGCTGGCCCATGCTTCTGTGCATGCATTTTGTTTTATGTTCTTTCCACTGCCCAAATTAGTTGCTTTAGAGTCCCTTTGCTATGACAAGTATTCCCCCACACCCAAGGTGCCCAATCCATTGATTTGTAAATTTTAGATAATGCACTTCTTCAAAAATCACTTTGGTATTGAAAAAAAAATCACAGGATTAAAAAAAAGCTGTTAGATGAGGTGCCATCAGAAATCTGTTTAATATGAGAATAAGCATAGATGGAAAATTTCAAATACAGAAAGATTAAAAAAAGAAATACTGGGCTCGGAGGGACTTCTGGTGGTCCAGTGGTTAACACCCCACGCTTTCACTAAAGTGGGCACAGACAGGTTCAATCTCTGGTCAGATCAGATCAGTCGCTCAGTCGTGTCCGACTCTGCGACCCCATGAATCGCAGCACGCCAGGCCTCCCTGTCCATCACCAACTCCCGGAGTTCACTCAGACTCACGTCCAATGATTCAGTGATGCCATCCAGCCATCTTATCCTCTGGCATCCCCTTCTCCTCTTGCCCCCAATCCCTCCCAGCATCATAGTCTTTTCCAATGAGTCAACTCTTCACGTGAGGTGGCCAAAGTACTGGAATTTCAGCTTTATCATCATTCCTTCCAAAGAAATACCAGGGCTGATCTCCTTCAGAATGGACTGTTTGGATCTCCTTGCAGTCCAAGGGACTCTCAAGAGTCTTCTCCAACACTGCAGTTCAAAAGCATCAATTCTTCGGCGCTCAGCCTTCTTCACAGTCCAACTCTCACATCCATACATGACCACAGGAAAAAACCATAGCCTTGACTAGACGGACCTTTGTTGGCAAAGTAATGTCTCTGCTTTTGAATATGCTATCTAGGTTGGTCGTAACTTCCCTTCCAAGGAGTAAGCGTCTTTTAATTTCATGGCTGCAGTCACCATCTGTAGTGATTTTGGAGCCCAGAAAAATAAAGTCTGACACTGTTTCCCCTGTTTCCCCATCTATTTCCCATGAAGTGATGGGACCAGAGGATCCCACATGCCAAAAATAAAATAAAATAAATGTATCACTGGGCTTGGAACAAATATGTAGAAAGTTAAGTCACTTAAGCAACTTAAGTTCCATCAGGCAGGTTCAAACAGGTGGTGGACAGAGAAGCCTGGCATGCTGCAGTCCATGGGGTCGCAGAGTTGGACACAACTGAGCAACTGAACTGAACTGAACTGAATAAGGAAAGGGAAGGGATGTAAAAACAGTGGAGAAGTAGTCAAGAAACAATAGTGCAGCCTTGGGGCAGGTCCTGATTTCCCGTCAAGGGATACACACAATAATATCTTTGTGTGTTTGGCAGATACTGAAACCCTCACCAGGTGGAAGAAGCTGCATGCTGCTCACAAGCACATAGACCTCAGACCATTGAAACCAGAAGGTTGATCACGCTGACTCCTGATTACCTCACCACCAACCAATCAGAAGACCGTCCACAAGCCGATCACGCTCTGAACAGACAAGGCTTCTCACTACCCTCTCTGGCTCAGTTTTGAGGGCATTAGTTCACTGTGGTCCCCTTCACCTGGCAAAGCAATAAAGCTATTCTTTTCTGCTTCACCCAAAACTCTGTCTTCAAGATTTAATTTGTTGTCCATGTACAGAGGCCGGATTCAGCATCATTATCTCTGGGTTTAAACATCCCAGGACTTACTACAGAGGAGAAGCCTGCTCAGTTGGGAGAGATGCATCCTAGAAGCTTTGAGCAAAGGCTGTGGAGTTAGACTGCTTGCTTCAAATCTAAATCCCATCACTTAGCAGCTATGTGATCTTGGGCAACCTCTCTGAACCTCAGTTAAAAACAGTATGGAGCTTTTTAGTCTGTGAGGATCAAATGTTGTGAATACATTAATGTCTGGATGTTAATCCATTTTCTGAGTCATGGTAAGCATTGATCCCTAGAATGTTAGCTATTGCTGTAACTGTCCACACCAAATAAATAACTGGACTGGGGAGACTTCCCTGGTGTCCAGTGGTTAAGAATCCACCTTCTAACGCAGGGGACATGGGTTTGATCCCTGGTGGGGGAACTAAGATCCCACAGGCCTTGGAGTAACTAAGCCCATTCACCGCAACTACTGACCCGCGTGCTCCAAAGCCCATATCCTGAAACTAGAGAAGCCTTCGAGCTGCAACAAAGACACAACACAGCTAAAAATAAATAAATTAATAAATAAAAAAATTTTAAAAGTAGCTGGATTGGGTGATTCCGATAGCTCCAAGCCAAAGTCAGAACCTTGAAGGTGTCACTTATCATCACTTTGGAAAATTCCCAGGGAAATGCTAATGGTGCAGTTTGTTTAAGCTTTGATGTCAAATGCATGCATGCTTGTGTGCTAAGTCCCTTCAGTTGTGTCAGACTCTTTGCAAACCCATGGACTGGGGCCCACCAGGCTCCTCTGTCCATGCAATTGTCCAGGCAAGTGTACTATAGTGGGCTATCATGCCCTCCTCCAGGGAATCTTCCTGACCCAGGGAGTGAACCTGTGTCTCCTGCATTGCAGGCAGATTCTTTACTGCTGAGCCACTGGGGAAGCCCATGTCAAATGATTGCATCCAAAACATGGATCTGGTGTATGTTAATACTCAAAGGCAGGAAATGTGAAGGAAAACCAGAGTATCCTTGTTTTGGGGAAGACCCTAAGGGTCACTAGTTCCTCATTATCCTCCTTTCACGATCCCAGTTGTCTGCCCCCATTCTAACAATGGAGGCCTTAATTCAAATGAGTACATTTCATCCAGAGACCTAAGGTCTCCTGGGTGTCTGCCCTGTGATAGGAACCCTGCTGGGTGCTTTTAAGTTCTTTGTCTTGTTGAATATCCCCCCAATGCCATGCAATATAGGCATTGTCGTCCTATTCCCAGCAAGGAAATTGAGGCACAGAGAAGTTAAGCAACTTTCCCTATATCACACAGCTCACAAGCAGCACATCTGAGATCCATTCCCAGCCTCTTTGCCCTTAAAGCCCTTGTGTATCTCATTCCATCCCACTGCCTTCAGGACAGTAAAATGAGATTTGCTGAGCTGGATAAATAGCCTTTCCTCCCTTTCAAAATGGAGGTGCTGTTGTCAGAGCCTGGATTTCAGCTGAATGCCATTTTAATGGGGTCCTCTTTTGACCCCATTTAAAGCCTCTCTCCTTACAGTCTCCACTTCCCCAAAGGCCAGCGGAGCAGTTCATAAACCCACATTACCCTGTGTGACACTTCCCTCAATGAAGGGTCAAAATCCCTGATCTCTGGGAAATAACCTGCTAAACTGACTCTCCCTCTAAAACCCAGTGGATAATAAATAGCCCTTTATCCTTTCTCTGCAGCTCCTGCCTCCTCAGCTTGTCAGATGGCAGCTGCCCCTTAGAGGGTCTTCTTCTGAGTCTGCTCTGAGTTTCCCAGCTCTTCCAGGAGAAGGCGGGGATGGGGGAGAAGAGAGCAGAGATGTTAGAATCGAGAGGACCTTTGCCCCACCTTTGCAGCTTCCTGGACACACAACCTGGGGCAAGACTTCCCTCCACAAGCCTTAAATGTAACTCATTGTTTAATCACTCAGTCCTGTCTGACTCTTTGTGACCCCATGGACCACAGCCCACCAGGCTCCTCTGTCCACGGGATTCTCCAGGCAAGAATACTGGAGTGGGTTGCCATGCCCTTCTCCAGGGGATCTTCCCCACCCAGGGATTGAACCCAGTCTCCTGCATTGGCAGATGAGGTGGATTCTGAGCCACCAGGGAAGCCCACCTGAGGGTTCATTTATCCATTCAGTAATAGGTCTGTGAAGCTGTCAGGTGTCAGGCGTTGTGCTGGGTCCTGGGAGTAAATACAATCCCTGTCCTAGCTGAAAGGTCCCCTTTGCTCATTACAGTGGCGTTTAGGAGAAAAGGAAGAAGTACTGCATAGATGAGCAGATGAAATTCCAAGAGCTCAGTCCCACAGATGGAACGACATCTGCTCTGAGAGCGTAGAATAGAGAGAAGGCACCTGGTTTGGAGGAAGGCGTGTTCATGTCTGTGAGTTTCCGATCTTAAGGATGAATAAGAACCAAGACCAGGAACCAAGCATTTTAAGCTGAGAAAACAGCAGGTTCAAAGACCCTTCTGGACGTTACCTGTGGAGGAAATGAAATGACACGTGGGGTGCCTGGTGTGGCGTTGAGGACAGGAGGGCACTCAGTGATCCCACCTCTTGACCAAGTCCTCTCCTTCCTCTAAGTCGGAACGGGGGTGGATCTGTCTGAGGCTCTGTCTCTGTGATGCGGCAGTTTCAGAGTGCGAAGCCAAAGGTACATTGAGGTTAATTAAGTTTTTTTCTGTTAGCCCTTATATCATAAAAAAATACTTAATACTAATTTTTGTTAATTTTAATCAAATATTTAATTAAAATACACTTAAGTTCCCCTGGTGGCTCAGATGGTAAAGAATCTGCCTGCAATGCGGGAGACACAAGTTCAATCCCTGAGTCAGGAAGATCCCCGGGAGAAGGGAATGGCTACCTACTCCAGTATTCTGGCCTGGAGAATTCCATGCACAGAGGAACCTGGCAGGCTCTCGTCCATGGCATCAGAGAGTCAGAAATGACTGAGCAACTAACACTTTCACACTTAAATACATTAATTAATAATTTTATTATTTATTATTAAATAATCGGAGAAGGCAATGGCACCTGACTCCAGTACTCTTGCTTGGAAAATCCCATGGATGGAGGAGCCTGGTAGGCTACAGTCCATGGAGTCGCTAAGAGTCGGATACAACTCAGCGACTTCACTTTCACTTCTCACTTTCATGCATTGGAGAAGGAAATGGCAACCCACTCCAGTGTTCTTGCCTGGAGAATCCCAGGGATGGGGGAGTCTGGTGGGCTGCCGTCTATGGGGTCACACAGAGTTGGACACTACTGAAGTGACTTAGCAGCAGCAGCAGTATTAAATAATAGCAATAATAAGTATTAATTTATTTCATAATCATTTGCACCAGATAATGTAGTTAGTTATGAAGTTGTCAGACCAGAAATATATTAATTCATTCATCTGACAAACCCCTGATGTGCCAATCTCTATGTTGGATATGAAAGATGCAGAAATAAAAAGCTACTGTCCCCACCCTCAAGGAGAATCCCAAATGCTTTGAGGGATTCATCACATGTGAGAACTAAATGCTTGAGTAGGAAAATGCCTTTGAAACAATGGAGCAAGGGGATTTTCATGAAGCAATGTTGTTACCAGCATCTATGGACTGGTGCCAGGCTAACCCTATGAGAATCAACCAGAGACTTTATTAAAACCAAACAGTAGACATTATGTGGTGTTAACTCCTAAAAATTCTCTTTCAGTAGGACTGAGATGGGGTCCAGTTATCCATCTATTTGACAAACTCCTATGTAATCTTCATACTTAGCCATGTTGGAGACTGTGGTTGACACTTGCTCCCATAAACTATTTCATCAAAGACCAGTGGACTTGGAGTCAGATCAGCCAGCGTTCAGATCTGACTCTACCCTTGTGTGCCACTCACAAGACCACCCTCACTTTTGACACCAAATGCAGAGTTTGGAAATTCCCAAAACCACTCTTACTTTTGACATTAATTGGAATTTGGGGGGTCTCTAAGGCAACTCTTGGGCTTCCCAGGTGGCTCTAGTGGTAAAGAACCCACCTGCCAAAGCAGGACACATGAACGACATGGGTTCAATCCCTGGGTTGGGAAGATCCCCTGGAGAAGGGAATGGCAACCCACTCCAGTGTTCTTGCCTGGAGAATTCCACGGACAGAGGAGCCTGGTGGGCTATAGTCCATAGGGTTGCAAAAAGTTGGACACGACTGAAGTGACTTAGAACACGCACAGACGAGGCAGCTATCAGGTGAGGTAATTCACTGGAAGGAGTCACGGAACTCAGTGAAAGCTGTAGAACTCACACTTAGGATTTATAACAGTGAAAGCATACAGATAAAAATCAGTTGCGGGGAAGAGACCCATGGGACAGAGTCCAGGAAAGTGGCAGGCATAGGGCTTCCAGTGGTGACCTTCCAGCGAGCTCGAGGACAAAACTTTTCCTGGCAACCATGTGTGACAATACCTACGGAGTCTTGCCAACCCAGGAAGCCCACCCAGGCCTCAGTGTTATTGGGGCTTCAGTGTTATTGGGGCTAAATCTCATAGGCTTGGTTGACCATTCTTGTGTCTGATCTCAGTCTCCAGACTTCTGGAAGCTGAACTGATACGTGTGACTCAGCCCCATCCTAAATCACGTGGTATGACAGAAGAGCCCCAAATGTCAAAAGTACTCCTGTTTGTTAGCCTGCTAAGTCACTCAGTCATGTCCAACTCTTTGTGACCCCATGGACTATATCCTGCCAGCCTCCTCTGTCCCTGGGATTCTCTGGGCATGAGTAATGCAGTGGGTTGCCATGCCCTCCTTCAGGGGGATCTTCCCAATCCAGGGATCAAACCCGTGTCTCTTATGTCTCCTGCTTTGGCAGGTGGGTTCTTTACCACCAGCGCCTCCTGAGAAGCCCAATGTACTCCCCCAGGCATGCCATTCTAAGGGCTTAGAGATTACCTCTCCGATACTCAGGGCAAAGACCACATCTTTCCTTGAACGTGAAAGTTGCTCTGTCGTGTCCCACTCTTTGTGAACCCATGGAACCATACAGTCCATGGAATTCTCCAGGCCAGAATACTGAAATGGGTAGCTTTTCCCTTCTCCAGGGGATCTTCCTGACCCAGGAATCAAACTGGGGTTCCTGAATTGCAGGCAGATTCTTTACCAACTGAGTTATCAGGGAAGCCACATCTTTCTTTGGGCAAGGTTAAATTCTTTTCTACACACCATGGGACTAATGGCAACTTCCTTACCTTCTTGGAGCCTCAGTTTCCTTTCCCATAAAATATAAAGAAAGAGAACCACCTCACATGACTGTCACGGTAATACCATGAGAGAGTGGATGTGAAGACCCAGCCCATCATAAGCACTTCAAAAATGGTACCCACCTCACATGACTGTCATGGTAATACCATGAGAGAGTGGACATGAAGACCCAGCCCATCATAAGCACTTCAAAAATGGTACCCATGGTGATGATGCTGGTGGTGGTGACCAGGAAGAGGAGGCAGCAACGCTGAGGGTGTTGATGATATTGCTCAGGAAGCAGTACCTTGAGAGAGGATCATGGATAAAAGTTCCACTTTCACAGCTCCATCCTCATTCTTCTTGTACAAAATCATAAAAAAAAAAAAAAAGTCCTTCTCATCCTCTCAGAGCCAAGTGCCCATAGGGCTATTCAGAAAGCTTCCCTCTTTATCATCTTCTTCGCATAACTCTGTGCTCAGAAACAGTTTGCTTATCATGGTCCCCCGTCCCCATATTTCAATGACAGCTCACCTAACAAAAGGTGTCTCAGAGAAATGCCATCTTGTACTCCCTCGGAGGCATATTGTTCCCTTTCGCCAGCCGAGGTGATCACGGCCCATTTTTGGCCCCACACAAAGGAAGGCTTAATAGGAGACACACTCAGCAGAGGGAATTCTGGCTGAATGGCGTCCTTCTGTTGTTTTAAATGGGTCTGAGGAGCAGCTCACAGCTCTTCCTTCACCACCACGGACAGGCTCGAAGACCATCTCTGTCTCAACCGTTTCTCTTCAATGACAGCGGAACCTTATCAGCTCTCAACATCCCTTCCTCGTGGCTCAGAGGAGGTCCGACACCTGAGCAGGGAGCCCAAGGCTGAGACACAGATGAACACCACACACGATGGGCTTAGGCTGTGGCTCGTCCCTCCGAGAGCAGCTCCGGGGGCCGTCCGGAGGCCCTGCAGGAAAGGGAGGAGACAGGAAGCAGAATGGCACAGAGGAGATGGGTCCGGCTTTGGACCC
This sequence comes from Bubalus kerabau, assembly GCF_029407905.1. NCBI lineage: Eukaryota > Metazoa > Chordata > Mammalia > Artiodactyla > Bovidae > Bubalus > Bubalus kerabau. The sequence continues at coordinate 9,353,670 of NC_073646.1, forward strand.
CCTGGGGCCCAGAAGGGGCTGGTTTTCCCTGAAAGTTCGGCAAATAACGCACTATGTGACATGACCGGATCACTCATTAAGACTCGGTTTTCTCATCTGTCAAAGAGTGATGACTCATAGCTAAGTTCTCTCCGTGGACGATGACATTTGATCTTCATATCAGATCTATGATGAGGAAGGTACTAATACTAGCCCCATGTGATAGACACCGAGGCTGGGACGTCCCTGGTGGTCCAGCGGTTAAGTATCTGCCTTATCCATAAAAAGGAAGGAATGTGAGTCAGTAGAACTGAGGCAGATGAACCTAGAGCCTGTTATACAGAGTGAAATAAGTCAGAAAGAGAAAAACAAATATCGTATATTAATGCTTATATACAGAATCTAGCATATATAAGGACTGCAAGGAGATCAAACCAGTCAGTCCTAAAGGAAATCAGTCCTGAATATTCACTGGAAGGACTGATGCTGAAGCTCCAATACTTTGGCCACCTAACGAGAAGAACTGACTCATTGGAAAAGACCCTGATTCTGGGAAAGACTGAGAGCAGGAGGAGAAGGGTATGACAGAGGATGAGATGGTTGAATGGCATCACCAACTTAATGGACATGAGTTTGAGCAAGTTCTGGGAGTTGGTGATGGACAAGGAAGCCTGGCGTGCTGCAGTCCATGGGGTCACAAAAAGTCAGACATGACTGAGTGACTGAACTGAACTGAACAGAATCTAGAAAAATGGTGCTGATGAACCTATTTGCAGGGCAGGAATAGAAACGCAGACGTAAAGGACGAAGTTGTGGACACAGTGGGGGATGAGAGAGTGCGACGAACTAAAAGAGTAACATTGACATATATATATACCACCTTGTGTGAAACAGACAGCTAGTGGGAAGCCTCTGTATAACACAGGGAGCTCAGCCTCGTGCTCTGTGATGACCTAGAAGCATGGGATATGGTTTATGGGGTAGGATGCGGTCAGGGAGGTGGGAGGGAGGCTCGAGAGGTAGAGGATATATGTATACTTATGGCTGATTCACCATTTTGTGCAGTGGAAACCAACACTGTATTGTAATGCAGTTATCCTCCAATTAAAAAGTAAAGGAATAGAAAAAGGAAGAATGAATCCATTTTGCAATGCAGGGGACGTGGGTTTAATCCCTGGTCGGGGAGCTAAGACTGTGTGCTGCAAGTAAAGATCTTGCATGATATAATGAAGATCCCGGGTGCTACAACTAAGACCTGATACAGTCAGATAAATAAGTAAATATTTTTTAAAAAGACACTGAGGCTGAAAAGGTAAGTGATGTGTCCAAATTCACAGCTGGTCAGTGATGGAATCAAAATTTCCTCCCAGAATCCTGGGACTCAATTCATACCCATTAGTCTCTTTCACCCATGTTTCTTCATAAACTCAAACTCCTTTCCACACCCAAAGCAGAGCATGCTCTGAGGGGTCTAACTATCAAATGGCAGATGCCAATCAAAACTCAGCTTAGTCCCGTTCTTTTGAGATAAAAATTCAGGGATGGAACTTCCCTGGGGGTCCAGTGGTTAAGACTTCAGACTTTCAATGCAGGGGACACAGGTTCGATTCCTGGTTGGGGAAATAAGAACTCGCGTGCCTTGCGGTATGGTCAAAAGATATAATAATAATTTTAAAAAGTCCAGAGAAAGTGAGGCATCTAAACTTGTTAACTGAGATTCTGCTGTCTAGGACTAACAATGCTTTTAGTATTGTTATGAAAACATTTGTTTATTTTGACTGTGCTGGGTCTTCACTGCTGTGAGCGCTTTCTCTAGTTGCTGCGAGGGGGGATACTCTTTATTGCAGCGTGGGATTCTCACTGCGGTGGCGTCTCTCGTTGAGGAGCACAGGCTCTAGGCGGGCAGGCTCAATAGTTGCGGCTCCCTGGCTCTAGAGCTTCAGTAGTTGTGGCGCACAGGCTTAGTTGCTCCGCGGCGGGTGGGAGATTCCTGCACCAGGGATCAAACCCTTGTCCCCTGTGTTGGCAGGCGAACTCTCATTCACTGCACCCCAGGGTAAGTCCCCAACGATGCTTTTTGAACTCTTCTCCCAATTTTTAGAACTCTTCCTTTTATCTGGGGAGAACAGTTCCCAATAAATGAATGAATAAACCAGAACATGTCATACACAGATACCATCAGACTCACCGTAGGGGACATACATTTTTGCAAACACTGTGAAAAGCAGCTAATACACACCCTGAACTTTAGAAATGCTCTTACCTGTTGACACAGTAACTCCACTTGTAGGAATTTATCATAAGGAAATAATCACGAGTAAAAACAAATTTAATATGTGCATCTACAAGGATGCTCAAGAAACTGTTCTTTGTAATAATGAGATTCTGGTAATAAGCTAAAAAGTCCAATAGGAGAATAAAAGGGCACATCATACTCCATATGATAGACTATTATGTAGCTGTTGAAAATAATGTTTTGAATCTTTTTTATAATGTAAGCAGCACTTACCAGAGCTCTGAAACTTATGAGCTGTGTAAAAAAAAAAATCCTAATAAAACAGGAAGGCAAGAGCAGCCTTCAAATGATAACAATAATACATGGAGGGATTGTGGCTGACGTTTTATTTTACTTTTTATGTTTGTCTCTATCTTCCAAGTTTCCTCCAATAAACATATGTTACTTTTATAATTGAAAAAAGAACAAATACAAACCACACGTATTTGGGAGTTGGATGAACCTCCTCAAGTGGAAAAGACAAATTATTATTTTGGATCTTTAATTAGCAAAATTAATGAGTACATCCACAACAATGGGGCTGATGCTACAAAAGAGGGTTTCCTTTAAAAGCGATGCTGAGATGCTATGGTGAGAGTGACGAGAGGGACAGTCTGGGGTTTATCTGCCCTTCTTCCCTGAGTTCACAGAGGAGCGTTGCTGGGCTCAGGGCCTGGACTGTGGCTCTGGTTTCCTCCTGTCTGTGTATCACCCACCAATTCAACACTAGGTGTTGAGTGCCTACTATGCACCACTTATTACCTAAAGCCCTTCAATTTTAATAATAAATCATAGATTGGGAAGTCTTAACAACTTTCTATAACTGAGGTTGCTTTTGTCCCTAATAATAAAATAACTCGTAAATTCCCCGCTAAACCACTTGACCAGCTGTGTGATCCAGTGCAATTATTTTCATTCATATCATTCAGTCTACATGTACTGAGCCCTCATGGTGTTAGTCACTAAGACAGTGCTATCAAATTAGGGTACACAGAGTTGCTTGATGATTACTAAAAATCCTTAGTTCTGGGACCGGTATCTGGAGACTCTGGCTCAATAGTTCTGGATAGCTTGAAGCCACCTTTTTTAAAAAAATTAATTAATCTGGTCCAATAGGTATGGGAAATAGATGGGGAAACAGTGGAAACAGTGTCAGACTTTATTTTGGGGGGGCTCCAAAATCACTGCAGATGGTGATTTCAGCCATGAAATTAAAAGACGCTTACTCTTTGGAAGGAAAGTTATGACCAACCTAGATAGCATATTCAAAAGCAGAGACATTACTCTGCCAACAAAGGTCCATCTACTCAAGGCTACGGTTTTTCCAGTGGTCATGTATGGTTGTGAGAGTTGGACTGTGAAGAAAGCTGAGTGCTGAAGAACTGATGCTTTTGAACTGTGGAGTTGGAGAAGACTCTTGAGAGTCCCTTGGACTGCAGGGAGATCCAACCAGTCCATCCTAAAGGAGATCAGTCCTGGGTGTTCATTGAAAGAACAGATGCTAAAGCTGAAACTCCAATACTTTGGCCACCTCATGAGAAGAGTTGACTCATTGGAAAAGACCCTGATGCTGGGAGGGATTGGGGGCAGGAGGAGAAGGGGACGACAGAGGATGAGATGGCTGGATGGCATCACCAACTCGATGGACATGAGTTTGAGTAAACTCAGGGAGTTGGTGATGGACAGGGAGGCCTGGTGAGCTGCGATTCATGGGGTCACAAAGAGTCGGACACGACTGAGGGACTGAACTGAACTGAACTGAATAGGTATGGATAACCTGAAGCCACCTTTTAAAAAAAAAATTAATTAGGCTGCTCTGGGTCTTAGCTGTGTCAAATGGGATCTTTTGTTGCAGCAAGTAAACTCTGGGTTGTGGTGTGCAGGCTTCCCAGGTGGCACAGTGGTAAAGAATTTGCCTACCAATGCAAGAGACTCAGGAAACATAGGTTCGATCCCTGGGTTGGGAAGATCTCCCAGAGAAGGAAATGGCAACCCACCCCAGTATTCTTGTGTGAAGAATCCCATGGACTGAGGAGCCTGGCAGGCTACAGTCCATGGGGTTTCGAAGAGTTAGACGTGACTGAGTGCCTGAGCACACTCACTTGGGATCGAGTTCCCTGACCAGGGATGGAACCTGGGCCCCCTGCATTGGGAGTGTGGAGTCTTAGCCACTGCACCACCAGGGAAGTCCCAAATTTTGACAATGCTGAGAACTTTTTTTTTAAATAAATTTTTTAATAGCCAAAGTTTTTAAGTTTCACATTTTAATACTTATGGGCACCATAATTTTCAAGTACCAGGAGCTGCTCAATTGCTATGAATACTTTTTTTTTTTTTAAGGATGATACATTGTTTAGTGGAAATGTTATTAATTTATTCACTGGACATGAAGGGTGTCATGTGGGATCTTAGTTCTCTGACCAGGGATTGAACCTGTGCCCCCTGCATTGGGAGTGCAGAGTCTTAACCACTGGACTACAAGGGAAGTCCCTGAAGCCTCCTTTTCGTCAGGGGCCCTAAGTGAGTGACTCAGGCAAATTTAGACTACACCCTAGAAACTCTATGCTGGGTAGGCTAAAAACCACAAAGAATAACAATAAAGTCTGCCCTTTAGGAGCTTATAGTGTTGCTGCTGCTGCTAAGTCATTTTAGTCCTGCCTGACTCTGTGCGACCCCATAGATGGCAGCCCACGAGGCTCCCCCGTCCCTGGGATTCTCCAGGCAATAACACCGGAGTGGGTTGCCATTTCCTTCTCCAATGCATGAAAGTGAAAAGTGAAAGTGAAGTCGCTGAGTTTTGTCCGACTCTTCCCTACCCCATGGACTGTGGCCCACCAAGCTCCTCTGTCCATGGGATTTTCCAGGCAAGAGTGCTGGGGTGGGGTGCCATTGCCTTCTCCGGCTTATAGTGTAGAGGGTCATAAATATCATTAATATATTAGAAAAATAGCATGAAGACAACCATAACACTACAACAATAAAATCAAAGCTACCTTTAACCTACAACTTACTATGAACCAGGAATTGTATGAAATACAATCGACCAGGGAGCCAACCCAAGCCCCTTTCAGTGGTAACGGGAAGTTTTAATCACTGGATCAGCAGGGAAGTCCACAACTATCATTGTTTATATGATTATCTAACACAGGAAAAACACCTGAAAAAGTCTTAGAATAAGACGAGGGCTTCTGAGAGTCCCTTTGACAGCAACGAGATCAAACCATTCAATCCTATAGGAGAGGAAATCAATTCTAAATATTCACTGGAAGGACTGATGCTGAAGCTGAAGCTCCAATACTTTGGGCCACCTGATGTGAAGAGCCAACTCATTGGAAAAGACCCTGATGCTTGGAAAGATTGAGGGGAGGAGGACATGGGGTGACAGAGGATGAGATGGTTGGATGGCACACCACATGGACATGAGTTTGAGCAAACTCCAGGAGACGGTGGAGGACAGAGGAGCCTGGCCTGCTGCAGTCCAAGGGGTCCAAACGAGTTGGACACAACTGAGCAACTGAACAACAAGAAAGGGGAGTACGGTGGCTACACACGAAAATTAACAACACACACACACACACACACACACACACATGAACAGCTTTCTTATGTGTTAGTCATTAGCAGTTAGAAAATATAATGTGAAACAACCCCATTCCCCCATAGCAACTAAAATAATTAGTTTTTAAACCCTCGAGGAATAAACATCATATATGAATTAAATTACGAAACTGTACTGAGGAACACTTACAAGTTCCTTGGCTTTATGTAGAAACACATCATCATCTTAAGAGGCAAAAGTTGATATTATAAACAGGTTCTCTCAATTAATTTACTGGTTTAATGCAATTACGACATAAATCCCTGTAGGACATTTTTTGGGAAACTTGACAAACTGATTCTAAAACACATTTGGTCCAGAAAAAAAAAATCAAGTAAGGTAACAAGGTGAGATTGTGTTTAATATCTGTGAGAGCTGCGGGAGGAAAATAAATTTAATAGTATGGCATTATGCAGGAAGAGACAGATTAATGGACCGGGGGAGAGAGACTGACACAGGCTAATATGATACTCACACAGTAAGGTAGCAACTTCATAATAAAGATGCTGTTTCAAACTGGTGTGAGACAGAAGGCTTATTCAATCTCTATGCATTAAGTAATTGGTTAACTATTTCGGGGGAAAATAGATAGCTCTCTGCCTTGGCAATTCACCAGGCAACATTCCTGGTGATGAACCTTGCCATGCTTCCTTAGTTGATCACTTACATCCTCCAACCATCTGAACTAAATGCAGTTTAATTTACTTATTTATTGGCCCACCGTATGGTGTGTGGGATATTAGTTCCCTGACCAGGGATCGAACCTGAACCCCCAGCATTGGAAGCTCAGAGTCTTAACCCCTGGACCACAGAGGAAGTAGATTAATACAGTTTTATCCTGACCCTACAGCTGCCTTGAGCACAGCACTTCTCACAGCGACGTAATTTCCTGTTTCATTATCTGTCTCCCCCTGCAGACCGTGAACTTTGTGGAGGCCGTCAACTTTGCCTTGTTTGTATCTGTGTCCCCTGAAATACAGCAAGTAGTCAATAAATTTTCTAGTGTGAATGGATATTTGTACTTCTACCTCCTTCTGGTCCATAAGCTCTATGGGTTTAGATGGCTTAATTTTGCAGTCCTCAGCTCCTACACATCACACTTCAAGTAGAACTCTCAACAAATATTAATTGAGTGCAAGAATTATAACCACATTGGCAGCTTTTCTTTTTATTATAATTTTATTTATTTTTGGCTACACCGGGTCTTTGTTGTTGCATGGCCTTTTCTTGTTGTGGGGATCTGGCATGACTCTCTAGTTGTGGTGCTCAGGTGTCACACCATGGTGGCTTCTCTTGTTGCAGAGCATGGGTGTGCAGGCTTCAGTCGTTGAGGCTCCCAGAGTCTGGAGCACCGGCTCAGTAGTCGTGGCATATAGGCTTAGTTGCTCAGCAGCATGTGGGATCTTCCCCCACCGGGGCTAGAACCCATGACCCCTGCATTGGCAGGTGGATTCTTTACCACTGAGCCATCGGGGAAGCCCTGACAACTGTTCCTATTTTCCCCATGTTATTTGAGCTTTCTTATGTTGTTTATCTTCTTGGACTGAAAGGAGATCCAACCAGTTCATCTTAAAGGAATATTCATTGGAAGAGCTGATGTTGAAGCTGAAACTCCAATACTTTGGCCACCTGATGTGAAGAACTGACTCATTGGAAAAGACCCTGATGCTGGGAAAGATTGAGGGCAGGAGGAGAAGGGGACGACAGAGGATGAGATGCTTGGATGGCATCACCGACTCGATGGACATGAATTTGAACAAACTCTTGGAGTTGGTGATGGACAGGGAAGCCTGGCATGCTGTAGTCCATGGGGTTGCAAAGAGCTGGACAGGACTGAGTGACTGGATTGAACTGAACTGATGCTGTTCATCTTCTTAGCTGTTGCTATTTTTATCCCTTGGCTACAATTTAACTAAGTCATGGGTGGAGGGGCACTGGGAGGAGAAAACCATTCCAGCATCTGAGACACATTCATTCAGTCTTTCATTCAATAGGTATGTATTGAGGGCTTATTACGTGTTAAGCAGTGTTTCAAAGGCCAATGAGTCTAAGTCTTCGTGGTCTGAGTTTCAGCAACTTTCTGTGTATTATCCCAGCTCTTTTTCTATATTCTGGCTCCTGACTATCATTAGTATTCTGCAGCCTCAAGAAAGAAGAAAATCATCAGGGAAGTTCTTCCTGCCACACTAACCTCCACTTGAAACGGCATCTTCTGAAAATTGCCTTGATGAGAATGGCGATGCCTTTATTCTGTTAGCTGGGGAGATGTCATTGATCTAAGCTTCAGACCCACGTGGAAAATGCCGGCCTGGACAGAGTAAGATTGGTTCCCACATTCTACCTCTTTCATCAGCAGGTACCTTTCATCCATTTTCATCTGACACTGCTCTATCACTCTCAGCCAACGTGGGCTTTGCTGCTCAACTTCACATCGAAAGATCTCTTTGATGCCTTCATTTGCCTTTGGTCCTACAACTCATCATCTTTAATCAATTCACAGTGGCTGACTTATTGGGAAATACACAGTCATCTGGGTCTCCTTTGGCAAACCAGACTGCACAGACTTTGCCATAAGAGCTGGAGTCATTAAATCTGAATTCTTCCTGTGTGTACACGGCAACCTACTGCTAACCTCTGCTCCTTTTCCCATGTCCAGGGACAAAACAAAAGCCCTGGAACTCATTCTTGGAAATGTTCCTTATTACCATCATCATCATTTATACTGCCACTGCGATGTACCATGGGCTAAACCTTGGACATACATTATGTCCTTCAATCCATTTAATCCTCACAATATAGTCTTAGGGATCAGGAACTGTTCTTGAGGTCATTACCTTAATTAGGCCAATTTGATGTTTGATCGATTATTGATATAATACATTCAGAGGCAGTCTGATTTCATCTGATTTCTATTTTACATATACTAGTCTTATTTCCATCAGGATCAAGTTTATAGAAATACTGATTAAAAATATTTAACCCCATTATGTGATGTGACGCGTGCTCAGTTGTGTCTGACTCTGAGACCCCCATGGCCTGTAGCCTGCCAAGCTCCTCTGTCTGTGGGATTATCCCAGTGAGAATACTGGAGTGGGCTGCCATTTCCTCCTCCAGGGGACCTTCTCGGCCCAGGGATGGAACCCCTGTCCTCTAGCATTGTCAGGTGGGTACTTTTATCACTGAGCCACCAGGGAAGCCCAACCCCATTGTGTTGATGTCAACTTTTTGACCTGGTGAACAGCAAACTCCATCATTCTTATGACAGATAATCAACAATTCTGATATCTGGGGAATTTTACTCTGTATTTTAAAGTATAGACCTTCAGTTAGAATTATCTTCAAATAATCCATTTATATTAACATAGAATTTTCTGATATGAATTCTATTAAATCAGTTTATGTCTTAAAATTGTAATGGATTCTAATTTTCACCTAAAATCAGTTTCATTTGTTTTCTTCCCTTCTCCTTCCCTTTTTTCCTTCTCTCGTGCCTTCCTTCCTTCTCTCCATCCCTCCCTCCCTGCCTCTCTTCTTTCTTCCCTGCTCCTCTTTCCCCCGTCTCCCTTTCTAAAGACAGTGCTTTGGACTGAGAAATTGCTTTGGACGGGAAGCCTGTGGTGAGGGGACGTCAGCGGCCCCATGTGGATCAGAGCCTGGATACAGTGAGAAAAGTATCTTTAAAGTCATGGTGGAAGACTACATATGGGGAGTTTGATCAGATAGGTGACACTGTTGAGCACAGTACAAGTCAGTTTTCTTTCTGTAGAATAAGAGACTTAAAAATACAGAAAGGGAGAAAAAAGACATGAATCTTACGTGGCATTGAACTGAAATAAGAATAGTATTATGAATCCATAGATTTCAATATAGATGGAGATGTGTGTACACCATATATTTATCTCCTGCTTCTGGAAGAGTAATACTCCAATGGTAATAAACACACTTTCTGCCCAAATCTTGATTTCTAAGTACCATTTGATTAATATCCAAAATATAATGTACTGGGAACACATTTTCATTTCTGTCTTCCTGCCAAAGACTTATATAACCCAAATCTAATAACAAGAAAAGATCTGATAAACCCAAATTGATGGATAGTCTACAAAACTATTGGCCTGAGGATCCTCAAAGGATGAAGATCCTCAAAAGGATGAAGGTCATGGAGTCAAAGAAAGACTAGGGAACTGTTCTAGATTGAAAGAGACATTGTAACTAAAATAAAGCACAAAGATCCTGGAGTTGATTCTGTTTTTCTCTTTGGCAGCACCAGGTGGCATGCAGGATCTTAGTTCCCTGACCAGGGTTAGAACCCAAACCCCCTGCAGTGGAAGTGCAGAGTCTTAACCACTGGACTGCCAGGGAAGTCCCCCCTTTTCTATAAAGGACACGATTAAGACAAATGGCAAAACTTGAATGGGATCTGTGGATCAGATGGCAAAAATATATCAATGTTAATTTCCCAATTTGGATGTCTGTTACATAGTTATTTAGGAGAGTAGCTTTGGTTTGGAAAACACTAAAATATTTGGGAATAATGGGAGATCGAGTCTGCAACACATTCACAAATTGTCCCAAAGTCTTATTAGTCTATTTCTACAATATTTCCATGTTTAAAATTATTTTGAAATACAAAGTACAAAAACATATTTTTAAATAGTTAGATATAAAATATTTTATATTCACTTAAAGAGGTGCAGAAAACAATTTCACAGAAAAGATAAAAAAAGAAACCAAATGAAAAGCATGACAAAGTGAAATATTCAGGAGCGAAAACATTACAACCAAATTTCCCGGGTTCTATTCTACCTTCAGCCTTTATCAGTTGTATGATTGGTCAAGGAAAGTTCCATAAACTCCCTTTGCCTCAGTTTCACCAACTGTAAAATGAGGATAACGTTAATACTAATCTGCCAGTTTTATCTGATAATTAAGTAAAACCACACAGAATCCACCTCCATTGCAGGAGACCCAAGTTCGATCCCTGAGTTGGGAAGATACCCTGGAGAAGGAAATAGCAACCTAGTCCAGTATTCTTGCCTGGCAAATCCCACGGACAGAGGAGACTGGTGGGCTACATAATCCATGGGGTCACAAAGAGTCGGACACGACTGAGTGACTAAACAACAACAATACAAATTGTTTATCATATTAGTTGATCCATAAGATTAGTGTTTGACCTTTAAAAATCTTTAAAAGAATTTCAAGGATTGATGGAGAGGATATATTGAATGTGGGGTTTCCCCTAGTAGCTCAGCTGGTGAAGAATTCCCCTGCAATGCAGGAGACCCCAGTTCAAGTCCTGGATTGGAAAGATACCCTGGAGAAGGGATAGGCTACCCACCCCCGTATTCTTGGGCTTCCATGGTGGCTCAGTCAGTAAAGAATCTGCCTGAAATGCAAGACACCTGAGTTGGATCCCTGGGCTGGGAAGATCCCCTAGAGGAGGGCATGGCAACTCACTCCAGTATTCTAGCCTGGAAAATCTCCATGAACAGAGGAGCCTGGTAGGCTGCAGTCCATGGGGTTGCAAAGAATCAAACATGACTGAGTGACTAAGCACAGCACAGCACAGCATATATGGAATGTATTATTTCTTATGCCTGGTGGACAATAGGTGTTCAACAATTGAAGAGTCCTTGATAAGAAAAAGTCCTTGAACTGTCATGGTGATGGAATTGAGTGACCAGATGTTGATGACTAGAAGCCCTGCACTGTCCAACAGAACTCTCTGTGATTATGGAATGTTCTATATCCCTGTTGCCTGAGAGTGTTCCCACCACACACAAGAAGCTCTTGTGCACCTGAAATGTGACTAGTGAATGGGGAAGTGAATTTTTACTTTGTTGTTCAGTCGTTAAGTTGTGTCCAACTGTTTGTGACCTCATGGACTGCATCACACCAAGTTCCTTGGTCTTCCACTATCTCCCAGAGTTTTCTTAGTCCATGGAGTCACTGATGCCATCCAACCATCTCATCCTCTGTTGCCCCCTTCTCCTCCTGCCTTCAATCTTTCCCAGTATCAGAGTCTTTTCCAATGAGTTGGCCCTTTACAACAGGTGGCCAAATTATTGGAGCTGCAGCTTCACCATCAGTCCTTCTAATGAATATTCAGGGTTGATTTCCTTTAGGATGGACTGGTTTGATATCTTCGATGTCCAAGAGACTCTTGAGAGTTTTCTCCAGCACCGTAGTTCGAAAGCATCAATTCTTTGGTGCTCAGCCTTCTTTACGGTCCAACTCTCACATCCGTACATGACTAATGGAAAAATCACAGCTTTAACTATACAGATCTTTGTCGGCAAAGTGATGTCTCTACTTTTTAATACACTGTCTAGGTTTGTCACAGGTTTTCTTCCAAGGAGCAAGTGTCTTTTAATTTCATGGCAATAGCCACATATGAGCTGGCTGTAATATTGACCTGTGTTGTTACAGACTACACATTTTCAAGCTTCCCTCCAACACACATGCTGCTGCTGCTGCTGCTACTGTTAAGTTGCTTCAGTCGTGTCCGACTCTGTGCGACCTCATAGATGGCAGCCCACCAGGCTCCCCCGTCCCTGGGATTCTCCAGGCAAGAACACTGGAGTGGGTTGCCATTTCCTTCTCCAATGCATGAAAGTGAAAAGTGAAAGTGAAGTCGCTCAGTCCTATCCGACTCTTAGCGACCCCATGGACTGCAGCCTACCAGGCTCCTCCCTCCATGGGATTTTCCAGGCAAGAGTACTGGAGTGGGGTGCCATTGTCTTCTCCGCCAACGCACATAAATACCCCCAAATATTTTCAAGCTGACCCCATAGACCCTGCTGGAATGAGTCAAAACCATGCACTGTGTGTCTTTCTGATTTCTGCCCCAGCATTTTCTCCAAGGCTTCAGGAAACTGTTTGGTTCAGGTTTAAACAAAGCCTGGAAGTATTGGGGGTTAACTCTCTTAGGAAAAATCCTCAACCACTGGGGAATGGGAACTAATGGATAAATGCCTCAACCAAACATTCTTTCTAAAAAGGAAAGGTCTCTCTGGGGTCTTCAGAAGGTTCTGCTGGAAAAGATTTGTATGAGAAGTTTTGTCACATTATAGCTGCACAACTTCACCACACCACTTCCCCTGTTTAAGCCTCAGTCTCTTCATCTGTAAAATGGGGACAAGGAAATGATTGACCTCATTGGATTGCTGGGAGATCAAATGGAATGACTCATGCAAAGCACAGCGCTTTGCAGAATGCTTGGCACATAATAGTTCAACAGGTACCTGATGCTTTGAAACTGATCATTCCTGCCAAAGCTTCACAGTTTGGAAACAGATGCAACTCATAAATACGTATTAAGCAAAGGTCAGCAAACATGAGCACTAGGGAAAAAGTGGTCATTTTCTGCTCTTTCCTGACCCCAGACCGATATCCTCAGAGCTCAGAGAAGCAGGAAGGGGATGCCTAGCTTGCAAGAGTGACCTCTAAATCAGACTGGAAACTTAAGAGGGGCAGCATCTCCCTTCCTTCTGCCCTGGTGCTCTCCTGTTTGCTGAGAAGGGAAAACATTTCTATAGAGATAAGAAAAAGGGGATTTGGTTTCCACTCTTGTATGCTCTTATGGTTTTATAAATACATTCACTATGGTAAGCAGTAGTTTATCACAATGCTTGGATATGACAAAGTATGAGTAGCTGGTTTATCAGATGATGCCTTTTGCCTGAGCAACGTCTAATATTTCTGCTACAGGAATGAGGTGTCTGCATTTCAAACATTTTTGTAACCTGAGCAGGTTATAAAACCATATATTTTAAAAGGCCTTGCAAATGACCACACTGAAGAAGACGGGTAGGGGAGGAGGGTTGCATTCACATCTCAGACGTTCTCTGTGAGCTCTGTGACCTTGCGTAAATCACATGGCAGCCAAGTCACATGATTTAATGAGATGACCAAAATTGCTTTGGAAATAGAAAGGTCTGGTTCCAATCTTGGACTCGCTGCATTCCAGTTGTGTGACCTTGGGCAAATGATCCAGTCCTTTTCGAATCTCACATTTGTCATTGGCAAACGGAGAATAAGAACACCAACCTAATAAGACTGCCTGGTGGATGAACTGAAATAACACAGGCTAAATGCTATAGCATTGGGTACCATGAGGATGCTCAATTCAGGGAACTCTGCTCAATGTTATGGGGCAGGCTGGATGGGAGGAGAATGGATACATGTTTATGTATGGCTGAGTCCCTCTGCTGTCTACCGGAAACTATCACAACATTGTCAACCACCTATACTCCAAAATAAAATTAAAAGTTTTTTAAAAAGAGGGTGCTCAGTTAATGTGCTTACAATTCAATTTTCTTTCCCTTCACCCATCCCTCTCTGATTCCTCCTTGTAAAAAAAAGTGGGGCAGTTTCTATGTTTTGTTTCAACCTCAAATAATTCTGGTTAATGCCTGGGGCTAAGCGCTAGCATACAGATGGGTCACGAACAGCCACCTAGAGACTAAGACAGGGGGCCAGGCATGAGGTCTGTGCTGGTGTGGAGTTGAAAGAAGGCGGAAAACCAGAGGAGCTGATAGGTGAACAGAATCAAAGCTACAGTAAAACAGTGACTATTCTTTCATGGGACATAATGAGTACTTCAGCTGAGGAATTTCAGACCTGGAGAAGTTAGGTGGAAAGAGAATTCAGTAGATTGGTAATTATAGGTTAAACAAAGACCTTGTGCCTTGTCAAGAGATGAGGCATTTGCTAAACAGACAGGACCTGAGTTGGATCAACTTCTTCCTTGATAAAGTGCTGTAGATGAGATACACCAATGTGAGGCTACAAACTCACAGAACAGCCAGATTCTTTTGTGCTCGTGCGAGACTCTGTTGTAAGCATGTTATGTGTGTTAACTCATTCGTGACCATCACCTTATAACACAAGCAGCAGTATTATATGAGGTATAGGAAACTAAGGGCTTCCCAGGTGGCTCAAGTGGGTAAAGAATCCGCTTGCAGTGCAGGAGACGCAGGAGCCTTGGTTTCAATCCCTAGATCAGGAAGATCCCCTGGAGGAGGGCATGGCAACCCACTTCAGTGTTCTTGCCTGGAAAATTCCATGAACAGTGGAGTCCATGGGGTCACAAAGAGTCAGACACAACTGAGAGACTAACCCTTCAGATTTCCCAGGTGGCCCTAGTGGTAAAGAACCTGCCTGCCAGTGCGGGAGGCATAAGATTCAGGTTTGATCCCTGGGTCAGGAAGGTCTCCTGGAGCGGGGCATGGTAGTCTACTCCAATATTCTTGCCTGGAGAATCCCATGGACAGAGGAGCCTGGTGGGTAACAGCCCAGAAGTTCGGAAAGAGTTGGACATGACAGCATACATGCCGGAGTTTCTCTCAAATAGGTCTCTTAGCCTGGGAAGAGGTATTGGAGGCTGTGTGAAGGTCCACTGTACTTGGGGCATTTGGTTTGTATCAAGTAGTGAGCCTCCCACTCGAGCAGACCTATGAGGCCAATAGGCTGAAAATCTGTGACCTTATCTTGCTCCTATGTACTATGGAGGGGGTGAGCCCCTCCCTGGTCATGGTAGTTAGAACTAGCCAGGGGGATCCTCTCTAACAAAACCAAAGCTAGAGATATACTTCCTATGTAGGTCCAGTTCAAAGAGAAAGATATGACCATGAGTTACCATATGATCCCACGCTCCTACTCCTGGGCATATATCTGGAGAAAAATGTAATGCAAAAAAATACATGTGCCCCTATGTTCATAGCAGCACTATTCACAAAAGCCAAGATATGGAAACAAATGTCCATCAATAGATGAATGGATAAAGAAGATGTGGCATAGATACACAGTGGGATATCTGTCAGTTATCAAAAAGAATGAATAATGCCATTTGCAGCAGCAAGGATGGACCTAGAGACGATCACACTCAGTGAAGTAAGTCAGAAAGGGAAAGAGAAGTATCGTATGATAGCCCTTATATGTGGAACCTACACTATGACACAAATGAACCAATCTACAAAACACAGACAGACTCACAGACATAGAGAACAGACTTGTGATTGTCAAAGGGGAGGAGGGACTAGGGGAGGGGAGGATTGGGAGCTTGGGATTAGCAGATACAAATTTTTATATACAGAATAGATAAACAATGAGGTCCTAGCATATATAGCACAGGGAACTAGAGTCGCTATCCTGTGATAAACCATAATGTAATAGAACATGAAAAAGAACATTTATAAATAACTGAGTCTCTTTGCTGTACAGCAGAAATTAACACAGCATTATAAATCAACTGTACTTCAATAAATTTTTTTAAAGGCCCACAGGATCAATTGTTTGCAGGATTTCAAGTGGGTTATATATCACGTGGGCTTCCCTGGTGGCTCAGCTGGTAAAGAATCTGCCTGCAATGTAGGAAACCTGGGTTTGATCTCTGGGTTGGGAAGATCCCCTGGAGAAGGGAAAGGCTATCCACTCCAGTATCCTGGCCTGGAGAATTCCATGTACATATAGTCCCTGGGGTCACAAAGTGTCAGACACAATTTCTTTCTTTCTTTCTTTCCATATATCACATGGATGTACATAGAGACCTACAATAGGTTGTATGTTTTATTAGCAAATATTCCAGACATTTTCAAGAGTGCAGAGTGAATGCACAGGGTAGGAACAGTTATAGCATGACCAGCGCAGGGGTTTCCTTGGTCCCTGTCTCCCTTATATGACACTTGGTTAGCAATGACCATGTCTCAACAGGTAGATTCCTGCCAAAATATGAAGAAAGCAGCACAATCATCTTTGTGCCATTGTCTTTTTATTCTTGGGGCTTGCAGAAATCTCCCCACCTCTCAGATTAACTTACCTGGATAATATATGCGTTTCCATTTAAAAGGGTGCTTGCAAATATCAGATTGTCCTTGTCACTTACCTACACTCACATCAGCAAGGCCATATTTTCATTTGGGAGAAAAGCCAATGTCAGAGGCTGGCTGTGTCTAGACTGGAATTAGCTGCCTGGGTTTGAATCCTAGCTCAGCCACTTATTAGCTGTGTGACATCAGGCAAATTTATTGTCTTCTCTGTTTCAATTTATTCATCTGAAAAAATATAGACAATAATAGCACAAATTCTACAGCACTGTTTTGAAGATTTAAGGACTCAAATATAGAAAGCACAATGCCTGGTACATAGTAAAAACTCAAAAAGCTTAGTCATGGTAATCGTTATATTTACCATTATTATGAGTATTTCCTTGCTGCCTGCCTACTCATAACTCTGACTTAATACCACCTTCTAATCTGGGTGTTTTTTAATCGAGGGTTTTGTTCAGGGACCATGATAACAAAATCCATTTCCTCATATCTTTTCATTTTCTTAAATCTGTTGATTTAATTTATGCCTCCGCTCATCCCCAGAGGCATCTGAGACAGAAAAGAGCTGTCTCATCCTAACACAGACTCTCTAGGGTCTTTTCAGGATTTTCTGACCTGGTGCTTTTGCATGTGTGAAATGCCCAAAGACATTTCATCCTGAGAAGTGCTATGCAGCTTAGATCAGAGGGCCCCCACATACTCGGGTTGACAGTGAGTAATGGAAGAAACATGAGTACTGACCTCTCGAGAGCTGGTCTGAATGGAGATGTTGTGACAGGACTTCCCTAGAAACCTCAGTCTTTAGAAGAGCCTGAGGTCAGTGGCAATGAGGAGGAGGCCATGTTGCAGTAAGAAGTACCCGGAAGACGTCCCCATGACCTGGCCTAGTCACTCCTTCCCTCCAGGCAAAGATTCTTTGCAAATTGTAGTTTTCCAAAGTCCATATGGTCAAAGCCTTGTTTTTTTCCAGTAACCATGTACAGATGAGAGCTGGACCATAAAGAAGGCTGAGCGCCAAAGAATGGATACTTTCAAATTGTAGTGTTGGGGAAGACTCTTGAAAGTCCCTTGAGCAGCAAGGAGATAAAACCAGTGAATACTAAAGGAAATCAACCCTGAATATTCATTGGAAGGACTGATGCTGAAGCTGAAGCTCCAATACTTTGGCCACCTTATGCGAAGAGCTGACTCATTGGAAAAGACCCTGATGCTGGGAAAGATTGAAGGCAGGAGGAGAAGTGGGTGGGCAGCAGAGGATGAGATGATTAGACAGCATTACTGACTCAGTGGATATGAATTTGAGCAAACTCTGGGGGATAGTGGACAGGGAAGCCTGGCGTGCTGAAGTCCATGGGGTCATGAAGAGTTGGATACAACTTAGTGACTGAACAACAACAGCAAGCATTCCTTCTTCTAGATACAGCTCTTTGGGAAATAAAGCAAGGGTCCATCCAGTAAATGATAAATATTGATAAACAGAAATATGATTTTCCATAATAATCTACTCTTCAATTTTTTTTTTTTGGATTTGCTGTGTGGCTTGTAGGATCTTAGTTCCCCAACCAGGGATCAAAGCCCCCTGCAGTGGAAGTGCTGAGTCCTAATCACTGGACCTCCAGGGAATTCCCTCAAATCTTTAATTTATGGAGCACAAATCATCTTCTGGGCCCAGGACTAGACATTTCACATATTGTCAAGAAGTGGAGATTTTCACTTCTGTCCCTCTTGAGTTCTTGTGGCTGGGCTGATTATAAGACAGTTGAACAGGAGGAAAAGGAACCAATTTTTATTTGCATACATGGAGATCTCATAGAAATAGAACCTAAAAAGTGGTCAAAGCAGACAACTTTTATATTTTCTTTAGACAGAGAAGCAGTAAATCTGTGAGGAACTGACAGGACAAAGAAACTTAGGCTTTTGGGTGCTTAACTGGTGAAGAATCGAAACAAGAGTTAGGGCTTGTGGTCATCAGTTAAAGAAGTGACAAGGTTTATTTATATAGGCTGTGGATTTGTGTATGTGTTTAGTCACTCAGCAATGTCCAACTCTCTACGACCTCGTGGACTGTAGCCCACCAGACTCCTCTGTCTGTGGGATTTTTCAGGCAAGAATACTGGAGTGGGTGGCCATTTCTTCCTCCAGGGGATCTTCCTGACCAAGGGATCGAACCTGCGTCTGTTGCATCTCCTGCCGTGACAAGTGGATTCTTTACCACTAATGCCACCTGGGAAGCCCTTATGTAGGCTTCTTGGCCCCAGTTCCCTGTCTCTGGTGATAAGGATGTCCATTTACCTCCAGATGCAAGGAGGGCACATTTCACAGTAGAGATTTCCTTCCTGCTTTCAGAGAGACAGAGCAGAGGGTCAGAGTATACCTCTGCCTTGGCCATTTCTTAAGTAATTTTAACTCAAAATAATCAGTATGCCAATAAGGCACATTTGGGGATGGCCCACCCTGAGTTCCAATAGTACAGTTTCATACTTACTCCTCATAATAATTCTGTGAATTGGACATCATTGTCTTAATTTTGCAACAAGAGAAATCAATTCTTTTAATTTTATTTTTTGGTTGCCCAGCACATGGGATCTTAGCTCCCTACCCAGCGATTGAACCTGCTTTGGTAGTGCTCAGTCCTAACCACCAGACTGCCAGGGAAGTCACTGAGATAAAAGAATTTTAAAGATAATCCATAAGTTTTCCTTCCCTGGTGGCTCAGACAGTAAAGAATCCACCTGCGATGCAGGACACCTGGGTTTAATCCCTGGGTTTTGAAGATCCCTTAGAGGAGGGCATGACAACCCACTCCAGTGTTCTTGCTTCGAGAATCCCCATGGAAAGAGGAGCCTGGTCGCATAGAGTCTGATACGACTGAGCAACTAACCATAGCACATAAGTTTTCCAAACTCATAGAATTAGTATATGACAGAATCTACATTTTACCCTGTACTGTCCAACTGAAAAACTTCTGCTTTAATACATAATGCAATATACAATATTCAACATATGATGTATAGTATATAGCACAATCATACTATGGATATATGTTGTGAAGCTAGGGGAATTACAACTAATTTTATGCGCTTTATGTGATTGTCTCCTATTGCTGTCATGCATATTTGTTGTTCTTCTAATGTGGTTTAAATGTAACATATCCCTATAGATAAAATTACACACTTTGCAATTCTTTGAAGCAACTAACACAAGGCTGGCTTGACAGAAGATGATGATAAAAGATGAGCTTTTCATAAAATTCAAGGCAAATGAATCTGAATTCACCTATGGATTCCAGAAATAATCGGAACAGGCCATTGGGTTTCACAGTCTGCTCAAAATCAGCCTCACAATGGATGATGGATGCATTTATATATCTGTTGCATATGAGAAATCAGTGGCTAAATGGTAAGAAAATTACCTGTCAGTTTCCAGAAAGAGCAGATGTTGATAAGCAAAGCATACTGCTGCACAAATTGGGACAGCCAGGACTTATTAAGCATGTTTTGGACAGCTGCCTTCTCTTGGAGCTAGAAGCTTTTATTCGAACTGTGTTTTTGGATTAGTTCAATCAAGTTGACAAGAAGGAAGAAAAGAAACATAGTAATAAACATTTATTGAGATTTTATTATGTGTCAGACGGTGTTCTGGGTGCTTTATGCATGATAAAGCATTTACTGCTCATGAAAAATTCATCAGGTAGGTACTATTCTTCATGCATGTGTGTGTCTGTGTTTTGTTTATTATTTGGCCCCACAGTGTGGAATGTGGAATCTTAGTTCCCCGACCAGGGATCAAACCCATGCCACCTGCATTGAAAGTGTAGAGTCTTAACCACAGGACTGCCAGGGAAGTCCCTTCTGCTACTGCTAAGTCACTTCAGTCGTGTCTGACTCTGTGCGACCCCATAGATGGCAGCCCACCAGGCTCCCCCGTCCCTGGGATTCTCCAGGCAAGAACACTGGAGTGGGTTGCCATTTCCTTCTCCAATGCATGAAAGTGAAAAGTGAAAGTGAAGTTGCTCAGTCGTGTCTGACCCTCAGCGACCCCATGGACTGCAGCCTTCCAGGCTCCTCCATCCATGGGATTTTCCAGGCAGGAGTACTGGAGTGGGGTGCCATTGCCTTCTCCAAGGGAAGTCCCTAGGTAGGTACAATTCTAATGCCAGTTTTGTATATGACAGCAAAAAGGCATCGTGACTGTGCAGGGTATTCTCTGTTTTTCCCACCAGATTCATTCTCCACTCTGCTTTGACCCAGAGACTGGATTCTCTGGACTGCTTGAACCGGGTTTCCTGGCCGTCTGGCTTCTGGTTAGAGTCAGCCAGTACGAGACATCACCTGGAGACTGGGGTGTGAGAGGGAAGTCATTGGATTCCTCTCTGACGACCACAGTGTACATCAGGTAGCCCTGTCCCTCAGCTCGCCCTGAATTCTGGGAAATTCTCCCTTTTCTTATTCCTGTGGTGAGGATGGCTCTCCATCGCTGGCAGCCCAGGGTGCTTCAGCTTCCCTCACCTTTGCTAAACCTGCCTATTCCTTTGCACAGACTTCCATCTTTAAGCTCTTTCCCAATCCCCTCTTTTTCATGACTGTCTTTTTCTAGTCATAGCCCTGACAGGTAAGATGAACTTCAGGAACCTTCCCAAGGTAACATAGGTAGTGAGTAAAGTGGGGAACATTGGAGGTGGGGAAGGAGATTTGGGGAAAAGAGAAGAGTGTTGAGTTAGGTTTGGGGCCTGGTGGACTTGAGGTGTTGGCTGAACAACGTAGTAAGGAATCCAAGAGACATCTTCCAATAAAGGTCTAGACCCGAGAAAGGGGACTGGGCTGAGGACACAGATGGGACTGGAAGGGCAGCCATGGGGCTGTTGAGACCTCCCAAGGATCATACTCTGAGTAAGAAGAGCAGAGAGGAGGAAACGGAGTCCTGGGAAAAACCAACATGAAGAGGAGGGAGGAGGAATGGGAAAGACAGGGCTCCAGGAAGGACAACAAAATGATGGGCACCCTCCAGTCCAGAAGCCTTGGGATGAGGAGGTGTTGGAGAGGAAGGAGTGGATAATAAAGGAACATTTCCCTGAGGGGTCAAGGGCAGTAGGATTTTTTTTTTTAATGTGGACCATTTTTAAAGTCTTTATTGAATTTGTTACAATATTGCTTCCCTTTTGTGTCTTGGGTTTTTGCCATTAGGCGTGTGGGATTTAGCTCCCTGTTCATTTCAGTTCAGTTCAGTGGCTCAGTCGTGTCTGACTCTTTGTGACCCCATGGACAGCAGCATGCCAGGCTTCCTGTCTATCACCAACTCCCAGAACTAACTCAAACTCATGTTCATTGAGTCAGTGATACCATCCAACCATCTCATCCTCTGTCATCCCCTTCTCTTGGCTTCAGTCTTTCCCAGCATCAGAGTCTTTTCAAATGAGTCAGGTCTTCGCATCAGGTGGCCAAAGTATAGGAGTTTCAGCTTCAGCATCGGTCCTTCCAATGAATATTCAGGACTGATTTCCTTTAGAATGGACTGGTTGGATCTCCTTGGGACTCTCAAGGGACTCTCAAGAGTCTTCTCCAACACCACAATTCAAAAGCATCAATTTTTCGGTGCTCAGCTTTCTTTATAGACCAACTCTCACATCCATACATGACTACTGCAAAAACCATAGCTTTGACTAGATGGGCCTTTGTTGGCAAAGGAATGTCTCTGCTTTTGAATATGCTATCTAGATTGGTCATAGCTTTTCTTCCAAGGAGCAAGCATTTTTTTTTAATTTAATTTTATTTTTTAACTTTACAATATTGTATTGGTTTTGCCATATATCAACATGAATCTGCCACAGGTATACATGTGTTCTCCATCCTGGACTCTCCTCCCTCCTCCCTCCCTGTACCATTCCTCTGGGTCATCCCAGTGCACCAGCCCCAAGCATCCAGTATCGTGCATTGAACCGGGATTGGCAACTCATTTCATATATGATATTATACATGTTTCAATGCCATTCTCCCAAATCATCCCACCCTCTCCCTCTCCTACAGAGTCCAAAAGACTGTTCTATACATCAGTGTCTCTTTTGCTGTCTCGTATACAGGGTTATTGTTACCATCTTTCTAAATTCCATATATATGCATTAGTATACTGTATTGGTGTTTTTCTTTCTCGCTTACTTCAAAGCATCTTTTAATTTCATGGCTGCAGTCACATCTGCAGTGATTTTGGAGCCCCCCAAAATTAAGTCTCTCACTGTTTCCATTATTTCTCCATCTATTTGCCATGAAGTGATGGGGCCAGATGTCATGATCTTAACATTTTCTGAATGTTGAGTTTTAAGCCAACTTTTTCACTCTCTTCTTTCACTTTCATTAAGAGTCTTTTTAGTTCTTCTTCAATTTCTGCCATAAGGGTGATGTCATCTGCATATCTGAGGTTATTGATATTTCTCCCGGCAATCTTGATTCCAGCTTGTGCTTAATCCTGCCCAGCATTTTGCATGATATACTTTGCATATAAGTTAAATAAACAGGGATGAAATCCACACCCCATGCACTAGAAAGTTAAGTCTCAACCACTGGACTGTCAGGAAGTCCCCAAGGGCCGTATGAATTGAAAAGCTTTCAGTACACTCTTTATATTATGGACAAAATGCACACAACATGCTGGGAAAGACGGATGGCAAAAGGAGAAGGGGGCAGCAGAGGATGAGATGGTTATATAGCATCACCAGCTCAATGGACCTGAATCTGAGCAAACTGTGGGAGAAAGTGAAGGGCAGAGGACTGGCGTGCTGCAGTCCATGGAGTCACTAAGTGTCAGACACGACCTAGGGACAGAATAACAACAAAGCATAACAGAAAATGTACCATTTCATCAATTTTCAAGTGTACAGTTCAGTGGCATTAAGTACATAATATGATAGTGTGTAACTGCCACCTTTGTTCCAGACTTGGCAGACTTATCATAAAGCTTGTGAAACTGGCAAAATAAAATAACAACTAAATCAACGGTATGGTCCAGAGAGAACAGAGATGGACTCAAATGGTTAAATTATTTTAGACAAAGACACCAAAGCCGCTCATTAGGGAAAGAAAAATAAACCTTTATCTCTTCCTTATGCCATATCAAAAATTGATTTGAGAGGGACTATGCATGTTGTTGGAGAAGGCAATGGCACCCCACTCCAGTACTCTTGCCTGGCAAATCCCATGGACGGAGGAGCCTGGTAGGCTGCAGTCCATGAGGTCGCTAAGAGTCAGACACGACTGAGCGACTTCACTTTCACTTTTCACTTTCATGCATTGGAGAAGGAAATGGCAACTCACTCCAGTACTCTTGCCTGGAGAATCCCAGGGACGGCGGAGCCTGGTAGGCTGCAGTCCATGGGGTCGCAGAGTCGGACACGACTGAAGCGACTTAGCAGCAGCAGCAGCATGCATGCTGTAGTCCATGGGTTTGTGAAAAGCTGAACATGACTTGGAGACTGACCAACAACAATGGACCTAACCATAAAAATCAGAAGTATAGAATTTTAGGAAAAAAATATAGGTGAAAATCCATATGACTTGAGAGTGGTTAAAACTTTCTTTAAGCACAATAAAGGAAAAAGAAAAAAATGATACATTAGACTTCATCAGAATTAAATGATTTTGCTCATGAAAAGTCACCATTACAAAAATGAACCAAGAAAACAGACTGTGAAAAAATATTTTCAAAACACATATCTGACAAATGATTTGCATCAGAATACATAAGGAAGTCCTGCAAATTAGTAATAAAGCTGCTGCTTGCTAAGTCTCTTCAGTTGTGTCCGACTCTGTGTGACCCTATAGATGGCAGCCCACCAGGCTCCTCTGTCCAAGAACAATCTAATTAAAACTGGACAAAGTGGGATTTCTGTGGCACTCCAGTGGTTAAGACTCCTTGCTCTCGATGCAGGGAGCATGGGTTCAATCCTGCGTGTGGGAACTAAGATCCCACATACCACTAGGTGCAGCCAAAGAAAGGAAAAAAAAGGATAAAGCCTTGAACATCCTCTTACAAACAAATATGTGAATCTCAAATAAATACAGGAAAATGTGCTCAACACCACTAGTAACCAGGGAAATACAAAGTTAAACCCACCACGACAGGTCACTATACCCTCACCTGAATAAATAAAACTTAAAGACCGAGAACACCAAAAGTTGGCAAAGGTGTGAAGCAACAGGAGCCCTCACACACTGCTGGAGGGTGTGTAAAATGATACAACTACTTTAGGAAGAATTCTCAGCTTCTACCTAATAACTCAGCAATTCTACTCCTAGGTATATAAAAGAGATAAATGGAACTATACATCCACCAAAAAACTTATGTAAGAATGCTGAGAGCAACTTCATCATAGCCCCAGGTTGGAAACAACCAAAATAAGCATTGACAAAGAAATATAGAAATAGCCTGTGGCATTCTTATACAATGGACTAACAATTTAGCAGTAAACGGGAATGAATTATTTATACACATAATGACATAGATAGATTATTCTATGCTGAAAGAAGCTGGTCACACGAGACAACATACTGGTTGATTCCATTTATATCAAGTTTTTAAATTGGTAAAACTCACATATGATGAAAAACATCAGGAAAAATGGCTGCCTCCTGTGGGAAATTGCCTGGAAATGGGGCACGCAAGAACTTACTGGTGTGATGGAAATGCTGTGTATAGTGACAGGATTGCAGGTTACACAGAGGGATGCATTTTCCAAAACTCATGAAGTGCACATTTCAGATTTGTGTATTTCATTTTATGTAAATTTTACCAAAAAGTTAAAAATAAAATTTGAACTCTAGTTAATTGGTTTGCTTTTTACACTGGCGTGTGTGTGTGCATGCTATGTCTCTTCAGTTGTGTCCAACTCTTCAAGACCCTATGTACCATGGCCCACAAGGCTCCTCTGTCCATGGGATTCTCCAGGCAAGAATACTGGAGTGGGTTGCCATGTCTGCCTCCAGGGGATCTTCCCCACCAAGGGATCGAACTTGCGTCTCTTGGGTCTAACCTACACTGGCAGGCATTTTTTGTTTTTGTTTTTGTTTTTTAAAACCACTAGCACCACCTGAGAAGTCCTTTACAGTGGCATGAGTTAGCAATTGGGAAACTATTTTTTGTGTGTCCTGGGCTTGAGCTAAAGAGTAAATATTTTGAAGATAATGAGATCTAGGCTTCTCACTGTTAGAAAAAACTGCTGCAAATATAGAAAGGGGAAAAGCTAGAATGTTTCTTGTGCCACTGGATTAGAATTATAAATATCAGTACAAGCTCAAGTTTGTTTGTGGGTTCCTTTTGGCCATACTGCATAACATGCGGGATCTTAGTTCCCTGACCAAGGATTGAACCCATTCCCCCTGCAGTGGAAGCGTGGAGTCTCAGCCACTGAACTACCAGGGAAGTCCTAAGTCGTGGTTTTTATTTAATAAATGTGTGTATGTGTGTGTGTGTGTGTGTTTGGACATATGTGTATTTCTAACTCTATCTACTGAGGAGAACTTGCTATAGAAGCAATGCTATAGTATCAGCAGTGAGCACATTTAGGCCTAGATATTGGTTTTCAAGGGCTTCCCCGGTGGCTCAGAGGTTAAAGTGTTTGCCTGGAATGCGGGAGACCTGGGTTTGATCCCTGGGTCGGGAAGATCCCCTGGAGAAGGAAATGGCAACCCATTCCAGTACTCTTGCCTGGAGAATCCCATGGAGGGAGGAGCCTGGTAGGCTAAGTCCATGGGGTCGCAGAGTCAGACAGGACTGAGCGACCTCACTTCACTTTATTGGTTTTTGGGTATCATTCTCTTCTGAAAGGCACTTGGACTATTTGGAGAAAAAGACTAAATCCAGGGCTGGAGAAGGGAGAGTATAAATTGAACCTGGAATTCCTTTTTTTTTTTTTTTTTTTTGCCATAAAGTGTTGCAGAATAATGTGGAGTTATCCCCAAGACCTGGCATCAACATGAAGGAGTTCCTATTGGCTCAGTCTGGCACAGCTCGAGTATGGAAATAATGATAACAGATTACAACTCATCAAATAAAATAAGAATCCATGAGTATATGGAAAAGAAAGAAAAGCTCTGCTTTATGGTAGAATTTCAACTAATACATATAGAAGGATTGATGGATTTAGGAAAATCACCAATTAACGCTAAATCATTGCTGGGAAGCTTTGATTAAAAAAAAAACAAAACAGGTTACATACAGATTTTCAAAGTATGTATGTACAAATTATTTATTAATTTTAAAGGGAAAATGGTGAAGATACAGTGGAGAAAACTGGTAGACACCACATTGACCAAGAGATTTTGAGGGCCATTCTACAAAATAACCAATCAGAACTCTCCAAAAATATCAAGCTCAAGAAAGACAAAGAGGGGCTTCTCTGGTGGCTCAGTGGTAAATAATCTGCCTGCCAATGCAGAAAATACAGGTTCGATCCTTGGTCTGAGAAGATCCCATATGCCTAGGGAAACTAAGCCTGTGTACCACAACTGCTGAAGCCCAATCACCTACTGCCTGTGTTCCGAAGCAAGAGAAGCCGCTGCAGTGAGAAGCCTGTAGGCTGCAACCAGAGAGTACACCCCACTCACCTCACCTAGAGAGAAAAGCCCACACAGCAACGAAGATCCAGAACAACCAAAAACAAATAAATCAGAAAGACCAAGAAGGATTGAGGAACATTCTAGATAAAAGAAGATTAAACAGACATGCTGACTAAATGCTGGATTGGATGGTGGCAGAGTGGGGTGGGGACTGTAAAAGACATTTTGGGGGAAGTTGACACCATTTGAGAGCTTCCCTGGTAACTCAGATGGTAAAAGAAACTGCCTGCAATGCAGGTGACCTGGATTCAATCCCTGGGTTGGGAAGATCCCCTGGAGAAGTGAATGGCAACCCACTCCAGTATTCTTGTGTGGAGAATTCCATGGACAGAGAAACCTGGTGGGCTACAGTCCATGGGGTCCCAAAGAGTTGGAAACGACTGAGCGACTATCACTTCATTGACACCATTTGAATATAAACTGTGGATTTCATGATAATAGTACATCAATGATAAATTTCTCACTTTTGATGATGCTATGTTTATAAAAAAGAATATTCTTGATCTGAGGAAATACACACTAAAGCGAATGACATAGGGGTTTGATCATCTACATATGGAGTGATGCATAAAATGGAGCAAGATGTTATGAAAATGGTTAAAGGTGCTTGGGATTTTTTTTGGAACTCATTTTGAAGCTCTTCTGCAAGTTTGAAATTATATCAAAATCAAAAGTTGAGGAAGTAAAGAAAGAGAAAAACCCAAGATATGATTCCCAGAGAACAGGGCCTCAGGCCAGGCTGTTCAGCTCTGAAGGTCTCGACTAAACAAGCCAAGGTCGTCCCTGGGCTGGCAGCGCTGACAGGCAGAAAAGGGTGATTACAAGCCTGTAAATCATTGAGCTGGTGGAAACCGTAAAATTGGAAGTTAAAAAAAAAAAAAAAACAATGGATGTTGAGCTGTAGGCAATTTAATTCTGTTGCATATATTATTGTGGAGGTTACTTTATAATTACAAGCATAACTAATACAAAGTTACATACTTAGTTATTAAAGATTTTGTGGGGTAAGGAAAAATAATTCAGGAGTTGGAGCTGGCATTTCTGTGCATGTGTGTGTGGAAGCACTGGGCACATTGAAGTTCTCTGGATCTCCTCAAGGACCCTCCCGGGTAGATTTCGTGTAGATATCATCACTTGGGTCTTCCAGAGGACTCACAAACTAGCTCCTGTACAGAGAGGGCAGAGAAGGAAGGAGGAAAGAGGCAGGCAGAGAAGGAAGGAGGAAAGAGGCAGGCACGCCAGACTGGTAGGCAGGGTTAATAAACAAGACAACCTACATACATGGTTTTCCTTGAGTGATGAGTGATCTCCGCACCCGCCTGCCAGAAT
Organism: Bubalus kerabau; assembly: GCF_029407905.1. Taxonomy (NCBI): domain Eukaryota; kingdom Metazoa; phylum Chordata; class Mammalia; order Artiodactyla; family Bovidae; genus Bubalus; species Bubalus kerabau. Next base: position 9,382,287 of record NC_073646.1, read on the forward strand.
CTTAACAGTTTATATCGAGGCCTTAACAGAGTTCAGTCCTGTAAACGGTCCAGATGGTCCCCACAGCATCACTGTCTCAAAGGCTGCATCCTTGAAAATGGCTGTCACTGTGGTACTGTGTGGAGAACCCACATTCCAAATTCAGGGGAGGGGTGAGGAGCCTGCGATTGCCCAGGTCCAGCTCCCAGTCATGCCCTTTCAATGATCTCCCCTCAAAAGCAGGAAATTGAAGTATTAGAAGGTTGTCTGCCCACAGTCATACAGTTAGAAAGTGTTTCAAGAAAAGAAATGCTTGTGGAGAGAAGGGAGAAAATGATGGCTTCCAACCTGGTCACTCTCCTTTGGAAGGTAAACTCCAGGGAGGGTTGGGGATCTTTGCTTTTGTACAGAGATCTATGCCAGGACCCAGAACAGACATTGCTAGGAAAGGGTCATAAGTAGCTGTTGAATGAATGAATGGATATCCATTAGCTTTGGCAAGATCTAGATCGTCATCAACATTTGGTAATAGTCACGGCGAGGGAGTGGGCTTGAGGAGAGTATGAGAGGTTAGGACCCGAGGATGGTGAGTAAGGCCAACTCTTCCGAGCAACTTTGCTCTGAGGACAGAGGAGAAACTGGGCATTACCCGGAGAGAATGCGCGTCAGTGGAAGAACTTCCCGTAGGACCTACGTGAAGCCATATGTGTAAACCAGTGGGATGAACCAGTTAAGGTGGCGAAGTGATGAAGCAGAGAAAGGGGGTGCCGGGGTCCCAGGAGATTGCATGGCAATGAACTTGGTCAAAAGGGACAGAATGAGGGCAGAGAGTACCTGGTGGGACCCAGATACAAACCACAATGCAGTGTGTATTTTGTTGGTTTCTAGTCCTGCAGGGGACGCAGACAATAGCCATGACTCCACAAGTCCTGGAGAGAATGTTTAATGCCCTTGTATTAGAATATGCCATGGAATTCTTCCCTGAAAGTTAAGAGTTTCCTTAATGTCGTTTAAAAAACATGTATTTATCTGCTTTACTATTTGACTGCGCCAGTTGTTAGTTTCAGTATGTGGGGTCTTTAGTTGTTTCAACCAAACTCTTAGTTGTGTCAAGCGGGATCTAGTCCCCCAACCAGGGGTAGAACCCAGGCCTCCTGCTTTGGGAGCACAGAGTCTTAGCCACTGGGAAGTCCCCTCTTTTATGTCTTTTTCCCAGTAGAAAAAGCTCACCCCCAAATCTCTCTTCTCTAAGAAGCTTCTGAAAAACCACAGCCCAAGAATAGAGTTCTTTTCTGAATATGCATTTTCCTACGATGTGTCAGGTGTCTCACTGAAATCTCACAATGTTATGAAGTCTGCTTCACAAACCTAATGTGGAATCTGAGAGATATGACACTTCAGTTATTTTCTGAACATTACATAGCTAAGACTAACTTCCAGGAACTAAACCCAGATGGTCTGTCTGGGTTCATGCTTTTCTACTAGCCTGCCAGGCTCCTCTGTCCATGGGATTTTCCAGGCAAGAATACTGGAGTAGGTTGTTGTTTCCTTCTCCAGGGGAACTCCCTGACCCAAGGATTGAACTCCCAGCTCCCGGATTGCAGGCGGTCTCCTGCATTGCAGGTGGATTCTTTACCAATTGAACCACCAGGGAAGGCCTTACTACATCTTAGTGTGTTTCAGTGTTATTTATTGCAGTTCCCTGCACGCAGAGTCCAGTTTAGAGGGAGAGTCCCTAACCCAGCAGTGTAGCTTCAGACACTTCTAGCCAGCCTACTTCTCCAGGAAAAACCCCAAAGATGTCACCTACATTTCCCCACCAAGGTCCTGAGATAAAACAAGACAGCCCCAGGAGGTTTTGATATCACAGCGTTGACAATATTTTTGCTTCAATAGGATGAGCTTTCTTTCTCTTTCCACTGAGAATTTTCCAAATATCAGCACTTTATCATTTAAAATGTGACTTCTCTCAATAGAAAAAAAAAAGAATGAACAAACTGTAGTATATTCCTTCCTAAAAAGAACAAGTGGCTGTACATGCAAAAATATTAATAAATCTCAAAAACATGATGTGGAGCAAAGGAGGAAGGCCCAAAAGCATAAATATGGTATGATTTCATATATATGAATTAAATATGGTATGATTTCATATATATGAATTAAATATGGTATGCTTTCATTCTTAGGAAGTTCAAGAATGGGCCAAGCAAATCCATGGTGGCAGAAGTCAGAAGAATGATTGCTATAGCCTGAGAGGGGGGCAGAAGCAAATTTTCTGGCATGATAGAAATTTTCAATATCTTGATCTCATGCTAATTTCACAAAGGTTTGTATTCACAAAAATTAATCTGGCTGAGCACTTACAAATCCTGTGTTTTATAGGTAAATTATACTTTGGTTTTAAAAGATCACTTCATGGAGAACTCGGTCTTCTGGAGAGAGATGAACACACAGGGTGCAGAGTCTTCCAGTGAAGACATTAGATGGGGTCAGGGGTAGATAGTTACTATTTGAACCACCAGGGAGGGCTTCCCAGTGGTGCTAGTGGTAAAGAACCCACCTGCCAGTGTTGGAAATGTAAGAGATGACGGTTCATTCCCAGGCTCGGGAAGATCCCCTGGCAGATGGCATGGCACCCCACTCCAGTATTCTTGCCTGGAGAATCCCATCGACAGTGGAGCCTAGTGCACTACAGTCCATGGGGTCACAAAGAACTGGACACGACTGTAGTGACTTAACACACACGGAGTAGATCAGGAAACAACCAGCAGGATCCTCAGCAGAAATGGATGAGAAGAGATCTCTGCTGGCCACCAGGGCACTTGAAGACCCTGGATCCTTTGAACAGGGGCTGGGGAGCTGTCCACGCCGTCAGCTTTGTCACTGGCTAGACCAGAGGCTGGCCAAGAGAGTTTTTGTTGCTTTCCAGCCCTCCAAGTTGTGGGGAAGGAGGCGGGCTTGGTGCTCAGAGCTCTGCAGAAAGCCTGTGCAGTTAAAATACGTGTTCAGCCGGCCTTGATCCTAGGAAGCCGTGGAGCTGGCCCCAGGGGAACCCTCTGCAGATTCAGTGCTGTCAAACGCCTGCACCCAACACACATCCTCTTCCTCACCCCCCACTTCCCTTGTCACTCCACGCTCCTGAGGCTGTTGTGGCTGAAGCTTCAGTGGATGTCTTCGCTTCTTCCACCTCTCAGAGCCATTATTTGTGATTTAATTAAACAGGGTTTTTCACAGAGCATTTCAAACAAAGAGCATTTCAAAGGTTGGAGTCATGACCCATGTAAGAAAGAGGAAGGAGTCAAGAACAGGGGAAGCTGGAAGGCAGAGAGGGAGCAGAAATAGAAGCAAAGGGATGAGGCTGAGACAGAATGAAAGACAGAGAGTGATCCCGATGTTGATGGTGATGGGAGGAGGGAAGCAGACGTGGAGGGAGAGAATACAGATTTTAGAGACAAGAGCTGCTCCTCCTTCCCTCTGGTCCTCTCTCCCTCCCCTCTCCTCCAAACGTGACATGCTCGTGTCCATCAGAGAAGGATGTTAGGAAGCAAAGGAAAAGGCCCAAAGATGGATGAATGGATAAAGAAGATGTGGGAAGTGATATGTATGCTGTTGTTCAGTAACTCGGTTGTGGAATATTATTCAGCCAGGAAAAGAAAGGAAACCCTGGCATTTGTGATCACACGGAAGGACCTTGGGGGCATTCTGCCAAGAAAAACAAGTCAGAGAAAGACAAATAGTGTATGAATCCCTTATACGCGGGAATCAAACCCATAGAAACAGAGAGCAGAGTGGTGGTTTCCAGGGACTGGGAGGCTTGTATAGCTTTGCAATATTCCCTGAACTTTTAACCATATTGATTAAGGTTTCTCGACAAGAAATTCCTTCAGCATCTTTAGAGGAGAGAAGAAGAAGAAAAAGACGCAAGCTTCAGATACCCACACCTTTACAGCTCCCAGGAGCTAAGTCGTGAAACACCCAGCTTTGTTTAACTTAAAACTTTCTCTTCCAGGACTTCCCTGATGGTCCAGTGGTTAAGAATCCACCTTCCAATGCAAGGGAAGCAGGTTCGATCCCTGGTCAGGGAACTAAGGTTCCACATGCTGTCAGGCAACTAAGCCCTTGTACTGCAACTAGAGAAGCCTGTGCACTGCAACGAAGACGCAGGGCAGCCAAAAAAATTTCTTTTTATTTCCCATTTGATGTTGACCATCTCCCTGCGACACAATGTTCATGGATTACCTTCTGTGTACAGTGCTCTGTTTCACTACAAAGACGTATGTATTTTTCTACTGTGAGCCAAACTCTTTGTAAAAAGCTCCTTAGAAGAATTGTCTTTAAATCCAAGTTACATTGCTTGTGAGTGTCTTAAATGGCGAAAAAAGGTTACAAAGAAAAGAAAAATCAGCAAGCAAACTTCAGGGAAAAATTGAAAAGGAAAGCAGAGTTGGCCACATTACAATCAGACAAAGTTAAAGCAGGGTAGGAGGGTGGAAAGAATTCGGGCTTTGGACTTAGACCTGAGTTTTTGTCTTAATCTTGACTGAGTATCAACTGCCTTATTGAAAGAATTGGGATTAAATGATACCTACATTTCAAGGGGGACTGGGATAATTTAAATGAATGATACAGCCTATGTACAGAACTCATGAAATATCTGGATCGTGGTAGGTAGCCCCATAGAGGGTAGTATTTATTGTTTTTATTATCATTATCTTACAGTAGATTTTTGCTCCAAAACACAAATGTGATAGATCAGTGATGATTTCAAGATCTAACTCCTGAAATATGTATGAATCCTTATATTCATGTAGAGTAACAACCAAATGACTAGTTCTGATTTGTTATAGATTTTCCTGATTGCTCTCAAACAGACCAGACCTCGTATTGACAAGACCCTTTGTGCTATTGGGCTGTTGAAATTGACTGTCTAGACAGGGGGCTGAAAGTCAAATCCATGCAGAGATCAAGCTGGAAATGAAGATGAGTCAAGTCGCCTGGGTTAGATGTACACTTCTGACACAGACATCCCCTTGTGAGTGTATTAAACACATAGGATATATTTCAATTTCACAAAACCAAGTCTCTCGGAAATGCATGGCCCTCTCAGTCTGTGTTCTTTTTCCTGCCTTGGATAGTGGTGGTTTAGTCGCTAACTCATGTCTGACTCTTGCAATCCCATGGACTGTAGCCCACCAGGCTCCTCTGTCCATGGGATTTTCCAGACAAGAGTACTGGAGTGGGTTGCCATTTCCTTCTCCAGAGGGTCATCCCAACCCAGGGATCGAACCTGGGTGTCCTGCACTGCAGGCAGATTCTTTACCGACTAAGCTACCAGGGAAAGTATTGGATAGAGATAAGTATAAAAACTGTTTCACTTTTTCCTTCATCATCTGAAAGAAAAACATCCCAAAGGCAATGATCCATGTCCAGAAGCATTTGGATTTAGACTTGGAGAGGCAGTAGGGAGCGGAGAAGACAATGGCACCCCACTCCGGTACTCTTGCCTGGAAAATCCCATGGACAGAGGAGCCTGGTAGGCGGCAGTCCATGGGGTCGCCAAGAGTCAGACACGACTGAGTGACTTCACTTTCACTTTTCACTTTCATGCATTGGAGAAGGAAGTGGCAACCCACTCCAGTGTTCTTGCCTGGAGAATCCCAGGGATGGGGGAGCCTGGTAGGCTGCTGTCTATGGGGTTGAACAGAATTGGACACGACTGAAGTGACTTAGTGCAGAAGGCAATGGCACCCCACTCCAGTACTCTTGCTTGGAGAATCCCATGGATGGAGGAGCCTGGAAGGCTGCAGTCCATGGGGTCGCTGAAGGTCGGACATGACTGAGCGACTTCACTTTCACTTTTCACTTTCATGCATTGGAGAAGGAAATGGCAACCCACTCCAGTGTTCTTGCCTGGAGAATCCCAGGGACGGGGGAGCCTGGTGGGCTGCCGTCTATGGGGTCACACAGAGTCGGACACAACTGAAGCGACTTAGCAGTAGCAGTAGCAGAAGTGACTTAACAGCAGCAGTAGGTAGTAGGGAGAGGTGGGGAATGCAGCAAATTGGACATCATCTGCTCCAGCAGATGACTGCTGAGGGAGCTGAGAACTACTACATTTTCTAGTCTTCCCAAAGTCACAGGAAAGATGGATTTTTATGCAGAATATTCCAATATTTATGTAAATGTCATCCCTTAATTCTGGGGGCTAAACACCTCTATAGACATTCGATCGATAAAGGTCTCTAATCAAAGTCATCTGGCCTTGGGAGTCACCTCATCAAAGCCACAGTCACTCATGTATTTCACACAGGTCCTCCTCCCACTGTGCTCAGAGCACTTCTGCTAGATGCTGGGAGGAGTGGAGTGCAGTGTTTGCATCTGTGGGTTTTAGACTCAGACATTTTTTAAAACTTTTTATTTTATACTGGAGCATAGTTGATTCACCTGCAGTGCAGGAGACCCAGGTTTGATCCCTGGGTCAGGAAGATCCCCTGGAGAAGGGAATACCCACTCCAGTTTTCTTGCCTGGGGCATCCCATGGACAGAGGAGCCTGGCAGGCTACTGTCTTTGAGGTCACCAAGAGTTGGACACGACTGAGCAACTAACAGACACACACAGAGTTGATTAATCATATTGTGTTAGTTTCAGGTGAATGACAAAGTGATTCAGTTATATATATACATGCATCTATTCTTTTTCAAATTGTTTTCCCAATTAGGTTGTTACAGAATATTGAGCAGAGTTCCCTGAGCTGTACCATAGGGACTTGTCAGACATCTCTCTCTTTTGAATCCCAGCTCTGCCAACTTCTAGCTATGGTGCCACTGGACGATATTCCTAACTCTTGTTTCATCAATAAAGTAAGGATTATTCCTGACTCTTTAAGTTGGTTCCAAGAATTAAATAAGATAATGCATTGATTGTTCTCAGTGAACATGTATTTGCTGATTGTTCCTAGGTTGGCACAAATAAAGACTCACTTTTATCATCACTAACAGCCTTGCAGCTTCCCAGGTGGCTTGGTGGTAAAGAATCCATCTGCCAACACAGGAGACACAAGAGATGAGGGCTTAATCCCTAGGTTGGGAAGATCCCCTGGAGGAGAAAATGGCAACCCACTCCAGTATTCTTGCCTGGAGAATCCCTTGGACAGAGGAGCCCAGTGGGCTATTAGAGCATGGGATCACAAAGAATTGGACATGACTGCATAGACGGACAGAGCAGTCCTGTGATGGGGTCCTGAAATTTTATCCTGCATGTTTATCACCTCCTTCCCTGGCCAGCTTCTTACCAGCTTTGGCTGGGGCTCTTTCTTGATAACGTCCCTCATACGGCCACCACCCAGAGCAGCAGAACTGATGCAGATACAGATGTTTCTTCTCTGGACATTTCAGCCGTCATGTTGAATTATGGGGCTGAAGTTTCAACGTGCCACAGCATCTTGTAACACAGTGCTGCATCGGATGTCATGAATCACCCGGTCCTGTAAGACCCAATTCATGTCCAGCTGCAGAGCTGTATTTTCATGTGTCATGTCTTGTTACATGCATTCTCACTGAGTGACTGAGGCAGTGGCTACAAATTCTCCTAAATTCAGTGTCCTGCACTCTGCTGCTGTATCAAGGACCTCTTCCTTTTCCTAGGCCGGCACATCCATTCTCAACCTCCCCGAAGACTCTGCCTGGTTCCTACCAGAACATTCACGTACTAGTATCCCCTGCTTCAGCCTATTTGCCTTTTCTGCTTCAAGGCTTTTTGAAAAGTTCCTAGCTGCTCTCCATTCTTGACTAAGAGTTGATGCTGACCGCACTCTAGGCTGTAGACACTACTGCGTTCTCCCGAGTCCTCTGCCGTCCTGTGTATTTTCCCTTCTACTCATACTCAGTTCTGAGGACTTCTAAAGCGCTGCTTATATTTATGACATTTCTCACAACTGGATATAAGTTTTATTTTTGTACTTGCTGGAAAGAAAAGTCCAACTCTCTGGAAAGAAAAGTCGAACAAATAATTTCACAATTTGTATGGAAAAACAAAAAACCTTGAATAGCCAAAGCAATCTTGAGAAAGAAGAATGGAATGGGAGGAATCAACCTACCTGACTTCAGGCTCTACTACAAAGCCACAGTTATCAAGACAGTATGGTACTGGCACAAAGACAGAAATATAGATCAATGGAACAAAATAGAAAGCCCAGAGATAAATCCATGCACATATGGACACCTTATCTTCGACAAAGGAGGCAAGAATATACAATGGATTAAAGACAATCTCTTTAACAAGTGGTGCTGGGAACTCTGGTCAACCACTTGTAAAAGAATGAAACTAGAACACTTTCTAACACCATACACAAAAATAAACTCAAAATGGATTAAAGATCTAAACGTAAGACCAGAAACTATAAAACTCCTAGAGGAGAACATAGGCAAAACACTCTCTGACATACATCACAGCAGGATCCTCTATGACCCACCTCCCAGAATATTGGAAATAAAAGCAAAAATAAACAAATGGGACCTCATTAACCTTAAAAGCTTCTGCACATCAAAGGAAACTATTAGCAAGGTGAAAAGACAGCCTTCAGAATGGGAGAAGATAATAGCAAATGAAGCAACTGACAAACAACTAATCTCGAGAATATACAAGCAACTCCTACAGCTCAACCCCAGAAAAATAAATGACCCAATCAAAAAATGGGCCAAAGAACTAAATAGACATTTCTCCAAAGAAGACATACAGATGGCTAACAAACACATGAAAAGATGCTCAACATCACTCATTATCAGAGAAATGCAAATCAAAACCACTATGAGGTACCATTTCACACCAGTCAGAATGGCTGCAATCCAAAAGTCTACAAGTAATAAATGCTGGAGAGGGTGTGGAGAAAAGGGAACCCTCTTACACTGTTGGTGGGAATGCAAACTAGTACAGCCACTATGGAGAACAGTGTGGAGATTCCTTAAAAAACTGGAAATAGACATGCCTTATGATCCAGCAATCCCACTGCTGGGCATACACACTGAGAAAACCAGAAGGGAAAGAGACACGTGTACCCCAATGTTCATCGCAGCACTGTTTATAATAGCCAGGACATGGAAGCAACCTAGATGTCCATCAGCAGATGAATGGATAAGAAAGCTGTGGTACATATACACAATGGAGTATTATTCAGCCATTAAAAAGAATACATTTGAATCAGTTCTAATGAGGTGGATGAAACTGGAGCCTATTATACAGAGTGAAGTAAGCCAGAAAGAAAAACACCAATACAGTATACTAACGCATATATATGGAATTTAGAAAGATGGTAACAATAACCCTGTGTACGAGACAGCAAAAGAGACACTGATGTATAGAACAGTCTTATGGACTCTGTGGGAGAGGGAGAGGGTGGGAAGATCTGGGAGAATGGCATTGAAATATGTAAAATATCATGTATGAAATGAGTTGCCAGTCCAGGTTCGATGCACGATACTGGATGCTTGGGGCTGGTGCACTGGGACGACCCAGAGGGATGGAATGGGGAGGGAGGAGGGAGGAGGGTTCAGGATGGGGAACACATGTAAACCTGTGGCGGATTCATTTTGATATTTGGCAAATCTAATACAGTTATGTAAAGTTTAAAAATAAAATAAAATTTAAAAAAAAATAAAATAAAATATTATACAAAAAAAAAAAAAAAAAGAAAAGTCCAACTCTCTGGGGTCAGAGGCTTGTGCATTTGAGAGTCACCTACCTGCCCGCGTATTTTGACTTTTGGCTACTTCCTTTTCACCTTGAATGAAGATTCATCATCTGTTAAATGAGGTTGCTAATGGTAACCAATTTGGACCCTTGTAAAGACTGAGTAGACAATGAGATTGGCTGTCGCCACTTCTGGCACAAATTAACACTCAACAAACATGCCTGGGTAGAGGCCAGGGATGCCCTTAAACCTCCTACAGGGCACAGAGGATTGTGTGGCCCAAGATGGCTGTCGTGTCCTGGCTGAGAAGCCCTGCCCTTCCTGCCTCCATCCCAGGAAGTATTCAGAAGGATAACGTCCATCTGTCCACCTGGAAGTCAACAGGCCCTGCCGTGTCTCCTTCCCTCCCTCCTGCTTCTCAGAAACAGCCTAAGGGTCTCAGTCCACACCAGGACAGTCTGCTCACAGCACTTTCCCACCAAGAATCCTCCGATGGTTCCTCTGGGCCCTTTTTAAAAATGCCAGGACCCTCCCTGAGCCTTTTTCATGCTTCTCAATTCCATGCTTCTTCCTGGTGTCATTTTCTCCACCTGACAAGAAGAGAAGGGAACATTTTCTTGGCAAGACAAGGCTCAGTCTTGACCTTTAATCTCCACAGTTTGTAACCTGTCAGTCAAGAGAGGGGTGAAGGTCGCCTACCTGCTCTTCAGGTGACCCAGGCTTCCTTGCCTGCTCTTCAGAAGGTCACCAGGTCCAGCTCTGAATTTATGACACGGACAAGCCCAACCATCATGATGGGTCATTAACAAGCATCGAGCAGACTGTGTGGCTGGGAAACTATGGTCCAGAATGTCAAACTGCTCTTAGACTTAACAAGGGAAATAATTAATCCTGTTCTTTTAACATTTTCCAGAAAAGCTCTCTACATGAGAGCAATTCATGCTCTTGGAGTTTCTGAAAGTCAACTCTATGCTCCTGGTTTTATCATCTTTAGCCCCCAGAATCTAGGATGCCAGTTCCAAACACACCAAGCACATCCCACACTGTCGCTTCTGTTATGTCTGACTATTTGCAACCCTACGGACCATAGCCGGCCAGGCTCCTCTGTCCGTGGGATTCTCCAGGCAAGAATACTGGAGTGGGTTGCCATTTCCTCCTGCAGGGCGTCTTCCCCACCCAGGGATCGAACCTTCGTCTCCTGTGTCTCCTGCACTGGCAGGCAGGTTCTTCACCACTAGCACCACCTGGGAAGCCCTAAGCACGTCTCCGTGCAGGCCAAATGCTTTCGGCAGCGGCTGTTGCGTTTGGGCCGAGGGAGCTTCTGGCTCCAGTGATAGCAGGCTGCATCCTTTTTCCACGCGGCTTCTGTCCCACTGTTTGCCAGGGCCGCGCTCACACAGCTCATCCCACGAAGCCCATCAGCATCTCCGCCTGCCACCTTCCGGTTCCCACAGTTTGCCGCCTGCAGACGGACCTTTGCTGCGACCACAGTGGCCACAGATGGAGCCGTTTAGGAGACAGTAAAACTATTCCATGGCCCCATCCACAGGCTGCTTATCGGTCTGATGAATGGCTGGCTGACCGATTTCCTAGGCTTTCTGGTCAGTTGCTCAGACACCTGGGAATCCCTTCCCGGTGTCCTCGATGATGTACCCTTTCTGACAACTTGGAAGTGACTCACTGTTATATATCCATCCCAAAGCGTCAGCTAGCCCTTTTGCCTGATCTCTGCTTCCCAGAGTTTCATTCTGTGCACCGCTCTGGGTACAGAAATAGCCCTCTGACCCAGAGGAAGCAGTCTTGTGGTTTGTAAGTGGGATGCTAGCATTGATGAGGAAGGTTCTGAGTATTCACGGGAAGTAATACTTGAAGTCACTTGTCATCGGTGTTTCAAAGGGGAATGGTTTTGATTGGATTTGATTCCTTAGTCCCTCTGAAATATTGTGAAGTCAAATCGACAGGCAATCCAGTAACAGCAATATGCTTCCTGTGTTAAATCATTTCAGTACCATTGTCATTTTTGTGTGTGTGTTTTTTTTTATTTTGAGATAATGTAAGTTCACATGAAATTGTAAGAATTAATGTGGAGTGATCCAGTGTACTCTGTAGAGCCCTATACCAAGGTCACAGGTGCAAAGTCTTTTACCAAAGCCACAGATGTGGAGCTCTGTACCAGCGTCTTCCCTGGAACTGATTGAGCCCCGTAGCAACCACTGCCATGAGCCCCCCTGACCTACACTGGTCAACTCCCTGACTCCACATTAGGTAAAATACCTTCCCTACAGCACACTAGCCAATCATCTAAAGCTGCCCTTGCAGCAGGAATTTTGTCTCGAGGCTATAAAAATTGGCTACTAGTCTGTGAAAGGCATGGAGTCCTCCTTGAGTCAGCCTGCTGTTGTAACAGCGTCTCCTGCTCTAACTGGGCTTCCCTGGTGGCTCAGATGAATCTGCCTGTGATGCAGGAGACCCTGATTCAATCCCTGAGTCAGGAAGATCCCCTGGAGACGGGAATGGCGACCCACTCCAGTATTCTTGCCTGGAGAATCCCATGGACAGAAGAGCCTGGCAGACTAAAGTCTGGAGTCGCAAAAAGTCAGACATGACTGAGTGACTAACATTTTCTCCCTTTGAACAGTCTTTGACTGGTTTTGGTATTAAGCTGTCTGCTTAATACTAACTTCTTCAAATGATTTGATGTATTTTCCTTCGTCTTCCATTTTGGGGGAGAGATTGTTTAGATTTGGTCTTGTTTCTTCCTTAAATGCTTATTAGAATTTTTCAGGGAAACCATGTGGGCCTGGAAGTTTATATATTACAAAGTCAGTTTCCTTCATAGCTGTAGCATTATTCCCATTATCTATTTCATAGTGAGTGAGTTCTGATAGTTTGTATTTTTTAAAGAAGTGGCCCATTTCATTTAAGATGTCAAGTTTATGTATACAGAGTTGTTTGTAGCATTTCCTTATTGTCTCATGTCTGCAGGGCCCACAGGATATCATTTGTTTTATTCCTAATATTACGATTTTTTATTCTCTCTTTTTCCCTTTGTCAGTCGTCTAGAATTGTGTCCATTTGATTTGTCTTTTCAAAGCACCAGTCCCATGTTTCACTATCATCTCTATTATTTTCCTATAACCAACTTCACTGATTTCCGCTGTTACGTGAAATATTACCTTCCTCTACTCACTTTGGGTTTATTTTCTTCTTCTTGTTCTAGTTTTCTGAGGTGGATCCTTAGATTATTGATCTTAAACTTTCCTTGTTTCTGATGAATGAGACCCCATGGACTATACATAGTCCATGCAATTCTCCAGGCCAGAATACTGAAGTGGGCAGCCTTTCCCTTCCCCAGGGGATCTTCCCCACCCAGGGCTAAAACCCAGGTCTCCCACACTGCAGGCGGATTGTTTATCAACTGAGCCATCAGGGAAGCCCTAATGAATGCATCCAGTGCTATAAATTTCCCTGTCAGCACTGTTTCAGCTGTAGACCACAGTTTTTGTTCTGTTGTATCATCATTTACATTTAGTTCAGTGTATATTTTATTTCTCTTGGTACTGTGCTTTTGACCCATGGATTACTGAAAAATGTTATCATTTCATTTCCAATTGTTTGGAGATTTTCCCATTATCTTTCTTTTATTAATTTCTAACAAGATTCCATTGTGGCTGGAGATTGCATTCTGAGTGATATTAGTTCCTCTCAGTCACCTGAGGGTTGTTTTCTGGCCCAGGACATGGAATTCTTGGTATATGTTTCACAGGCATTTGAAAAAACTACAAACAGTAGTTCTCAGCCCACACACATGAAGTGGTGTGAACTACATAAGGTGATGGAGCTGTTACTTAGCTTGACTGTTGTCCTGTTGTTGAGTTTCCCAGTCGCGTCCGACTCTTTGCAACCCCATGGACTGCAGCACGCTAGGCTTCCCTGTCCATCACCATCTCCCGGAGGTGTCTTACTCATGTTCATCCAACCATCTCATCCTCTGTCATCCCCTTCTCCTCCTGCCCTCAATCTTCCCCAGCATCAGGGTCTTTTCTAATGAGTTGGCTCTTTTCTTCAGGTGGCCAAAGTATAGGAACTTAAACTTCAGCATCAGTCCTTCCAATGAATATTCAGGGCTGATTTCCTTTAGGACTGACTGGTTTGATTTCCTTGAAGTCCAAGAACTCTCAAGAGTCTTCTCCAAAACCACAGTTCAAGTGTCAATTCTTTGACATACCCTTCTTTATGGTCCAACTTTCACATCCATATATGACTATGGGAAAAACCATAGCCTTGACTAGATGGACCTTTGCTGGCAAAGGAATGTCTCTGCTTTTTCATGTGTGTCTAGGTTGGTCATAGCTTTTCTTCCAAGGAGCAAGCATTTTTTAATTTTAAGGCTGCAGTCACCATCTACAGTGATTTTGGAGCCCAAGAAAATAAAATCTGTCACTGTTTCCCCATCTATTTTCTATGAAGTGACGGGACCAGATGCCATGATCTTAGTTTTTTGAATGTCAAGTTTTAAGCCTGCTTTTTCACTCTCCTCTTTCACCTTCATTATGAGGCTTTTTAGTTCCTCTTCACTTTCTTCCATAAGGGTGGTGTCATCTGCGTATTGGAGGCTATTGATATTTCTCCCAGCAATCTTGATTCCAGCTTGTGCTTCATCCAGCCTGGTATTTCACATGATGTACTTTGCATATAAGTTAAATGACCAGGGTAATGATATTCAGCCTTGTACTCCTTTACCAATTTGGAACCAGTCCATTGTTCCATTTCTGGTTCTAATTGTTGCTTCCTGACATGCATATAGGTTTCTCAGGAGGCAGATGAGGTGGTCTAGTATTCCCATCTCTTTAAGAATTTTCCGCAGTTTGTTGTGACCCACCCAGTTAAAGGCTTTAGTGTAGTCAATGAAGCAGATGTTTTTCTGAAATTCTCTTGCTTTTTTTTATGATCCAACTGATACTGGTAATTTGATCTCTGGTTCCTCTGCCTTTTCTTAATCCAGCTTGAACATCTGGAAGTTCTCAGTTCATGTACTATTGATTAGCTTGATGGTGGTAATCACTTCACAGTGTATATGTAGATCAAACCATCAGATTGTACACCTTGTTGTTGCTATTGTCTAGTCACTAAGTTGTGTCTGACTCTTTTGCAACCCCATGGACTGTAACCCACCAGGATCCTCTGTCCATGGGATTTCCTGAACAAGAATACTGGAATGGGTTGCCACTTCCTTCTCCAAGGGACCTTCCTGGCCCAGGGATCAAACCCATGTCTCCTGCATTGGTAGGTGGATTCTTTACCACTGAACCACAATTGTACACCTTAAATAAATACAATTTTTTATTTTTCAATTATACATCAATAAACTGTGGAAAATTATGAAAAATATGGGAATATCAGACCACCTGACCTGCCTCTTGAGAATTCAGGTCAAGAAGCAACAGTTAGAACTGCACGTGGAACAACAGACTGGTTCCAAATAAGGAAAGGAGTACATCAAGGCTGTATATTGTCACCATGCTTATTTAACTTATATGCAGAGTACATCATGAGAAACACTGGGCTGGAAGACACACAAGCTGGAATCAAGATTGCTGGGAGAAATATCAATAACCTCAGATATGCAGATGACACCACCCTTATGGCAGAAAGTGAAGAAGAACTGAAGAGCCTGTTGATGAAAGTGAAAGAGGAGGGTGAAAAAGTCGGTTTAAAGCTCAAAACTCAGAAAACAAAGATCATGGCATCTGGTCCCATCACTTCATTGCAAATAGATGGGGAAACAGTGGAAACAGTGTCAGACTTTACTTTTTTGGGCTCCAAAATCACTGCAGATGGTGACTGCAGCCATGAAATAAAAAGATGCTTACTCCTTGGAAGAAAAGCTATGACCAACCTAGACCGCATATTATAAAGCAGAGACATTATTTTGCCAACAAAGCTCTATCTAGTCAAGGCTATGGTTTTTCCAGTGGTCATGTATGGATGTGAGAGTTGGACTATAAAGAAAGCTGAGCACTGAGGAATAGATGCTTTTGAACTGTGGTGTTGGAGAAGACTCTTGAGAGTCCCCTGGACTGCAAGGAGACTAAAGGAATCCTAAAGGAAATCAGTCCTGAATATTCATTGGAAGGACTGATATTGAAGCTGAAACTCCAATACTTTGGCCACCTGATTCAGAGAGCTGACTCATTGGAAAAGACCCTGATGCTGGGAAAGATTGAAGGAGGGAGGAGAAGTGGAAAACACAGGATGAGATGGCTGGATGGAATCACTAACTCAATGGATGTGAGTCTCAGTGAACTCCGGGAGTTGGTGATGGACAGGGAGGCCTGGTGTGCTGTGTTCATGGGGTTGCAAAGAGTTGGACATGACTGAGAGACTGAACTGAACTGAACTGACTTCAATAAAGCTTGAGGGGGGATATTTATGGAGCATCTTCTGTATGACAATAGAGGGAGACCCAGAGCATGGTGAAAGTAGTATGATGTGATGGTAAAGGGCAGAAGCACGGTGGAGCTGGGATGGGTGTGTAGATCTCTAGAGAATTGAGAGCCTGGCTCCAGCCCCTATTAGCTAGGTAACTTTGAGTAAATGTTTAGACTTCATTTTCCTCCTATTTAATGTGGGAATAATAATGTGGAAGTCGTCCAGTCATGTCTGACTCTTTGTGACACCAGGGACTTTAGCCCACCAGGCTCCTCTGTCCATGGGGATTCTCCAGGCAAGAATACTGGAGTGGGTTGCCATTTCCTTCTCCAGGGGATCTTCCCAACCCAGGGATAGAACCTGGGTCTCTTGCATTATAGGCAGATTCTTTACCACCTGAGCTACCAGGGAAGCACTGGGTATAATGATAGTTGCTACCTTTTAGGATGGTTGTATCATGAATGAAGGACTTCACTGGTGGCTCAGTGGTAAAGAACTGGCCTGCCAATGCAGGAGACACAGGTTTGGTCCCTGGGTCAGGAAGATCCCCTGGAGAAGAAAATGGTAACCCACTCCAGTATTCTTGCCTGGGAAATCCCAGGGAGCCTGGTAGGCAACAGTCCATGGGTTCCAAAAGAATCAGACAGGACTTAGCGACTAAACAACAGCAACATCATGAATGAATCAATGCATATCAATTACAGAGCACAGTGCCAGGGCCACGTCACAAGGGATCGATAAATGTTAGCTGTTGTTGCTGCTGCTACCAAACCTCAGTGCTTGATTCTCAAACTTTGGCTGCCTGTGTATTAAAGTCACCTGGGGAGCTTTAAAATTTTTGATTCCCAGCCACATCTCGGGTCCACTAAATGATCATCTTTGGGGAAGAAAGCCAGGAATCAATATTTTTAGAACTCCCTAGGTGATCCTGAGGTATAGCCGAGATATACTTTGTGCCATGGAATCAAAGAAGGTTTTAGGGATTCTCGCCCTCCCTCTGGGGAACTCACAGCCTTCTTGAGAAGATGGATGTGTAAGGAGATGTGATCTGATGATGCAGGCATGTTGGAGGTTTGGGCAAGGAGCTAGGAGAAAACAGCAGGAAGAGTGGTTGGTCCTAAGGTATCCTTGAACATAAAAGGCATTAAAGGTAAAGAAAAAAAACTTCACATTGTTTTTCTTATTTATGTACAAAAGACAGTAATTGCCTATGAGTTATATTCTGGGCTTCCCTAGTGGTTCAGATGGTAAAGAATCTGCCTGCAATGCAGGAGACCTGGGTTTCATCCCTGGGTCAGGAAGAGCCCCTGGAGAAGGGAATGGCAACCCACTCCAGTATTACAGAGGAGCCTGGCAGGCTACAGTGCACGGTGTCTCAAAGAGTCAGACATGACCGAGCATGCGCGCAATCAGTGGAAGCAAGGCCCTGCTGACAGGGCCGTGTCTCTAAAACTGTAAAATAAATTCACACGGTTTGTGATAATTTGTCACTGCAGCCCTTGGAAACAACAAAACTAGTGACCTATCCTTTTCCAAATAGGAACGGGAAATCATTTAGGGCCATTCACTCTGATCAGAGAGCAGCCAAACAGACAAGTCACCATCCACTCGGGATTGAGGCTGACTCACGAGCCAAGATCTCAGCCATCTAAATATTTATAAGTACTTTGAAAGGGTTCACTACCTTTATTTTGCTCAAGGCAAAGATGGAACTTGACTTTGGGAGAATTTATTGAAATCTATTGGAATTTCATGCATTGGAGAAGGAAATGGCAACCCACTCCAGTGTTCTTGCCTGGAGAATCCCAGGGATGGGGGAGCCTGGTGGGCTGCCGTCTCTGGGGTCGCACAGAGTCAGACACGACTGAAGCGACTTAGCAGCAGCAGCAGCAGCAACAGCAGCATTGGAGTTTAAAAGACCTGAGTAAATGATTCCCCTGGAGAAGGAAATGGGCACCCACTCCAGGATTCTTGCCTGGAGAATTCTATGGACAGGGGAGCCTGGTGGGCTACAGTCCATGGGGGTTACAGAGTTGGGCACAATTTAGTGACTAAATAGCAACAAGTGAAAAATTCTCCCTGTGTTGGATCAGTCTGGTGGGCACCAATATCAGGACCCCCTGCCCCATGCATCCTCAAGAAGGAGATTGGCCTGAGATTCTTTTAGCTTCTCGAAAGCACACCATTCTTGGCTTCAAGCCGGACTCACTCCACATTAAAGTACTCGCTCTAGTTTCTTCCCAACCTTGCCCCTCTAGAATACAGAGCAGAAGGTCCCTCACAAAACAGATGCTAGTTTCCACTTTTCCAGGACCTCCTGACTTCAGTAAATTCAGCTATCCCTCCTTTCCTGCCCTGCCATCATCTTCTAGGTCTTGTTTTTTATTTTTATTTATTTTTTGGCTTCACGGGGTCTTCGTTGCTGCTCGAGGGCTTTCTCTCATTGCAGCAAGTGGGGCTACTCTCTAGATGCTGCACTCTGCTTCTCGTTGCGGTGGCTTCTTTTGTTGCGGAGCACGGGCTTTAGGTTTGAGGGCTTCAGTAGCTGTGGCTCACGGGTTTAGTAGTTCCGCAGCATGTGAAATCTTCCTGGACCAGGGATCGAACCTGTGTCCCCTGCATCGGCAGGTTGATTCTTAACCACTGGACCCCCAGGAAAATCTGGGGTCCAGTTATTTTACCTGCATCTAAAGTGCTCTTATTTGTTTATTCAGACATACTTATGGTGTCTTTTTTTATTTTGTACCTAGAACTGATGTAGATTCCACGCATGGATAGAATGGAGGATAAATTAGACCAGCTTTCTGTTCTCCTGGAGCTCAGGCTCTGTGTTAAAAAAAAATCCTACAATAGAGAGACTTCAGATAACAAAGAAGGGAAATTTAGGCCCCTGTCAGAGCTTTAACATAGTAGGTAAGAAAGAAGAAAAGCACAGGTAGTAAAATATATTTTACAGCATTTAGCTGGGAAAGCAAAGAGAAAAAACAAAAAGAATCAATTATGGAAATAAAAGGATTAGTTCTTGAGAATCATAGAGATGCTCATTAGAACACAAAGACAGAGGGAGAGGACGGTGAGGCTTTTTTTTTTTTGTCCTTTGCCTTAGATCACTTCAATTATGTCTGAATATTAAGCCCCTTTCTGATTAATATTACAGATACCTTTGGGATTTCTTCTTTTTTTTTTTTTTTAGAAATAGGTTTTATTTATTTATTTTTGGCCATGCTGGCCGGGTGTTTGTTGCTGTGCACGGGTTTTCTCTAACTGCGTCTAGTTGCAAGGGCTACTCTCCTGTTGTGGGGCACAACACAACAAGCCTGTGTGCCCTTGTGTCTACAGCATGTGGGCTTCAGTAGTTGTGGCTCCCGGGCATATGGGAACCTCCTGGATCAGGGATTGAACCCGTGTCTCCTGCATCAGCAGGTGGATACTGAAGCACTGGACCACCCGGGAAGTCCTTGTTGGGATTTTCATACTAAGGGAGGTCGTAGAGCAAGGTGGGCAGTAAGGATCTAACCTGGCCTCTTTGCTTGCTAACCCTGTGATTTTTGACAATTTCCCCCATTTCTGTACACCTTGATTTTCTCATCTCTAGGTAGTTCCACAAAAGGAGATCCTTTAAAAAGAATAACCTGGCACACACGGCAGCTGTGGACTAAATGAGATAATGTACACGGAATGCACCCTGAGTGGTTGCCAGGAGATGAGGGAGGTGATTTTTCACAAGTTGTAGATGAACTATTTACTAATGATAGCTCTCCTGTTTAGCAGCTTTGTTTGCCACGCTCGGATACACAAGCCCCTAATTGGTTTTCCCTGCAGGAACCAAGTACCACCTTCCACTCCGTTTCTCACCTTGAATCTGGAATTGGAGATGAGCTGCCTCTTCTCGGGCGTTGACTGCGGCTTTTCTGTGCTTTATTTATCCAACAAGTATTGGTGGAGTGCCTCTTCCTGGGGCTGGGAACAGGGCACGGAACTAGAGAAACAAATCTCCATCTTCTTATGGCTTAAATTCTAGCAACAGAGGAAATGAAATGCACACAACGTAAAGTCAGGAGGTGTTAAATGTTATGAAAGACACACAAAGCAATGTTATTAACCGGGAGTTGTTGGACATCTACCAGGCATGTCAGGGGCTGTGGAAGCTGGTGCTGCAGCCACTGATAAAAACAGAAGTGGCTATCACAAGCTGGACTAATGCTGTAATACAGAGGAGTAGGTAATCTTTGTTGGGAAAATGCAAGCTATCACAGCCTAGAATTAGCCACTGGTAGGTCGATCAATCAGCAAAAGTGGATGCATGCAGAAGGAGGGGACTTTGCCAGAGACTCCTGTAAATTCTATCCTCTAAGCCTCAGATTCGGTTACTACTTTTGTTCTACCCCTGAGATGCAAATTTTCGAGAAGAAAGAAATGGAGAAGGAAGGAAGGAAGAAGGAGGCAGCTAGAATGGATGTAAAGGAGTAAAACTGGCCTTGATCTTTCTAAAAAGTCATTATGGACTTTTAATTTCTTCTCTAAGTGGGAAATGGAGACAACGTTTGCCCCAAATAATTTGAGAATATCTCTTCTTCGTTTAATTATGAATATCCCTGAGAAGTGTTTTCACTGAAAAAATGCAGTTAAATATAATTGAAAAGCTGGGGAAATTCAGTGGAGGGGGAAACCCAAGGCTCTGGTGTGGAAAGGGCTTCTCAACACCCAAGGAAGCCTCCCCAGAGGCCTCTCCGCTTTCCACTTCCAGGCAGCTCTTCTCTGCAACGATGTCCCTCTCCCAGCCAGTTGGAGGGACCAAGGGGCTCTGGCAAAACAGCATGTTCAAGGGTGGCCAGTCTTGCTGGGCATTTTGATCAGCCCTGCGGAAAGGGGACCCAGCAGTGCCTTGCCCTGAGGGGATAGCTGACACTTCCTTTCTCCCCAACATCTCTGTTGTTGTTGTTTATTGGCCAAGTCATGTCTGACTCTTTGTGACCCCATGGACTGCAGCCCACCAGGCTCCTCTGTCCATGGGATTCTCCAGGCACGAACACACAGGGATCCCACACAGGGATTGAATCCGCCTCTCCTGCTTTGGCAGGTGGATTCTTTACCACTGAGCCACCAGGTAAACCTCACCATCTCTGGAGCCTTGGTGATTATAATGCGGTGTCGCCCCTAGCAAACAGTAAGCTGTAAAATGCCTTCAGAGTCAGAATAACATGGGCTTGATCACCTGCTCCACCAATTATCAGGGGTGTGGCCTTGAACAGTGAACTTTACCTCTGGATGGTGTTTCCATCTGCTTTCCACGTGGGAGACTCTGGGTCAATTCCTGGGTCAGAAAGATTCCCCGGAGAAAGGAATGGCAACCCACTCCAGCATCCTTGCCTGGAGAATTCCATGGACAGAGGAACCTGGTGGGTTATAGTTCATGGGATCGCAGAGTCAGACATGACTGAGCAACTTTCACTTTCACATTCATTCTTCCCCAAACCTCCCTCCCATCCAGGCTGGCACACTGCATTGGGCAGAGTTCCATGTGTTACACAGTAGGTCTTTGTTGGTTACTCATTTTATTTTTTTTAAGTAATTTATTTTAACTGGAGGCTAAATACTTTACAATATTGTAGTGGTTTTTGCCATATATTGACATGAATCTGCCACGGGAGTACATGTGTTCCCCATCCTGAATCCCTCTCCCACCTCCCTCTCCATCCCACCCCTCAGGGTCATCCCAGTGCACCAGCCCTGAGTGCCCTGTCTCATGCATTGAACCTGGACTGGCGATCTGTTTCACATATGATAATATACATGTTTCAATGCTATTCTCTCAAATCATCCCACCCTCGCCTTCTCCCAGAGTCCAAAAGACTGTTCTATACATCTGTGTCTCTTTTGCTGTCTCGCATATAGGGTTATCATTGCCATCTTTCTAAATTCCATATATATGCGTTAGTATACTATGTTGGTGTTTTTCTTTCTGACTTACTTCACTCTGTATAATAGGCTCCAGTTTCATCCACCTCATTAGAACGGATTCAAATGTATTCTTTTTAATGGCTGAGTAATACTCCATTGTGTATATGTACCACAGCTTTCTTATCCATTCGTCTGCTGATGGGCATCTAGGTTGCTTCCATGTCCTGGCTATTATAAACAGTGCTGCGATGAACATTGGGGTACATGTGTCGCTTTCAATTCTGGTTTCCTCTGTGTGTATGCCCAGCAGTGGTTATCCATTTTAAATAGAGCAGTGTACTCATGACCTTCCCAAAGTCCCTAAATATCCCTCCCCCCCAGCAACCATAAGTTAGTTTTCTAAGTCTGCGAGTCTCTTTCTGTTGCAACTCTTCTGATAGTTTAACTCTATGTTGTGTATTAAGTGTCTAGAAGAGTGCTTGCCACAGAAAATGAAAGCCTGTTGAGTGAGACTTATCCGTCTTACACTTACAACCGCATGAATGAAGAGACCCAAAGCACACAGGAAATTTGGGTAGCATTTTTTCCTTCTTGTTAGCGCACACAGGCTGAAGAAGAAATCCGAGCCCTGGATTTACCCAGCTAACATTTCTATGGAGATGATGGAGTGAAGCTGTGAAGACAGCTTACAGGAGGAACGTCCACCCACACAGAGCACATGTTAGAGTGCACTGAAGGCCAGCAATCTTCTGTGGCCGTGAAAGCACCTCAGCAATGCTCGGAGGGGCCATCAGGTCCCCTCTCATATCCCTGCCCAGGCTCTGTACTGGGTCATGCGTGCTGAGTCGCTTCAGTCGTGTCTGACTCTGCGACCCCATGGACTGTAGCCCTCCAGGCTCCTCCGTCCACAGGATTCTCCAGGCCAGAATACTGGAGTGGGTTGCCAGGCCCTCCTCCAGGGGATCTTCCCGACCCAGGGATCGAATCCCTGTTTCTCAAGTCTCCTGCATTGGCAGGCGGGTTCTTTACCACTAGCGCCACCTGGGTGGCGGCTCATATAGCTCCCTAATTGCACCTTTAAGATCAGAGTCGCCAAGCTTTCCCTTCACCTGGAATGTTGTTCTTGCGCCCTACACAGCACATCTGCCTTACCAGTTTCCTCTTCTCTTGCACCATCTTAAAGAGGCAGTTCAAATATTGCTTCTCTTGAAAGTCTTCATCGATTTCATCTCTGTGCTCCTCGAAGCCTTTGAATTGCAGCACCTGTGGATGTCTGCATGCCCGACTTCCTGTTAGAGGATCGTATCTTTCAATCTCTAGAATTCTCTGAACCTGGTTTGTCATAGGGTCTGAGTAAATTCTTGACGATCAGGATGACAGTAGCGAAGATGACGGTGATGGTGATGATGATGGGAGTGATGGTGTTGACAAGATGGTGATGATGAGGGTGCCAATATGGTGATGATGACGGTGGTGTGATGAGGTGGTGGTGACAGGTGAGGATGATGACATGATGCTGGTGACGAGGCTGATAATGACACGGCGATGATGGTAATGACTGCAAGCATTTATACGCGGTTGCCATGTTCTAGGCACAGTTCTAACAGTGCCTAACACCGTTCTAACTACAGTCTGGTGTGCTGCAGTCCAGGGGGTCACAAAGAGTAGGACACGACTTAGCAACTGAACAATAACAGCAACAGGGACTGTTCTAAATGCTTTAATAGCATTCATTTAATCCTCACAACAACTCCATCCAGTAGCTACTGTTTCCGTCTCTGTTTTACAAGGAAGCAGAACAAGAACGAATATCAGGGAGTTTGAATAATCCTCCCAAAGTTGACCAGGCTCAGAAGTGAATTTCTTACCAAGGTGGCTACACCTCCAGGGTGCTGCAGGACCTATTCTCCCAGGAGATCCGGCCCCTGGCATCTTTTCCCTGTGGACCCCACCATGAGAATGAATGCCGCTCTGACTCCTGTGGACTTGGGAGCCAAGACTCTGCATTTCAGCATAAATCGCTGAGCCTCGGAAATAGTCCTCCCTGGCTCCCGAGGGCAGGAGCTCGTCTCCGCGTCCCTTCCCAATTCCCAGGCACTTACCACTCAGACAGCTGCACTGGAGTGATTTACAACCACTTTGTGTTTTCCAGCAAGAAGCTGAAAAATGTCACATACTGTGGAATACCAGTTGCAGAAACTTGCAGGGAGAGCGGCCACTGGTGACTTTCTGCAGACATGCCTGCCTTGGTCCCCAACCCTCCACATACACTCTTTAATGACTCAGCTGGCCCCATGGCAGCTCTACCTTGACATTGCTCAAAGCAGCAGAGAGGGAAAGATACTGCGCTCAGAGCCGAGTGGGGTAAAATGCACACACAGGTGGGTTTTTGTGTGTGATGAAATCTTCTAATGCTGCCACAACCATCAGGGCTTGTCCCTTCAGATTCTTCTTTTTATCTGTAACACAGGGATCCATTCAACAGATATTTATTGTGCCCCCATTATGTGCTACATGCTGGGGACACTGGGTTGAAAAAATACCCACCCCTCATCCCTTAGTCTAGTTGGGGGTGGAGGGGATCCAAGTAAATATTTGCTGTGCTGTGGCAGGATGGAGCCTCTGTTGCTATGGGGGTCAGGCAATGGGGGGAGTCCTCCTTGGGGAAATCGGGGAAGCCTTGACAAAGGAGAGGACACCTGGGCAGTGCTTCTAATCCTTGCTATGTGGAGAAGGCTTGTAGGGACACCCAGGCAGACGGGACAGCTTTTGAAAAGGCACAGGAGCATGGAAGGATGCTGTGATGCTGGGCTGTGGTACCCAGTTGCTGCTGCTGCTGTTTATTTACTCAGTTGTGTCGGACTCTTTTGCGACCCCATGGACTGTGGCCCACCAGACACCTCTGTCCATGGGATTTCCAAGGCAAGAATACTGGAGTGGGTTGCCATGGCCTCCCTCAGGGGATCTTCCCAACCCAGGGATTGAACCTGCCTCTCCTGCACTGGCAGGCGGATTCTTTACCAACCGTACCACCCGGGAAGCTCCCTGCAGCCCTGGGAGTTTCAAATTACAAGGCTGAACTTCTGCTGGGCAGCTCTCTCCCATAGCTGCAGCTGCTCTTCCAGCTCCTGGAGCCAATTTTTTTTCTTTCATCTTATATGCGTTATTTATTTAATAATCTTTATTTATGATTTTTGGCTGGGTTGGTTCTTAGTTGTTGCACGTGGGCTCTTCGTTAGGCTTGCAGGCTCTGTTGTTGTGGTGCATGGGCTCAGTAGTTGCAGCCTGAAGGCTTAGTTGCCCTGCATGTGGGGTCTTAGTTCCTGACCAGGGATCAAACGTGTGTCCCCTGCATCGGAAGGCAGATTCTTAACCACTGAGCTGTGTCCCCTGTAGTGGCAGCACAGAGTCTTAACCATTGGACCACCAGGGGAGCCCCCAGATTTTAAATCATTCTCTTTTTCAAAAAATAGTTACTTATCTGGCTGTGCCGGGTCTTAGTTGCAGCATGTGGGATCTAGTTCCCAGACCAGGCACTGAACCCAGGCCTCCTGCCCTGGAAGTTTGGAGTCTTAGCCACTGGACTACCAGGGTAATCCCTTAAATCATTCTTAATATTATGAATTATCCAGTTCAAATTTTCTCTGCTGTCTCTTACATTTGGCTTGTTTGCATAAGGATCCAAACACTGAGCCGTGTTATCTTTTAACATGTTCCTCTACCCCCTATTTTGTCTATAAATTAGCAGACCTACAGTTGCTCTGTCAAGTGTGACCCTTGAAGCTGAATAGTTTATGGTTTTGCATTCTAGCTAACCCTGGGGTACTTCATCTTACCCCTTAACCTGACCCCCATCTTTGTAACTAGACCCCTTATTAAACTCTCCTTAATTGCCTCTTTGATGCCTACCACTCATACTATTCCATGGACATAAAAATTGCATGGACAGAGGAGCCTGGTGGGCTATAATCCATGGGGTTGCAAAAACTCTGACATGACTGAGCATGTATGCACTTACACCACTCCAGTACATGGTACTCAAATTTAGCTACTATCATCATATCGTTATTATATTGAGTATGATAAAACTGAAATACCAAGAGACCATATTAACTTGCTAAGGTCATACAAATAGATTTCACTTAGTGAGAACCCTGGGGATGTAAGCTGCTTTAACATGCCCAGTGGTCTTCAGCAATCATTACTATTCCAGCTCCATCCACAAGGGAGAAAACTGAGGTGCAGAAAGGTTAAGACATTTGCCTGAATGAGCACAGCTAGGGAAGGGCCGATCCTGGATTCAGACCCCAAACTTTGGGACTTAGCTTCTCCTAGGGTGACTTTCCCCCCTGCCTGAAACTAAAATCCCACGCTGGTGCTCCATCCTGTCCTATATTCTTTTTGCAAAAGTCAAGACATCCCTGTTTCTTGTCACAGCCACCTCCGCCGTCTGAGTAGATAAAATCAGACTGTGAGTTCATTGGTCTATAAAAGCCGAGAGGGATTGGGACAGGGCATGAAGATGTGTGAATCTCAGCCAAATGTGTAATTTACTGCCGGAAGCCCTCCCACCCTCCACCCCCAACTTGCGAGAATCCAATCAGAACACTGTCTCCAGATCTCGCCCATCTGCCCTCAGTCATTTTGGATTCAGCGGGGGGATCTGTCAGGCAGTCAGACATGTCAGCTCCCTGGGACGGGAGTTTGCAGGCCCACCCCAGCTGCACTGGATGGCTGGCAGCCCTGGCCGGCAGGCTTGGGTGCTGGGCTTCTCAAGCAGAAGCGCTTGGGTCAGTGCGGTGCTGCCATCAATTATGGCCCACGGCTGGGCAGCTGGTCATCCATCATGTCTTTCTGAGTCCCCTGGAACTGAATCACTGGGACCCTGCAGCCTATTCGTCTAGCTGTGGGTCTGAGATTTCATGGTCAGAATTAAAAGGCATCTGTTCTACCCTCTGTTTTGAAATTTCTTTGTATCTAAATTGTTACTATTTCTTTGGCTGTAGCCTTGTGAGCATTTAATATCAGAATACTGGGAATTTGGGATTCAGGGAAGTCCTTTAGTTTCATTTCAATTTCTTTTTCTGCTATTACATTCAGGAAAAAAATAATTTTACACTGCATATCAAAAAGTCAGAATACAATGATCCTGGTTTTTTTTTAAATAGAATTTTCTTTCTATCTGTTGATCTCCCATCTATTAGTACATAATCTTAGAAAGATGTCTGGAGTGATCATCATCAAAGGTTAACTATGGTTATTTCTGGATGGTGGGACTTGGGGTTAAGTTTGGCATTTTTCAGTTGTACTTTCTTACAAAGACAGTCATAATTGTCTTGTGAGAAGGAGATGTATAGGAGCTCTGAACTAAAGAGAAGACACCCTAAAGATGTTCAAATCCAGATGAAGAAATAGAGGCTCAGAGGGGGAAATGGGTTTTATCTCAGGTCACAGTAATCTGCTGCTGAAGCAAGACCAGAACCAAGACGTAGCTCTCAGACTGTTTTCCTCCAATATGCATTCATTCATCAAAAATAGAGCAAACCAAACAAACAAAAACAGTTTAGCAAACATACTTGGAAATAAGATGAATCCAAGGTACTCCCTGCCTTCATGTAGACAGAAGGTGGAATCAAGGCTTGGGTTGTCATCGATGAACTTGTGGGGGACCAAGAACATAATGTTCTCGGGGGATGTGAGACCATAAAGGAGGTAGAATAAAGCCAAGGCAAGAGAAGAGACAGGGCTTCCAGGAAGACTTCCTGGAGGAGAAGGTATTAGTTGTTGGTTAGATACAGAGTGGACAGGGAGGGGGTCTCAGGCAAGAGCAACAAGAGCCCATCTGTGGATGCAGGACAAAACAGGAGCCATTTGTCTGTTAATGACTCAGTACTAAGAGGTTAAAACACAAATGAGAACTGGAGGTGAGGCCTGGGGGAGGCATCAGGCTGGAGGGGTTGCCAGGGGCAAGTCAAAGCTAAACTCTCTAGAGCCTGGAAACCCCATGAGACTACAGACCTGGTCTCTGTTATTCACTGCATCCCAAGCACCTATGATCGATGCTTAGCAGATGGTTGCTACGCAAATGGCTCAGCTAGGATGGCATCCCCTCCAGGAAGCCTGCTCCAGCTTCTTCCTCGCCCCAATGTCAAAATTGACCTCTCCCTTATTTCTGCTTCCTAGACCTTTGCTCATTCATTTTAGCATCTATAATAATCTGTCTGATAGAAGAGATCTTTTTATTTTTTTCATGTCAGTCTTCCTCCTTTAGACCATGAACTTTAAGAAGGAAAGAAGCACTGATTCCTCTCCATGTCACTCCAGAGTGTCTGGTACACAGGAAGAACTCAACAGAGGCTTGATTAAAAGACATCTATTAGACTCCCCTTAGTCCAAGTCTTCTCCCTAGACCCCACCAATTTATGTGGAGCCTTTCATTACACCTGGACACAATAGCTAAATTCTAAATACCTAAAGGGTTCTAGGTCTAGACTAGGGTCTGCAGGAAGGATTGTTCTGGGCTAGAGAGGACTGTAGTGGGTCTCTATTGGTTATTCTGGTTCAGGAATCATTATCCCTTCTTTCAGTTACACACTTTTGTTTTCCTTCTATTACTACTCACTGAATGCACTTTTGGTGGGAATGTCTCTGGCACGGTGATCCATCCAACCCTCAAATACTAATGTTTTGCCAGAACACATGGGGCTTCCCCAGTGGCTCAGCAGGTAAAGAATTCACCCGCAATGCAGGAGTCACAGGAGACAAGGGTTTGATCCCTGGGTCAGGAAGATCCCCTGGAGGAGATCTCACTCCAGTATTCTTGCCTGGAGAATTCCACAGAGGAGCCTGGTGGGCTGCAGACCATGCGGTTGCAGAAGAGTTGGACACGACTGAAGCAGCTTAGCACATATGGCCTCCAGAACACAGGCTTCCCTGTCTTTCACTATCTCTTGGAGTTTGCTATTCTAATTTCATAATCTTTAAAAAGTCCAGAATAAAAACGTTGGTAAGAATTAGTATAGATGAGTGGCTGGACGAGTGACGAGTGGCTGGACGAGTGAGTAGTCCTTAATAGATATTGTGTTCAAGAGTCTGTGGTTTTCTAGCAATTCTACTCCAGTGTATCAGCCCACGGGAAGTGAAAATACATGGATTTGGGCTTGTGTACAAGTTACTGAGCAACCTGACTCATAACATCCAGATACTGGAAACAACCCCAAAGTCAATCAACTGCTGAACAGATAAACTCTGTTACATCCATAAAATGTGAAACTACTTAGCAATAAAAAGGAACAAACTACTGTTATACATACACGATTGAAGCTGGAACTGCACTCTGCCAAGTCAAAGAAACCAAACACAAAAGAGTACCTATTGCACAATTCCATTTCCACAAAATTCTATAAAAGACAAATACAGTCTGTAGTGACAGAAAGCAGATCAGTAGTTCCTTGAGGCTGGGGGAAGAGGATTGACTGGGAAGAGATACAAGGAAATACCGAAGGGTGATGGAAACGTTCTGTGTCTTGATTGTACAGGTATATACATTTGATGGACGGAGGAGCCTGGTGGGCTGCAGTCCATGGGGTCGCTAAGAGTTGGACACAACTGAGCGACTTCACTTTCACTTTTCGCTTTCATGCATTGGAGGAGGAAATGGCAACCCACTCCAGTGTTCTTGCCTGGAGAATCCCAAGGACAGGGGAGCCTGGTGGGCTGCCGTCTATGGGGTCGCACAGAGTCGGACACGACTAAAGTGACTTAGCAGCAGCATAGACAGTACACTTAAAATGTGAGCATTCTACATTATGTGGATTACAACTCAATGAAGTCGATTTTTAAAATGTTGGAATATTAAGTCAATAGAACAGCCAAGACTCTTCCTCCATTAGGCTGGCACAATTGCAAGCTCTATTCCTCTCAGTGGGTTACGCTCCTTTAAAATGATGCTATTCCTTTTCCTACAGATGGCTTGAAAAGATCTAATAAAATCACATATTGAAAATCATAACAACAAGGGACTTCCCTGGTGATTCAGTTGGCTAAGACTCCAAGCTCCCAAAGCAGGGGGCCCGGGGTTCCATCTCTGGTCAGGAAGTTGGATTCCTCATGCAGCAACTAAGTGTTCACATGCTTCATTCAGCTGAAGTTCCTGCATGCCAGCAACAAAGGTCAAAGGTCCTGTGTGCCACAACTGAGACCCAGTGCAGCCACTAAATAAATAAAACTAAATATCAAAAGAGTAACAACAACAAAACCAACAGTAATGAGAAGGAGAAGAATGAAAGAGGCATTTACTGAAGATTCCATGTGGCCTAGGACCTTCAACAGCTCTGTAAGGTATGAACTATCATGAATCTCATTTCACAGATAGGAAAACTGAGGTACTGAGAACTTAAGTGACTTAAGTTCACAAAAAAAGTAAGAGAGCTAGAGTTCAACCCCAGATAATCTGAGGACAGAAGCACACTTTGGAGCTCTGACATTTGCAGGCTACAGGGTTCTGTATGAACTGTAAAATGTATAACTTTCTTCAATGTCTTCACCCAGAGGAAAAATGAGCAATGGGAAATACATGCTTTACAGCAAGCAAGGAATATGAGGGCCCTCATACCTTGCAGGTAACAGCTGTCTTACTCACAGGGTCCTTCATATGTTGAGAATGGACAAGAGTACCTTCTGTTTTTTTTCCCCAACATTCTTTATAGTGAAATTCTCGTATAGTGAAATTCACATTTACTTTATATCTGCCACTGACATTACCACAAAACCAATGAACAAATTAACAAAAGAGATCAACATTTGGGCTATGAGTAATGGCTGTTTCTCTCTCTCATGGTGCCCAAGGGTAGACAAGATAAATGAAATTGAAGGATGACTCTGATTACCTGGACAGAAACATGAATAATTATGAGGCCATCAACAGCCCCTGGGCTGCCATTCATTGGAAAGTCAATTCTTGGTACTAACCCAGCAGATCTGTGCAGCCAGTATGGCAAGGCTGGTCTTGAGTCTGGAGGTGACCATCTTCTCTGAGGCCAAGGAACTTATGGCATTTCCATGTTGTACTTGGTATGGCACAGGAGAAGTGAGCACAGGGGGAAAAAGGGATGCCCAAAGGCATGGGATGTGTCATTGGCTAAAGACTTAGCCTCCTTCAGCTTTATCCCTTGGTGCTCAGCTCATCAATTATCCCTGAGAGCAGCTGATGGAAGAAAAGCTCATCATGGGAACTGGAGCTGAGTCAAAGTTATAAAGCCTGGTCATATGTATTGGGTATAAAGTTCTGGATTCAGACTGCCCACATTCAAGTCCTGACTTGGTCAATCCTAAAAGCTGACTCTAGGGAAACAAGTTAACTCTGTGCCTCAGTTTCCTCATTTGTATTGTCTTAGATTTAAATCAAGAGTGCTTAGCAGTGTCTGGTACATAGTAAAAACTTACAAAGTGTTAGTTTTGATGCCATAGCCATAGAAACTGGTACAATTCTGAGATGCAACTTCTTCACATTTTGAAGTTCTGAAAGCATCTTAAAATTTATGTGTTTTCTATAAATACAAATTATTCAAAGACTTCAAATAGCCAAAGAAATCTTGAGGAAAAAAACAGCTAGAGGTCATGCTCCTTGACTTCAGACTTATTATATAGCTACAGTGATCAAAACAGCATAGAGCTGGCATAAAACTGGGCTCAGTCGTGACTCACTCTTTGCACCTCCATGGACTGTAGCCCACAAGGCTTCTTGGTCCATGAAACTTTCTAGGCAAGAATACTGGAGTGGGTTGCCATTTCCTACTCCAGGGGCTCTTCCTGATCCAGGGATTGAATTCACATCTCCACAGACACATAAATCAATGCAATGTAATAAAGAGCCCAGGAACAAACCTATCACTTATGGTCAATGAATCCAGCGGTCCCTAAACTTTTTGGCAGCAGGGACTGTTTTCATGGGAGACCAACTTTTCCATGGACAGGGGCCAGGGCAGAGGGGAGGGTGAGGTGGATGCAGTTGGTTCAGGCAGTAATGCAAGCGATGGGGAAGGGTAATTAAGAGTCGCTCATTTGCCCACCACTCACCTCCTACTGTGCGGCCAGGTTGCTAACAGGCCGAACACTGGTACCAGTCTGAGACCAGGGGGTTGAATTACTTTATGACAACAATGGATAATGGAGAAAAGGCAGTCTTTTCAAGTGATGCTGGGGAAACTGGACAGTTACACACAGAAGAATGAAATTAGAACATTTTCTCAAACCATATACAAAAATTAAACTCAAAATGGACCGAAACATAAGACCAGAAACCATAAACTCCTAGAAGACATAACATAGGCAGAACACTCTTCGAGTCAAAGGAAACAAAAGCAAGAATAAACAAGTGGAGCCTAATGAAACAGAAACGATTTTACACAGCAAAGGAAATATCAACAACAACAAAAAAGCATCCTACTGAATGGCAGAAATGACTTGTAAATGATATGACTGATAAGGGGTTAATATCCACAAGATATATACAGCTCATTCAATTCATTGTCAAAACCCTCCCCAAACAACCTGATTAAAAAATGGGCAGAAGACCTGCACAGACATTTTTCAAAGAAGACACACAGATGGTCAACAGGCATATGAAAAGATGTTCAACATCATTAACCATCAGAGAAATGCAAATTATAACCACAATGTGATGTCACCTCACACCTGTCAGAATGGCTATCATCAAAAAACACAAATCACAAGTGCTGGTGAAAATGTGGAGAAAAGGGAACCCTTGTACACTTGCATTCAGCCACTGTGGAAAACAGTATGGACATTCCCAGAAATACTAAAAACAGAATTATCGTGTGATCTAGCAATTCCACTCCTGGGTAAATATCTGAAGAAAATGAAAACACTAATTTGAAAAGATACATAGTTCACGGCAGTGTTATTTACAATAACCAAGATGTGGAGGCCACCTAAGTGTCTGTCAACAGAGGAATGGATAAAGTAATCTTCCATGGCATATGCCAGTCATAAACAAGAGTGAAATTCTGCCGATGGATATAACAAAGCATAAACAGACTCACAGATACAGAGAACAAATGAGTGGTTATCCGTAGGGAGAGAGAGGGAGTAAGGGGCAAGATAGGGATCAAGGATAAAGAGGTACAAGCTATTTTACGTATAAAATAAATAGGCTACAAGATATATTGTACAGCACAGAGAATAAAGCCAATAGTTTATAATAACTTTAAACAGAGTATAATCTATGAAAATGTTGAAGCACTATTTGTACACCTGAAACTAACATAACATTGTAACTAAGCATTAATAGGGCTCAAATATATGCTACAGATGAGGATACAATGGCAGGTTTTTGCTTAATGAACGGAGCAGTGGGTTTTGCCAAACCTTCATATACACATGCTCTTTTCACCGCAGGACCTTTATATACGCTGTTCTTTCAAGTTCCCCACTCTACCTTCTTCATCTGCTTAATAACTTTCTTTCAGTTCAGTTCAGTTCAGTTCAGTCACTCAGTCATGTCCGACTCTTTGCAGCCCCATGAATTACAGCATGCCAGGCCTCCCTGTCCATCACCAACTCCCGGAGTTCACTCAAACTAATGTCCATCGAGTTGGTGATGCCATCCAGCCATCTCATCCTCTGTCGTCCCCTTCTCCTCCTGCCCCCAATCTCTCCCAGCATCAGAGTCTTTTCCAATGAGTCAACTGTTCACATGAGGTGGCCAAAGTATTGGAGTTTCAGCTTTAGCATTGGTCTTTGCAATGAACACGCAGGACTGATCTCCTTTAGAATGGACTGGTTGGATCTCCCTGCAGTCCAAGAGACTCTCAAGAGTCTTCTCCAACACCACAGTTCAAAGGCATCAATTCTTCGGCACTCAGGTTTCTTCACAGTCCGACTCTCACATCCATACATGACTACTGGAAAAACCATAGCCTTGACTAGACAGACCTTTGTTGGCAAAGTAATGTCTCTGCTTTTGAATATGCTACCTAGGTTGGTCATAACTTTCCTTCCAAGGAGTAAGTGTCTTTTAATTGCATGGCTGCAGTTGCCATCTGCAGTGATTTTGGAGCCCCAAAAAATAAAGTTTGACACTGTTTCCACTGTTTCCCCATCTATTTGCCATGAAGTGATGGGACCGGATGCCATGATCTTCGTTTTCTGAATGTTGAGCTTTAAGCCAACTTTTTCACTCTCCACTTTCACTTTCATCAAGAGGCTTTTGAGTTCCTCTTCACTTTCTGCCATAAGGGTGGTGTCATCTGCATATCTTTACTCCCACCATTAACAGCATTTCCTTAGGAAGGTCCTCCCCAACTTGCCTGTTTAGATAAAAACTTTCTAGTATCACCTGAGATTTCATTATAGACCCAGTCACAGTTGCAGTTTTGTGCACACTACGCAAAGTGTGGCTGCTCTCTGTCCCTTTCAATAGACTCAAAGCTCCATGAGAGGAAGAGACTGTATCTTGTCTTACTCATCCGTGTTTCTGTTTATCATGGTGTCTGGCACAGAGCAGGAGCAGCAGGTGTATCTTTTGGGTGAATAAATAAATGAATGTGTTCTGGAGACATCATGGACCCAGAGTCTGGCATCTCAATTTTTGCGTTGTGTTAGTTGCTCAGTCATGTCCTACTCTTTGGGACCCCCATGGACTGTAGCCTGCCACTCTCCTCTGCCCATGGGATTCTCCAGGCAAGAATACTGGAGTGGGTTGCCATGCCCTCTTCCAGAGGATCTTCCCGACCCAGGGATCAAACCCAGGTCTCCTGCATTGCAGGCAAATTCTTTACTATCTGAGCCACTGGGGTAGCATACATTTGAATGAAAATTAAATTGCAGTGAAAACTAAGCTCCGTGAGGACAGGAGTCTTGTCTGCTTTGATCTGTGGTGATCCAGCACGCACATGTTTTAAAGAATAATTATTTCTGTCCTTACCACATCTCATCTCTACTACCTTTGAGAGTTATAAAAGCAGGTATTATATCCTGGGCCCTTGTAGGACAGCAAGTCATAAATCTGCGCCAAAGCTCAGACTGCTTTTGCAAGCTTCAGCTCAGTGAGTCCATCTCTCACTAACACTGCATCTTAAATTAGACAGTGCTACGTGGCTTCCCCACAGACAATTTAACATGTAGGTAATATTCAAAGTTGGACTCGCTGCCCCCCTAAATCCTCGCAGATCAAGCTCAATGAACAATGAATAAATGCAGGTTTCTTTAGTACCCAGGATCTCCCTCTGTGTCGCAGTTTACCAGAAAGATTACTTCATCCTCACAAGGTGTGGCAGAGGGTAAAGTGTCCAGGTGGCATGGAGAGGTGAAAAGAACATGGACTGGGCGATAAACTAGTTTGGGTTCAAGTTCCAACTCTATTGAACACTATGAAACAGCAGGGACTTCCCTGGTGGTCCAGCGGTTAAGAATCTGCCTGCCAAAGCAGAGGATGTGGGTTCGATCCCTGATCCAGGAGGATTCCACTTGCCACAGGGCAACTAAGCCCGTGTGCCACAACTACTGAGCCTACGTGACTAGAGTCTGTGCTTCACAACAGGAGAAGCCACGACGGTGAGAAACCCGAGCACCATAAAGAAAAGTAGCACCTGCTCGATGCAACTACAGAAAGCTTGCAAAACAATGAACACCCCAGTGCAGCCAAAAATAAATGAATGAAAAAATTTAAAAAGAGTATGTCCTGATTACTTTTTAAAAAAAGAAACGGAGGGAAAGTGGATTATCAAGCAGTATATATGATGTTAAGAACTTTTAACATAAGATTTCATTCAATTTATAATCTACAGAGTATTAAAATGCCATTTGAATAATTAGGAATGGAGATTCAGAAAGTGAAACAGCTTCCTCAAGGTCATGCAGTTGTTAAGTAGCCGAGATTGGAACCCAGACCTCTCTGACTTCAAAGTGAAGCTTTTTCCTTTCCAGCGGTCTCCAGACTTTTTGGCACCAGGGGCCAGTTTCATGGAAGACAACTTTTCCACAGACCGGGGTGGGGGTTGGTTTTGGGATGATTCAAATGCATTACATTTATTGTGCACTTTATTTCTATTATTATTACATCAGTTCCACCCCAGATCATTAGTCATTAGATCTGGAGGTGGGGGACTCCTGCTTTATACCATCTTACCTTATGCCCTGGCTGTGCGGTCTTGAGCAAGTTGCTTCACCTCTCTGATCCTGCATTTCCTCATCTGTAACTAAGATGATTACCCACCCTCAAAAGCTGCCCCAAGGATCCAGTGATAATGCCTATGTAAGGCAGTATATAAATGCCAGCTATCACCATGCCCAGTATCCACAAACAGGTAGATCAGAAGGAATAAATTCTTTTGTTGGTCTGTTTAAGGCAGAAAAGAGCTCTTATTATTCCTAAAAGAGTTCTCACAGCTGGAGAAGCAGCAATATAATTCCTGCAATAAAAGTGGAAGTGGGGGAACCGAAAGGCAATACAACTCTCCTCCAAGCCAGCCTGTTTTTATTTGTTACCAGAATACAATTTCAGATTCAATTGCTTATTCTTCGTCTGAAGCATGAGCCTTTATCGCCCAGCTGTTGGGAATAAGAACAGAGCCGTTAAACACTGCTCCACGCTCTGGCCCTGCGCCAGATGCCTGCCCTGCAGAGGACTCGGCACCCATGCTAGGAGCAATGCTGCTTCCTCGAACCAATTGCCCCGTGGTGCTCCCAGCCTTCCACCCCACCCCCACCTCCCCCTGTACTGGTCCCGGAACCCGTGAGAACATGTTATCTACCCTCTGCACTGTCACCTGTTAAAATGATCCCTCAGAGCCGCTAGGTGGGCAGTTGCTGTGACATCCTGGTTGGCCCCAAGTAATGATGCTTTTCCCAGGACTCCAGCTCCGATCTTGACTCAGCTTACCTGTTCGCTGAGATTTGTTTCTGGATAAGCTTCCACCCCATGAGGAAACCGGGGGTTGTTCATACTCACGATGATCAGAAACCCAGGCTCTTTTTGCAGTAGAGGGAAGAGAAGAGAGGAAATAAACATGGAGGGAACAGAGGTGGAGAAGAGACAGCACTGCCCTCAAAGAGCCTGCAATTTGCGAGGAGACAGAAATGAAAACAGGTGAAAACAACAGTGATGTCTTCTTTGACGCTTGGGATGTGCCAGGCACTGCTCTAAGTGTGTCAGATCATTGACCACACTTTAAACCTCACAGTAATTCTAAGAGGAAGGTACTAGCACTGTCCCCCATTCCACAGATGAGAACACTGAGGCTAATGACCAAGATCATGGCTCGTAAGTGGTAGAAGCAGCATGCTGGGTTTCAAGAGTCTATGTTCTTCAGCACTGCATGATAGCTTCAAGCAAATGATTAGAATACAGTTAGAATGAAAAGGAGTTTTAAAGATCATTCAGAGACATCACAGTGGCGACAAATGTATGTATAGTCAAGTTCAGTTCAGTTCCGTTGCTCAGTCATATCTGACTCTTTGTGGCCCCATGGACTGCAGCACACCAGGCTTTCCTGTCCATCACCAACTCCCAGAACTTGCTCAAACTCATGTCCATCGAGTCAGTGATGCCATCCAATCATCTCATCCTCTGTTGTCCCCTTCTCCTCCTGCCTTCAATCTTTCCCAGCATCGGTCTTTTCCAAGGAGTCAGTTCTTCATATCAGGTGGCCAAAGTATTGGGAGTTTCAGCTTTGGCATCAGTCCTTCCAATGAACGTTCGGGACTGATTTCCTTTAGGATGGACTGGTTTGATCTCTTGGCAGTCCAATGGACTCTCAAGAGTCTTCCCCAACACCTCAGTTCAAAAGCAGCAAACATATAGTCAAAGGTATGGTTTTTCTAGTAGTCATGTATGGATGTAAGAGTTGGATCATAAAGAAGGCTGAGTACTGAAGAATTGATGTTTTCAAATTGTGGTGCTGGAGAAGACTTTTGAGAGTCTTTTGGACAGCAAGGAGATCAAACCAGTCCATCCTAAAGGAAATCAACCCTGAATATTCAGTGAAAGGACTGATGCTGAAGCTCCCATACTTTGGCTACCTGATGCGAAGAGCTGACTTATGGGAAAAGACCCTGATGCTGGGGAAGACTGAGGGCAAGAGATGGGGACGATAGAGGATGAGATGGTTAGATAGCATCCCTGACTCGATGGATATGAGTTTGAGCAAACTCCAGGAGATGGTGAAGGACAGGGAAGCCTGATGTGCTGAGTCCATGGGGTCGCAAAGAGTCAGACTTGACTGAGTGACTGAACAACAACAGAGGACAGAGGCAATCATATGTATAAAGGCCCTGAGGTACCAGAGAGCCTGTGCATGGAGGAGGCAAAAAATAATAACTCAGTGCCATTGGAGCACAGGCAGAAGGAGAAGATGGGAGAGTGTGAGGGCGTGATTGAAAGCGTGGGTTCTCACTGGGCTGGAAAGAGCCCTAAATGCCAAGTTAGAACCTTGGGCTGGGGCCTAGTAAAATGGGGATCCACTGACATTTAGGAAGGAAAGGGACATGAGTGCTTTAGATTTGGAAACAACCTCTCCGCCAGTAATGTGAAGGATGGATTTAAGAATGGAGGAGACAGGAAGGGGCAGAGAGGTTGTCTCAGGGTGGAGACTGAGAACAGTCACCATCTCCTTTTATCTCCTATTTTTGGAGGGTTTTGGGGGTCCCCAAGGATCCCCGCGCTCCACGTGGGCCCATCAACCTGAAGGTGTGTGTATTGGCACTGGTAGTATAACCAATACCTGATTCGTGTTGATGTATGGCAAAACCAATACAGTATTGTAAAGTAATTGACCTCCAATTAAAATAAATAAATTTATATTAAAACTAATAGTAATAAAAAAAAATAAAGTGGATTGCCAGGTTTCCAAGGAATGAAATTTGGCTAGTGACACTGAATCAGAACAGGACCCTGTGGTCCTTGCTCCCCTAAGTCTTCTGCCTGCCTTTTGTCTGTGGAAAGCTTTAGTCAAAGAACAAGTTTGATCAGAGAAGTGAGAACAGGTGGAAACGAAGGAAAACAGTCAAAGGAGACTGAATAATAATGTTGAGGTCGCTAAGCATAGTCAGGGACCTTTCGTTCTTTCTCAGGGGTTATAAATAATATTCTGAGCCACATCCTGTGAGCTGTCTTATAGATACTAAAACACTAGGGTGAAGAATTTGACTACCTGATGACCATGACATAAGCTGCCACAATTCCGAGAACTGGCCTCAAAGAAATCGGAACAAACGGGCCCTGGGACTGAAGATTAACTGTACCTAGAACAACCAAGGTGATGCTGATCAGACTACCAATGACCAATCTGAAGATGAATGTCAGAGCTGACTCTGCTGTTTCTGCATGCAGCCCCCTCCTTCTGTCTATAAAAGCTCTTGCCCCACTGGTTGCCAGTGTGGGGAGTCGACCTCTGGACAGATATCCACCCGCCCACCCCTCCCCCACCCCCAGTGGCTGGCATCTGAAATAAACTTTCCTTTCCACCAACCTGGCTTTTGAGCAGCAAGAAGCCAGACCCCACACACCCCTTCGGTAACAACACAATGGACTGAGAAGCCACTGGGCCCTTCCAAGTCTGAAAAGTCTAATGAAACAGATTTCTGGGCATTTGCAAAGGACAGGAAGCCACTCACCATTGACGAGCAGTCTGGAGGGCATTTGAGCTTCTCCTGCTTTGAGAAACCTCCTTGTCCTCCACTGAGAGTAGCTTGGTGGCACCGACCTGCCCCACCTCCCCGCAGCTGTGAAGGTGGCTGGGACTTGTCACACAACTTCATTTCCTCAACTGTGTTTGGCCCAGGGATGGACTGTGCAGGCAAGAAGTAGCAACCAAGTTCTTCTTTCGCATTAGACATATGGATGCCAGGTTAGAGAAGGGCCCTGCTGATGACCAGCATGCCCGACCTATGTGGAGAATGAACCTAAATATGAAGCAATATCAAGGAAAACAGGACCAGAGATGGAGAATGACAGAGTCTTGATTATACAGCCAAGCCTGTGGATATAGCTCAGCCTGAAGCCTATCAGATTTATCCGCAACTTACATACATCTCTTCCCAGCAGTGCTGACAAATTGGAATTGAATCTCATTGGCTTATTCCCGGCGACAAACAATAAGATGATTGGGATGGCATCACTGACTCAATGGGCATGCATTCGAGCAAACTCCAGGAGAGAGTGAAGGACAGGGAAGCTTGGTATGCTGCAGTCCATGGGGTCACAAATAGTCAGACACGACTTGGTGACTGAAAAACATCAACAACCCCTCTTGGAGTCAAGATCTAGCATGTGAGTTGGACCACATCACATTCACATAAACCTAAAGTAGGGGTGGGTGGCTTCTAAGCAAAACCTAAGTCTTATTACCAAAAGAGAGAGAAATTGTTTGGGGAAAGGCAAAAGATAATAGATGTATTCTACAACCTCTTGCAATACAAATGTTAAGATGACATCCATTTTTTCAAATGCATTGGTCCTAGAGCTGGGTTGTTTAGAGAATAATTCCACCAAGGCTAGGGCTCTTGGGGAGGAAGGTACCTGGTAAGTGACCCTCTTCATTTCAATCTCTGTTCTTAACCCCATCTCCTGGTCACTCTGCCCTACCAAAAGCCATTGGGTCAGATAAAATCCCAAATTTTGTTTCTGTGAGCCGGAGACCTCTGCCTCCAAGTTCTCATGACTTCGCCCTCACATTAGCATTCATGAACTCAAACTGTCAGGGAGTCTCCGGTAATTAGAAGCAATAAACAAATGCTAATTAGCACTCTGGCGGTACCCAGAGGATGCCACAGGCAGAGACCCAAGCCCTGTGTATGTGTGTGTTTCCAGGATTCCTTGAATTCCCACAGCTAAGATGCCTTTATGAAGCTTCTGGATGAAGAAAGAACTTGGAGACAGCAGAGCATTTGCTTCAAGGTATTGACCTTTCCATATGACGCACTTACACGTCAACCTCAACTCTGCCACTTACAAACGTTATCTATACATATTGACAAATTCCTTTATTGCCCAAAGTCTCAGTTTTCTCCATAAAATGGGAATGATAATCATCTCTATTTAAACATTGTTTTATTGTTGTTGCTGTTGTTCAGTTACCAAATCGTGTCCGACTCTTTGTGACCCCATGGACTGTAGCACGCCAGGCTTTCCTGTCCATCACCATCTCTGGGAGTTTGCCCAAGTTCATGTCCATTGAATCGGTGATGCTATCCAGCCATCTCATCTTCCATGGCCCTTTTTTCCTTCTGCCTTCACAGCATCAGGGTCTTTTCCAGTGAGTCAGCTCTTCACATCAGGTAGCCAAAATACTGGAGCTTCAGCTTCAGCACCAGTCCCTCCAAAGAATATCCAGGGTTGATTTCCTTTAAGATTGATTGGTTTGATCTCCTTGCAGTCCCAGGGACCCGCAAGAGTCTTCTCCAGCCCCACAGTTTGAAGGCCTCAATTCTTTGGCACTCAGGCTTCATTGCCCAAATCTCGCATCTGCACATGACTACTGGAAAGACCATAGCTTTGACTATATGGACCTTTGTAGGCAAAGTGATGTTTTTGCCTTTTAACACGATGTCAAGTTTTTGTCATAGCTTTCCTGCCAAGAAGCAATCATCTTCTGTTTTTATTATGTGAATGAAATAATGAATGCAATGTGTAAACTACTTGGCACATAATAAGTGCTCAATAAATGAGCTTTGTGTGTGTAATGCACATGGGGGAAATATAGGAGGTCAAACGTGAAAACTGGGGCACAGATTCCTCTTGGTCCCCTCCATTCCCATCCCCACTGTTTGGCGTGGAGCAGTCACGCCTCGCGTGTGGACCACTGCAATGTCCTCCTGTCTGGCTGTGGTTCCTTCCCCATCTTCTCCCTCCACCTCATTCTGTGTTAGTTTCCAAGGATTGCAGTAACAAATTGGCACAAAATCAGGGGCTTCAAAGAACATAAATGTATTGTCTCATGGCTCTGGAGGCGAGAAGTGTGAAATGTGTCGCTGGCAGGACTGGCTGCCCTGGAGGTTCTGAGGGACAATCCACCCACACTGATCACCTGGCTCTGGGGGTCACTGGCAAGCCTGGTGGTCCTGGCTTGTAGATGCATCTTCCATCTCTTCCCCATCTTCACACAGCCTCCTCCTTTCCTTCTTGTGTCTTCTCCTCTTCTGTCTGTCTCATCTCCCTCTAGGCTGTGCCTTGTAAGGACCCCTGTTGTTGGATTTAGGACCTACCCTGGTAATCCAGGGTGATCTCATCTTGAGATCTTTTCTTTTTTAATCAGTTGCTTTGGATGGCATCACCAACTCAATGGACATGAGTGTGAGCCAACTCCTGGGAATAGTGAAGGACAGGGAAGACTGGTGTGCTGCGGTCCATGGAGTTGCAAAGAGTGGGACACAACTGAGCAACTGAACAATGGACAACATCATAGTTGCTTCACAATGGTGTATTGGTTTCTGCTGTATAGCAAAACGAAACAGCTGTATGTGTACATGTATCCTCTCTTTTTTTTAATTTTTTTTCTGTCTGCCCCTTTGAAGTCTGTGCGCCAAAGGAGAGCTTCTCAATCTACCTCTCCCCACAAAGCCTTTGCCATTCCTCTCCTGCCACATCATCTCTCTCTCTTCCTAATTCTGGGTCGCTTCCTTTTTTACGCCCCCTTCCCTTACAGCACTAACTGATTTATTTGGGAGGCAGGAGTGTGGTATCACACAGGGGTAAAGAAGGACTCAGGATTAGACCCCTTGGGTCCACCCTAGCTCCTCTC
This sequence comes from Bubalus kerabau, assembly GCF_029407905.1. NCBI lineage: Eukaryota > Metazoa > Chordata > Mammalia > Artiodactyla > Bovidae > Bubalus > Bubalus kerabau. The sequence goes on from NC_073646.1 coordinate 9,425,044, forward strand.
CTCTCAGTGCGACCCTGGGCAGCTCAACTTCCAAAGTTCAATTAGAAACACGTAGAAGAATCTACTCACAGGGTTGCATGATCGAAGTGCTAATTTTTGTAACACGGGGACAGGGTCTGGTTCACAGCAAGGGTCCAATGTATGCCTATTTTGTATGAGCCTGGATGAGCTGGCTTATTTTGCAATAATAAACAGCCCCGAAATAAGAGTAACTCTGGGGCTTAAAACAAATGTTTCTCTCTCCCACATGCTGCGTGCCCACTGAAAGGTAGCAGAAGGGTTCTGTGCATTTTAATCACTCAGGGTCCCAGATTGATGAGCAAGCATCATGTTGAAGAGAGAAGGGGGTCTCACCAGGCAAATGAATAGTCCAGATCAGACATGCTCCTAACTTACTGGCCAGAAAGAGTCACACAATCCCACTGGGAAGCCAGGAGAAAAGCTCGCAGGAGCTTTAAGGGGGAGACACCCACCTGTGGGTGCTCATCTGTTCTGCTATGAACAGAACCTCATTTCACCTTGAGGAAGAATACATTTTCATCATCTTTTATTGTCAACAGCACCAGATCACAGTGCCCAGTGTGAGGTAGGGGTTTCTCTGGTGGCTCAGATGGTAAAGAATCTGCCTGCAATGCAGGAGACCTGGGTTCAATCCCTGGGTTGGGAAGATCCTCTGGAGATGGGAAAGGCTACCCACTCCAGTATTCTTGCCTGGAGAATCCCCTTGGACAGAGGAGCCTGGCAGGTCACTAAGAGTCAGACGCAGCTGAGTGACTAAGCACAGCACAGCAGTGCGAGGTAGAAATTAAGAATAAGATGTTGGAAAGCCTAATTTAAAAATAGGACAGTTTCAAAGCACCAGAAAAAAAAAAGACATGATCCTCTTTGTAATATAATCTGAGGAGACAAATTTCCATCCACACTCAAATATTTTCCCTGTTCACCTGTTACCATGTCTCATATTTCTGCTGTTAACATGATCCATTACGGTCTTTGAAGGAGCATTTGTAACAGTCCAAGAAGCAGCAGGCAGTTTGCTGTGGGCTCCAAGGCATCAGATTGCCTGGACAGGGTAAGATATTCACTAGGGCACTGTTTACTCCCTGAGTAAATTTAACCAGCATTTTCTCAGCTCAGTGCCAGGCAGCACACTCAAAGCCTAGTTGGTTCTAACATGGTCACAGTCCACAAAGAACTTACCATTTAGGAATCTTAGCATGGCAGGCAGAGCCTAGAGAATGCAACCGAAGATGGATACTTTAAAAAAAACAAAACAAAACTAGGTGGTTATATATTGGTCTTCCCTGGTGGTTCAGTCGGTAAAGAATCCACATGCAAATGCAGGAGACCCAGGTTTGATCCCTGGGTGGGGAAGATCCCCTGGAAAAGGACAGGGCAACCCACTCCATTTCCTTCTCCAGGGGATCTTCCCCACCCAGGGATCGAACTTGTGTCTCTTTTGTCTCCTGCATTGGCAGGAAGGTTCTTTACCACTGATGCCACCTGGGAAGCCCACAGTCACCATCATAGTCATATATTAATTTTATTTTGCAGATTTTCATATATTTTCAAAATGTCAACAGAATAATTAAATGTGAATTTTAAATCTTAACATGTTACTTTTACTTGAATTAGATACTAATTTCTCTGCTTTAGTCAGACTAAGGTTCTTGAGAAGATGGATACTTTTGAAGTAGGAAATAATACTTTTGTTGTTCAGTCACTCAATCATGTCCGACTCTTTCTGATCCCATGGTCTGCAGCACACCAGGCTTCCCTGTCCTTCACCTTCTCCCAGAGTTTGCTCAAACCCATGTCCATTGTGGAGAAGGCAATGGCAACCCACTCCAGTACTCTTGCCTGGAAAATCCCATGGGCGGAGGAGCCTGGTAGGCTGCAGTCCATGGGGTCACTGAGTCAGACTAAGTGACTTCACTTTCATGCATTGGAGAAGGAAGTGGAAACCCACTCCAGTGTTCTTGCCTGGAGAATCCCAGGGATGGGGGGAGCGTGGTGGGCTGCCATCTATGGGGTCACACAGAGTCGGACATGACTGAAGCAACTTAGCAGCAGCAGCAGCATGTCCAATGAGTCGGTGATGCCATCCAACCATCTCATACTCTGTCATCCCCTTCTCCTTCTCCCTTCAATATTTCCCAGCATCAGGATCTTTTCCAGTGAGGTGGATCTTCGTATCAGGTGGCCAAACTATTGGAGCTTCAGCTCCAGCTTCAGTCCTTCCAATGAATATTCAGGGTTGATTTCCTTTAGGATGGACTGGTTTGATCTCCTTGTGTCCAAGGGACTCTCAAGAGTCTTCTCTAGACTGATAGGATCTCTTTGCAGTCCAAGGGACTCTCAAGAGTCTTCTCCAGCACCACAGTTCCAAAGCATCAATTCTTCAGCACTCAGCCTTCTTTATGGTCCAACGCTCACATCCATACATGACTATTAGAAAAACCATGGCTTTGACTATATGCTATGGGCAGATAATTATTAGTGGGCAGAAGTAATCTGACCACTAATAATTATAATGTGCTCTCTGGGTGCTTGGCTGAGGAAACACAGATTCAGAAGATTTGACCCTCTAAGCAACCCTAGGAGAATAGAGACTAGCATTTCCTTTCAAAATGGGCAGATGGAAAAGGATTTCCATTGCTCCTTCTCTGGATGGGTCTTTGGGGGAGATGTTAGTATATCACCAGGACTCAAACATGTGGAGTAAGAAAACAGAGACAATGATCAGTTCAGTTCAGTTCAGTTCAGTCGCTCAGTCATGTCCGACTCCTTGTGACCCCATGAATCGCAGCACTCCAGGCCTCCATTGTCACCCTGCTTATTTAACTTATATGCAGAGTAAGTACATCATAAGAAATGCTGGGCTGGAAGAAGCACAAGCTGGAATCAAGATTGCCGGCAGAAATATCAATAACCTCAGATATGCAGATGACACCACTCTTATGGCAGAAAGTGAAGAGGAACTCAAAAGCCTCTTGATGAAAGTGAAAGTGGAGAGTGAAAAAGTTGGCTTAAAGCTCAACACTCAGAAAACAAAGATCATGGCATCTGGTCCCATCACTTCATGGCAAATAGATGGGGAAACAGTGGAAACAGTGTCAGACTTTATTTTTTTGGGCTCCAAAATCACTGCAGATGGTGACTGCAGCCATGAAATTAAAAGATGCTTACTCCTTGGAAGGAAAGTTATGACCAACCTAGATAGCATATTCAAAAGCAGAGACATTACTTTGCCAACAAAGGTCCGTCTAGTCAAGGCTATGGTTTTTCCTGTGGTCATGTATGGATGTGAGAGTTGGACTGTGAAGAAAGCTGAGCGCCAAAGAATTGATGCCTTTGAACTGTGGTGTTGGAGAAGACTCTTGAGAGTCCCTTGGACTGCAAGGAGATCCAACCAGTCCATTCTGAAGATTAGCCCTGGGATTTCTTTGGAGGGAATGATGCTAAAGCTGAAACTCCAGTACTTTGGCCACCTCATGTGAAGAGTTGACTCATTGGAAAAGACTCTGATGCTGGGAGGGATTGAGGGCAGGAGGAGAAGGGGACGACAGAGGATGAGATGGCTGGATGGCATCACCGACTCGATGGACGTGAGTCTGAGACCGTGATAGCACTAGAGTTTTCCAGAGGCTGGTTCTGTTAGTAATCCCGCCTCTGTCACTTACTGGCAGTGTGGCCTTGGAAGATTGCTTAACCCGTCTGTACTCCAGAGCCTTCACTGGTTAACGTGGCTCCTGAGACCTCCCACTCAGGGACCTGGTGTCAGGTGGGTCCCCAGGCATCATGCTCCATCTCCTTTTGCTCCCTTTTTTCTAAGTAGGAAGAGTAGCAGCCAGACCTAGGAAAGAACTGATGCTTTCGGACTGTGGTGCTGGAGAAGACTCTTGAGAGTCCCTTGCAAATCAAAGAGATCAAACCAGTTCATCCTACAGGAAATCAACCCTGAATATTCACTGGAAGGACTGATGCTGAAGTTGAATCTCCAATATTTTGGCCACCTGATGTAAAGGGCCAACTCATTGGAAAAGACCCTGGTGCTGGGAAAGATTGAAGGCAGGAGAAGGGGATCGACAGAGGATGAGGTGGTTGGATGGCATCACCGACTTGATGGACATGAGTTTGAGCAAACTCCGGGAGACAGTGAAGGACAGAGGAGTTTGGTGTGCCGCAGTCCATGGGGCAGAGTACAGCAACTCTGAGCAGGCTCCCGGCTGAAAACTAAGACAATTCTGAATGAATGAGAAATTTCTTTGAGTGGCAATTAAAAAAAAATAAAATAAAAATGTATTTTTAAGACAATTTTCAAATAAGTTGAAGCAATTATTTTCAGAGCCAACCAATAGCACCAACTGGGACTGGGAAGGGAAGAGAGAAAGTTTTGGAAAATGCAGCAATTAAACTCCATTAAAAGCCAGTGTGTGCGTTTTTCATATGCCGAGAAAGTATGTCCAAGAGTGGATTTGTGAGCAAGGCTGGGCTCCAGCATCTTGGGGTGTTGGAATGAAAACCCTGCAAAGGGCAGAGAATCTGCTCAGCAGCACAGAACAATCTCGCCTCGAGCAACACACAGCTCTGTGCATGATTGTCTAGGACTTGGCGGCAAAGACCAGTGGGAATAATCCTTTGGAAAGGGAAAGGATCAGCAAGACACGTGGAAAAATGTAGACAAAAGAAGAGAGCAAATGGGACAAGAGAAAGACGGAGGGGAAGGGGCCAGTTTTTTTTTTTTTTTTTTTTGCCTGCTTCACGTGGCTTTGGTGGCTTATGGTAAATGAGTTTCTAATGATGTTTTTAAAAAGCGGGTCTTATTTACTGGGGCTGATGCAATGCCTGCTGCTCCTTGGGTTGTGTGCTGGGGAAAACAGAGGAGGGAGGAGAGAGACAGTGTGAACCCTGAAATGTTGGTGTCTTAGTCCCCCTGGGTAGGACCCCAGACCATCGCTTCCCTTTCCCCATTCCCTGCACTGCCCTCTGCTGTAAGCCAGCAATTCTGACCTCAGAGGGTCGTGGTCCTCTGTGGGAGGGAGACACAATCAGGCTATGAAACTCCTGTGTAAAAAGTGTTTCTTTGGGTGCTCACTGTGAGCCAAGCAAGGTCTTTTTTGAATGAACCAACAGAAGAAGGAATGAATGAGTGAATGGAGCACTCGGCGCTCTGTGGGTCCAGCAAGAGAGCACTCCCAACTTGGGGTGGAGAGAAGGAAAGTCAAAAGACTTCCTAGAGGAGGTGATACGGGAGGAATCAGGAAAAGAAGACTTAAAGGGGAAATGTGAGGCCGAAGGGAGGGCATGAGTTGAGTGCACAAGGGCGGTCAGAAGACTTCCTTTGTGGGCCAGTGGTGAAGAATCTGCCTTCCAATGCAAGGGGTGTGGGTTTGACCAGAGAACTGAGATCACACAGGGGCCACAGGGCAACAAAGCCCACGTGGCACAACTAGAGAATGTCTGTGCACAGCAACGAAGAACCCGCACAAGTAAAATTAAAAAAACAAAAAAACACATTCTAGTCCTGAATTTCAGGTAACTGGGTTTAGGAGGAGGGTTTTAGAGACAGGTGTGGAAATGATAGGGCTTCCCTGGTGGTTCAGCAGTAAAGAATCCACCAGCGATGCAGAAGTTGCAGGAGACACAGGTTTGATCCCTGGGTCCGGAAGACCCGCTGGAGGTGGGCATGGCAACCCATGCCAGTATTCTTGCCTGGAGAATCCCAATGACAGAGGAGCCTGGTGGGCTACAGTCCATGGGGCTGAAAAGAGTTGGACACAACTTATGCGACCAACACACAGAGCAACTGTTGGTTATCTCAGCTGCGGTGGGGTGGGGGGGGGCGCTCCTGGAATCCAGGGGAGGTGGGTCAGGGATGCTCCCCAGCCTCCTGCAGTGCACAAGACCGCTCTCCTCTCAAGCCCTGCTGTATGTTGACCTTCTGCGGACCACTTCCGTTTCCTCCTTACCATACCCCCGATGAGGTGGAGCATTTATCCCCATTTCTCAGACAAGAAAAAGAAGGCTCTGAGCGCTTCAGTCACTTGCCTAAGATCACACAGCAGCTTTGAGGCAGAGTGGGGATTGGCACCCGAGCAGCCCAGCTCCAGCTCCTTGCTGATAACCATTGGCCCGACTGTAAAGTCTTCAGATGCCGTGTTACAGTTTGGGCTTGTATCTCTAATACAACACAAGAGTATTTTTCATCTGCAGATTTTCCACTTTCTCACTAGGGTACTTTCCCTCAAAGAACCAAGTACTGAAGGTGAAATAAAATTCCCATTTGTGAGCAGAGACTAAGGATCTGCCATTGCATCCACTATATACCACTCCGTCCTCTGCCCTATGTCAGGCAAGCTCTAGAGAGCTTTAAGAGCAATTGCCCCGCTTTATTCGGAAAGAACCTTAACATATAATTAACGGAAGTCTGCCAGATGGCTTCAGATCTGCCCTGGTCTGCATTAGGAATGCCAAGCCCACTGAGGTCTGTTACTCTGGGACTTCCTTAAAACTCGAATCATGTGCACAGTGATTCGTCTGCAGCTCTTCGCGGAGACAAGGTTTTCTCAGCGCGCACCGCTCAGGGCTGCTTTTCCTCCTAATGAAGTCAGCTAGCCGCTGCCCCTGAACGGCGTGGGCTGCCGCAGCTCAGAGGAGAGGGAGCTGCCTCCCGCCTCAGGACGTGGGAGCATTTGCAAGCTGAAGGCTGGAAAACAGGAATTTGGGACCCCGATCACCCCTGCAGCGCTTAATTGGACCGCCAGCTTCAGAGCCGAACTGTCTCAGGCTAATAACCCTGGACTTCACCAGAGCCTGGCGAGGCAGGCATTAACTCACCCGGGATATAGGTGGAGAAACGGATGCTCAGAGAATCCAAGGAGCAAACTGCAGAGCCAGAATGCAAACTTGGGCACTTCACTTAGCACAGGGTGTCATGAAGTAATAACTTTGCGCTTATTTGTTGAGCGATTTCAGACCGGAAGCCACTCTGTATCCTGCAGAGCACAGTGCCTTGGTTCAGAATAAAGACTGAACATCACACAAAGCAAACATCACAGACAAACAGCCCCTGTAAGGAGGCCCTTGGATGAATTCATTCATTTTTCTCTAAACAATTGTAATGTGGTGTCCCTCTCTCTGAAACTCATTAAGAAGAACAGATGCTCTGGAGAGAATCCTCCTCCTGTTTGGGTTTGTATCCTGGCTCTGTCTCTCCCAGGCTGTGTTACACAGGGCAAGTGAGTTTACCTCTCTGAGCTTCTGATCTGTTGCCTATGAAATGGGGATAATAAGACCCACTTGACTGAATTGCTTTGCCGGTAAATGAGCCCAGTGGGCAGGACATTTATTTTAATAACTTTTAATACACATTTGAGGTGGTCATTTAATTCTCCAGTCATGTTTTTTAGGCTCTTACATACTCATTTCAGCACTAACAAGTTTTATTTTCTCTTTGATGGTTGAAGAAAGCTGGGCTCAGAAAGGTGAAGCAGCTTGCCTGAAGACACACAGCGGGAAGGTGGCATGGCTGGTATCTGAATTCAGAGCAGTCAAACTCCAAGTTTGTCTCTTTCTGAGGTACCTTGATGCCTTCTAGAAGGACTTGAGAATCTGGAATTTTGATTCCAAGTTTCAGAATGTTTTGCAGGGAGGAAAGGGTAGGAGAATATTTTAAATGGATGAGAAGTACAAGAGGAGAAATCTGTTTTTTTGAAAGTGAGTGCTGCCGGGTCAGAGTTTGAAGAAAGCTGATTCTGCTCTGGGTCTGTTGTGTCTGGGGTTGTACTCTCTTGAGGCAGTGAGTGGATCACAGCAAATTCCTTGTCTAATGGGAAAGGACTATAAAGCAATACAAAAAGGACTGGCAAGATGAAAATTGTAGTACGTATTTCCAGGAATGAAACACTGGTATGCAGTGGAGGAAAACAGGTTGAGGTTTTAAATGGCTGGTCTACAGGAACTTGTACCCACAATATATAAAGAACTCTTTCAAGTCAATAACAAGAAGATAAACACCCTGATTTGGGGACTTCCCAAGTGGCTTGGTGGTAAATAGACCAGCTACTGATGCAGGAGACATGGGTTGGATCTCTGGGTCAGAAAGATCCCCTGGAGAAGTGAATGGTAACCCACTCCAGTATTCTTGTTTTGAAAATCCCATGAACAGAGGAGCCTGGCAGGCTATAGCCCATGAGGTCACAAAAGAGTTGGACTCAACTAAACAACAACAAACACCTTGATTAAAGAACACTTCTCAATCAATAGGAAGAAGATAAACAACTTAAGAACTGGCAAAATATTTAAATAGACATTTCTTCAAAGATGACATACAGGTGCCCAATAAGCACATCAAAAGATACTCAGCATCATCAGCCATCAGGGAACTGCAAATCAGAGCCATGATGAGATACACTTCATACCCATGAGGATGGCTGAAATAAAAAAGGTAGATAGTAACGAGTGTTGGAGAGGACCTGGAAAAACTGGAATCCCCACACATTGCTGGTAAGGACGTAAAATGATGCAACCACTGTGAAAAAGTGTCACAGTTTCTTAAAATATAACATACAAGCATTGCCTTATAACCCAGCAATTTCACTGGTGAATTGAAAACATGTTCATATAAAAACTTGTACATGAATATTCATAGCAACATTATTCCTACTAATCAAAAAGTGAGAACAACCCAAATGTCCATCAGTGGAAGGAGAGATAAACAGAACGTGGTCTAGCCTTATGATGGAATATTATTCAGCTGTTAAAAGGAATAAAGTACTGATACTTGCTACAACATGGATGAACCTCAAAACATTTTGCCAGGTGAAAGAAGTCAGGCACAAAAGATCTTCTACTGCTTAATTCCGTTTATATTAATTTTTCAGAAAAGGTAAATTTAGGGGGACAAAAAGTCCATCAGTAGTTGCCTGATGGGTGGGAGTGACGAAGTGGGAGGTGGTGAATGGCCAAATGGGGTGAGGTTTCTTTTTGGGGTGATGGAAATATTCTAAAATTAGAGTGTGGTTACAACTGCACAATTCTGTAAATATACTATCATTAAATTGTACACTCATAATGGATGAATGACATGGTACATAAATATTAACAAAGCTATTAAAAAGAATGATTGGTCTATTGCTCCAGCCTGTGAGGGTCATCCATTGAACCCCAAGCAGTGTGACCCTCACTCTCTTGTCCATTACACAACACAGCTTTCCTCCAGTATGGGGGCAATCCTAAACTTACAAGGTCATGGACCTGTTTCTAACAGGGCCCAAGAACCCAATTTGGAAGAGACCAGGAATGAGCAGCCCGCGTCTTTGTTGCCATGGAGGCAGCACTCTCAACAGCTCTGCGTGCAGTGTCAGCCACCAGTCGACCCGGTCTCAAGGGGCGACCCCCCTCCCCGATAGCACCTCCAGAGTGATCAAGTCAGCAGTACGTCCAGATTGTCTGCTAGAGTTGTATCACGGTTCCCCTTGTCTGGCCAGCCATTCATCCAGAACAAACTTTGCAGGACCAAGCAGCCAACTAATTAATTGTTGCATCAATAAAACTCAGGCTTGTCTGTCTCATGATGAATTACATTGTTAAAATGAACTTAACAGCTGCATCAAAGAAAGAAAACAAGGGAAATCAATAGAGGAGAGTTTCCTCAGCCCGAGTCAGCACTTCTCATGGACCACAGGTTGGTGGTGAGACAAGTATTTATCACAAAGCAGAGATGATGTTTATTGGTGGCGAGACCATTGCTAGTTTACATGCAGGATTTTAAAATAAGAAAAGCAGGATACTGGAGACCCACAAGCTGTTTAGAATGTGGTTGGCACAAAGCCCAGACTCTTGTGCCAAGAGTCAGGGAGACCTTGGTTCAAATACTAGCTGCACCACTTTCTAGTCATGGATCTGCGCAATCATCTAATGTGGACCTCAGTTTCCCTTATGTGCAAAATGGGGATAATAATAGGACCAAATCTTAGTGTTGTTAGGAAGATTAAATGGACTAAATGGAGTAATATTACAGTTCTTGCTAAGTGTGAGTGTGTGTGTGCCAAGTCACTTCAGTCATTTCCGGCTCTGTGTGACCCCATGGACGTAGCCCACCAAGCTCTTCTGTCCAAGGGATTCTCCAGGCGAGAATACTGGAGCAGGTCGCCATGCCCTCCTCCAGGGGATCTTCCTGACCCACAGATCGAACCCATGTTTCTTAGGTCTCCTGCATTGGCAGGCGGGTTCTTTACCACTCTTGCCAAGTGTGTGTTTGATAAATGTTTGCTATTGGTCATACTATATTTTCCTCCTGTTAAGGTACCTCCAGAAGCAGAATCCTCACCAATTCCATCCTCCTCCATGACAGGTGACATCGTCAACTGCGCTTTAAATTTACACTTTTTAAAAATTAATTTTTAATTCAATTTAAGGCTGTATATTGTCACCCTGCTTATTTAACTTATATGCAGACTACATCATGAGAAATGCTGGGCTGGAAGAAGCACAAGCTGGAATCAAGATTGCCGGCAGAAATATCAATAACCTCAGATATGCAGATGACACCACTCTTATGGCAGAAAGTGAAGAGGAACTCAAAAGCCTCTTGATGAAAGTGAAAGTGGAGAGTGAAAAAGTTGGCTTAAAGCTCAACATTCAGAAAATGAAGATCATGGCATCTGGTCCCATCACTTCATGGGAAATAGATGGGGAAACAGTGGCAACAGTGTCAGACTTTATTTTCTTGGGCTCCAAAATCACTGCAGATGGTGACTGCAGCCATGAAATTAAAAGACACTTACTCCTTGGAAGAAAAGTTATGACCAACCTGGATAGCATATTGAAAAGCAGAGACGTTACTTTGCCAACAAAGGTCTGTCTAGTCAAGGCTATGGCTTTTCCAGTGGTCATGTATGGATGTGAGAGTTGGACTGTGAAGAAGGCTGAGCGCCGAAGAATTGATGCTTTTGAACTGTGGTGTTGGAGAAGACTCTTGAGAGTCCCTTGGACTGCAAGGAGATCCAACCAGTCCATTCTGAAGGAGATCAGCCCTGGGATTTCTTTGGAAGGAATGATGCTAAAGCTGAAACTCCTATACTTTGGCCACCTCATGCAAAGAGTTGACCCATTGGAAAAGACTCTGATGCTGGGAGGGATTGGGGGCAGGAAGAGAAGGGGACGACAGAGGATGAGATGGCTGGATGGCATCACTGACTCGATGGACGTGAGTCTGAGTGAACTCGGGATTTGGTGAGGGACAGGGAGGCCTGGCGAGCTGTGATTCATGGGGTTGCAAAGAGTTGGACACGACTGAGCAACTGAACTGAACTGAACTGAAATTCATTTCAATTTAATTTTTGATTAAAAATTAATAGACATTAAAATCAGTGTTTTTGCTGTTTGGTTCTATGCATTTCAGTACATGTACACATTAGTATAACCACCCCCACAATCACTGTATCAGTATGCTTGGGCTGCTATAACAAAACACCACGGACTGGGTGGCTTGAACAACAGACATTTATTTCTCACCAGTTCTGGAGGCTGGAAGCCCAAGAAAAGAGGTCAGCAGGGTCTGGTTTCCTGGTGAGGGTCTCTTCTTGGCTTACTGGTAGTGCCTTCTCCCTGTGATCTCACTTGCCAGAGAGGCTGCCACGGTGTCTCTTTGTTTTCTAGTAAGGGTACTGTCCCCATGCTAGGGGCTCCACTTTCATGCCCTCATCTAAACCTAATTACTTCCTGGAATTCCCTGGTGACCCAGTGGCTAAGATTCCACACCCCCAATGCAGGGGGCCCAGGTTCGATCCCTAATCAGAGAACTACACCCCACATGCCACAACTAAGAGTTTGCACACTCCACCTAAAAACAATCTCAGGAGCTGCAACTAAGACCCAGTGCAGCCAAATAAATAAAAATAGATATTAAAAAGAAACCTACGGTAGGTCCCTCAGTCATATTTGACTCTTTGTGAGCCCATGGACTGTAGCCTGCCTGGCTCTTCTGTCCATGGGATTTCCCAAGAAAGAATACTGGAGTGGGTTGCCATTTCCTTCTCCAGGAGATCTTCCCCACGCAGGGGTCAAACCCAGGACTCCTGTGTTGCAGGCAGATTCTTTACCGTTGAAACCAACAGGGAAGCGAAAGAAACCTAATTACTTTCCAAAGGCTGCTCATCCAAATACCAGCATTTTGGGGGTTAGAACTTTAACGTATGAATGAGGCAAGGGGAACCCAAATATTTAGCCCATAATGATCAGTATATAGAACAGACCTACCACGTGCCCTGAATTCTCACATTCTGACTCATCCCATCCTCTTCCTACCCCTAATCTTGGCCACCACTCATCTCTTCTCCATCCCTGTAGCTTTGGCTTTTGGAGGATGTCATAGAAATAGAATTATATAGTATGTAACATTCTGAAACTGACCAGCTGCATGTAGTTCACTTCTTTTTATTGCTGAGTGGTATCTCAGTCAATTTTAAGGGCTTCCCTTGAGGCTCAGAAGGTAAAGAATCCACCTGCAGTGCAGGAGATCCAGGTTCAACCCCTGGGTTAGGAAGATCCCCTGGAGAAGGGAATGGGAACCCACTGCAGTATTCTTGCCTGGAGAATCCCCATGCACAGAGGAGCCTGTGGGCTATAGTCCATGGGGTCGCAAAGAGTCGGACACAACTGAGCAACTAAGCACAGCAACAGCACAAGGGAAATCAACCCTGAATACCCATTGGAGGACTGAGGCTAAAGCTGAAGCTCCAGTATTTTGGCTACTTGATGCAAAGAGCCGACCCACTGGAAAAGTCCCTGATGATGGGAAAGATTGAGGGCAGAAGGAGAAGAGGGTGTCAGAGGATGAGATGGCTAGATGGTGTCGCTGATGCAATGGACATGAACTTGGGCAAACTTCAGGAGATGGTGAGGGGCAGGGAGGCCTGGCATGCTGCAGTCCATGGAGTTGCAAACAGCTGGACATGAGTGGGAAACTAAACGACAACAGTATCTCAGTATGTGTGGACGTACCACCCGGTGAATCTATTCATTCACTGAATGCCATTTGCAATGTTTACATTTCGGTCATTAGAAACAGATCTCCACCAAACACTCACCTACGGATTTTCGTGTCAACCTAAGTTTACATTTCTCTACGACAGGTACTTATGAGTGGAAACTCTGGGTCATATGTTAAGAATGCATTTAAGTTTACTAAGATCTACCACTCTGTTTGCAAAATAACATTTCCATTTGTACTAGCAAGTATGAGAGTTCTCATCCGTTTGTCTGAATCTACAATTTGATATTGGCAATATTACTGGCTTTGGCCATCAGAATAGGTGTTTAGTGGTATCTCATTGTGGTTTTAGAAGGCAATGGCAACCCACTCCAGTACTCTTGCCTGGGAAATCCCATAGACGGAGGAGCCTGGTAGGCTACAGTCCATGGGGTCGAGAGGAGTTGGACATGACTGAATGACTGCACTTTCATTTTTCAGTTTCATGCAATGGAGAAGGAAATGGCAAACCACTCCAGTATTCTTGCCTGGAGAATCCCAGGGACCGAGGAGCCTGGTGGGCTGCCCCGTCTATGGGGTCGCACAGAGTCGGGCACTACTGATGCGACTTAGCAGCAGCAGCAGCATCATGGTTTTAAGTTGAATTTCTTTAATGGCTAATGGTGTTAAACACCTTTTCACATGCTTATTTGTCTTCCATTATTCTCTTTAGTAAAGTGTCCATTCAAGTCTTTTGCCCATATTGTAACTGGACTGTTTCTTTGGCATCTGAGTTTGAGTTTTTTATATATTGTGGATACAGATCTTTTGTTGATGTAAGTTTGTATTTTCCTTCTCTTCACAGAACAAAGGTTTTAAATTTTGCCAAGGTCCAATTTATCAGTTTGTCTTTTAAGGTGTGGACTTTTAACATCATATCTAATAGCTCTTTGTCTAACCCCAGTTCACTTCAGTCTCTCAGTTGTGTCTGACTCTTTGCGACCCCATGAATCACAGCACGCCAGGCCTCCCTGTCCATCACCAACTCCTGGAGTTCACTCAGACTCACGTCCATCGAGTCAGTGATACCATCCAGCCATCTCATCCTCTGTCATCCCCTTCTCCTCCTGCCCTCAATCCCTCCCAGCATCAGAGTCTTTTCCAATGAGTCAACCCTTCGCATGAGGTGGCCAAAGTACTGGAGTTTCAGCTTTAGCATCATTCCTTCCAAAGAAATCCCAGAGCTGATCTTCTTCAGAATGGACTGGTTGGATCTCCTTGCAGTCCAAGGGACTCTCAAGAGTCTTCTCCAACACCACTGTTCAAAAGCATCAATTCTTCGGCACTCAATTTTCTTCACAGTCCAACTCTCACATCTGTACATGACCACAGGAAAAACCATAGCCTTGACTAGACGGACCTTTGTTGGCAAAGTAATGTCTCTGCTTTTGAATATGCTATCTAGGTTGGTCATAACTTTCCTTCCAAGGAGTAAGCGTCTTAATTTCATGGCTGCAATCACCATCTGCAGTGATTTTGGAGCCCCCCAAAATAAAGTTTGACACTGTTTCCACTGTTTCCCCATCTATTTCCCATGAAGTAATGGGACCAGATGCCATGATCTTCATTTTCTGAATATTGAGCTTTAAGCCAACTTTTTCACTCTCCACTTTCACTTTCATCAAGAGGCTTTTGAGTTCCTCTTCACTTTCTGCCATAAGAGTGGTGTCATCTGCATATCTGAGGTTATTGATATTTCTCCCAGCAATCTTGATTCCAGCTTGTGCTTCCCCCAGCCCAGCGTTTCTCATGATGTACTCTGCATATAAGTTAAATAAGCAGGGTGACAATATACAGCCTTGATGTACTCTTTTTCCTATTTGGAACCAGTCTGTTGTTCCATGTCCAGGTCTAACTGTTACTTCCTAACCTGCATATAGGTTTCTCAAGAGGCAGGTCAGGTGGTCTGGTATTCCCATCTCTTTCAGAATTTTCCACAGTTTATTGTGATCCACACAGTCAAAGGGTTTGGCATAATCAATAAAGCAGAAATAGATGTTTTTCTGGAACTCTCTTGCTTTTCCCATGATCCAGTTGGCAATTTGATCTCTGGTTCCTCTGCCTTTTCTAAAACCAGCTTAAACATCTGGAAGTTCTTGGCTCACGTATTGCTGAAGCCTGGCTTGGAGAACTTTTAGCGTTTCTTTACTAGCTTGTGAGATGAGTGCAACTGTGCGGTAGTTTGAGCATTCTTTGGCATTGCCTTTCTTTGGGATTGGAATGAAAACGGACCTTTTCCAGTCTTGTGGCCACTGCTGAGTTTTCCAAATGTGCTGGCAGATTGAGTGCAGCACTTTCACAGCATCATCTTTCAGGATTTGAAAGAGCTCAACTGGAATTCCATCACCTCCATTAGCTTTGTTTGTAGTGATGCTTTCTAAGGCCCACTTGACTTCACATGCCAGGATGTCTGGCTCTAGGTGAGTGATCACACCATCGTGATTATCTGGGTTGTGAAGCTCTTTTTTGTACAGTTCTCTTGTGTATTCTTGCCACCTCTTCTTAATATCTTCTGCTTCTGTTAGGTCCATACCATTTCTGTCCTTTATCGAGCCCATCTTTGCATGAAATATTCCCTTGGTATCTCTAATTTTCTTGAAGAGATCTCTAGTCTTTCCTATTCTGTTGTTTACCTCTATTTCTTTCCATTGATCGCTGAGGAAGGCTTTCTTATCTCTTCTTGCTATTCTTTGGAACTCTGCATTCAGATGCTTATATCTTTCCTTTTCTCCTTTGCTTTTCACTTCTCTTATTTTCACAGCTATTTGTAAGGCTTCCCCAGACAGCCATTTTGCTTTTTTGCATTTCTTTTCCATGGATGATCTTGATCCCTGTCTTCTGTACAATGTCACCAACCTCCATCCATAGTTCATCAGGCACTCTATCAGATCTAGTCCCTTAAATCTATTTCTCACTTCCACTGTATAATCATAAGGGATTTGATTTAGGTCATACCTGAATGATCTAGTGGTTTTCCCTACCTCAATTTCAGTCTGAATTTGGCAATAAGGAGTTCATGATCTGAGCCACAGTCAGCTCCCAGTCTTGTTTTTGCTGACTGTATAGAGCTTCTCCAACTTTGGCTGCAAAGAATATAATCAATCTGATTTCAGTGTTGACCATCTGGTGATGTCCATGTGTAGAGTCTTCTCTTGTGTTGTTGAAAGAGGGTGTTTGCTATGACCAGTACATTTTCTTGGCAAAACTCTATTAGTCTTTGCCCTGCTTCATTCTATGTTCCAAGGCCAAATTTGCCTGTTACCCCAGGTGTTTCTTGAGTTCCTACTTTTGCATTCCAGTCCCCTATAACGAAAAGGACATCTTTTTTGGGTGTTAGTTCTAAAAAGTCTTGTAAGTCTTCATAGAAGCATTCAACTTCAGCTTCTTCAGTGTTACTGGTTGGGGCATAGAATTGGATTGCTGTGATATTGAATGGTTTGCGTTGGAAATGAACAGAGATCATTCTGTCATTTTTGAGATTGCATCAAAGTACTGCATTTCGGACTCTTTTGTTGACTATGATCACTATGCCATTTCTTCTAAGGGATTCCTGCCCACAGTAGTAGATATAATGGTCATCTGAGTTAAATTCACCCATTCCAGTCTATTTTAGTTCGCTGATTCCTAGAATGTCAACATTCACTCTTGCCATCTCCTGTTTGACCACTTCCAATTTGCATTGATCCATGGACCTAACATTCCAGGTTCCTATGCAATATTGCTCTTTACAGCATCAGACCTTGCTTCTATCACCAGTCACATCCACAATTGTGTATTGTTTTTGCTTTGGCTCCATCCCTTCATTCTTTCTGGAGTTATTTCTCCACTGATCTCCAGTAGCATATTGGGCACCTACTGACCTGGGGAGTTCCTCTTTCCATATCCTATCATTTTGCCTTTTCATACGGTTCATGGGGTTCTCAAGGCAGGAATACTGAAGTGGTTTGCCATTCCCTTCTCCGGTGGACCACATTCTGTCAGACCTCTCCACCATGCCCGCCCGTCTTGGGTGGCCCCACAGGGCATGGCTTAGTTTCATTGAGTTAGACCAGGCTGTGATCCGTGTGATCAGATTGACTAGTTTTCTGTGATTATGGTTTCAGTGTGTCTGCCCTCTGATGCCCTCTTGCAACACCTACCGTGTTATTTGGGTTTCTCTTACCTTGGACGTGGGGTATCTCTTCACAGCTGCTCCAGCAAAGTGCAGCCGCTGCTCCTTACCTTGCATGAGGGGTATCTCCTCACGGCCACCCCTCCTGACTTTGAATGTGGAGTAGCTCCTCTTGGCCCTCCTGCACCCGCCCAGCCAGTTTATGAATATATTCCTTTATACTTTCCTCTAAAATTTTTGCAGTTTTGCACTTTACATTGTATGTAGGTCAGGAAGCAACAGTTAGAACTGGACATGGAACAACAGACTGGTTCCAAATAGGAAAAGGAGTACGTCAAGGCTGTATATTGTCACCCTGCTTATTTAACTTATATGCAGAGTACATCATGAGAAATGCTGGGCTGGAAGAAACACGAGCTGGAATCAAGATTGCTGGGAGAAATATCAATAATCTGAGATATGCAGATGACACCACCCTTATGGCAGAAAGTAAAGAGGAACTCAAAAGCCTCTTGATGAAAGTGAAAGTGGAGAGTGAAAAAGTTGGCTTAAAGCTCAACATTCAGAAAACGAAGATCATGGCATCTGGTCCCATCATTTCATGGGAAATAGATGGGGAAACAGTGGAAACGGTGTCAGACTTTATTTTTTTGGGCTCCAAAATCACTGCAGATGGTGACTGCAGCCATGAAATTAAAAGATGCTTACTCCTTGGAAGGAAAGTTATGACCAACCTAGATAGCATATTCAAAAGCAGAGACATTACTTTGCCAACAAAGGTTCATCTAGTCAAGGCTTTGGTTTTTCCAGTGGTCATGTATGGATATGAGAGTTGGACTGTGAAGAAGGCTGAGCACTGAAGAATTGATGCTTTTGAACTGTGGTGTTGGAGAAGACTCTTGAGAGTCCCTTGGACTGCAAGGAGATCCAACCAGTCCATTCTGAAGAAGATCAGCTCTGGGATTTCTTTGGAAGGAATGATGCTAAAGCTGAAACTCCAGTACTTTGGCCACCTCATGCGAAGGGTTGACTCATTGGAAAAGACTCTGATGCTGGGAGGGATTGAGGGCAGGAGGAGAAGGGGATGACAGAGGATGAGATGGCTGGATGGCATCACTGACTC
The DNA here is from genome assembly GCF_029407905.1 of Bubalus kerabau. Taxonomy (NCBI): domain Eukaryota; kingdom Metazoa; phylum Chordata; class Mammalia; order Artiodactyla; family Bovidae; genus Bubalus; species Bubalus kerabau. Next base: position 9,443,314 of record NC_073646.1, read on the forward strand.
GATGGACGTGAGTCTGAGTGAACTCCAGGAGTTGGTGATGGACAGGGAGGCCTGGCGTGCTGTGATTCATGGGGTTGCAAAGAGTCGGACACGACTGAGCGACTGATCTGATCTATAATTCACTTTAAGTTAATTTTTGTTTAAGGTATGAGGTGCAGGTCGAGGATCCTTTTTTTTCCTTTTTGCATATTCATATCCAGTTGTCCCAACACCATTTGTTGGAAGAGTGTATTTTTCCATTGAGTGTCTTTTTCACCTTTCCAAAACTCAACTGGATGCCTTTATCTTGGTCTGTTTCTGAACTCTCTACACTCTTCTCTTCCATCGGTCCATGCGTGCCAATCCCTTTGCCAATTCCATACTGCGCTGACTGTTGTGGTTTCTTATAGTAAATCTCAAAACTGGGTGAAGTGATGCCTCCAGTATTATTCCTTGTTTTCAAATTATTTTAGCTGTTCAAGATCTTTTGACTTGCCACGTAAATTTTAGATCTGGGTCAAGAGATTTTTGAGGCAGAGGTATTTTTTGTTCCTACGGATTCAGTTACTTTTATACATCTATATCCACTCAGGTTATCTATTTATCTTGGTGAGTCTGACAGCTTGTAGCTTTTAAGGAATTGGTTTGTTTCATCTAAGCACTCAAATTTATGTGTAGAGAGTTGTTTGTAGGGTTCACGTCTTAACCTGTTAGGAGCTGCAGGGTCTGTAGTGTTTGCCCCTCATTGCTGAAACTGGTAATTTGTGTCTTTTCACATTTTTTCCTTTTCCAGTCTTTCTGGAGATTTTTCAAATGCATTGTTTTTTTTTTTTTCCAAGAAACAGTAGCTTTTGGTTTCATTAATTTTCCTTCTTCCTTTTCTGTTCTCAAGTCCATTGATTGCAGGTCTTCTCTTAATCATTTCCTTGTTGAAAGCAAACACAATAACACTGTGTTGTTTGCTTCGGGATAGTCTGCTCGTTATTTTCACATTTCTTAGAGAGGAGGCTCAGACTGTTGATATAAGGCCTTTTTTTTTATTTTTTAAGGTAAGCATTTAATGTTATAAATTTCCCTGTAGGCCCTAGTGTATTTCCACCCCATCAATTGTTACATGCGGCATCTTATTTTCATTCAGTTCCAGATACTTTCTCCTTTTCCTTGAGATTTCCTCTGGACCTCTTTTAGAATCCCATTTTAGTTTATAAATTGTGCTTTTAAAACAATGGAAGTATATATCTACAAAAGAGAAAGAGACTCACAGACTTAGAGAATGAACAAATGGTTGCTGGGGTACGGGGAAGGATGGGGGAAGGGATAGTTAGTTTAGGATGGACAGGTACACACTGCTGTATTTAAAATGTATAACCAACAAGGACCTAGTGTACAGCACATGGAGCTCTGCTCAGAGTTATGTGACAGCCTGGATGGGAGGGGAGTTTGGGGGAGAATGGATACATGTATATTTATGGCTGAGTCCCTTTGCTGTTCAACTTGAAATTCACATTTTTAATCGGCTATGCTCCAATATGGCTTCCATGATAGCTCAGTTGGTAAAGAATCCACCTGCAATGCAGGAGACCCCAGTTCAATTCCTGGGTCGGGAAGGTCTGCTGGAGAAGGGATAGGCTACCCACTCCAGTATTCCTGGGCTTCCCTTGTGGCTCAGCTGGTAAAGAATCTGCCTGCAATGCGGTTCAATCCCTGGGTTGGTAAGATCCCCGGGAGAAGGGAAAGGCTACCCACTGCAGTATTTTGGCCTGGAGAATACCATGGACTGTACAGTCCATGGGGTTGCAAAGAGATACTTCAATATGGGCATCCCAGGTGATGCTGGTGGTAAAGAATCTACCTGCCAATGCAGAAGAAGGTAAGAGATTTGGGTTCAGTCCCTTGAGTGGGAAGATCCCCTGGAGGAGGAAATGGTACCTCACTCCAACATTCTTGCCTGGAGAATCCCACCGAGAGAGGAGCCTGGTGGACTACAATCCAGCGGGTCACAAAGAGTCAGACACAACTGAAGTGCATTGGGTATATTCCCCATATTATAATTATGCCTTTGTAGCTTATTGTGTACATAATAGTTTGTACTTCTTAATACTCTACCCCTAGATTGCTCCTAAGTTCATTTCAGTTCAGTTGCTCAATTGTGTCTGACTCTTTGCAACTCCATGGACTGAAGCACACCAGGCTTCCCTGTTCATCACCAACTCCCAGAACTTGCTCAAACTCATGTCCATTGAGTCAGTGATGCCAGCCAACCAACTCATCCTCTGTCATCCCCTTCTTCTCCCGCCTTCCATTTTCCCCAGCATCAGGGTCTTTTCCAATGAGTCAGTTCTTCGCATCAGATGGCCAAAGTATTGGAGCTTCAGCTTCAACATCAGTCCTTCCAATGAAAATTCAGGACTGATTTCCTTTAGGATGGACTGGTTGGATCTCCTTGCAGTCCAAGGGGCTCTCAAGAGTCTTCTCCAACATCACAGTTCAAAAGCATCAATTCTTCAGTGCTCAGCTTTCTTTACAGTCCAACTCTCACATCCATACATGACTACTGTATGTAAATTGCCCCTCCCTCTTTATAAATTGGGCTTCCCTGGTGGCTCAGAAGGTAAAGAATCTGCCTGCCATGTGGGAGACCCAGGTTTAATCCCTGGGTCGGGACTATCCCCTGGAGAAGGAAATGGCAACCTACTCCAGTATTCTTGCCTGGAGAATCCCATGGACCAAGCAGCCTGGTAGGTTATAGTCCATGGGGTCACAAAGAGTCATACACGACTAAGTGACTAACACTTTCACTTTATAAATTATGATTTTTTTAAAATTTTATTTTATTTTTAAACTTTACATAATTGTATTAGTTCTGCCAAATATCAAAATGAATCCGCCACAGGTATACATGTGTTCCCCATCCTGAACCCTCCTCTCTCCTTCCTCCCCATACCATCCCTCTATCTCTTGTATAATGCTTTTGGTAATGATTTCTTTAAAAATGCTTAATTTTTCAATTTCTTTAGATTCAATTTTTACCACTTCAAGTGGAATTTGGAAATATCACTGCCTTACAGGCCTTTCCCCCTTTCTCTTTATGTTGATATTCTCTCATGTATGGTTAAGATGGTAATGAATCTGCCTGCAATGCAGGAGACCCAGGTTTGGTCCCTGGGTGGGGAAGATCCCCTGGAGAAGGGAATGGCTACCCACTCCAGTATGCTTTCCTGGAGAATCCCATGGACAGAGGAGCCTGGCAGGTTATAGTCCATGGGGTCACAAAGAGTTGGACAAGACTGAGTGACTAATATACACACATATTATATTTACATACATCAGAAATCCCACTAGACAATGTTATTACATTTGCTTTTGCTAAATCTATTTTAAAGAACTCAAGAGAAAAAGAGTAGTCTATTATATTTACCCAGATTCTCACCATTTCTGTTGTTCTTCCTTCACTACCAATATTCCAGATTTCTTTTTGCTGTAGCTTCCTTTAGCCCAAAGAGTTTCCTTTAGCATTAGCAATTCTTTTAGAAAAGATCTGCTGGCAACAAATTCTCTTATTTTCCCTTGTAGGAGAATGTCTTTATTTTACCTTAATTCTTGTAGGATGTTCTCTTTGTACATCAAACTGAGTTTGATGGTTCTTATTTTTGGCACTTTAAAAATATTATTCTACTTTTCTTTTGACTTCTATTGTTTCTGATGAGAAATTCATAGACATTTAAGTTGTTCCCTTATAAATAATACACTTTTTCTCCTTTGACCGCATTCAAGATTTTTCTTTGTCTTTAATTTTCTGAAGTTTGACCATGGTATCTGTCTATGAAGTTTTATTCTTTTTGAGGTTCACCAAGCTTGGGTACATTTATGTGTGTGGGGGCTAAGTTTTCAACACTTATTATTTTAAATATATTTTTCCACTCCATACTCTTTCTTTCATTCTTTATGACTTGAATATTAACTTTTCAGTATTGTCTCTGAGACTGTGTTTTTTTTAAATCTTTCTTTTTCTTGTTCAGATTGGATAATTTCAACTGATCTGTCTCAAAGTTCACTGACTGACCTTCCTTATTTTCATTCTGCTATTGCCTCCTTCTACTGAGCTTGTCTGTTTTTATTACCATATTTTTTCAGTTCTAAAATTTCCATTTGATTCTTTTCAATATCTTTTGTTTCTTTGTTGAAACTTTAAATTGTTTCATTCATTTCAAGAATGTGTGCCTAAGAGAACATTTTTGCCATGGATGCTTTAACATCTTTTTCGTGTGTGTGTGCTTAGTCGTGTCCGACTCTTTGCAACCCCATGAACTGTAGCCTGCCAAGCTCCTCTGTCCATGGGATTCTCCAGGCAAGAATGCTGGAGTGGGTAACCATTCCCTTCTCCAGGGGATCTTCCTAGCCCAGGGATCGAGCACAGTCTCCTGCATTGCAGGCAGATTCTTTACTATCTGAACTACAAGGGAAGCCGTAGAAATGTCCCTAGAACCCAGCTTAAAGGACTGCTCCTGGAGTTCTCTCTGTCTTCACTAATGCTCACATCTTGGTTTGACTCCAAGCTAAGCAACTCCAGAGGAGAAAAACGCTAAATTTATGGATGACTCAGTGGTACTTTGAAATATATAGTCTGTCCTCCAATCTGCTGGCTACTTTTTGCTTTTCAGAGTTCTCAAAACCTGGTTCTTACATTATGCCAGGGCTTTACCACTCTGTTTAGCCAGAGAGGCAGGGTACTGTGTGCTTACCCCATCTTACCTGGAACTGAAAGAGTCTGCCTATTTTTAGAGCAAGGCAATAGTCTTACACACTAGAAATGGCTATGGGCTTATTCATTAAAGTCAGAATGATTCAAATTTGAAACCCTGTTCTTACTTTAAAGATTTGTCCAAATAACATGAAATACATATTATCTCCTTCTAGGAGGGCTTCCGTAAGTTAAATAAATTCCTTGAGAGCATACAGCTGGTGATTACCATAAGCAGAATGTGAGCCCAGTTTGTGCTTGTGCTAGGGCCCATTTTTCTCCCAGCATGTGCTGATATCATATAATCATTTTATTACCTGCAAGCATAAAGCTTATGCTCTCCTTTCTCAGATAATGGTGATTGATGGCAGCCCTTTAAAGCTGGAATTGGATCATCAAGTCCCAATACAATTTTGTTCAATAAAACAATAAAAACCTAAGACAATTCATTGCTTTCTAAGCCTTTGTTCTTTCACAGTGATTTGTGAGGGGGATCACCACCTTCTCTGGCTTTCTGCCTTATCCTTTGAAAACACAGCTGCCTTAGAATCCTGACCCGTCACTCCAATTTTGCAGATAACCATTTCGTGAAAGAGAAGGAACTGAAGCTACTCATGCCAAATGCAGTGAACATACTTAAGGAAAAAACAATCCATTCTGTACTTGTGAAAATGAGGGACCTGTACCTGGCAGCTGAGACCCAGAGAAGGACTCAGCTAATTCTATGCCCTTTGCCTCTGGAAGGCATCAGGCCAGCAGTTTGGCTCCTTTTGGGGCCAAAGGATCTGATAAATATCAGTCAGTTTTAGGAGAAAACGTTTAATTCACCCAAGCATCTTCCTGACCCACTGGAATAGCTTAGTGACTTGATACCTTTTCATCTGGTGTCAAAAAAGTCCTATTATATTCAGGCTACAGAGAAAAGAGTGACAAAGATGACTAAGGAACTATGAATGGAAAGCGCTAATGTTATTACAGAACAGAATGGGGTTCTGAAGTCTTCAACTGTTAATGAGTTTTTAAATCACAAAGGCAAAGGATAGAGCCCTAAAATAAAATCAGGAGACTGCCTCAGGTTGGATTCTTTTGGTTGGTGGTGTTAGAAACCAACTCAAATTAAGTTAAAAAGTGGAACAAAAATGTATGGGGTGGGGAGGGAGGTGGGAGGGGGGTTCAGGTTGTGGAGGGGGACACATGTATAGCTATGGCTGATTTATGTTGATGTACAGCAAAAACCAGGACAATATTGCAAAGTAATTACCCTCCAATTAAAATAAATAATTTAATTAAAAAAAAAGCCTAATAACAATAAAAAAATGTATTATCTTAGGTCTCTTCAAATTCTAGGAGTTTTACTGGTTTCAGGCATGGCTCCATCAAGGTGCTCAGCAACATCAGGATCTATTTCTACAGACTTTTCTCTCTGTTGGCTTTATTCTCAAGACAACTATCTGCATATTATGGGGGATGGTCACCAGCAGCTCCCGACTCCCACCCTAGCTCTTTAACAACCTTATCAGCAAGATGAAAGTGAAAGTGTTAGTTGTTTGCAACCCCAGGGACTGTAGCCCACCAGGGTCCTCTGTCCATAGAATTCTCCAGGCAAGAATACTGGTGTGGGTTGCCATTCCCTTCTCCAGAGGATCTTCCTGCCCCAGAGATTGAACCCATGTCTCATGCATTGCAGGCAGATTCCTTACCATCTGAGCCACTGGGGAAGCCCAATCACAAAGATAGCATGCCTTTCTTAATAATTCCAGAGAAAGTTTTAAGGCAGATTCTCACTGATTCTTATTGACTTAACTTGACTTATACGCCTACTTTTAACCATCACTCTGGTCATGAAGTTGCATTTCTCTCATTGTGTTCTTAGTTGCTCAGTCATATCCAACTCTTAGAGACCCTATGGACTGCAGTCCGCCAGCCTCCTCTGTTCATGGGAATTTTCAGGCAAGAATACTGGAGTGGTTGCCATTTTCTTCTCCAGGGGATCTTCCCATCCCAGGGATTGAACCCAAGTCGCCTGTGTCTCCTGCATTGCAGGTAGATTCTTTACCCACTGAGCCACAGCCTATATTGTTTGATCATTTTTATAGATACCTAGGAAGGACCAGGCCAATATGAATGCAAATCATATATCTGATAAAGGGTTCATTTCAAAACTATAACTTCCATATTTAGAGTGGACACTAATCATTTTCTTGATAGCTTCTGTACTGATTTTTTTCATATTTTAAAAATTGACCAATTAGAACTGAATGCCAAAGGTTGCCAGTCTTTTTCCTTTCTTTCTTTAATTTTGTATTAGAATGTTTATATCCCAGCTTGTCCCAAACAGTATTTGAGTCAGGTATGAAAGATATATACAATATTTCAAGTAGAATAAATTATAAACAATTAATTAAAATATCTTCCCAACCCAGGGATTGAACCTAGGTCTTCCACATTGCAGGCAGATTCTTTACCATCTGAGCCACCAGGGATGCCCATAATACTGGAGTGGGTAGTCTATTCCTTCTCCAGGGGATCTTCCCAACCCAGGAATCGAATCAGGGTCTCCTGCATTGCAGGCGAATTCTTTACCAGCTGAGCTACCAGGGAAGCCCCAGTTAATTAAAATGTCCAAACAGAAAACACCCCAACAAGATAAAGAATAAAGGGAGGGAAAACCAGGAGCAAGATTTGTTACACAAAATCTATATACCAAGGAATCCTAGAGGTTTGCTGGAGATTGGCCACAAATTTGCTTCTGTACCTCCTAGCATCTAGAGGAGGCAAAGACAATTAGAGCTTCATGCCTATACATAGAAGCAAACAGTGGTGATGGCCATCAAGCAAGTACAAATGAGTATGAGGCTTCTACAGGAATGACCTCATCTAATCCTCACAACAAAATGCAAGCCAAGTATTATCTTCTGAGTTTTAAAATGAAAGAGATGCTCAGCTTAGAGCTGGGAGTTAGAAAGTGGTAAGAATGGGGACTTTTCTGGTGGTCCAGTGGCTAAGACTCTGTGATCCCAATGCAAAAAACCCAGGTTCAATCCCTGGTCGGGGAACTAGATCCCACATGGTGAAATTAAGAGTTTGCAGGTTACAACTCAAGATCCCACATGATGCACCTAAGACCGAGTGCAGACAAATAAATAAAAATAAATATTTTTTAAAATATTAAAAAAAAAGAAAGTGGTAAAGATGAAATTCACATCCAGGTCTGGTCTCTCATGGCACTTCTCCACCATCAGCTGCCCTGGAAAAGTATAACTGTCTCTCGTACTGAAAAGCAGAAAGAATTTCTCGGAGGGCTGCTCAGAGGGAGGGCCCTGTATTAACGAATGAATGTAGCTGTCAATACCAGCCTTTAAGCAAACACAGAACAGTTTACAGGTTATTTCTCAGCTGGTTCCTAAATGCAAGCAGATGGCGTCGAGCCAAAGTAAAGTTTGGCAAGAAGGCATCCTACAGGGAGAATATCCAAGACATGACAGGTCATCGCTATTTTATTCTTTAAACATGCTGATGTAGAAGCACTCCAACAGAGAGACTTCTGGTCCACAGTGCTGTCATGGAGGCCCTGGCGATCTGAGTCCACGTTCTACCTCTGGCATCTGACTAATGAACTCCTGAGAGGTCAGCTCTGCTTCAGTTAACACCTGCCGGGAGGTAATGAGCTGCAGCTTGGACCAAAGTTAATTACCCAGGTTAGAGGCAGAGGGAGGCTGGGCTGAACCCATTTTAGCCAAACACAGAGCTGTCAAGAACAGGAACGAGACGTGCATTTGCAAGGAACCTGCAAAGGGGAAGTAGGAATAGTGGGCTGTGAATTTCAATCAAGTACAACCTTAATTAGGACTGAAACAGCTTAAAAAATCTTTTTCTCATGTACTCCCATAAGTACCAGGAATGCCCATCACCATCTCAGCCTGATCCTAGAACCTGGTACTCTTCAATCATTTACCATTTATTTATGAAACATCCTCGTTGTAGCAGGGCCAGGCTCTGCGAACCAGACTGGATCCTGCTCTTGTGGGGTCTGCTTCTAGGATGTCTGAGCTCTGTCCCTCCACTGCACAGCTGAGGGAAACGACCTCAGGAGAGTGGATGGAGATGAAGGCGTCCCAGCTTCCTGAGTGCCAAACGCTTGACATCCATAAACCTCTAGACCCCAAATTCTGGGGACAAGGGACTAGCCTCCCCATTCTGTTGCTGGGTAGCTTATGCTGAAATTGGAATCTGGTTCTGTCTGGCTGTAAACCCCAACTCATTCCACAGCATCTCACTGCTCTTTGACTAGACCATCGAGAGAGCTAAAGTCATCCATCCCATTCCTGCATTGGAAATGCCTCTCTGGGACTAACTGTAACGTTTCCCTTTCTTAGGAGAATCTCAAATGAAATAAATTCGCTCCCCTTTGTTATACAAATATAACACGGTACTCATATACCAGCAGCTACTCTTACACCAACCTTGATTATTCAAACCCCTAGTAAGGAGTAGAGATTGAACCAGCAACCTTGATATCAAAATATGATAGAGCATCCCAAATGAGGTCATCAATATAGCTCAAAGCAAACTCTAGCCCCTGAGGTCTGAGTTGGAGGTAAATTACATCATACTTTGCAAGCAACCAAAGAAGGAGATGAGAAGAAGCTCAAGGAAGCAGATAGAAGGGGCAATTGACAGCCCCACTGTGGAGGACACAGAAAAACCTCAAAAAGCAGATGGACCTCAAAAAGCTCATTATTCCTAAAAGCCAGCCCACTCAGCCCTGGATATTTCCAACACCTCACAGTATCATTGAACATGATGAAGTTCCCAGAGGTGACTGCATGCTGAAGAATATTAATAAGTCAGGGTTACCTGGATAGAACATTATTTGTATCAAGGTTCAATGTTAGCAAAACAGGATTGGTATGAGAGAAAGTCTTGATTTTTTTTTTCATGTAATTTCCCCTCCTACTGACCAAAATTCTGGTAGATATTTAAAATCATCTTAAGGAAAATGGCCATGAATGCCCATAAACTAACATAATGAATTTTGGTTTTATTTCTTTGGGTGTGTCTATGGTCCCAACTAATTGCTTTAAAATACCTCTTTTATTTCCATTTCTCTTGAGATAGGTGCTTAGGGTCATTGATTATGAAACTTACAGACTAACAAGGCATCTTCAAAGCAGATGGATGAATGGCATGGTGGTGTTGTAAACTTTGGAAGGATCAGAGGTCACCTGGGATCCCTTTTGTTACATAAGTTGCCATAGTGATGAGAACTGAGGCTGGAAGGAAACTGGATATTAACGATAACAGATACATTTCTAGGGAACTTAGAACATGGCAGGCACGATGCTTTCACCTTTAACCTTCAGAAGGAGCCCATGGTCTGCTTTTTGCAGATGAGGAAACTGAGACAAAGAAAGTTAAGTAACTTGCACTAAGTCCCTGATCTAGAGAATGACCTGAATTCAAATCTAGGTGGTCTGGCTCCAGAACTATTGCTGCTACTGCTAAGTCACTTCAGTCGTGTCCGACTCTGTGCGACCCCGTAGATGGCAGCCCACCAAGCTCTGCCGTCCCTGGGATTCTCCAGGCAAGAACACTGGAGTGGGTTGCCATTTCCTTCTCCAGTGCATGAAAGTGAAAAGTAAAAGTGAAGTCACTCAGTCATGTCTGGCTCTTTGTGACCCCATGGACTGAAGCCTACCAGGCTCCTCCATCCATGGGATTTTCCAGGCAAGAGTACTGGAGTGGGGTGCCATCGGCTTCTCCCCAGAACTGTTACTGACCCATTAATATCTGTTGCCTGGAAAAGGTGGTGAAATTCAAAGATGCTTACAAGACGAATGCATAGTTTCCTTTCTAACTCCTGTAACAGGATAAATATTCAGTAAGCCTGTCCCATCTTTTGGAAACCAACATGGTCTCTTATAAAGTTACCCTGGGATCATGAAGGGATAGTCATTAGAGAGTGGCTCCAAGTACACACAATATTTTGAGATGTGAAGAAAAGCTGGATTCTTCCTTCCTAACTGGTTTCAAAGGCAAGAAGCCAGCAAGGCAGAAATCTGTGGGGTTGAGGGAAGGATAAGAGAGAAGAGGGCAACAGAGGATGAAATGGTTGGATGGCATCACTGATTCAATGGACATGAATTTGAACAAACTCTGGGAGACAGTGGAGGGCAGGGGAGCCTGGCATGCTGTAGTTCATGGGGTCGTAAATAGTCTGATATGACTTAGTAGCTGAACAACAAGAAGAAGAGAGAGAAAAGAATGTGTCTTTTGGTTCCATAATAAGTACCTGTAGGCATCCACAACTATATATAGAAGTTCACAGGTATCATCCTTTTCTATAACACAGTATCCAATTATTCAAGATCTGGTCAAAGATAATAAACTACCATTTGACCCAGCCATTCCACATCTCAGTATTTATTGAAAAGAAATAAAATTGTTATCCAAAGACTTGTAGACACATGTTCATAACAGCTTCATATGCAACAGACCCGAAGCAGAAACATCCAGCTGGGGTTGTGGAGTGAGTGGAAGTGACTGGATAAACACATATGATGCAATGCTGTGTGATAATAAAAGGTAATAAACTTTTGGCACGTCTCTGGTGGTCCAGTGGCTAAGGCTCTGAGCTCCCAATGCAGGGGTCTGGGGTTTGATCCCTGGTCAGGAAACTAGATTCTGCATGAGTATGAAAGTGTTGGTCACTTCCATCATATCTGACTCTGTGATCCCATGGACTGTATGTAGCCCACCAGGCTCCTCTGTTCTTGGGATTCTCCAGGCAAGAATACTGGAGTGGGTTGCCATGCCCTCCTCTAGGGGAATCTTCCTGATCCAGGGATCAAACCCAGGTCTCCTGCCTTGCAAGAAGATTCTTTACCTTCTGAGCCACCAGGGAAGATCCCACATGCCACAACTAAAACCTAGTGCAGCCAGATCAATAAATAAATATTTCCTTTTAAAAATAAAGATAATGAACTTTTGATATCTTCAACAACAATGATGAATCTCAAAAATAAATATGCCAAGTGAAAGAAGTCAGACAAAAAAAAAGAGCATACATTGTATGATACTGTTGATCTAATATCCTGGAAAATGCAAGCCAACCTATAAAGACAGAAAGCTGACCCATGTCTTCCTGAGGATGGGAAGGGGTGGGGTGGAGGGAATTGTCAAGGGACAAGAGGAACTTTGGCCAGGGAGTGCTTTCTTAGTTAACTTCTGATGGCGGGAACTACTTGGGGTATGGCAGAACTTTAACTCAGAAAGACTAGATCAGAGGAAGGAGACACATAGGAGAAATAAATAGAATAAAACTAAGCAACCGGCTGGGCTTCCCAGGTGGCACGCATGGTAAAGAACTCATCTGCCAATACAGGAGACATAAGAGGCTCGGGTTCGATCCCTGGGTTGGAAAGATCCCCTGGAAGAGGGCACAGCAACCCACTCTAGTGTTCTTGCCTGGAGAATCCCATGGACAGAGGATCCTGGCAGGCTCCAGTCTGTAGGGTTGCACAGAGTCGGACACAACTGAAGCGACTTAGCACGCACAAGAGACGGGACAGAAGGCAATGCTGTGACCTGGCTGCAGGTGCTGAAGGTGGGATTATGCTGGTGGCCATGAGGAACCAGGGGCAAAGACAGAAGTCAAGGAACAGAGTCAGGTGTGGGAAGTGAGCAGCCCGCTGAGGACTGGAGACTAAGGTGCAGTGGGTGCAAATCGGAAGAGCCCTGTGGTTCAGAAGTTTCCACTGACACTCTTCAGAGCCAGGGAGAGCTAGGTCAGGAGAAGCTCTGGCCAGTGGACACACAGCTTCTGAAAGGAGCTTTGCTTTTTCTCTCCACACTGGAATTTCTGTGTCCCTTAACAGGGCAGGGCAGGCTACCCAGGATCACCTGGGCCAGGAGAAAACCCAAAAGTTACCAGTAATTCAACCCCCATGCTCCTCTTCTGGTTAATTCCACAGCCTCTTCATCACTCAGCATTCACAGCTCAGAAATGCCCCCAAAGTCTCCTGCCACTCTCCTGCCTTGGGAGCAATCTGTGTAACGAACACTGCTTTTCTCTCTTGAGAAAGTCTCCTTTGCCAAGTGCTTGTGATGCTACCAGCAACTCCCCAGAAACGAAAGAGACCAAGGGGGCAGGCTGTATGCACGTGTGCTAAGTCCCTTCAGTCATGTCCCACGCTTTGCAATCCCGTGGCCTGGAGCCCACCAGGCTCCTCTGTCCATGGAATTCTCCAGGTAAGAATACTGGAGCTGGGTAGCCATGCCCTCCCCACTCAGGGATCGAACCTGCGTTTCTTATGGCTCCTGCATTGGCAGGTGGGTTCTTTGCCACTAGTACCACCTGGGAAGCCCCAAAGGAGCAGGCTGGGGCCATCCAATACCCTTGGTAACCAACCACTCCCAGGCCCCTGGAAGAGAACAGAAACTCTATATACCTTATGGCCCCATCTCCATAGGAAAGAAACTCTCTAGGCAGTTTGCTTTCTAAAGCTATGATGTTACAGAGATGTCTCAATAAAGAAGGGCAACCAGTTCTAATGAAGTGGGGAACTGACGTGGACCTCACACGTGACGGTGGGTTGGGATTGTCAAGTGAAGCCGGGTGACTGTCATGCTTGTATGTCTACTGCCAGGAAAAGAGTTTGCACTCCTTTCTTGGGTTCTTAGAGCTAGAAAAGATATTTTTAGCATCATCCAGTCAACCACGGACTTGGCCTCAGTCCACAAGGTCGCAAAGAGTCGGACACAACTGAGCGACGGAGGACACAGCCACACACCCAGAAAGTTGTTGCTGTTTGCCGTTGTTGTTTCTCAGCACTTGGAAATCTTGAAGGCCTTTAAGCCAGAGCGGATTTGGAGTAAAGGGTAGAAAAGAGCCCTTGTTTTCTCTCTGATATCATAACACAGCCTCCTCCAGAGAAGTAAAATGGCAACAATTTGGTGGCCAGCGTCAAGGGCAGGGCACCTCCATCTGGTTGAAATTGTTTTCCAGCTTATAACCAGAAAATTAGCACATGCTTAGACTGCCTGGGACATAATTCTCTTTAATAATTGGTTTCCCCTGGCACCTCTGAGCAGCTTGTTGGAGAGAAAAATCGAAGGTGCCAAAGGAAGACTGTGGTTTTATGGGTTCTGGCTTCTCAGACATGAGAAAGTGATAAAGGGAGCTAAGACTAGAAGAGCTGTTTATCCAATTTACAGAGAAGAAGCTTCAGCCTGCGAAGCTGCCAGAACTACACAGTGGATAAGGAGCCAGGGCTGGGATATGAACCCCACACGCTGTGGTCTCCAAATCCAGGGGTTTTTTTTCGGCTACTTAGGAATCTTTATTTATTGACTTTCCTATTCCTGAGGAATCAGTGTCTAGCCGTGTTGTATTTATCTCTGCACACATGTAAACCTGGCCAGTGAGTCTTGAAGTCTACGTGGACTGGGGGTAGACTATGGGAAAGAGGAGTCCATGGAAAAGAAAGACAGAAAGACATTTATGACCTCTTTTCTGACCATGGGCTGCATTGCCTGTATGTGATGTCTGGAATTGTAGCAGCCTTCTTGAGGCCACGAGGTAAGAATAAACCCTGCCTGATGATGGCATTTCAGAAAGGGGGAAAAGAATATGAACATTTGTCATTAGGCACCTTAGTTTTGCAACCATGGAGAAACCTAGAAGATTCCCTGTCCTTGGGTGATGGAAAATAGACTAGATCTCTGCTCTATGACTACCAGTAGGATAACTTATAGGAAAACTACAGAAGCCAAAGAATGCCAAGGACTGGCAGGAGCTACTAGAAGCCAGGAGAGAAGCCTGCAACAGATTCTCCTTCAGAGCCTCCCGAGGAAACCAAGCCTACTGACACCTTGACTTTGTTTCTTACCTACATTTCTGTTGTTTTAGGGCATCATAATTGTGGTAACTTGTTAGGGCAGCCCAGGAAATGAATACAGAAATCATGACTCAATTGACTCAAAGAGCTGCCATTGTTTTGGTCTGAATTAGGCGACATGTTGGCACCCCATCCAGCTCCTGAGGAATCAAGCCAGATTCTTCTGAGCTTGTCCTTTCTCTGGAAACATCTGCCTCTCAACTCTGAATATTCTAGGAAATGTACAAGAGACCATCATTGTGCTGCAATTCAAAACACTTGAATTCACTCCACTTGAAAAGATTACATCTGTATGTTTGAAAATTCCGTTCAATTGTTGAGCGTGTCTTGGCATCCGTTCTTGCACCGAGCTTAAATTATCTTTATGGTATTATCAAAATTCAACAGTAGCATTAATTGTGCTGGGTCCAACTCTAATGGCTTCAAATAATTATTAGCAATTGCTCATTATCTCTTTTGGAAATCCTAAATATATACCTATTTTTTAAGACATTCAGTCATTGGGGCTGGAAAGGATACAGATTTCCATTCTTGGGCTAACATAAAACAGGGCATTATTCAGGAAAGTTAAAGTCTGTGGGTGGGTGGATGCCAATTTGGAATATTGATTGTTTTGATGGATAGGCTAAGCCTTGTTGGGATATCAAGCCTCAACTTTCAGATGTGAGGCTCAAAC
Organism: Bubalus kerabau; assembly: GCF_029407905.1. Taxonomy (NCBI): domain Eukaryota; kingdom Metazoa; phylum Chordata; class Mammalia; order Artiodactyla; family Bovidae; genus Bubalus; species Bubalus kerabau. The sequence goes on from NC_073646.1 coordinate 9,458,609, forward strand.
TAAGATGTGGGGTGTGAAGAAGAAACTGTTTCACTTTGTTCCCTTAGTCATCTAAGTCTCTCTCTTTCCACTCATTTCTCAGATCCCCATCATCTTGTATTAATACCTTAAAACATTTGAGTGATCTCGACTGGTCTGAGTCTATGGTTGGTTGACCAGTTGGCTGGGGCTGGCAGATCTAGGATAACCTCGCTCATATGCCTGGTTGTTGGCTGGGGTGGAGGGTGAGTGGGCCACACGTCATCCATCATTCAGCAAGCTGGCTTGGCCTTGTTCACATGGCACCTGGTAAGTTTTCAAGAACAAGAGTGGAACACACAAGACATCCTGAGACCTCAGCTGGGAACCAGCAGAGTTAATCCCACCACACCCTAGTGACTAAAGAGAATGCTGGGGCCAGACCATATTTATGAACTTTATGGACTTTCAACCAATCAATTTCTACTTTTTTAAAAGAAAAGATTTATTTATTTTTTTATTTTTGTTGCTGTGTGTGGGTGGGGGTGGAGAAGCAGACCTTCCCCTCTTGATCAGAGAAACTTCAAGGCCATATTGCAAAGTTATGGATGCCAGGAGTGGTGAAGACTTGGAGACACTTTTGAACTCAATCTAGCATACATGTGTGTTGTAGATGAAGAAACCACAGGACTTCCCTGATGGCTCAGTGGTTAAGAATCTGCCTGCCAGTGCAGGGGACACAGGTTCTATCCCTGGTCCAGGAAGATCCCACATGCCTCAGAGTAACTAAACCTGTATGTCACAGGTATTGAGCCTGTGTTCTAGAGTCTACACTCTGCAAAAAGAGAAGCCACCACAATGAAAAGCTTGTGTACTGCCACGAAGAGTAGCCTCTGTTCATGGCAACTAGAGAAAGCCTGCACACACAACAAAGACCCAGCCCAGCAAAAAATAAATAAATAAATCTTTTTTTTTTTTAAGTAGAAATTGCAAACAAAAAAAAATTCCAGAGCTCAAGCGTGAGAACACTACATCATCAATGGGCACACTACTTCCCTTTACCAGTCCCCGTGGGCAGTAGCAGGCTTCCCTGGTGGCTCAGAGGTAAAGAATCAGCCTGCAATGCAGGAGCTGGAGTGGGGGGGGCATGGGCTTGATCTCTGGGTCAGGAAGATCCCCTGGATGAGGGCATAGCAACCCATTCCAGATTCTTGCCTGGGAAGTCCCATGGACTGAGAAGCCTGGTGGGCTACAGTCCACTGTGTCACAAAGAGTCAGACATGAACTGAAGCAACTTAGGTTCTCAAAGAGCCAAACACGACTGAAGCAACTTAGCACCCACACACGCACATCGGCAGCATCATCCTTGCCTGATTGGTTGAAAGTCCTAGAGAAAGCGATTAACTTCATCTGCTCCTGAGTCAGAGTCTGCAAAAAATTCTGGGATCTTCTGTGTCTTCTCCTTCTCCTGCTCTCTGATTTCAATTAACTATAGCCAGAGATTCCAGGAAGAGAAGAAGGTGACAGAGGATGAGATGGTTGGAAGGCATCATCAAATCAATGGACATGAGTTTGAGCAAACTCTCAGAGGTAGTGAAGGACAGGGAAACCTGGTAGGCTATAGTCCATAAGGTCACAAAGAGTTGGGCACAACTGAGTGACTGAACAACAGCAAGAGCTCCCAGAGTACAGATACCAGCAGCTTCCATGGCAACAGCAAAGCTTCCATGGATTGATCCTCCCTTGCCAAGGTTTTCCTTCCAACTAAGAAGTGATGACCCTCCCCATGCAATCTGAGCCTCCTGCCCTTTCTCCACCCCTTTTTCCAGTTATGAGAGGGCTGAGGTCCCTCTCTTGTGAGAGATGAACACCCGGGTCTATGCTCGCAGCCAGGTGATGGGGTAAACATCTGGACCTGATGTTCGAATTGCACTCATTCTTTGCTGCTGGTGGTTGGGAGTCTGTTTTCTTAGGAATCTGCATAAAAAGGAATCCAGAAAGAGGCATGGGTCTTGGGGAGGAGGGAGAGAATGGCTTTTGAACTTTAATGAAAGGGAACAAAATCAATCCATGGAACTAGGGCAGAAACAGACACCGTGGTTTCTGCTTGCCTAGCCTCAGTTCTCCATGCCTTCCAGAACCCTAACCTTCCTTTGGGCTTCCCTGGTGGCTCAATGGTAAAGAATCTGCCTGCCAAGGCAGGAGATGTGGGGAATGCATACCATGAAACTAACAATTTGAAAGTGAGTAATATGGATTCCTCTTCATCCACATGTCCATTTTTTCTCCCAAATTTCCACTAACCTAAGCACAGCACAGCACAGAGCCTCACACAGTGTTGGTGGCCCCTCACTCCTCTCTTTTTTGGTTCTTTAGCCCTCCCCCTCAAGAGAAGAGCAATGTACACAAGGGGCATCTCTCTCTCTCTCCCTGAAACACACCAATAGCCACAAGCTCATCTTCTACCCCAAATGGCTCTCCAATGCATTATTTCAGACACTAAAAGAAATTCATGGCTAGATCTTAAAGCAATATTTTCTCTTTATATCTTCACAGAAAAATATCAAGTAGGAAATATGCTAACATATTAGTGGTAGTTGGTTGGATTTTAGGTGGTTTTATTTTCTTCCTTAAAAACCATGTTTCTAACTAATTTTCAGTGGAAGATATATTACAGTGTTGCATAAGTATCCCAGAAAAGAAAATAAAGAATAAAACTTCATTTGTAGCCCACATAATGGTTAGGACCATTCTTATAGGACTACTTATTCTTAGACTCACAGAACCTGGGCTTTTCTGATAGTATGTAGGTTCAGGGCTCTGGAAGTGACATCTATGACATCTGAGCCTAGATTCTCTGGAAGGACTACAAGGACACTTTTTCCCGCTAAAGACTGATACTCAGAACTCAGAGAAGTTGAGCAATTTCTCCAAAGTCACACAGACAGCAAGAAGCAGAACCAAGATTCAGACTCAAAGGTCTGACTCAAGATAATGGTCTTCAACAGGGGCTTAATTTGCAAAATACACTAACGGCTCATACAATTTAGTAACAACAATGACAAAAAAGAATGCAATTAAAAAATGGGCAGAAGACCTAAACAGACATTTCTTTAAAAAAGACATATACCCATGGCTGATTCATGTCAATGTATGGCAAAAATCACCACAATATTGTAAGGTAATAAGCCTCCAATTATAATAAATAAATTAACTTTAAAAAAAGACACAGATGGACAATTGGCACATGAAAAGATGCTCATCTTCACTAATTATTAGAAAATACAAATCAAAACTACAACATGACACAGCACCACTGAACACTGGTCAAAAGGGTCATCATGAAAAAGTCTATAAGTAATAAATGTTGGAGAGAGTGTAAAGAAAAGGGAATCTTCTTACACTGTTGGTGGGAATGTAACTTGTTGCAGCCACTATGGAGAACAGTATGGAAGTTCCTCAAAAAATTAAAAATAGAATTGCCATATGATCCAGCAATTCCGCTCCTAGGCATATACCCAAACAAAACTGCAATTCAAAAAAATACATGTACTCCTGTGTTCACAGGAGCACTATTCACATTAGCTAAGACATGGAAGCAAGCTAAATGTCTATCAACAGATGAATGAATAAAGAAGATGTGGTACATAAATACTATGGAATACTACCCAGATATAAAAGGAGTGAAATAATACCACTTGCAGCAACATAGATGGACCTAGAGATAATTATACTAGCCAAAGTAAGTCAGAAAGAGAAAGACAGATACCATATAATATCATTTATATGCGGAAATCTAAAACACAACACAAATGAACCTATCTACAGAACAGAAACAGACTCACAGACGGAGAGAACAGACTGTGGTTGCCAGGGGGCAGTGGGGTGGGAGAGGGAGGGTCTGAGAGTTTGGGATTCGCAGATGCAAACTTGTATGTATAGAATGGGTAAATAGCAAGGTCCTGCATAGTACAGGGAGCTATATTCAATAGGCTGTGATAAGCCATAATGGAAAGGAATATGTAGATAGACAGATGGATAGATAGTTAGCTGAGTCACTTGGCTGTGCTGCAGAAATTAATACAGTCTTATAGATCAACTACACTTTGATAAAATTTTAAAAATAAAGGCAATGATCTTTTCATTACTGTAAATCTCTATCCAGAAAACTTGAAGCTAGAGATTCAAGGATCCCAGCCTGTGGAGAGAAAGATACCTGAGGACGCTGGAAAACACTTGGCCAGGTTATCATTTGTGATTTTTGCAGGGTTCCCTGACATAAAGCACAGGACAGGCTGCTGGAGAGACTGGTCCCCTCCCACTTCACCCCCTAGCAGCGTGCCTGTCCAGCACTCCTGATCACCACCCGAAACATTTCACCTGTGTGGAACGATGCTGAGAATAACCTCCAGAGCAATTAATCCTATCAAATGATGTGGCTGAAACATGGCCTTTTAAAAATGAATGTGATCAGACTCAATTTGGCTATAGTCATTCACGACACTGACTCATCAAACATTTATTAGAACCAGAGGATGGTCGCCATGGTTTTCTGCCTGGGAGTTTATGACCAAGTCCCCCAACCCCGACTCTGGAGCAAAAGCAACGTGAGCTATGGAGGATGTGTCTGCATCCGTGTGCATATTTGTGATTATGTGCTTGATCGAGGGGTCAGGAAGACAGATCCCACACTAGGGAGGGCAGATTATCTCCTCCAACTTCTTCCTTCTAGGTTTAAGCTCTGTTGTATCTAGAAGGCAATTAGTTAAGCATCAAATCTTGAAGTGATAAGACCTTGGTTATGAATAATCATGCTAAAATGGTGATATAATATACATCAGCTAAGAAATGAATCAGATTGTCTTGTTCCTTTGATCATTCATTTCACAAGCATTTTTTATATATCTACGTGTGCTGGGCACTGGGTTAGGTGTTGGGTCTCTAGTGGTTACTGAGATAGGATCCTTGTTTTCATAGAGTTTCAAGTCAAGTTGAGGAAGAGAATGAATATATGAGCAAGAACATAGCAGAGGGTGATGAGTGATGTGAAGAAAACAAAGCTGCGTGGGTGACAGAGGGGTGGGAGAGGGTTGTAGGGGAGGGCTCAGGGAAGTCCCTTCTGCGGAATGACTCAGCTAAAACCTGAAGGAGGAGAATGAATCACCGTGGGGATTTCTGGGAGATGACTTGCAGGTAGACACTGCTATTTACTAGTGTGACCCTGGGAAATTTCTTAGCCTCACTAGAACTCAGTGTACTCCCTAATGAAATGGGATAATAAAAGGCCATTGTTATGACTGAACATCTTAATCCATATGAAGCCCAGTGGATGGGGCTGAACCATAAGAAACTAATGACACTTGTTCTGACCTACAATTTTTATTCCTCACCTGTATCTCTGTTTAATAAATGACGACTGTTACTACTCATGATTCCTGTTTATTGACCGCTTGTTATGTGGCAGGCACCGTCCAGTCTACTTTTTCTGAACACGGTCTCTAATCTCTACATTTTAACCAAGAACCCATTCAATTCAGTTCAGTTCAGTCGCTCAGTTGTGTCTGACTCTTTGCGACCCCATGAATCGCAGCACGCCAGGCCTCCCTGTCCAGCATCAACTCCCGGAGTTCACTCAAACTCATGTCTATCGAGTTGGTGATGCCATCCAGCCATCTCATCCTCTGTTGTCCCCTTCTCCTCCTTCCCCCAGTCCCTCCCAGCATCAAGGTCTTTTCCAATGAGTCAACTCTTCACATGAGGTGGCCAAAGTATTGGAGTTTCAGCTTTAGCATCATTCCTTCCAAAGAACACCCAGGACTGATCTCCTTCAGAATGGACTGGTTGGATCTCCTTGCAGTCCAAGGAGTCTTCTCTAACACCACAGTTCAAAAGCATCAATTCTTTGGCACTCAGCTTTCTTCACAGTCCAACTCTCACATCCATACATGACCACTGGGAAAACCATAGCCTTGACTAGATGGACCTTTGTTGGCAAAGTAATATTTCTGCTTTTCAATATGCTATCTAGGTTGGTCATAACTTTCCTTCCAAGGAGGAAGCATCTTTTAACTTCATGGTTGCAATCACCATCTGCAGTGACTTTGGAGCCCCCGAAAATAAAGTCTGACACTATTTTCACTGTTTCCCCATCTATTTCCGATGAAGTGATGGGACCAGATGCCATGATCTTCGTTTTCTGAATGTTGAGCTTTAAGCCAACTTTGTCACTCTCCTCTTTCACTTTCAACAAGAGGCTTTTTAGTTCCTCTCACTTTCTGCCATAAGGGTGGTGTCATCTGCATATCTGAGGTTATTGATATTTCTGCCGGCAATCTTGATTCCAGCTTGTGTTTCTTCCAGCCCAGTGTTTCTCATGATGTACTCTGTGTATAAGTTAAATAAGCAGGGTGACAATATACAGCCTTGACATACTCCTTTTCCTATTTGGAACCAGTCTGTTGTTCCATGTCCAGTTCTAACTGTTGCTTCCTGACCTGCATACAGGTTTCTCAAGAGGCAGGTCAGATGGTCTGGTATTCCCACCTCTTTCAGAATTTTCCACAGTTCATTGTGATCCACACAGTCAAAGGCTTTGGCATAGTCAATAAAGCAGAAATAGAAGTTTTTCGGGAACTCTTTTGCTTTTTCCATGATCCAGCGGATGTTGGCAACTTGATCTCTGGCTCCTCTGCCTTTTCTGAAACCAGCTTGAACATCTGCAAGTTCACGGTTCACATATTGCTGAAGCCTGGCTTGGAGAATTTTGAGCATTACTTTACTAGCGTGTGAGATGAATGCAATTGTGCGGTGGTTTGAGCATTCTTTGGCATTGCCTTTCTTTGGGATTGGAATGAAAACTGACCTTTTCCAGTCCTGTGGCCACTGCTGAGTTTTCCAAATGTGCTGGCAGATTGAGTGCAGCACTTTCACAGCATCATCTTTCAGGATTTGAAACAGCTCAACTGGAATTCCATCACCTCCACTAGCTTTGTTCGTAGTGATGCTTTCTAAGGCCCACTTGACTTCACATTCCAGGATATCTGGCTCTAGTTGAGTGATCACACCATCGTGATTATCTGGGTTGTGAAGCTCTTTTTTGTACAATTCTTCTGTGTATTCTTGCCATCTCTTCTTAATATCTTCTGCTTCTGTTAGGTCCATACCATTTCTGTCCTTTATTGAGCCCATCTTTGCATAAAATGTTCCCTTGGTGTCTCTAATTTTCTTGAAGAGATCTCTAGTCTTTCCCATTCTGTTGTTTTCCTCTATTTCTTTGCATTGATCACTGAGGAAGGCTTTGGAACTCTGCATTCAGATATCTTTCCTTTTCTCCTTTCTTTTCGCTTCTCTTCTTTTCAGAGCTATTTGTAAGGCCTCCTCAGACAGCCATTTTGCTTTTTTGCATTTCTTTTCCATGGGGATGGTCTTGATCCCTGTCTCCTGTACAATGTCATGGACCTCCGTCCATAGTTCATCAGGCACTCTGCCTATCAGATCTAGTCCCTTGAATCTATTTCTCACTTCCACTGTATAATCATATTATGAGCTGCATTTTCTAAAAGAAGGAATCAAGGCTGTAAGTGGTGACGTACCTTGCCCAGGCCCACACAGCCAGTATCTGGGACTGTCTGACCCCCAAATCAATGCAGTTTCACCCCACACCCACAGTCTTGGGGAATCTCAGTACAGCCAATCTGCCCTGAAGATCCACACTTGAGATTAGTTGAGAAAATGGAAATTGGGCCTTTCTTTCTATTTCTGTGATGACCCAGGGTCATCCTAAATCCTAAAGGCATCCCTAGACATCCCATAAACTAATTTTCAAGAAGTCATTTTAAAAAGGTTAAGGAAGGACTTCCCTGGTGGTCCAGTGGTTAAGACTCTGCACTTCTAATGCAGGGGCTGGGGGTTCAATCCCTGGGCCGGGAACTAAGATCCTACATGCTGTGCAGTGCAGCCTAAAATAAAATGTAAAAAAATAAATAACTAAAAATAAATGAACATGGGATAGTATCTTTAAAAAATAAATTAAAATAAATTAAAAAGCTAAGGAGCTTCCTGCACTGTCATATCTGAGCTGGGATTTGTTGGAAGGTAAAGAGAATGCATGCTTAGTCTGCCAGACTCCTCTGTCCATGGGATTCTCCAGGCAAGAATACTGGAGTGGGTTGTCATTTCCTTCTCCAGGGAATCTTCTTGACCCAGGGATTGAATCTGAATCTGTGTCTTCTGTATTGCAGGTGGATTCTTTACCTGCTGAGCCATCGGGGAAACCTTGGAGGGCCAAGATAGAAAACCCTAAACAAGCCTTAACATGGAATACCCTTGACATCCACTGGGGAGCTTTAAACAAACTGATGTCTGGATCCCACCCCGTGAATCTGGGTTTGACTGGGGCCAGGATAGATATTTTTTCAAGTCCCCCATATGATACTATCATGAAGCTAGGTTTGAGAACAATATGTCAACAATATGTAACCAGCAAGCATCTGGCCAGCACAGCAGGGCATCAGGGCACGGCAGCTGCTTGGGACATGGGGGGTTACTCTCTTTAATACACAAGACACCTAGTGTAAAGCCAGGCAGTATCGGGACCATCACTCCAGAATGACAGTTACTATCTTCTTCTCTGAACTCTACCCTAAGAGAAAGGTAGCATATCCTCCTCAGTTAAGAGCAAGAATACTGACTGCAAACACCTGGATCCCTGCTCTGCTCTTTACTTGCTGTGTGACCATGAGCAAGTTACCAAACCTCTCTGACTTCAATTTTCTTATGTGTAAAATGTGAATATTGAAGCCTTACCCATGAAGGTATTACGCTCTCTGATATATATATATATATATATATATATATATGTGAATGAAATGGCAACCCATTCCAATATTCTTGCCTTGAAGATTTCGTGGACAGAGGAGTCTGGCAGGCTACAGTACATGGGGTTGCAAAGAGTTGGACATAACTGAATGGCTAAGCACACATACACACCTACACATCACAATATCTAACAGTTCACGAAGCCTGTTCTTTAGTGACCTAATTAGGCTAGTTGTCAATACTGTCTTCGGTTCCCAGGGTAGAACAGGAGAAAAGTCCTCTAAAATCTCCACTTTGTCAACACATTTGTGAAAGTAGTAAAGCATGTTTTGCGGTGACTATATACCTATTTAAAGGACTTTCCTCAAAAGATAGTAACCTAAGAAGAAAGGATCATTATTTAAGATGTAGGTTTCCAATTTCCATGCAATGGTAAGTTTGAATTGCCCAATCAGAAAAATTCTCTGACAAATATATATTTGTCTATATATAAACAAGTATATAATATTATAGTTATCATACATATGTATTTTTATTCATTATGTATTTTATGGTATAACTATAAATAATATATGTATATATTATAAACATATTATAATATATATATATATATATTTGGCAATATGCCTGCTTGTTGTCTGCTGCTGCTGCTAAGTCGCTTCAGTCATGTCCGACTCTGTGCGACCCCATAGACAGCAGCCTACCAGGCTCCCCCATCCCTGGGGTTCTCCAGGCAAGAACACTGGAGTGGGTGTCTAGTAAGTATTCAAATAATGATGTTATTTTTAAAAGACAAACAGCAGTAATTATGAAGTACCCACCTGCTTAGTTGCTGTGATGGGTACTTTCCTGTGTTATTTTCCTTCATCCTCACCACCGTCCTGAAGCTGGTAGTCATCTTCGTTTTACACATGAGGAAACTGAGGCTCAGGTTGGTTAACTAACTGTCGGGATTACACACATAGGAAATGGAGAAGCTGGAAATAGGACTCAGGCATGACTTTCTGCTCCACCACTGAGCCTCTCAAAGATTCAGCCTCAAATGTGAAAGGGAAATTACTCCCTGAGCCCAACCAGGTGGGTTAACTGTTCAACCTCATCTGCCTCTGCAGATGGGGCTCTGCCTGCAGGTTAAGAGCATTTCCATTGCCTTGCTGGACCCCATTTCTGATGTTTCTGAAGGTTTCCAACAATGAAGGTAAAGCCAGAGGACGTCCCTCATTAAAACTCCCTCTCCTGTGTTCCAGGATGGCTCATCTGCCAGAACCTGATTTAGGCACAGAATCCTGGTGAGTGAAAGGGGAAAAGTTCAGAAACAGGGGCAAGTTCTAAGATCCATGTGCCTCAGTTGGGAGAGCCTTCAATACGCTTTTTTATTCTTCACTCAAATAAGCTCTTAATTAGAGATTCTGATTCAGTACCTATGGATGGAGCCAGAAATTTGTATTTAAACAGGCACCCCTGGCAATATAGTGTCCATAAGCTTTACCGTGGGAGTGAGCAGTGGGGAGGGAGTCACAGGAAATGCTTGGTGCCATATTTAAAACCTCAACTTTGTTCTCTGTGATCCCAGGGCGTCAGCAATTGCTGGACCAGTAGCCTCCAGAGATATGTGAGTTGGGAGCCAGTCCCTTGGGGAATAGCTAAAAGAGTTGATGTCCTAACCCTTTGATTCTCAGTGACAAGTTGGCAATTAGAGATCCCCTCCTGGCTGCATGGCTTCCCTGGTGGCTCAGAAGGTAAAGCATCTGCCTGCAATACAGGAGACCCAGGTTCGATCCCTCGGTTGGGAAGATCCCCTGGAGAAGGAAATGGCAACCCACTCCAGAACTCTTGCCTGGAAAAGCCCATGGATGGAGGAGCCTGGTAGGCTACAGTCCATGGGGTCACAAAGAGTTGGACATGACTGAGCAACTTCACTTCACTTGGTTGTACAGATGTCAGAGTTGGGCCATAAAGAAGGCTGAATGCTGAAGAATTAATGCTTTTGAACTGTGGTGCTGGAGAAGACTCTTGAGAGTCTCCTAGACTGCAAGGAGATTAAACCAATCAATCCTAAAGGAAATGAACCCTGAATATTCATTGGAAGGACTGATGCTTGAAGCTGAAGCTCCAAGACTTTGGCCACCTAATGCGAAGAGCCGTCTCATTGGAAAAGACCCTGATGCTGGAAAAGATTGAAGGCAAAAGGAGAAGAGGGTGGCAGAGGATGAGATGGTTAGAGAGCATCACCAGCTCAATGGACATGAATCTGAGCAAACTCTGGGAGATAGCAGAGGACAGAGGATCCTGGCATGCTGCAGTTCATGGGGTCCCAAAGAGTCAGACACAACTTAGTGACTGACAACAATAACAATCCGGTTGTATGGTGTTGAGCTAGGGGTGAGATTATATCTCAGATTTTCCTATCCATTTTGAAGAATTTTCTCAGTTACCCCACATACAGGAGTCTCTCTAGTGGTTTCTGGATTTCTCCAGAGGGAGCTGATCTGTGCCATAGCCAAAAGAACAAAAAACAGGAGGCACAAGGACTGAATTCACATCTGGGCCCTATGAGTTGCTCAGTGATGGTTAGTCCCCAGGTTCTGTCTGGGGAGAGAGACAATACATAAACTTTGGGCCAAGTGGCATTTCTTACACATCAAGGCTGTATGTTGTCACCCTGCTTATTTAACTTCTGTGCAGAGTACATCATGAGAAACCCTGGGCTGGAAGAAGCACAAGCTGGAATCAAGATTGCCAGGAGAAATATCAATAACCTCAGATATGCAGATGACACCACCCTTATGGCAGAAAGTGAAGAGGAACTAAAAAGCCTCTTGTTGAAAGTGAAAGAGGAGAGTGAAAAAGTTGGCTTAAAGCTCAACATTCAGAAAACTAAGATCATGGCATCCGGTCCCATCACTTCATGGGAAATAGACGGGGAAACAGTGGAAACAGTGGCTGACTTTATTTTCTTGGGCTCCAAAACCACTGCAGATGGTGACTGCAGCCATGAAATTAAAAGACACTTACTCCTTGGAAGGAAGGTTATGACCAACCTAGATAGCATATTCAAAAGCAGAGACATTACTTTGCCAACAAAGTTTCGTCTAGTCAAGGCTATGATTTTTCCTGTGGTCATGTATGGATGTGAGAGTTGGACTGTGAAGAAGGCTGAGCGCCGAAGAATTGATGCTTTTGAACTGTGGTGTTGGAGAAGACTCTTGAGAGTCCCTTGGACTGCAAGGAGATCCAACCAGTCCATTCTGAAGGAGATCAGCCCTGGGATTGCTTTGGAAGGAATGATGCTAAAGCTGAAACTCCAGAACTTTGGCCACCTCATGCGAAGTGTTGACTCATTGGAAAAGACCCTGATGCTGGGAAGGATTGGGGGCAGGAGGAGAAGGGGACGACAAAGGATGAGATGGCTGGATGGCATCACCGACTCGATGGACGTGAGTTTGAGTGAACTCTGGGAGTTGGTGATGTACAGGGAGGCCTGGTGTGCTGTGATTCATGGGTCGCAAAGAATCGGACATGACTGAGCGACAGAACTGACTGTGACCACATCTTGTCTGCATCATTGTATGTCATCTAGAGGTAGGTAGTGCTCAAAACCCTCATTTCAGGCAACTCTGCCAATGCATCAATTTTCCTTTCCCTGTAGGATGTTTGGAATGGCCAGATGGGCAGAGATGGGGATTCCATATCAGTTCCGGTTTATGAATGTCGACAGGGCTATTTATTCACTGGGACCATTTTACTTACCATTCTTATACTTTTATCATCACCATAGAAGTGTTTTCTGGTGTGTTCCACCGAACAGAGTCCTTTGCACATCCGAATGCATGCACTGTGGGCCAGGGTGGCCAATGCAGAGCAGTTATACGTTCCAGCCACAAGTTCTTCTTCCCCTTCATTGGACATGCCACACTCCATTTTTCTAGAAGGGCTTTGCACAGGCTCTTCTCCATGTCCAAATGGCCTGCTTCACCTTCTTCATCTAGTTAACTCCTGCTCAGTCTTTATGTAATCACAGATGACTTTCCTGACCTCCTAGCCTAGATCATGTTGCTTTGCTGTGCCCTATTTGATAACCACGTTCTTTCCTTCAGAAGTTTTACCTCACTTTGCAATTGGAGGTCAGTTAGTGAGATTGTTTGGGTCTTTTCCATTAGACCAGGAGCTCTTCTCATTCATCATAAAGGTTCCCAAGCCTTATGTGATGTTTGACTCAAAGATATTCAATAAACATCAATGAAAAGAAGGAAGAAAGGAAGGAAGAAATAAAGGGGAAGGGGGAAATGGAGGGAGGACAGGAAGAAGGAGAAGGGAGGGGTTAGGTTCATGATTAAAAGAGAAACCCTTAGAACCTGGAAGCAAGATCCTCTCTCTTCCTCTGTGATCAGAAATTGTCCTTCGGGTGTTTGTGTCCTGAGATTTTTGGCCTTGGAAAAACTCAAAATGAGTCTTATCATTCATTATCTTGGCTGGTCAGACTGGCATTCAAAAACTGGGTATCAGATGAAGACAGAACAGCTTTACCATTGATTGAATATCTTTGGTGAGCTGTGTTTGGGGTCAGGCAGCACTACCATGCTGCTGCTGCTGTTTAGAAGCTTGCTACTGCTAAGTCGCTTCAGTCGTGTCCGACTCTGTGCAACCCCATAGATGGCAGCCCACCAGGCTCCTCCATCCCTGGGATTCTCCAGGCAAGAACACTGGAGTGGGTTGCCACTTCCTCCTCCAATGTATGAAAGTGAAAGTGAAGTCGTTCAGTTGTGTCCGACTCTTAGTGACCCCATGGACTGCAGCCCACCAGGCTCCTCTGTCCATGGGACTTTCCAGGCAAGAGTACTGGAGTGGGGTGCCATTGCCTTCTCCGAGATGCTTAGTCGTGTCCAACTCTTTGCAACCCCACAGACTGTAGCCTGCTAGGCTCCTCTTTCTATGGGATTTCCCAGGCAAGAACACGAGCGGGTTGCCATTTCATTCTCCAGGAATCTTCCTGACCCAGGGATCGAACCCATGTCTCCTGCACTGGCAGGCAGATTCTTTATCTCTGAGCCACCTGGGAAGCCCAGCAGCACCTACCGTACTGTGTAGTAGTTGTCTGCTTGTCAGTCTTCCCAACTAGACTTCAGGCACTCAGAGCATGAGGACCTTTGTCGAGAAGGTTCCACATTAAACATTGCTATGCGGTAAAGGAATGGAGACCAGATGGCTCTGTCCACGATCCTGCAGGGAAACACATTTGAAAACACAGCAACAATCAAAGTGAAAGAGCCCAGACAAAGAGCTCAGAACTGTTTAGTAAATAAAGGAACAGTGCTCCCTGTAAGCACCCATTATGAAAAAGCTGAGAGTTGAAGAGTTGCAGGTTTTGTCTGTTTGCTTGTTTATCTTTTCTTTTTGCTTTTTCCTTTTACTAGCACAGGAGAAATGAACAGAGCAGAGAAGGCTGGTAATTCAGTTAAGCTGCCACTCACAGAATGAGGAACCAGAGGAAAAAACAGAGCAATAAGTTAGTTGAACGCCTATCGCACACCCGAGTGTTGGGCTGGGCAGACAGCACAGGGCGGTGAATAGGGTATTGGTTCTATAGTCAGGATGATCTGGGCTCAAGCTCTGGTTCCATAAGTTCTTGGCTCTATGATCCTGGACACCACTGCCCCATATCTTGGTTTTCTCAGAAAAGAAGTGAAAAATATGCCTACTATATTGAGTTGTTGTAAAGAATCATAATTGATGAAGACGCAATGAGCAAAAAGAAACAATGGTTAAAACAGATGGCAAATGGAAAATGCCTTGCATACTGCAGATTGGGTGCTTTGGGGGAGTCTTTCTGAGAAGAGGACATTTACCTTGCGATCTAGAGAGTGAATAAGAGACAGTGGAGGAAGTAGGAGAGGAATCTTAGACTATTCAGTGCCAGTTGTGAAGGGTCCAATGCATAAAGAAGGCCAATGTATTCAGAAAGCTGATGGATGGCCACATGTCTGGAGTACAGAGAAGAAAAGAGGTATATAGGGACTTCCTTGGTAGTTCAGTGGCTAAGGCTCCGAGCTCCCAGCGCAGGGGGCCCGGGTTTGATCCCTGGCCAGAGAACTAGATTCCATAGGCACAACTAAAGATCTTGTGTGCCACAGGAAGATCAAAGATCTCATGTGCCACAACTAAGACCCAGCACAGCCAAATCAATATTTTTGAGAAAAGAAAAGTGGTATACAATTCAGGCAGAGTTTGAATCACATTGTGCCTTAAAGGTCATTGATGGAGGTGGACTTCATTCCAAGGGATGAGTAGGAAATAGATTAAGGATGAAGGCAAGGGTGGACGCAGAGAGACCACTGGTCTTGCAGTGGTGGAGGTAGAAATGGAGAGAGGTGGACGGAGGGAAGGAGGCAGGGTGGGGCTGTAGGGTGGGTGCGTGGGGTGGTGGCTGAGGGAACCAGGTCAGAGAAGGGCTCTCTGCTTTCTGCTTTGGGCTTGACGGGCTGTGCCTCCAACCTCTGTGGTGGGGAGGGCTGCAGGACGAATGAAACACTTTAGGACGAGATGAAGATTTTAGTCTGGGGAGTGTTAAGTCTCAGATTACAGTTAGACATCCAAATGGAAATGTCAAGTAGGCAAAAAAAAATTACAAGTCTGAAGTTCTCGAGGGAGATCTAGACCAGAAATATGAATTTGAGGGTTGCCAGCCTACAGCCTGTGCTGAATGCCAGGAGACTGACCGGGGACTTAGAATACAGGGAGAAAGAATACACTGAGGAAAGGAGATTGAGCCTCATGGGCTCTGTAATTACACACACACACATACATACATACACACACACACCATGGATGATGAACTGGGTGACAAAGCTATTTGAATTCTGCCTCTGTCCTTTACAATCTTTGAAATTTTGTGCTAGTTACCCCCACCTCTCTTAACCCCATTTCCCTTATCCACAAAATAGGAGAATGTTATGAGCATTAGAAATGATATGTGTTAATACCCTGGGTATGTCATAAAGGCTCACAAATGATAAAAGGCTTGGGGGCTGGTTCTTCTCCGACACCCTCCCCCACCCACTTCCCAGCTTCTGTCCCCAACTCTGCAACTCCTTGATTCATGCCACATGCGTTCCTAATCTCCTTCCAAACTCCCAGCAGCAAAAGGCAGATCACTGATAACTCTCTGTGGGGTTTCTTTGATTTCCGATATTCCTCCACTTTCCTGCCTCCGAGTAATAGCTGGCTCATCTGAACAATCTCCAAACTTCTCAAGTGGAAAAAAAAAATAGACTATTCAGGATGAGCCACTTTCTAAGCTGCATGCTAATAAGTGGTGTTCTTATTGTTATTATATTTGCTTTCAAATCAGTGAGAATTCTGATTAGCCAGGGTAGATGGGGAACAATATTACCCAGTCGTGTGCAGAAAATGTAAGTTATTCTTAGAAAACCTTCCTTTGGATTAGACCCTGATGTTCATTGGGTAGTCAATGATGTCAGTAGATAATCTGGAGGTGATGTCAGTGGGTGTTGGGGGCGCGGCTGCAGGAGACAGAGGAGAATGAATGGAGAATGGTGTGTCTGTGCAGAATAGGGCTGGCCACGCCTCCTCCCGAAAGTCTTCCTCACCTCCAACATCCCTCAATCTTTAACCAACATCCTTCCACTAAGAGACTTGCACCAGGCATTTCTTAAAACTGCGCATGAGGCCAAAGGGAAGGGGATAAAGACCTCAGGCTCTGGATCCACATAGATTAGGCTCAACTTTGTTTGTTTGTTTGTTTTTTCCATTGCTCACGTGACCGTGAGCAAGATACGAACGACTTTGGGTTTCCATGTACTCATCTGCAGCCTGGGAAACACAATACCACCTGCCTCAGAGTTAGGTTGTGAGGATTAAATGGGACAATTGTGTAAAAAATTAAAGCCATTAGTGGTAATGTGGTGATAGCTCCATAAATGTCCATTTTTACCATCCTTATTTAGTGATCCTCTTATTTTTTAAGGCAGATGCTAACATTACCTTTCCTTCTTGCCCTTTTATCCCAACTTACTCAAACTGAAGCTCAAACAGGTTTGAGGCATTGCAACACTATTTACAATAGTCAGGACACGGAAGCAACCTAGAGAAATGGATAAAGAAGATGTGGTACATATATACAATGGGCTATTACTCAGTCATGAAAAGAATGAATGTGAATCAGTTGTAGTGAGGTGGATGAACCTAGAGCCATTACACAGAGTGAGTCAGAAAGACAAAAAAGATTATCGTCTATTAACACATATATATGGAATCTAGAAAAATGGTACTGATCAACCTATTTGAAGGGAAAGGATCGAGATGCAGACTCCATTGCTTATTGGGAACAGGCTTGTGAACTCAGCAGGGAAAGGAGAGGGTGGGACGGATTGAGAGCGTAGCATTGACATATAGGCACTTCCATGTGTAAACCAGACGGCTGGCAGGAAGCTGCCGCGAAACACAGAGAGCTCAGCCTGGAGCTCTGTGATGACCTAGACGGGGATGGGGGGCAGTGGGAGGGGCACTCAAGAGGAAGGGGACATGTATAACTATGGCTGATTCATGTTATTGTATTGCAGAAACCAACATAACACTGTGAACCAATTTTCCTTCAATTAAAAAACAAAACAAAACAAAAATGAGGTCGGAAGATGGTTCTGGAGATCCAAAGAGACATGCGTCTGATCTGGGATTTGAATCTTAGTCTCCCCTGTTTGCAAGGCTGGCATTGCTTTTTCTTCACCCATAACATGGAATATGTGATGGAAAACTAGTGACCAAACCTCCAGGGAGACTTGGGACTGACTGAAGGAATGTATCCTGGGGTGGGCGTGCGTGGAGGGATGAAAGAACCTGATCACCCTGAAGACATGCTTGCTGTGTTCAGCAATGCACATTCACATGTTCAAAAATGCTGACTGAACTCCTAGGAGTGCCATGAACTGGGCCAGACACCAAAATGAGTAAAAGGAGACTCAAGAGTCTGCCTTCATGGAACTTACAACTTAGGTGGGGGGGGGGGTGATGTAATGCAGATAATTGCCAAAATATGGATAAGTGCAAAATTACAATTGACATCACTTCTACATTGAGGAAGTAGAGAGTCCCTAACACACACACACACACACACACACCCTGGGTCCCTGACCTAGACTGAGGGCTTGGAGGAAACTCTCCTGAATAATCATAATTGTTATTATGTAATAATAATGATTAGTGCTCTTACAGCATTTCTACAAGCCAAGGCGCTGAGCTTTCTTATTGTGTTTTGTGTGGCAGTCTCAGAGCAGCTCTATTTTATATTGCTACTAGTGTGTCCATTTGGTTGTTGTTCAGTTGCTAAGTCTTGTCCAGCTCTTTGCAACCCCATGGATGGTAGCACGCCAGGCTTCCCTGTCCTTCACCATCTCCAGAGTTTGCTCAAATTCATGTCCATTGAGTCCGTGATGCTACCGAACCATCTCATTGTCTGTCACCCCCTTCTCCTCTTGCCCTGTATCTTTCCCAGCATCAGGGTCTTTTCCATTTTAGAGATGAGGAAACTGAGATTCAGAAAGGTTGATTGGTTTGCCCAAGGCCACACAGCCACAAATGCAGAGCTGTACCAGGCAGCTGGCTCAGAGTCCGTGCTCTTACCCATGCTGAGGTCTGAAGGTTGTGTTGGTTTTAACTGGACAGAGGGAAGAGGCAGGGGATGGCCCACCCAGGATCCCTTTTCTGCTAGGAGGACAGAGGGTGCTCAGGACTGAACACAGCTGAGTGGACCTAGAGCTCAGGGAGCTGGGTGCGCAACCAGAGAGAAAGGTGTAGGTGGACCAGGAATGGCCTCAAGACCACAGGAGAGGCTTTGATTCTTACCAGAAGAGCCATGGGTATCCATGAAGCAGTTTTAAATGGGGAGGTCACATGATCTGCATTTATTAAAAGTTCACTCGGGCTGTTTCATGAAGCACAGGTTATTGTTGTTCAGTCGTGAAGTCAGGTCTGACTTAGCGACCCCATGGACTGCAGCACGCGTGGCCTCCACAGGTTGAAAGGCAGCCAAAGAAGTAGTAGGGAGATGGATGCTGAGAGAATTCCATCGTGCTGAGATGAGATGGGGATGAGATGAGATGAGATGACGGAGCCTGGACCAGAGGGGAGCAAAGCTGACGGATTCCAAAAAAAAAAATCCTTAGGAGGTGAAAGGGCTGGGACTTTGTGATTAGGTGGTGCCGTGGGTGAGAGAGGAGGAGGATTCAATGTGTCCCTGTCAGATCCAGGGCATAGAGAGTGGTTCACCATACCTGAAACTGGGTTTGAAGGTCAAGGAAGAGGGAGACATTTGGTCACAGTTTGGGCTCCAGAGTGACTCAACAGGTTGTAGACTAACTGGGATAAGATCAGTTCTTGCAGCTGGGCCCCTAATAGCCACTGTTCCAGAACGTGATGGAGGTGTTACTTCTGAGCAGAACATGTAGAGGGGTCCGAGTCAACTGGGAATACTGTATGAATCACTCATGTGACACAGCCACCCCAACACTCATATACTCTCAGGTTGTGCCCCCAGGCGACACCTGGGCAATGACATTTGCAACCTACCTGTCATACAAACAGGAGTTGGCAGACCCCCCACCATGTCGTGATGGCAACCAGGGCACTGAAGGGAAACATATAGAGTTGTCCTTGTGTTTGTTTTGTGTCAAGCACATCACACGTACAGCCTGCAAATCTCCTCCTGACCTTCTAATATGATAACCCTGTTGATAAGCAGACGGCAGCTCAGATATTTAAGTGACTCGGTGAAGGTGGTGCATCTTGTAAGTGACAGACGAGACGTTGCAATTTGGGTCAGCCTGACTCAAGCAGTTACGCTTGCCCACTATACTGTCTTGTCTCTCAAGACAAAAGATGAAGAGCTGATCAAATGGGAGGATATGTAGCTTTGAAAATAAAAAAAAACTTGGTGGAACTTGATATTTATTTCCTGATACAGATTCCCCATCTGTGAAATGGGGATAATACTACTACCTACTTCCTAGGGTTATTCTAGGAATGAGCAATAGAGTGCAGGCAAAGCACAGATCTGGGTCTGACACGTAGTCCTCCAGACAGGTAAGATTTTATTACCATTATTATTATCTTTATTGTTATTACTGAAAAGGAATTAGGGCTTATCTGATAGTTCAGCTGGTAAAGAATCTGCCTGTAATGTGGGAGACCTGGGTTCGATCCTGGGTTGGGAAGATCCCTTGGAGAAGGGAAAGGCTACCCACTCCAGTATCCTTGGGCTTCCCTGGTGGCTCAGCTGGTAAAGAATCCACCTGCAATACAGGAGAACTGGGTTGGATCCTGAGTTGGGAAGATACTCTGGAGAAGGGAATGGCTATACACTTCAGTATTCTGGCCTGGAGAATTCCATGGACTGTATGGTCAATGGGGTCAGAAAGAGTTGGACAGGACTGAGCGACTTTCACTTTCACTTTTCACTTTCTGGTGGTTCAGTGGTTAAGAATCTGCCTGCCAGTGCAAGGGACATGGGTTCAATCCCTGGTCCAGGAACTAAGATGCCACATGCTGCAGAGCAATTAAGTCTGCATGCTGCAGCTTCTGAGTTCACGTGCCCTAAAGTCCATGCTCTGCAACAAGAGAAGCCACGACAATGAGAAGCCCGTGCAACACAACTGTCCCGCTCATTGTAACTAGAGAAAGCCTGTGTGCAGCAACGAAGAGTCCATGCACCAAGAG
Source organism: Bubalus kerabau (assembly GCF_029407905.1). NCBI lineage: Eukaryota > Metazoa > Chordata > Mammalia > Artiodactyla > Bovidae > Bubalus > Bubalus kerabau. The sequence goes on from NC_073646.1 coordinate 9,479,111, forward strand.
GAAGACCCAGTGCAGACATTAAGTAAATAAATCTTAAAAAAAAAAAATCCAAAACGGAAAGGGAATTGCACTTAGTTGAGATGAATCCAGACAACAAGATGACAGCAAATAGAGATAAGAAACTGGCTTGTCTCCATGGGGCCATTCAGATAGCTCATTCAGATAGGTAGAGCTGACCCACAGTGCAAGGAGCAACTTCAGGAAGTGGTGAGCTGTCCATCACAGGAGGCATGCAAATCTAGGCTAGACGACCACTTATAGAAACAACCCATGAACCGTCTGCTCAATCACACTGAGTTACACAACCTCTGTTGGCCCTGTAAGCTGAAAATCTGATTCTACCGCCCCCACCTGCTCTAAAGTGACAACTTTTGTTGTGACGTGGACTAAATCTAGGGCACCTGTTCCAAAAATAGCCAGCGAGTAAGGCAGGAGGAGGAGCTGGGGCTTGTGTCCGTCACCTTCCCTTTGACTCAGTCCTCAAGGATGTCACAAGGGCTGACGAGACACTCACTCTGACCCATCCCTTGACTTTCTGCAGCGTCTCACCTTGGGCAGCCTCCTCCCCCCAACTCCATCTGCCCCTGAGAAGCCCAGCTTGTGGCTGCCCCTAGGGGAAGACACCCTAACACTGGCCCAGGTGTGAACCCCAGGAACACCTGCCCTTCCCCCATTAAGACACTGATTCAGAATCTCAGGAAGTCATCCCTGTGAAGGATGAAGGATGCCTTAAGAGCTTAAGGCAAATTCACCCTCAAGAACTCTTGAGGCCTCATAAGAGGGCTTAATTGACATTCAGCCAAATGAGAGCCCCTCTAAGATAGGGATATTCTATTCAACTTAGTCAGTCTCACAGTTTAGTAGGGCCTTGCACATAATACATGCTCAGTAAATATCTAATAAATGAATATTAGGAAAAATGAGCAGGGATTTGATGTAATCTATTCATTTGACAAACATGACATCTACTGGGGTTCAATTCCACTCAGTTTTTAACCATACAATTTAACACAATGCTAGTGTGCAGTTATAGGTTTAGAAGAGATCTCCTGGCAATGAACAGTTCCAAACTTCTTGACTGGAGGGCTATAACTGATACTGAAATTTTCATTTCCAGGGCTTGGATGGATGCAAGATTTGCTCATGTGCAGCAAAAGATGAGAGACAGAAAAATAGTTGGAACACTTTGGATAAATGAAGTCAGACATACTTGGCCTTCTCCTGTGCTCAGCTCTCTCTCTCTCTCTCTCTACACACACACACACACACACACAGCGGTTTTAAAATATGGCCAAAAATTCTTTGATACTCCCTTTAAGAGGTGAAGCTTAATCTGCTCCTCTTGAGCGTGGGTTGAACTTAGTGACTCATTTCCTTCCCATAGACTATAATGGACAGGCTGGTGGTTCACTCATGAGACTGTTTTATAGTAGATTTCTCTCTCTGTCTCTGTCTCTCTGTCTGTCTCTCTGGGTAGGTCTCTCTGTCTCTCTCCCTCTCATCACTCACTCTCCCCAGACAAGTCAGATATCATGTTGTAAGCACTCCAGCACCCCTGTGGAGAGACTCACATGTTGAGGAAATGAGGACTCCCCCAGCAATCATGTGAGTGAGCTTGGAGGAGCTCCTCAGCCCCAGGCAAGCCTTCAGATGATGGAACCCCGAGTCACCACCTTGACTGCAACTTCACAAGAGACTCTGAGTCAAAGGCACCCAGCTAAGCTGATTTTTTGGAGAAGGCAATGGCACCCCACTCCAGTACTCTTGCCTGGAAAATCCCATGGACAGAGGAGGCTGGTAGGCTGCAGTCCGTGGGGTCACTAAGAGTCGGACACGACTGAGCAACTTCACTTTCACTTTTCACTTTCATGCATTGGAGAAGGAAAGGGCAACCCACTCCGGTGTTCTTGCCTGGAGAATCCCAGGGACGGCGGAGCCTGATGGGCTGCCATCTATGGGATTGCATAGAGTTGGACACGACTGAAGTGACTTAGCAGCAGCAAGCTGATTTTTAAATCCCTGACCCACTTTGAGGTAGTATGTGTTTGACGCTATTAAGTTTGGGGGCCATTGGTTTTGTGACAATAGATAAGTGATGTGGTTTTCATTCCCACTGTTGATACAAAATTAGGTAGTAGTCAGAGACCAACCAGATAAAAGCCATGAGGAGATAGAGAGGTAATAGATAGATGATAGATAGAGATAATAGATGATAGTGTGTTGTGTTCATTTGCTAAATTGTGTCTGACTCTTCAACCCCATGAACTGCAGCACACCAGGCTTCCTTGTCCTTCCCTGTCTCCAGAAATTTGTTCAGACTCTTGTCCATTGAGTTGGTGATGCTATCTAACCATCTCATCCCCTGCTGCTCCCTTTTCCTTTGCTTTCAATCTTTCCCAGCATCAGGGTCTTTTCCAATGAGTAAGCTCTTCACATCAGGTGGCCAAAGTATTAGAGTTTCAGCTTCAACATCAGTCCTTCCAATGAACACCCAGGACTGATCTTTAGGATGGACTGGTTGGATCTCCTTGCAGTCCAAGGGACTCTCAAGAGTCTTCTCCAGCACCACAGTTCAAAAGCATCAATTCTTCGGTGCTCAGTTTTCTTTATAGTCCAACTCTCACATCCACACATGACTACTGGAAAAACCATAGCTTTGACTATGATAAAGATAGATAATAGATAGATATGGAGACAGATGATAGGTTTGACCTTAGGCAATTGTGGAAGCTGAGTAAACAGTGTCTGTAAGGTCTTGTCTCCGTGTCTGCTGGTGAAGCTTGAAGACCCCAGGGAAGGTCACCAGGAAGGGCAGATAGACGTACAAGGAGAGAGGAAGAACAAGGGCAAAGTGGAACCCATGAGAACGAGCCTAGAACTCACAATGAGAGAACAGAACCTGTGTTAGTTCTCACTGCCTTCCCCCTTGACAAGGTAGAGTCCTGCTGGAGAAGCTGACATCTTTGACACAGCCTTGGAACTCAGCACACACCTGGATTCGAAATTGGAGAAGCTGAAGGGGGACCCAAGGGATGGCTGGGCAGGTCAGCCAGAGACCCTTCCCCAATGAAATGAGTCAGATAAAAAACATATAGGCACTACCCTGACCTTCCAAGCATGAAAACAAATGACTGCTTTCTCCCTCCAAGTCTCCCTTCATTTAGCTTGTCAACGCCCCTGAATCAGGAAGGTAACATAGTATAAAAGCAACATACTCTCTCAAGTGGTCTTATCCACAGCCAGTTTTTTGTTTGTTTTTGAAGTTACCAATGCTATTTCAAACTTTATTTCACAATGTTCATTCGACCAAACTTCCCAAGGTTAAGTTATGAAAAGAAAGAGAACAACTATTTCAACCAATCCTGAACAATGACACGCCATCTAAAAGTCTAGCACGTCACATAACAGCCTCAACTGGAAAAGTAAAACAACATTATACAGGGGAAAAAATAATCTCCTATAGCAGAACAAAAAGAAGCCAAAAGGAATTTCTTGAATCAACTCAGGATATGGACAGACCTGGTATGGAAACTTAGCTAGTTCAAAGCACTATCAGAGAGTCTGTCATTAGGGTATGACCATAGGCAAAACTTGGGTTAGCGTTCTGTGCTTTATACAAAAAAGGAGGAAAATTTGTATTGGAAAATGAAAGTAATCAACTTTTAAGACTCTACAATATGTAATAAAAGAGACTTAGTTTCAAATAACCTAGGGAGAGACCCAGAGACTAACAAGTTTATAGACTTATCTTCTAAATGATATGGGACAGAGCAAAAAGGAAGGTCTTTAATAATTTGAAATATGGATAAATAATTAAAAATAGTTAACATTTTAGAGTGTTCCCATTGTGATAGGCATTTCATTAACTGCATTATCTCTAATTTCTTAAGCCTAAAAAGTAGTAATATAATTATTCTCATTTTCACAGATCAACTGTCTTAGAAAGATTCATTACTGTGTTCAAGGTCATAATGGCAGTAAACATTGGAGGCTGGTCTACCTCCAAACATCACTGTCTTAAGCCCTATCCTATATGATCACCCCTTGGGCTTACACATGTGCATTATGTGGGACTAACATTTGACAATCTTTCACATCCACAGTTTCAATTATGATCTATATCTTGGTGACTTCCAAGTTATCTCTAGTTCAGTTCTTTTCCTGTGCCTCATACAGTTTGTTATCTTAAAAAAAAAACACTTTATTGATGTAGGATTGACGTGTAAAGGGCTGTGTATGTTTAAGGTACACAACTCGATGAGTTTGGGGATAAGCTCATACCTGTGAAACCATCATCATGGTCAAGGCTGTAGACATCCATCACCTCCCAAAGTTGCCTTCTGCCCCTACTGTTATTATAAGAACACTTAGCATAAGGTCTGTCCTCTTGCGGGGACTTCCTTGGTGGTCCAGTAATTAAGACTCCTCACTCCCAATGCAGGGGGTCTGGGTTCGATCCCTGGTCCAGGAGCTAGATCCTGAATCCTGCAGTGAAGATCCCATGTGCTGCAACTAACATCTGGCACAGCCAAAATAAATTAATTAATTTTAAAAATCTATTCTCTTGGAAAATTTCAAGTATCCAATGCAGTGTCGTTAGCTATAGTTTCTAAGTGTAAATTAGATCTCAGAATGTATTTATAACTGAGACTTCATATCCTTTGACCAACGTGCTTCCAGTCTCCTCTCTCAAACCCACTGCTACCACTGGGAGTCAACATTCTATTCTCTGCTTCTACGAGTTTGACTATTTTAGATTCATATACAAGTGAGAACATACAGTTTTTGTCTTTCTGTCAGGCCTATTTCACTTAACATAATGTCTTCTGGGTCCATCCATGTTGTCACAATTGGCAAGATCTCCTTCCTTTTTAAGGCTGAATAATATTCCACTGCATATACACACACACACACACACACACACATGTATGTATATCACATTTTCTTTATCCATTCATTAATTGACAGATATTTAAGTTGCTTTCTATATTTTGGTTATTGTGAATTCTGTTGTGAATGTGGGATCCAGATATCTCTTCAAGGTCCCGAGTTCAATTTCTTTGGATATATACACTCGGATGTGTAACTGTTGGATCATATTTCTATTTTCAGTTTTTTTGAGGCACCGCCATGCTGCTTTCAATAGTGGCTGTACCAATTTACATTCCTACCAACAAAGGATGAACCAGGGTTCCCTTTTCTCCACATCCTGGCCAACACTTGCTATTTCTTGTCTTTTTGATGATATCCATTCTAACAGGTGTGGAGGATGACACCTCGTTGTGGTTTTGATTTGCATCTTCCTGATGGTTAACATTTTTACATGTGCCTGTGGGATCACAGACAATTATCTTCAAGGAAAACCTCACAGTAGGAGGAAGTAGTCAGACAAAGGGACCAATAACATGCTGCAATGGAGAAATGTCCAAAAATCCATGGGAGTCCAGAAGACAGTGCTGCTAACTCTGGGGGAACTGAGAAAAGATTCATGGGGTTGACATGAGCTGGGAGGTGAAAGATAATTATGCATTTGCCAGATGGTTAAAGAATATTCATGAAGAAGTGGAAACAGTATTTTTTAAGGACAAAGTTTGTTTTGGCTGGATCAGTGTCTGTGTGCAAGGAAGTACTGGGAATTAAGGTTAGAGAATTTGTGTCAGCAAGAACAGACCAGAAGGTTCTGGGAGATCCCTGGTGGTCCAGTGGTTAAGAATCAGCCTTGCAGTGCAAGAGACATGGGTTCTATCCCTGGTGGAGACTAAGACCTACGTGCCTTGGAGCAACTAAAGCCATGTGCTTCAACTAGAGAGCCCATGTGCTGTGACTGCTGAGCCTGCGTGCCACAATTCCAGAGTCTGTGTGCCACAAAGAAAGATCCTACACGATGCAGCCAAGATCCTGTGAGCTGCAACTAAGACCCAATGCATCCAATTAACTAATTAAGCAAATATTAAAAAATACAGAACCAACCAGGAAACTCCATGACAGACATGCCAACAGTCTTGGTCTTTCCATGATTTGGTGATGGGGAGTTATTAAAAGACTTTCAGTTGGGGATGACATGCCCAGAATTAAATTTTAGAACAATTCCAGTGGCAGGTATATAGAGAAAGAATTAAAGGTGGGTCAGTATTGGAGGTAGGGAGACCAGTTATTAGACTGTCACCATAATTCATGTAGGAGAAGATGAGAGATGGAAATCAGACAGTGGGAGCAGGAGGCATGTGGGAGGATATAGACAGGGAGATTAACCAAAACTGGAGGAAGGGGGGAAGAGAGAGGAGTCAAAAGACTGTCATGATTTTGGCCTAGTGAGTGGGAGCTGATGGTGCTCTGCTCTGAGATAGAAAACTCTAGAAGGGAAGCAAGTGCAGGTGGGGGCGAGGGGAGGAGGATGCATTTGGTTTTGACAATCTTGAGTTTGGGATGCTTTCAAGATATGCAAGAGGCAGCTGAGAATGTGTATCTGTGTTATTATTTTTACTTATCTTTGATGAATCATTGTGGGCTTTGTGACGCTGAGCTTTATCCCTTATGGCCAACATTGAAAACTGCTGAAGGCAATACCAATGCTCACACTTCCTGTAAATATCTTTCCCTTGCAGCTTATGATGGAATATGAGTGGTTAAGATGGTGGGAGGGGATTGGGAAAGATGTAGAATTTGGTTTATGGTTTAACCCATGATTGTGACTTTGGGATGCTCTGGATTTGAAGCCTCCCATGCATGTTGACTGCACTGAGATGGGCTTGTCTCTCCACATTTCCTATTCTGATGACGTCTGTCCATCTTGAAGTCCGTTCAAATATGCTATGGTTTGGTAAGCCAGCTTGGACCCTGGCTTCTTTAGATTAGTCTGAGTGTACCAGGGAGGCCACAGGTAATGAGTCACCTTCTTGAAACACAGCAAGAGGTCTGTGTGTTTTTCTCATTGTGTTTGGTGATGGGGACACAGAGTGGGATCTGGGGAAGAAGGGAATGACTCCTTCCTTCTATCTTATGTTGCACATTTTTTTTTTTAATTCCTTGGCTCCTGTTTTGATGAAAGGCTGCAAGCAATGGAAAGTAACAAAATTGTTGAGCACATGTGATGCCACTAGCTCCAGGGGCCCAGCCTCTGAACTGGGCACTGGCATGTCTTACCTGCTTAGGAAGAAATGGAAGAGGAGGATGCTCTACTTAAGAATGCAGGGCTGCCTGCAGTACCGCTGAGTTAAGAAGAACAAGGCTGCTGTTTCTTCCTCGGGCAGGAACAAAGACAAAGTGAGAGAAAGGCAAGAGAAAGAAAGAGAAAACTTCCAAAACACCCTGGCATGTCAGCGGGTGGTGGGAAGCAGGAGAGAGCTGGACACTTCTTCAAGGGAAATACAGACTTTCAAATGGAAAGTCATAGCACAGTCTCCTCCTGGCTCCTGCCAGCGTGCAAGCTGAATGTAAGTTTTTGCTAAACTATAGTGCACCAGGCTTTGCATACACAAACTTGGAAATTTTAGCTTCTTGAAGTTTCCAGAAACAAAAATGTGAACCTCTTGTCTTTCTGTTGTCTAAGGAGAGTAGCGAAGACTGGGCACATAAATCTTTGGAGATTTCAGTACCGCGGAGAGCTCAGAAACAAAGCCAGTGGCCACTTTTCTGCTTCCTTAGTGGAAAGTCCTAATCTATGACCTCTAATTCTTGGACCATTCTCACCTCCAGGGAAAGATACCCTCGATCCCCATAAAAGAAGCCATATGGTCACTGGAAGTTGTTTTTCTTTGGAGATACCTGGAATACAACTCCAAAGTTTTGGAACTAAAGAAAATACTGAAGGGGTTATCTTTTGTATGCTAGAGTTGACAATGCCTCTGCACATGCCTAGGAAGAGGGCAAAGTTGGAGCTGAAAATCCTCATTTCACAGATATGCACGAGAAGACTATGAGAAGAATCAGAGCTGCTGCTGCTGCTAAGTTGCTTCAGTCATGTCCAACTCTGTGCGACCCCATAGACAGCAGCCCACCAGGCTCCCCCGTCCCTGGGATTCTCCAGGCAAGAACACTGGAGTGGGTTGCCATTTCCTTCTCCAATGGCATGAAAGTGAAAAGTGAAAGGGAAGTCGTTCAGTCATGTCCAACTCTTAGCAACCCCATGGACTGCAGCCGACCAGGCTCCTCTGTCCATGGGATTTTCCAGGCAAGAATACTGGAGTGGGGTGCCATTGCCTTCTGCTGAAGAATCAGAGAGGTGAAGTGAAAAGACAAAAGTCACACAGCAAACATGTGGCCAAGAACTGAGACTTCCTGGTTCTTCTTTCTGTTTCTTGTTTATTTAAAAACATTTACTGGCCATTTACAATACGTAAGTCATCAGGGACAGAGAGGCAGTTCCTGTCTCACAGGACTCTGTGATTACTGGAATCTAAGTAATGGTGAACACTAAGTAGAGATGAAAATATCATGGGATGTAAGGTTCAGTTGACATGTGCTCACCTCTGGCCCCAGCTTCACAATGACCTGGTTGTATAGTCTTCGGGAAGTCACTTCAACTCTCTGAACCTTGGTTTCCGAATATGTAAAATGGGTATTATAATCCCTGCTACAATGGAGTGTTTTAAAGATTTAAAAAGAGATTTTTACACAGATGGGTTAGTTGAAAGAACTTTAATAAACTGCATCAAAACTCTTGGAAAAAAGATGACTGATTTCCTCCTCTCCCCCCACTCCATTTCTAGCAGAAGATTACAAGGTCTTCCAAAAGAAATATATTTGGTTTTGTTCTCAGAATGATAGCACATTTGACTGGAAAGTGAGAGATTTTTCCCTCCCACAGGAACAGAACTGTCTGTTAATTAAGTTTGCTTGGCTGTCTGGTCATCTGGCTTTAGCCAGCAGAATCTTGGGGGAGGAAAAAAAAAAAGAACTGAACCATTCTGGATAGCCACGTCACTGGCAAAAGCAAATGTCCCAAGTCCCAAGTATAAATTGCCTCCTAATTAGGAAATAATTATGACCCCAAATGGGGCTACATGGATGTAAAGGCATCTCACAAATTGCTGATTAGTTTCATAGCAGCGAGGGTATTTAGCGCCACTTCAGTTAATGGAAAATGCGTTGGAAATGGAAAATGTGTTGGAAATGGCCCATCGTTGGCTGATCCAAAAAAAGAGAAAAGGCTTTGGAGTCCCTAGACTCCAAAAACAGGGAATAAGGCAAAAGCAAAGGGAAACATTTGTCTTTTTTCTTCTTGGAGTGTGTACTACAGTGTAAGAGTTTGGGGGCTTCTCTGGTGGTCCAGTGGCTCAGAATCTGCCTGCCAATGAAAGGGACACAGGTTTGATCCCTGGTCTGAGAAGATCCCACATGACATGGAGTAACTAAGGCCAACTACTGAGCCTGTGTTCTGGAGCCCAGGAAGCACAACTACTGACTCCTGCACCCCAGGGCCTGTGCCCCCAACAATGAGAAGCCTGCACACCACAACCAGGGAGGAGCTCCCGCTCGCCACAACTAGAGAACGCCCGTGTGCCGACAACAAAGACCCAGTGCAGCCCAAAATAATGAAAAATGACAAATGCATAATTTTCAAAAAAAGAGTTTGGGACATGGAGTTAGAATGGGGAAGAATTTTGATTTTATTCTGACTGCAATGAGAAGGTACTAAAGACTTGAGACCCGGTGAGGGATGTGATGTAATTCGTGTCTTCCATCTGGAGAATGGAGGCAAGGAGGCAAGACAGAAAGCAGGTACACAGGTTAAAAAGCAGTTGCATTTGCATAAATGGGAGGGTGACGTGGTAAAAGTGATGAGAAGCAGATGGATCCTGAGTGCATTTTAAAAGTCACACAGACAGAGCTGGTGGATGGAGTAAGGAGTGGGGGGTGGGGTCAGGAGGAAGAGTGAAGGATGACCAGGAAGTATTTAGCTTGAGACTCCAAGTCAGTAGCAGAGCTGTTTTCTGAGATGGAGAACACTGGGGGAGGATAAGAATTCTATGTGGGGAAAGGGGATGGTCCAATATGCTTTTTCAGATATTTTGGCATTTGGATATCTTTAAGATCTCTAGGTGGAGTTACACAATACAGATATGGATATGTAAGTCTAGAATTTATAGGGGAGGCCACACAAATACAAAGATGTGGGACTAATCAGTGGTATTTATAGTCAAAGTAGGTAAGGTAGAGAGCACAGTAAACCAAGAACAGGTTCCAAGGCACTCCATCTATATGCCCATCCAGCCACTCACCCAACCATCAGCCACCCACTCTTCCAATTAGCTCTTCTCCTACCCATCTGAAAAGGCCCAATCTATGTCAGACGCTGGGCTGGGTGCTAGGATTCAAAGATGAAAAACTATATATTTTCATCTAGAACTGAAAAGCCCTGGAAAATCGTACATTCTAAGGACAGATGCTGCTGCTGCTGCTGCTGCTAAGTCACTTCAGTTGTGTCCAATTCTGTGTGACCCCATAGACGGCAGCCCACGAGGCTCCCCCATCCCTGGGATTCTCCAGGCAAGAACACTGGAGAGATAGCACACTTTAAAAAGTTCAGTGTGTTTGTGTGTTCGCTCAGTTGTGTCTCACTCCTTGCAACCCCATGAACTGTAGCCCACCAGGCTCCTCTGTCCATAGGATTCTCCAGGCAAGAATACTGGAGTGGGTTACCATTCCTTCTCCAGGGAATCTTTCCGACTCAGGGATTGAATGCATGTCTCTTGCATCTCCTGCACTGGCAGGTGGATTCTTTACCACTAGTGCCACCCAAGAAGCCCCCAAATTTTAGTTGTTGTTGTTCAGTCACCAAGTCATGTCCGACTCTTTGTGACCCCATGGACTGCAGCACATCAGGCTTCCTTGTCCTTCACCAACTTCCACAGTTTGCTCAAACTCATGTCCATCGAGTTGGTGATGCCATCCAACCATCTCAACCTCTATCATCCCCTTCTTCCCCTCCCTTCAATCTTTCTCAGCAACAGGGTCTTTTCCAAAAAGTTTAGCAAAGCCTGCTAAATCATTTGATAGATGTGTGTACAAGGGGCTGAATCATGGAGAAATCAACTGTTCTTTCTGCTGCTGGGGGGAGCTTGGGAAGACTAAGGAGAGGCTTCTGTTGAAGATACAATTTGAAGGAGGATTAAGAGTTGACAAGGAGATGAGCAGGAGACCAGCATCTCAGGAGGAAAGAAGAGCATGAGCGAAGGCAAGGAACCCCCAGAGCTCGTGGTGGCTTTGGAGAGGAGCAGAAAAGACTTTAGTTGCAGATATAGCCTAAGGCACGTGGTGGGAAGGGGTTTGGTGGGGACTGGGAAGACTCTGTGCTGGGCTGTGGAATTCGGGCTTTACCTGTGGATTCTTTGTTTCAAGCTGAAGATTTGAAGTACAGGAGCAGTGAAGTGAACACAGTCAGCTTTTGGTTTTAGAAATGTCATTTGATCTAGAGCTGGGAGTTGTCAAATGAAAATTAAATCTAGCTTTAGTCAGGAGAGACTTGATTGAGAAGAATTATTTCAAGGAAAAGAAAGGAACTCTTGCAATAGGGGGACGACTATTGGAATGGGGAGAATGCTGTGACTATAAGATCTGCAAGTGTCTCACGCATTAGGTAAAAGTGTTTCTTTTGTAGGCGGTGGTAAACAGAACTGGAAAGAACAGGATGTGGGGGAATGAGATGAGGGAGAGAGGGGGACTGGACAGAAGTACATCTGAGAATCTGAGGCCAGTTCATTCCCAGGAGGAGGCGGGGAGCTGGCTCTGGCAGGTCAAAAAGCAGTTTTGTTTCGATTGATCATTGGGAACAAGAAGGTCAGCTGATCATTTATGAGGAAAAGACTGGGAATTTGAAGGGTCTGCGTTTGGCCTTGGAGTGGAGAAGCAAGCAGGCATCTGTGAGTCATATCGAAGGCGTATGGAGAAGGGTGGTTCTTTGCGGTCAGCTGTTGCCTGGGATACGAAAAGAAGAGGAGGGCTTTAACCATGGTTTATTTGTTTGTTTTTTTCCCCCAGAATCATAAGTCACAGGCCTCGGTGACGTTCAGTGTGATCCGAGTCAAGACTGTGAGTGTGGAAACTGCACAGCAAGATGAGATCCAGGTGAAGGACAGTGGCCAAGCTCGCTGCTAAAATCCTGAAGCCAAGTCTTGGGTTCTTCCCAGTTCCACGCCCCCCTCACCACTCCTCCAATGCACAGAGGGGCAAGTCAAACGATTCCCCATTTCTACAAATACGAAGCCCATATGAAACGTTCCCGATGCCCACAACTGCAGCAGGAACAACAAGAACAAAGACCACAACTCCGTTTCTCATTTTTCATATCAATTGGCAGAAATTATCTTTATTAGAAAAATGAAATTTTCCTGTATTTACATTTTTACAGCATATGACTGGGCACTTTTGTTGCCTCAGGAGTTATGTACATACCAGTTTGCACACACATTTCAAACCCCATTCCTTAAAACAGTTGATAACACGTTGAACAAAAATAAAAGACATATTACAAGGAGACAACCATAGGATATACTTCCTCTATCATAGAAAGGTGTTAAGCAAACGTGTAATTTTGTAGCTATGCTTGGAAATATTTAATACAGTTATTAGCACTTCCTCATGCAGTGGATTAAAACATGACAGATATAAACGGTTGCGGTTGGTAAGTCAACATCTTATTCCTGAATGAAGACCAGTGAGTAGAGAACACAGCTTGCTTTGGGCTCCACCAAACCAGAGATCGAGCCAGTTCTGATGTGAGTTTTCGACTGTGTTTGAATGCAGCTGTGAATGGAAACCCTCTGCATACAGATGTGTAATCCTATCCATGTTGCGTTAAAAGTGAACTCAGACATGGACCTTTCAAGCCACTTAATTAAATTTCTTTCTTGTGGGTAATGACCAACTTGTGTATTATTAAGTGAGTCTTAGAACACAAGTGAAAGATGGATAGTTTACCCTCTTTTTCTGTCTGAGAAGGCCATTATTTAAGATGTTTATGATCTTTTTATTCAAGCCACCAATTAACTCACCTAATTCTTTCTGATTATCTAGCTTGAAATATATAGACTATACGTAAACATACACACAGACATTCTATTGTGATAAACTACATTAATTTATCCCCACTAAATAATTTGGAAAGTGTATGCTTTTAAACTTGTTTTAGCAAGGGAATGAATAAGATTAAGATTCAGAGTTAAAAACAACTGATAAAAGAAATCTTTGGGGACCCTCAGGCTTGGAAGGCATCTAAGCCATATCTAGCCATGTAATTAGTTTTTTGAGTAGTTTACTGAATTTTCTATGAAAATATTATTCTAAGCTTATCTCTTATTTGAAAAAAATAAACAATTGACATTCTTTCCCAGGGGAAAAAATTTAAGAAACATAAATGTCAGGAGTTCTATATTCATCTTCCCAAATCCATCAAGATTTTCAAAGACGATCAACTGAATATGACCCCAAATAGTCATCTGAATCTTATTAATAAATTTCTGCCCAGGAACATTTACTTAATGGTCATGGCCCCAGAACTGTGTCTACAGACCTAATAAACTAAAGATTTTCTAAAAAAATAAAATAGGTTTAAAAAGTCAATACAGTTCATTTATTCGAATTAGCTTAACTGAGAACAGAAATAATTCCATAAATCTTAGATGGCTAATGTAGAAACCTCAATCGAATTCAAAAGCTTATGACTGTTCTTCATGGAAAAGCCAACAATGTTTTTTTATATTTCTGGACCTTCACCATTTGCTCAGCTATCAATAGTCTTTGATTTGAGCCCTTTTAAAAGCTTGAAACAGCAAAATGTCAGATCAATGAGAAGCATTTAAAATGCCAAAGACAAACTTACGTTTGCTGGAGAACAATTAACCTTATTAATTTAAAAGGCAGCTGTGGTATTGGCTACGTGTTATATTAATATCCTTTTGAAGGCTCAACTTAAATCCTTCCCAAAGGTGTGAGAGAGAATTAACTGGAGGAGGTTATGACCTAGGGCTATGGCTAATGAGGAATGTTCTCAGAATTGCCAGGATGCAAACTCATTGTTTCACGAATGTGGTGTATAAGAGGGATTTACAAGTGATGATCTTGGTTTTGTCTTGTTTGTTTCTACATACTGCTGACACCTTATTGGAGGAAGTTAATCTGAGAAATGACTCCATTTTTCAACAATTTGGTTCCTGCTCCCTAGAGAGTTGTGTGCTTTGAAATACAGCCCCAGTGAAGAGATACCACTGGCCAAATTGTTCTTTTAAGTGTTCTAGTTTATGCAAAGCTCAGCATCCCTGGGAGAATGTTGTCATACATTTGTAGACGCAACAACAGGATCTCAAATAACTATTAAGTAACAATAACCTTTCTGTCTTCAGAGACTTTTTACTGCCAGCTTGAAATATGTAAAGGGCTAGAGAATTTCTCAGGGACTAGGACAACCTTAGGTTAAGGTCATTTAACCTTAGGTTAATTGACCCTCTAGAGGGACTGAATCACAGAATCCCCCAGATAGACATTCCATCAAACCTCACTCAGTTTGCTTTTCTATAAAATGGTTCTACTGTGCCCCACCTCGCAGTAAATATACATGCCAGGAGAGAGGGGTATGGCTTAGAACATGGGAGAGGGGGTTCAAGAAAGGCTTCATGGGTCATTGCCTACACAATGCATTATGCCCTACATCTTTTCAGACTCCTAGAAAGCCTGGTGGGAATATTCTGGTGCGACATTCTTTAATGAGACAAACCAAACAAGCATTGCAGTGGTTCAACAGTTATCTTAAAGTCAGTGACCAGGGGGAAAAATCTTAATAGCTGGCCCTCAGCCATACTGATTACCAAAGCTCCTGGTCATTTATGCACAAACTCTATTTCTTATTCCCTGTCACACCTGCAAACTCTGTTCTGTCTGCTTGGCAAAGACAATCAACAGAAGGGACAGTCACTTGCAAGCAGTATCCTCTTTCTGAAAATGGGCTGCCATGCGTAGGAAGGCTTTAATGGGGCCACAAGGCAGTGTGTGTGTGTGTGTGTGTGTGCGCGCGCGCACGCATGGGCATGTGTGCCCGCACACATGTGAGAGCATATTATTTGCATATGTTAATGGAATTATCCCTGATGTCTACTAAGAAAAAGAAGAGATATTAGGAAGGGGATATTTAATATTAGGCACATGCTAAGTAGAGAAAATAACTCCCCAGGAACCAAAAAAGTAAGTGCTGAGTGCAAGCATACAGGGGAGAGACACAGATAGCGCAAGTCTCAGGAGGGGCCAATGAACAGAGGTGGGATCCTGGGAGTTCTCAACACACCCCAAAACAGACACTCATCACCTTCCTCACCACAGAGGCGGAAACTCAAGACAGAGCCCCGGGGACCTCAAAACAACATATCTCTTTTCCAGACTTCTATTCTGACCCCCTCCCCCGGAGGAGATCAGGCACTTCAAGACTATGCCTAATAATACACATTTATTAGCAGATTCTTGTGGCTGAATGAGGCTGAAACCAACCTGAATCAGTTTTCTTATCTGTAAAAGGAGAGCAATCCTACTTAGATCCCCAGGCTATTTTGAGGATTGCATTCTAGGACGTACCCAGAATACAGTCTACATGCAATGTAGATACATTTTGATATTTCCAAATTCAGGTGCTGAACCAAGGCACGTTCTTGGGATGAACGGAGACCCCAGTGTTTCAGAAATGCACAAGAACAGGATGAACAGAGAGAAAAATAAGCCCCTTCTCCACCCCACCATCTTTCTGAAATACGCCTTAAATCCTTTTGCTGTCTCATTGTCCCCTTTTCTTTCCAGGCACCTGACGCATTCTTTTTGGCTAACCACAACACAGAGGCACTTGGGACTCCACAGGAATTCTCTCTACTTTCCTCCCTGATACATTTTTTACCCTGAACTATCCAAAGTACTCTTCACAAGTCAAAAACCAAACCAAACACAAAAGCTTTTTTACATCATGGTCTATTTCCCAATCCTTTGAGGATTCCCCCCCGCACCAACCTTTTCTTAAAGCACATGTCATAAAGCAGAGGTGGAAGGAGGCATGATGCGGCAAGGACTGGAGAACTGAGAGGACCCAGATCCAAGCCTGCCTGTGCAAAATCAGAGAAGAGCGAGTCTGTTTTCCTGATCAATGCTCCCAGGTGTCCTGAGTGCTGTCGTGGACGGGTATCTCCAGGAACAACTATATTCTCCAAAGTTACTTGGAAGTAAGTCTAGGGAAGGGATTACCTGTTTTGTTTGATCATGGAATCACATACATTTTTATCTCCTGATGAAAACCATAATTTCCAGTTTTTTCATTTGGTCTGTGTTCTCGCTTGTCTTTCATCCTTGGGCACTGAAGTTCTAGAGGGTGCTTATGGGAAGAGACTGTACTTTCTATTCCCTTTGCCTCTCCTCCATCCCAAATTGGCCCTAAAAGGAGAGTGGATACTTAGTCAGCTTCCATCAGCTAATCAAGGTCCTTTGTTCATCCTTGGCTAACGAGAAATGTAACACTATAACCTCAACGATTACTGCCAGTTTTCATCTTTGGTTTGAGATTTTAAACTATATCCCGTTATCCACTCTTCCCAGGGAATAAGTCCCTGGAAAGAGGTTTCTCTTCTCCAGGACTCCGAGGCAAGGGGTTTTGGGAGAGCTTAAAGGAAAACCAAATTCAAAGAAAGGTGCATGGGTCTGTATAAGGCAAGAGGCAAAGACAGCCAGGTCAGTTCTGTGAGGTTTTCCAGCACTGATCCTAGAGGTGTCCAGGGGAACACTCTTGAGAGAAACCTAGGGATGAGATAGCCTGGAAAGGGGAACCAAGCTAGGACTTGGACCAGGAAGTCTTGGGTTCTAGACCTGACTCTGACACTGTCAACCTGACAGTCTTAAACAGATGAATACTGCCCCTTTGCAACTTCATTTTCTCTTAATTTTCCCATCTCCTTTCTCCTTGCCCCAAATCTTGGTGCAGTTCTATAAGTTCTGTTTTTTTAGGACCCTTGTGGGCAGACACTGTTAGCTGATACTATACTGAGTATTTAAGGGCACAGAAAGAGTGTGGGTGGGCAAAGAAGAGAAGGCATTTAAACAGGAAATGCGCCCTTCAGCAGGTTTGCAGAAATCAGGTGCATGTCCGAATCAGCACTGTCTTCTAGAGAAACAGTGAGCAGACTGCATCCCGCACCCCTAACCCCAGATATTTTTTATATAAGGGGCCAAGAACTCCAACACACAAATGCCACTTGGGTTCTGTTATCCTCCCTAGAACTGAGATTATTAAAAAAAAAAAATAGTGCCCTCTTCACAGAAGTATCATCCCATCAATAACCAGAATGGGTTTTCCATGTGTTCATATCCTTATCATCTTTTAAATTTTAACATAAACTTTACATTATATACAACTTTATTTGGATAATACACGTACGTGTAAATTATAGAAAACAAGCATGTATATTATATACATGTGTACCCGAGCATTGATATTCACAGGATAAGTGCATTTGGACATCTCCGATCTCCATCAAGGGCCAAGCTGACCTCATCTGATACAATTAGATAGGAACATACAACAATGTAAAGGGGCTGAATGAGAAAGGGCAACTGCATACTGGGGGAACTTTTCAAGTCAAAACTCCAGGTAACCCTTCATTAAACACTTCCGACACTGTTTACCAAGAGAAGATGGGGTATCTGGAAAGGTCTTATTTTGTCTCAAGGGAAAATAAACACTGCTTTTGGAATGCAAATTGCCTTGAACTCATATTAAATACCAACCACTGAGTCTAGCTTTCACCTATTAAGTTCCGGGGAGTTTTTTTGTTGTTGGTTTTCCCCTGGAAGCCCGATTATGTCTCTTCTAGCTGCGCTTCATGCAAACAGGCACCATTTCAGAAGCAATTCATGTTCCCCTTTGAAGAATTCATAAACAACAGCTCTACACGAAGAAACAGTATAGGGTTTGCATAAAGTTAACGAATATATTCAGCTCTTCTGAAAGATATTTAGGTTTCTCAACTTAGTACTTATTTAGCTCTTAAATCCCACAAAGGATTTCAGTGCAAGGTATTGATTTATATGACAACTGATTATTAAGGCTAGACTTTTTTAGGTTTAAAGGAGATAAATTTTTAATCACCATTTAATTAACACCAACTTTTTCTTTTATTTTTCATTAGCAATTCCATTTGCAAAGAATTTGGGGCATTTGTCATTTCCTGAGAAAGATGCAGAATATTAAATACACATCAGGGGTAGACATATCAAATAGAATAAACAATGTATGAACGCACGGCTGCCGTGAGTCCTTTGACTAATTAACTGCCTTGGCTGGAGTCCCATTTAAGTGAAACTATTTCATTTGTAAACAAGGTGTAATTTTATTTTTTCTCCCCTGAAAATAAGTGTGAATTGATTTGACTGAGTTTGCTGCAAAGGATGAATGTTAGTGCTTTTGTCGGAAAACCTAAGTACGAACGCTTCTCAGGCACCTTAACGAAAAAGGGAAGAGAAAACCAGGTACAGTCCACGAGACAGTGCCGGCTAAAAGAATGCAATGCGATTTGCAAAGGACACAAGTGTAATGAGTAGGACGATTGTAATCCCACGCCTCTCGTGGAAGCCTCACTGGCAAAAAGGCAGACCCACTGACATCTCGCCATACAGAGCACTAAAACCTGGGATGGCCTAGGAACCTGCAGATGTAAGGATAATGGAAACAATTTTCCAGAAACCCAAAGGTTGCCCAGAGTAGACCCTGCATCCCAGAAGACTCTCCTCTTACACAGAACATTTTAAGTTGGTTGCATGTGTGCACTATAACCTATCTGGGTCCTTTCTCAAGTGGAGAAAACCATTAAGAGTTAATGTAGCATCACGACGGACACCGGCTCCGACTTTGAGTCAGACGAAACTCAGGCACGCCTTTGAGGTCAGAGATCCTGGATCCTCGGCATCAACAAATCTAAGGACTCAGAGCTGAGGTGTGTCTGAGGAATCTTCTGTAATGGACCCATAGTTCAGGGCATCCCCTGTAATTCTTATCACCTCCTGTCCTGAAGGTGTGATTTACCTCTGGATGTTATACTCCTGCTACTCTTTCCCCAAAGAACTGAAAGACTTGGCTGGCCTTCTAATAGCCTGACATCACTATCTTTCAGTTGGAAAATGACCATCAATCAATGGTCGGTTGTCTTATGTTTGGGATCATCACTATTAGGTGTCAGTGAATCTATGGAGGAAGGAAATGATGTATTTACTACATAGCATCCAATTCTAGCTATTTCTTTTTTAAAAAACCCTTTCGCTATTAGAGGAAGGGTATACTTTTTCTCTTTTTTTGGCTACATTGCTGTCGATTCTTCCCAAAGCCATATATTTAGTTTCTATACCCAGAGAGGTATGGGGTTAACAGCAGAACTAATGTTGTTATTAGAAGAAGGCTTTTTGATCTATGGGGTCATTCCAAGTGTAATTCTTACTCTCCCTGGAGATCTCTGCCACCTTTGGCAGCTCCTTGGTTTTGAGGAGACACTGGAGAAAGACAGATAGCCTCTTTAGATTGGTGATATACCACAGTTATCTTCTGGGAAGACGTCAATTCATTTTGTGTCAAGACATGATACTCTTGTGAGGAAATGGAAGTGATCCTGGCTGGGGTGTACAGGTCTGAAAAGCAGCGGAAGGGCAAAAGCAGAACATGGTAAAAGATGATACGATCATAGGTGTGCGTGAGAGTAGAGACTGGGGGGCTATTCCGAGTTCTTTAATCTAGGCTTCTCCCTTGCTGGAGAAGCAAAGTTGCAACATCCAAACAATAAAATGCAACATTCAAGTGCATTAATCTTTGGTACCTTATCAGCCCCTTCTGCCTGTCCATCTCAAAGACTTTCACTGGCTCCCTCTGCCTTTCTCCCACGGACCCTGAACTTCTCAGCAACCACTTTTCATCATTATAGGAATATGGTAGATCAGGTGTCCTATCTCAAAGATGGAGCCATTCAATGAATCCTCAAGCTCTAAGAGAATTATTCCCGGCACCTGCCCACTCACAGGAAATCACTGCCTACAAGACAGAACACAGCCGGATTCTAAGACACGGGTTAACTTTTCAAGCTGTCATTCTGCCCCCTCCTCCAAGAGCCCAGGGCAAAAGGCAGGAGGAAACCAGGGAATGGTACAGCTAGTTTGCATTAGCCTAGGGCTTCTGTAACAGGACACCAACACAGATCCAGGGACTATGCAAATCAGGTGGCTACTTAGCCCAAACATCTCAGGGACATTCATGTATTTAAAACACGCTAATTACTAGATTTGAACTGTATAAAATATGTAATGAATGTTGTTTGTGGTTTTTATCGTGTTTAATCGTGTTTAATTTTTAAACTAGAAAATTGTTTTGGTGAAGTGTCGTAATATAACAACTTGGTTGTCATTTGCAGTATGATTTGCATTCATACTGAATGCACAGGGTGGTGTGATGAGATCTTTTCATGGGTCAAGATTCCCCAGCCTTGCCCCACAATGGATAAAAATGAGTATCATTTCCTATCATTTTTGCACAGGTTTGAGGCAAGTGAGAAGGGAATGATGGAAGTGGCTCGGAAATGACAAATACCTTCAGGAATTTTGCGAGTTCTGTTGGTGCTGGTGAGGCAGTTGGCCTTCAACAGAGCGACTATTTCAGAAGAGAGGAATCACTCGTCCCACTAAAGATTATCCACAATTGGGAGGATGCTCAGGGTAGATACTTGATAGTGTCTCTCCTGTTTTGAAGGCTGTTGATTTAAGGAGGTTGGAGCGGGGACACGTGCCAGGCAGAATTTCAGAATGGGTTAAGGAAGATCGCCCTACAGCCACACTGGCCTTTAGCAAGACAGATGGCATTTTACTTCTTAGAGATCACAGCACACATGTGGCCGCTGGCACGTGCCCCCACACTCACCATGCTGGGAACAGCAACACACACTTAATTAAACGTCACCGCGGCGATTCGGGGCACTGAACAAGTGAAGGTTCCTGGAGGGAGGGGGAGAGTAACAGATACTATACAACCCTGAGTCATCACCAGAGGAGGGGGAAATGCAAACTTACGTACACAGGAGTCTTCGGGATCAACTACAAGGGCTGCTGCGTCATAGACGGAAGATCCACACTTAATGGTATTGAAGACACATGTGTGAGTCTGTGCAGCTCTGAGCAAGACCACCGAAGCCAAGGGTGAGACAGTGTCTGTGAAATACACAAATGGACATCCAAAGAGACTCCTGTCACTCTCTGCCTGAGGGTCCTCCTGGGCCTTTCACTCCATGTGTCTTGGAAATGGACTACGAGGAAGCTAGCACAGTGAACCACGAACATGCGCGTTTGCTATCCTCTGGGGGAGCCTGGAGTTCTGGGGTTGGGCCGGGGCCATCATGGGAGGCAGAACAATAAAGCTGAACCGCTTAGAGAGCCGAACTTCCTAATCTCTGGCACACTCCGTCTTGCTCCAGTGTGGATGCATTCTTGTTTTATTTTGTGACAGGTTTACACATACCATATTGCTTATTCTGTATCAGAGAAACCGTGAGGCATTTCTGATGAGGAAATTACAGGGTGGGCTGGTCTTAATGGAATTTGGAATAGAGGAAATCGTCACATGACCACTGGCATCCGATGCGTCGTTATTGCGACATACCTGGCAGGCACATCCAGGAGACTCGCCCTGGTGTGGATTGGTTTTTGGTTAAGGACTCACCTATCTGGGCTCTGGCGTGCTCAGCACACACCTCATAAGATTCCTTGAGTGGAAGACTACGGCTTGGAGCCATGTGCAAAAGAACCAACTGAAAAATACCTTCCTAAATCCTCTTCCTCTGGTCAGGGCACTACTGGGGCATCCACCATTTACCCGTCCGGACATTGGCCATTAGGTATGTTTCCCTATAAATATAAACATTAATGGAAGGTTTTAAACATCAGATTCGATACTAGGCATTTTCTTGTACACACGTCTATTGCTGCAGGAGTTTAAAACCCTGGGGGCAGAGTACATATTATTCTTATTTGCAGCATAAGGCATAACATGCTCTGAAATATACACGTCGCTATGGCCTCTACTGTCCCTGGAACAGTATGACGCCGTCGACCTCAAGGACGAGCGGAGATAGCCGTCGTTCGCAGCCTGGGACGGCAGCGAGTGTTTGTAAGGGTCCGAGGGGCACCTCCCGATCACTAAGCGTTGGTCATCCCCGTAGGAGTGGAGGAAAGGGTTCTCAGAGGTGTGGTCCGGCAAGAGGGACTTGCTCCGCTTGCCGACCTCCAGGCCCTGGGGGAAAAGGGAACCCTTGTTCCCCGCGAGTTTGCTGGAGGGGACGCTAAAGAGACTCCCGTACAGGTTTCCCTCCAGGAGCCGCTCGCGGTCCTTGAGGCTGATGCTCCGGGAGGGCCTGCTAGGGTCCACCTCCCTGGGTTTGTCGAGGATGTTATCGTAGGAGTGCTGCCGGCTGATCCTCAGCTTATTCTTTTGGAGTTGGAGGGCGCTGTTCGGGGCCCAGTCCTGCTGGTAGACCTCCTCCTGGGCGGCGGGGTTCCCCGTCTCCTGAAGCATCTGGTCCTCGTCGATGTCGTAGAGGTTCCCCATCCGCAGGCAGGCGTCGCACTTGAAGGGTGACCGCACGGTGAAGTGGCCCGCGTAGGTGGGCAGGTTGGACAGGCAGCTCCGGCAGTGCGTGGAGTTCTGGCGGTACCGATCGCTGCCCTCGCTGTGCGGGGAGCTCTTGTCTTTCAGGCTGAAGTGCTTGGAGTAGAGTTTGTACGGCTCATTGTTGGGGAGCACATCCTCCTCATGCAGGGCATTCCGGTTAAGGGGCAGTGTGGAATCCCCCTTGCGGAAGCTCTCGCTGCGCTCCTGGTAGGTGTCAGGGAAGTCCACGTTCTCGGGGAGGGCCATACTTTCCGTGAACGAGGGTGGGTCGAGGTGGAAACTGGGCTCCTTTTCGCCATCGATGGTGTAGATCTTGTCCCTGGGGGAGCTCGTTTTGGTCTTCAGATAGGAGCGCTCCGCCTCGCTGCAGTCCTTGGGGTACTTGGAGGCCATGGACCTCTTGAAGTTGTCTTTGGCCTTGTGGTTCTTATTGTTGTCAGGCTCCCGGTGGCACGCAGCCCGGCTCGACGTTTCAGAGACATCGGAGTGGGCTACCTCTTCAGGAAGGTACCGAGGACTCTTCAGGGAGTGGGTCCTGTTCTCCATGGTCCCCTCGTCCCTCTGGGAGATGGGGTTCTGGGTCAGGGAGTCTTGGCGGATTGACTCCATCGATTTCTTCCAAAGCTGCCGGGGCCTGGAATTCCCTTTGGACTCCGTGCTGACGGCCACCTCCACTGTATTGGGGTTGGACTCATTGAGAGTCAGAGGATGCTGTCCCTGGAACACATAGTTGTTGAGGTTATCCTTGTGCCTGTTGGCCACGAAGGTCTGGAGTTCGTTCATGTTGTCCCCGAAGATGCTGTCTTTCCCCTGGAAGGACCGGTTGTCTGAGTAGACCAGGTTGCCCTTATCTGAAACCACGTCCATGATGAGGGAGCCTCGTTGGATGAAGTCTGCAGCTCTCTTGGGGGAATCCATCCTTGAGGAGTTCATGTTGGACAAGTTGGAGATGTTTTTGGCGGATCGAAGGAGTTTTAACATGTTGCTCTGGGATCCAGTCAGGTTGAAGTCCGGAGACTTCTTCTTTTCTTCAATGTGCACTCCGTGAATGCAGCTGTAGATGCCCTGTGGGGAGGAATGGAAAACACCATTAGCAGCATTGGGGACACGAATCCGTGTCACACCTGAACTCTATCTGCAAAGGAGAGACATAGGCGCCCTGGAGAAACAGTGAAATGCAATCTGAATCTTCATAATGTTCTTAAGTGTATGAGACCAGTGGCAGAGCATCAGACTTCCCTTGTCTCTCTCTCTGATTATCTGACTTAGATTATCAAGATTATCTGACACTTTTGCCAATAGTCATACATGGAATTTGAGGAAAAAATATCCTCGAATCCTCATACAACTGGGCTTCCCAGGTGGCGCAGTAGTAAGAATCTGCCTGCAACGCAGGAGATGTAGGTTTGATCCCTGGGTTGGGAAGATCTATCCCCTGGAGTAGGAAATGGCAACCCACTCCAGTATTCTTGACTGAGAAATCCATGGACAGAAGAGTCTGCGGGGCAAGAGTCAGACACGACTTAGCGACTGAATAACAACAACCACCTAAACGGAACAATCAGGTCCAGGCTTTAGCATTTGACCTGGTTCTCCCGAGACTGACAGGGGTCTGGCCCAAGAAGGGGGTTGTGAAAGGGATGCGGAAGCTGCTGCTGACTCTGGGGTAAACTCGTGGGAAGGATGTGTGAGAAGTGTGGACTCTGATGACAGCGGCCCATTGATCCCCATGGTAGGGACGCTCAGAACCCATAGGGATGCTCATGTAACTGTGACAGCCACCACTGTTTGCCCTCCTGCATCTTTCCTGTTTTCTAGAGACAGTCTCCACTGCGTCAAGAGTAAACAGCAAAGCCTACAGTTGTGTGTTTGAGCATCTCTTCGTCCGACCTCTCCACCCCAGGCTGCAGGATAAAGGCTGCCCAGGACAAGGTGACGGCCCTTCTCACCTTCCTGCAGCCTTGCCTCTCGTCTCCTTCTCTAGGCCCTGAGTGGTCTCTTTCCCTGCCAGGAGGCAGCGTCTCCTTTTTGTTTCTGAGGCTGCTGGATGTCAAAATGTACAAATGTGTATTTCACATAGAGCAGGGCTTTTGAATCTTTTATGCTAACTTAAGCTTTCCCTGACCAATTCGGTGATGTAATAGTCTCATACGCTAACCTAGAGGGACTCTGCTATATTGGGTGAAAATCACTGTGTCTCCTACATGTCTGAATCAGCCAAGATCAGAGCCTTTTCTGCCTGTTGTTAGCACTGTGAGAACATTAGCTTTTACATGTTTTTCTAACTTTGCAATTTTATTTTAATGAGCTTCTGTCTCCCTTTTAGAGATTTTGAGAACCTGACTCCAACCTCCCCCATCAGAGTGGCGTGCTCCCGCCTGCCGAGATGAGCTCGTTGTCTCCGTATTTGCAGGAGGCCCTCAGAAGCGGCTGGGGAGCTGAGCAATGTTTCAAGAGCTGGGAGGGTGGTGGCTGACTGCTTTTTCTCATCCCTGGTTTCCCCTGGGGCTCATATGACACAGCTAAGGCAGTTCCCAGGTGCAGATCTGGCTGGCAAAGCCTCAGAAAGGAGTCAACATGATGGGGGCCTGTACCCCAGGTTGGGTTGGTGGGGGTTCTCCAACTGAGTTGACTCATCTTCTAGATGGGCTGATGGGGAGGTGGGAGTGTGTATTACAGAAGGGTGGGAAGAGTCAGAGGCCAGAAGCCCACTGGAAACGAGCCCCAGCGTCATTCGTTATTAGCTCTGTGACCTTAGCTAAGTCACTACATCTTTTTGAGCCTCAAGACCCACATCTGTAAAATGGGAATCATACTCTTTATGGTGGATGTCAGGGCAAGATCTGACAATGCAAGCAGAGCACCTCACGTGGACAGGGCTCTGTGAATGCGAGTGGGTGAGCTGCTCTATCATCCCCGTTGTGCCCCTCCTGCTTGTCACCCCTCCCCTCTGTCCTCTCACACAGTGGGCCCGTGATCAGAGCCGTAGGAAATGGGTGCTACCCTTTACTACTGCACATTAGCTCTGGAAAGTCATCATGGCTTTCTGATTCTATACGCTGCCCAAACCCTACCTTGGAAGGCTGGGGTTTCTTTCTTCCCTGCAGAGGTCTTCCTTTCCTCCTCTCTAGTATTCACAGACTCCAGCTACCTTTTATGGCTTGTGTAAATGATATGCCCTCTCGGCCCCACGATGGGTTCAGATGAAGGGAGCACTGCAGACTCAACATGCTGTTCCAGACAACTGGCTCTGTCCATCCTCCAACTCCCAGAGGACCCTGACCTCTCAGAACATTCTCAGTGAGGCCTGAGCACGACTGTCCTCCTTGGTTCCTTGGCATCTGGGCCTGATGCCTAAAGTTTATGGTATCTTCTGTTTATTTGTGTCCCCCTAACCTTCCAATTCATGTATTGAGATCCCAGCTCCCAAAGGTGATGTATTAATAGTAGGTGGGTGCTTAGGTCATGAGATCCAAGGTGGAGCCTTTGGAAGGAGCACTTCTTATAAGAGACTCACAGAGCCCCTTCATTCCTTCAACACAAGGGGACATCTACAACAGAGAAGAGGGCCCTCACCCCACCATGCTGACACCCTGATCTAGGATTTCCAGCTTCCAGAACTGAGTGTCACGTTTTTATTGTTGATGAGGCACCCAGCATGTGGTAATTTGTTAGAGCAGCTGGAATGGCCCAAGACTATTGTTATTTGCTAAGTTGTGTCTGATTCTTTTGTGACCCCATGAACTGTAGCCACACGAGGCTCCTCTGTCCATGGAATTCTCCAGGCAAGAATACTACAGTGGGTTGCCATTTGCTCCTCCAGAGCATCTTCCTGGCCCAGGGATCGAACCTCCATCTCCTGCACCTCCTGCATTGGCAGATGGATTCTTTATCACTGAGCCACCTGGGAAGCCCTGGCTAAGATGGTTTATCACTTCTATTCTGTCGTCCCCACTGCAGGCCAGCCAGAAGCTGCCTCAAGCTCTCCTCTGAGCTCTCTGGAAGGATATCATGCTTTCCACCTCCTTTGTCTCTGGCTTTGCCATGTCTCCCATTCCTCACATCTCAGGAGACAACCGTAGTGGTTCTCTTTGCTGATGACAGTGAATATTTTTTTTTATAATGAAAGGGACAGTGTTTTGGAGAGGAAACAAAAGTTAAAAGCATCCCACAGAAGAGAGGATGCCTTTTTTGTAAGTCATAATGGACAAAAGTCACAGCTATGGGAGAAGCTTGGTTCTAATGTAAAATAAATGACTCTCTGAGTTCTGGCCTCTGCCCTTGGCCATTGCAAAAGGGCAGGCATCTCAGGTTTGTGTCCCGTGGGACATGGGGTCCTCTCTCCACTAGGGAGGGGGAGATGGAAGTTCAGGTCCTGGCTTGTCAAAGACACAACACAGCAATGCTGCATTGAGTTCCCCCTTCATGCCTGTCCCTCAAGAGGCTTGGGAACGGGAGGAGTGAGGGGTTTAGTTCATTTCTCAGAATAACAGTCCTCACTTGGCTTCCTTAATGGTATCTTGGACAGAAGGAGCGCTCTTTCAAAATCAAGCAGAATTTACAAGTAAAGGCAATTGTGTGCATTTGCTCATGGCAATCCCAGAATCATTTAGATATGGAAAGCCTGCAGTAATTGGCAGAGAGAATTAGCTTCAAGTTGGCTTAATACCTAGCTACATGCATGCACATTGTTATTTTTAAACAATCTGTGTGTTTAGATGCCATCAAGCTAATTAGGAAATATGTATTTGCATAGAACTCAAGTTTAGTTGCCACTGAATGGAGAAAATAAATCCTCCTGACTAAGCCTGTGTGTACCTTCTGGATCTCTTAAAACCACCAAACCCCAGGAACACATAAATTCCTCTTTAAACGATTGTTTTCCCAGTAAACATTAGCATCTAAAACTAGATGCTTCTAACTACATATTTTTCACCATGTTTCAAACCTTAATTTGTTCAATTCTTTCAGAGTAAAACAAATTCCAAGGTGAGTAAATGGGAGAAATAGATAAATAGATGGATGAATAAATGAATGAATGGATGGATAGATGGATGGATGGACGGACAGACAGATGACATTGATTATCAGATAGATAGATAATATTATACTGCGTTGGAAGATCAGTGAACAATATGTATGTGTGTAAAGTGAAAGTGTTTGTGTCAGTTGCGTCTAACTCTGCGACCCCATGGAAGGTAGCCCACCAGGCTCCTCTGTCCATGGCATTCTCCAGGCAAGAATACTGGAGTGGGTTGCCATTTCCTTCTCCAGGGGATCTTCCTGACCCAAGAATTGAACCTGGGTCTCCTACATGGCAGGCAGGTTCTTTACCATCTGAGCCACCAGGGAAGCCCCTATCCTGTGCTGGAAGATCAGTAAACGACACATGTATATGCTTTTATCTGATGCAAGTATGCGACTAGCTTGTGTTGAACAGGTAAATGCCGTTCAGTTGTGTGCATATATATGTGTGTGGTATGATTTGCATCAAATCTCTTATCTCGCTTGTATTTGATGTCTGATGCTTGTGTAAGACTGTGGGCTCAGGCTGTTACTACACCACCTAGAGTCAGATCCTGGCTCAGGCAAGGCTGAGCGGTGTTGGGTAATTCCTCCTAACCTTATAACTGTGAGTTTCCCCAACTCTAGGACCATATCAGTACCGACCTCATAGAAGTGGTTTGTAGGTTAAATGAGAGGAAGAGTATAAAGTCCTTCCATGGTGCCTGGGAAATAAATGTGTCCCCCAGACAGAAGCACTTTCCACGACCGTCAGTGTGATGAATGCATCTCACCATGTACCTGTGGATGGCCACACACACGCACCATGCTGTGCAGCACGAAAGGAGATTTCTGCGGCTTGCACATGAGTGCACTGACTACGGCAGGAGTACTCTGTGCTGCTGTTTACGTCGGGCTGAACGTGTATTTTGTTTTCTGTTTGAAGTGTGTGCGTTTTTTCGTGGTTCTTCAAGCCTCTGTTTCATTTCAGGCTCTGTCGCATCAAATGTGTTCTTGTGGTTTGTTATCTGTGTACACACGTGGCGTTGCGTCGTGATTCTGCTTGGTCACATGTGCTCTCATTGAAGGCATGCAAATGTTGTAGCATGCTGCACAGGAATTTTAATAACATCCTAGAGCATATTCGGGTGCTCGTCAGGGAGGCCGCTGACTGGCTGTGCTTAGCCCATGTGTTTTGGTGTTTTTTCTAGTTTTCAATGGAATTAGTTCCTAGCATTTAAAAATTGAGGGACATCCCTGGTCATCCAGTGGTAAAGATTCCCCTCTTCTGTTGCAGGGGGCACGGGTTTGATCCCTGGTTGGGGAAATAAGATCCTGCCTGGCTCACAGCACAACCAAAAAATTTTAAATAAAAATTGCAAGTTTTCCTGTATAATCAGATGGCCATTTTCTCCTATAAAAACTGAAAATTGGCCTTGCCTTCCGCTAAGACCATCCTCAGCAAGAGCAGAGAATGATCATCTCCTTTGGGTTTGCCACACTCTGTCATATTTTACCACAGTCTCCATTGCTCTCTCTCCTTGACACCCAGGCTCAGCTGCTATTTTTCATTCCATTTGTGCTATTTTTCTCAGGCCCGGCCTGCCTTATTCATTCACCTTCCATTTCTGGTTGCACGGTCGTCTGGCTCATGAACACAGAACCCAGTGCCCTTTCCACACATCCGAGAAGGGTTGGTGAGTGAGGGGAGGGTGTGCAGACCCCCCAACCCCTGCCCAGGGGTCCCAAAGCACTCTGGGTGCCCCCGTGCTTTTCTGGACCTGCCTGCTGCAGAGAGAAGAAGCCATCGGGGATACTGACCCTGCTGATGGAGAAGAGCAGGCCTGGCCGGTCGGAGCAGACGCCGGTGAAGCAGAAGCGCAGCTTCCAGTAGAAGAGATGCTCCCAGATGAAGGTGATGAGGCTGAGCGCCATGGCGGCCGCCAGCATGTAGAACACGCCCGCCATGTTGTCAATGTCCAGCTGGCTGCTCATCACCTCGTTCTTCTCGTTGTGGCAGATCCCCGTGAGCCACAGCGTCTCCAGCTCCTCCATCTCCCCTGGACGGAAGACAAGAGCCACAGGCAGTGAGGAGCAGGGCCCGCGCCACGGGGCAGACACCCCTGAGCTTGCGGCAGACACGTATGACTTACAGCTGCACAACCTCAAGAGGAGGGACTGAGCCCTGCATTCACTCCCTGGTCAGCTGAAGATAAGGATGGCAACACCTATGTAACATCGTTGTAGGAGGATGAACTGAGATCCTGTCTAGAGAGAATTTGGCGTAGTCCCTGAATCTCTCTCTCTTTTTTTGGTCATTATTATAATGTTCTTCCCACCCTGCTTTGGGCTTCCCTGGTGGCTCAGACAGTAAAGAATCCACCTGCAATGCAGGAAACCTGGGTTCAATCCCTGGATTGGGAAGATCCCCTGGGGGAGGGCATGGCAAAACCCACTCCAGTATTCTTGCCTGGAGAATCCCATGTACGGAGGAGACTGGTGGGCTACAGTCCATGGGGTTGCAAAGAGTCAGACACGACTGAGTGACTACGCACACAGCACCCTGCTTGTCTGTATCCTCACCCCCAACACCCACCCAAGCCTAGAACAGGACATGGGATAAGCTGGCAGTAGGCGGCCGTGGGAAGACTTGCATTCTTGTCATGACTCCATCACTGACTGGCTGTGTTACCTCAGAGCCACAGTGATCCTGTCCGTGAAACGGGTGGAAAAATAGTGCATACTCCCTCCGGTTCTAGGGAAGATCAAAGGAGCGCACATATGCAAAATTCTTAAATGTAGTGCCTGGCTCCTGGTAAGTTCTCCTAAATAGTAGCCTGCAAGGGTTGTTGTCCAGGAAGCACCCAGCACAGAGCCTGGTACACGTTTGTACAGGAAGTATACACCAGTCATTTCTTTGTTTAGAGCATCAAAGATTATTCCCAAAAGTCACCTCAAGCAATGTACTTAGGGCACAGAGTGTTCCTTGCAAAGAAACAACTCAATCGCTTCTAAACGGCCCCTTGCAAACTACATACTTCCCCACTTTGGCAGGCAACTGAAAAAGCAGGTGGGGTTTTCAATGGGAAAAAAAAAAAAGCATTATTTTGTCTCTCTTTTATGTGTATTTTATCCGGTTGCCATTTAGAAGGAAATTCTCTGGTCTAAATGTCTAGTAATTATACTAACTGTCTAGCAATTCACTAAACCATGGTGCTTAGACTATGATTCAGGCCTTTAAAAGTTATCCTTCAAAAACAGTGAAAATCAAAAAAGATGCCTAGAATGATAAGTGAAGAGTAGGACTAATATTTTATATACATGTGATCTCTAAGATATAAAAGACAGACGTATAGGATTAAGAAATACAAATGACTATGTATAAAATAGGTCCACAACAAGGATATATTGTACAGCACAGGGGAATGTAGCCATTATTTTGTAATAGCTTTAAGTGGAGCATAATCTATAAAAATATTGAATCATTATATTGTACACTTTAATATAACATTGTAAATTAACTATGCTTCAATAAAAAAAAAAAACACTTGCAGAGAAAAATAAAGAAATGCTCAAAATGTCTGACTTTCTTTGAAGAGATTAATCATAATTATTGCCTTCACACTGCTGTCTTTAAGTTTTATGAAATGTGTATATATTGCTTTCTGTTTGTTCTCACTGTTGAAACACTTGCCTGAATATAGAAACCGAAGGTGCCGCTTATTTTTCTTAGACCTTTTGGAGATGTTATTAAGTGTCCTTCTGACCTAGATGGTAATTGTTGAGAGGTCAGCTCATCATGTATTTATCATTACTTTCTATGCAATCTATATTTTCTCTCTAATCGCTTTTGAGAATTTCATTCTGTCTGTGTGTGGAATCTAGGTGTGGATATGTTTTATTTGTTCTGCTCCAGACTCTGTGATTCTTCAATCTGATGACTCATAACTTTAATTTCGGAAGCATTTCACCCATCATTGCTTTGACTATTAACTTTCCCCATCTTTTAAAAAATTAACAGACTTTATTTTTTAGAAAGTTTTAAATTTAGAGAAAAACTGAGCAGAAAGTGGAATCCCCATACAGTCCCTCTTCCCATTCCTCTTGGTTTCCCCTATTAACATCTGGCATTGATGTGATATATTTTTATAACTTATGAGCCAAATACATTATCATGGACTAAAGTCCATAGTTTATTTATTTATTTTTTTACTCTTTTTTAAAAATTTTTATTTTATTTTTACACTTTACAATATTGTATTAGTTTTGCCAAATATCGAAATGAATCCACCACAGGTATACCTGTGTTCCCCATCCTGAATCCTCCTCCTTCCTCCCTCCCCATACCCTCCCTCTGGGTCGTCCCAGTGCACCAGCCCTAAGCATCCAGTATCGTGCATCAAACCTGGACTGGCGACTCGTTTCATACGTGATATTATACATGTTTCAATGCCATTCTCCCAAATCTCCCCACCCTCTCCCTCTCCCACAGAGTCCATAAGACTGATCTATACATCAGTGTCTCTTTTGCTGTCTCGTACACAGGGTTATTGTTACCATCTTTCTAAATTCCATATATATGTGTTAGTATACTGTATTGGTGTTTTTCTTTCTGGCTTACTTCACTCTGTATAATAGGCTCCAGTTTCATCCACCTCATTAGAACTGATTCAAATGTATTCTTTTTAATGGTTGAGTAGTACTCCATTGTGTATATGTACCACAGCTTTCTTATCCATTCATCTGTTGATGGACATGTAGGTTGCTTCCATGTCCTGGCTATTATAAACAGTGCTGCGATGAACATTGGGGTACACGTGTCTCTTTCCCTTCTGGTTTCCTCAGTGTGTATGCCCAGCAGTGGGATTGTTGGATCATAAGGCAGTTCTATTTCCAGTTTTTTAAGGAATCTCCACACTGTTCTCCATAGTGGCTGTACTAGTTTGCATACCCTGGTAGCTCAGCAGCTGGTAAAGAATCTGCCTGCAATTCAAGAGACCCGGTTCGATTCTTGGTTTGGGAAGATCCCCTGGAGAAGGGAAAGGCTACCCACTTCAGTATTTCTGGGCTCCCCTGGTTGGCTCAGCTGGTAAAGAATCCACCTGCAAAGTGGGAGACCTGGGTTCAATCCCTGGGTTGGGACGATCCCCAGGAGATGGGAACGGCTACCCACTCCAGTATTCTGGCCTGGAGAACTCCATGGACTATTCCATGGGGTCACAAAGAGTCGGACACTACCGAGTAACTTTCACTTCACTTCACTTCACATAGTTTATATTAGGGTTCAATCTCTGTGCTGTACAATTCTCTGGGTTTTGCCAACACTTAACATCATGTATCCACCAGGACAGTATCATGCAGAATAGTTTCACTGCCTTAAACATCCTCTGTGATCCAACTGTTCATTCCCCATCACCCCTCATCCCACCCCCTGGGAACCACTGATCTTCTGTCTCTATAGTTTCGCCTTTTCCAGAACATCATATAGTTGGAACCATATACTGTGCAGCCTTTTCAGACAAGCTTCTTTCTCTTAACAAGATGCATTGAAAGTTCCTCCATATCTTTCCCTGGGTTTATAGACCTCTTCTTTTTATCTCTAAGCCATATTCTACTGCATGGACATATAGTTTGTTTATCCATTGGCATCACTGACTCGATGGACGTGAGTCTCAGTGAACTCCGGGAGTTGGTGATGGACAGGGAGGCCTGGCGTGCTGCGATTGATGGGGTCGCAAAGAGTCAGACATGACTGAGTGACTGATCTGATCTGATCTGATCTGATCCATTCAACTACTGAAGGATATGGGGCTTCCCAGGTGGCTCAGTGGTTGAAGAATCCACCTGCAATGCGGGAGACCCAGGAGATGCCGGTTGAATCCCTGGGTGAGGAAGGTCCCCTGGAGAAGGGAATGGCAACCCACTCTAGTATTCTTGCCTGGAAAGTCTCATGAACAGAGGAGACTGGTGGGCTACAGTGCATGGGGTTGCAAAGAGTCGGGCACGACTGAAGCGACTGACCACACATGCATGCACTGAGGGATATCTTGGTTGTTTCCAAGCTTGGACATTTATGAAAGAAACATAAACATTCATGTTTAAGTTTCTATGAGGATATAAGTTTTCAACTCATTTGGGTAAATACCTAAGGGCATTATCAGTGACTATATCGTAAGACTATATCTAGCCTTCTTGGAATCTGCCAAACAGTCTTTCAAAATGACTGTACCATTTCACACTCCCACCAGCAATGAATGAGGCTCCTGTTCATATAATGCATCCTCACCAGCACTGATTTTCTTTTGGATTTTGACCATTCCAATAAGGTGTGTATCACATTGTTTTAATTTGCAAATCCTTAATTTGAAAGTCCTTTGCAAATCCTTAACATGATAATCTTATCTTCAGAAAATTTTGTTTAAAATACTCTAGATGGGGACTTCCCTGGTTGTCCTGTCTTTGGGACTCCATGCTCCCAATGCAGGGGACATGGGTTCAATCCGAGGGCAGGGAACTAAGATCTTACATGCCACATGGCTCCTTAAAAAGATCCTAATCAGCTACTTTTAAATTCTGTTTAAAAACATTCTAGACATTCTCATTCTATCCTCTAGGTTGTTAACTTTGTTTTCATGCTTTTCATTCCTTCATTGTTCTGTCTTGCGTTTATCTGATTCCCACAGATCTATTTTCCAGTTCATTTATTCCTTCATTGGTAATATTTGACTTTATGTTTTCATTTTTAATCTATTTTAATTGTGACATTCATTTGGTTCTTTTAAAATTTTACCTGTTCCTTTTGTCCTAATGCCCTACTCTTCAGTTACGACTTTGAAAACTTTTATACATTTTGGAATTTCAAACCTATAGTCTTTCAGATTATTCTCAGCCTCATATCCCCCTCCCCCTGCCATCTGAGTTCTCAGGGTTCTGTTCTGTTTGCCATGCGTGCTGACTCATGGTGGATTACTTCCTTGCGGCATTTGTAACTTTTGATTATGAGTGCATCTTCAGCAGAGCTGTTCTCTCCCTAAACCCCATGGGGCTCCCAAGCAACCTGGGTTACAGACAAGGCCTTACGGAGGGGCTCTGGGTTTGCTCCTGCCATGGTTCCAGGGGCTTTCAATGCACCAGTTTTTAACTTTTATTGGAGTATAGTTGCTTTACAAAGCTGTGTTTGTTTCTGCTGCACAGCAACGTGAATCAGCCACATGTATACATATATCCCCTCTTCCTTAGATTTTCTTCCCATTTAGGTCATCACAGAGTACTGAGGAGAGTTCCCTAAGCTAGACAGTAGGCTCTCATCAGTTATCTATTTTCCTGATGCTGGGAAACATTGAGGGCAGGAGGAGAAGGGGATGATAGAAGATGAGTTGGTTGGATGGTATTACTGACTCAATGGACATGAGTTTGAGCAAACTCCGGGAGACGGTGAAGGACAGGGAAGCCTAGAGTGTTACAGTCCATGGGGTCGCAAAGAGTTGGACACGACTTAGCAACTGAACACTAACAGTACATAGTATCAATAGTATATACGTGTCAATCCCATTAGTATCAATAGTATATATGTGTCAATCCCATTAGTATCAATAGTATATACATGTCAATTGTCAATCCCCATCTCCTAATTCATCCACCCTTCCCTTTCCCCACTTGGCGTCCATACGTTTACCTCTACATCTTTGTGTGAAATAAATCTGACCATATTACTCCACCATTTAAAATACATTTAAACCTCCATACTAATTTGAGTTTTAATCTCTCAGCTTCAAACAGATGTTAAGCTCCTTGTACTTCCTTTGCTATGATGCACTGTTTTTTCTAGTCTCCTTTTCACAGACTCCTTGACAGTCTCAGGTTGAAGCCGTGGTATCATCTCCTTGCACAGTTCAGGGCCTCCCTGTGGATGTTAAAGCCCCAGGGTCCATCCCTCTTGCCTGTCTCCCTGTCGGCACCGCAGCTGAAATATACCATGAGGATTCCCATTCCCCTCTGTTTCTGGCACTAAAGGATTTCTCTTCATTTTGGCATTGGTTGTGCATTGTGGGCTTGCATATGTGTGTGTACGTACGTGCCTATAACGCTGCATTTTTATGTAGTTTGTAGCATGAAGGGGTCCCACATCAGTCAAGTTTCCATTGTACCACTACCATATATGCATGTATAACTTTTGTGAAAGTGAAAGTGTTAGTCGCTCAGTCATGTCTGACCCATGGACTGTAGCCCACCGGGCTCCTCTGTCCACGGAATTCTCCAGGAATACTGGAGTGGGTCCTTCTCAAGGCGAATCTTCCCGACCCAGGGTCGTAACCTGTGTCTCCTGCATTGCAGGCAGATTCTTTGTTGTCTGAGCCATCAGGGAAGCCCCATAAATTCTGTAATCATGATTTTTTAAAAGCATACATGTTTATGGGAGAAAAATAGGAAGTACAAATAAATATTGTATTGTAAATTCTTCACTCACAAGGAAGGGTCCTGGTTGATCGGTGATGCAGGAAGCAGTGGGAAGGGATACCATGATTTAAAGTCTTTCTCTCTAACAGTCTCCAGTACTATGTGAGCAAATGTCATGGGACAGTCAGCAATATGACCTCACCGTCCACCCAGCGCCACCATTGACTCGTCCAAATTCACTGCCTGCTGTATGCTTCAAGATTTACCTGGTGGCTCCCTCCTCTCCCCAAAACACCAATGCCATCCTTCCAAAAATACTGCATTGTTGACTTTCTCCCTTCCGCTGGAGTTTGTGAGGACTCAGAAATGGGTCTTTTCATTACATTTTGTCAAATTCCCAGCATATCTTCCTTTTGGTATTGTCCCAAGGCTTCCATTATAGCTCAGGGAAGAACTAAGAATCTGCCTGCAATGCAGGAGACCCCAGTTTGATTCCTGGTTTGGGAAGATCTGCTGGAGAAGGGATAGGCTACCCACTCCAGTATTCTTGGGCTTCCCTGGTGGCTCAGCTGGTAAAGAATCCACCTGCAATGCAGGAGACCTGGGATTGATTCCTGGGTTGGGAAGATCCCCTGGAGAAGGGAAAGGCTACCCACTCAAGTACTCTGGCCTGGAGAATTCCATGGACTGTACAGTCCATGGGGTCGCAGAGTCAGACATGACTGAGTGACTTTCACTTTCACTTACTTTTCACTTTCAGAGAGAGACAGGGGCTTCCCAGTGGCACTCTTGGTAAAGAACCTGCCTGCCAATGCAGTAAACATGAGAGATGCAGGTTCGATCCCTGGGCCAGGAAGATCCCCTGGATGAGGGCATGGCAACCCACTCCAGTATTCTTGCCTGGAGAACTCCATGGACAGAAGAGCCTGGTGGGCTACAGTCCATTGGGTCGCAAAGAGTCGGACACAACTGAAGGGACTTAGCACACACACAAAGAGAGACAGAATGTCTGTAACAGGGTCAGTCTCAGTAGAAGGAACATCATTTTGATTCCTTTCAGGATGTAAATATAAAGATTTTCCCTCTGCCTTTTGCTCAAACACCTCTCTTTGAAATAGGTCAACTTGGTAAACCAGACCCACCTCCCGAAAGGGGGGCAAACACACATTTCTCAACACCAGTTACAACTTGTTCCAGTCATTCTCCAGCCATTCATTTCCTGCCTCGTGGCCTTTTCTACTAGTGCGCTGAACTGTAGTTCAAGTACTTTCTAATTTTGTTTTTAATTTACTCAAATATTGTCATCTCCTTGAGGGAGATCAGGAACAATGTTTTATGATTTTGATTATTTCTCACGCCTGCAGCAGGTAGTAAGCATTGCATCCATATTTTCTGTCTCTTTCCATCTCCAGGCTTCAATTGGGCAGCATTGCAAGAAAAAAAAAATGGTCAGATCTGTTGGGTGAGCTTTTCTGCCACATAAAGAGAGGAAGAGTCGGACATGACTAAGCAATGAACACTTACTTAAAGAAAGGAAATACACAGCAAAAGGGAGTGGGCTTGAGAGTAAAAGGCTGGAGAATACGTCCTCTGCTAGGGATAAGCCCAAATGTAATTTTCTTTCCCCTATAAGGAAGCAGCCTGTGTCACTCAGTCCGAGTCAGTTCGGCCCATTACAAAGAGGCCCCAATCTTTGTCAGTGTGATCTTAGGATGTGGAGCTGGCCAATGAGGCAATTAAATGCCTTTTCTGAAGCAGACTTATTCTTGCTGGAAGACAAAAGCTAACAGCTCCTGGTGGCAGAGGGAGGTTGCAGAGCTTTGGGTTTGCAGCCAGGGCAACACTTGAAATCCTCTCCCCACTGGACAGCACAGCTCCCAACTCCATGACATGGAAAGCTCTCTCTTTCCCTCTCTGTTTCTACCTCCAAAGATGGGAGGCTCATGTGCTCTTGAAAACGCCTCTGCAGGCATGGAGGTCATGCCTGTTTCAACGTTCTTGCTATATCTGTCTTCAGGGGAGACGGCACTGCCAGCCACGTGCATCCTCTGTCGGACTCTGAGTTCTGTGCCACCCTAAGGAAGGCTGTGACGTCCTGATCACAGAGCAGGACATCACAGCTTTTTCCCTTTCTCTTCTTCCTTCCTTCTTTCTTTCCTCCTCCCTTTCTCTCTTTCTTTCCTCTCCCTTTCTCTCTTCCAGCTTTCTCCCACAGTTGCTAGTTAAAAGGCAGAGTGATAGGGCTTCAAAAGGCAGGAGCCATAAAGATGCAAAATCTAAAAGGGACCACGGGAGAACAATTGAGCTGCACTGTGTGGCATCTGAGACCCTCTTCCATCTTCTTCTTAGATGATGCTGTTGCAAGAGGCTATGTGAAGTGTACAGGGCTGGTCAGACGAAAGGGACAGAAAGGACGTAGACAGTGAGGCCTCACACAAACATTATCCATCCCCTCACAAAGTTGAAGCCAGGGGTTTCAGCTTTGCAAAAGAGAATTAGATGAAAATTCAAGTAGACACCTTCCAGCAAATCACAAGAAAGAATGCTTCAGGTAGAAAATACCTAGAATAGGCTACAAAAGGGATCCCCCTTCCCTGAAGTGTTTAGGGAATGTGTTGAATCACCCTGAAAGGTCTAGACAGTTACAGGAGGTAGAGCAAGGGTCAGACTGCCTATGATCAATTCGTCTTCAACACTCACTACCCAATTGATCTTGGATCTACTACTCTGCTTATCTACCCATCCACTCATCCATTCACTGATCTATTTTTCTAGTCTTTCAGTTAACAAAGTAACATAAATTCTGTTCTGTTTCAGGGCATATACTAAGGTTTTTGCAAATTAACCCAGGTAGCCGCATAGCCACGTAATGTGGCTGGGGCCAGGATCACACCCATTTTACAGATGAAGCACAAAGAGGTTAAGGGACGTGCTCAGTCTCTCTGAGATGCAGTTCTGGCATCTACCAAATGCAGCACAACAGTATTTACCTGTAGGAGTTCTACTGGAATTAAGCGAGGATATGTGCATGCGGTGCGTGGCACACCTTGATTACTCAGTACCTATAACCCGATGCTGGGAAAGACTGAAGGCAAAGGGGCAGCAGAGGATGAGATGGTTAGCATCGGTGACTCAATGGACGTAAATTTGAGCAAACTATGGGAGATAGTGAGGGACAGGGAGGCCTGGCATGCTGCAGTTCATGGGGTCACAAACAGCAGGACATGACTGAGCAACTGAACAACATCAACACATCGCTGGAGATACTGTTATTTCCTGCCTGAAGCCAGGGAGCTGGTGGGTGGGGTGGATCACATAACGCTCCCTGCTGCTGCTGCTGGTGCTAAGTCACTTCAGTCATGTCCAATTCTGTGTGACCCCATAGATGGCAGCCCACCAGGCCCCGCCGTCCCTGGGATTCTCCAGGCAAGAACACTGGAGTGGGTTGCCATTTCCTTCTTCAATGCATGACAGTGAAAAGTGAAAGTGAAGTCGCTCAGTCATGTCTGACTCCTAGCGACCCCATGGACTGCAGCGCACCAGGCTCCTCTGTTCATGGGATTTTCCAGGCAAGAGTACTGGAGTGGGGTGCCATTGCCTTCTCCGTAACACTCCCTGGGCCCTTCCAATTCTGGAGTTTTTGATTCCAAGACTCTTGAGAGTCCCTTGGATAGCAAGGAGATCAAACTAGTCAATCCTAAAGGAAATCAACTCAGAATATTCATTGGAAGGATTGATGCTGAAGCTCCAATACTTTGGCCACCTGATGTGAAGAGCCAACTCATTGGAAAAGACCCTGATGCTGGGAAAGATTGAAGGCAGGAGAAGGGGATGACAGAGGATGAGATGGTTAGACGGCATCACCTGGTCAATGGACATGAGTTTGAGCAAACTCCAGGAGATAGTGAAGGACAGGGAAGCCTGGCGTGCTGCAGTCCATGGGGTCACAAAGAGTCAGACACGACTGAGCCACTGAACAGCTACAACAATGGCATGATTCCCAGATACACGTCCAGAGGGAAGCCTAAGCCCTCCAGCAAGAACCTGCTGTGTCCAGCGTCAGAGAAATCAGTTCCTTCTCTGTCCTCAGACTCATTCTCTGAGCTTCCAGAGGGACTGCGGCTGCCTTTCAGATTAGATTCCATTCTATCCTGCGAAGCTGTCTGAGTGCTAAGGGGATTGCTTCGGGAAAGGATTTCACAGCAGGCAACGTGACTCGCCTTCAGGCATCCTTGGCATTTCTCCCCTGAGGTCGGTTCTAACAAGTCCATTTTGAACCTGTACCCTTTAGGCTCTGTCTAGGGCCTGAGAATTTGCGGAAGTACATCTTCTAATACCAGCCCACACATATACCCTTGCAGGCACACATCTACATATTTTTTTTCCCCTTGGTTTCTGGCCAAAGCACCTGACCCTAGGCAGTGATGGCGCAGAAAGAAACAGCATGTGGTTTTAGTTTTGGGTCTGATATTCTGTTTCTTTCCAGTCAAGGAAGCGAATGCTTTGGGGGCCTCTGAGGACCTCACCGGGTCGTGTCTTACTCCCTCACTCATTCATTCACTCACTCGTTTGGCCACTGGAAAAAAAGGACATTTCTAAAGCACTTAGCACGAGGTCAGTATCTCTGTATTCTCACAGAGACAAATAACACAGTCTTTGGCCTCTACCGGCTCTGAGTCCTGTGGGAGAGACAGTCATGTAAACCAGTAATTATGGCAAAATGAGATGATTGAATTTGCATAGGGCTGGAGGCAGCGAGAAACATGGCATGTTTTGAAATCAGAGAACAGTTCAAAATTGGCAGGGAGAAAGAAGCCATCAAAGGAGGCACTTGAAAGCAGGAGCCAGATGGGTAAGGAGTTTGGGCTGTCCTGGGAACAGTGGGGTCACTGGATGAGACCAGCTGTACGCTTGGTGGACCCAAGATTCCTCACTTGCTGCCTATGTTTTTGCAACATGGGTCAGAAACCACATATATGATCAGGAACCACATATAAGATTGGCTGTTACAGGTGTGTGTTGTACTGTGCTCAGTCGCTCAGTCGTGTCCAACTCTTTGCAACCCCATGGATTGTAGCCCGCCAGGCTTCTCTGTCCATGGGGATTCTCCAGGCAAGAATACTGGAGTGGGTTGCCACACCCTTCTCCAGGGGATCTTCCCAACTCAGGGATCGAACCCAGGTCTCCCACATTGCAGGCGGATTCTTTACCATCTGAGCAAATTTGGACAATAGGGCTATAGCGTGCACTATAGGAAGGTCACCAGTAAATTCTATCCCAGTGATATAACACTGTTAGAGTCCTGCCCTGGTTTCAGGGGCAGGCAGTCCATGCAGACTAAACTCTCCTGCTCCCAGGCTATGTAGTGACTGGGAGATGCCCACCTGCAAGAAATTGCTGATGAGGATTCATTGTAAACTGTCTTCAGTATCACCACTACCCCTAACAATGTGCTTTGGATCTACCAGCTGCACGGTATGCTGCTGAACACGTGGCAGTGCCTGTCTTAGGGATCCAGCTCAGAGGTCTCCATCTCCAGGAAGCCTACCCTGAATGCACAGGGATATGAATATGAGACTATGGGTTCTCCTTCCATGACATCCTGGATATCTCGTCAATAGAGAACTGCCACTGGAATATAACTGCCACTTGCTTCTAAGTTCTCCCCATTGGGAGATGAGTTTATTCAGGGTGGAAATCTTGTCTTCTTCTTCCTGTGTCTCTAGTCCCTGGCACAGGGCCTGGCACATAGTAGGTGGTTCATGAAACTGTTCACTGTAGATGACACAAGGCTCCTTTCCTACAGCAGCTTGTGTTCTGATCTGAGGATCAGCTCGAGCCAGGGAGAGGAAGGAATCTCAGGTGGAGGGCTCAGGAATAGTTTCTGAAACCCAGAAGTCAAGGCTGACTCTTGGGGCAAGTCATTTTCAATCAAAGATCGCAGCGACGGTGTCCAGTGGTCCCCTGCAGAGAAACAGCTTCCATCTACAGCTTAGAGACATCAGGGGTGATGCTGCTGTCGATCCAGTGAGGGTTTGCTGTGAACACCGAGAGGGAAACTGACCCTGTTTCCATCTTGTTTCATGTCTTGCCCAGGGACCAGGCACTTTGGCTTTCTCAGAAGCCCAAATGGAATTGGAAATGGCAAAAGAACATCTTTCTTTGTAGAAAATCTAGGGCATCCTCATCAGCAGGCTCATGTCCTCAATGAGAATGGATTCAGCCTCTATGAGCTCTGAACTGTGGTTCAGGGGATGAAGAAGGCTTGGGGGGTGGGGGCTGCAGTGTTGAGACCAAGTACTCTCCTCACCAGTTGCCCTTGAAGGAAGCTGCTGGTCCAAGCTGGGAGGTGGTCTGTGGCTTTGGAACAGAGTGAGAGCAGCCAGACCATCTGATCACTGACCCTGGGGCCTTGGCTTTATAATTCCACACTCATCTGATCGAAATTTAGATGACCTTGGATCTGGAAATAATGGCATTCCAGAGCCTAGGACTTCTGTACCCATGATCTCCAAACTGAACAATTTTGCTGGAGAGGAAAAAAAAGTACCATTGGGGGAAGGAGAGGAATAGTACAAGATTCTGAACACAAATAGACTGAATTTGGAAGATAAATCTCCCTTATTTAAATGTCAGAATATTCCATTTCTGTATAATGCTGAGAAGTCACAAAACCAAAATAAAAATAGGGCTAGGCTTAAATGTACCCAGTTAGAGACAGAGATGGGCTGTCTTTGGCATAAATGTTTCACTACCACCTTCCAACTGAGGTCTCTGCTCTGCGGATGGAGCTCGAGTTTTGCAGAATTCATAGCTGCCTGTCGCCATCTGGCTGGGATTTCATAGGCCACCTGATCAAGTGTGCAAGTTGGGAGCTGGGGAATTTTATGTGCACAGGTGCCCAACCTGTGTCTTCAAAGACAAAAAAGGAAAAAGAAGAGAGAGGACTGGGCAGCTCCATCAAGCGTCAAACAGTATAGATGATCACAATTTTCTATTAGCCGGTGGAGTTGGTGAGATATAAATCTGGGGAGTAAGACAGCAGAAAAATTGCAAGAAGTCCAGGAAATCCTATGTGTACCAAGCTCTTCTGGAGTCAGCTTCACCAGTTTGCCTCACACACAAATAGATGGTCAAATTGTTATGAATTAAAAGGAGTAGGCATTTGTAGGCATAAATGGATTCACAGGATCTTTTTGACACTGCGCATTTCCTCAATCAATAGTTCTTTAAAGCCTGTGACTCACTGTGTAAGTGTGTGAGGACTTCTGAATATCACAGAGAGATCCTTATGTTTTAAAAGTCTACGAATGCAAGAAAAAAAAGAAAAAAATAGCAATAATCCCACAACCCGTGCCAAGAAATATCTTCTCTCTTTCG
Organism: Bubalus kerabau; assembly: GCF_029407905.1. Lineage (NCBI taxonomy): Eukaryota > Metazoa > Chordata > Mammalia > Artiodactyla > Bovidae > Bubalus > Bubalus kerabau. The sequence continues at coordinate 9,522,546 of NC_073646.1, forward strand.
GCAAGTAATATGACATCATTCCCTTTGCATCCCTGTTTTATTGAAGTGTTGTCAATGAGCTATCTGAGCCTATAAAATCCTGATCCCTGAAGCAAAGAGATCACACCCATTGTCCATTTGACCTGCATTTCCCAACGTTCAGGACATTGCAGAGATCTTGGGTGGGGGGGTGCTCGGACTCAGTTGTGGGTTGAAGGAGAAAGAGAAGGAGAGAGGGAAAAGGAAAGAAAAGAGGAGAGAAAATGGGGGAGCAGAGAGGGAAGAAAGAGGAAAGAGAAGACAAGAAGGGGAGAAATGGGGCCTTTAGAGGGAGGATCCTGTGCCCGCAGACAGAGCTATTCACAACTAAAGAAGGAGAAGACACAGCTTCTCTTTCTGTGGAGAGTGGCGAGGGGTGATGCGGAGGCTGGGCCGTGCCCACCCACATTGATGACGGCAGCCTCCTCTCCCTGTTAGGAGCTTAGCACTCCTCTGGCTTCCTCGGCCGCATCCCAAGCCTGAAGTGCCAGATAGGGGTGGGCCCACGGCCGGGCATGCCTGGGAGAGTGTGTGGGGTGAGGAGTAGTCAGGTTCAGAGTCCAGCCTGAGAGCAAGAGGGGCAGACGTGAGGGTCCTCTCTCCCCATTCTGCCAACAGCGCAACCAGGGCCGAGATAAAGAAGCTGGGAAAGGACTCTGGCTCTCTCCACTGTTGGCTGTGATCATCCAACAGACTCCAACCACACAGCCCTTGAGGAACGTAACGATAGTTCAGTTACGCAGCCCTATTCACCTAGACAGTAACAGAGCATGCAGAGGACAGGGGCAGATAAACCAGGAGGCTGGGATTAACACAGACACATAACTAAATGTCAAATAGATACTCAACAAGGACCTATGGTATAGCACAGGGAGCTCTAGTCAACATTCTATAATAACCTATATGGGAAAAGAATCTGAAAAAGAATCAGTATATGTATAACTGAGCCACTTTGTCATACACCTGAAACCAACACAACATTGTAAATCAACTATGCATGTGTGTGTGTTAAGTCACTTCAGTCGCATCTGACCGTGCGACCCTATGTGACCGACGCTATGGACTACAGCCAGCCAGCCTCCTCTGTCCATAGGATTCTCCAGGCAAGAATACTGCCATGCCCTCCTCCAGGGGATCTTCCCGATTCAGGGATCGGACCCACGTCTCTTATACACCAATATAAACCAAATTTAAATTAGGAAAATTAGAGAACAACAAAAAAGAAATTAGAGGAGATGCATGCACTGCTGGTGAGAATGTAAACTGGTTGTACTTTTTCTCTGAAAACTTTGGAAATATCTGCTGGAGTATATGTACACCCTATGGTCAAGCAATCTTATTTCTTGGTTATTTCTCAACAATTAAGTGCTGACATGCACCAAACATATGTGTGCAAGGGTGTTCAAAGCAGACAAAAAATGAGAAATAACACAAATGTCCATCGATAGCAAGTATATAAATAAATTGCAGTAAATCTGTACAATGGAATACCATGCAATAATGAAAAAACAGGTTTCCCTGGTGGCTCAGATGGTAAAGAATCTGCCCCAGTGAAGGAGACCCAGGTTTGATCCCTGGGTCGGGAAGATCCCCTGGAGAAGGGAATGGCTACCCATTACAGTATTCTTGCCAGGAGAATTCTATGGACAGAGGAGCCTGGTGGGCTACAGTCCAGGGTGTCTCAAAGAATTAGACCTGACTGAGTGACTAACACTTTCACTTTTTCAATGAAAAAACAGTAAGCTATTAGTACAGGCAGTAAAATGGATCCATGTCACAAAAGACACAAATGAATATATGTTGCATGACTACACAATCTATTTGAAGTTCAAAAGAAGGCAAAACCTACCCATGATCATGGGGGGCAGAATGGTGGTTACCTCTGGGGGAGACATTGGCTGGAAGAGGCCATGAGGGAGCTTTCTGGGGGTGCTGGTCATGTTCGAGATCACAATCTAGAACAATCATATAAAAAATAATGGGGCACTGAGATGCGGCAATACAGTGAAGGTACAGTCCGCCCTCTGTATTTGTGGGTTCCGTATTTATGGATTCAACCAACCACAGATGGAAAATTTTTTCAGAAAAAAATTCAAAAAAGTTCCAAAATGAAAACCTTGGATGTGGAGTGCACCCGCAACTATTTACATAGCATTTACATTGTATTTACAACTATTAACATAGCATTTACATTGTATTAGGTATTAAAAGTAACCTAGAGATGATTTAAAGTCTATGGGAGAATATGCATAGGTTATATGCAAATACTACCCCATTTTATATAAGGGATTTGAGCATCTGTGGATTTTGGTATCCAACAGGGATCCTGGAAGGAATTCCTCACGGATACCAGGGTTGACTTTATAGTACAGTCCACAGAAGGAAAAAAAAAACCAGAGTGGCATAGGAGAGGTCTAAGGCATTTTTCCACTTTGGGGGTCAAGAGAGGGAATAACTAGAAAGTGAAAAGAAGCAGATTTTTTAAAGAGGAAAAAAATTCATTTATAAAGAAATATGAACTTGTTTTTTTTTACAAAGAAAAATATCTTAATGGATGAAGGGGCACGAGTTATGTTAAATTCTTCCATATTGTTGGAATTGTTTTATAAGAACATACTTTCCTTTTATAATTTAAGCCAGAGGTCAACAATCTGTTCCTGTAAAGGGCTAATTAGTAAATATTTTCAGCTTTATGAGCCATATGGTCTCTGTCACAACTACTCACCTCTGCCCTTGCAGCTCTAAAGCAGCTGTAAAAACACACAGTGCGTGAATGGGTGGGATGTATTCCAATAAAACTTTATTTACAAAGACAGACAATGGGCCAATGAGGGCCATGATTTGCAGGATCCTGATTTAAGCAATCAAAAAAGGAAATAAAATGATTAAAATCATTTATATGTATAAGTATGAACAAGAATAAAGCCCGATTTGACCACTGTTATCATCTATGATACTTATTGGGTACCTACTGCTTGATGGGTATACACCAATTAGACTATTTAAGTTGGTAAGGTTGGTGTATTACAATCCCCAATTGAAAGAAGAGGAAACTGACACTTAAAAAGGGTAAGTGAATTTCCCAAGGTCATAGAGCTGGTAAAGATCAGTTATTATATTTGAACCCAAAGCCTTTGTTCTTAACTGTACCTCTAGCTGCTAAATTTATGACGTTTTGTGTGAGACGGTACCACTAACATTATAGTAAATGATTAGGATATACAAAATGTCCATTAAAATTTGTATGTAAAAATAGATATTCTCAAAAGACGAAAAGACAGCTCACTTTTTTTTTCCCATTTTTACCAGTATTTTAAGGAATTCAAATTAAGGCAACATGGCACCCTACTCCAGTACTCTTGCCTGGAAAATCCCATGGGCAGAGGAGCCTGGTAGGCTGCAGTCCATGGGGTCACTAAGAGTTGGACACGATTGAGTGACTTCACTTTCACGCATTGGAGAAGGAAATGGCAACCCACTCCAGTATTCTTGCCTGGAGAATCCCAGGGACAGGGGAGCCTGGTGGGCTGCCGTCTATGGGGTCACATAGAGTCGGACATGACTGAAGTGACTTAGCAGCAGCAGCAACACCTTCTAAAATATTAAAATAAATGATAACACTCAATGTTACTAGATAATCATAAAATTGACCCATTGATTCTTAACTGGAAACACTTTTCAGTGGGAACAAACCTTTTGGGCACTAATATGAGACTACAGAATTAAGAATATTAGAGATATTTATAGCTATTAATGCTTCAAATTCTACATCTAAGAGCTTGTTACAAATAAACAAAAGAGAAAAAAATGGGCAGAAAGACATTCATTCCAGCATTATCTACACTAGTAAAGAAAAAAGAAAAAGAAATGTTTAACGTTAGAAAAACCATGTAATGAATTATGTTTAATAATGACTATGACATTTTATGCAAAAATTAAAATAATGGTGAGGATCAGATTATGTAGGTTGGGGTGATTTTATATGTATATTATATTCCTTTTCCAAGTCAAAATGTTTTTAAAAATGTAGACTCAGAGAGATCTGAGGCTACTGTTTAACCATCCCATAAATCCTACCTAAGTTTCTGCAACATCGATGTTTGACTTAACAGCAAACCATTCATCATGTCTTATTTCACCTCTGATGGCTCTCTCGACATTTGACTCTCCCTGGTTTGAGGGATTCACTGCTTGTCAGGCACAAATTTGGCACCGCTGACCTTGTTCTAATACTGGTGTCAGACTGGTACTAAAGACTGCAACTCCGGATCTCAAGAGACCTATTGAGAAATTCACTGTGAACTCACGCAGATGAAAACCCTCAGAGCTCTAACAGAAAGGGAGAATTGATGGTTCTCTAGGATATTTACAGATTTTATCTATTTCTTCAGTAAGTACCATTCCATTATTATTCCAAATATGTCTCCAGTTAAAATTAGGAGGGAGATAAACAAGTCTAATTTTTATGGTACCATCTGGTCACAGGCCAGTGAAGAAGCAGTTAAGCCCTTTATTGCTAATCTATGCTTAGGATCAGCACATTTCTTCCTTTGAAAATATTTCATTTCCAAATGAGTAGTTTTCCCTGGACTCAGTTTTTAGATCATAGGAGACTCAAAGTGACTTAGTGGCTGAGGCATCAAAATGGTTGTTAATCATCACTCCCTTTGGATGATGCTTTTGAACTGTGTGTTGGAGAAGACTCTTGAGAGTCCCTTGGACCACAAGGAGATCAAACCAGTCAATCCTAAAGGAAATCAGTCCTGAATATTCACTGGAAGGGCTGATGCTGAAGTTGAGGCTCCAATACTTTGGCCACCTGATGCAAAGAGCCAACGCCCTGGAAAACACCCTGATGCTGGGAAAGATTGAAGGCAGGAGGAGAAGGGGATGACAGAGGATGAGATGGTTGGATGGCATCAACCAACTCGATGGACATGAGTTTGAGCAAGCTCCGGGAGTTGGTGATGGACAGGAAAGCTTGGCGTGCTGCAGTCTATGGGGTTTCTAAGAGTCAGACATGACTGAGTGACTGAACTAAGCTTGGTATATACCATTCAAGCTGGTACTCTGCGTGTACGTGAGGTTTGGATGCATGTAAAAGTCACCCACATAGAATGAGGAGCATTCATGGCATCCATAAGAAAAAATCAGATTCAGTCAATCTGTCAGTAATGGTCTCTGGCCACATGTCCCTAGTGGGTTCCAATGAGACCGCATCTGCACATTTAAGGAGTCAGGATAACCATCACATCCAAACTTGGTTCCAGATACAATTTAATCAATAGAAACACTGACTCATTTTCTGCTAAATGTGGGTCTTTCAGTCTTGCCTGATTTATTTTTAACTTGGTTATTATGGTCAATACATGAAAATGAAATCTTTAGAAGCAACAGACACTTTCATATCTATTTTATTCCTTTCTGAATGACTACTTCTGCTCACAGTCTAACCCAGTATCTCCTTTTTGTGGTCAGTGCGCAGGCTGACACTTACAAGTTCCACACCACTTCTTTCTCGGGTTTGCACAATCATCAAGGTTTCTAGAGATAGAAGCCTAACTAAAAGCTTTGAGAGAAGGAGGATGAATAAAACATAAGAGCCAACATCCAATTTCACAGACTCCAAATGGGTGGGATCTGTTGGCTACTGACATTGATAACCAGTACTTGCCAAGCAAAGAATAAGAGGCTTCTACATGCTAAATATTGTTATTCTAAAGAGTGGTTCTTAAGTAATTAGCCTCCAATTAAAATAAATTAAAATAAATAAATAAATTTTTTTAAAAAAGAGTGGTTCTTAAAAAGGAGTGAAATTGAGTCATTAGTAGAGACATGGATGGACCTAGAGACTGCCATACAGAGTGAAGTAACTCAGAAAAACAAATAGTGTATATTAACGCATATATGTGGGATCTAGAAAAATTGTATGTGCTTAGTTGCTCAGTCATGTCTGACTCTTTGTGACCCCATGGACTGTAGCCCTCCAGGCACCTCTGTCCATGGGGGTTCTCCGGGGAAGAATACTGGAGTGGGTTGCCATTTCCTTCTCCAGAGGATCTTCCCAACCCAGGGACTGAACCTGGGTCTGCCACATTGCAGGCAGATTCTTTACTGTCTGCGCCCCCAGGAAAGCCTGCTTTCAACATCTCCCTGAGTCTGATGAACACAGAAGTACCCAAAGTGTCTTTCAAAGTAAGGTAACTGTCGATGGCAAGATGGCAAAAGCTTTCCTCATTTTTACGTCCCACCACCTGGCTCTTAGAAGCTGCTCAGTTATTCTTTGTTGGATGGATGTCTACAGGGAGAATGAATGAATGGGCAAATGTGTGAATAAGTTGAGGGGTTTTGTTAACGGCACCCAGCCCCTGCTCACTTGATTACGGAGTTTGTCATTTACAGAGTGGCTTTGCTTAGCCTAAACTGTGATTTCCGCCTTTGAAGTCTCAATTTGATTAAAATACGTTTAACAAGGAACAATAACTTCCTGAAATGCTGGGGATTATGCAGCTCCAAGGAGCTCTGTGGGGAACAAGCAATTCCAGCAAGCAAGTCGGTCTTTGTGAACCTGGAGAGGCTGCTTGGCAAGCCTGTATCGGGGCCAAACATCTGACTCCTCTTAATTACATTCTGTCCTTGTTTCATTCCTTCTCATCTCTTGCTTTTGGGTCTTGAGTTTTCCCCAAACTGCCAGGGTTGAATGATCTCAAAAATTAGGCTGAGCCTGTTCCCATGGTGCCGGGGCCCAGGGCATGGACAAGTCTCCTTCCCCTTGGAAAGATGGAAAAAACGGAGGTCACTTTCTCTCCCACCCTCAAGCTCTGTTGCCAAGTTATTTAGTCCAGTATCACCTGCAGGCAACTTATCCTTCAGTGAAAGAGGAAGGAACAGAGGCTGGCTACTGACCTGTGTGCATGCTTGCTCGCTCAGTCCTGTCAGACTCTTTGGGACCCCATGGACTGTAGCCCGCCAGGCTCCTCTGTCTGTGGAATTCTCCAGGGGAGAATACTGGAGTGGGTTGCCATGTCCTCCTCCAGGGGATCTTCCTGACCCAGGGATCAAACCTGCATCTCCTGCATCGCAGGCAGATTCTTTAACCACTGAGCCACCTGGGAAGCCCGGCTACTGACTTCCATGCTTTTAAATCACATAGGTCAGCAGCTCCTTCTTAGATGGGAACGCTTGCCGAATGAGATGTCTGGGAGGATAACAGCAGATAAAGGAGACACGATGTTGCATAATGGTTCAAATGAAGACCCTAGAGCCTACTTGCCCAGGTTGGATCAGCCACTTACTATAGCTTGACACATGACTCAAACTTTCTGTGACTCAGTTTTCTCATCTGTAGGCAGACACTTATAGTCATAATTCATGGCATTTAATAACCGTGAGAACTGCATGAAATTAATACATATAAAGACGGATTGTCTTATGATCCACAGTTGCCCCTCTGTGAATGTTACCTGTTGTTAAAAACTTCGATAAAAATAACACTAATGATGCTAGCTTTGAATGACTTCCCTTTCGACACGTGGATAACTGTCTCTTCTCCCTGCAAGTAGCTCCTCATAGCCTCCCCTCACCAAACGGGCCATCCTCATTTTGGCTTCTATCTCTTTAAACGGACCGAGGCTGCTGGTTGACATAGGGTGTTGCTGAGTCATCTGAGGACACCGGGACCTATGTCACGAAGAGCTGCTGGCAGGGAAGGCCCGCGGGAGACAGATTAGACTTCTCCCAGGCAGGAGTGAGTCAGCCGGGGGTCTGTGCCCGGCTCCACCATGGAGCCCAGAGGGGAAGTGGATGGCTCCTGGGCTTGTTCAGCATTATCTGCAATGTCCGTAACTGCTCAGTTGACCAGGCCAGGCTGCGCTGTGGATGCAGGAGGCATGTTACCTGACTAGTCCCCCGAGCACACCTCTCTCTCTGATCCTTCCTCTCCCCTTCTGCCTTGCTGCACCCCTTGTTCTCTCCTCCTCTCTCCCCATTTCTTCTTCCATCCATCTCCCCCTCATATATCCCTGTCCCTCTTTCCTATCTGCCCCTTCTTTCTTCCTTTCTTCATCTGGATCTTTTCCCTTTCCTTAGAAGAACTGGACAACCTAAAATATCAAGTCTTCTCTGCCTCCCTTGTCTTCCTCCAGACAGTCTGAGGCCAGGGTCATCATACTTTCCTGACAAATGGCCCAACAATAAATATTTGGGGTTGTGCAGATTCTACAACTTCTGTTGCAACAGTGTGACTCTGCTGTGGTAGGGGAAACAGCCACAGATAATACCTGAATGAATGGATGTGGCTGCGTTTCAATAAAACTGGATTTTCAAAAATAGACAGTAACGTTCTTTCTCTATTTACCTCCTTGATCACAAACCACAGACTCACTCAGGATTTACGATCCACTCCAGTTCTAAAATATAATCTTGCTGATTATATCCATCCCAGAAAAGTGCGTTAAAAAGAACAGAGCAGATGTATTTGACTACTAGAGCACACAAATTAGATAACAGGAAAACTTGCCTGCGTGGCAGTGAAAACGTGGGTCAGAGGCTTGGGAAGACTGTCCTCCTGGACAGTGGTTCAGTGATTTCCTCTCTGTGTCTCTTGCCTAGAGACACCTGATGTTCATCCCAAAGAAAACAACATCCTGAACTGAACTTCATCAGAGAAGGTATTTGATGAATGAAGTAAGCCTCACAAAAGTATATCTATGGTATTTTCAAATCCACGCATTCATTTATTCATTCATCCAAGAAGTTTTACTTGAGTATCCACTATGTGCAAAGCTCAGGAATGAATCCTAGGGGAGAGGAAAGGGCAATAGACTGGACATGAGTGCGTGGCCTATGTTGGTGGGAATATAAATTCGTGCAGCCCTTATAGAGAACAGTGTGTGTGTGTGTGTGTGTTTAGCTGTGTCCAAATCTTTGTGACCCCCTGGACACATAGCCTGCCAAGCTTCTCTACATATGGAACTTTCCAGGCAATATCGGAGTGGGTTGTCATTTTCTTCTCCAGGGGATCTTCCTGACTCAGGGACTGAACCTGCATGTCCTATATTGGCAGGTGGATTCTTTTTCCACCGAGCCACCAGGAAAGCCCATTAGGTGGATTCTTTTTTCACCGAGCCACCAGGGAAGCCCATTTGTTTTCACACTTAATTGAGGAAACGGGAACTCAGAGAAAGACTGGCCATGCAGCTAGGAGTTACAGAACCTTCCGTCACAGCCCTTCACCCGTGTCACTTAGTGAAATGGCACACCAATGCTATAAGCAAGGAGCTAAAGGAGTTTCCTTTCTCCACGAAAGGAGTTTCATGGAGCTAAAGGCTTTCCGGGTGGCTCAGTGATAAAAGAAGGTGCCTGCAATGCAGGAGACGCTCAGGAGACCCGGATTTGATTCCTGGATTGGGAAGATTCTCTGGAGAAGGAAATGGCATCCCACTCTAGTCTTCTTGCCTGGGAAATCCCATGGGCAGAGGAGCCTGGCAGGCTGCAGTCCATGGGGTCATGAAGAGTCACATATGTGACTACACAGCAGCAACAAAGGGGGTTCTAGTTTGTCAGCATATCCAGAGCTGCAGTCTTTAAGAAAACCTTCACAGAGGGGTGTGTGGCTGAAGGATGGGTCAGATATCAGACCAGTAAATGAATTCAGGAGATGGGAGAATTTAAAGCGGGAGGGTTGCATAAAAGAATCCATGCTTCTGGAAAAAAAAATCCAAATGATGCAATTGCAGATACTATAGGAAGATGAGTACGGAGAATATTTAGCAGTGAGGTGGCCTGCAGCGATCTCTTCCACCCACATGGCTGTACCTTCATGGCTTAAGCCAGCCCTAAGATGGGCTGCAAAGCCATGCAGGGATGTATGGGTGATGCTCACCACCAAAGTGGTGGGGGTGTCCAGGTCTCCCTGAGACTCACATGTTGGCCCAAAGATATTAAGCTGGGAAGCTTGATGAGGACAGTGCTCAGGACATTAGCAACCCGTTCCATGGCTCAGAGCAATTTATGAGAGTCCTAATTAGATACACAAACGACTTCTGTAATCACACAAACACACTCGAGTCTGGCTGGCTGCATGGGGTCCCTCGCCATCAAAAGCCATCCTGCGCATTAAGTGCAAGAGCTACCAACAAATAAAGGGATCAGGAACGTTAACAATGAGCCACTCGGAAGCAGGGAGTGGGCTTCTCCACTGTCGGCCCCCAGCACTCCCCCCTTCCCAGAACTGCGAGCACCTTATCCAGAAATGGTGCTTCCCGAAGCTCTAGAGTCGACTGCAGCAAGGTTCATTAGTAATACTAGAACAGATGTGTGGTCCCATCTGATTTGTTAAAAACTGGATGAGTCTTCAAAACGACTGCTTACAAAGTTGCAGTACCAAAGGGACAAAGGGAACCAATCCAACTGAAGTGATACAGATGGGCTCTGGCGAATACTCCATCTATGAATCTGCTGCTGCTGAGTCGCTTCAGTCATGTCCAACTCTGTGCGACCCATAGACGGCAGCCCACCAGGCTCCACCATCCCTGGGATTCTCCACGCAAGAACACTGGAGTGGGTTGCCATTTCCTTCTCCAATGCACGAAAGTGAAAAGTGAGAGTGAAGTCGCTCAGTCGTGTTCAACTCTTGGCAACCCCATGGACTAAAGCCCACCAGGCTCCTCCGTCCCTGAGATTTTCCAGGCAAGAGTACTGGAGATGAATCTACTATGTACATCCAAATAAGATACAACTGGGGCTTCCCAGGTGGCACTAGTGATAAAGAACCCACCTGACAGCGCAGGCAGATTTAAGAGATGCAGGTTCTATCCCTACGTCAGGAAGATCCCCTGAAGTAGGAGGGCATGGAAACCCACTCCAGAATTCTGGCCTGGAGAATCCCATGGACCAAGGAGCCTGGTGGGCTACAGTCTCTTGTATGGTCTTACAGAGTTGGACACGACTGAAGTGACTGAGCATGCATGGAGTCACCAGCTAGTTTTAAAACCATGAGAGTCCCAGCAAAATGGGTTGAGCTGGTCACCTTAGAATACAAGATGAATACATATGTATGTGTCATATCTTTCAAATATTTATAGATAATATCTTTATATATCTAATGTAAGTGCAATGGGATATACCTTATAAATTTTATAAAAATATTTGATAAATACATATATTTCATTTTATTTGTTTAGTGAACTTAAACTAGACACCAGGGAGAAGTAATGCTTTTCTGAGTTTAAAAAGAAACCAACAACCATGAAGACTGAGCAAGATACAAGAGGAAGATTAAATGCTTTTCAAAGCTAAATATATGACTTGTAGCTAAAGTGATCTGGCCACTCGTAAGACTTCTCCAGAAACCTAGTTGAATGGAAAGATGATCAGAGCTGGAATCAGGCAAACCTGGTTCAATTTTTACCTCTTAACAAAAAATCTATGCAGGGTGTGGTCCACAGACCAGCATCAGCAGCATCACCTGGAGCTTGTTAGAAGTGCAGACTCTCAGGCTCCCCAGATCGACTGGAACAGAGCCTGAATTTTAAACAGATCACCAGGTGAGTCCTGATTAGGTGCAAGTTTGAGAAGCTCTGCTACAACTCATGTGTGTGTGCAGGCTAAGTTGCTTCAGTCATGTCCAGCGCTTTGCGACCCTATGGACCATAGCCCTCCAGGCTCCTCTGTCCATGGGAGTCTCCAGGCAAGAACACTGGAGTGGGTTGCCATGCTCTGCTCCAGGGAATCTTTCTGACCCAGGGATCGAACCCATGTCTCTTATGTCTCCTGCACTATCAGGCATGTTCTTTACCACTAGTGCTACCAGGGAAGCCCCTTGCTATAGCTCACATAACCTAAATGAGACTCATTTTCCTGCTGTGCAAAATGTAGGTAATGAGATCTACTCCAGAACATTGTACAAAGAATTATAAAGATCATTTGTGATGCACTTAGCATGGTAGTGGACCATTGAGTATAGGCTCAAAATCTTGGTTTCCTTCTATTTTCTCAACACCACCTGTTTCTGAATAACGTTACAATATCAACTTGTTCTCCTTGATATCTTCTTGCTGGCTTCTATCCATCAAAAGGGCCTTTAACCTCTTATGATTTTCTTCTGTCTCTTCAAATCCCAGAATCACATAAATATTACAAAATCCATGAGACTGATAGGGCCTAAGAGACTTTCTGTCCAACCTCTCCTTTGAAGCCAGAAATGCCATTTTTTTAGGGCCCAGACTTACTCATTATTTACGTTCTCTGTTACCTGTCACCTCTTAGGTACCGGGATGATACCAGGGACCCAGCAGCTATTTGTTGGCTGCTGGATAAGCTAATGAATGGGGCTTTGGCAACTCTGGCCCATCCTAATCTCTGTCTAAATCTTACTTGTTTTCTTTATGACTTATTCTGTATTTTCATTCCACTACTAAAAAATAAGATATATCTCATATTTCTCCTCGACCACTCTCTCATCTACTCAAGACACCAACGTGTGTGTGTGTGTGTATGTGTGTGTGTGTGTGTGTGTGTGTGCGTGTAGGCTTCCCAGGTGGTGGAAGTGGAAAAGAATCCACCTGCCAATGCAGGAGACCCAAGAGATGCCAGTTCGATCGCTGGGTTCGGATGATTCCCTGGAGTAGGAAATGGCAACCTGCTCCAGTATTCTTGCCTGGAAAATTCCATGGATAGAGGAGCCTGTGGGCTACAGTTCATAGGGTCACAAAGAGTTTCACACAACTGAGCGGCTGAGCCCATACATATATAAACATGAATATATAGTATATATTAACATATATACATGAATTATTACAAATATGTTCATTTTTTTTCAAAACAGGATGTTTATTTATTTATTAATTAGACATTTTAATTCCACACATTGCCAACCAACTGGATGGTAAGCTCCTTGAAGGAAGGATTCCTTCTTGGAACCTCAGTGCCTAGGAACGTGTGTTTATCAGTAAACAATGGGTATGGATGATCGATGCTGAAAAGTATCTTTGAGTGTCCCCAGGTGAACCCCCAGGTGGCGCTAGTGGTAAAGAACCCACCTGCCAATGCAGGAGACATAAGAGACGTGGGTTTGGTCCCTGGGTCAGGAAGATCTCCTGGAGAAGGGCATGGCCACCCATTCTAGCACTTTTGCCTGGAGAATCCCATAGGCAGAGGAGCCTGGCAGGCTACAGTCTGTGGGGTCGCACAGAGTCGGACACGGCCAAAGCAACCTAGCATGCCTGCACCCATGCAGGTGCACGCCACTATTTCAGAAAGGACACAACAGTCAGACAGGAAAAGGAGGGTAAGTTCTTACTGGGACCCTGTGTATCTCTTACAGGAGACTGGCAGGCCCTTTCCTAGGGAAATGCTTGGTAGGCTTCACATAAGAGGTTCCCCCAATACCCAAACACTTTACTCAAAAGGTTATATTTACACAGCTCATTAGGAAAATTTTTTATACTTTTGACACTCATTAGACTCGTAATCGTCCACTGAAGCTACTCTATAACAAGAGATAAACACTCCATTCCAGGGGATGAATAATAATTAGGGACCGCTCAGCACTGTGCTCTTTCCAGGTCTAATTTTGGAGTATAATTAATCCTGCCGAAGCTGCATAAGATAAGTGAAATATTTATGCAGCTGTGTTAATTCATGTATTTACTCCTAGAGAGACATTCAGAATTGGACGTGGCTTTCCGGGAAGATTATCTCAAGACGCCCCCTGGAGCCACGTCATTTTCTCTCCCATGGCTTGGCCTCCAGATGGTCTCTGAAGATGAAGCTGTGAAGACACATCCCCCAGTCCAGACAGTCTGACCAGGAAAGCCCTGAACTGGGACAGAAAATGCCTCTAAGAATCTAGACACTCTGTTAAAACAGGGAACACCTCTCTGGTTTATCTGGATGCCTCTACTGTTTTTTTTATTTGCCACAGAGGGGAGGTTTCTGTTCAGAACGGCATTTCCATGATGTTGCTGCTGCTGCTGCTAAGTCGCGTCAGTCGTGTCCGACTCTGTGCAACCCCTTAGACGGCAGCCCACCAGGCTCCCCCGTCCCTGGGATTCTCCAGGCAAGAACACTGGAGTGGGTTGCTATTTCCTTCTCCAATGCATGATGCTAACTTGACCATATTATCACCAATACGACATTAAAAATGGTTTTTTGAATCCTTGAGCTGTGGATGGACAACAATAATGCGGGGGTTGGGGGAGGGGAGGAAGAGAGGAGGAAGGGGAGGGGGACAATGATGATGATGGTGGTGGTGATGGTGGCATTTACTGAATCATTTCTATTTCCAGGTGGCTGTTTAAATATAACTTTTCACTTTATCTTCATGACAACCTTATCTGGTAAATATTTCTGTATTCAATTGCAGATGAATAAACTGAGGCTAAAAAAAAATTAACCTTTTCACAGAAGCATTTGGAAATGGGACAATAGATATCATCCAACATACACTAAATTACTTCTTCTTCAAGGGTCTATTGGCTTCCCAGATGGTGCTAGTGGTAAAGACCCTGTCTGCCCGGGCAGGAGATGCTGGTTTGATCCCTGGGTCTGGAAGATCCCTTGGAGTAGGAAATGGCAACCTACTCCAGCATTCTTGCCTGGGAAATCCCATGGACAGAGGAGCCTGGTGGGCTACAGTCCTTGGGGTTACAAAGAGTCAGATACGATTGAGTGCGCAAGAGCACACACATACATGTGTACACACCCAGGGATCCATACATCTCAAGCATCTAATAAGCAAACTTTAATAGGCATTCTGGAGAATTAATGAAACAAAAGTCTGAAATGATTGACCCTCATCAACAGTAAGTCCCCTTAAAGTAGGGGCTTCGCCACTTACTCACTAAGGGACTGATAAACCCGCTGAGCTGCTGTTTCATTCTCCGTAAAATGATCATAGGCAATATTTAACTTTATAAAGTTGTGATGAATATTCAATTAAAGAACATATGTAACACATCCGGTGTGGTGATTGGCATATCCTATTCCCCAAATATGTTGCTATTTCATAAAAGATGCCACAGAAGTTACAGCAGTGGTAGGTAGGTGTAGAGTTAGAACCAACAGATTTGACAGCTACCCATCATATTTAAAAGTTTCCTGTCAAATGAAATACATCCTGACACTAACCATTCATCTGTGTGTGTATGTATTCATCCAGTACTTCAATGACCAGTTACTTGTTATGTTCAAGATTCTGTGGTTTTTACTGCTGGAAACGAGACCCTCGTCAGCGGGGTAGTTCACACCACGGGGAGGTGCTTAGGTGACCACCGTGGCAGACGGATGCTTCACTCCCCTGTGTATACACGCCTGTCGTCTGACTCCAAAACTCCTCTTTACAAGGCCGAGCATACTCCAGAGTAGCGGTCCCAACCTTTTTGGCACCAGGGACCGATTTCACAGAAGACAATCTTTCTATGGATGGGGGGTGGGAAATGGTTTCGGGATAACTCAAGCACATTAAATCTATTGCGCATTTTATTTCTATTATGATTACATCAGATCCACCTCAGATCATCATTAGACCCCAGAGGTTGGCACCTGTGCTCCAGAGTATACTCTGGGCTTGGCCATAGGACTTGCTTCAGACAGAAGGGTGTTAGCAGATGTGAATGGGACAAAGCTAGCCAACAAGGACCTATTGTATAGCACAGGGAACTCTGCTCAATATTATGAAAGAAAGTCTTAGTTGCTCAGTCATCTCTGACTCTTGGCAACACCAAGAACTATAGCCCCCCAGGCTCCTCTGTCCATGGAACTCTCCAGGCAAGAATACTGGAGCTGGTTGCCATTCCCTTCTCCAGGGGATCTTCCCAACTCAGGGACCGATCTGGGGTCTCCTCACATTGCAGGCAGATTCTGAGCCACCAGGGAAGTCCAATCAATATTATGTAACAACCTAAATGGGAAAAGAATTCAAAAAAGAATAGACACATGTATCTGTAGAACTGAATCACTCTGCTATACACTTGAAATTAACAGAGCACTGCTGGTCCAACTACATGCCGTGCTGCGCTCAGTCGCTTTAGTCGTGTCCGACTCTTTATGACCCCATGGACTGTAGCCCTCCAGGCTCCTCTGTCCATGGGATTCTGCAGGCCAGAATCCTGGAGTGAGTAGCCATTCCCTCCTCCAGATCTTCCCAACCCAAAGATCAAACCTAGATCTCCTGCGTTGTAGGCAGATTCTTTACCTTCTGAGACACCAAGGAAGCCCATGAATACTGGAATGGGTTGCCATGCCCTCTTCCAGGGGATCTTCCCGACCCAGGGATAGAACCCATATCTCCAGCGGCTCCTGCGCTGCAGGCAGGTTCTGCAACTATACTCCCATATAAAAGAAAAAAATTAAAAAAAGAAAGCTGAGACTTGAAATGTGCCCGTGCAGGTGGGTGTTTTCTCCTGTGCCTCCAACACAGCCAGGAAAAGAACTTCTCCCAGCTAGCTGCTGCCCTTTCAGCCTGAGACCCAGAATAAACATGATGGAACAAAGACCACAGAGATGATCCCTGGGCTTGCAGCAGCAGGAGGTGGAGCCACCATGGCCCAAGGCAAGCTTTCCCACTCCACCTGTGCTCCCACGAGCAAAATAAATGCCAAGTGTCATGTTCTTCCAAGATGTCACAGCAATAGCTGGGCAACACAGCTACAAGTCACTAAGACACAGCAGAGAACATGGGTGTTGATCTGAGAGAAAGGTATCAATGACCTAGAGAGAATTCAAAGATTCAGATGCTCTCATTTGGGAGTTAAATATACCACATTTAGGTTTCTTGATGACACTGAGAACCTAAGGTTTAAATCTGGGAGTAGAGGGTGTAAGGCATTATGCCTTTTGCTCAAGTTTACACCAACCATACACACAAACCTCTGCCTCTTTCAACACTGTGTTTGGCCACAGTGGTGGACAGACCGTCCTCCCCAGCCCTGGACAAGAGCAGCATGTTTTGGCAAGTGTGCATGCTCAGTCGCTTCAGTTGTGTCCGACTCTTTGTGATCCTATGGATTGTAGCCCACCAGGCTCCTCTGTGCATGGGATTCTCCAGGCAAGAATACTGGAGTAGGTTGCCATCTCCCACTCCAGGGGATCTTCCTGACCCAGGGATCAAACCCAAGGTTCTTATATCGCCCTCATTGACAGGCGGGTTCTTTATTTCTAGTGCCACCTGGGAAGCCCTGTATTTTCTGGAACCATCTCCAAATATAGCCTCCACCCATTCTTGAATGCAGCTTCTGACCTATGCCCTGAACTTTCGTTTCCTACTCATACTTACTCGTTTCTAGGGTTCACCTGCCATCTCTGCTGCTTTTGCTTTTCCTATCTCAGTGGTGGCAAATCCAAGGGCTCCAACATGCCATTTGAGCCAGAACAGGATTCTAAAACCATGTCCTGGAGCAATGGGCTATGTTGAAATCCCCAACTAAAAGTAGAGATGCACAGAAGGAAATGCTGCTGGAGAGAGTCAGTCCAGTTAGCTGGAAGCTCCAGAAACACCCTCATTCCATTAGACTGCAAGCCCATGAGGGTGGAAATGGTCTTTTTTCAGGATAGGCAGCCAAGGGGTGGATTGTAGTGGAAACCCATGGGGTTTCTGCTAACTCTTCCCTGTATAGCGATCACCTCTCCTTCATCTCCCCATAGGAAAACAGTAGGCGCTGTCGTGTTAAGACAACATAACCCTACCTTTTACTCACTCCTGAGGGGTCCAGGAAAGAGCCTTTGACCCAAAATTGATCAGGAATCCTTCCTCTGGAATTTGAAGTTTAGAATTTGGAAAATAGAGACTGGGACTTATTACAGCCTAGTTGTGTGATGTCACTGCTCTAGAAATAGTGATGGACAGAGGAGCCTGGTGTGCTGTGCAGGGGGTCTCAAAGATTTGGACACTGAGCATGACTGTGTTCAGAGACTTAGCAACTGAACAACAAGTGCTCTAGAGCAGAGCTTTCCCCCTTAACCCTGATACTATAAACATGTGAAAGTCAAAGCTGCTCAGTTGTGTCCAACCCTTTGTGACCCCATGGACTATAGTTCACCAGGCTCCTCTGTCCATGGGACTCTCCAGGCAAGAAGAATGGAGTGGGTCGCCATGTCCTCCTCCAGGGGATCTTCCCGACCCAGGGATTGAACCTGGGTCCCCTGTGTTGCAGGCAGATTCTTTACTGTATGCTTGGGGTCAGATAATTCTGTGTTTTGAGATTTTTTTTTTGCGGGGGGTGGGGGGCAGGGGGGGGGCTGTCCTGGGCATTGAAAGATGCCAGCACCCTCACCCCTGGCCTCTACCCACCAAATGCTGATATCAAATAACCTCCTTGTCATGACAATCAAAAATATCTCCAGACGCAGCCAAATATCCCCCAGGGGATGAAATCCCTGCCCCACACTGAGAAGCACTCCTTCAGAGAGAGGACCCATGAATTACTGCTGCTGAGGCCCCAGGCCTGCCCTGGTTCCTGTTTTTCCCTCTGAACCTATTTGCTCAACTCTTTCCTAAATTCACTGAGATAGACACTTCTGCATCCTTAAAATAAACTCCTTTTAATTGACTTAGCTGTCTGTAATTGGTTTCCATTATAAGCAACCTAAAGAACCATGATACCATGTGGTCAGCACTCAGTAAATACTTACAATGAGTTAAGTCATTACCCAAAGATCCACTGGAAAGCCAGTTAGGAAGCAGAGAGTGTGAGGGTCTCCAGTCCCCTGGAAGTAGGGGAAGTCAACCAGAGTCTTACCATCACCCACAAACTGGAGCAGGGCCAGGTCAATCTGCCTCTTCCACGGCGAACCCTTCTGGAGGGCGATCCCGTAACCAGTGGTAGCAAAGATGTACCCACTCCCAATGGTCACCAGCTTGCAGCCTTCGTCCCTCCCAGCCTTGTAATTCAAGACGGCAGCGTCGTAGATGAAAGCGTCCAGTTTCCTGCAACGACAAGAAGCCAGGGAGTCAAGGCGATGGTGAGGTACCATCTTGGGGCCCATCTCCCAAGGCCTGATCCAGCATCACACACTTCCCTATCACCCAGGAGATGACTCATCACTGCTCCGTCCTGTCATCAGAAAAGGATCTATTTTTAATGAGGAGATAAAAGCCAAAACCTTTTCTCCCTGAGTTACAAGAGGCAGCTAAATAAAGACATGAAGAATCCTTATGCCCAAGTGAGTAAACAGTTGATTTCGCTGGTTGCTAAGTGTTTGCCATCAGCACTCCCAACAGTGTAGAATGGTGGCCTATTTAGAGAGGTTTGCATTGGAAACAAACCATTAACGGACAGGAGATTTGATGGCTGCGTGTAGGAAGCAGAGCGACTAAACAGGAATGATGTCCTTTCCTGTCCAAAGAGATATGTTTACTATTCATTTGTATTACAAATATTATTATATCATAATTTTTAGAAGCCCAAATAATGTAGAAAATATTAAGAGTACAGTTAAAATTGCCTATAATTCTGTAACTCAGAGGCAACCTCTGTTAATGTATTTGCGAACAAACTTCCGAATTTTGTATGCATTTGTACATACACACACACATACACACATCTTTGAAAACAGGGGCTGGTAACTTCTTTTGTAAAGACACTATAATAAATAGTTTAGGCTTAGTCTCTGATGCAACTACTCAACTCTCCTGCTGTGGCATGTTATAGGCTGAATTGTGCTTTCTCAAAATTCATATGTTGAAGTCCTAAGCCTCAGTATCTCTGAATATGAGCTTATTTGGAGATGGGGTCATTGCAGATGTGATTAATTAAGGCGAGGTCATACTGGAGCAAGGTGGGCTCCTAACCCAATACCACTGGTGTCCTGATAAAAAGAAGGAATTTGGAGAGAACGAACTTATGTTGCCAGGGGGAAGAATGGGGAAAAGGGATAGTCAGGGAGTTTGGAATGTGTATGTACACACTGCTCTATTTTAAGTGAATAGCCAACAAGGACCTACAGTATAGCACAGGGAACTCTGCTCGATGTTACGTGGCAGCCTGGATGGGAGGGGAGTTTGGGGAAGAATGTGTGTCAGAGGTTCAGTTGTGTTGGACTTTTTGCAACCCCATGGACTGTAGCCCACCAGGCTCCTCTGTCCACAGGATTTCCCAGGAAAGAACACTGGAGTGGGTTCTCATTCCCTTCTCCAGGGGCTCCTCCCAATGTAGGGATCTGAACCCTGCATTGAGGGTGGATTCTTTACCATCTGAGCCAGCAGGGGAGAATCAGTTCAGTCAGTTAAGTCGCTCAGTTGTGTCTGACTCTTTGTGACCCCATGAATCGCGGCACACCAGGCCTCCCTGTCCATCACCAACTCCCGGAGTTCACTCAAACTCATGTCCATCGAGTCGGTGATGCCATCCAGCCATCTCATCCTCTGTCGTCCCCTTCTCCTCCTGCCCCCAACCCCTCCCAGCATCAGGGGCTTTTCCAATGAGTCAACTCTTTGCATGAGGTGGCCAAAGTACTGGAGTTTCAGCTTCAGCATCAGTCCTTCCAATGAACACCCAGGGGAGAATAGATATATGTATACGTATGGCTGAGTCCCTGGCTATCCACCTGAAACTATTACAATATCATTAATCGGTTAGACCCCAGTAGAAAATAAAAAGTTTTTCAAAAGTAAAAAGAAGGAATCTGGATGCAGACGTGCTCACAGGGAGACTGTCAAGGGAAGGTGGGAATTATGCTGCCACAAGCCTAGGAACCACCAGGGGCCAGAAGACCCTTCTGGTGTCTTCAGAGGGGCCACAGCCCTATGGACAACCTTGATCTTGTCCTTCCAGCCTCCAGAAATACGAGACAAAAAAAATTCCTATTGCTTCCTATTGCTAAGCTTCTCAGTTTGTGATGCTTTGTTATCAAAATCCTAGGAAATTATGCATAGTATGAGAGCAGCCATTGATAACACATAAATGAAGGAGCTCAACTCTGTCCCAATAAAAGGTTATTTACACGAAATAGCCTGGCCCACGGGACATTAGTTTGCCAACACTGTTTCAGTCTCCAAAATATAATGATGCCATGCAAACCATCTTCCCGATGGCTTTCTTTTCTTATTTCATCCCACACATAGTGAATGTGCTTCTATGTCAGTAAACAGAGCACTCTTTTTAATTTTTTGGTACATTTATTTTTATTGAGGTATAACTTATATGACATAAAGTGCTAGATAAATTTTTACATACGTGTACATCCTTGAAATCATCACACAGATCAAGAAAGAAAACAACATCACCATCATCTCAAAAGTTCTGTTCGTCTCTCCCGGTCAGCACCCTCCAAAAGGCAAGCATCCAGTAACCCTCTCAAAGATATCGTTGCTGCTGTTTAGTTGCTAAGTCGAGTACGGCTCTTTCTGACCCTACGGACTGCAGCACACCAGGCTCCTCTGTCCTCCACTGTCTCCCGCAGATTGCTCAAATTTACGTCCATTGAGTCTATGGACTCAGTGTTATCTAACCATCTCATCCTCTGCCGGCCTCTTCTTTTGCCTTTGATCTTTCCCAGCATCAGGGTCTTTTCCAATGAGTCGGCTCTTTGCATCAGGTGGCCAGAGTATTGGAGCTTCAGCATCAGCCCTTCCAATGAATATTCAGGGTTGATTTCCTTTAGGATGGACTGGTTTGATCGCCTTGCTGTCCAAGGACACTCAAGGTTCTTCTCCAACACCACAATTCAAAAGCATCAATTCTTTGGTATCCAGCCCTCTTTATGGACCAACTCTCACATCTGTACATGACTACTGGAAAAACCATAGCTTTGACCACGTGGACCTTTGTTGGCCAAGTGATGTCTCTGCATTTCAATACCCTGTCTAGATTTTGTTGTGGACCACATTTTATCAGAACTCTTCACAGCAGAAGGACTGATGTTGAAGCTGAAACTCCAATACTTTGACCACCTGATGCGAAGAACTGACTCATTTGAAAAAACCCTGATGCTGGGAAAGATTGAAGGCAGGAGGAGAAGGGGACAACAGAGGATGAGATGGTTGGATGGCATCACTGACTCAATGGACATGAGTTTGGGTGAACTCTGGGAGTTGGTGATAGACAGGGAGACTCAGAGTGCTATGTATGGTCCATAGGGTCGCAAAGAGTCGGACAAGACTGAGCGACTGAACTGAACTGAACTTCACTGTGACCCATCCATCTTGGGTGGCCCTTCATGGCATGGCTTATGGCTTCTTTGAGTTACACAAGCCCCTTCACCATGACAAGGCTGTGATTCATGAAGGGGTTCAAAGACATGGCTGTGCCTAATTCATGAGCTACATACCTATTAGTGGGCATGTATGTTGCTTCCTATTTTTTAGGTTATTTAAGAAGGCAGATTCATGTTGATATATGGCAAAACCAATACAATATTGTAAAGTTAAAAAAAAAAAAAGAAGGCTAAAATGATCAATCACCCTTGAAAACAGAGACAGAAGTATAAACTCTAAAGTAATAAGAAAAGTCAGTTGAGGAGTGCTCAACTTCCTGACACTTTTTCAGCTTTACTGCCCTTCTCTCCTTAACAAGAAGACATAAAACAGTGAAGCAAAGAAAAATGAAAGTGGCAGCGAGAGCATGTAAAATGCTGCATCCTTCCAGAGACAACTGCTGAAGGGCTCCCTGTGGGAACAAAACTATTTGGAAGGTTTACAGCTATGTTCTTCATTTTAATTTTTTTGTTTCTTTAATGGCTAGAGATGGGGCCAAACTACAGGACGTGTCTCGCCAACAGACTCTGAAGCTTTCATCTCAGGGCTGTAGGGTTGGCGACTCAGCTTTATTCTCTGAGACTATTAAAAGGGCATCAGATGATCCAAGTGGAAGAGTGGGAAAAACTGGGTTTTGTCAATGGTGATGATGAACACAACTGACAAGCCAAGAGGAAACAGCCTTTCTGGAGAGCCAGCCATGCTACTGTGGTTCGGTCGCTCAGTCGTGTCCGACTCTGTGACCCCATGGACTGCAGCACGCCAGGCTTCCCTGTCCACCATCTTCCAGAGTTTGCTCAAACTCATGTCCATTGAGCCAATGATGTCATTCAAACATCTCATTGTCTGTTTCCCCCTTCTCCTCCTGCCCTCAATCTTTCCCAGCATCAGAGTCTTTTCTAATGAGTTGGCTTCTCCCATCAGGTGGCCAGAGTATTGGAGCTTCAGCTTCAGGATCAGTCCTTCCAATGAATATTCAGGGTGGATTTCCTTTAGGATTGACTGGTTTGATCTCCTTGCAGTCCAAGGGACTCACTCTCAAGAGTTCACCAACACCACAGTTTGAAAGCATCAATTCTTCACTGCTCAGCCTTCTTTATGGTCCAGAACATGGACCATACAGTCCAACTCTCACATCCACACATGACTACTGGGAAAACCATAGCTTTGACTATATGGACCTTTGTCAGAAAAGTAATGTCTCTGCTTTTTAATATTCTGTCTAGTTTTGTCATGGCTTTTCTTCCAAGGAGCATGTGTCTTTTAATTTCATGGCTGCAGTCACCATCTGCAGTGATTTTGGAGCCCAAGAAAATAAACTCTGCCTCTGTTTCCCCATATATTTGCCATGAATTGATGGAACCAGGTGCCATGATCTTAGTTTTTTGAAAGTTGAGATTTAAGCCAACTTTTTCACTCTCCTCTTTCACCTTTATCAAGAGGCTCTTTAGTTCCTCTTTACTTTCTATCATAAGGGTGGTGTCATCTGTGTATCTGAAGTTATTGATATTTCTCCTGGCAATCTTGATTCCAGCTTGTCCTTCATCCAACCCAGTACATCCAACAATGATGTACTCATTTCCCAATTTTGAGCCAGTCTATTGTTTCATGTCCAGTTCTAACTGTTGCTTCTTGACCTGCATACAGGTTTCTCTGAGACCCATGGACGTTGTGGGGGTGGGGGGTGTAGTTGTTAAAGGTTGATTTGTGCATGATGGCAGGAGGGCATGTGACAGGAGCCATGGAGGAACAGGTGGAAGGGATCCATGTTCTTTGTCTACATTTGGATGAAAGGATCACTTCAGGAAAGTCACTTCCTTCTTTTGCACTGCTGGTTTGTCATCTGTGAGATGAGGTTGACATTGTGGAACTGTGGAATTCTACAATTCTGAAGCCTGAGTCATCTCTGTCACTCTGAATAGGGAAACTGAGACTTAGGATAACATGTGTCCTGGGGTCTTTGGGACAAACGGATGGCATGTGTCATCTTAATGAAGGTGGAATGCTTGCAACTCCAACGCTTTATGTTGCCATGGGGATGCTAAGAACCTGGGTTTTATTGAAACTTTCTAAGACTCACCCATCTCTCTGACCTCAATTCCTCAAAAAGCAAACACAAATAAATGCCTAGGTGTGTACAAGGGTATTCATATTAAGGCCATTTGTTGGTATTCACGGGGTGAAAGTCCTCCCCATCCTACTAACCCACCACATGCTGATACATTTCTGGAATGGAAATTAAATCTGTACCTGGCCCCCGTATGAGAGCTGTCCAAGAGCAGTTTAAATTTGTATTTTACGGAGAGGCACAGATTTCTGCAAATCATTACCATATTTCATGACAAGTCTTGAGCTGAGCAAAAAACAGCTGGATAAGCGCAAAGAAAAAGGGGAAGTTTACTTGGAAAACGAAGCTTGCAAAAGCAAGATATCATCAAGTCAGAGGGAGGACACCTGCAAAAGACACAGTTAATTCTGAGCAAAGTGATCACACGTGGGCACCTCTGGGTGGACTGGCACCGGTACCCTTAGAGGGGTATGGCCAGGAAGACTCTCTGTGGTCTCAGGGCCACGTCAGAACCAAAGTGAGGACAACAGGTGAAGGAAGCCACAGGGCTACATGACTTTGATTTCTGTCCCTCATGTAGGATTCTAGAGAGCTGGAGTCTAAGTGCATTGGTCACAGATACCTGCATGTTCAACAACATCTGAGGGCTTACACAGTACCCCCGACAGACATGGCCATTGTTTGTACAACGCTCGAAAAAAGTGCACAGTTATTTTACATGCATTGTCCCAGTGGGGCCTCATAAATGCCCAGTACGGAGATTTATTATTATTATTTATTTTATTTTCTTGTGTTGTTTATGAGCAGATGAGATTGCGAGAGGCTAAGGAATTGTAGTGCTGGAGAAAACCTGAGAGTCCCCTGGACAGCAAGGAGATCAAACCAGTCAGTTCTAAGGGAAATCAACCCTGAATATTCACCAGAAGGACTGATGCTGAAGCTGAACCTCCAATATTTTGGACACCTGATGGGAAGAGCTGACTCATTGGAAAAGACTCCGATGCTGGGAAAGAATGAAGGCAGGAGGAGAAAGGGGGAGCAGAAGATGAGATGGTTGGATGGCATCACCGACTCAATGGACATGAACTTGGGTGAACTATGGGGGATGGTGAGGGACAGGGAGACCTGGCATGCTGCAGTCCACGGGGTCACAAAGAGTGGGACACAGCTTAGTGACTGAACAACAATGAAAGCCTGCCTGAAGCTCACCAGCAGTATTTCCAAACTTTGTACAGGAAGTTCCCTACAAAGGAACCTTCAAGTTACGAACTTTCAAAGATGCTAATATGCATTCCATCAATGTTAAGCGCGAGTGAAATCACGGCTTACCCTCCATCTCCTCTTGCTGAATATCCTTCAGCTTCCCCATCTCTCACCTCCTTTCTCCCCTCCAGTCAGCGACTCTTCTTGCCTGTTCGCTCCATGCCAGCCCCTGTATGCCAGCCCTGTTGTACTGAACTACTGTACTTTTCAAGGTACTGTACTGTAACATTAAAAATGCTTTCTCTATTTTTTGTGCCTGTTTTTTAATGTGTTATTTGCATGAATGTAATATAAACCTATTATTGTACAGTACAATATAGTTGACTGTGTTAGTTGGGTGCCTAAGCTAACTCTGTTGGACTCAGGAACAAATTGGACTTACGAACGCACTCTCGGAATGGAACTCAGTTGTACGTAGGGGACTTACTGCACGCACACTGTTATAGCAGCACTGTCCAGAACTTTCTACAGTGATGGAAAGATGCCATACCTGTGCTATGGCTATCGAGCACTTCACATGTAGTTAGTGCAACTGAGGACCCGAGGTGTCCATTTTATTTCTTTTCATTAAATCATATTCCAGTATAAATGGCCACACGAGGTTGGGGGCTTCAGAAGTGGCTCCCAGTGGGTGGGGGAGGCGGGGCCCTGCCTCTCCTGGCTCCGACTCAGAGACCTGTGCCTTTGATCTCCTTCCCACTGAAGGAAAATGTTCCCATTGTTAAAAAGAAAAGATGTAAAACTCGCTGACGTCCTCCAACTAGGGCTTTGTGGTCAAAGCCTTTGAACAAGGCCCCTGTGTTTCTCAGCCTCCTTCTTCTCCCTGTAAAGCGGGGCAGACGCGAGCTGCCCTCCGAGGGCCACTGGGAATAAAGGGAGGTTATGTAAGGAGATGTGTATGCAGGGCCCGCACTGATGGATCCCTCTGCATTCAGATTTTCCAGCAGAGGGGCTTACAACATTCATGCATTGTGCGGGACAAACCCGGTCCTGAATACTTTATAGACATTATCTTGTTTCACTTACTTCTTCTAACGGAGTAAAGTTGGATGCACGCCTGCCATCCCTGTGGAACGAGGAAACGGAGGCCCTGAGAGGTAAAGTGAGGGACATGGCAGGCCAGCTTATGTAAGTGTCAGACGGCACTTGGGCTTAACACAGCGTGACGACAAAGGCCACAGACATAACCACCGGGACCATGTTATCCACAGACCGTGGAGTAAACAGAAGTAGCTCTGCCTCTTACTTATGAAATTCAGCCTGGGGTTACAGCTCGACGTGAGGCCCACCGTGATGAAAAAAGGGAAAGGATCAGATCAGAGCCATCGGGGTTTTAAAAGATCTGGTGGCTTGTTCAGTTTCGTCTGTCTCTTTCCCAGGAGATGCTCAGCCATGTGTGGTCTGGTGTCACCTCCAGAGGAGACATCTCTTGCCCTCAACACATCTTAACCCTACTTGTTTGGGAGTCATTTAGGCATGGATAGCCATAGCTTCTTGTTGAGGGTGGAGCGTCAGAAAGAGAAGCCCAACTGAGACCAAAAGCGCTGGGGGGATTGGCACTGCGATGGTGGGTGAGAGAAAGGCATGTTAGGCTGCAGTGTGGTAACTGGCAGCTCTGGGGATGAAACAACATGGACATTAGACGCGGGCACTGCACGAAGAACCCCTCAGAACTCAGAGCCGTGGCTGGAAACCTCAGGCCTCACAGGGAGGAGCCGGTGATGTTTTCCTGCTTGGTGTTTTCTTCTCTTGCTTTTTTTTTTCATTTCTTAATGTACTCATTTACTTATTTTTGTGGTGGGTCTTTGTTGCTGCGCAGGCTTTGCTCTAGTTCCGGTGAGCAGGAGCTACGCTTTGCTGCGGTGCACGGGCTTCTCATTGCAGTGGCTTCTCTCGTTGCAGAGCACAGGCGCCAGGGCATGTGGCTTTCAGCAGTTGCCGCACGTGGGCTCAGAAGTTGTGGTTCCCAACTCTAGAGCGCGGGCTCAGTAGTTGAGCAGGCTTAGTTGTTCCGCAGCACATGGGATCTTCCCGGACAAGGGATCAAACCTGTGTCTCCTGCGTTGGCAGGCAGATTCTTTACCACTGAGCTACCAGGGAAGCCTCTCATCTCCTGCTTTTAAAGTGGAGATGTCTACAGCCCTGCCATCCCAGCTCCTGCCGATCCACACGGCTGTCACTGGCTCAGTGCTTCTCCCACTTAGGGGCGGGGGAGGCTCACAGATCCCATCTGAGAACCATGATGGGGACAGAGTGCCTGCCAGGCCCACCTCTGCTCCCTACAGAAGGGTGAGCTCTTCTCCAAACATTTGTGACAAATGAACCGACACCTCGGCTCACCAGTGCAAGGGCTGGAACACAACCAGCGCCTGAAAAGTCATGCTGTGCGGTGCTGGCTGTGTGACATCCCCACCCCCCACCAGGCATCACCGAGGCCGCATGGGTGCTGTCATCCTCTCCCCATCACCTGCCGTCCTCAAGGAAAGCAAATGATTAAAAAGGACAGTGATTCCGAACGAGAGAGGGAAATAAGACCTCCTCTCTGCAAATCTGCAAAGAGCAAAGGAGGACTCTCACGTGTGTCCCATGCTACTTTCACCCAGCAGCTTCCTGCTGCATTTTTGATAGCTTTGCGGAGTGGCTGCGGCTTTCTCCAGTGTGTAGATCTGACCCTGTTACTTCAGCGGGTCTCTCTTGTAGCTGTACGATGGTCTGAATGTTCACTCCTTGCCCTAAGACTGTCTGCCGGCCAAGCAGACTTCCCCTTGCAAAGGCGGAGACTGTGGCCTCCAGTCACCGCATGGCTCCTTTGGGGAAAGGGGCTTGTATCGTCAAGGGGCTTGACATTTCCTCATCAAAAGTTTCCGGTTTTAGCTCATCATCTCCTTGTGCATGTTTTCAGAGGCTCTCTGGGGGGTCTCAGCACATTTAAAGGCTAATTATATAGTTAAAGTTAATTATTCATTCATTAACATTCAAAAAGTCTTTAACTTAGACAACTGACTTGTTCTGATGAATTAATGGAACCAAAACGTGTGTGTATGTGTGTTGTGTGTGTGTATGTTTTGGAGGTCTGGTGCAAAGCGTTAGTGAGACCTGAGCATCTCTTGGATGATAGCTGGTTGTATTTTAGGGTGGGGGTGCTCATCAAAGCCTTGTTAGGAAGAGGAGCATGGCAGTCAGCAGTTCAGGCAGGTCAGCAGGAAGAATGTGGGACAGTGGAGGGGGTTCAGGTGTACCTCGGCCAGCGCTACGGATGAGAGCCGGTCATGGGACCTCTCTGAGCTTTGGTTTTCTCATCTGTAAGATAGGGTAATAGCAGCTCTTTCATGGGACTGGATAGTTCTTGTTTAGTTGCTCAGTTGTGTATAAATCTTTATGACCCCATGGACCATAGCACGCCAGGCCTCCCTGTCCTTCACCATCTCCCCAAGTTTGCTCAAACTCATGTCCATTGAGTCGATGATGCCATCCAACCATCTCATCCTCTGGTGTCCCCTTCTCCTCCTCCCCTCAATCTTTCCCAGCATCAAGGTCTTTTCCAATGAGTCAGCTCTTTGCATCAGGAGACCAAAGTATTGGAGCTTCAGCATCAGTCCTTCCAATGAATATGCAGGGTTGATTTCCTTGGATACTGGATGGAAGAAAATGGGAGTGAAGGTGTTTTGGAAATTGTGTCTCCTGGTACAAATCCAGGGGATGGCTGGGGCAGGGGTGACATCAGTGAGCAGAGAAGCCATGGTGTGCAGATCACCATCAAAGCATCCAGACTCAGCACTACCGGTGGGTGAGGCACATTCACGGGCCCAAGAAGAGGTACCCTTGATACATGACAGCCTTTGGAAGTATCTGCTTGGGCAAGGGACACTCCATACATACAGAGACTGTACCTGCCATCAGCATGGGATGGTCTGAAATAGATTTTTGGAAAATGACCCAGAGTCACATTTTGAAGGTTATGTGTACAAACTTTGAAGTCAGAATTATACCAACCCTGATGCCTTTTCACTAAGGTAGCATTTTTCAGAGCAAACTCCATTAAGCTAATTTAATTCCTAGATCAATGCCTCGTGTAGCATAGTTGAATTATTTCCAATTTTTTTTTTTTGGAAACTATTTTCACTGGGATCAACTCCTTTGTGTTGCAATTTTACAAGGATTTGATTAATTTATCAGTGTTTGGACCGTAACAAATTTTACTAATTTATAACTTCTGCCATCTTGAGCTTTCTCTAATGGGGATGGTGGCCATCAAGTCCAATTCTCCTGGGTCAAAATTGCACAGAGAGGCAAAATTGGCCAAGAAGATTTGAGTCATTTATGGATTTGCAGTCAATAACAAATTTCACCCTGTGTGCTTTTTGCTGCTGTCAGTTTAATTTGTGTTGATTAATTCTTCCAGTAATATTCACTGTGAATTGGGTAAAAAACACGGATGGTGACTATTTATTTTTTAACTGAGAACATTCTGAGCAGTATTGTAAGATTAAGACAGAGAGAGGCAGAGAAGGAGGGAGAAAACAAGGGAGGGGAAAAATACATATGGAAGCAGGCACCAAGGAAAATGGGAAGACGGAGAGAAGAAGACAGGAAAGAACAGCAAAGAGAGAGGGAGAGAGACGGAGGAGGAGAAAGTGGTTAAGGCAGAGAGGGAGAGAGTGCAAAGAGGGAGACAGACTTACAAGAAGAGACTCAGAGATGAGAGTGAGGGAGAAAGGGAGGTCATGAGAGGGGAAAGAGAGAGAAAGAAGAAGGAAGGGAGCAAACCAGGAGGGAAGGAAAGGAGGAGGGGAGAAAGAGGAGGAGGGAGTTCAGTTCAGTTCAGTCGCTCAGTCGTGTCTGACTCTTTGAGACCCCACGGACTACGGCATGCCAGACCTCCCTGTCCATCACCAACTCCTGGAGTTGACTCAAACTCATCTCCACTGAGTCAAAGATGCCATCCAACCATCTCATCCTCTGTTGTCCCCTTCTTCTCCCTCCCTCAATCTTTCCCAGCATCAGGGTCTTTTCAAATGAATCAGCTCTTCGCATCAGGTGGCCAAAGTATTAGAGTTTCAGCTTCAACATCAGTCCTTCCAATGAACACTCAGGACTGATCTCTTTTAGGATGGACTGGTTGGATCTCCTTGCAGTCCAAGGGACTCTCAAGAGTCTTCTCGAAGGAGGGAGAGAGGGTGGAGAAAGGGAGAAACAGCGGAAAGGAAACAGGGCAAACAGTTTGCCTACTAACAACCTCAAAAACAGGACAAGGTTAACATGACACAGCAAACCCCCCTTCTTCATTACTGCTGAATTTAACAAACTAACATTATCCAAGATGTTGCTAGATCATGTACTGCTACCTTTTGATTTTTCAAGAGAGAAAACCAAAGCCCAGAGGAGGTCTCTGCCCTGGGTGTCCCACAGCATCAGAGCTTCCAGACCCGTCTACCACCTGCCAAAGCAATGTGCCTTCAGGGCAAGGCTGTCACCAGCTTCCCGAATCAGAGCACCTGTCCTCGAGTTGGGTATGGAGTCAGAGAAGCGCCGCTGTGGGGCGTTGGGTGAGTCTGTGCTCAGACCTAAGCCTTGACTTCCCCGTCTGACCAGAAGGAAAACAATCTCTTCCAGTGGTTGTACTCTGATTGAAGGAAGGAATGGAGGTAAATTTGCTTGAGGGATTATAAAGCGCTATGCAAATGCTATTCTTTCTTCACGCTACTGCTCATGCTCTGACCCAGGAAAAGTATTGATTCCTGCCGACATGTCAATCTTTTATGGAGTTTCTTAGTAGATATTCTTCAAGGGTTGGGATCAGAGTAACTCAACTACTGCAAAAGTTCCATGGTGCACAGCGCATTATTTAAAACGCTCATATTACAAAGAATGCTTTCTGTTACAGACGTTTCCTGAATGTTTGCTGTGTGCCAAACACTGCTCTCTGTCTGCCTGTCTCATTGAATCCTTACAGCAGTTCTAAGTGCAAGTTCCTAAGTTATGGTTCCCAGGTGAATGAATCATAGTTAGCATTATTTTATAAACAAAAACCCTGAGGTCTAGGAAGTTAATTAGCTTGTCTAAAGTCCCACAGCTGACCGTCAGCAGAGAGGGAATTCGAATCCAGGATGCTTGGCTCTTAAGCATCACCACACACTCCTGGTAGAGACGGTGATCCTGCTGAACTTGTCACATACCAGGACTGAAAGACAGGGACTCTCAAAGGCCAGAAAATATATGACAGTGAGAGACTGGGGAAAGAATCAATGAAACCCTATTATGTGTCTGATACAGTGCCGGGAATTTTCCCTAAGTCAATTCATTCAATCCTCAAAGGAGTTCTGAATGTGTGTGTTCAATCCTGTCTGACTCTTTGTGATTCCATAGACTGTAGCCCACCAGGTACCTCTGCCCATGGGATATTCCAGGCAAGAATACTGGAGTGGGTAGCTATTTCCTCCAGGATTTGGAAGATGTGGGAAATAGGTTCAGAGAGGTTATTTAAATTTCCAGAAGTCACACAGCTGGTAATTAGCAGAGTAAGAAAATGAAGCTAGGTATTTCTCAACTCAAGGTTGATGCTCTGAATTATGGGGTCATTCAGAAAATAAATAAGTCAATCAATCAGCTGAATAAGACTAACCTTTTCTAGAAAGTATAAATACTCTGACCCAGAAATCATACTTCTTGAGATCATTCCTAGAGAATGACTTGCCGAAGCACACAGACACCTCATCATGGATTTTAACATGACCATATTACCAAGAGCCCCCCAGAGGGAACTAATATAATAAACTGTGCTATATGCAAACCATGGAATTCTTTCCAGCCATCGAAGAGAATGAAGGCAAAAGACACCTATGGACATGGAAGGCACTTCAAAACACATTATTATTGAAAAACCAAACTGTGCCTTACTTCATAGAGTTTGAAAGCACCCCACAGAATAAAATTTTATAATTATATGTGAACACATAAATATTTGCAAATGCATCTGACAAAGGTCTGGGAGAAATGGCATGTATATCAAAGAGAGCACGCTGCTTACCTGCAGGGAGTTGGGGTGATTTGGAATTAGGACACAGTCAAATGGATGCTTATTTATCTGCATTTTTTACCAGCAAGAATATCTTATTTTGTGAGAAGTGATAGAGCATAGTGATTAACAGCAGAAATGGTAGACCCACTTCAAATCCCATCTCTGAAGCTCACCAGCAAGAGACTTAAGCTGCTCATGGCAGTGTGTGCATATATGCTCATTCACTCAGTCGTGTCCGACTCTCTGCGACCCTATGGACTGTAGCTTGCCAGGCTCCCCTGTCCATGGGATTTCCCAGGCAAGAATACTGGAGTGGGTAGCTATTTCCTCCAGGATTTGGAAGATGTGGGAAAAAGGCTCAGACAGGTTGTTTAAATTTCCTTAAAAATTTAAGAGTGGGTTGCCATGTCCTTCTCCAGGCAATCTTCCCGACCCAGGGATTGAACCTGCGTCTCCTGCACTGAAGGCGGAGTCTTTACCTCTAAGCCACTTGGGAAGCCCACATGCAGTGCAGGGGAGCCAAATTTGCCATCCCAAATGGTGTCTCTTTGGCATGAGGACTAAGTTAGGCTGATTATTTTTAAGAAACAAGAGACTCAGGAAATGTTTCTTTTTACCTCCTCCTTAACTGCCTGAAGAATTTAGATGAAGGGTTTGTTCCCAGAACAGAGCTACCACCAGAGCTGTCTGCAAAGAACATGGGTTTACTCTGTTTGGGGAGACAGAACGGGGGTTAAAGATCCGTGTGTCTCACAGTCTCCATGGCCCGGGAAATTTATTCACCAAACATCTGCTTTTCCATCTCCATGTCATTTGCCTTCCTCTCCTGGGAAGCCCCAACCCGCCCACCTCCAACATCCTCTTTTGTCTTTGCTGAGGATGGTATTTAAGGTGAGGCCTGGGCCCTTTGGGTGAGTTAGCCAGTTCTTCTGGGTCTCTCCCACGTACACATTATTAAAATTTTGTTTGACTTTCTCCTGCTAACCTGTCTCATGTCAATTTAATTCTTCGACCAGCCAGGAAAAAACTAGAAGAGTCGGGAAAAATTTCTCCCCCTCCCATGCCTGACGATCGTCTCTCTGTGTACCCAGTGTAGATGCCGGATATGTCAACCCTCATGAGGCAGCTGTGAAATTAAATGAAGAATTATAGGTAAGTGCTTATAAGAGCATCTGGCACAGAGAGAGAACAACTAAGCATCTGAGATGAGGGAGCAGGGATGGAAACTAGCCATCACAATGATCGCATCACTCAGGGGTGGGGTAGTTTACATGCAAGAACCTGTATTGCATCCTTGTCCACTGAGCATCATCGGGGTGACACTCCCAAGCACATACTGGATGGAGGCCTCCCCCGCAGACCCCAGACCCCAGGCGAGAGCCTTCTGTGGCAGTGCTCACGTCAGACACCTGTCAGAGGATGCTGTTGGGAAAACCACAGTGGTGCCCAGGTGAGTGTGGTGGGTTGAATAGTGTCCCTCCCTAAAATTCACATCCATCAGAACCTCAGAATGCAATCTTATTGGGAAGCTGGGCCTTTGCAGATGTAATTAGTTAAGGCTCTCCAGACAAAATCATTCTGGGTTTAAGTGAAAGTGAAGTCGCTCTGTCATGTCCGACTCTTTGCAACCCCATAGACTGTAGCCTACCAGGCTCCTCCATCCATGAGATTTTCCAGGCAAGAGTACTGGAGTGGGGTGCCATTGCCTTCTCCAGAGGATCTTCCCGATCCAGGGATCGAACCTGGGTCTCCCACATTGTAGGCAGACGCTTTACCGTCTAAGCCACCAGGGAAGCCTATCCTGGGTTTAGGTGGGCCCTAAATCTGATGACTTAGAAGCATCCCTCGTAAAAAGAGCAGACACATGGAGGTCACACGGAGGAACCAGGTCACATGGAGACAGAAACAGAGATCTGAATGATGCTGCCCAAGCCAAGAGCCGCCAGAAATGAGAAGAGACAAGGACAATTCTCCCCCAGGGTCTTTGGAGGGAGTGTGGCCTTGCTGACGCTTGGCTTTTAGACTTGCGGACTCAAGAGCTGGAAGAGATTATATTTCTGTTGTTTCAGGCCTCCAAGTGTGTGGTTATTTATTATGGCAGTGCTAGGGAACTGGCACCGCAGGGAAACCCGAGGAGTGGTGCTGGAGTTTCTATTGCTCCTCAACCTGCATTTCTCTCAATGGAAGGAGGGCAAAGGCCACTCTCTGGGCCCCAGGCACTCACCATGGGGTGTGGACAGCATCTTCCGACCTGTGCTAAGAGCTAACCTGGCAGCTGGAAAACTCACACATCCTCCCACTCCTGCCAGAAAGAGCAAGAGGACACGCAGGAATGATACGTCAACATGGGGACCATTTTAGCGCCAGGTCAGTGGGAGCTGGCTCACAATTTTCACAGTAGAGAGAGACAAGGCACACTACTGAGATTTTCCAAATCTGAGCCTCTGATGGGCAGGAGCATCAGCTTCTCTGGTCCTAGACCTCATACCTCATGACAAAAGTGCCAACATTTCCCGGAATCGTTCACTTGTCGGGACAAGCAGAGAGGTAGACATCAAGGATAGAAAGAGATGCTGGGCTGAGTCTGAGGGCCAGCTCTGTCACTCACTTAACTTTTGGACAAGTTGCTTCTGCTCCTTGAGCCTCAGTTTCACCTTCCGTAAAATGGAGAGAACTCCTGTTTGGCAGAGTTGAATGAGGGTGAAATGAGATGTCATATCTGAAGTTTGAGTCTGGCAACTCAACTGTGTGAGTTTGGCGACCAATCAGGAGAGGTGATCCCTAAGGAGACAAGATGGAATCTGCCAGGAAGCTCCTGCTCATTCAGTCACCCCAGGAAGAATTTCCTAACCACGTGGCTCCCAATATAAGGAACGCATCCTTTGCTCAGTTGGCTTTTCTCTGTGATCTCATTTCTTTTCTCCATTTCAATGGAAGGAGAAATATTGACCATTTTAAAAGCAGCACTAATACTTTCAAAGAGAGGAAGAGACATTTTAAAGCATGGACAAAATTAGTTCTGGGTTTTTATAACAGTGAGAAATCAGAAAAAGGCTAATTGTGCACTGTTCTAGAAATGTTCATATTTAGTGTTTTAAGTCATGACTCAAACCATGGGCTCTGGAGCAAGTGTGACCGCAGACAAGCTCTTTAACCTTCCCGGTGCCTACTTCCTCGATTGTAAATGCAAATCGTGATCATTGTTGCCTCCCAGGGTTTAAATAAGACACTTCAGGCAATGCACTCAGAACAGTACCTGGCACACAGGTAAATAATATCCTTTAGTTGGAAATACCTCATTTGGTTTCCAAAACAATTCACGCAGGTTATTCAAACTGCAGTAGAAGAAGTTTTCAGCATATGGAGAAAGCAATTTGAGTGAACTGAATTCTGAGATGGAAAAGCAGGTAAGGCCTTAGGGAAAGTCAGAAAGCAGATATTCACGCCATAAGCTCTCTGCAGTTGCTAATGGAAGATCATAAATTAAGCTCTGAGTTATGTAGAAGCCCGAGCAAAACGACCACTATGAGGAATTACAGGACTTGTTGTCCAAAAGATAAAAGCACCTTACAGCAAAGAAAAACAATGTTGTTCACAGCACAGAAGTCGGAGACATGATGTAGGATGACAGTTTGAACAAACTGGTACAGTAACAGCATCAGCCAGCTTTCTGAAATAACTGTCTTCTTGGAGGGCCCTCCAGTGCCAGACAGCGTATGATGAAAACACACAGCAGTAAAAGTTAAATTAATTAATCTTTTTCTAACTCAGTGAAATAGCACCTTCTCATTAAATGTGATAATTGTCCAACAAAACTGTATAGATTTAACTGAGAAAAGCCAAACAGGTTTGCAAGGACACCAGTTCAGTGTGTGTAAACTATGAACATGTGGACAAATGCCTGAAGGAAATATAAGAAGAACTGAAGAATTATGTTCAGAAAAACACTGTTTCCTTCTTACTACAAGTAACACTTTTGTTGCAGAAAAATGTGTTAAGTAAAAGAGGATAAAAAGCCCACAATCTTCATCAACTACAATATCTCTCATAATGTTTGATGTATTTCATTTCAGTCTCCTTTCTGCCTCTTTCTCTTCTCTGAATTTACAGAATTCAGAACCCATTTTATTCAACTCTTCCCTCATTTAAAAAATTTTTAATACTTTATGGGTGGTTATGAACATCCCTTAATATAGTTTTAATTGAGTTTAACAAGAAATAATTTCAAGAACAAAAAAGATTTCTCTGCTTTCTTGAGTTTTTATTAAGGGTAAAATTGCTAACTCTCTGATGTGGTAGCAATTATTTTTGAGCTTTATTTGCCGTGTGGGGGTGGACCTCAGAAACCAGGTCACTGTCGATCCGATTTTCTCTGGAGACTGTGCTATTTCATTTAGGAGAACAGCTCACCAAACCCTGAGATCTATGCCTGTTTTCAAACTCAGCAGCTGGAAAGGAACCCTCTGAGTGGGATTCTGCTTGACTGGTAAAATATAGCTAATAAAATGTGCTCAGATGACACCCTTGAAAGAACTCACTCTGCATGGCAACTCAGCATCACTGAGGATACTCATGCCTTCCTGGTCTACTTTTGCTCTGGCAATTTGAGCATCCCTGGACCAGTTTCTTCTGAGATGGAAAGGAGGATGCTGGGACCTTATCAACTCTCAGATTGCCAGCTGACATATATATGTTATATAGTATCTGCATATTATACATCATATTAAATATATGTACATATACATATTGTGTTGTTGCTGTTATTCAGTCACTAAGTTGCATTGGACTCTTTGTGACCCCATGGGCTGCAGCATGCCAGGCCTCCCCGTCTCTCACCATCTCTGGGAGTTTGCCCAAGTTCATGTCCATTAAGTCGATGATGCCACCCAACCATCTCATCCGCTGTTGCCCCCACTCCTCCTGCCCTCAATCCTTCCCAGCATCAGGGTCTTTTCCAGTGAATCTACTCTTAGTATCTGGTGGCCAAAGTATTGGAGCTTCAGCTTCAGCATGAGTTCTTCCAGTGAATATTCAGGGCTGATTTCCTCTAGGACTGACTGGTTTGATCTCCTTGCTGTCCAAGGGACTCTCAAGAGTCTTCTCCAGTATTCTACTTACAATACATATTGTAGGGGAGCAAAATTTACCACTCCAAAACATCTCTTTGGCATGTAGATCATTTCAAGCTGAAACAATCAAGGCCCAAAAGACTCAGGAAGAAACTTTGACGTTCCTCCTAACTGCCTAAAAGGAAGATGGAGGACCTGTCCCCAGATTATAGCCATCAGCAGAGACGTCTGCAGAGGACCTGGGCCAAGTGTGGTCAGGGAAATTCAAGGCTGGGCCTAGAGGTGAGAGTGTACTCCATTGATTCTGCTGGCCCAGCAAACATTTATTTATCAAACATTTGCTTTTTCCTCTCCATGGCAATTGCCTTCCTACCCTTTGAAGTTTCAAACCACTACCCTCAACACCTTCTTTAGTCTTTAGTTGAAAATGGTATTTAAGGTGAGTCTTTGGCCATTTTGGTGAGTTACTCAGTTTTCCTAGGTCTCTCCAAGGTTTCAGTTCAGTTCAGTTCAGTCACTCAGTTGTGTCTGACTCTTTGCAACCCCATGGACCACGGCATGTCAGACCTCCCTGTCCATCACCAACTCCTAGAGTTTACTCAAACTCATGTCCATTGAGTCAATGATGCCATCCAACCATCTCATCCTCTGTCGTCCCCTTCTCCTCCCACCCTCAATCTTTCCCAGCATCAGGGTTTACATGTTATTAAACTTCCGTTTGACTTTCTCCTGTTAATCTGTCTCATGTCAATTTAATTCTTAG
Organism: Bubalus kerabau; assembly: GCF_029407905.1. Classification (NCBI taxonomy): domain Eukaryota; kingdom Metazoa; phylum Chordata; class Mammalia; order Artiodactyla; family Bovidae; genus Bubalus; species Bubalus kerabau. The sequence goes on from NC_073646.1 coordinate 9,560,937, forward strand.
ATTAGCCACAAGAATCTAGAAAGGAGGCACATTTCTTCCTCCACAATAATATAATACAGAACTTTGGTCTTCAATTTTCCTTTGAACTCTAATCTCATATATCCAATTGCCTCGCTGGCATTGACAAGTTGGGAAGCAAGCCTAACTCCTACAGTAAATAACTCTACAGTGTGAAGTACTTAGTTAACTAGCCTGTTGGGTAATTCGTTAACCTTGTAGAGCCTTAGGTTCTTCATCTCTTTAAGTACCCAGCTCATAGGAATAATAGTACTCAGCTCATAGCAGTAAGAGTACCAGCTCATAGCAATAATAGTGCCCAGCTCAGAGGAAAAATAGTACCTCTGAGTAATGGTAGTAATGGTACCCAGCTCACTGGCATCTTCTGAGGATGAAACGAGATTCTGCACGTGAAGTACTTGGAGCTGCATCTCACAGATGGCTAGGTTTCAATCAATGCAAAGATGAAATACCATGATGTTGTCCCAAAGGCACTTTCAGCTTACCTCTCCCAAACCTAAACGTGTATTCCTCCATGCCTCTGTTCTTTCTGAACCCTTCCTCCTCTCAGTCCTGTCCACTCCAGACAGAACAGCAGTTCTCAGTACTCAATGAATTAACCTTGCAAAGCCCAGGGACTGTGTGTATCTGAGTCACCAGCAGTGCCAATAAAAACAGGGGCTCCCGACCCCCACAGGCTTGGAGGAGCTGGCCCTAGCACAGGGAGGCAATGTTCACCTGTCCTATGAAAACGCTGCTGACACCTGCAAAGAGATGTGGCCACCCTGCGCCTTTTAGTATACGGACACATCACTGAGCACGGTTTGGGCCTTTCCAATTCTTCTTCCAAACTACTCAATGTAAGAGAAGCCAAAAGATGCGTGTCTGCTTCCCAACACTGTCGGACTGGAAATGAAATCAGCAAAAGGACTGGGGAGGAGGCCTGACTGATGCTTCTAAAGGAAACTGGGACTTCTCCATAAATTTATATACGCATAATTGGACATGAAAGTCAGTTAAGATAAGAACACATAAACCATCCCACTGTGTCTTCAAATATTAGGCTCCTCAGAGTCGTAAGAACGTAGATTGTTTAATTTAAATCTGGCGTAAGTGCTATGCTTGCAGTTTTGCCTACTTGCCAAAACCGCTTGGAGAACATTGGCTTCTGATGACTGAGCGTTTATAAATCTAAATCTGTCTCTACTCATTTCAGCTTCAGTTCCCTCTTCTAAAGCACACGGGCCGCACATTTGATTACTGTACACCAGAGTCACCTGAAGGACTTGTTAAAGCATGCAGATTCCCAAGCACGGGATCTGGAATTCGAATGCAGATCGGAATTTGAATCTCCAAATTCCAAAGACTCAGGTTCTGTTGGCTTAGCGGGGCTCAGGAATTCACATTTTTATTAGCATCCCTACTGATTCAGGTGGGCTTTCCAGGTGGCTCAGGAGTAAAGAATTTGCCTGCCAATGCAGGAAACATGGGTGTGGGTTGGGAAGATCCCAGAGGAGAAAATGGCAACCCATTCCAGTATTCTTGCCTGGAGAGTTCCAAGGATAGAGGAGCCTGGCGGGCTACAGTCTACGGGGTCACAAAAGAGTTGGACACGACTTAGTGATTAAACAACAACAACTGATTCAGACCCAGTTGGCCTGGAAACCCAAGGTCATGAAATGCTCATCCACCTTTGGTTCAGGAGACCGCCACATGTCAGAACAGAGCTGTTCCTGAAAACCCCATCTGTCAATGTTTGTGAAGTGAAGTGAAGTGAAGTCGCTCAGTCGTGTCTGACTCTTTGCGACCCCATGGACTGTAGCCTACCAGGCTCCTTGGTCCATGGGATTTTCCAGGAAAGAGTACTGGAGTGGGTTGCCATTGCCGTCTCCAGGAGATCTTCCTGCCCCAGGGACCGAACCCAGGTCTCCTGCATTGTAGGCAGACGCTTTACCGTCTGAGCTACCAGGAAGCTCATCAATGTTTGTAGATCAACCCTATTTTCTCACTGATTTACTTGATATTTTCTGGGATGTTTTATCTCCATTTATTATAAATTTCAATAAACCATGACACTTTAAAAACCTTAGTTTCAAATGACACAACAACTTAGTTTCAAGTTTCTGTGCCCCAAGACTGTTAAAGTGATTCTGGATTCTGAAGACAAGCTACATGTTTATATTGGCTGGCCTACTCTTCATGTGCATAATGTATTTATTGAACTTGAGAACAGTAGTTCTCAGATTTTACCTTGTATCCAAATCACCTTGGAGCAGCAGGATGCTTGTTAAATGCAAATCCAAAATCTCGACCACTAAAGAGAAGGTCTTGTGTTGAGTCCAAAACCTTGCATTTTTACAAGTAACCATTCGATTCAGGTGGGCCTCCCTGGTGGCTCAGTCAGTAAAGAATGTGCCTGCAATGCAAGAGATCCGGATTCGATCCCTGGGTTGGGAAGATCCCCTGGAGAAGGCAAATGGCAACCCACTCCAGTATTCCTGCCTGGAGAAGTCCATGGACAGAGGAGCCTCGTGGGCTACAGTCCATGGGATTGCAAAGAGTCGGACACGACTGAGCGACTAACACAGACACACATTTGATTTAGGTAGAGTTGGTTCCCTGGCCAGGGTTGGAGACACCCAGCTGTGGAGAGTTATTCTAAATCCTTTCTGCAAAACTGACAGCCGTTTATAATTGTGGTTTGTCTGGATTTTGCATTTTGGAAAGTGCTAAAGAAGTAGTCAAGTGCTGACACAAGTAAAAGAATCTCAGAATTGTTTCAGAGACTGAAGAATCCAGCCCTTTTACTCTTTAGATGGGGAAACTGAGGCTCAGGGAGGTGACATGACTTGTCCAAGGTCACAGCTAGCTAACGATAGAGCCCAGACTCAGACTGAGCTGGGACTCTTGTTTAACCATAATCCAAAGTCCCTCTTGTGTTTCAGACTCTTCTAGTAAGTTACAATTCATAAAGGAGCCTCCCCGTTTCATTGACCCTGCTGTATATGTACTTATAATCACTAAAGCACAGATGTCACTGAGACTTGTGAGTGGAGGGGTGGGACCCAACAGCTGAGCTACTTGCTCTGGGTTTTCTAAGCCAAGCCTCACTGGATTTTAGCATACTGGGGGTAGCATAAAGGGAATATCTTGAAATCCAACAATCCAGAAGCACGTAGGGTACCTCCCTGTACCTTCTGAGAAGAGAAACTTCTAGAGATGCTATACATAGTGAAGGAAGGGAATGTCTATTTTTTCAAAGCTGGGGTTTATTTTATTATTATTATTAAATGAGTTTATTATTCCTTAAACTGTATATCCTCATGATATTTACTCTTATAAAATAATTTCATAATACAGTTCCTGACAGAGGATGAGATGGCTGGATGGCATCACTGACTCGATGGACATGAGTCTCAGTGAACTCCGGGAGTTGGTGATGGACAGGGAGGCCTGGCGCACTGCGATTCATGGGGTCGCAAAGAGTCAGACACGACTGAGCGACTGATCTGATCTGATCTGATTTTAAAGTAATGTATTTCAAAATGAAAAATTTAAAAATAAAATGGGATGGGAAAGGGAAAAGGCAACTCAGTGTGGTGAAGTGGACACCTGAAAGACAGAAGTCTCATGATGGGATGAGCAGACATGATCAACACAGAGGCTGTCAGACCTTGGTGCAGTCTGGTGATGGCAGTTCTCAAATTCAGTTCTCATAATCATTTGAGCAGTTGGAGTCATCTTTGCGACCCCATGGACTGCAGCCTGCCAGGCTCCTCTGTCCATGGAATTCTCCAGGAAAGAATACTAGAGTGGATGCCCACCTCCCTTCTCCAGGGGATCTTCCTGACCCAGGGATTGAACCCAGGTCTCCTGCATTGCAGGTAGTATGTTTACCATCTGAGCCGCCAGGGAAGGCCGTCTCATACTTTAGACCAAGAAAAATTCCAAATATTAAAAATGCAACCAAAATAGAAGAGGATAAAACTATTTTATATCTGAGTGAAAAGGAGTTTTGAATTACCACTCAAAATCAGTGATGAAAAAAAAAAAAAGACTGATGAGTGTGACTATATAAAATATAAATCTCCACAGGAAAAAAAAATTATCTGCAAGCTCAAAAGATAAAGTAACAACAACAGAAAACTGGGACAAACATTTGTAATCACACCACAAATAAAGGGCTCATTTCTCTAACAGATAAATTAATAAGAAAAGATCATCAAAACAAGAGAAAAAAATAATGAATGCTTTCAAAAAAGTAGTTGCAGAAGGCTTTTAATTACATTTGGCAAAAAAAAAATTACGGATAATAAAAAGTGCAAAATTAAATGTTGGCACATGTTTTACCTATTATCTTTGCAAAATTTTCAAAGACTGATGACGCGCTGTGTTGACAAAGACTTTGGGGAGACAGGTACGTTTATACAGCAGGGGGTAAAGGTGAATTTCCTTGGGAGGGAAATTTGTCAATGTTTGTCAAAATCACAGCTCTGTGTGTAGTCTTTTACCCAGCAATCCAAGAAATTTCTCCTACAATGGATGTGACGCACATGTAAGAATATTCACTGCAGTATTGTTTGCAACAAAAACAAAAAATGATATCCTAAATATCCATCAGTAGGGGACTGATGAAATACCATATGGTACACTCACACAATGAAAAAGACTATAAATCTGTAAAATAAAAAAAAATCTCTGCAGCTGTTTATGCTTTGATAGAGAAAGATCTGGAAGGATACACAGGAAAAGCAGTAAAGGTGATTACTTCGTAGGGTACTGGGGCTTCCCAGGTGACGGTATAGCGGTAAAGAACATGCCTGCCAATGCAGGAGATGTAGGAGACGTGGGTTTGATCCATGGGTCAGGAAGATCCCGTGGAGGAGGAAATTGTAACCCACTCCAGTATTCTTGCCTGGGGAATCCCATGGACAGAGGAGCCTGGTGGGTTACAGTCCATGGGGTCGCAAAGAGTCACACGACTAAAGCAACTTAGCACGCATGCGCAGAGGGTCCTAGGTAAAAAAGGCACAGTGTGAAAGGAGGGCTCTCCACTGTTTAATTTTTTATTTTTGAATTGTGTAAATGAACTATCTATTCAAAATTTGATTTAAATAATTATCTGAGAAGCCTGTTAAACATATAAGTGATTTGCCCTAACATCAACTCCACTGAGACAGAATCTCCAAGTATAAGGAGGAGTGCCCTCACCTGTAACAGTGTGTGTGGTTATTTCTTTAAAAAAAAAAAAGACACACCCCTTTAGCTCTAGTTTCTGCGTTTAAAGTAACAATGTCATGCATTCTCCTCTCTGGAGATTGAACGTAGAATAAACCCACCATCTGCCCAAGTTTGCTAAGATGGATGTTATAATCATTATATGGCTTCCCGAGAACAATTCGTACAATTTATGGCCAGGGATGGTTTGTATATCTCTACTCTTTTTTGTTTGTATTATTAAAAAGAATTGAAAAAAAGAAAAAAAACCTATTTTGTCCTCTGGGTGACAGATAGATGAAGAGACCAGTCAGCCTTCAACCATTGTTCCTAACTATTGTCCTCACATTTATCCTCATGGTCTGTTCAGAATAACAGTATATATTGATGAAAATACCACAGTGGAAACAAATAAAAACTCACGCCTGTGGCTAAGCTGGAAAGTCATCAAAAATCTGTCTTTTCTGATATCTACCGAAAGTGAACATCCCACACTCTATAGTTTGGCAATTCCACTCTTAGGTATATAACAAGGAAAATGTATTCGCCTGTGCAACAAAAGATGTGTAGGAAAAAGCCCTAAGGAGCTTGACTCACAATAGCCCCACGTGGAACACCACCCCACGTCCATCGCGGTTAGAAGAGATGTGCGCGTTGTGGTGCATCCCCACACCAAACATTCTGCGTAGCAACGAGACTGAAAGAACCAGAAAGACATGCAGTGACCCCGCTAACAGAATGGTGAGCCATAAAAAGGGCAATCCAAAAAGAAAACGTGATTTCGTTATATGTTAGAATAACAGGGCAAAAGAACCTATGGTTTTAGAAGTGAGGATGGTAGATGGAAGACAGTACAGTAAGTCCCCTACATAGGAACAAGTTCCATTCCAAGAGCGAGTTCATTAAATACAATTTGTTTGTAAGTCCAGCAAAGTTAGCTTAGTCCCCAGCTAACTCACTTGGCTATATAGTACTGTACTGTAATAGGTTTATAATACTTTTCGTGCAAATAATGCATAAAAAACAAACAAGCACAAAAAATAAAGAAAACATTTCTAATCTTACAGGACAGCGCCTTGAAAAGTACTGTAGTCTGGGGCAACAGCTGGCATACAGGGGCTGGCATCAAGTGAACAGGCAAGAAAAGTTACCAACTGGAGGAGGGAGAGGAGGTGGGAGATAGGACAGCTGAAGGATCTGGGTGGTTAGGTCAGTTGGACAAAGTCATTGAGCTGCATATTTAACACTTGTACGTTTTCTGAATTTTTGTTTTGCCTTTCAGTAAGTTTTTAAAAAGTCATGAGCAGTGTGTGAATGAGTTTTGGATAAGTAACAGGCTCGACTTCTAAATAAATGCTCTCCCAGCCCCTGTTGAGATACCAAGAGATCCTAAGGAGACTGCAAGACAAAATGCCATTGGCCTCAGCTCCTGGAAATGATGCAGAGATCCGGGCATGATGCAGAGGGGTCCCTCCGCCCCACCGGAAAAAAAGAAGCAGCAAGACCTTCTCAATGCCTGGCAGAAAAGCCAAGGGAAAGAGGCTGTGTGTTAATCTGCAAGGAGAATACACTGCAGCCCGTTTTACTTGTCAGAATTCCTGACAGCTGAGAGGGTACATGTAAGTTAATTTTCTGGATAAGCAAAAATTTCCTCTTTAAACAATCCCACCATTTAAAACAAAATTATTTTTAATGGAACCCTTTCAAAAACACATTTCACACATCACTGAGTTTTCAAAAAGTTGAAGAGTCCACAGAATAGAATTCAACCTTTACACCAAATAACACTAGCAGTTAGGTCCCGTTTCAGTGCCAGGCACTATCTGAAATGCTTTACAGTAAATTTCCTCTTAATCCTCATAAAACCCCTAAGAATTAGGTCTTATCATTATTCCCACTTCACATATGAGACTGAGGGTGATTGATTAATTGTCTGAGGTCATAAAACAGGTCTTCTGTTTACAGCCTCAGTTATTTCACATCTGCTAACTTCCACCATGCCAACAGGTAGATGAGAATGTTCACTGTTCCTCTAGAGAGACTGAGTTCTCACTGCTTTTCTCTCCATATTTCCTTTCTCCTTCCTCAATGTGACACTCTTCTACAGAAGGCTACACCTCATAAACCCCTACCTAAAATCAGATAAAAATTGATAGCACTTTGTTTTAACCACTTTATATAAATTCCATCTCCTTAGATCTTCCTATGGCTAAAATAATCCCACTGAGTTGGGCCGACTTCTTTATCAGTTTAAGAGATCCCACTGGTTCTCTGCATTTCAAAGTGTCCTGGATTTGCTTTTTGCTTAACACAACTCAGAAGGAAGGCTTGGATTCTCATCAGATTAACAAAAAACAGCCCTCAGCGGGGGGCCTCCTTGACCTCCAGCTCTTGAGAAATTACAATGGGGAAACAGACAAGCACCAAGGCGCGCAGACATTGTCTGTAAGGCGCGTGGAAGGGCAGGCCTGCAGAGCAAAAGAAAAACCATCCTTACCCTGTTTTCAAGCTAACCAAGGCGTCCTCGACTCCCTTCTGGTTAAATTTGGTCATGTACTGGTGCATGTAGGGGTAGTTGTTCCGGATGTTTCTCTCCGTACTGCCGTTGGGCACCGTGCCAAATCGAAAGGGCGGGGAATAGTCGTGAGGTCTCTGAAACTGCAGAGAGACAGAGAGAGAGAGAGCAGGAGGAGAAAGAAGAGTCAGCCATCCTCTGCCTTGTGTCAGGAGTCAAACATCGGCACATGTCAGCGCAGGACAGAAGAAACCCATTCATTTCTGTGCTTTCTTTCTGCTTAATCACACCTTCCAGTTGTCTGGGAGCTCCAGGAAGTCAGAAACAGAGTCTGACTTGTTCCCCACTGTTCCCTGGAGCCCAGCATAGGGCCCGGCTGGGTGTGCAATAGATGCCTGTTGGATGGCATTTTAGAGAGACTGGCCTAGTGGTAGGGACACAGGGAGAAGCCGGGAAATGCTAGTTGAGCTGGAGTTAATGTATGACATTAGCTCATTCATCAGTTTTACAGCGACATTTTCTGAGATCCTCATCAATCACTTCCATCCTTGGACTCCATTTACAATTCCTTCCAATACATTCCAACAGAAGATGATGAAGGGGAGCAGAATTTGCCATCCCCAAATATGCCTCTCTGGCATATGGATTTTTGGGGGGCTGGTTATTTTTTTTTTAAGATAGAGCAGACACAGGAGAAACTGAAAACTGAGTCCAAGTTAACCTTTTTGGAAGAAGCAAAAATCTTACATTTATAAGGATGTCTTCCTCTCTGTAACCTGGAAGAGGACAATGACTAAATCTCTAAAACTCTTATCAGTGGAGAAGGCAGTGACTGAAATCTGCATCATGACCGTACCCTTGCTTACTTGCTTTTCTTGGTCACCTCCTAGAACCTTCCTTCCCCCCTGCCACACATCCCCAATCCTCACCGCATCTTTCTTACGACTTCAGCTGAAGATAAAATTTAAGCTGGTGGTTTGGGCTATTTTAGGGAGTTCCTCAGTTTTCTTGGGTATCTCCCATATACATGGGAGGTATACATGTTTTTCTCCCGTTAATCTCTTTTTTTTTTTTTTTTATGGGGAGTGGAGGTCTCAACCAAGAACCTAGAAGGGTAGAGGGACAGTCATTTTTCTTCCCTTACAATGATTCTATGTTATCATTTACTCATTCTCTAGCCATCATTCATTCATTCATTTATTCATGCATGCAGCAGGCAGTACTTATCAAGGGCCTAACACATGCCAGGGGCTTCTCTGGTGGCTCAGTGGTAAAGAATCTGCCTATCAATGGCGGAGACACAGATTCGGTCCCTGGGTTGGGAAAACCCCCTGGAGAAAGAAATGTCAACACATTCCAGTATTCTTGCCTGGGAAATCCCATGGACAGATGATCCTGGAGGCTACAGTCCATGGAGTTACAAAAGAGTCTGGCACAAGTTAGCAACTAAAACAACAGCAACCCATCCCAGGCACAATGCCAGGCTCCATGAAGGTTTCTTGAGCTGGATTCCATACTAGCCATTAGTTTCCCAGACATACCCATGTCCAGTACGGCTCCTGAGCCTCTGTAATGGCTCGCTGTCCATGCTCCCCTCATCTTCCCTGACTGACTGAGATTGTCTGTTCAGAACAGTCCTCCCCAAGATGTCCCACTTTGATCATGTGGTTATTTTTTTCACTCTATTTATGTTGTGTGTTACATCAACTTATTTTCATATGTTTAATCACCTACACATTCTTGGGATAAATCTCATTTGGTCATGACATCTTATTCTTTTTATATGCTCCTGCTTGATTTGGGTTGCTAGTATCTTGGTGAGCATTTTTGCATCAATATTTTAAAAAGATGTAGAGAACAAATGTACGGACACCAGGGGAGGATGAGGAGGGTGGGATGGATTGGGATTGACATATATACAGTACTATGTATGAAACAGATGACTAATGAGAACCTACTGTAGAGCACAGGGAACTCTGCTCCATGCTCTGTGGTGACCTAAATGGGAAAGAAATCCCGGGAAGAGGGGATTCACTCTGCTGTGCAGGAAAAACTAACACAACATTATAAGGCAACGATGAGCTTGTGCTCAGTCCTGTCTGACTCTTTGTGACCCCATGGACTGTAGCTTGCCAGGCTCCTCTGCCCATGGAATTTATCAGGCAAGAATACTAGAGTGGGGTGCCATTTCCCACTCCAGGGGATCTTCCCAAACCAGGGATCAAACCCATGTCTCGCCATCTCAGGCATTTAACCTCCTGCAGGCAGGTTTTTTTTTACCACTGAGCCACCTGGGAAGACCCAAAGCAACAAGACATTGGCCCATCATTTTTTTTCCCTTGTGATATCTTTGTTTACTTTATTATCAAGGAAAAATACTGGCTTCATAGAATAAGTTAGGAAGTGTTCCCTTACTCTCTATTTTTCTGAAGAGTTTGAGAAGGATTGGTGTTAATTCTTCTTTAAACTGGTAAAATTTACCAGCGAAGCTGTCTGGTCCTGAATTTTTCCATTCTTTAAAAAAAATTTTTTTTTTATTGAACTGGAGTTGATTTACAATATTGTGTGAGCTTCTGGTATACAGCAAAGTGATTCAGTCATATATACATATTCTTTTCCATTATAGTTTATTACAAGATGTTGAACACAGTTCCCTGGGCTATACAGTAGGACTTGCTGTTTATGTTTTATATACAGTAGTTTGTATCTGCTAATCCCAAGCTCCTAATTTATCCCTCCCCCAGATACGCCAATTTGGCATGTGAATTATTTTGAGCTGAAGGCATTCAAGATCCCATGGGCTCAAGAGAAACTTTTCCCCCTTCCCTTAAAGAATTTAAACTGGGGGCCTTGCCCATAAGAAGAATGATTATCAGAAATAACATTTTATGACCTATGACAGGCAAACATTTAATTACTGAACATCTGCTCTTCTCATCATCCTGTGAATCACCCACCTCCTTCTACAGCCCCAGGCTCCTACTCTACTCTTTAGCTTGGGATGGCACACCTTCCTGATTTTATCTTTCTGTCTCTGAACCTCTCATGTAAGGCGGCGGGGGGTGGGAGGGGGTTCCTGCACATTCAAAATTAAATTAGAGTTTCTCCTGTTGGTCTGCCTCACGTTAATTTAATTCTAAGACCAGGCAGAAGAATCCAGAAGGAGAGAGAAAGGTTTTCTTCCTCTCTGACATCTGCTCACATCTTCAGTGTTTGGGGTAATCTAATCAGATTAGGCGTCCAGAAGACTGGGTCTAAGTCCTGGAAATACAGTTAAAATCTAGAGACAGCACAAGGCAATGGTTATTAAGTGTGAGCTCAGCTTTACAGGTTCCAAAATCAGTCCCTTACAGACTGTGGAGTCTTAGTGAAGTCACTTCCCTTCCCACTGTTTCCACTTATTTCCTGTCGGCAGAGTAGGAAACTCATCAGTACTTCCCTCTTGGGGTCAATGCTGCTGCTGCTAAGTCGCTTCAGTTGTGTCCGACTCTATGCGACCCCAGAGACGGCAGCCCACCAGGCTCCCCCGTCCCTGGGATTCTCCAGGCAAGAACACTGGAGTGGGTTGCCATTTCCTTCTCCAATGCATGAAAGTGAAAAGTCAAAGTGAAGTCGCTCAGTCGTGTCCGACTCTTCACGACCCCATGGATTGCAGCCTACCAGGCTCCTCCATCCATGGGATTTTCCAGGCAAGAGTACTGGAGTGGGGTGCCATTGCCTTCTCCGCTTGGGGTCAATGGGAAGATTTAAAATTACAGTGTTTGTCAAGTAATAAGAATAGTGTCTAGAACAGAAGAAGCACTCACAAAATAAAACTGTTCATAGCTAGTGGTAGTGGGAAGCTGCTGTATAACACAGGGCGCCAGCCTGGGGCTCTGTGATGACATAGAGGGGTGGGATGAGGGGGTAGGAAGGAGGCTCAAAAGAGAGGGGATCTATATATATAATCACAGCTGATTCGTCTTGTTGCAAGGCAGGAATCAACACAACATTATAAAGCAATTATCTTCCAATTAAAAACAAATTTTTAAATAAATTAAAAAAATAAAACTCTTACTTTTCATTTCTACCATCATCCTGGGGAAAAAAAATGTAACCTGGACCTCATTTTTCTATGAAATATGGAATTCTGGAACCAGAAAGTGATGATAATATGACTTAACACTTCTTGAGGACTCGGCTGGGGCCAGCAATGTGCCAAGAATGTTAACAAATATTGGCTCATTTAATACAACAACCCTGTGTGTGTGTCAGTCGCTCAGTCTTGTCTGACTCTCTGAGACCACATGGACTGCAGCCTGACAGGCTCCTCTGTCCATGGAATTCCCCAGGCAAGAATACTGGAGTGGGTTGCCATTCCCTTCTCCAGGGGATTTTCTTGACCCAGGGATCGAACTCAGGTCTCCTACATTGACAGGCAGATTATTTACCTGACCCACTAGGGAAGCCCTAAAACAACTCTGCCAGAAAACTAACCTTCGAGGCTTGGTTTCACAGATGAGGAAACCAAGGCTCACAGAGGTTACATGACCTTCTTAAGATTGTTGTTGCTGCTCAGTCACTAAGTCATGTCTGACTCTTTGTGACCCCATGGACTGCAGCACACCAGGCTTCCCTGTCCTTCACCATTTCCCAGAGTTTGCTCAAACACAGGTCCATTGAGTCCGTGATGCCATCCAACCATCTCATCCTCTGTCGTTCCCTTCTCCTCCTGCCCCCAATCTTTCCCAGCATCAGTGTCTTTTCCAGTGAGTTGGCTCTTCACATCAGGTGACCAAAGTGTTCTTAAGATTACACTCCTTGTAAGCAGCCCTAAGGTCTGAACTCTATCAATCCTCCGGGACCCTCACTAGTGATCTCTCCTCTTTTAGAGGTGAGGACCTTGAAACCCAGAGGGAAGGACAGCCAGTGAACCTCTGGCAGCACCAGCACTGGGGTCCAGAGGTCTCTCAGAGTCCCAGGCCAGCACCTCTTCCACGGAACTGAGAGCTGCCTAAGGAAGCGTCCAAGTTTACCCCAGGATGAGGCCCGTGGAAACCATTATTCCTTTTTCCAGACTCACACTTCATTTCACTGTTAATTAAAATTTCCAGCTACAGATTGTCCCCCTTAAATTAGGTATGCTGCTGCCTAATAAGCAGCCGTAACTGGATTGGGGGGAAGGGGCCATACATTGTCCAAATGAGATCCTCCTGCTGGGAGCCTTGCGTTGGGAGTGTGTGTGCAGACAACAGAATGCTCTTTGCACTTACTCAGGCAAGCGGCGTCACAACCCATCACCTCGGAGGGGGAGGCGCTACCCCAGCGCAATGGCATGGCAGCTGTCTGCTCGGGGGCACAAAGGCAGTGGCTCTGCTCATAAATCTAGGCCTTGTAGCAGCCACTCCCAATCTCCTGAGACATCGATGGCCTGTTTGCCTAACTGCCTTCCCCTTCACTCACCATCTGTAGCTGAGGAGGCACGCAGCTCTTTGAGATCCTTTCCTTCTTTGCCTTTGGTTTGCAGAACAATAGAGAGAGGGAGTCCGCCTCGGGGATGAATTTCTACACTTCTCTGGCCTTGACTGTACCATCACCCACTCTAAACTCAGCCTGGCACCCAGATGGAGGAACCTTTTCCTGTTCAACTAAAGGCTGTCAAACTTTTAAAAGCATGACTCATGACACATCTTCCATCTCTGCCCTGCACACACACAGACACATACCACATCACAGCACGCTTTCTACCTGGGATTATCCTCTAATGTCAGCCATGGTGAACTACATTTTTAATGGCCACCATCTGTAAATTAATGTCACGACTCCCTAAAGCGTCCTAACCTACAGTGTGACAAATAGCTAGGGGCAAGGACGACGCTTGCAGGAAGCCCAGGGCCTAGTGTTAAGGGCACCCTCTGTGTTTCTTCAGTTCAGGTCCATCCCTCATTTGTGTCTGACTCTTTGCAACACCATGGACTGCAGCACACCAGGCTTCCCTGTCCATCACCAACTCCTGGAGCTTGCTCAAACTCACGTCCATCGAGTCGGCGATGCCATCCAACCATCTCATCCTCTGTTGTTCCCTTCTCCTCCTGCCTTCAAAATTCCCCAGCATCAGGGTCTTTACCAATGAGTCAGTTCTTCACATCAGGTGGCCAAAGTATTGGAGTTTTCGGCTTCAGCATCAGTCCTTCCAATGAATATTCAGGACTGATTTCCTTTAGGATTGACTGGTTGGATCTCCTTGCAGTTCAAGGGACTCTAAAGAGTCTTCTCCAACACCACAGTTCAAAAGCACCAATTCTTTGGTGCTCAGCTTTCTTCATAGTCCATCTCTCACACCCATACATGACTACTGGAAAAACCATAGCTTTGACTAGATGGACCTTTGTCAGCAAAGTAATGTCTCTGCTTTTTAATATGCTGTCTAGGTTGGTCATAACTTTTCTTCCAAGGAGCAAGTGTCTTTTAATTTCATGGCTGCATTCACCATCTGAAGTGATTTTGGAGCCCCCCAAAATAAAGTCTGTCACTGTTTCCATTGTTTCCCCGTCTATTTGCCATGAAGTGATGGTACTGGATGCCATGATCTTAGTTTTTTGAATGTTGAGCTTTAAGGCAACTTTTTCACTCTCCTTTTTCACTTTTATCAAGAGACTCTTTAGTTCTTCTCTTTCTTCCATAAGGGTGGTATCATCTGTATATCTGAGGTTGTTGATATTTCTCCTGGCAGTCTTGATTCCAGCTTGTGCTTCATCCAGCCCTGCTTTTCCCATGATGTACTCTCTATGTGTTTCTTACAGGAATGGATTTCCAAGGTAACTTTCTTCCTTGAGAGTGCAGAAGAAACAAATGTGGGCTCCAGCCCAGGAAGGGGTGGTGCAGAGGTCTCCTCCATCAATAAGATCACGTGTGTTCATGCTAAGTTGCTTCAGTCGTGTCTGACCCTTTGCGACCCTTTGGACTGTAGCCTGCCAGGTTCCTCTGTCCATTGGATTTCTCAGACAAGAATACTGGAGTGGGTTGCTATTTCCTATTTCAGAGCATCTTCCCAATCCAGGGAGCGAACCTGTGTCTCTGTGTCTCCTGCACTGGAGGATTCTTTACCACTGAGCCACCTGGGAAGCCCCATGCTTCCAGATGTAGCATCAAACTGCCCCGGCCCTTAAGAGGGAGGAGAGGCTCAGAGGCCTCCATTCAGCCAATGAGGGTGGTGAACGAGGCTCACCCAGCATGAGTCCATGAGAACACATTCATGGGCTCATCCACAAGGTACAGTCCCCGAACTCCCTCTATCGCTGTCGGTGCAATAACATTCCAGACCCCAGAAAGGAGGGATGGTTCGAATCAGGCAATGGTGATGGTCAAGAGGAGGGGGAGGAGAAGAAGCGGGGAGAGGCAGCAGAGAGGGGCTGGAGGAGTGGAGAGGCGAGGGAAGAAAGAACATTTATAACAGGATTACCTGCCATGTGCCAGGCAAGGTGTGAGGATTATCCCTAATCCTCATATCAACCTTGCCAGAACAGTATTAAACCCCTCTATCAGGAAATTAGGCCATGGAGAGACAGACACTCTGAAGGCCATACAACTACTGTTGGCCAGGATTTGAACCTAGATTCGTTTGACCCCTATGGTGTTGCTTTTTCCACTACAGCAATCTGTCTCCCAGAGACAGATTTCAGTAACCACGGTAACACCCAACATTTTGTAGAGGGTCGCCACCAACATTCCAACTTCTTTTATAATTTCGAGGGGAATGAATTCCTCTATGTATAATTTAACCCCAAGGTCATCTGAGCACACCACGGGCTCCAACAGCAAGCACTAATGCTGCAAATGGCTGAAAAGTATTATAAACCTGAGTTGTTACATAGATACTCATGATTAAAACAAACAAAAAATAAATACACTTGCATACGGTATTAAAATAAATTGATTCAATATAGATTTTTATTTTGCAGACTTTCTTGGTGTATTTGCCATTAATCTTCTGGGAGCACTTAGCTTATTTACTCCAGGAATTTTGCTGTTTATTTAATTGTATCAAACATTTAATTAAAAGAGCTATCCGCTTGCTGCTAATGCTCTGAGCATGGAAGCTGAGCCCTGTCTCATGAGGATACAGTATCTGTTACTAGGTGTTTCCAAGTCAGAGAAGGTCAGTGGAATTATTAGTGGTTCTAATTAGTTTTCCCACAAGCAGTCATGTTATTAGACCTAAAACTAGGTAGCAAGGGACTTTTTTTTTCTCCTTGCTGTTGAAAATAGCATCAGAAAGTAAACTATGCTGCCAACTACTTTCTGTTTTAAAAAAGTGTTTCTTTAGTTTACTTTGTGCCAGGTCTTAGTTGCATGTGGGATCCAGCTTCCTGACCAGGGATTGAACCCGGGCCCCCTGCACTGGGAGCACAGAATCTTAGCCACTGGACCACCACGCAGTCCCTGCATGTCCCACTTTTTGCAACCCCATGGACTGCAGCCCACCAGGCTCCTCTGTCCATGGGATTCTCCAGGCAAGAACACTGGAGCGGGTTGCCATTCCCTTCTCCAGGGGATCTTCCTGACCTAGGGATCAAAACTACATCTCCTTCAGCTCCACTACTGAGCCACCAGGGAAGTCCAAAGAAGTCCCTACAGATTATTAATACTTTCTTGAAAAATCTTCTCATCCAGAACATGGTTTCCCACTGCTTCCAATGTTCATTCCTCTGGTCACTTATTCTAGGAACTATACATTTGCTCCCATATATGATGTAATTGGATCTGTAGAAGATTTCATTGGCTACAGGGAACATTCTCACTGGCAGCTTCCTTTTATCCTCACAGCAACTATGACTCCCAAATGTTCAGAGAGGAGCTAGCAGGTACAGCAAGGTTACACAACAATAAAGGCATCACAAAGCTGGTACATGGCAGAGAGGAAAGGAAACCCAACTTTCTTGACTCCAAGTAGATGGCTTTCTCTGCTGCCCCCAGATACACTTAAGGTGAGCCAAGGAATTGAGTGAATGTGATTTATGAAGGAAGGGCTCTGGGAGAAATCAGGAAGGATATGGGGGAAGGAGGTTAGGGAAGGGGAGGAAGCCAGGCAAGGGTGTGACTATGGACAAAGTCTTAACATCAGCCTGAACCCACAGGGAGCTCGAGAGTAAACTGCACCTTGGAGTTTTCCCAGAAGCAACAGAACAGCTGGCTTTTGTACTCTCACCCTGGTTAGTCATTGGTTACAGGAAGGTCGATGCTTTCTAACTGTGGTGCTGGAGAAGACTCTTGAGAGTCCATCAGACTGCAAGGAGATCAAACCAGTCAATCCTAAAGGAAATCAACCCTGAATATTTACTGGAAGGACTGATGCTAATGTTAAAGCTCTGATACTTTGGCCACCTGATATGAAGAGCCAACTCACTGGAAAAGTCCCTGATGCTGGGAAAGATTGAGGACAAGAGGAGAAGGGGGTGATAGAGGAAGAGATGCTTGGATGGCATCACAGACCCGATGGACATGAGTTTGAGCAAATTCCAGGAGATGGTGAAGGACAGGGAACCCTGGTGTGCTACAGTCCGTGGGGCCACAAGGAGTCAGACATGACTTAGCGATTGAACAACAACAATAATATCCAGGCATCCACTGTTTTGCTGCTGCAAGATAATTGCTCTCTGAAGGTCCCTGAGCCTTCATCAGCAAAGGTGAGGCTGGGCACAGAGTCGGGAAAGGGATCCAAGGAGCCCCAGGTGGGTGCCTGCAGGCCCAACATACCATGCCTTTCTCACTCAGTTAGCAAGCATGCGTTGGGCATCCACTCAGTGCCACAGAACCCTGCCATCCGCTTCCCCCAAGTCTATTTTAATCTCATCACTATTCTCTCCTTTACAGCACTTACTCCTGCCTGGAATTTCCTTGTCCGTTACATTTACTCAGGTGCTGTTTATTTCTTCCTACCGGAATTTAAGTTTCACAGGAGCACAAGCCCAGGCTGCCAAGTTGACCACAGTGACCAGGAAGATTCTCCCAAGAGGTGGTAGTTCCCCTAAAACCTGGAAGTCCAGGAGGAGTCGTCCATGAGAATAAAGGGGGAAGAACATTCCAGGCAGAGGACCTGAGAAGTGCAAGGGCACTGTGGTGGAAACACACTTGGATGCCTAGGGGACAGAGAGGGGGCCTCCGCAAGCAAGAGGGAGGGGACACATGGGGATGGCCAGCTTAGCGCAGGGTGTTGTCACCACGATGAGGACAGTGGCACCCACTCAAGAGGCATTTCTGACGGGGAGCCATCAGAAAGGCCAGCGACTCCCGAGGGTGATGGTGCCTCTGTGAAGGTGACTCACCCCAGCACCCCCGCCCCCCACCATCTCTCTGATGACAGGCCTCTCTGCACTTCGTTCAACCACCCTGTAAGTCACGGATAAGCTGTTAAAGGCTCTTCATGGGCTGATTTTCTATTCAGCGGTCTGCTGATGAATGCTGAAAGGATATATGTAGCCTTATGCCAACAAGACATGATAGTGAGATTTTATAAAGAGACAAATTATACTCACACACAAGACAGAAAATCTTTGCAACGCAGCAAGTCCCCACACTGCTGAGCTTAGCAAGTCAGGGTCTGCTTCCTGAGACTAAAATTTCAATAGAAGGACGTATCCAGTTTACCTCCTTTCTTCCTCCCTGTGCATTTCTGAGTAGCTACTCACTCCCCACAGCCCTCGTTACATGGCACTGGGGAACGGAGAGAGCAGGTGTTAACATTCCTGTCTCCCTGGTGGTGGGCAGCACAGACACACGCAAGGGAGGCCTGGAGCTGTGTCTGAGTAAACGGAACTGGTGGGAAGTGAAAAATCAGCCCTGTATTCCTTTTGCATCCCTTGAAGAAATTTCAGGTGAGTCAGGAGTGCTGGCGATGGGCTGATTGGTTACGTGGTGAAAAGGAGGTGTCAGTTTCGTATCCGGGCAGGGCTCAGAGAAGGGCTTTGCTGGTTGCTCAGCAGTAAAGAATCTGCCTGCCAGTGCCGGAGACTTGGGTTTGATCCCTGAGCCAGGAAGATCCCCTGGAGGAATAAATGGCTACCTGTTCCAGTATTCTTGCCTGGAGAATCCCATGGACAGAGAAGCCTGTCTGTCCTCACCAGGCAACAGCCTGTCCCTCACCAAGCAACAGTGAGGTCACAAAGAGTCAGACACGACTGAGCACGTGTGCAGGGCTCAGAGAGGACTTTTGTTTTCAAGGCAGAAATGAAGAATCCAAGGCAAGGAGCATGAAAGACTCATATAAAGTCACAAAACTGGGAGGTACCTATAGCTGAGAGCTTCGCCCAAGATTCTCCTGGTCCAAGGTTAATGGATTTTCCTCACCATCGTCCTCTCCACGACAAGAGAGTGAAGTTGCTCAGTCGTATCCGACTCTTTGCGATCCCATGGACTGTAGCCCACCAGGCTTCTCCGTCCATGGAAGTTTCCAGGCAAGAGTACTGGAGTGGGCTGCCATTTCCTTCTCCAGGGGATCTTCCTGATTCAGGGATCAAACCCAGGTCTCTCACATTGCAGGCAGACACTTTACCATCTGAGCTACCAGGGAAGCCTCTGCCCTAAGCTGTGACATGAGTCACAGAGGTCAGAAACGATCATGAACACAATCATGTACATATGAGGGGTGATACTGGGGGAAACTACATTCCCAAATTAGATCTGGACTTTTTAAGACTTAGGAGAGCTAAGCTTAAGCTTCTGTTCCTGAAAACTTTCAAAATATGCCCAATGGAGTTAAGAAGAAAAGAAAATCTCCCTAGGTTTGTGCTTTTGAGTTGATGATTTGGGTGGTGGGAGCCTGATTTACTTCCTCTGTTGTTCAGTCGCTCAGTCGTGTCCAACTCTTTGCGACCCCATGGACTGCAGCATGCCAGGCTTCCCTGTCCTTCACCATCTCCCGAAGTTTCCTCAAGCTCAGGTCCACTGAGTCGGTGATGCCATCCAACCATCTCATCCCTAGTAGCCCCCCTCTCCTCCTGCCCTTAGTTGGCTCTTGGAAAACTCACTGGAAAACATCCTCTGAGCGGGGAACACTTAAGATCAACTCCTCAGGCAGAGACGAAAGCAAAGTGACCTTACCTTTTTGTCACTGAGGCCAGTCACTTGGTCCACAAACTCCTCCTGGATCATGAAGGCAGCCAGGTTGGCTGTGTAGCTGGCCAGGAAGATGACGGCGAAGAAGGCCCACACGGACACCATGATCTTGCTGGTGGTCCCTTTAGGATTCTGGACAGGCACGGAGTTGTTGAACACCAGGCCCCAGAGGAGCCAAATAGCTTTTCCAATTGTAAAAGAAGGCCCATGGGGTGCTGCAAATGACAGGAAGGACATTCTCAGCGTGTCCTCCAAACACACACTTGGGAGCATGCACTGGCCCCAGCAACCCTGAAGGCTGTCAGAAGACAAGTGTATCTCATCACTGTCCCAGGACCACAACCACAAGTTCTTTTTTCTCTAAAAATTAGCGTTCTTCCCACATTTCTGTATTGCTGACTTTTTGCCACATTTCTTAAAAGAAAAGGAAAGAAAGGAAGACAGACAGAGGAAGGGAGGGAGGTAGAGGAGGGAGAGAAGAAGGAAGGGAAGAAGAAAGAAAGAAAGGAAGGAAGGAGGAAGGGAAGAAAGAAATTTACAAAGGAAGGAGGAAAGAATGAAGGAATAGAGGGAGGGAGGAAGGAAAGAAGAAAGAGAAAATGGTTATGAAAATTCAGGCTTGAATTAGAAGTAGTGTTATGACCTGTTTTAAATGTGGATTTAATTTGACTTCCTTTTGGTGGGTACACGGATGGCCTTACCAAAAAAACATGTGCCTATGGGCTGATTCGGTATGCATGTGTTGTGATATTGTATAAGAACCATGCAATTCAGAGGGACTGATGTTTGATATTCTAATCTGATTGTCCCTAGCAATGGCTCCTGTTCAAACTCAGATGTAAGATGTGCACAATGTAGAAATTAAACCAAACTAAAATGCTCTCCAAATGGAGACATTACGGAACCGAACAATAGCGCTTAATTCTCCTAACGCTTCACAGATGGGAGATATTTGGTTGCAGGGTCATTGAAAATGAACTCTGATATCACAGCACTTCTTCTCCCTCTGCGTATTCTTAAGATTCTTAAGTGTTCCTTGCAACAGACTTAACTAAAGAGGCAGAACAATATGCCAGAATTTATTGGGGAGGAGAATATGCAGGCTGTAAAACACACATGTTAGAGCTTTCAAGCTGTTTTTGTGCAAGGGAGAAAAAAAACTCAATTTATGCCCTCATTTCATGGGGGAAAAGAGTCTTCCTTTAACAGAAGGTTAATTTTTATGTCATTTAAGTAAATGAAGATATGAAAAAATGATCTACTTAGACTTCAGTTGGCGATGCACGTGGAGTGGGCAATAAATAAGAGGCAGAAGTGAATCCAGATTGATGGAAGCTATGAAGTTCTGGGCAGAGAGCCTAACTAGGAAGCAGGCTTTCTGTACATGGAGGGCAAACTCGGGCTACAGCAATACTTACAATATCCATATACAGCACATTAAAGAGAAGGCAACTAATTCTATTATCCTCAACCTCAAGCTCTGTGCTTTCTCTTTGCCTCATTTTATGAGCTTCTGGGCTTATACCCAAGAGGCTGAGAACTCTTTGCAAAAAATAATTAGAGTCGATCCAGTCAACTCCATGAACTACTTAATTTTATTAGGGTTGCCTGTTGATCAGAAGTGATATCTATTTGGGAATCAGTTGCAGGGTATCTGTCTGAGACATTTAGGAATTCCTGATTAAGTAGCCTGTTCCTGAATCATATAATTCCCGCCCCCCCCCACCCCCCAAAGGACTGAAATGTAACAAAACTATTTTGTGCAAGGAAATAAGTAGCTGTCATTTCCTGAGAGTTTCTACATGTGGATGAGCAGAAACCAAAAAGCCTCCAGGTGATGGAAGGGCTGGGGAATTTGCACGCTAGATTCCTTCCTTCACAACAGTGTGTGCTCTGGCCAAAGGAGAATGTATTGTACATGTACATGTATTGTACCTTTGGGTAGTTTTTTATTAACATCTTCCAAAATACATGTCAAACGTGTCCGTTCACCTCCATCTCCATCATCTCTGTCCAAGTCCAAACCACTGTAATTCTTTCTCTTGGAAACCTACAGCACCTTCCTTAACTAGTCTCCCTCTTTCTACATCATCTCGATAGAATGTTGTTCTTCACTCGCTCAGTTGTGTCCGACTCTGTGACCCCATGAACTGGGCAGCTTATATTGACAGATAATAACTTTGATGGATAGAAACTGACCTTTCTGCACTATACAGGTATGTATTCTGCCTTTTCCCTGCCACTGTATTTTGAAGAAAGTCTGAAATGCTTACCACTGACTTTGTCTTATACCACTGTCTACCTCACTTAGGTCTTTTCTGTTTCTTGGGCAGGTCAAGATTGATCCTGTGCCAAAGACTTTGTATCTGCTAAGATATAAGACTTTATAAAGCCTGCATAGAAGGCTTTTCCCTCAGTTTTCCATAGGTTGGAATCCTCATCCTTCAGGTCTCAACTCAAGCATCATCCCTTCCTGAAGCTCTGTCCTTCTTGATCATCACATTTAAGATGTGCTCAAATCCCATAATTTTTCCCCCGTCCTCTTGAAATTTACTACAATCTGTGATTATTCATGTATGCAGTTGACATATTATCTCCACAACTAAATTATCAGTTCTCCAAGGGTCAGGAACTCTCTATCCAATTTATCACATTACCCTCCTGCTCCAGTACTGGGCACTCAATAAATAATCATCAAATAAATGCATGAATTCACACACAACACAAACTGATTTTGCAAACATAAACATCTACTCTCCTGTAATATTATCACCCATAGAAAACTGCCTCAGGACCCAGTCTGTTGGAAAGCTTCTTACTAGGTTAATTACATTACCTGTTTAAGTGAAAGACTGGCAACTCTCCCACTTAAATACAACATGATTATTTAGAGCATTTTTACTCTGTTTGGTTGATGGGAGCTGATTTATGTGGTAATTACCACTCTTCAATGGTTAAGAAGGGGAGGACTTCAATAAAACTGAGTTCCCGAAAGATCCTCATGACCTGTTGGCTGTTTTCAACACTGAATCTTCCTAGTGGAAAGAACATATGGCAAAGTGCCTTGTTTTTTAATAACTGTACCTTGAAGATCTGCTATCTTCCATCATCTAAGGTCATTTTTCAGGAAACAGATTTGGTCTTGGCATCCTTCTGATACCATTTACTTAGAATGTGTTGTGCATTGAGAAAAATTCACTCAAAATTGTGTGATGTGTTTATGCATAAGGCTCAGGTGCGAGCCTCTTAATAAATTATAGCCAATGAATGCATCCCAATTCAATTTTCTGCTTACTGATTGCCACTTTATCAAGTACTTATGCACTAAAGTCAGGCATTTTCAAGAGGAAAATGTAACCAGGGAAAATCACCATTTTATCATTATATTTATCATCAAACGAATGTGAGCACAATTCAGAAGTTTAGAGAATGTTCTTAACCCAGATTCTATAAAACCATTTTCTTTGCATAGACTGAAGTTGAGATTCAATAGTGGTTTTAACATTTCTTTTGATGCACATTTTGAAAGCTAATTGCCAGAAAAAACTGCTTCAAATAAGCTTTCTCAACAAATACCAGCAGTATTTACCTAACAACTACTGACTCCACATTATAGCAAGCTTAAAAATGTCTCATGTTTTAAGTCTTGTCCTTCTTTTCAGTTGAAGGGACTAACCCATACCTGGATGGCATTGCACGTAGAATTAATGACACAGCATCATTAATATGATGGTATAGCAAGGCAGTGTAGGATCATGTGTTCTAAATCTGAAATCTTCACTGAAAGTCAATTAAATGGCATCAACTTTGAATCATGCATATGAAGGCAGGCTCACCTTTCCCTTTGGCTAGGTTTCTGTTGTATCCAACAGGACTGAAGTATTCAAAGACGAAGACAGCTATGGCTGAGACAATGAGCAGCATCACAAACATCATCACCCAGACGGAGGCGCTGAATGGTTCTGCAGATAAAAGAGGCCAGAGGGATGGAGACGTGATCAGTTACTCCTCCTCACAACCTGGGCAAGCAGGAAGCCTAGAGGTCCATTTTCAGATTCACTGAGAAACCCACTCTGGTATGAATTTTATCTTTCAAAAGAAGTTGTCATTGTGTCCTGCTTGAGGCTTGGTGACCCCATGGGCTGTAGCCCACTAGGCTCCTCTATCCATGGGATTCTCCAGGCAAGAATGCTGGAGTGGGTTGTCATTTCCTCCTTCAGGGGATCTTCCTGACCAAGGGATTGAACCTGCATCTCCTGCATTGGCAGGCAGATTCTTTACCACTGAGACACCTGGGAAGCCCTTGTCATCACTTATTCATACATTTAAATCATTCTCTACTCTACAAAATACTTGGGGTATTTTATAAGACTGTAAACAATAGGATAAAAATAGAGAAGAGCATATGACATTTTAAAAACCAGGTCAAGGATAATAAAAACAAAATAGAATGATAAAACCAAGGGAGAAAGTTAAAATGCAAATAAAGAGGCCATAGGGTCATAGGTAATTATAGCATCATCCAGGGAACCAAAGTTAAAGAGAAACAAGGCTAGACTCGAATAGTCAACCATAACGCTTCTGCAAACCAGCAGGAGTTTTATTTTCATTTTTATCTTAACACGCTGGAGGGATGATGTGTGGGGAATCCCAGAAGTAAAGGGAGAATTATAACCTGCAAGAAAAGGTTATAAAATTATGGGCGTGACAAGAATATTAGAAAGTCATAGTCTGCCCCCTCTGCTATTACTCTCTTCCTTTTACCTTCTGCTTCAGACAGATGAGATCTCTACAATTCAAAAATCTTGTTGAGGTTGGTAATGGGATTCAATGCAATTGAAAAGTCATTTGAGGATATTACAGTCACACGATAATTCAATGAGAACGCATCACTTAAAGATAGAGGCAATGAGGTAGTAGATGGATGGATGGTTATTTCCCCTAAAAATAGTTTTCATCAGTTCATTTTCGTGTGGGTGTCTCAGAAGGATAGGGCGAGACACAGGGTTCTAAATCTCAGATCACTTTAGAAAGGTAGGAGATATTATGTAAAATAAATTAATGTTTTTATTAAAACTGATCAAGAATATGAAACTGAGCTGAATGGAGCCATTTTATCCATGTATGACATAGATTTGCTAGAAAATCAACTGAGAATAACATTTTTTAAATGAACATAGCTCCACCTGATCGCATTTGGAGAAAAACTGCCCTTGGACACCAAGGAACTTAGAATTTTTTCATCATGAGCAAATATTTTCTAAGAATAAAATATAAAAAGCACAGTAATACCTCTGGAATAATAGACATTTTATTATTTTTGAATTTTTTTTCTGATGAAGCTTGTAATAATAATAAAGAACTAGGCTGAGAGCAGGCCACCATTTTATTAAAGTCTGTGATTACTTAACACAGGTCATCACAAATTCCAATGTAATGAGCTTATAATATATAATAAAAAGTTAATATGTCTGAAGCTTTGACTATATTGAATAATTTCAAAACCTGAAGGGATAATTTGTAATGCAGTTTGATAGCGCAAATATGTTAAGAAGCAATAGGTACAAACATAACTTACTTGACTTAAATATACAAAATGAGCTCAAAGAAATTAATAAGACTGTAACTGAAATTTATTTTATTTTTAACTTGAGTACAAATAACATCATGTCCCTGAAATCATAGCAATTTGGTAATGAGGTTTATTCAAAAAGGAAGAGACATAAATGGAAAATTAGGAGGTTAAAAATTACTTAATATTCAAGAATAGAGATGTTAAAGTAATTCTCCAAGCTGGATGTGCTAATGGCATAGTGTGTTACCAGAGCAGAATCATTGTAATGAGTAAAGGAGCATATACATGTAAAGTATTTGGTGGTGTGTTTTGCACTGTGTATATTCAGTTGCTTCAGTTGTCCCCGACTCTGTGTGACCCCATGGGCTGTAGCCTGCCAGGCTCCTCTCTCCATGGGATTTTCCAGGCAAGAATACTGGAGTGGGGAACCATGCCCTCTTCTAGGGGATTTTCCTGACCCAGAGATCAAACCTGAATCTTCTGTATTGCAGGAAGATTCTTTACCACTGAGCCATCAGGGAAGCCCTTGAACACTGTATACACATAACAAATTAAATGGAATAGCTGCTTGGTTCCATGGTTAAAGCCAGAATTGGTGGTGGTGGGTGGGGTGAGGTGCTGTCCAGGGTCCTGAAAAAGGAATACTAGTTTAAAACGTTGGTGTTTATTCACTAAGACGTCTCACAAAACTCACTGGAGCGTCTCACAAAACTCAAGAAACTAGTTTACTCAGTATATTTACCCATTAATCACAAAGAATGTTAAAAGGTATGAATCAACAGCCAGATGGAAAGATATAAAGGACAAGCTTTGGGGAAAGAGCATGGAGTTTCTATGCCCTCTCCAGGCACACTGCTCTCCCCATACTTTCACATGCTCAGCAACCTAGTAGCTGTCCCTTTGGATTTTTATTGAACCTTCATTACATAACCGTGCATGTGCTGAGTCACTAAGTCATGTCCAACTCTTTGGGACTCCATGGGCTGTAGCCCGCCAGGTTCCTCTGTCCATGGGATTCTCTGGGCAAGAATACTGTAGTGGGTTTCCATTTCTTTCTCCAGGGGATCTTCCTGGCCCAGGGATTGAACCCTCACCTCCTGCATTACAGGCACATTCTTTCCCACTCAGCCACCAGGGAAGCTCAGTTTAAAACATGCATACTTATTAATCTGATAACTCCTTTTCTCTAAGGGTAATGAGGACATTATTAAAAATATTAGGGGAAATTCTCCCTGAATTCTTGTACACACAGGGCAGAATCTGAAAGACTGCAGTGAACTTCACTGGGCACCTGATATGTCCCAATCACTAACTGTTCAGAAAATCAGATGGAAAATGATCAAACAGCTTATCCCAGATGTTTTCTCACTTCAAAGTGATGACATCTGTCACTTGACTAGTGAGCATGACAGATTCTGCTGTAGAATTCTGGTTTCAGGTACCCACGAGGATGGCTATTTCCAGACACCACACACACACACTCACACACCACAACAAAGCAAATCAGAACAATGGTGGGGCTTCCCAGGTGGCACTAGTGGTAAAGAATCCGCCTGCTAATGCAGGAGATGCAAGAGACGTGGGTTTGATCCTTAATCCCTGGTGTAGGCAACCCACTCCAGTATTCTTGCCTGGAGAATGCCATGGGCAGAGGAGCCTGGCGGCTACAGCCCATGGGGCCACAGAGAGTCGGACTTGACTGAGTGGCTGAGCACACAGAGCAGTCATGAGCTGCCATCTGTCAGGTCTATGATGTGACCCAGAAATATTTTGAGATAGCTCTGGATTACACTCTCTACTGGCTTAAAACAGACTCAACATCTGTCTGTGAAGGAACTTTAATCCAGAAGAGACTCCAGCTCAGTATGTCTGTGGATCGAAGATGCTAACCTTCTTGGAAAGTCTTTAGAGCTAACTGAATGGAAACACTGCGAGAGATGTCATCTTTGTCCTTGAAGAGTCACTGGTTACATTTTCACACAAAAGCTCAGAGGCATTACCTACAAGTGTTTCCGATGTGAGTTAATGGAGTTTTCGGAGGAAAGAGAATAGGAAGTAATGAAGAGCAATGCAATCAGATTGCGAATGTTTGGCTCTTCCAGATGACTGAGCCAGTGAATGGAAAAATGTAGCTTAGCATGGTTCATTATGACTTTCAAAACCTACAGATAATGACCGTAAATGAGGGGGTGCAAGTCAATCGAATAGGGATGCAATTTGGTGACTAGGAAGAATATTAAGCCTACTGTGTAAAAACAGCATTGAAAACAGATTCCTCTGCTTACAATTTATTTTATCTTTTAAGGTGCAGTAGGAAGAGTGGGGTGGAAAAGAGGTTTATTTAAGTTGAGCAAAAATACTTGACTTTTATGGAAATGTTCTACTAATGCAGGTAAAGATAAAAATCTAGGGAAACTGGGTTGAGGCCAGATTCAATATCAGTGACCCATATTTAAAAGACAAGTCAGTTGATATATTTTTTTTCCCTCTTTGATTGAAGTGGATCAAAATTTCTCTGTAGTTCATTAAGGAGATGAGTGGATAGTTTGTGATAAGAAACGATCTCTTTCCATTTCTTTCATGAAATCCCTTCCTCCAACCCTTTCTTAACCTCTAGGGCCAAAGATTTCCATTAAAGGATCCAACAGGAGTAGTGAGAAAATGATTAGGGGTGACTAATGTGAGAGTATATCTGGTAACTACGAACAGTCTGCTCATGTCGTCGATGTCAGTGACTAGTATTTTTCATGATACAGTGAGGCTCCTTTATTAAGATACGGGCATCACTAGCCATATCAGAAAGTGAAAAAGTGTTAGTCGCTCAGTCATGTTCAACCCTTTGTGATACCATGGACTGTAGCCCACCAGACTCCTCTGTCCATGGAATTCTCCAGGCAAGAATACCGGAGTGGGTTGCCATTCCCTTCTCCAGGGACCTTCCCAACCCAGGGATCAAACTCATGCTTCCTGCCTTGCAGGCAGATTCTTTACTGTCTGATCCATATCAGACACAGGCCCAAAAGGAATCTAATGAGGTGTGTATTTGTCAAGGTCCATGTTACTCCAACAAAGGTTACAAAAACTGAGATGAGTGAAAAATCAAATCCAGTGAGTGGTAAGGATTTCAACAGTTTAAATGGATTATCAAAATTGAAAACAGTAAATCCGTATGTGTCTGTGAGTCAGGCAGTATCCAAAATCCTGTTAGTCAGTATTTCACTCGAGAGAATAAGCACAGATGCTAATACCACATATCAATAAAGACAGTGGAAGGGTAAGACAAGGGGCTTGGGGCTAGTGTCCACAAATTGGTCCTAGCCTGCATTTCAGTTCTCTAATAAAGCTTTTCTTTTTTTTATTGGAAAAAAATGTAAGAAATTCACTTAACCTTAGAAAGTGAAGTGGAAGTGTTAGTGTCCGACTCTTTGTGACCCTAGGGACTGTAGCCCCCCAGGCTCCTCTGTCCATGGAATTCTCCAGGCAAGAAAACTGGAGTGGGTAGCCATGCCCTTCTCCAGAGAATCTTCTCAACCCAGGGATCGAACCCAGGTCTCCTGCCTTTCAGGTGGATTCTTTACTGTGTGAGTCACTGGGGAAGCCCACTTGACCCTACTCTGTTTTCCCTTTCTCATGCAGTTTTCTTCTAGGGCATCAGTGTTTGTCTCAACCTTGCCAAATTTGGAATGTTATATGGGAATGCCAAGGGGAAGTTAATCTGAACCCTATGATCTTTAAGACAGCCACTCTCAAAACCTATTTATGATGACAAAACATTCAGCACAATGATTTCCTTTAAAGAAAAAATTTAAAATGCTTGGCTATGTCCCATGCAGCTTCATCTACACCAACCAGGCTACCGAATGCATAGGTGCTAAAGAAAACTAGATGATAAAAAAAAATTGGAACTACCTTGGTTTAAAAAGTACAAACCTTTAATGTAAAAACATAAATTTATGAGGTAGTTAAAAGGAGAGTAAGAAGAATTTCCTCCCTTATAAGCCATTCAGCTTAAAGGATAGTCACATTTAAAATATGATTCCATTAATTTTAAAATGGTATATCCTCTTCAGACTGCTTCTGTTTTGTTTGTTGGAGTCCTGGTATAAATCATCACACAGTCATCATTATTTTTACTCTCACATCCAGTAAATAAATGACTGTCATTCTAATGAGGGATGGAGGATGGGTATGTGGCTGCTAAATAAAAGTTTATGAGCTGACTTAAATTAACTGTGGGCCGACAGGTTTATTTTTTAAATGCTTTCAAGGCTCTAAGCAATATATCTCCTAATCTATATTCTAGATTATCAAGGGCAGTATCTGAATATGTGATTGTATTTTTAGCGGCTATTTCCAAGTTAAAGATAAATGAAAGATGTTAACTGGGGTAAAATTGGGATAATTCAAATGCAAGACGCTTTCAATGTGCTCATGTGGTTAAATGGAACTGAACAAGGTCCTAACTGGTCCTGCCATTTGAGCAAATGAGACGGAAGAGCTGTGACTCCTCACAGGAAGGCAACCGTGGCCACGAAGTTCACATACCTAGAAAAGCAGAAGGTGAGACGGTGCCGTTACTTCTGGAAACCATGACGCTGATTCCTGTCTCCACGAAGGGCACAGAGAAATCCACCACTTCGGAACGTTCCTCGTTGATGGTGAGTGAGCCGACGGCCATGACCGCCCGATGGTAGACCACCTGGACGGAAGGCCAAAAAAAAGAACCATCTTTACCTATCCTTCCCACCATCCCTGAGGGCCCAGGGGATGAAAAGATGGCTTACCTCCCCAATCATCCCGTTCCACACGTTGTTCACTTTTTTGCCGTGCTTCCCGTTGGTCACCAGGTAAAGGTCATAGGTGAACTTCACCGTTCTGGAAAGCTTCTTGAGGATATCGATGCAGAACCCCTTGCAGCATTTTTTAACGTTCATGCCTTCATTGGTCGAATTGCTGTAGAGAAAATCCCAGGATGGTAGAGGATGAGTAGTGGAAAATGTGTTCACGGTCATTATCCTCACTGTTCTGCTGTTTTTCACATGGGAAATTGAGGCTTAAAATGAGGAAGTGGCTTTTCCAAGGACGAGCAGTAGGTTTATGACAGCAAAAGTAGAAAGTGTTCTTAATGATGACAGTAATTGTGACAACACGTAATGTTTATTGAGCATTTATTGTTTGCTAGGCACTGTGATAAATGCTTTATAATTCTTGGATTAATCTTCATGACGTTTCTCTTAATTAGGTAGTATTCAGATCCCCATTATACAGATGAGAATTACTACCTCTTATTTTTTAAAGCTTGTAAGACATCAAACCTCTTTAGATCAGTTTAGTCATCTGATCTAAACTGAATTATTAAAAAAAAAAAAACTGGAAAATGGAGGAGAGGAAGACATGAAATTATCAGAGCAAGGAGAGTTTTGCCTTATTCTTTCACTAAAGATAGAGGTTAGCAACCAAAGGGGAGAGAAAGGGGTGCCTTACTTCCTTAGGAAAGGCACTTCCCTTGCTGAAGAAAACTAGGAATTCTCAGCTAAGAATCAGGAGACCTGGGGTCTACTCTGTGCCCGAGCCTATCGACTTAATGTTTCTTGATTGAGTCCTATGTCAAATGAAGGCTCATAACATTTTCCCTACATGGCGGGAAGGGTAAACGGTGACATTATTAAATAGCAATGCCCTTCATCAGGAAAAAGCGCTATTAAAATACAGAAGGCATTGCTGTCTTAAAACCTATCGAAACCTACCCAGGTTACACTCGTTGCTTCGTACCAGCTACTGTGCTTTATTTACTTGACCAAGTCTTACTCAAAGGACACCCACAGAAAAACCAGAAATGCTTTTAAAAGGGGAGGAAACTGAGGTCTTCCGAGTTGATAATAAAAAACTATTTAAACAAGTCATGTGGGAAGATCAAGACCTCTCTGGGCAATGCACTTGGTTCCACCTTGCTCTGGGGCGTTGCATTCGCAGGACGCCCTGACGCTGACACATGCGTATCACGGGATACACGCTGCCTGAATATTCCATTGCTGGCACATCCAAGTACTAAAATGAACTATTGCCGAAGCACTGAAATGATGTTTACAGAATTCTAACAGCGTAATAGGAAAATACTTATGTTTCCATATCACATGATAAAAGTAGGTTACACAGTGATACATACAGAATAGTCAAAGCGATATAAAAACAAATGAGCTTATGATGTAGTTGGATGGAAAAACAATGAAATAGGAAGCAGAGCTATTTTTGAATGGTAAGACATGTCTTTCTTTTTTCATATTTTTAGTTCCCCCCCTCCCAAATTGTCTGGAGTGAGTATATACCATATACATAATTGGCTAACCACACGCACATATTAAGCACTATTGGTATACATCTATATCCAAGAATAAGGATATATTTGACAATCTAACTTTGAATAATGGAAGTGAGTTGCAGAATAAAACCTTCCCCCCACCCCAGTTATTTCTTTATCTCAGGGTCACAGATCACCTATCCTAAATTGCTCTCTTCACCACTGCCCCTTCTCATCCTGTTTTTGAGTTCTGCTCAACTGACTTGCATCTGCCAGCCAGGACCACACAGAGACCTCACTCTCCAGCCTTGAGGCTGGACAACCTGCTCGGGCCCTGCTGCCCTCAGCCTGGGGGCTGGGGGAGGCCACATCGCATATATTTACAGATGACAGACGGTTGGGGACTTAATTCTGTAATACAACAGGAAGTAGGGACCTTTCCTCTCCCCACTGATTTCTCAGAGCAGAAAGGGTCAAGCTGGAGTTGCGACTGCCATAAATACAGAAGCATGTACATTCAATTAATGGCATGTCCAAATATGATTTTCTTCTTGGTATCTATGGCTCTTTGAAAAACATGCCCATATCAAATTCTCTATTTTTCTCTTTGGCCACTATAGGCTGTGCATCAGTGCCTCTTTAGCACCTCTTTTCATCTGTATCCCCTTCATTCTCTGCTTCTTCCCTTATTCTGTTACAGTCTTTTCCTTTACCTGGGACAATCTGGACAGGAGTTAAGGTTTAAGGTTCAGGGTCACAGCCATATAGGGGCCTCACTGCTTCTTTGACCTCACTGGGAACCTCAGTCAGCCTCTAAGCTAATTATTCCCTAAGTTCCCTAACACTTAGTGCATTCTAGATGCCAGTGGTCACTGATGTATTTTCACCCCACAAGCACCCCTGAGTAGCTACTCTGTGTAAAGACATGGAACGAGATCCTGGGGACGTGGAGTGAAAAAGACAAGCAGAAAGTTGCACTAGTTGGATTTCACATGGAAATGATGTGAACACAGACCACACTGGGGACCTGCACTGGTTCTATCACAGACCTTGGGTGTATGTGGAGGCGGCGTGACAACGACACGGACGTCTGAGAATCTCTGTTCTCCTCCATTACCCAGAAGACAGGGAGACTCATCAAAACATACAGGGAGACGGATCCAATAAATCACCAGTTCTCGGCTCTACCATTTCCCAGTGTGGCCAGTGGATGTGCCTTGCAAGTCAGAATTTCAAATCCTGGGTCTGCCCTTAACAAGCATGGAAATTCAGACGGGTCTCTTCATTCACAGACTTTGATTTACATACTCGTACATGGAGAAAGCTGATACCTACCTTGCATAATAGTTGAAAAAATTAAAGTATCTAAAGTACCTCTCACATAAGTGATTGAAAATACATTCCCTCTCTTCTCACCAACAATTTGACAGTTTAGGGGATTAACTGGCAGTATAGCCATTTAATAGAAAGATATATCCATCTGAATGCAGTTCCAAAGAATAGCAAGGAGAGATAAGAAAGCCTTCCTCAGTGATCAATGCAAAGAAATAGAGGAAAACAATAGAATGGGAAAAACTAGAGAACTCTTTAAGAAAATTAGAGATACCAAGGGAACATTTCATGCAAAGATGGGCACAATAAAGGACAGAGACAGTATGGACCTAACAGAAGCAGAAGATATTAAGAAGAGGTGGCAAGAATACATAAAACTATACAAAGAAGATCTTAATGACCTGGATAACCATGATGGTGTGATCACTCACCTAGAGCCAGACATCCTGGAGTGCAGTCAAGTGGGCCTTAGGAAGTATCACTATGAACAAAGCTAGTGGAGGTGATGGAATTCCAGCTGAGCCATTTCAAATCCTAAAAGATGATGCTGTGAAAGTGCTGCACTCAATAAGCCAGCAAATTTGGAAAACTCAGCAGTGGCCACAGAACTGGAAAAGACCAGTTTTCATTCTAAACCCAAAGAAGGGCAATACCAAAGAATGTTCAAACGACCACACAATTGCACTCATCTCACATGCTAGCAAAGTAATGTTCAAAATTCTACAAGCCAAGCTTCAATAGTATGTGAACCAAGAACTTCCAGATGTCCAACCTGGATTTAGAAAAGGCAGAGGAACCAGAGATCAGATTGCCAACATACACTGGATCACAAAAAAGCAAGAGAGTTCCAAAAAAACTTCTGATTCACTGACTGCGCTAAAGCCTTTGACTGTGTCGATCACAACAAACTGTGGAAAATTCTTAAAGAGATAGGAATACCAGACCACCTTACCTGCCTCCTGAGAAACCTGTATGCAGGTCAAGAAGTGACAGTTAGAGCCAAACATGGAAAAATGGACTGGTTCCAAACTGGGAAAGGAGTATGTTAAGGCTGTATATTGTCACCCTGATTATTTAACATATGTAAACTACATCACGCGAAATGCTGGGCTGGATGAAGCACAAGCTGGAATCAAGATTGGCGGGAGAAATATCAACCTCAGATATGCAGATGACACCACCCTTATGGCAGAAAATGAAGAGGAACTTAACAGCCTCTTGATGAAAGTGAAAGAGGAGAGTGAAAAAGTGGCTTAATTTCATTTTGATATTTGGCAAAACTAATACAGTTATGTAAAGTTTAAAAATAAAATAAAATTAAAAAAAAAAGTGGCTTAAAACTCAACATTCAAAAAACTAAGATCATGGCATCTGGTCCCATCACTTTATGGCAAATAGATGGGGAAACAATGGAAACAGCAAGAGACTTAATTTTCTTGGGCTCCAAAACCACTGCAAATGGTGACTGCAGCCATGAAATTAAAAGATGCTTGCTCCTTGGAAGAAAAGCTATGACAAACCTAGACAGCATATTAAAAAGCGGAGACATTATTTTGCTGACAAAAGTGCCTAGTCAAAGCTATGGTTTTTCCAGTAGTCATGTATGGATGTGAGAATTGGACCATAAAGAAGGCTGAATGCCAAAGAATTGATGCTTTTGAACTGTGGTGTTGGAGAAGACTCTTGAGTTTCCCCTGGACTGCAAGGAGATCAAACCAGTCCATCCTAAAGGAAATCAATCTTGAATATTCAGTGGAAGGACTGAGGCTGAAGCTGAAGCTCCAATACTGGCCCAATGTGAAGAGCTGACTCACTGAAAAAGGCCCTGATGCTGGGAAAGAATGAAGGCAGGAGGAGAAGGGGACGACAGAGGATGAGATGGCTTGGATGGCACCACCGACTCAATGGACATGAATTTAGGCAAGCTCTGAGAGCTGGTGAAGGATAGGAAAGCCTAGCATGTTGCAAAGAGTCAGACACAACTAAGCTCCTGAGCAACAACAAATAGCCATTTATCCCTACATATCAAATTAGATAGCTGTTCCTCAATTTTCTATTTGTGTCTTAACACTCAACTAAAGCAGATTAGAAGAAAAGTCTGTTTTCTCAGCTCATTTCCTACTACCTGATTTTTTAGAAGACTGATCTGTGTCCTCAAGATTCCCACCATTTACCAGAAGTGATAGACAAAGGGCTTTCCCTGAAAGAGTATCACCAAGAAAAATGAACACCATCATGTTGTCTAATGGGAGTTCTCAATGGAACCAATCACCCTGCCTCAAAGATGTTATCTTTAGGAAATGCAGTTGATCTAATCTGTGTTACAGTGGGATTAATGGATCCTAGTTATTTTCTATTGCGTTCAGGCAAATCAAAGACACCTAGAGGCACAGCAAGCTTCTCATGTCACCAAGTGGGAAAAGGAAAACTGCAAGCCACCACCTTCCACACCGCCACAAAATGTGAATCTGAACCAGTTAGTCGGTTTATACTGTTCAGTTGAAAAGTCGATTCTTTTAAAGACAGTAATATATCTGTAGGCTCATTTCCTCCAGACCATGCGTCTCAGGACTTGGTGATCTACTGTTTTCAGCTCCAAGGCTTCTGATTTTAAAGACTTTAAACTGCAATGATTGAGTGTGAAGCATAAGAGGCCCGGCCTGATTGGCCTTACTGAAGCAGACGAGATATTGTTATCATAAAGGAGGTGCCCCAGTGGGGTTAGACTCTTTGCTTCGTGTCAGCTACTCTGCTTTCTTCATCTGGACAAGTTCAAAGACCCAGTTCATCTGGCCATCTGCTCAAAGAACACCCACCGAAGTCAAAACCTCCTTTGTCAACTTTCCCACATAATCCCTTCTATTGGGTTCCTTTGGGTTTTTTCCATGGAAACACTCTAACGAACTTTTGGGGTGATCCAATATCATTCCCCCCACCCCCTATCCTAAGCTCATCACTTCCAAGTACTGTGCTAGGCTTCCTTCTGTTTCCCAAACTTGCCAATCTCTTTCTTCCCTCGAGGCCTTTTGCACCTGTTCCTCTACCTGGGTGGCTCTCCCCTTGTTCATCACATGCTTGGCTCCTCCTCCCTTATATGTCACCGTAAGTCTTACCTGTGTGAGCTAAAGGAGCCCCACATACCTCAAGTTACTCTCTGATGGGGACCTTACTCAGATCTTTCACAGGGTTTATCCTAATGTAGAGCTGCTCTGTTTCCTTATTGGCTGAGTTGGTTTTTTTTTTTTTAACACTTGTGCAGGCCTTGACTCCAAGATTCTTCCTTATTTATGGATGCATCTCCCATGCCCAGCACTGTGACTAACACAGAAACTATGCTTCATGAGTATTTATTTATTGACTAATCTATTCAGAATTTCAACCCTGAAGAGGCTGATGACTCCAAAAAAAGCCGATGATTACTTACTGAATAATCCGTTCAGAATTTCAGCCCCAGAAAGGTTACTCATTGATAAAAATTTCTCCAAACCAAAATGCACCTTCATCGTACATTTGGCAATCATATTTGTAAAAAATTATCTTTATCCAAAGCACTGAGCCATGGGGACTTGCATCTCGTATAATAATAACTGAGGCTGGAATTTGGCAGGTGGGAGGAAAAGTATCCATTCACTCCTCAGTTCAAGCGTCACCAACATTGTGTCACATTCTGTGCTTGTCCCTGAGGACATAGATTAATCGCCACGTTCCCTATATTTAGACAGCTAATGACAGGGAAAGTAACAGTTGCTCAGTCATGTCCATCTCTTTTGCGACCCCATGGACTTTAGCTTCCTCTGTCCATGGAATTCTCTAGGCAATACTGGAGTGGGTTGTCATTCCCTGCTCGAGGGGATCTTCCTGACCCAGAGATCGAACCCAGGTCTCCTGCATTGCAGGCAGATTCATTACTGTCTGAGTCACCAGAGAAGCTAATACTCGGGGAAAATATGGACACACTTTAAGCCACAAAAACACACGAGACAGATAAACGAGAGGGCTACAGACTGAATGTTTATGCTCCCCTCAAATTCATATATTGAAGCCCTGATCCCCACTGTGATGATATCTGAAGGTGGGACTTTGGGGAGGTAATTAGGTCATGAGGGTAGAACCTTCATAAATGGAAGCAGTGCCCTGATAAGAAGAAGCGGGTAAGAAGACAGCCACGTGCAAACAAGAGAGTCCCCATCACACACCAGACCTGCGGGCACCTTGAGCGTGGACTTTCCAGCCTCCAGAACTGTGAGGCTGTTATTTAAGCCACCCCCTCGTGGTAATTCATCACAGCAGCCTGAGTGAATTAAGAGACAGAGACAGAGGCAGTACTGTGGAAGTACAGAGAACTAACCCAACCTGGGGAGGAAGTGCCTAAGACGTGAAGGACAAGCAAGAATTTTCCAGGCGAAAGAAGGCAATCACAAAATGCTCAGAAAAAATAGATTTCCATCCAATTACAGGCTTTATCCTTTTGTGAATTCCCCACCAGGGTGGTATTTGTGTTTATGTTTGCATTACAAAGACTATAATCAGCGTCTTGGACTCGGCCATGAAACTTTACAAGTCTCCAAAGGGTTTATAGATTAGGGAGAGCCCTTTGCCAGAGGCTCTGACTTAATTGTCAGTTTCTCTTCAGTCATAATAAAAGAAGAAACAACTTCTCTGGCTTTGCTGCTGATGACCAAGGAGACCTCCAGGAGATCAGTTCTACCTGGTTCACATCAGAAAGTCACTTGGAAGGGAGATGTTGACCCCAATATGGAGAGAAGTTTTGAAAATACTGAGGAGTGTAGATCTGGAAACTAGAAAGGAGGTGGAAGGAAGTGGAAGGTATGGTTTGGGGGAGGGAGCAACCAGAAAAGTACAAAAGAAATAATTATTTTAGGAAGGACTGAAGGGGAGGGTTGATTCACCATATGGTTAAGAATATGGCAGTGGAGTCAGATGGCCCAGTGCTTGAGTCCTGTCTCTCTCATTTACTAGCTGAGCGGCTTTGAATGTGCTTCTTAGTCTTCCAGTAAACTCAGCTTTTATGGTGTTTAAAATGGGCAAAACCACACACCCCATATTACTGTTGTTGGAATGAAATGAATGCAAACCAGCTGGTGTAGTTCTAGTCTTTTAAAAGAATCTATTCTTATATATATCTATCATAATAGAGTATGTTTTATATTACATTTCATTATTATTTTAGAGATATTGTTCTCTTGGTATCTCTAATTTTCTTGAAGAGATCTCTAGTTTTCCCCATTCTGTTGTTTTCCTCTGTTTCTTTGCACTGTTCACGTAGGAAGGCTTTCTTATCTCTCCTTGCTATTCTTAGGGACTCTGCATTCAGTTGGGTATATCTTTCCCCTTCTCCCTTGCTTTTCGCTTCTCTTCCTTTCTCAGCTATCTGTGGGGTTGCAAAGAGTCAGACACGACAAGAGATATTGTTGTTATCAGTGATTCAGGCTATTGTAAAGGATTGGGCACGATTGGGCACGTTCAACCCACCATACCCCCAGACTCACTTGATCTTGACAAACTTCCGGCACGGTACGGTGTTCCTCACACACGTCTCGGTCAGCGGGTCAATGTCTTCCACGATGACAAAGGGGGCCTCCTCGAGGGTGACGATGCTCAGATGGTTGTCGTCTGGCTCACAGTCGGAGAAGGACTTGTACCTCGGCCACACAGCGTGCCTCAGGCTCAAGGTCTGGTTCTCCCACTTGCCCACCTGCGGCAAAAAGACAGAGACACACTTGTGCTTTCCTGCACCACCGGCTTCTCGAAGGAGGAGTCCTCCCCGAGAAGAGGCATGGGAGAAGAAGTCCACCATCCTCTGGGCTTTTCCCTTACCTACCCCAACACTCTCATCTGTTGTACGCTAACAGAGATGGGGATAAAGGGGAAAGCAACCCCCATGCCCTGGACTCTCCCCAGACTGAGTAAATACGGGGGTGGAGACTAAGTACAGATGCTGTTAGAGCTCCCCAGCTGACTGTAATGTCCCTTCAGTGCTCAGGACCACTGATGTCATGAAAACAGCAAACAGGCTTCCCTGGTGGTCCAGTGGTCAAGAATCTGCAGGCCAGGGTGGGAGACATGGATGGGTTCCATCCCTGATCCGGGACGATCCCACATACCATGGAGCAACCAAGCCCGTGTGCCACAGCTACTAAGCCTGTGCTCTAGGGACTGGGAGCTGCAACTATGGAAGCTTTGTGTACCTCGGATTTTCAGCAACAAGAAAAGCCACGGCAATGAGAAGCCCGAGCACTGCAACCAAAGAGTAGGTCCCACTTGCTGCACCTAGAGAAAAGCCCGCACAGCAGAGAAGACCCAGCATGGCCAAAAATAGCCCAAAAGAAAAAAGAAAAAAGCAGGGACTTTTCGAGTTAGAGAGGTCTGGACTTAAATCCCCAACTCTTGCCAGTTGCTAGCTGTACAACCCCAGGCAGGCTCTTAATCACAATAAACATCTGTTTTCTCATCTGTAAATAGACACAATTCCACCTACTTTATAAGGATATCATGGGAATGAAACAAGCCATTTTGAGAAAAGCCTACAGCCCGATGCCTGGCAGGTATTAGGGACTGTGTAAACTCTTCCTGTAAGTATAGAAGAGAGACAGTGAGAGGGAGAGAAATTTAAAAAGTGCTAAGAAAGAGAGAAAGAGGAAAAGGAAGAGGAAGTCCAAGAGCAAAAGGGACGGAGGTCTGGTGGGAGGATGAGAGCCTCCCTTCAAGCTCAGACGGGGTTCTATTTAAGTTGCAAATCAGGTGAGCTTTTATCAATCAGGCACAGAGTGGAGACTTTTGCTGCTTAGCGAACACCGAGACCTGTCAAAACAGAATCGATTGTGTTCCCTCCCTGCAGCAGCCGGCATCTTAGCGGAATCAAATTGAAGGCTGTATGTTTTGAACCTTAATTTTATTTGACAGCTTATTGGCACTCTTCGCATACACACGGGGGAAAGCTGCCCCCAGCTTCGCACTTTCTCCTTCCTACTCCTGCTCCCACATGCAACTGCTTGACACCGCAGGTCAGCGCTTTATTTGTAGCATCAACCTCAAGGAAAAATAACTCGTATGAAGAGCTAAGTGCCAAGAGTCCGGGCTTGTCTCTGTTGACGTGACCCTCTCACCTCTCCTCCTGGAATGTAAGTGTTACCAGAAATGAATCTCAGGCCCTTAAAGAGAATTCAGACACGCTGGACACCAGGAGAGGGGACGGGGTGTCGGGAGAGAAGGCAATCAGTCTGTTCTCAGAGATGACTTCAGTATCTGGACTGGAAAATGTTTGCTGTTTGTCAAGAAACGTGCCACGTGGCCAATTACAAAACTGCCCAGCTTCACAAACACCTTCCTTTTTAAGTTACGGAAGGCGGTAGAGTTATTTGGACAAATAAACACATTCATTGCCTCATGCCGTGATGTGTAACACAGGATAGAGAGAAAATGAAGCCCATCAAATCCGTCATTCATTCAACACAGATTTATTGAATGCTGGCTAGGTGCTGGCATGTGCCTGAGAACAATGAGGGATAAAACTGATCACTCCCCTGCCTTCCAAGCCAACAATAATAAACATGCAAATAGATGAAGAGATATTCAGGCTCTTCCTTTTGGAATATGCTACATCCATCCCTTTCTTTTCCATCTCTCTTAGAAAACTCAAACATAACTTTGAAGAGACTGGGTAGTTCAGTGGCCAAGACAATGGCTTTTGGAGTCAAACAAACTAAATGCTGATCCTGGCTTCAACCATTAGCTAAGCAGCCTTGGGAAAGTGGCTTAACCTTTCTGAACTTTGCTTTGCCTGTAGAATGTGGATGGACACAGCATATGCTTTCAGAACTATAGTGAGATTAGAATGAGCCAAAAATACACAAGAAGCGCTTAGCACAGAATTTATTTAGCATGTAACATACATGGCAGATACTATTATGTTATTTTTGTGGTTGTGCTAAGTTGCTGCTGACTCTTTGTGACGCTATGGACTATAGGCTTCTCTGTCCATGGGATTCTCCAGGCAAGAATACTGGAGTGGGTTGCCATGCCCTCCTTCAGGGAACCTTCCTGACCCAGGGATTGAACCCGTGTCTCTTACATCCCCTGCATTAGCAGGCAGGTTCTTTACCACTAGCACCACCTGGGAAGTTAGCATGTAAAATATAGCTCAAATATGACTTAATTTGCAAAGGCATTCCCGTGTTCCCTGGTAATATAGAACATTGCTCCCAGCTCCCCCATAGCATTTGATGCTATAATTAAAACAATGTCACTTCTGAGCACTTCTATGTGCTAAGGAAATATGCCAATATTACACTTTGTTTAATCCCCACAAATCCCATATGATAAAGATTATTACTCCAACACCACAGTTCAGGGAACTGAAGCACAGAGAGGTTATGCAACCTGCCTAAACTTGCACAGCTTTTTAAGTGGTGGAACCAGAGCTATACCATGGAATCGTCTGAATCCAAAGGCATTTTCCCACTAGTGCTCCTAGTAATTGATCTGCAGTAATTATGTTATGGCTCCAAGATCCTCTCTTCCTTGCAGAGACAACTCCTAAAATCCCAGTTAAGTGTGAGTGAAGTCGTTCGGTCGTGTCCAACTCTTTGCAACCCCATGGACTGTAGCCCACCAGGCTCCTCCGTCCATGGGATTCTCCAGGCAAGAATACTGGAGTAGGTTGCCATTTCCTTCTCCACCTAAAATCCCAAGGTAACACAAGTAGAGGCAAAGCCTGTAGCAGAATCTTCGGTGACGTCACTGACCACATCACATACTCTACACCGTGGGAGGCAGGCAAAAGTTCCAGCCCAAGGCTGACTCACGGAGAGATAGGCTACAAAGGTTTATGAGTCCCCAGAGTGCAGTAACTTCTGAGATCTTCTCTAAGTTCCTTCCTTCGTTCCCAACACATCTAAGTAAGCACCCATGGGTCAGCCAAAGAGGGTGGAAATGTGCAGTGGGTGGAAAACTTGATCCGGAGCTGAAGCTGCTGTGTCAACATTGCCCTGGATCCTGAGAGCTTGCACCTCCTTCTCGGAGTCTGATGGGCTCCTGTTCCAAACACCAAAAATCTCAACTCTAAGATTTTTTCTAGCAGATAGGGGAGAAACAGACAGCCTTCACTTTCCCCTCCTATATTCCTATTTACAAAGGGCTGTAACTGAGTCTGGGGTTTGTAGACAGGTTTAATAGAGATTCATTTACTCCGTAAATATTTACTGAGTGGCTTCTAGGTGCCAAGCACTGTTCTAGGCACCGAGGATACTGTAGTGCAAACAGCAATATTTTTACTTGCATTGAATTTTTAGGCTCATTAGGAAGACACACATGAGTCAAATAATCACACAAGAATATATACATGCAAACTAGGAGGAAAAAAATAAAATATGGGTCTAAGATTGGAAAGAGGGAGAAAGAAATCCCAGAAGGCTTCCCCAAGGAGGTGGCACTTAAGCTGAGATTGGAAATCCAAGATGAAAGGATGAAGGGATGGGGGGGCCACTCCAGGCAGGCAGGGGCCAGATGATGCGAAGCCCTGTAGGTCCTGTTAAGGAGTTGAGATTTACCCTGAGAGTTAATCTAGTCTGTTATCTGGAACAGAGAAAGAAATGCAGAAATCATGATGAATATGTGTCCAAACATAATCTGCCTAAAACTGGAAGCTCTTTACTTCATTCATTTTTTTTTCTTTTTTTTATGATGGAAAAATTTTAACTCATACAAAAGTAAAATAGTAGAATGGATCTATCTAGCTTCATTCATGACCAACTCATGGCTAATCCTGTCTCATTTATACTCCCAGCCACTCCTCCCATATAATACTGAAGGAAATCCCAGACATCATAACATTTCATTTACAAATCCTTAATTTGATTGAAACATCTAAATTTCCATTTGCCTAACAATATTATACCTTCACAATCTATATGTTTGTGCCTATGTTTCATTCATTAGATGAATGACACGTCATTCTAGCAGGGATATGTATATATATTGGGTTGGCCAAAAGGTTTGTTCTGGTTTCTCCATAAGAAGGTATAAAAAACATTAGAAACATTTTGGCCAACCCAATATATTATATATATATATATATATATATATATATATATATATGCATATTAATTGGTTTTTATGTCTACAGCTTCTAACTCAGGGCCTGGCACAAAGAAGGACTTAAGGGATAGCTGGTGATGGAATGTGAAGGCGATGGCACCCCACTCCAGTACTCTTGCCTGGAAAATCCCATGGACAGAGAGGAGCCTGGCAGGCTGCAGTCCATGGGGTCGCGAAGAGTCGGACATGACTGAGCGACTTCACTTTCACTTTTCACTTTCATGCATTGGAGAAGGAAATGGCAACCCAATCCGGTATTCTTGCCTGGAAAATCCCATGGATGGAGGAGCCTGGTAGGCTGCAGTCCATGGGGTCTCGAAGAGTCGGACATGACTGAGAGACTTCACTTTCACTTTTCACTTTCATGCATTGGAGAAGGAAATGGCAACCCACTCCAGTGTTCTTGCCTGGAGAATCCTAGGGATGGGGGAGCCTGGTGGGCTGCCGTCTATGGGGTTGCACAGAGTCGGACATGACTGAAGTGACTTAGCAGCAGGTGATGGAATGAATGAACATACCACACTTGTCTGTAATGTTAGATCACAGTAGTTTTTATTGGTTAATCCCAAACTCCTAATTTCTTGCCTTTCCTCTTTGGTAAATTTCTTTCCTATGTCTGTGAGTCTATTTCTGCTTTGTAAATAAGTTCATTTGTATCATTTTCTTTTTAGATTGCACATGAGTGATAGGGTGTTTGTCTTTCTCTGATTTACTTCATTTAGTATGATAATATCTAGGTCCAGAGATTAATAAGCACTATTCTTAGCACTTGGGGCTTCCCTGGTGGCTCAGATGGTAAAGAATCTGCCTGCAATGTGGGAGACCTGAGTTCAATCCCTGGGTTGGGAAAATCCCCTCAAGAAGGGAATGGCTACCCATTAAGTATTCTTACTGGAGAATTCCACTGACAAAGGAAAGGAGCCTGGCAGGTTACAGTCCATGGGGTCGCAATGAGTCAGACATGACTGAGAGACTAACGTTTTCACTTTTCATTCTTAGCACTGTTTTAATTCTTATAAACACCATATACACAAGAAAAAGGTGTGGGCAGATTTTTATTTCTATAATGAATTTTTTTTTTCTACTTGAAAACAGTCCCAAATTAACCCAAATAGGTTGTATGGGAGAAGGAAAAAAAAAATCTTTACCTTCAAAATAAACTGAATTTTGGTGATAAACTAAATGTTTTCTGCAAATAAACTGAAGTTTTGAGGACAAAGAAAAATAATTAACCTTTAATGGAGAAAAGTGTTCTTGTTAAAAGAAGTATAGAAAGGGAAAATTAACTTTGCAATGATTTTTTTATCCATTCTTATTAATAAAATTTAAATGCTGTGCTTTTAGAAACCTAATTGCTCTTCAGCTCCTAATAGGAGCTGTTTAGTGAAAGGGCAGTGATTACTTATCAAGATGTTCAGCCAAGATTTTTTCAGAGAAAAGATAATTTCATCTCAAGAAACTGTCATAAATTAGTATTCATCCCTTCATATCTG
This sequence comes from Bubalus kerabau, assembly GCF_029407905.1. Lineage (NCBI taxonomy): Eukaryota > Metazoa > Chordata > Mammalia > Artiodactyla > Bovidae > Bubalus > Bubalus kerabau. The sequence continues at coordinate 9,605,573 of NC_073646.1, forward strand.
GGTAAATCCATGGATGTGTCACAGAGGCTGCAAAAGGCTGGAAGAAATGAGGTTAATAGATATTCATGCCTCTCCTTTCAAAGAGGTCTGACTGACTGTATCGGATCTACTCATTAAATGCTTTTTGTTGTTCGGTCACTAAATCCTGTTCAATTCTTTGTGACCCCTTGGACTGCAGCACACCAGGCTTCCCTGTCCTTCACTCTCCCAGAGCTTGCTCAAACTCATGTCCATTGAGTCAGTGATGCCATCCAACCATCTCATCCTCTGTCACCCCTTCTCCTCCTGCCCTCCACCTTTCCCAGCATCAGGGTCTTTTTCAATGAATCATTTCATTCATTTTCAATGAAATGCTTACAAGAGACAATTAAAATCACCTCACAACTGGTCTCTCCCAAACCACCCCTAAAAACGTATGCCTAAACACCAAAATCATAGATCTATCTCTACTCAAACCCTTCCATGACACATACTGCCCACAGAATCAAATCCAGGTTCCTCTTATGTTAATGGACCCCACAATATAGATCCCATCAACCCCAGTACTCTCTCTATCACTTTTTCCATCTCTCTTTCATGGTGGTGGTTTAGCTGCTAAGTCATGTCTGACTCTTTGCGACCCCATGCACTGTAGCCCGCCAGGCTCCTCTGTCCATGGAACTTTCCAGGCAAGAATATTGAAGTGGGTTGCCATTTCCTTCTCCAGAGGATCTTCCAGACCCAGGAAATGAACCCGGGTCTCCTGCATTGCAGGTAGATTCCTGCATTGCATGTGGATTCTTTACCAACTGAGCTACGAGGCAAGACCTCACACTCTATACATACCCTCACACTAAAATGTATACATCTTCAAACACAGATACTCTGCTGCTGCTGCTAAGTCACTTCAGTTGTGTCCAACTCTGTGTGACCCCATAGACAGCAGCCCACCAGGCTCCCCCATCCCTGGGATTCTCCAGGCAAGAACACTGGAGTGGGTTGCCATTTCCTTCTCCAATGCATGAAAGTGAAAAGTGAAAGTGAAGTCGCTCAGTCATGTCCGACTCTTCGAGACCCCATGGACTGCAGCCTACCAGGCTCCTCCGTCCGTGGGATTTTCCAGGCAAGAGTACTGGAATGGGGTGCTATCGCCTTCTCCGACATATCATACACTTCACACATATTGTATACTTATACATCTATGCATACAGCTACACTCATACCTACTTGAATTTGCTATGCACACATATACAACTCACCTCCACATACCTGTATAACACACACACACATATCTGACACACACCTCCACTCTCACATACAACACTAAGCCACAATGATGCGTACACTTTTAACTTCTCACCGTACACACCCTAAATGACACTCATGCCCCTTTTTTGCCTCCACTACCTCTTCTGCCTGAAATCCCTCTCCTTATCATCTCCACTGACTTGAAATCCTGTCCATTCTTTCCACTTCCAGCTTAAACACCACTGCTCCCCTACAGCCTAGTTCTCCAGCCAGAGTGCATTTTTGAACATTTTTTTTCCCTTGAATTCTCTCTCGTGTTCATTCATAAGCTCAGTACGTGTGCATCCAGGGCTTTACACTATGGCAGGCCCTGCAGGAGGCTCTGGGGCTGCAGCTGAGACTAATCCAGACCTGGTTCTTGTCCTCAGACTTTCCTGTCTGTTGAGAAGAGGAGTTGGAGCACCCTGGACCTCACGAGATAACATGAGATCATGAATGCAATAACTCCCATGCTGGGGTGGGCACAGGATGTCACTGGAGCAGAGTACATCTTGCTCTGCAAGGAAACCAAAGATGCTCCTACAGGAAGTGACTTCCAGCCATGAGCCAGAGCAGTAGACTTGGTGCATGGCTTGCTCTGGAGTTCCACCTTTGTTCTCAGGGTGAGAGAAGAGTGTAGCGGGAAGGAGATGAGTACTGTAGAAAGACTTTTAACCGGGGGAGGAATAAAATCAGTCTGATGTATTAGGACACTTCTTTTCAAGGCAGTGCAGAGAAAGGGGTTGTGCCTAGAAGATTCTGAACAGAGTGACAGGTCAGGAGGCAGGTAACCTGGAGAAACCTGGTATAGAGCCATATCTAAGTGGTGGTGGGGGGCTGGCATGAACTGTCAGGACCCCAAATTGGTGGAATCAATACAACTTAGAGACCAACTGTATGACTGCTTGCAGGTGGGGAGCGAGGGCTCAGTTTGCCCTGAATTATAGAATATCTGGCCCAACCAGACTTTCATGCCTCCTGACCTACATCAGCTATAGTACAGTGTTCACCACAGGCTGGTTCAATAAATATTTGCTGAACTGAACTCGATTCAGACTGTAGCACAGCATCAATTTTTACTTAGAATTCAAAGTTAAAAGAGGAAACTTGCCTGTTTACTCAGATCCTCTCCTTGGAGGGAAGACAATAAGGATTGCAAAATTAAAAATCTGAGAAGAAATTTATTAAAACCGATGATGAAAGCAGAGTTCACATTGCCTGGGCTCCAGCTTGAGTGGCCCCAGTGAACTCACTGGGTGATTTCATAACCAGGTGGGAGAAGAAGCCTTAAAGCTAACACTTCACATGTGCAAAAACATCAGAAGACATTTCACTCTGGGTAATAAGCAGTGATTTACTCCCAAGCTGGTGAAAATGTGAGGAGTTAACTCTTCAGGAAGATGAATTTAAGGAGAAAAACAGAGCAAACAGGAGGCCAATTTCTCTCCACCTGAAATATAAAGTCTTTCAAAGGATATAAGATTAATGTCCGTGAGGGTATTTAAAATGATTTAATGTCCGTATTTAGCATAAACAGTATCATCAATTACCGTCACTCCCATGCAAATCTAACACACAAGTGAGCTGATAGCATAGTTGCTGCTGCTGCTGCTGCTAAGTCGCTTCAGTCGTATCTGACTCTGTGGGAACCCATAGACGGCAGCCCACCAGGCTCCCCCATCCCTGGGATTCTCCAGGCAAGAACACTGGAGAGGGTTTCCATTTCCTTCTCCAATACATGAAAGTGAAAAGTGAAAGTGAGGTCGCTCAGTCGTGTCCAACTCTTCGAGACCCCATGGACTGCAGCCCACTAGGCTCCTCTATCCATGGGATTTTCCAGGCAAGAGTACTAGAGTGGGTGATAGCATGGTTATGCATGAGTAATTCTGTGTCTTTGGCTGCTGCTTGAAACCAAAAGCAGACCTGAATTTGACTGATCTGGAAACTTCACAGCAAAGATGTCTGAGCCACGACTGTGACCTGATACCAAGTTGCAATACGTTGTATTTGGAGTAGTTTGCATTTGAGTCTAGCCGTTTGTTTGTGAATCGATTCAGTCTAAGGTTCCTTCAAGACAGCAGGAGTCTGTGAAACTAGATGTCACATTGGACCCCAGCTTTCCACTGCACCCTACAGTCAAACCAGCTTCTACAAGGAAACTGCTGAAAAGCAGGTGTGGACCAAACCTACTTTGTCCTGTGTCATGGGGCCTCAGACAGCCACTGGCAGAGTGAGACTAAGAACTGCTTTTCAGGTGCTGAAGTAAAGCACCTGCCTCCTTGGAATTCATGGTCTTAAATGCAATTACTAAAGGTTGTCGGATTACCAAACTTTAGCAGGAATAAGAACCTCTCCTTGGGGGCTGATTAAGAATGCAGACTCTATATATACACTGCTGCTACTGCTACTAAGCCACTTCAGTCGTGTCTGACTCTGTGGGGCCCCATAGACGGCAGCCCACCAGGCTCCCCCGTCCCTGGGATTCTCCAGGCAAGAACACTGGAGTGGGTTGCTGCCGGGAGCCTGCGAGAGACATTCCACTCGTGACAAAGGTCATGAGGAAGGAGGCTCGGCATACGCAAAGGCGGGATCGAGCCTCGGGAGTGCCCCCGGATATTCTCGAGCATCTACCCCCCAAAAACCAGAGTCTGCCTACTTTATTGCTTTGTGCTCTCACCTCTGACTTTACTGGGGGCTGTCCCCCACCACCATCTCGCTCTCTCTGTCAAAGAGTTAACTTACAGCTCCAATTAATAAAGTTCCTGGGCAATTAGGAGTGTTTAAATCCAAACCCCTCAGATGGCTCTCTAACTCGCCTGACAAGTTTACCCGGACACCTACAGCTATGCATACGATTGTTTACAGTCTCCCAGCCTCCAGAGGCACGGGAAGCTTAAGATATTCAAATAGCTTAGAGCCTCTCAGAGAATTAGAAACTGTCAGAATAAAACTAGTAAAAGATTTCATTGATGAGCCAATGTTTGTTGCCAAGTTTTCACATCCCCTGAATTGTATCCTTGAATGTGCATTAATTAATATAGTTGGTATGTAGAAAAAATAAGTAGTGGCCTTGGTGTTAGTAACTTTAGACCCTTAAGGTAGTAAATTCTTTCCTTTGTAAACCCATTACACATCCACCCTATAGGAACGTAATCTTATCTTCGGAAGATGGCGCCAAACCTTAAAATAATTACTCTTAGAGAAAATAAGTCTTTGTTGATAAGTCCTTGTCAAGAGTCATAAAATGTTAATAGGCCTCTGGCCAGAAGATGATGTAAATCACCTAAACCATTTGTATACGATAAATCTGCAGGAAAGAAACCCTGGTTTTTGATAAGCATCAAAGACTGCTGATTTTGCATCCCCTATTATCCTCTATGTGTAACTTAGGGTATAAAAGCCCCTGTTGAAAATAAAGCTATGGGCCTTGCTCACCAACGCTTGGTCTCCCCATGTCATTCTTCCCTTTAACTTCCAGCTGAGTGTCCATCTGGAGCGCGGATGTCCTCTGCGACCATTTATTTGCCTGGGCTTCTAAGACCCACTCGAGAAGGTGTCTAAGGTGGGGCACCTTCCGCTATTCGAGAGGGCGCCTGCGGCCTCCGTGGTCAGAGCTAACCTGGTGTCACGGGTTATATTGATTTTCCGCGTAAACCAAGCCACTCAGCTTCTTTTCGCCACTGAATTTTCCTACTGAGCTATCCTCATTCTATTACTCTTTATTATCTCTAATTAACATTTGAATAGGTCGCCTAGCCGTCTCTCCTTCGAATACCCTGGATCAGCCGGGGCTGGACCTCGGCAGGTTGCCATTTCCTTCTCCAATATACACTACTATGTATAAACTAAATCACTAATGAGGACCTACTGTGCAGCATAGAGTTTCACTCAGTGCTCTGTGGTGACCTAAATGGCAAGGAAATCCAAAAGAGAGGGGATACATGTGTATGTAGAGCTGATTCACTTTGCTGTACAGCAGAAACTAGTACAACATTATAAAGCAACTACACTCCAATAAAAACTAATTAAAGACACCAAAATCAAGAACTTACTTACAACACAGGGAACTCCACTTAATATTAATAACCTCTATGGGAAAAGAATCTGAAAAAGAATATATATATACATATATACAAAACTGAATCATGGTGCTATATACCCGAAACTAACACAACACAGCAAATCAACCATACTCTAATATAAAATAAAAATTTAAATTGAAAAGAATGCAAACTCCAAGGAGAAGGAGGGAGGAGGGATAAATTAGGAGTATGGGATTAACAGATACACACTGTTTCATATAAAATAAACAACAAGGATTTACTGTGTAGCCCAGGGAACTATATTCAATATCCCATAATAATCTATAATGGAAAAGAATCTGAAAATATACATATATATGTATGTGTAACTGAATCACTCTGCTGCATACCTGAAACTAATACAGTATTGTAAATTAATCATACTTCAATTAAAATGAATGAATGAATGAATGCACACTCGTAGATCTCTGGAGTCTCTGCATCAGTAGATGTGGGATGAGGGAGGCCCAGGAACCTAACTTTTTAACCAGGATCCCAGGTCATTCTGTTCTAGGTGATCCTAGGGCCACACTGTGAGAAGCCCCTAAAGGATCATACCTGTGACTACCGGCAGGATTAAATACAGCATAGAGAAAAGGAGAAAGTCTGTCTTCCTGGGTTTCTTATGTCACCAGTAGCAACTGCCAGCAGATCTAAATTGAGTTTAATCAGCTATTAGAGCCTTAATTAAATTCCTCTCAGTTGAAATTTCAGAATTGCTTAATTGTTATACAGCTCACATTGGAGCAGTTGATTTTTTTTTCTCCTATAACAACTGTTCTCAGGATAATCTAATATCTTTAAGGAAAACAGCGTCAGCTGTCTTAGGACTTAGCACTGAACTGGTAATTCAAAACGTGTTTTGATCGCTGTGATTTCCATGAACAACCTGCCGACTTGCTGCTTCCATTCTCCTCCTGAGGTTCAGCCAACACGAGAAGAGCTCAAGGCTGGTTAAACCTCACATTTAAAGGTCTCTGGAACGAGGAGGCTCCATATTCTTCAGAATTCCATTTATTATCTTCAGTTCTCCAAAGGGCCTGTTCCCAGCTTCCTGGGGATGAAGATAAATTCTACTTCTTTGTTTTACTTTTTTTTTTTTTAATTTGTGTATTTTTATTAGTTTATTTTAATTGAATAATAATTACTTTATAATATTGGGGTGCTTTTTGCCATCCATTGACATGAATCAGTAAAATTCATTTATTTTTAATTGGAAGATAATTGCTTTACAATATTGGTTTCTGCCATACCTCAACATGAATCAACCATAGGTATACAGATGTCCCCTCCCTCTACAACCTCCCTCCCACCTCCCACCCCCTCCACCCCTCTAGGTTGTCACAGAGGCCTGGGTTGAGCTCCCTGCCTCATACAGCAAATTCCCACTGGCTATCTATTTTACATGTGGTGGTGTATATGTTTCCCAGGCTACTCTCTCAATCCATCCCTCTCTCTCCTTCCTCCACTGTGCCCATGAGTCTGCTCTCTATGTCTGCATCTGCACTGCTGTCCTGCAAATAGGTTCATCAGTACAATCTTTCTAGACTCCCGCATGCTTTTAAAGAGGGATGTGTCCTGGTCTTTAACTAAACAGTTACGAGTGTTTTCTTTCTCTTCTTTGGGTTCACCTTGGAATGACTTAACATTAGAGATTTGAAAAACCAGCAAAAATTAAAAAGAAGGCCTCTCTCACAATTATTAATACTAATTAAATTTTTGAATCCTCTCCTGGGAGTCCTTCATTGTGAAACTTCTGTATCAGCCAGCCCTCCAACAGGCTGTAATAATAATTACTAAATAATTTAAAAGTATAATAACTGGTATGTCTTGAGGCATGGTGATCACCCTAACATGGACTTTCTCATTTTACCCTCACAACCCTGTATGGAAAAGGCCGTCAGTACCTTCATTTTACAGACTGGGAAACTGGGAGCTGATGTGACTCACCCAAGATCAAAAAAGCCCGTGAGAGCACTCGGAGGCTAAGCTCAGGCCATCAGACGCGAGCACCTAGGCCATCACCGCTGTTCGACACTCCCCAGGGTGCCATCAGATCTGGTCTGGGAGATGTTAAGGCAAACAAAGGGAAAGAGGGGACATTCTGTGGATGAAATGGAAAGACCTCACTGCAGGCAGCGATACCCTGGGGAGCTGGGACGCCTGAGCTCAGCCTCCCCACATGCGTGGCCTGTACCCTTTAGAGAGGGGCAAGGTGTTCTTTTCCCGAGAAATACAGGAGGAAAGGAGACAACAGCCAGGGGTGGCTGCCACGTGGTTCTTTCACGGTCCCGATTTCCTCAGTGTTCCTGTGGCTCAATTCTTCTAAGGACCTTGAGTTCCACCCTGGAACATACCTCTGACACACCAGCTCCATTGTCTTCTCCCCACTGTGACCTAACGCCCTGTATACCACGTAGGTATTTAAAAGAGTCACTCTGTATGACTCTAGGTCTGCAAAAACAGTTTAGAAGGAGATGTGAAGGAAAATGGGACAATCGCAGAATGTGGAGTTGGGGAAAACAAACACCCAGTATCGGACAAGACTTGGCCCAAGATCAGTCTTCTATTATAGCAGCCGTGATAACCACGGATATTATTTGACACCTTTGCAAAGACAATTTGGAAGCATGGAAAAGGTTTTTCTGTTGACCTTCTAATGTACTTCTGGGTAAATTTCAAAGATCAGTGTAGTTTCTACTTGTAAGATAAATGAAATGCCATTTGCAGTCTGGCAGAGTAAATAGCTCTTCTTTGAATATTTACTTGAAGGATATTTAGCAGCTCTTGGTTTCCCTGGCAGAGTCGCCAGTAAGAGTTAGGAGGTGTTAGAAAGTGAACAGTGTTAGTTGCTCAATCATGTCCGACTCTTTGCAACCCCATGGACTGTAACCCACCAGTCTCCTCTGTCCATGGGATTCTCCAGGGAAGAATACTAGAGTAGGTTGCCATTTTCTCCTCCAGGGTATCTTCCTGACCCAGAGATTGAAGAGGGGTCTCCTGCATTGCAGGAAGAGTCTTTACCATCTGAGCCACCAGGCAAGCCCAGGAGGTGTTAGGAGCCCTTCAAAACTGGGCTGATAGCTTAGAGGACCCTGCATTCCTTGGGATTCGCAAGTCATTCTCACCAACCTGAAAATTATGACTAGTCTGGATATGAATACAAACATGACTCCTCCTCTTACTCTTGGACTTTTTTTTTTTTCCCCCATGAAAACCTCACAAAGTGGTTTAAAAAAAAAGGGTGGGGGGGCCTTGTGTTTAATAGCTTCTAAAAGGAGATAAAGTGAAAGTTTCTCAGTAGTGCCCAACTCTTTGCGACCCCCTGGACTATAGCCAGCCAGGCTCCTCTGTCCATGGGGTTCTTCAGGCAAGAATAGTGGAGTGGCTTGCCATTTCCTCCTCCAGGGAATCTTTCCAACCCAGGGACTGAACTTGGGTCTCCTGCATTGCAGGCAGATTCTTTACCGCTGAGCCACCCGGGAAGCCCGAAAAGGAGATAAGTTCCAGGTAATTAAATTGCAGACTGAGGAAGCAAGAGACCTTAATGCATCAAACCTGACTTAAGGGATAAGACAGGCCAAAGACTCATGGTTTTCCTCACTCAGCATTATGTAAAGAAGCCAATTCCATTTGGATCTCAGCCTGAACATTCAAAGTTAACCTCATTGACAGTGTCTGCAGAGTTTTAAAATAAGGTTATAAGACCTGGGGGTATCGATCAGTGGCAAAGCATTTCATCCCCTCGCCCGTGAAAAGTTCTTGGCTTGTAAAAGTTGACGGGTTTGGAACACTTGGTGTCAGGTCCCTGACGGGTACTGGTTCTTTCATATCTGGGGCAAGATAATAAATTTAAGTCTTTGAGATGGACATCTTCCTCCTTCTAAACGAAAGGGCGAGCCAGGGGTTGGTGCCTGAGGCCCTACTGGTTATTACAAAGATGCTAACGAAAGCCATCCTATGATGAAATGCACACAGATGAGAATTTCAATTCACCTTAAATAAGATGGTATTTTCACAATCGTTTTTCTTAGTGCAGCTCTGGCCCCAAACTACTTTGCTCCAGGCTTTTCTGAACCCTAAAGTATTCCAGAGAGAGGATCCTTTGAAATACTAAAGCCAACAGAAGATTTAATGGTGAGGAAACAGTAATAAGCTTAACCACAGCTTTGCCCACTGTTAAAAACATGATTATTAGAAGGCGGCGAGGGAGATGAGGATCCCCTCGGGATGGACCAGATAAGACTCGCTCTATTCAGTAAACTGAGCCTCAGTAGCCCTCTACTATCAGTCCCATTTCATCCAAACCAATTATCCCCAATTTGGACACTAATTAACAATGCCAGAATCTGGCACAGTTACTTGGATGAAATGAGAATCTCGGTGACCATCCAGGAGCTAGTGGCATTCCTTATCGAATCCTACTGGCAAACTCATAGTTCAAAAGAACCCTAGACTTGAAGTCAGAAGACTCAAATTCAAGTTCAATGATGATACTTCTGAGCTGTGTCATGCTAATGAAATACAAACTTTTCAGATTCACACACACATTGTAGCCAAAGGTAGAAAGAACCCCAAGTTGCTTGATGATTCTGAGTGTTCACAACCAACATGCAAAGCTGTTCTCTAGGTTTTCGGTCATTTAAGGTTGGATGACATTGATCCATTGGTTAATTCACTCAGTAAATGTTTATTAAGAGCTTACTATGTACCACACTGGAGAAGGCAATGGCACCCCACTCCAGTACTCTTGCCTGGAAAATCCCATGGACGGAGGAGCCTGGTAGGCTGCAGTCCATGGGGTCGCTAAGAGTCAGACATGACTTCACTTTCACTCTTCACTTTCATGCATTGGAGAAGGAAATGGCAACCCACTCCAGTGTTCTTGCCTGGAGAATCCCAGGGACAGGGGAGCCTGGTGGGCTGCCGTCTATGGGGTCACACAGAGTCGGACATGACTGAAGTGACTTAGCAGCAGCAGCAGCATGTACCACACACTGTCTTAGCATTGGTGATACTGCAGTAAGTAGACTCTGAGCTGGAGGTCGGCAAACTCAGACCCCAGGGCCAGTAGTTTTTGTACAGCCTGTGAGCTAAGGATGGATCTTATATTTTTAAATGGTCGAAAACAATGGAAAGAATAATATTCTGTGACATGAAAATGATATGAGATCTAAATTTCCATGTCCATAAATAAAGTCTGATTGGAGCACGGCCAAGTTCATTTTTCCTATACACCGTTTATGGTTGCTTTCCCACTAAATCAGCAGAATTTGAGTTCTTGCCATACATACAGCATGGCCCACCAAGCCTAAAATATTTACTAGCTGTCTTTTGCATAAAGTGTTTACCAAGCCCTGATCTAAGTTTCTGTCTGTAAGTGACCTGCCTACTAATAGGGAAAACACAATGCAATACAGTGCTCTCAGAATTAGTTATAAACTACAAGAGAAAATGACAAAGGTGAAACAAACACAGCGGGGAGCATCGGAAATGGAAGGGCAGATCTGAAGAGGGAGGGGAGACGCCGCAAAAGGAGCAGCAATTGAGAGAGGCTGAAGAGCTGGCAGAGCAGTTGGACAATCAGCATGGAGAGACAAGACTTCTCGGTTGAATGAAGAGTGTGGACAGAAGCATAGCAAGGGAGCTTAAGGGACATGTTTGTGGACTAGGAAGCTGCCCCAATGGGATGAAACGCACAGTGTACAAAGGGGATGAGAGAGAAAGAGGAATAAAGGGATACAGTGGGATAAGATTATAGAAAGCCCCTGGGTACTGGGCTGAAATTGCTACATGCAAACTGCAATCTGGTTGCTTTTGAGTTCAAAATGGCAATTGGCCTTGGGAATCCCTTGATGACTTAGCACCGGAGATAGTAGGGGTGATTTCACACATGTGTGGCTGGTATTTATCGCTTTCCACATCTTTCAGCATTGTCCTCTTTTCAAATGATTGCACCTTTTGCTTCATAAATATGTTCTTATTTGCTAGACTATCTGGATAAAATTAGAGGTCAGTTTATTGACCTCTTCTCCACCGGCCACCTCCAGTGCATTTTAGCCACTCATTCCCACGAGGGGAAATTCACTTAGAAATGCTTGACTTCGATGATCCTCAATTTAGATAAACCCACAGTGCTCTCATGCTGCTGTTCTCATGCCTCTTTTCCAGCATCACTTGGCCATGGTCCCAGGGTCCTCTCTTTTCTGTCCATTGATCCACTCACTCGAGCCTTCACCTCCTCCCCATTCCAACGCAGACCTCTTCATCTACCACATCAATAGATGTTCTGCCACTTCCACAGCTATCATGCCCCACTTTGTCTTCCTGTCACACCTGCCCAGCACCACCTTTCAGCAATTCAGTCAATCCGGCCACTTCCCCCTCTGTAAATCATTCTGTAAATCAAAATACAGAGGTGGAGAACATCACATAACTGCAGAGACCCTTTTGAATGTAAGGATTCCCTCTCTGACCAGCAGTTCTTTTCCCTTTTCCTGACTGGCTATCTTCCATTCTCTGGGAACTATTTCAAACCTTCACACCTGCCCACGAGGGACCGTAACTCTGCCAGCTCCATCCTCACTCCCAGCTGATGAATCTGCCTCTGATTTCACAGTCTATGGATGACCCATGAACCCCACAAGCTTACCTGTCTCTGCACACCTGTCATCCTTCACCCCTCCTTCACTGATGACAGGGAACTCTTTCCTACTAATCCCATCAGCTGTGACCTGGACACACTCCTGCACCAATCTCTCCTCTGAAACAGGCCTCATCAAGGTTGCCAGTGACTCGCTCATCACGAAAGCCAACAGGTGCATCCACTTGACGTTGAAAGTCACTCCCATTGTCCTTGAGTCCCCTATCCTAGACAGTCATGATCTTCCCCTTTCTGGGTGAGTTCCCACCTCTTTGACTTCCCCAGCACTGCCAAAATCCAAGGCCCTCTTTCTCTCCACACATTTCACACTCCCTGCCCCTCCCTCCTGCCCTCAGACCTCATGTTCAGGCATCTCTTACTCACTCTTCAGGTATCATCTCTATGTTGACCTTTCTCAGACATGGCTGTCTTTCACCAGCTCCTCTTCACAGCCTCCAGGAGAGCTCAGACTCTATTAATAGAGTCAGAGCAGAACCCATCATCTTACCTTCAGTGATTTTATTTTATTACTTTTTTAAAAAAGCACAATATTTTCTCCCATGTGCCAAACATGAGTTCTTGAAATCTCAACCCTGGAAACAGTCCTTAATTCACCCCTCTCCCTCCACCTCCATTTATGTTAAATCAATTGCCAAGCCTTGATAGTTCTAATATTTGAATATTTTCCCCTTGTCCACTTCTTTCCTAAGTCAGACCACCACTCAGTCTTGGTCTTCGCCTCTCTCTGGTTTCCTTTACCGTCTCCAGACTGCCTCCCCGCCCTGCCCAGACAGCACTCCTTCCAGCCTCTCCTCCCAACTGCAACCCAAGCCATCACTCCAAATATCCCTGCATATATGACCAATCCAGTCTCTCCCTTAAAGCCTTTGGATGGTTTTTCTCTACACTTGAAATCAAGTGAACATATGAACATATCTGACCGTGCCCCAAATGACCCAGCTCATCCCCACACATCTCTTGTTCTCTGCATTCATGCCAGCCTCCTTTCTGATGGCCAGATCCCACACATGGACTGCTGAATCCCATAGAACTAATCCGAGGCTTCCAAGTACATCAAGCTCCTGTCTCAGAGACAGGTATCCACACATGCTCCTCACGCTGCACACACACACACACACACACACACACACACACAATGCTCTTTCTGACACTCTGCCTGGCACCGTTCGACTTGCCCTTCATAACTCAACTTAGAGAACAGCTCTTCTGGGAAGCAGACCCTGACGACCCCAGAAAACTGGCCAGGTGACCACCTTGCTTATTTCAGAAAGGGTTATAAGTACCTGCACACTCACCTGTCTGCCCAGCAGACCCACTGAGTGTGGGCACTGTGTCCTGTTGCCTTGGTATCCCTTACACCCAGTCCGGGGCCCCTTACAGAGTAGATACGTAACTGTTAATTAAGTAGACAACTGAATAAATCAATATCCCAACATGCCCACCATAACAATGATCCTCCTGTAATAACTTGTCAACCTTATTCGGCTTCTTCTGGTCATATGTACTGAAAATGATGTGGATTTCGGACTTGGCTGAACTTGAGCCTGCATATACCAGCTATTATGCTCACTAGCTGTGCGCCCTTGGCTGTGTTTACTTGCTTACTTCCTGGGCCTTAGTTTCCTCCTCTGTAAAGTGGGTATGCTAGGAGTAATTGTATCATATGACTGTTGTGAAAATTAAATAAAACCAGGCCTACAGAACATTTATGACTCTGTGCGCCACTTGGCCACTGCTGCTCAACCAGTGCCGGGTGTTTCAGTATACACAGGGCTCTTGTGAGAATTACATGAGTTCCTTATGGGAAACTCCCAGCCTGGCCCATAGTAGGTATTCAGTCAAGGTTAGTTCCCTCCCGTCTACAATGTGCAGGTACTCTTGAAGTTAACCCCTAAATGTAGGGCACAGACTGTATCTTCAGAATAGGAGAGAGCAAGACACTAATTTTACCAAAACTCCAAGCCCAGGTGTTCTATACCAAGATAACCCTTTGGAAATGCACTTTCTTTTTTCACCCAAAGGGAAACAGATACGTTCTTCACCTACTCTAGTATAGATAGAACTGATATTGCCTATTAATATAATTCTGTGCACAGAGAAGTTCCTGCCAAAAGCAGCCCAGTGTTATTTTAGCTCTAGCAATAAATCCAGAGGCCTGACAATTATTTTTAATTCCATTTGCTGGTTTGAGGTTCTGCAGAATTAATGCATACCATTAATTTTGTAACTATAAATGTAACACAAGCCTTCTTGGATCCTTATGCCCTAAAATACAACCTTATGAATGTACTTTTGAATTTTCAGCTGGTGAGGAAGCTGTGTTGGGATGAAAAAGAAAAGACATATAAAATGGAAATTTCAGATAAATTTCCAAGACATACTTGGAACAATCATCCTGGCCAAAGTGGTGAATGTTACTGCGAGGTTAACAATATAAAATCCCCAGAATTTATATAGCTCTTTGTGGGTTACAAGTCGCTATTTATTATCTCATTTCATCTGACCTTCATTGCAGTCATGTGAAGGTAGAGGAGATATTGTTACAATTTTTCAGAGCCATAAACTAGTGATCATTCAAGTAACATGGGGCAGAAAAGGATAGCAGATGCATGAAAGAACTAGAGACAGTTTTCTGACTGCTAGCCCAGGACCTGCTTAATGGTCTGCGTTTTAGTATTCAACTCCTTGTGTGGGACTCAAACAGAAAACAAAGGGACAGTAATTCTTTAGTATGTTCACCTTTGAACTCGGAGCCCAGCTCCTTTGAGAAAAGAGAATACCAGCAATAGGTTTTCAGAAACCCACTCAAAATGCATTAAAAAAACCCCAAACTTGGTAATTGTCATTAGAGAATCCATATTGCACTTTGCATAATAATTCCCATTTGTTAAACTCTTTCCACTGTGTACCAAGCCCTTTGCTGGCTGTTTCACATACATTATTTATAATCTCTCAAGTTATGAAGTGGCTGGGTGACCATGCTGCAATTAATTCACTTCTCTGGCCTCAATTTTCTCATCTGTAAAATAAAAATCATTATGAAAGCTACCATTTAGGGTTCTGGTGAACATAAATTGTGATAATGTATGCAATATGTTTGGCTCAGGGCCTGTGGCATAGCCACTGCTCAGAAATAGTGAGGCTCTGTGCTTTCATTATCTGAAATCATGTCAGAAAAACAAACTGTGTGCTTTTCTCACTTGCATCCTCGACCTCCGGCAGCACTGGGTGACGTCCCCGCGTTTTAGAATTCAATTGAGGAAGACAATAGAGCTTAGTGGTCAAAGCATGGGTTTCAGAATCAGACAAATGGGAGAGGGGCAAAACTCAGTTCAGATTCTTGGATATTACCTGTCTGCTGTATTATTTAGTTTTCTCATTTATAGAATAGGATGACAATAGTACCCATCTCATTAGGTTTTGTGTGAATTAAGAAAGATCTTATACTTAAAGCTCTTTTGGACATGCAAGAAGCATTTAATAAATGGTAGCATTAATATCCTCACAGAAACCCCAGGAGGTGGGTATTACCATTGGCTCCATTTTACTGATGGAGAAACTGATCAATCTGAGAAATACAAGGAATGACAACTTTTCAGCGTTGATTTGAGTCTCACAACTATCAGCTCCTTTTTATTGTTGTTTAGTTGCTAAGCTGTGTCCAACTCTTTGTGATCCCATGAACTGTAGCCCACCAGGCTCCATGGGGTCCTCGAGGCAAGAACACTGGAGTGGGTTGCCATTTTCTTCTCCGGGGATCTTCCCAACCCAGAGATCAAACCTGCGTCTTCTGCACTGGCTGGCAGATTCTTTATCACTGAGCCACCAGGGAATCCTACCAGCTCCTATAAAGTTGATCAAATACTCCACTCTCCTAAATATCTCAGCTACCAACCAGTGCTAGGCTCAACCGGGGCATCAGGCCTTGTCTACTGACCGTGGTGCTGACCTCGCTTTGCCTGCCTGGACCACTCACTCCCTCACCTTTGGACATGGATTCAGGATTTGGGCTCTGGATTAGACACATCTTTGTCTCCAACTTCTGTCCTGATTGATTTTATAGAATAACTGGATGGGTGTCCTACATTTCTGAATCCTCATCCATTTTCTATGAGATGACAATTTCTGAATGCAAAGGTCAGGGTGTCATTTTGATAATGAAACCTAAATCCTATGTGGATTCAAGGCACCAACTCAAATATTTCTGTGGACAGAGATGTGTATAGTTCCTGCCAAGGAAACCTGATCAAGCATCTTACCCTGTCTCAACATCTGCTTCTCTGCTTTTACCTTTGTTGCTGCTGCTGCTAAGTCACTTCAGTCGTGTCCGACTCTGTGCGACCCCATAGACAGCAGTCCATCAGGCTCTGCCATCCCTGGGATTCTCCAGGCAAGAACACTAGAATGGATTGCCATTTCCTTCTCCAATGCATGAAAGTGAAAAGTGAAAGTGAAGTCACTCTGTCGTGTCCGACTCTTTGAGACCCCATGGACTGCAGCCTACCAGGCTCCTCCATCCATGGGATTTTCCAGGCAAGAGTACTGGAATGGGTTGCCATTGCCACCTCTAAAATGAGGTAAATGTTTCTGCTTTTCCTCTAAGTAGGGTGGGTGTTAGGATCTCTGTCCAAATCAGATTCTTGGCCTCCTTTTCTACCACATAACTGCCTATGCTTCAAACACACTTTAATTGTGGAAAGAAAAAAGATATGCCATCAGCTATAATTTGCTGCACACATAGAGGCCATTATGATGAAAAAAGATATGAAGAATCAGAGACAACTCAGATTGTCTCTTTCAACTTTAAAGTTAAACATAATATGATCAAGGGGACATTGGTTTCCTCAAGTCATTGTAAAACTTCCTCCAAGTGAGTAAGAGTTGACTCTTGTCTTTTCTCAACTTCAGTGTTTTTTTCCCTCATGTGCATTCCTAGTGGAGGCTTTATGTGCACAAGCAGAGAAATCAAGATGGTTCTACCCCTATCCCCTTCCTCCTCAAACAGGTCCCTTTTGTCTTTCTTTCTAATTTGCAGAATTACAACTCAAATGGAAGGGAAACAGACTCCAGGAACTCTATAGATATGATGGCTTCCCTGGTGGCTCCGACAGTAACACCTGCAATGCTGGAGATCTGGGTTCGATCCCAGGCATGGGAAGATCCCCTGGAGGAGGGCATGGCAACCGACTCCAGTATTCTTGTCTGGGAAATCCCATGGACAGAGAGGAGCCTGGTGGGCTACAGTTCATGGGGTCTCAAAGAGTTGGACATGACTGAGTGACTAAGCCCACAGCATAGATATGATTTCAATGAGTTTTTAAAAATATTTTCAAACGACAATGGCTACCAATAATAAATGTATGATGGAGTAATAAGGGATGAATATGCAGCACATTGCAAGAGTGGAGGGTGACTGATAGCTTTAGATTTGCAGAAGAATGTCAACTGGTATTGCACAAAGATGCAAGAGACTGATTACATGGCAGATGTGCACACAGCTCAGTGGAATGTTATGGGCTAAGTTGAGGAAGAGATGCCTGGTTCAGTGGAAAATCTCATACCTCTAACAGACCATCGTGCACACACTGAAAGCAGGCATGGATGGGGCTCCAAGGTAGGTGTCCGTGATTATAGCAATGCCAACCTTCACTATCACTGCACAAATAACCCCATCTACCATCCAGTGTCATCAAAATAAAATGGACTTTATCATCTGACTGACCTGAGCTGCAAGCTAGAAGTTGCCATTTACTGACTCTGTAACCTTGAGCAAGTCATCAATTCTTTCAGAGCCTCATTTGCTTTATATGTAAACTGGGGAAGGGATGATAGTACTCATGTTGAATATCTATTAAAGTGGGGTCAAAGTAATGGATATAAGGCCCTCCCAGGTGGTGACAGTGGTAAAGAATCCACCTGCCAGTGCAGGAGATGCAAGTGACGTGGGTTCGATTCCTGGGTGGGAAGACAACCTGCAGTAGGAAATGACAACTCATGCCAGTATTCTCGCCTGGAGAATTCTATGGACAGTGGAGTCTGGTGGGCTACATCCATGAGGTGCCAAAGAGTCGGACATGACTGAGTCCAACACACACACACAAGCTATCACTAGGACACAGAAATTATATTTTTAATTCATCTATAAGCAGACATTTATTTTATAGACAAGAATAACTGATAACATAGATGAAGAAAGTCTTGAGTGTGTCTTATACAGTGAAGTCAGAAAGAGAAAAACAAATATCATATATTAATGTATATATGTGGAATCTAGAAAAGATGGTATAGATGGTCTTATTTGCAAAGCAGAAATAGAGAACAAACTTATGGATTCCAAAGGGGAAAGGAGGGCATGGGAGAAATTGGGAGATTGGGACTGACATATATATACTATTAATACTAGGTATAAAATAGATAATTAATGAGAACATGCGTTCTTTGTTTTCTTTATTATTGATTATTTTATAAAATGTGGGGGAAGATCTCAAGGTATCAGATAGCCAATTTTCTTGTCTTCAGAGAGTAAGCAAGCACAGTAAGTCTTCCACAGTTTTGAGAGCTACCCTAGGAATATTCAGTCTTTATCTGCCTCTCTCTCTGGTCCAACCCAGGCTCCAAAGCCAAGAAAAACAGCATTGTGGAAAGTGCTGCCAGTAACACAGATGAGAAAACCAAAGTGCGGCTACAGAAGGCAGCCTGACACAGCCACTTGTAGCCAGAAGCAGATTGCTGGGGTGTACACTTCACTGTTCTGCCTCTTTTCTTACAGACAAATGTCATTCCTGTCTGCACCATCACTGTGCAAATGGGGGAGATAACAAAAATGACAGACACACTGCTCAGAAAGTAGACAGCGGGTCCAGACAACAAATCATGGAGGTCTGGTAGCTGTAGGTGGGTGGGAAGCCATCCAGGGACAGCTAGCTAATTGGATAAATTGTGAAATCAAGAAAAAATGAGGAGCCTCGAATGCTGGTGATTCAGTTAATAAAATGCATCAAATGACTCTCACCCTTCGGATAAGGCTTCTTCATCCTTTAGGGCTCATGACACGTGTTAGCTCTTTCAAGGAAGCTTCTTCTCATCCCCCTCTTAACACCGAGGCTGGGCAGATGTCCTGCAGTGCCCTGGGCTTACTTCTACTGTTAGCACTCACCTATGCTGTAACTGAAAGTTCATTTCTCTGTTTCTCCAGCTAGACTGTGAGTTTCTTGAGGGCAGGGATATTGTATTATTCATTTTGGCTTCATCTACACCTGCCACTGGCCTGGTACAGAGTAGGTACAAGGTAAACAGATCAGCAGTTGGTAAGTGGTGGGTTTGAGAGTGGTTGACCAGATGGATGGATGAAAGATGGTTGGTCAGATGGGTTGATGGATGGATGAATGGATGGACAAATGGATGGTTTATTAGGTGACTGGTCACTAGATGATTGGCTGGGTGGACAGATAAATAGACATATAGTTCAATCATATCAGACACTGTTAATAATTAATGTCTCTTGAGAGTCCCTTGTACTGCAAGATATCAAACCAGTCAATCCTAAAGGAAAACAACCCTGATATTCATTGGAAGGACTGATGCTAAAGCAGAAGCTTCAGTACTTTGGCCACCTGATGCGAACAGCCCACTCATTGGAAAAGACCCTGATGCTGGGAAAGACTGAAGGCAAAAGGAGAAGGGGGTGACAGAGGATGAGGTGGTTGGATGGCATCACCGACTCGATGGACATGAATTTGAGCGAACTCTAGGAGATAGGGAAAGGCAGAAGAACTTGGCATGCTGCAGTCCATGGGGCCGCAAAGAATCGGACACGACTGAGTGACTGAACAACAAAAACAACAAAGGAGTAAGATTTGAGTCTGCTTAAAGAAACTCTCATGCCTTCCTTCCACTCAACTTCCAAGGCAGATAATACTGACAAGAGCCGCTAGGTCCTTTATGAAAATTCCCATCATTAATCCTAGAAACTGTGTCAAGTATCTGAATGAGCACCAGACTAGGAGACCCACAAGACCTAAATTTGAATATTTTCTCAGCTACTGAAAAAAAAGCCACCAAATATCTCCAAATCTTCCCTACTCAACAGTTACAGAATAATTCATAGGATTATCATTGTTGCTCAAGTAGAAGGGTAAATATAAAGCCAATGTCGTAAGGTTCAGCTTGTAATAGGTGCTCAGGAAATGCTTATTATTTATCTGCATTATATTCAGAAGATGACTAAAGTGAATCTCCTTATGTTTACAAACTTATTTTAGAAATAGTCCATCTTTTCCCCAAATGAAAGTTCTCTTGGAGCACCAATAGAGCAAACAGATAAAGCCTTACCATCTCTGCTTAAAGCTGTATTCTGTCTCATTAACCCCAATCCACTCAGAGGCCCTTGCAGTACTCTGAAAGAACTTAGCATTTCAGGGAACATAGTTTAAAAAAAAAAACTTTCCCCAAATAAAGGAGGAAGTCTATTCTATGCTCTGCAGTTTTGACTAAAGCCTGGTGTCCATTCTCTTGTTCTCTCTCTTCTTTCCACCCTCCATCCATCTCTTTCCCCTCTATGACAGGATCTCAGGGCTTTGCATTCACCTACAACACAGATGAGTCAATGACCCAGTCCGAAAATAAAAATGGTTTTTATCTGTCTGTACAGGAGTGTCTAGAAATACTTCTGACTGAGAGGCTGTTTGAATAATTTACTCATCTGAGATCATTTCAATAATCTATTCACTCATTTTCATAATTGATGGCAAATGATCAAGGGTATGGCTTTTGTCTTACATTTATATCATCTGTCAGCTTAAAAATGCCCCATCACCCTCAAACAGCTTCCTTATCAAGCTGTGTTTGTGAATTGGGTAGAGATGGCTACTGCAGATGACATGCTGGTTAATTCTAGCTCTATTAGAATACTGCCTAGGTTCAAGTTCTGCCTTCACTACTATATGACCTTGGGCAACTCATTCATCCCATGCAGCTATCAATTTCTCTCCTATACAGTGAAGCTCTAATGATAACTTGGAAAGCAAGGAGATCAAACCAGTCAGTCTTAAAGGAAATCAACACTGAATATTCTTTGGAAATACGCTGGCCACCTGATGTGAACAGCTGACTCACTGGAACAGACCCTGATGTTGGGAAAGACTGAAGGCAGAAGGAGAAGAGGGAGATAGAGGTTGAGATGGTTGGATGGTATCACCGATTCAATGGGTATGACCTTGGGCAAACTTCGGAAGATGGTGAGGGACAGGGAAGCCTGGCGTGCTGCAGTCCATGGGGTCTCAAAGAGTAACACACAACTTGGTGACTGAACAAAAACAATAACTGGAGCTGGCATTTACTGATCACCTACTATGGGCTTCCCTGGTGGTTCAGATGGTAAAGAATCTGCTGCCTGCAATGCAGAAGACCTGGGTTCAATCCCTGGGTTGGGAAGATCTCCTGGAGAAGGGAACAGATACCCACTCCAGTATTCTTGCCTCGAGAACCCCATGGACAGAGGAGCCTGGAGGGCTACAGTCCATGGAGTTGCAAAGAGTCAGACACGACTGAGTGACTTTCACTTTACTATGTGCCAGTCAGTGTTTGAAGTACTTGACATATTATTTTGTTTAACTTTCCCAACAACTCTTTGAGGTAAGTACTATTATCACCTTCCTTTTACATATGAGAAAAAATGCAGAGGATGTCGTGATATTTAAGTGAAATAAGGCATTGAAAACACTCTGCGCGGTGTCTGGCAAATAACAGGCGCTCAAACTAATGGCAGCTGCTGTCTCCTTGATCCTCGCATCAATTAAGAGCACCATCATTATCATGACCATCATCATCAATCATCTTTTTTAACATTCTCATCAATGCATGTTCCCCTAGAGATGTCTTTTCTATGAACTACTTTTTAAAAAATTTTTAGATATCTAGAAAACTATTAGCAGAATTTTGCCTTGCAGAAAAGCATAGTTCAATCCCTGTGCTTTTTGGAGTTGGACTTATGTTACAACTGCAGAAAGAGAAAGAAAGAAAAATTAACCACACAAGACAGAAACACACATATGCACACAAGAAGATGACATCACTCACTTCACTTTGATGTGTTAATTTGCTAGACACCTACTGTCCTCTCCCCACTGTGACCTAATGCACTATAAACCATGTAGGTATTTTAAAGAGTCACTGTGTATGACTCTAGGGAAGTCAGAGGATATTTTTAAATCTTCTGTAATGGCTAAACTTTCCCTCTCAGGGGCTCACATCATTTGAGAAACTTAATGATCATTATATAAGGAAACAAATGAAATTTCACACAGCTTCTGCTAAGGTAGTGATATTACAAAAGCCATCTTACAAAAGGGCACTTAACCTTAGCTGTGGATTTTTGGAGAATAAAGGGAATACAGAGAAAGGGAAAGAGGGGGAGAAGGAGAGATGAACCATGTCACTTACAGGTTCATGTCATGTCACTTGCATGACAAATTTCTTCTGGAAATGCTTAGTCCAGAAATGCCAAAGCCCAGACCCATGCCTAAAAAGAATTTATTTTAATCTGACTGACTTCTCTCTTTCATGAACCTCTCAGCAAATCAGCCAGTCAATGCCATGTACTTTCAGTTCTGTTCCTGAAATTTCTCAGATGCCACTGCCAGTGCTCCTGCTCACACCCACATTCCCTTTAACCTGAGCTACTTACACAGCCCCTTAGAAAGTTTCCCAAAGACTCATGCCAATCACCGCTTCATTTTTAAAGAAGTAGTTTAGTTTATGTCTAAAGGAGCAGGCTGTGGGGTTCACATCCTGGCTTTGCAGCTTACTAGCTCTGTCATCTCGAGCAAGTTCCTGAATTTCTCAGGGTCTTATCCCCTACATGGGGCTTCCCTGGTGGCTCAGATGGTAAAGAGTCTGCCTGAAATGCAGAGACCCGGGGTTCGATTCCTGGGTCGGGAAGATCCCGTGGAGAAGGAAATGGCAACCCACTCCAGTATTCTTGCCTGGAAGATCCCATGGATGGAGGAGCCTGGCAGGCTCCAGTCTATGAGGTCGCAAAGAGTCAGACACAACTGAGCAACTAACGCTTATCCCTTACATATGTAAAAGAGAACAGTAGCACCTGCATCACTGTGTTTATTTGAGGATTAGATAAGTTAATATATTTGAATGCTTAGCACCCTGCATGGTATATCATCGGTACTGAACAAGTATTAGCTATTACTATTATTATTTTTATGCTGTTATCCCATTTGGCTCCTCAACAATACTCCCAAGATGACTCGCCAAAATAAAACCCCACAGCCTATAATTCAAATTCCAGCATGGCCCTTCATTCCCATACTTTCTGTTGAACAATCTGTATTCATTTTCTATTGTCATGTAACAGATTACCTCAAACATAGCCACTTGAGACAATGCCCCTTTATTACCTCACAGTCCTGTAGGTCAGAAGTTCAGCCAGGCTCAGCTGGGTTCTCTGCTCGGGATCTCATGGGGACAAAACCAATCTGTGAGCCAGTTGGGCTCATAGTTGCAGGATCTGGGAAGAATGCACTTCCAGACTCACTCAAGTCATTGGCAGAGTTCAGTTCCTAGAGGTTGTAGGACTGAAGTTCTTGTTTCCTTGCTGGCTGTTGGCCAGAGTCTAAACTCAGCTCCTAGTGGTCACTTGCATTCCCTGTCATGTGGCCCCCTCAATCCTCAAATCCAGCAGTCAGACCATTCATTCTTGGGCTCAAATCTCTCTGACTTCTCCTGCTATTAGTATCAGAAAACTCTACTTTTAAAAGGCTTATGTGATTAGGTTAGGCTCACCCCGCTAACAGTCCTTTTGATGAACTCAGAATCAAATGAAAAACTTCTTTTGCTATCTAACATAACAATCACAGAAGGCATGTCTCATCATATTCGCTTTCCAAGAAGAGAGGATTACAGAAGAGTGAGGGTCATGGGGAGTCATTCTTAGAATCCTGCCATACAAGGCAGAATGCTTCAAACTCACTGAACTCTTCCTCAAAGGAGCCTTGAGCATCCTTGCCTCTGGACTTTGGCTTTTGATGGTCCTTCTTCATGGAAGAGCCTCCTTATACGTGTCCAGAAGGTCTAATTTGAGACCTTGTTCAAATGAGAAGCCCTCTCTATGGATGCCCTTGACCCTCTTGCCTACACATAACAGATCCCTTCTCTAAACACCACGGACTTTTAGATTAGAGCATCTTCTGTGGTATGTTTCATATTGTCCTGTAGTTACGAGCATCTCCTCGTGCCCTATGATCCTCTAAGGCTGGTCTATGTCCCACTGCATCCCTCAACAGAGACTTGCACATAGTAGGTACTCAGGAAATTTTGTTTGATGGAATGAATGTGTGACTAAATAAGGTTTATATACTCCAAATTCAACCATCTCTATTTAAGGGGAATGCTTTTAACTGAAAAAAAATCAGTCACTTAATAACTGAATATTTATGGAAGACACACCAGGTGACAAGAACTGTACTACATCCATAAACAACATTTTACTTGGCATTGTTACTGCCCCACTCAGCAGAGATTACTCTCGGTGCAACAAGACACCATTTTTCTTATTTCCTTTTCTCCTGCACCACTGCTACTAAGCATGTATTCCAAAAGAAGAAAGACATACAAAGGCTAAGAAGCAGGAAGCCTTGATAACCAGGATGATCTAGATCAAACCACTTTTTTTTCAGGATGACAAAGAGTAAATTCATGTCCTAAAGCAGTAGTTCTACATCTTTAATGGGCATTGCTAGGGGAACTTATGACAAAGCAGAATCAGAAATGATTCTTCCGTAGGTTTGAGGCAGTGCTAATATTTTGACATCTTTTCCACCGTGACTCTGCTATGGCTAGCCCATGGGATTTTATTCAGTCATCTTTGGGTGTTCTGTCGAAGAGCTTGAGATGCAATAACAACACAGAAGTAACATAGAAATATAAAAAATAACCAAAATAATAACAGTACCACACTTGTAAATTGACCATATTAAAAGATGTTCCCCATTTGGAAAGGATCATGAGAAAGTTCCTTCATTCTTGTGTCCATTCTACAAATAGTTACCGAGTCTCAGCTACTGAGTGCCAGAGATAGAATGGCAAAGGAAAACCCTGAAGACAAACAGTATTCCTTCAATGCTTGTCAGAGCCAGAATTCACGGCTTCATCAATGCGCCACCAGTTTTTCTAAGCAAAGCGAGCACATAGGAGAAGGCATAATGTATTTCTGGCCTCTTGTAGGATATGTAAACAATGCACTTCAGTTTTAACAATTCGCACAATTGCTCTATCGATTGTCACTTACTGATGTCTTCTCAATTACAATTTTCCTCCATGATTTCTTCAACATAATCACTGGAGTATGTGTGTGCAGATGCCAAGCATAATGTCTGCATAAATGCTTCCGTCTTTTAGCAGGATGAACCTTTTGGCAGGTAATTGATACTGCATGCACACAGACACACACAAGCAAACACACATATTAGAAATCTGCATGTGAATCATGAGACTCACACAGCCATCTATGTTAAATGTGATGGGAAAGTGATGGAGGGGTAGTTGAAATAGAATGATTTAGAAGGGAGGGAGTTACAACTTTTTATAATTAGCGATCCCATCATGAAAGAACTGCACCCCGTGTATACATCATTGTGGGTGACAGCCTCGATGGAGCTGGTAATACAATGATATGCCACAGCCAGAACAGGGGATGAATCTTAGCTTTTCCTAAGATCTCCTTTATCATATCTGTACTAGGAATTCTTTAACTGTCATCTGCTTTGTTATGCATGAGATTCAGAAGCAGGGTACAATTCCCTACTTCAAGGAGCCAGATTGGAAGGTGGGACTTCAGTAGAATGAAAAAGACAGAGCACCTGTGAGATGTGATAAATGCTGATACCCCAGGTTCCGGCTGGCTGGGTTTGAGTGGAACCTGCTGCCTCCAGTGAGAATAAGGAGGTGGTGTCACTCTACGGATGGGAGGAACTCCCTTCATTTCCCCTCTAAAATATCCCTTCCCACTACCCATTATTGAGTATGATGTAAGTATTAGGAACGCAGCCTGTGCGGTCAGGCAGCCTCCATTCACATCCTGCTTCCATCACACGCAGGATTTGAACCTAGTCCCTGGCCTCCCTGAACCTGAATTTCCATTTATGAGGCAAGAGAAAGAATACCTACTATAGATGAGGTGTTGAAATGACTAAATGAGATCATGGATACAAACTGCTCAGCACAGTTCTTGATATAGAGTAGATCTTAGCAAATACTGGCTGAAGTCGGCATTCTCAGCAGATTGTAGAGACGCCCTTGTAGGCACTGAAACAGTGCCTTGTGGTCCAACTGAAGAAACACGTGGAGGGAACAGACCTTTCCCTGGTGGAGCTCACAGTCCAGGCAAAGATGAATGTGCGAGCAAACAATTACAATGTAAGCTGTTAACACTCTTAGGGGCTACTATATAGGTTAGTACAAAGTGGAAAGGACTCAACTCACTTTGGATTATCCAGAAGGGGTGTCCTTGGCAAAAAGAGGGAAATGTTCAAATAGATAGGATCTGAGACAGAGAATGAGCAGGTGACAAGCAAATATAAGGGCTTGGGAGATCTTAGGAGGATAAGAAGGAAGCTTTCTGTGATGGGACCTAGGAGAATAACCATATTTGGGAGAGGAAGATGATGACTTTGGTTTTGAACAAGATAAAAGTTGGAGGGCTATGGGCTGTCCATGTTAGGGTGTCCGGGTGGCAAGTCTGGTAGACCAGGAGATCTGGGCTGGAGACAAGGACCTGGGAGTCATCACAGTGAGGAAAGCAGCTGAGACCAAGGGCACCAAAAAGAATGCAAACAGAGTGGTCAGATTAAAGGGGGCAGTGGATGCGTGAGAGATGGGAGAGGGACCCTCAGTTTAAGAAGAGGTAATCATGGGTCTCCCTTCTGTCTTCTGGGGCATCTCTATTGTCCTCAATTAGCTTCCCTGGTGGCTCAGATGGTAAAGAATCTGCCTTCAGTGCAGGAGACCAGGGTTTGATCTCTGGGTCAGGAAGATGCCCTGAAGAAGGGAATGGCTACCCATTTCAGTATTCTTGCCTGAGAAATCCCATGGACAGAGAAGCCTGGTGGACTATAGTCTGTGGGGTCGCAAAGAGTCATACACGAATGGAGTATACACACACACAAAGCTTGTCTGTATGTATGTTACATTGGTATGCACACATGTTTTCATTTTAAATCTGGTATAACCCTAAAATGGTAAACGGAATTATTTCCAAAGGGTTTTTTCAAGTAGTTCCTAAGAAAGTGATTCAATGTGGAGAAATCTAATCTATTACTCAATGTCCCCACCCTCAAGAAGACTTCCCCAACTAACCAAGTCAAGTCCACCGCTCTCTCCCTAGAGATGGCTCAGTCATGAGCTACTTGGGGAGAGGGGATGGTTTCCTACCTATCTTTGTGCCCCGCCCCAGTGCAGATGAAATGTTGGCCACCAAGTTGGCCCACAGAGGGTACTGACTGTATTGGCCCAGGCTGCCAATTGGCTTGTATCCAGGATATTATTTTCAAGCACCTCTGGGCTCCAATACTTTGGCCACCTGATGTGAAGAACCAACTCGTTGGAAAAGACCCTGATGCTACGAGAGATTGAGAGCAGGAGGAGAAGGGGACCACAGAGGACGAGATTGGTGGGATGGCATCACCGACTCAATAAACAGGAGCTTGAGGAAACTCCAGGAGCTAGTGAAGGACAGGGAAGCCTGGCATGCTGCAGTCTATGGGGTCACAGAGTCGGACACAACTGAGCGACTGAACAACCACTGGGAAGGCTTGGACTGATTATGTTCCAATGCAGAGCAAAGCCACTGGAAAGGAGGAGAGAAGCAAAGGGCGTGGAGGTTCCAGTGAGCTGGAGGGAAGCCTGCTCACCCCTGAGCTCCGTGGCTGCTGAACACAAGCAGGCTGTGCATGGCATTGGAACCGTCTGCACCTGCTGCATACAAGGCCCAGCAGAAAGACAGTGTCCCTCTAAGGGCTTGTCATGCTTTCCAAGACACCCTCATTACACGCTGCTGCTTCCAGGGACGCTACTGGATGATCTCGGAGATGAAAAGAAATCTCCTGAGTCCCAGACTAACAGCTCCCCCTTTCCGCATGCCTTCCCCTCTGCTGACCTGCCTTATCAGATTATGCTGCTGGGGGGTGGGGGGGGGGCGGCTTGCAGGATAACATGATGGGTATTTACCTGCTCCATTGGCTTCCTCTTTCTTCAAGACAGAAGCACAAGGAGCTATTTCTGAAGCACTGGATCCCCTGAGCACCAAGAGAACAGAGCAACTACAGGAAGCATTTGTACATTCTAAGCTCGACTCAGCAGCAATTCCCTGAGCTGCCTTTTTTTGGGGGAAAGTGCTGTATTTCAATAGAAATTTGAAGGAGGACATGCAAACTATTAAAAAGGTATTTTTTTCTGTAGATGGAAATGGAGTCTATCAAGGGCAGCCTTCTTTTATGCAGTGTTATCAACTGCACTGCAGTGACCTCCCTTGTAAACACGCTTCCTGGCAAACGAGCCAGGTCCAAAGGCAGCAAGGAGAATTCACAGGTGTGAGCCGAGCCTGACCCAGGACTGGTGAAATCTGACCAACGAGAATGATTTTACAGCTCCAAGAGAGATCCTCTGATTGTGTAACTTCAAAAGGTGGAAAAATAACCCCCAAGTGTAACCACCAAAGGCAGACAAACAGGCTTGAGTTCTCTACCTCCCATTAGCAAGAGAAAAGAGAAGGCAGAATTTGAGGGATGAATAAAAGAAAGTGAGGATACAGGAAAGCATTACAGGAAAGAAAAATAAAAAGCATGTTCAAGCTCTCAGATGCATAAAGGAACCAGCTCAGACATGGAGATGTGCGCCACTTAGGAAGGTGGGCTACAGGGTACATCAGAGGGAAGAGTGGAGCTAACTCCTGGGGACAGAACCCGACGCTTTCCTGAAGCATCACCAAAATGCACAAAGCCCCACCCCATCCCTCTCCACATACACCAGAATCTAAGTTCAGTGAATCAGAAATTGCTTTTTTGTCTCTTCTGTTCACTGACAGATTCCAAGCACCAAGAATGGCACCTGGCACATACCAGGCCCTGAATAAACATTTGTGGAAGGGATGAACAAAGCAAGTTGTCACTCAGAGCTTGGGTGTACCACCTAAAGGAAATATCGTGCAAGTGTTCAATTAACAATGGTTATTGTTATCATCAATAGTACTCATGTCATGGAGCTAAGTATGAAAATTCAGTAAACGTTGGTAATTAATCGTACAGGGTATCTCAGTTTGAATGGCTTCAAAACATATCTTTTAATTAAGATACAATGGCATGCAGTAAAATAATCAAATCTTTTGTGGTGGCTTGATGGATTTTGACAAATGTTCGCGACAGGGAATATTGTCATAACACTAGAAAGTTCCCTGTGCATTTTTCCTATTAATTTTCTCCTCCACAAAAGCAACCATCATTCTCATGTGTGCAAGCTAATTCGCTTCAGTTGTGTCTGACTCTGAGTGATCCTATGGACTATAGCCCACCAGGCTCCTCGGTCCATGGGATTCTCCAGGCAAGAATCCTGAAGTGGGTTGCCATGCCCTCCTCCAGGCATCATTCTGATATGTGACCCCACAGACTAGTGTTGTCTCTCCTTGAACTTCATACAAATGGAAGATGACATACAGTATCTTCTGTGTCTGGTTTCTTTTGTTCAACATAATGCTTCTGCAATTCATCCACATTGTTGTGGGTATTACAAGCTCACAACTTATTCAAGTGTAGCAATCCACTTTATGGGTTTCCCTGACAGCTCGGTTGGTAAAGAATCTGCCTGCAATGCAGGAGACTCTGGTTCAATTCCTGGGTCAGGAAGATCTGCTGGAGAAGGGATAGGGTATCCACTCCAGTATTCTTGGGCTTCCCTTGTGGCTCAGCTGGTAAAGAATCCGCCTGCAGTGTGGGAGACCTGGGTTTGATCCCTGGGTTGGGAAGATTCCCTGGAGATGGGAAAGGCTACCCACTCGAGTATTATGGCCTGGAGAATTCCATGGACTGAGCAACTTTCATTTTCAATCCATTTTATGAATATGTATATATAATGTATTTACCTATATCCTTGTTGATGAATCTTTGATTTCTTCCTGATGTTTTGCTATTATGAATGTCTTTCACAAATATTACTTTTGGGGTATATGTTTACATGCCTTTGCAGTAAATACCTAGGAGTGGAATTGCTGGATCATACCTAGGAGTGCTGGATCATACTGTTAGTCACTCAGTCATGTCCAGCTCTTTGTGACCCCATGGACTGTATCCCACCAGGCTCCTCTGTCCGTGGAATTCTCCAGGCAAAAACACTAAAGTGAGTTGCTGGAGTGAATTGCTGGAGTGAAATTGCTGGATCATAAGGGCTTCCCTGGTGGCTCAGATGGTAAAGAATCCACCGGCAATGCAAGAGACCTGGGTTTAATACCTGGTTGGGAAGATCCCCTGGAGGAGTGCACGGCAACCCACTCCAGGATTCTTGGCTGGAGAATCCCCATGGACAGAGGAGCCTGGTGGGCTTCAGTCCATGGGGTCACAAAGAGTCAGACACGACTGAGTGACCAAACCGCCACATGTTCTTAACAACACTTGGTGCTGTTGGTCCTTTTTATTTTAGCCAAGCAGGGGGATGAAGTGGTAGCTCACGGTGGTTTTAATTTGCATGTTTCTGACTATCACGGATAGTAAGCATGTTTTCATGTATTTAATGGCCATTTGACTAAATTTTTGGGTAAAATTCCTAAGTCAATCTCCCATTTTAATTGTGTTGATTTTCTTTTTTTATTTTCTTTTTATTATTGATTTATAGGAGTTCTTTATATATTCTGGATATGAGTCCTTTTATTCAGATAATTAAAAAAAATTTTTTTTTTCTGAATGTGTGGCTTGACTTTTTCATTTTCTAACAGTGTCTATACATGGGCAAAAGATTTAAATTTTGATGGAGTTCAGTTTATTACTTTTACAGTATGCTTTCTTATAGCTCAAAAATATCCTCCTAATTTTTTCTTATAGAAATTTTACATTTAAGTCTGTTTTTAAGGTTTTGTGTATAGTATGAACTGAGTCAAGGTTGCTTTCTGTTTGTTTTGCATTTTTTTTTCCCTCACTAAGACTATCCAGTTGACCTAGCAGCACTTATTGAAAAGGCTTTCCTTTCTCCCATTGTTATAATTATTCATCAAAAATCATTCTAATATATATTTATGAACCTATTTTCATTATCTCATCATTATACAAGATATTAGCTATAGAATTTCCATAGATAACTTTTATCAGATTGAGGAATGGTCCTTGTTTGTCAAGAATGGATATTGGTACATACACGACCACGTGTAACACAGATAGCTAGTGGGAAGTACAGCAGAGGGAGCTCAGCTTGGGGCCCGCTGATGACCTAGAGGGGTGGGATGAGGGGGTGGGAGGGAGGCTCCTGAGGAAGGGATATATGTACACATATGGCTGGTCCATGATGTTGTACAAAGAAACCAACACAGCATTCTAAAGCAATTATATTCCAGTAAAAAAAAAAAAAATGGATATTGGATTTTGTCAAATGCTTTGTCTGCATCTATTGAGATGATTATATAATTTTCTCCTTATTATGTCAATATGGCAAATTATATTGATTTATTTTTTGATGTTAAACCAATTTTGCATTCCTAGAATAAACCCCACTTATCCATAATGTAGTTTCCTTTTCCAATATATTGCTGAACTATGATTACTAAAATACTGAAAATCTCTGTGTAGATTTGCATTATTTCTTTTTAAAATATTTGATAGATAGAATTTCCAGTGAAGCCATTTAGGCCTCAAGTTTTTTTTTTTTTTTAATGGGAAGGGTTTTACTTTTGAATCAAGTTTCTCAGGAACTATTCAGATTGTCTATTGGCTTTGTTGATTTTCTTTATACTTTATGTTCTACTTTGTTGATTTTTATGCTTATCATATTCTTCCTCTACTTCATTTGGGTTTCGTTTGCTCTATTTTTTACCTAGTGCCTTAATGTAGAAGCTTAAATCATTGACTTTACAATTTCCTTTTTATAAAATTATAAGCATTGAAACCTATGGATTTCCCTATTAGCAAGTCACCAACATTATTCTTCAAATTTTGATATGCTGTGCTTTCACTGCTGTGGTTTAGTTGCTAAGTCATGTCCAACTCTTTTGTGACTCCATGTGCTGTAGGCCACCAGGCTCCTCTGTCCATGGGATCACCCAGGCAAGAGTACTAGAGCGACTTGCCATTTCTTTCTTCAGGCGGTCTTCCCGACCCAAGAATCGGACCTGTGTCTCCTGCATATCTTCTTATCATTAATTTTTATTTCAATGCTGCTATGGTCAAAGAACGCACTGGGCATATTTTAATCCTTTTAAATAGACTTATTTTAGGCTCCAGCATATAGTCGGCTGTGGTCACTGTTTCAAGTGCACTGGAAGGAATGTGAGCTTTGTAGCTACTGGATGTAGCAGAACAAACTCTGAAACTTCCTCTTCATCATCCCCTAGCAGGAATCTCTCACTGGCCCCCTACCCCAAAGGCAATGCTTCTGTGTGCACAGTCTTGTTTTCTGATCCTAGTAAAGTATAATATGACTTCCACACTATATCCCATGTCTTCCTACCCCTAGGTCTGATGTGCCAAGTGAAGACAAATCTGGGGCTGCTAAAGTGGTTCAGAGACGTGGCACTGCTTGTCCAAAAAGATGTGATAACAATATAACCCTTTTTCCTTTTCATTATCTTTTATTCTGCTTTCCACGCGATATTGTGATGACTAATTTGGCTCAGATCATGAACTCCTTACTGCCAAATTCAGACTTAAATTGAAGAAAGTAGGGAAAACCACTAGACCATTCAGGTATGACCTAAATTATATCCCTTATGATTATACAGTGGAAGTGAGAAATAGATTTAAGGGACTAGATCTGATAGACAGAGTGCCTGATGAACTATGGATGGAGGTTCATGACATTGTATAGGAGACAGGGATCAAGACCATCCCCATGGAAAAGAAAGGCCAAAAAGCAAAATGGCTGTCTGAGGAGGCCTTACAAATAGCTGTGAAAAGAAGAGAAGTGAAAAGCAAAGGAGAAAAGGAAAGATATAAGCATCTGGATGCAGAGTTCCAAAGAATAGCAAGGAGAGATAAGAAAGCCTTCCTCAGCAATTAATGCAAAGAAATGGAGGAAAACAACAGAATGGGAAAGACTAGAGATCTTTTCAAGAAAATTAGAGATAATAAGGGAACATTTCATGCAAAGATGGGCTCAATAAAGGACAGAAATGGTAGGGACCTAACAGAAGCAGATGATATTAAGAGGTGGCAAGAATACACAGAAGAACTGTGCAGAAAAGATCTTCACAACCCAGATAATCATGATGGTGTGATCACTCATCAAGAGCCAGACATCCTGGAATGTGAAGTCAAGTGGGCCTTAGAAAGCATCACTACGAACAAAGCTAATGGAGGTGATGGAATTCCAGTGGAGCTATTTCAAATCCTGAAAGGTGATGCTGTGAAAGTGCTGCACTCAATCTGCCAGCACATTTGGAAAACTCAGCAGTGGCCACAGGACTGGAAAAGGTCAGTTTTCATTCCAATCCCAAAGAAAGACAATGCCAAAGAATGCTCAAACTACCACACAATTGCACTCATCTTACATGCTAGTAAAGTAACGCTCAAAATTCCCCAAGCCAGGCTTCAGCAATATGTGAACCGTGAACTTCCAGATGTTCCAGCTGGTTTTAGAAAAGGCAGAGGAACCAGAGATCAAATTGCCTACATCTGCTGGATCATCAAAAAAGCAAGAGAGTTCCAGAAAAACATCTGTTTCTGCTTTATTGACTATGCCAAAGCCTTTGACTGTGTGGATCACAACAAACTGTGGAAAATTCTGAAAGAGATGGGAATACCAGACCATCTGACCTGCCTCTGGAGAAACCTATATGCAGGTCAGGAAGCAACAGTTAGAACTGGACATGGAACAACAGACTGGTTCCAAATAGGAAAAGGTGTATGTCAAGGCTGTATATTGTCACCCTGCTTATTTAACTTATATGCAGAGTACATCATGAGAAACGCTGGGCTGGAAGAAGCACAAGCTGAAATCAAGATTGCCAGGAGAAATATCAATAACCTCAGATATGCAGATGACACCACCCTTATGACAGAAAGTGAAGAGGAACTAAAAGCCTCTTGATGAAAGTGAAAGTGGAGAGTGAAAAAGTTGGCTTAAAGCTCAACATCCAGAAAACTAAGATCACAGCATCTGGTCCCATCACTTCATGGAAAATAGATGGGGAAACAGTGGAAACAATGTCAGACTTTCTTTTGGGGGGGCTCCAAAATCACTGCAGATGGTGATTGCAGCCATGAAATTAAAAGACGCTTACTCCTTGGAAGGAAAGTTATGACCAACCTATATAGTATATTGAAAAGCAGAGATATTATGTTGCCAACAAAGGTCTGTCTAGTCAAGGCTATGGTTTTTCCAGTGGTCATGTATGGATGTGAGAGTTGGACTGTGAAGAAAGCTGAGCACTGAGGAATTGATGCTTTTGAACTGTGGTGTTGGAGGAGACTCTTGAGAGTCCCTTGGACTGCAAGGAGATCCAACCAGTCCATCCTAAAGGAGATCAGTCCTGGATGTTCACTGGAAGGAGTGATGCTGAAGCTGAAACTCCAATACTTTGGCCACTTCATGGGGAGAGTTGACTCATTGGAAAAGACCCTGATTCTGGGAGGGATTGGGGGCAGGAGGAGAAGGGGACGACAAAGGATGAGATGGCTGGATGGCATCACCTACTCGATGGACGTGAGTTTGAGTGAACTCTGGAAGTTGGTGATGGCAGGGAGGTCTGGCATGCTGTGATTCATGGGGTTGCAAAGAGTCAGACACGACTGAGCGACTGAACTGAACTGAACTGAACTGAGAGCTGAGAGTTGGTTATGGGGGAGGAAGAATGTCGCTGGGCCAGATGTTGCCACTATACTCACAGGATCATCTCCATCTCCCTGTGAAGTCTCTCCTCTCTGACTCAGGACACAGCTTGTGTGGTATGTCAGATAAGCTTTTCCTGTACACTGAGTTTTTATATTTCTTAATAGTTAACATACATGTGCTGGAAAATGTGCTTTACAAGAAACAGAACATCCGTCTCCAACCCATGACTTGAAGAATGGATACATTTAAGTTTTGGAATTGACTGGACTCAAAGCAAAAGACCAAACAAATGAAGATATAGGGGGTTCACTCAAGGGCCAAATGTGTGACTATGATACCAAGTTATGAGGCTTAGACAAACCGGTGTGATCACTGCCATAGAGTCAGTACTTGCTACTGTAATGATGTGAACCAAACTTCACTGACTTTTAAATTATTCCAAGTCCTTCCAGGATGCTCCCTACTCAGATCTGTGAACCCAATGCAGAAAGCAACACACAACAGCCTGAGTCCACCCAGGGAAAGCACCTCCATCACGCCTGACAGTATCTGTCTGTCTTGTTCCCAGCGGGGCCCTGAGATGGCATCTGCAGCCGCTCAGGGGGAAATGCTTTGGGGAAAGGAGGAGTTTGAGCCCGCTTCTGCCCATCCCCTCCTGCCTCCCCTGTATTTGGCACATGGAAGGATGCTCACCTTTTCCCACTCACGGTCCTTGTTCAGCACGATGACCACGAGTCTGGGATGCACCTGGTAGCCTTCCTCGGTGAAGGACAAGTCTTTGCCATCCCACGTCACATTGACCATGAATCTGGAGAAAGGAAGAGAGAAAGACAAATGTTTAGGGAAAAATCTAAGAGGTTTCAGACAAATGAGCGGACGCCACCATCCGTGTAACGCTGAGAAGGTGTAAACTCATTGCCAGCAGCCTCTACCTGTGGAAGCATCAGTACCTGTGCAGGCTCTGCTCATCTCCATGCACTCTTTTCCATGAGCCTGTAATCACTCCCAGACTCCCGTAACTGGTTGCAATTAACAGATGAGTTGGAACATTTTTGTCCTGTCAGACTACAGACCTTTGTTCAATGATCTTCTAACAAGAGGATCTGAAAGCATGTTTTAATAAACTACTCTAAAGGAAACTGCTTGCTCACAAGCCACATGGTATACAACATCAAAGAAATGATATCCCATTAATTCATTATTTGTTCACCTAATATTTATTAAATATTTGCTACATGCCAGTAATCAGCTAGTTGACTGGGGATAAACAAGAAAATAGACATGATCCTGCTCTCCAGAAGCTTATAGTCTAAGAGAGAGGACAGGTATTAATTGGTTAATTACAGATATATGACAAGTGTTGGGCTTCCCAGGTGGCTCAGTGGTAAAGACTCTATCTGCAATGCAGGACATGTAGGTTTGATCCCCGAGTCAGGAAGATCCCCTGAAGAAGGAAATGGCAACCCACTCTAGTATTTTCGCCTGGGAAATCCCATGGACAGAGGAGCCTGGTGGGCTACAGACCATGGGGCCGCAAAGATTCAGACATGACTTTGTGACTCAACAACAACAGATGACAAGTGTCAGGATGGCAGGGGTGGGGGTGTATGTGCTCCGTGAAAGTGAAATGGGGGTCAGGCCAGGCTTCTATAAGGAAGTGCAGCCTGACCTGAAGGATGAGGCAGCATTAACTAGATAAGAAAAGACACAAGCACACTCAAGCAAAGGGGGCAGCATGGGCAAAGGTCCTGTGGTAGTGCTTACCAAGGCCTGA
Organism: Bubalus kerabau; assembly: GCF_029407905.1. Classification (NCBI taxonomy): domain Eukaryota; kingdom Metazoa; phylum Chordata; class Mammalia; order Artiodactyla; family Bovidae; genus Bubalus; species Bubalus kerabau. The sequence goes on from NC_073646.1 coordinate 9,642,390, forward strand.
GTGCAAACCAGTGCGGCTGGAGCAGAGAGAGCCAAGGGGCTGTGGGCTGTGGTGTGGGTGAGAATGTGAATGGGGCAGACAGTGCAAAGCTTTTCAGGCCATTTAGGGAGTCCTGTCTTTGCTTTAAAACAATAGAAGGACATTGAAGATTTTAACCAGTGATATAATCAGACTTGAAGGTTGTGTAGAGAACAGGCTTGCAGAGGACCACAGTGAGTATGGGGGACTGGTTACAGTGCTCTTATTAATCCAGGTTAGAGATGATGCTGGCTTTGACCCCAAAAGAGGAGGAGAAGGAAGAGCAGGAGCCCCAACACACAGGATCAAGTGGAGAAGTTTTTAGCAGGTATTTAGGGACAGGTTAGATGTGAGGGTGGAGGAGAGAAGCATCATGAATGGGTCTTCAGTGTCTGCCCTGTACAACATCCATCAGTTATCTTTATCACAAGGGATGCTTGTCTGTCTCACAATACTCCATCTCCAACCCTCCCTTCTCAAAACCACTTGCCTGTAGCCAGGCTCAGTGCTGACATGAAACAAGACAGGATTTGGGAGGGAAGGTTCTCAGGGATTCACATTTCCTTTTCAGCTTGAGAAAACTGTGACGCTGTTAAAGATGTCCAGAAAACGTAGCACTTAGCAGATAGTCAGCAAATGCAGTATGGTGGTTAAAAGCAATCAAACACCTCCAGAAAGGCAGGGTATCTCAAAGCTGGAGCATTTTCTTGCTTTATATTCCCTTAACAACAAAAGCAGCTAAAGAAGTAAAATACTAAGGAAGAGGACTAGAATATAACAACAATTCCATGTGACTGGCCTGATTGATCACATGTCTGCCCCCGGGCAGCCACAGCACACAAGACCTGACTTGTCCTCTGGGGAAAGAATCAGGTCTCTAAGGTGAAGAAAGTGGGGGAAAGGCAAAGAACATTTCTGTGTATCCATTCAATGGCCTCTTTGAGTCCTTAAAAAATCATGTTTTTCAAGAAAAGTTAATGGCATGAAGATAATTCTCACTACGTACTGTTAAACAAGCAGAAAAGAAGATAAAAATAGGGTTTGTCTATGCATGGAAAGATTCCAGGTACTTTCTATTTTCTTTTGTGTTATCTTTGTACTCTTGAAATTTTCTGCAAATACTTTTTATTTTTAACAAAGATACTCTTTGTTTAAACACAGAAAAAAAAATCAAACACTGCTATTCTGGAAGAGGCAAAGAGCAATCACTATCCTATTTGGTACATCTGATCATTTCCTAGGAAGATAATTTATGGATTCAACAACTATTTACTGGATGTCTATTATGTGCCAGGCCTTACAGCGAGTCCTATAAATACAGAAACAGAAAACACAGTGTGCATCCCACCCCTTCCATTCTCACAATTCAGTGACATAGACACGCAAATGTTGCTAGCACGTAGAAGGCCACTCGTGTCCTGGTGCTCTGTAAATAGGAGAAGTCGTGAGAACGTAGAGGGAAGGTCCCTAGTGTGAGCTCCGTGACATAGGGAGGGCTTCCAGGGGAATCTTCAGGAGCAAAGGGGTTGACAAGAGGTGGGGAAGAATATTCGGAGCAGAGGAGTCATCTTCAACAAAAGAGAGTCAGCAAAGGAAGTGACATGTGCTATGGGATGTAGGAAATAGCTTAGTAAGAACAACAGGCAGTGGGATGCATCCACAGAGCATCTCTGAAGCCAGATCATAGGGGCCTTAAGCATCTGGATTTTGATCAGAAGGACGTGAGGATCATGGAAGGTTTTGAGGGGAGGAGTGACTCACTGCACATAGGAAACTGCAAAGCCAAGGGCGTAGACCCATGAAACATCACGATGGGACACTGCCCATGGAGTTTCAGCATAAAAACTACAGACAAAGCCCACCAGTGGACTTTATCTGGGCTGGCAAAAAAAAATCCCTCACCAAGTCACTCCGTATCTGCAGTCTAAAACTCACAGTTAGGCCAGCTGATTCACTGAGGGGTTTTGCTTGTTTTAAATGTAATCCAATAAGCTCTCAAGCCAAGTTTTGATTGTACAATAACTTGAGGTAACTAGAGCTCAGGTTCAGTCTACCTAATGCCCCAAATGTAAGTGAAACTGAGAAATTTAGTCCATCCACAAGAGCTTTGGAAATACCCGGCTCATTATATGTTTGGAAAAGGCGGACCAGCGGACGAATCCTTTGGGTTTGACTTGGACACCTGGCCCAGAGGAGAGCCATTCACAGGGTTATGCTGTGTGAATGGATGTCCCTGTCACTGCTTTAATCTAGGAGCTGGCATGCCCTGTTGAGCACCTGCTCTTCTTCCGATTTGCCAGTTGAATGTACTTAAATCTCTCTCTTTTTTCATTCCCCACTTCTGTTCCCCCCACTCTTTCCCTTGCCTCCCATTTTGTAGTGAAATCAGATGGAATTAGCAGGGACATTATTTAGATGTCATTTCTCTTCTTCAGATTATATGGAAACAACTGTAAGGAAATTCTGATAACTCCAACTGTTCTGTGTTCCTTTAAGATTCAATATTCTGGGCCAATGAGTTCATATACTCAGTGTTTATATTCTCTACCTTCCTTCCTTTCTTTCTAGCTTTCTTCCTATTAAGAGTCTTCTGTCCCTTGGGAGAAAAAAAAGCCCTCTAACAGAATTTCTTTTGCTCAACAGTAATTTCATTATGAAGTTGGCAGGGAACAAGTACCTATTACCTTCAATTCCACCATCCAATTTCTAGGAAGGACAATCCATATTTCTGCAGGCTTTCTTCCCACTTAAACTTACTCTAGAGAAAAATTCTTTACCCAGGGAAAAACCATTCTACACCCCACTGCTTGGTCCCCATTAACACCTGCTGGGCACTTGTATTAAACAGTAAAATCTTATCACTGTTTTATCTCTCGAAAATTGATTACAAACTTTTAGTGACCAGATAAAGTATCAGAAATTCTGGCTGCTGCTAAGCTTCGAATTACATCCTCGATATTTCCGTCAGCAATAAACACACGAGGGCATGCTGGCAAAATGTGGATGTGGGGAAGGCTCTGGTGGCTTGCAGAGGATTCATTTTTGTATTATTTTTGTCCGTTGATTGTGAAGTACCAAGCTGTTTTTAATCAGTAACAGAAAATATGTAAATTATGTGATGCACATACATCCAAGTTTCCTTTGGTACCTACAGCCTCAGGCGTATGAAGCTGAAGTCTCAGGTGAAAGAAACATTTCTGTCCCTTGTATTTTGTGCCCTATGAATGGTTGGCGTATATAGGTCAGAAATAACATGGAAAAACATGGTGGACTGTTTTTCCTACATTATCACCACCAAAAAAAATTGGGTCAGAATTATCAAGTTCTTTCAGGATCTTTCAAGATCTTATCAAGATCTGCTTTAAACAGCAGTCACCAACTACAGGTGGCTATGGAGCATTTGAAATGTGGTTAGTGTGAATAGAAATGTGCCAAAAGGGCATGATGAAACTGGATTTGGAAGACTTTGTATGAAAAAAAGAAAAGTGTAAAATCTCATGAATAAATTTATATTGATTTCATGTTGCAATACTTTAGACACGTTGATTGCAATAAGATACATCATTAAAATTAATTTCATCTTCTTTTTACTTATTCTAAGTGCTACCAGATAATTTAAGATGATAAATGGCTTACATTATATTTCTATCGGACAGCTATTCAGGACTGTCTTTGGTGTTTTGCCTTGTTTTCTTAACCAGCAGATCCATCATGAAGGCAGGGACCTCTCCTGCCTTGTTTTGTATTTTATTGCTAGTGCTGAACAGAGCGCCTGGCTCATAGGAGGTGCTAAGACAAACAGGTGCAGAATGAACAAAAGAATGAATTGCTATCTAGCAACTGCTGGGATCAAACCCTGCCTCTGCTGCTCCCCAGCTTTGTCTCTTAGGGTTGTACATTTAAAATTCTCTGAGCTTCCAATTTCATTCTTTGTAAAAAGGGATCAGGTTAAACCATATGAACTAACCGTGATGGCTTTGTGTGGTTTAACCTAACAGATCCCTAACTTCCAGGTTTTGTGAGTGGGATTAGCAATAGTTTATGAAAACATCCAGTCCAATTTCTTGTACACAGATGTTGCTAAGCCTTTACATAAAGCTTCCATGCATTTTGTAAAACAGTTTTCTACTCTGACATATTTCCTAACACACTGCCCCAAACACAGCCTTGTTAGTCCCTGTAAAGCCATGCTTATTGCTACCATTCCATTCCCTCATTGCCAGAGTGCTTTCTTTTTGTCAAAAGCCAACCATACGATATCTGCTTTTCTCTTTCTGACTTACTTCACCCTGTATGACAGATTCTTGGTCCATCCACATATTAAGGCATATATGTGGAATCTAGAAAAATGGTACAGACGAACATATTTCCAGGGCAGGAGTAGAGACACAGATGTAGAGAACAGACTCCAGCGGGGGAAGGAGAGGGTGGGATGGAGTGGGAGACGGGTTAACATATATACACTACCACGTGAAAAACAGATAGCTGGTGGGGAGCTTCTGTCCAGCACAGGGCGCTCAGCTCGGTGCTCTGTGATGACCGAGAGGGTGGGATGGGGGTGGCTGGGCAGGAAGGAGGTCCAAGACGGAGGGGACATATGTACACTTACAGTTGATTCACATCTTTGTCCAGCAGAAACTAACACAACATTGTAAAGCAATTATACCCCAATAAAAAGAAAGAAAGAAAAAAAAAAGTCATCCATATATGGTCTGCATCGTGTCCAACTCTTTGTGACCCCACGGACTGTAGCCCACCAAGGTCCTCTATCCATGGGATTCTCCAGGCAAGAATACTGGAGTGGGTTGCCATTTCCTCCTCCAGGGGATCTTCCTGACCCAGGGGTCTAACCCGAGTCTCTTATGTCTCCTACATTAACAGGCAAGTTCTTTACCACTAGTACCACCTGAAAAGGCCAATTTAAAAAAAAAAAGAAAGAAAGAAAAAATAAGCCATCCAAATATGTGCTGCATAAGCTTTTAACTATTACTTAAAATGTCTCCTTCCTCCAGATTTCTATTTTCTCTCTTTTGCCTCGTAACTCTCCTTTAACTTCCCAAATCTGATTGTTTGCAATGTTCTCTAGACATATTTATTATTCACTATTTCCCTTCAGACTTTAATTCCTTACAGTTTCATAAATGCCACCATAACCCATTCAGTGTGTCTCAATTTTCAGTTAATTTTCCATCTGCTTTGCTATTTCCCTTGTTCCCCAGGCCTTTCCCTGACTCACACTATCCCTTAAATGCCTACTCAGACTGCTTTGGGTGTCACCATTTTTTTCATTTGTCAGCTAATTTACATGTTTTGGAAAACAGAGTCACTGTTTTCTTTAACCTTTTTTCAGTTCTCAAGACACTCTCATTTTTACAAAATGTTGTGGCTCTTTCCAACGTCCTCCTGGTGGTTTGAAATCCCTTCCACTTGGATGCCTTTCTCAGCACCTTCTTATCCTCCATTAACCCTTCCCTTATGGGCATGAATCCTATCTTTAGAGCAAAGTTATGGAGCTTTTATCACTTTTAATTCCCAACTCCTGCCCCACATCTTCCCCAAATACATCCTCACACTGTCTCCTTTCAGCGAGGCTCTTGATGAGTGTACTTTCCTCTTTGCCCCATGCTCAGTCTCATATACTCATTGGTGGTTTCCGGTTTCCCTTGAATGATTACCAAAGGCATGACCACAGAGCCGAAACTTAAATGTCAGGACTGAAATATAATAACTCCAACACACAGATCTGCATAATCCAGGCCAGCAAGGCATTCAAAACGGGCTCTGAAATGACAGCATTATGAAAAAGCAAAAAAAAAAAAAAAAAAAAAAGAATAAAATAAAAAACTGGGTTAAAAAAAGAGAATGAGTATTTACTCTTTCTCAAATTCCATTGTGGCCAAATTACAAAAGAAAAAAAACAACATATTAATGTTAATTGTCAGCTCCTGCTACTGCTAAGTCGCTTCAGTCGTGTCCGACTCTGTGCGACCCCAAAGACGGCAGCCCACCAGGCTCCCCCATCTCTGGGATTCTCCAGGCAAGAACACTGGAGTGGGTTGCCATTTCCTTCTCCAATACATGACAGTGAAAAGAGAAAGTGAAGTCGTTCAGTCGTGTCCGACTCCTAGCGACCCCATGGACTGCAGCCTACCAGGCTCCTCCGTCCATGGGATTTTCCAGGCAAGAGTACTGGAGAGGAGTGCCATTGCCTTCTCCAAATTGTCAGCTAAGCAATACTAATTTTTAAAAAATTAGAACAGGAGTGGCAAGCTCCAAAAAGGCAAGGATATTTCTTTTGATCACTGAAATTCTAAAACACTTTAGAGTGCCTTGCAGTACAAGCGTAATCGTATTTGTTGAATAAAGGAACAAATGAACGAGTGGCCATAGGCCACTGAGATCGTGTTCATTCAATGTTTATTTTCTGTGCAACTGTAGAGAGGCAATTCTGCAAGACGACTGCTTAGTTTGGGAATCAGAAAGCTCGGGCTTAGAATGCAGTTCTGTGGCTTCCAATCCCAGGTAAGTCTCCTAAATTCTCAGAGCATCCATTTCCTCTTCTGTAAAAGTGAAATTATAATGGCCACATCTCCGTGTAATCACAGGGCTTACATTAGATGAAATTTAACGAGAGAAGGTATGTAATGTGACCAGCAGAGTGTTTGGCACATAATGGTGTCTGGTAAATGATGACAGCGGGGGTAGCAGTAGTTGTCATGGTTTCACATAATTATCTTCTCTCCTTCTAAATTTTGAAATTAAAGGGCCTTCTCTGAGATGCTGGAGGATCATCTGGGCTGCTAATCCCGGTTTCTGAAGGGAGGCAATGAACCCTCCAGGTCCCTACCCCAGGCTAATCTGATTGCTCAGAGCTCCAGGTACCCCTGGACTGGACTATGGTGCAAGGATGCTGACCCAGATGTCAGCCTGCCCTTCATATCTCTTGGGCTTCCTGTCTCTGCTTGGTGAACATACCTGAGCCAAAGGTGATTTTTGAGGACATGCCCCACCTACTGTCTTTTGAATATAACTTCAAAGTCTAAAACAGGGAGTAAGTTAGGGTAAAGCTTTCTCTATAAGTGTGACTATTCTATTCATCCCGTCATGACACAACATTCCTGACCCATCTGGCTAAAAGTCTGCAGTGGGAACAGGATCTATGGCGTAGGATCTAACGTTGTTCAATCGCTTAGGGCTGCCCAACTCTTTGTGACCCCATGGACTGCAGCACAACCAGGCTCCTCTGTCCTCCACTATCTCCTGGAGTTTGCTCCATTCATGTCCGTTGAGTCGGTGATGCTAACCATCTCATCCTCTGACACCCGCTTCTCCTTTTACCTTCCATCTTCTCTAGCATCAGGGTCTCTTCCAAAGAGTCGGGTCTTCGCATCAGGTGGCCAAAGTACTGGAGCTTCTGCTAGAAGATCAAAGCAGTAAATCCTAAAGGAAGTCAACCCTGAATGTTCACTGGAAGGACTGGTACTGAAGCTGAAGCTCCAATACTTAGGATCTAATATGTATACTCTAACTCTACTTTATCAGGAGTTATTGGAAGACTGAAGGTCCATTAATAAAGCTGTTCTCGGGATCTCTTGCTCCTTATATGTGTAGTTCTTTCAGGAACCTGGTGGAGGATGTGGAAGTTCTTGAAATTCTGGATAGTATTTTGCAACACTATCAAAATAGTACTGAATATGTCACCATGAACCCCTCATGACTCTGCCTCATCTAAGCATTTGGAACTCACTGGCACGGGGTCAGTGGATCCAGTCCTTGCCATGAGCATCTATTCCAAGAGAGCCAGACAAAAGTAGGCCACGTGACAAGCAGTTTCTATAAGCTTCCTAGATCACCTGTGTCTCTGCTGTCAGATTATTCAGGATCTCAAACAGGCAGATGTACATGCACAATGACTCCTCATCTTCCCCAAATATGCAGAATGGATCAATTCAAAGTGTGAATTTATCCAAGAATCTCTGGGTATCCCCCATCCTAGAACCTAGGCCCCGTGAGAAGAGGGGAATTTTCTCTTTTGTTCTCTGCTGTATCCTCCTTCCAGAACCCGGAACAGTGGCTGGCATGGAGAAGCTGCTCAGTACATATTAATGAGGGAAGGAAAAGTCGATGAGGTAACAAAGGCAGAGGAGAACGGTGGGGTCAGATTGTGGGGCTTCTGAGCCTCCATCATCTTGTGAGCCCATCTCTCGTAGTAAATGTCTTTCTCTATATAAATATCTTGCTAGTTCTGTTTCTCTGGAGAACCCTGACTAATACAACCCGATACTACCATCTGCCAGAAGAACTGTGAAAATAAAACATAAATCTGTGATAAATGTGATGCAAAAAGGGCCCCCGTGTTACTCATCACGTGCACAACTTTATCTTTGGGCTACAAAGTCCTTGAGGACAAGAGTTCATAACTCAGTACTTTGAACTCTAGGAACATTGTCATGTAGAGGGAAGAGCAGATTAGGGATTTGCAAGCTGCAGTTGAGTTTTTAAATCCACCATGATTGATGCTGTACCTTCAAGCAAATCATCCAGCTCCCAGGAGTGAGTTTCCCCTCACTCCTGTGTCAATGGGGAAACCACTGCTGTCTTAGTCTGCTCACACTGCTGTAACACCATACACTGGGTGCCTCAAACCACAAGCACTTATTTCTCATGGCTCTGGAGACTGCAAGTTCAAAGTCAAGCCCGGACAGATACAGGTCCTGATGAGGATCCTCTTCCCAGTTTACATACTACTTTGTGGTGTCTTCACATGGCCCAAGAGTTGGATCTCTTGTCTCCTCCTCTTTTTTCAGGACACTAATTCCATCATGAGGGCCCCACCCTCACTACCTCATCTAACCCGAATTTCTTCCCAAAAGCTCCACCTCAAAATAACATCACACTGGAGTTCATCATAACTTCAGCATGTGAATTTTGGGAGAATGCAAACATTCAGTGCAAAGCAATTACACAAAGTTAATGAGAAGTTTCATGGTGGTGGGGCTAAGAGGTAGGATTGACTTACACGTAACCGTTTAGGTCACCGTAGATGTTTGTTGTTCATAAATGGTATGACGTAAACCGTTTGTTGTTCATAAATGGTATCAACAACTATGCCAGTTTTCCCAGAACTGAGAGATTTCCTGGGAGAGGGGCCATTCAGTGCTAAAACCAGGACCTCAAGTTATGGATCAAAAATTGAGAGTTTGGTCCGGTAAGCAACACCTCTAAAGCACGTCTATAGAAAGGTTTCAAATTCATTTATCAAATACATAGTCAATTTAAACAAATATTGAGTAACCACTATATGCCAGCAACATGCAGGAGATAAAATAGTAAGTAAAAAACATGTGGTCCTTCCCATGAAGTTACTTAAGAGTTTAGTGAAAAAGCAGGTAGTATACAATAATTCCAATAAATGGTAATATACCCGCAACTAAAGTACCTGATGCTGTAGGAACATTAACAGGGGATCTAATCTCTCAGAATACTGATTATTCTTCCATTATTCCATTTCTACTTGCTTTTTTTTTTTCAGTGAAAACACCAAGTTAAGTTCTCTGAAAGACTAAAAAATTCTCATGCTTTCCATCAACATATATACACTACCATGTGTAAAATAGATAGCTAGTAAGAACATAAGGTATAGCAGGGGAGCTTGACTTGGTGCTCTGTGATGACCTAGAGGGGTAGGGGAGTTGAGAGAGGATATATGTATACACATAGCTGATTCATGTTCTTGTACAGCAGAAAGTAGCATAGCATTGTAAAGCAATTATTTGCCGGGGTGGGGGGGCGGGGAAACTCTCATGCTTTCCAGGTATATAAAATTGGATAGGTAACATCAAGGACTAAAATGGACTAGATGCAAGATTATTGAGAATGGTGAAAATCCCAGCTAAAGGCATTCAACAAATTATTTTAAAAATAATATTATAAATGAAATATAGCAATCTACTAACCATTCATTTGAACTCTCTGTTCTAAATGTAAACTTATGAATATTCATATTCCTTCCTCTAGCAAAAACCCTGCTTCCTTCTATGCCAGTACAGCTCACAAGATTGCATCCTTTGGAGGGTGGCTTACCGACACACAAAGAGCCCCCTTATTTTGAAAAACACTAACCCCCGCCCCCACCACTATATACACCAGAACATTTATTCTTCTCCTCTCCTTTGACCATAAAAAAATAGATCTGGTGGGAGAGGGTTGTGCACCTGATCCAAGCTGGAACCCTCAGATCCTCTCACCTAGGAATCTGAAAATTTATAGCTGAGACAGAGACCAGAAATTTTTCAATCTGGTCCAAGGTGATAGTAACTTTGTTTCATCAGTAAATGTAGGCTCACCTCCTGACCTTTCCAAACCTTGGCTTCTCAACATTTACCTTGATTTTTCAAGAAACTCCAGTAAAGTCCCAATGGATCCCCAATAGATTTTCGATCATTCATTATCTTATTTTGTTTAAATTAAGCTGCTGCTGCTAAGTCACTTCAGTCATGTCCGACTCCGTGTGACCCCATAGACGGCAGCCTACCAGGCTCCTCCGTCCCTGGGATTCTGCAGGCAAGAACGCTGGAGTGGGTTGCCATTTCCTTCTCCAATGCATGAAAGTGAAAAGTGAAAGTGAAGTTGCTCAGTTGTGTCTGACTCTTCACGACCCCATGGACTGCAGCCTACCAGGCTCCTCCACCCATGGGAGTTCCCAGGCAAGGGGCCTGGAGTGGGTTGCCATTGCCTTCTCCAGTAAATTAAGCTAGTCAGAATTAATTTCTGTTACTTATTACTTAAACACTTTAAATAAATATTCTGCTCCTACCTGGGCTATTGAAAGATCTTACTTGGTCTCCTGACTCCCTGTATATCATCCCTTGCACTCATAGTAAGCCTACCTGCCAGATGAATGCTCTGAAATTTCAGTTTCTGTTATATGTACCTCTGCATAAAAGCTTGAAATGGCTCCCTAATGTCCAAAACTAAAATGCACGCTCCTTAGTCAACTTTAGCTTTCAACCTTCCTTCCCAAAAACTGTTCTTTACCAACCCTGCTTTGGAGCAGACTCAAATGACTGGTGGTGTCCTTGTGAATTTCCACTCCTTGGTTATTATTCCTACATTTTCTTTTACTGAGAAAACAGTAAAAACTGTTATTTCTGGCTGTTTCTTGATAATATCTCTTCCCCTACCTGACCAATAAGAGTATCTCTGGCCACAGTGATTGGGTCAGGGATTGGCACGTGACTCAAGCTCATCCAATCAGAATCTTTCTCTGGGAATTTTCTGTTGAAACTAGAGAAAATATCCACCCTTTTGACTTAAGGAGATACAGTGACAAAAGTATGTGAACCCATACCTATTTAAATGATGCTCTTCCCCATCTTATTGGGATGAAATAGTGAGCCATAACAGAGAAAAAGGAGAGAGAAAGAGGAGAAGAATGAGAGCGAAAGAGACAGACTGACAGAGATCTGAAGACATCATTTGAGCCTAGATCAAGATTTGGCAGGTAAGACATACACCCCATATTCTTTCCAGTTGAAAAGACCAATTCATCTTGTTTAATTAAATTTATTTTATTTTATAAAAAAATTAATTTGAATTAATAAATTTTAATCAATTATATGTATTTTATTAATTAATATTCATTAAATTTATTTTAAATCAATTATTTAGGAATAAAATTAATCTATATATTTATTTATGAATAAATTTAATAAGTAAATTCATTTATTTAAAAAAATTTTTGGTCATTCTGCACTGCATGCAGGATCCAGTTCTCTGACCAGGGATTGAACCCGTGCCCTCTGCATTGGAAGCATAGAGTCTTAATCACTGGAATGTGAGAGAAATTCCTATTCTATTTTTTCTGAGCTTAATGAGAATTGGTTTTCTATCATTTAAATTCATAAAAGTCTCAATGAGTACAAAGATTCACATATTCAGACCCCTCCAAAAAAACAGCACAGAGTTCACCTCTTCTCAAAATGTTCACTGATTCTGTAGGAGGGTCCCCTACACCCTCCTCAGAACTCCCATCACTTCCTCCGCAGCTCCCTTCTCCACCTTGGTGTTTGCAGAGCTTTCCACATACATATGCATCATCCTACTGTGCACATTCCACATCCATCCATCCATCCTTGGCTGGAGGGTAAATTCCTGGGGACCAGGGGCCCTGTCTGAGTCGCTGCTGCACGCCGTGCACCCTGAGCACAGTCTGCAGAGTATGGTAGGTGATCAGTGACCATTTGCTGACTGAACAGGACCAGGTTTTCATCTGGCCAGAGCTGGAGCCCTCAGTAGCACAGAGAATGTCCCGGTGAGCTGGGTGACACCTCACGCCCATCAGGACAGAGTTAAATACGTCCTGGCCTAAATAGCGGTCTAAAGGCTGCCTCATCTCATAATGAAACTTGACAGCCCTGTGTAAATCCAGCAGTAATAATGTTTCACATCTTGCCATGAATTTCTGGTGTGGAAATGTGCCCCCTGGTAAACTCATCTCCACAGTCCTGTCCTGCCCCGATAGTCATATTTTCATCCGTAAATGCTACATCACTTTCTTGGTGGGGAAGAAAATCATGTATTTACCTCCTAAAGAGCAAAGAAGAATTGCTGTTTCAACGGTGGCTGGGTTTTTTTTGTTTTTTCCTATAAATAATAGAATACAGCTCTTTCTTTCTATAGCTCCTCTTCCTATTCGTTTTCCATATTGTTTTAAAGGATTCATTTTACAACCCCAGGGAGATGATTGTGGGGAGAGTAAAAAGAAGAAGAGGAAACCTAAGAGTAGGAAGGGGAAAATGAAGGAAGAGAAGTTAGAGAGAAGAAAAGGCATGGGGAAGGTAGAGAAAGGCAGAGAAATAAGAGAGTGGACAGAGAAGCCTGGGAAAAGGAGGGGGTGTTCTCTCCCACTTGAATAATAAAATGAAATGGAGTTTGAAGCAGAGCAGGGCTCTTCAGGAAAGCTGGAAAGGGCGGTGTGGGAGGAAGAGAGAGAGGTAAAAAGAGAACCCACAGTAGCACAGGGAACTCTACTCAATGCTCCGTGATGACCTCAGTGGGAAGGAAATCTTTTAAAAAGGTGATATATGCATACATAGAGCTGATTCACTTTGTCACACAGCAGAAACTTCTATACTCCAATGTAAAGAAAAAGAAAAAAGAAGATGGACGGACTCCGGAGCTGGTGCACAGGAAGCAGGAAGGGGCCCCATGCTGTGCCTTGGCACCACGCCTTCCCTGGTGACATCGGAAAAGTAGGTCAATTTCAGACCTGGCCAGGGGATGAATGGTCAGCCAGGAACAAGTGGTGGGAAGCAAGGGTGCTGAGTGAGACACTGACCTACCCACAGGACCCGTGAGATGGGGTGCCTCCCTGGGATAACAGGAAGAATGAAAGCCAGTTCTGGACCTGCTGTGCCCAATAGACCTTCCCCCCAGGATGGAAATTCATACATCTGTGATGTGCGTGGCTGCAGCTGCTCGTCACCTGGCACTACTGAGCGCTTGAAATGTGGACAGTGTGACTGGGGAACTGAATTTTCCGTTTTACTTTATTTTAATTAGCTTAAATTTAAATAGCCACATGCAGCCCGCATCTGCCAGTGTTGGACAGCTCGAGTCTGGAAGCCGTGTGAATCATTGAGGAACGAATTGATGGCTAAGAGAAACCAGGAGGCTGTTTTCCCAAACGCCCTAAGTGTACACTTCAGGTGGCACACAGATGCATTTTGATAAGTGCATAGGATGACTTTATTTGTAGAATCAAATTTGTTTATTTTAATATATATTTGAAAGTGGAACTAGCACCTCAGACCCCTTATTTCATAGATATCATTGCTTAGGCAGAAACTGCAGTGACATTTTATCTCTAAAAAAGCAAATCGATGTGAATAAGAAGTACTATGTGAAAAATATCACAGAGGGCTTAGAGATATGAAAAAGGTAATAAACATATTCATATAAATGGAATCATACAGTGTGTGACCTTTCCATGTCTGGCTTCTTTCTCTTAGCATCCTGTCTTTAAGGTTCATCCTTGATGTAGCTTTCATCAGTATTCATTCCTTTCTGGCTGAATAATATTCCATTGTATGGACATAAATATTAAGCTTATCCATCCCTCTATTGATGGACATTTGTTCACACCTTTTGGTTACTGTGAGTACTAATGCTATGAACGTTCAGGTAAAATTTTTTTTTTAATATTGTTTTAAATTCTTTAGGGGTACATAACTAGGAGAGCAATTGTCTGGGGTAATGCAAAAGACAGGAACTACTGATCTGTGGAATCACTATCTGGTACTAGAGAGTCATGATGTCTGAAAACACTTTGAATGTACTTATCAGTGCCGAATTATATAGTTTAAAATGGTTAAGATGATCAATTTTATGTTATATGTTATATAAATTTTATAAATATAAATTGTATGCTATATTATATAAATTTTATATGTATTTTAATATTATTTTAAAAACCCATTTTTAAAAAATAACAAAGAGGGACTACCCTGGTGGTCCAGTGGTTAACACTTTGCCTTCCAATGCAGGGGGTGCGGGTTCTGTCCCTATTCAGGGACCTAAGATCCCACATGCCTTGTGGTCAAGGGGCCAAAACAGAACGGAAAAAAATATTGTAATGAATTCAATAAAGACTCAAAACACCATGGGATATGAGGTTTATCAGGGATCCCAGAGTTTTTTTGATCTAAACTTCTCTCCAAGAATCATTTCTATGACCTCTCTGATAGAAAGGTCAGCCTAGACACAAAGGGCCCAAGAGTAAACAGGTGCTGTGCTTACTCGCTCAGTCACATCTGACTCTATGCAACTCCATGGACTGCAGCCCGCCGGGCTCCTGCGTTCATGGGATTCTCCAGGCAAGAACACTGGAGTGGGTAGCCTATCCTTCTCCAGGGGATCGTCCCGATCTAGGAATCAGAATGGCGTCTCCCACATTGCAGGTGGATTCCTTACCAACTGAGCTACCAGGGAAGCCCAAATAAACAAGTGGCACTACATCAAACAAAAAGCTTCTTCACAGCAAAAAATTTAAAAAAAATAAGAGATAACCTAAGGAAAGGGAGAAAAATCTTTGAAAACTATATACCATATAAGAATGTGAAGTCAAGTGGGCCTTAGAAAGCATTACTACGAACAAAGCTAGTGGAGGTGATGGAATTCCAGTTGAGCTGTTCCAGGTCCTGAAAGATGATGCTGTGAAAGTGCTGCACTCAATATGCCAGCACATTTGGAAAACTCAGCAGTGGCCACAGGACTGGAAAAGGTCAGTTTTCATTCCAATCCCAAAGAAAGGCAATGCCAAAGAATGCTCAAACTCCCGCACAATTGCACTCATCTCACACACTAGTAAGGTAATGCTTAAAATTCTCCAAGCCAGGCTTCAGCAATACGTGAACCATGAACTTCCTGATGTTCAAGCTGGTTTTAGAAAAGGCAGAGGAACCAGAATCAAATTGCCAACATCTGCTGGATCATGGAAAAAGCAAGAGAGTTCCAGAAAAACATCTATTTCTGCTTTATTGACTATGCCAAAGCCTTTGACTGTGTGGATCACAATAAACTGTGGAAAATTCTGAAAGAGATGGGAATACCAGACCACCTGATCTGCCTCTTGAGAAACCTGTATGCAGGTCAGGAAGCAACAGTTAGAACTGGACATGGAACAACAAACTGGTCCCAAATAGGAAAAGGAGTTCGTCAAGGCTGAATATTGTCACCCTGTTTATTTAACTTATATGCAGAGTACATCATGAGAAACGCTGGACTGGAAGAAACACAAGCTGGAATCAAGATTGCCAGGAGAAATCTCAATAACCTCAGATATGCAGATGACACCACCCTTATGGCAGAAAGTGAAGAGGAACTCAAAAGCCTCTTGATGAAAGTGAAAGTGGAGAGTGACAAAGTTGGCTTAAAGCTCAACATTCAGAAAACGAAGATCATGGCATCCAGTCCCATCACTTCATGGGAAATAGATGGGGAAACAGTGGAAACAGGGTCAGACTTTATTTTTCTGGGCTCCAAAATCACTGCAGATAGTGACTGCACCCATGAAATTAAAAGACACTTACTCCTTGGAAGGAAAGTTATGACCAACCTAGATAGCATATTCAAAACCAGACACATTACTTTGCCAACAAAGGTTCGTCTAGTCAGGGCTATGGTTTTTCCTGTGGTCATGTATGGATGTGAGAGTTGGACTGTGAAGAAGGCTGAGCACAGAAGAATTGATGCTTTTGAACTGTGGTGTCAGAGAAGACTCTTGAGAGTCCCTTGGACTGCAAGGAGATCCAACCAGTCCATTCTGAAGGAGATCAGCCCTGGGATTTCTTTGGAAGGAATGATGCTAAAGCTGAAACTCCAGTACTTTGGCCACCTCATTCGAAGAGTTGACTCATTGGAAAAGACTCTGATGCTGGGAGGGATTGGGGGCAAGAGGAGAAGGGGACAACAGAGGATGAGATGGCTGGATGGCATCACTGACTCGATGGACATGAGTCTGAGTGAACTCCGGGAGTTGGTGATGGACAGGGAGGCCTGGTGTGCTGCGATTCATGGGGTTGCAAAGAGTCAGACACGACTGAGCGACTGATCTGATCTGATAGAAAAAATACAAGAAATTCACACAGCTCAACAGGGCAAAGACTAATAATCTGGTTTTTAAATGAGCAAAGGACTTGAATAGATATTTTTCCAAAGAAGATAGTCAACAGGTACATGCAAAGATGCTCAACACCACTAATCATCAGGGAAATGTAAATCAAAACCACAGTGAGACATCACCTCATACCTTTTAGAATGGTTCTTATCAAAAAGATAAAAAGACAAGCGATAACAACTGTTGGCAAGAACGTGGAGAAAGGGGAACCTTGGGAATTCACATTCTTTGTGGGAATGTGAAGTGGTTCAACAGTAATCCCACTTCCAGGTTAAATTCTAAGGAAAGAGGATCTGGAATGGGGTATCTTCACTCTCGCGTTCACTGCAGCATCATTCACAACAGCCAAGACAGAAACAACCTCAGTACCCATCTGAGGCTGGGAAAGATTGAGGGCAAGAGGAAAAGGAGATGACAGAAAGTGAGATGGCTGGATGGCATCACCGACTCAATGCACATGAGTTTGAGCAAACTCCAGGAGATAGTGAAGGACAGGGGAGCCTGGCATGCTGCAGTTGATGGGGTCACGCACAGTCGGACATGACTTAGCGAATGAACAACAACAACAATTCATCTACAGATGTGTGGATTAAAAAATGTGACACACACACAGTGGAATATTAATCAGTCATAAAAAAGAAAACTCTTCCACTGGTGAAAAAAATGGATGGACCTTGAGAGCATTGTGCTAAGTGAATTAAGTCAGACAAAGACAAATACCATATGACCTCACTTTACATATGGCATCTAAAAAAACAAAAACCAAGCCCATAGATTACAGAGAACAGATTGGTCATTGTCAAGGCAGGGGGTGGGGAGTGGGGCAAAATGGATGAAGGGGGGTCAAAATTACAGATTTCCAGTTATCAAACAAATAAGTCAGGCAAATGTGATGTATAGCATGGTGATTATAGTTAATAATGTGCTATCTGAAAGTTGCTAAGACATAAACCTAAGCATTCTCATCACTATGTATGGTGATGGATCTTAACTAGACTTATTATGATGATCATTTTGCAATATATACAATATCAGATCATTTCGTTGTACACCTGAAGCTAATATATATCAATTATATCTCAATTAAAATACTCATCACATACGGCTGCTGTATTAAAAGAACAATACACAGAAATCACTTTATGCAGATCCTGGAACATAATAACTGAAGAATAAACATTAGTTATCACTGGTATGTGAAAAGTGAAATTGTGAGTTGCTCAGTTGTGTCTGACTCACTATGACCCCATGGACTGCAGCTCGCCAGGCTCTTCTGTCCATTGAATTCTCCAGATAAGAATACATTCATAAGAAACAGTGGGTTGCCATTCCATTCTCCAGGGAATCTTCCTGACCCAGGGATCAAACCCTGGTCTCCTGCATTGCAAGCAGATTCTTTACTATCTGAGCCATTCAGTTCACTTCAGTTCAGTCACTTAGCCATGTCCAACTCTGTGGTCCCATAGACTGCAGCATGCCAGGCTTCCTTGTCCATCACCAACTTCCAGAGTTTACTCAAACTCATCTCCATTGAGTTGGTGATGCCATCCAACCATCTCATCCTCTGTCATCCCCTTCTCCTCCTGCCTTCAATCTTTCCCAGCATCAGGGTCTTTTCCAATGAGTCGGTTCTTAGCATCAGATGGCCAAAGTATTGGAGTTTTAGCTTCAGCATCAGTCCTTCCAATGAATATTCAGAACTGATTTCCTTTAGGATGGCCTGATCTCCTTGCAGTTCAAGGGGAATCTCAAGAGTCTTCTCCAACACCACAGTTCAAAAGCATGCTCAGTTTTCTTTATGGTCTACCTCTCACATCCATACATGACTACTGGAAAAACCATAGCTTTGACTAGATGGATCTTTGTTGGTAAAGTTATATCTCTGCTTTTTAATACGCTGTCTAGGTTTTAAGAGGCACAGTTAAGGGGAGGATCTGAGCCAAGGACCAAGGCTACTGAACTCCACATCTAGAGGGCAGCAGTGGCTGTGCTCTTCAGCACAAGTGGATGGAAGATTCTAAGGCAAAGAAATCAACGGACCCAAACAGTCTCCACATAGAAGGGTTTTAAGGTTATTTATCTAAACTGATAGAACTGCCTCCCTCCACACTTGACCCCAGCACACACCGCAGAACCCCTTCCTGACAGACAGCTGCCCATCTCTTGGGAGGTGCCAGTCACTGTCTAGTGCCATCTCCCCACTTCCTAGGAGGGTCCCTTTCACTGACAGCTCTAAGAGTTTAGCAAAGTCTTCCTTCCACAGAGCCAGAATTATTTCCTTGAAACTTCAACCTGCTGGCTCTACCTCCCCACTGTAAGCAAAGGAGACCACAAAACTTTAAAACTCTGAAGACAAGTACTGTATCTCTCTTGGAAGTCCCTTCTGTGGGATTCTCTAGCCATTGCTCATGTATATTAGATATGAATACTCTTTCCATTCCAAAGCACACCTGTAGATTCTTCTGGCTTTTCCCCAGACAGAATGTGGGATTTTCAGAATATGATCAGAATGAAATCTTATTCCAGGAACACTTATGTAAAGATTGACTGACAGGCATTCATCTACAACAAGGTAGGCAAACCTGTATTTCATGTCAAAGAAGTCATCAAACCCAGTGTCTTTATGTTTCCCCTTTACATAGGAATCCTTGTTGATGATATTCAACTGGGGGTTCGACACATGCCAGGCACAGTGCTGGGTGCTGAATGTAAGTCACTGAATTTCATACCCCAGCCGATTTGCAATGAAGCAGCTAATACAATCAATTGAGAGAGTGTTCGCATGTTTCAGAAATTGGGTCTCATATCCCGGAAAGCAGCTCTATTTTACGCTTCACTTGCACTTCACTCATAAAAAAACAGCCCTTTGGTAAGAGCTATTTGATGAACAAGTCCCCCCTCCCACCTGTTTTAAAGCTTTGCCTTTAACTAAGAAGTTACGTTTGCATTTCCCATCTCAGTCCTCAAAGCCTGCCAAGCATATGGAAGGCAGATCACATCGGTGCAGGCTTGAAGTCTGAGTAAACACTGCCTCCATCTCTTCTCTGGGAGGGCTATTGCATTTCATCCATTGGGGTTCTTTCTACTTGCGGCTGATTTTCAAAAGAAAAAGAAAAAGGGAAAAAATTACAAAAATCCATTCTTTGGGGGGCAGTGGAACCAAGTGTTTGGAAAGAATTTAGAACAGTGGCTCCTGAGAACCTATGATTTATAAGAAAAGTAGAAAGTCATTCTTAGTCCAAAAGATAACGCACTTCTGACATTAACATAAAATGAGAGGCTAATTTCTTCCCATGGAAGTAGAGCCAGGAATCAAAAATGCCAAGTCATCATTAACAAACGGCAAATTTGGGGGTAGGATGGGGAGGGAGATGGGAGGGAGTTTCAAAAGGGAGGGGATATATATACACCTGTGACTGATTCATGTTGTGGTTTGACAGAAAATAGCAAAATTCTGTAAAGCAATTATCATTCAATAAAAAATAAATTATTTTTTTTAAATGGCAAGTTTAAGTATTTCTCTTCTTGACAGAAACACCTAGAAAGGCAGTAAAACTTTAGAGAACTGCCAGTTTCCAACATGTTGGCAGCCAAACCCAGCAGATGCACCAACAAGAGAGGCAGACCTAAGCCAGCCCGACAGGGGTACCATTTGGCAAATGGACAGCCTGCCACCACCAGGAATGTCCAACCCTGTCTGCTAGAGCTAACTCAACCAGCTGTGTGGCTGACAGGTCTGCACCTGCCTTGGATATCAGATCTGGCTTCTGAACAGCATGGGCTGCCCCAGTTCCCACCGTGGTAAAGCACAGTGGAACATTCTCCCCAAGTCCAAGTTCAGGAACCAGCTCCAGTGCATATGATCACAGTGGCATAGAAGTTAGGTTCACGAAGATGCACAAAGCGACCCAGAAGGGCCTTTCAGATCCAAACTGAGGGAGGAGTCAGTGAACTGAACTTGCCACCAGTGTCGGATTAGCTCCATCATCTGGATGTGTCAGTAGCAGTCAGAGCAGCCCCCAAAGATGCGAAGCCTCAATCGGAAGCTAGAGCATCACACAGCAAAGGCAGCTAAGCGGCAGGACGGCCAACAGTGACGCTTCCCACATGCAGGGAGGTGCATATGTTTCCATTTATTTGCATCCTATTGACTATGCAAAATTCTTAATAAGGCCAGTGGAAGATGCTGAAGCTAACAGCAAAGCACAAGTCAGGAAAATAGGAATTGACCGGTTAAGGAACACATCAAAATTGGGAAGCTGGAATTGAGTCTACTGCCCTTAATGACAGCAAACCCCTGCCTTAAGAAGAATGGCATGGACCCAGGCAACCATCCAAACATTCTGATAAAATAGAAAATACACACGAACGTGTGTTTCTACTAGGCCGGCAGCTCTGCAGTCTGATTATTTATTATCAAAGCAAGTGCTCCAATTATTTGCTTCCCTATGCCTATGTGGTAAGAATATAATGGTATCCTGTTCCTAAAACTTCTTATTTCTTTTTTTTTTTTTAACCAAGAGTAAGAGAGGAGAGTCACAATTAGAAGTGTGTTCAATGCAGTGAACGAGTGTGACTCCTACATAATGCAAGTTAAGTGGGGATGACAAACACTGGATTTGGAGTCAAACTGTTAGGGTTTGTGAACTCTTTCTTGGTGAAACTTGCTGGTTAGCTAAACCAGGGTAAGTGGTTACTTCACCTCTTTGAGCCTCACCTTCCTCATCTGCTAAATGGAGACAACGGTAGAGCCTACTTCATGGAGTTGTCGTGAGGGTTCAATTGATTGATAAATGGAAAGAATGGAGCACAATGTGCCAGGCAAGCCCCAGGCACGTGATGGATGTTTATGATTGTTGAACTAGTTATTATTCAATTCTTCACTTCCTCCCTGAGATTCTTGAGAGACACATAGAATATCACGTCTCCCAACCTTCAGCAACCTTTATCTTCTGAGGCTGGAGGCCTAAGCATTGAGTCAATATCTTTGTGTGATTTGACTATATCATATCACCTCTATGAACATTATTATCTTTATGTCTTAAAGGAGAATAATCTCACTTGACTCAGGGTCATTATGAGGATTCAAGGCCATTCTGTATTTGAATCCAAAAAGCTCTATACAATACTATTGTATCAATAATAACTATCCATCATGCTGTTATGTGGAAGGGGAACCATACCAAATGATGGTCCTGTTAGCCACAGAGCCTCCCACAGAGCCCAAGCTTCATGGCTAGTCCCTGGGAAAAGTCAAAGGGTGCAAGTGAAAGTGAAGCTGATAGTTGCTCAGTTGTGCCTGACTCATTGCGACCCCGTGGACTGTTGCCCGCCAGGTTCCTCTGTCCATGGAATTCTCCAGGCAAGAACACTGGAGTGGGTTGCCATTCCCATCTCCAGGAGAATCTTCCTGACCCAGGGATTGAACCTGGATCTCCCGCATTGCAGGTGGATTCTTCACCACTGAGCCACCAGGGAAGTCAAAGAGTACTGGAGTGGGTAGCCTATCCCTTCTCCAGTGGATCTTCCCCACCCAGGAATTGAACTGGGTTCTCCTGCATTGCAGGTGGATTTTCACCATCTGAGCCACCAGGGAAGTCCAAGAGTACGTTACATCAAAGTGTCATCTAGCTTCTCATGCAGGCCGAGAGGCTAAGAGTGGGAGATTCTCCTACACCTTGACTTTGCAGACATTTGTGAATTGAGGTCTTCTCATTCTTCCTTATTTTCAACACCTCCTGGTGGAAAAGAAGGTTCTAAGGTGAAGCCATTCAGGATGAAGAGGCACAACTTGAACAGCTGGGGCCATGGCAAGATAAGAGCCACATGCCTTCCGCTGTGTGGGATTAGCAGGCACCTCGTGCTCCAGGGGGAGCCAGCGCTGACAGGGGATGGCTCAGGTCAACAAGCACTGTCCACCGCCAGCTCTTGTTCCATCAGCCTCCCTTTGGCAATTTCATGTAGGCCACTCCCCCACATGCCTCATATGGAAACCTTCAAATATCTCCTCCAGCTTTAACAGGACAAGGACAGGGTTAGTTAGATGATATCCCAGAGGACTTCTCTTCTGGAGGATTAAGTCGCTGATGTGAGGCAGTGACCACCCCGCTTTGGACAACCACTGCTCCATGGCCTTTCTCACCCTTTGAACACTCAATGATGGCCCCTTTCTTCAAAAGGGTGTGACCTAGTGGTCAGAAAGATATGAAACTGAGGCCCACCAGGATAACATCTGTTTTCTCATTTCCATATGAACACCAAAGTCTTTCCCGTCTCAGGGACTTTTCAAGCTCTGTTCCCTTTGCCCGGCATGGCTTCCCCTGGTTCTCTGCACGTCTAGTCCTTCATCCTCCATGAAGTGGCATTCTCTCTGCATGCTGCATAGAGAAGTGCAGTTCCCAGCCTTGATGCTCTGAATCTCAGTGCCTCCTGTCTTTCCTCAGCAGCCACAGAGATGTGTAATGATTTTCTTTATTTGACTCCCTTCTCATTGTTGTCTGCACTCCCTAGTAGACTGCAACCTCCTGAAGACTGGGCATACTCTTGTATTCACTGGCGCATCCCGTGCAGGGCTGACACCGAACCCTAGATAAACTCTTCCAGTGAATGAATGAATGCAACGGTGACTCTTGGCAATTAATGGTATGACTCTGAAAAGGTCACTTAAATTTCCTGAATCTCAATTTTCTCATATATAAAATGAAGATATTGATTACTTTTTAAGTACTTAGAGCACTGGGCGTGGGAGGCACTGTTACTCTTCTGGATCAATTTTCAGATGCCCAATTTGTACATTATATCATTTTTGGAATAAAGATTATTTTTACAATTGTTGGAGTCTTAGATTACATACAGTATGGTGACATTTGATTCTTATGTAGAACTCAAGCTCTTCTTAACACTGAAAAAAATCCTCTGGAAAAAACATGGTTATGTGGTTTTCTTTGTCTATTTACTGTTTAGGAGCAAGTTAGCATCAATACTAACGTATTCCACTCCACAATTTCACCACTTCCTCCTTCTCATTTACTCCCTACGGACTGCTCCTCCCCACTCTCTTAGTTAATGAGAATGCCTTTCTAAATTTTTAAAAGTCTATTTTTCTTTCAAAAGCCCCAGGGAGTTAGAATAATGAAACTCACTTAATTAATATATGCAGAGCAACCCTGCCATCTAGGTGGCATTTTTGTTACACTTTTTTCTTGGTCATTCTGAGCATTATATTATTGTACAAGGACTAACATGCATAGGTCACTTAGCATGTATCAGACATTGAGCCCAGTGCTTTCCATGCCTTGTATAATTCTCAAAAACTCCCCACTCTGCATGGGAAGGAGCATCATCTCCATGTTACAGATGACAAAAATGAGATCCAGATGTACTTTAGTTACCTGCTCAATGTTCCACGGCTAATGAGTGGCAGAAAAAGCTAGAATTTGATTTCAAGGTCTGTGGGATTTATTAGGTTGGAATCCTCCAAAGGCTACAAACATTATGTGCTCAGTTGCTCAGTCCTGTCTGACTCTTTGTGACCCCAAAAACTGTAGCCTGCCAGGCTCCTCTGTCTATGGGATTTTCCAGGCAAGAATACTGGAGTGGGTGCCATAACAAAGCACAGATTATGCCCATTAAGGAGTTTTCTGCCTGGAAGTAGAGTCACAGTTGTCTCGGTAAAACAATCTAAGATTTTTAATTATAATATCTCCTGGTTGTTCAAATTCAGCTTTATTAAAGGCAACCGCATTAAAGGACATGATACATCAACTATTTAGCATAATATTACACATTAGCTGCCAAATATGAATATTTATCAAAGTTCTTTTGGTTGTAATTAGCAGAAACCACGGAGAAGTCAATGGCACCCTACTCCAGTACTCTTGCCTGGAAAATCCCATGGTTGGAGGAGCCTGGTGGGCTGCAATCCATGGGGTCGCTAAGAGTCAGACACAACTGAGCGACTTCCCTTTCACTTTTCACTTTCGTGCATTGGAGAAGGAAATGGCAACCCACTCCAGTGTTCTTGCCTGGAGAATCCCAGGGATGGGGGAGCCTGGTGGGCTTCCGTCTATGGGGTCGCACAGAGTTGGACATGACTGAAGCAACTTAGCAGCAGCAGCAGCAGCAGAAACCAACTTGAACCAACTTAAACCACTAAGGAAGTCTGGTGATTAATATCTGAAAATACTGATGATAGAATGAACTTCAGGCATAGTTTGATCATTCTCTGGCTTGTTCTCTGTACTCCACTTCTCTTGTTCTGGCCTATGTGTGAGTTATCATTATCCTCTACCTGATTTCTTCCATAGTAAAACAAACAAACAAAAAACCAGCAGCAGAAATTCCAGGCCTTACATCTGCACACTTGCCATATATCAAATAGTCCTGAACT
Source organism: Bubalus kerabau (assembly GCF_029407905.1). Taxonomy (NCBI): domain Eukaryota; kingdom Metazoa; phylum Chordata; class Mammalia; order Artiodactyla; family Bovidae; genus Bubalus; species Bubalus kerabau. Next base: position 9,667,475 of record NC_073646.1, read on the forward strand.
TCTCTCTGTTAGACCAATTTAGATCACATGTTCATTCCTGAACCAATTGCTATAGCGAGATGGATGGGATTATTTTTAAATAGCTGTGGCCAAATTGGGCCCATCAACCACAGCCTACATAATGGGGAAGGAGAAAAATGGAACCTTATGTTCCACACTAAGCAAAGCTTGTTTCCAATAGGAAATGAAATGGCACAGGACAAAGAAAAAGCAAATGAGGCTCCAGAAATACCCTGTGCAAGTTCAGGGTTCTCTGTAGCCATCTATCTCACTCCCCTGCTAAAACTCTCCAATGGTTTCCCATAACTTTTAAAAGAAATCCCAAACCTTCACCATGGCCTTTAAGCTCTTATGGAGCTTGGTTTGCCCAATTTTCTTCCCATCTCATGTCAACACTGACTTGACATTATGTGTCTATTTACTTATTTTTGGTGTCCTCTCTAGAACAGGAGGTTTAGGTGGGGAGTCCTTGTCTGTTTGGTTCATCACTGCACACATCTCATACCTATAGTGGGTATGTGACACATACTATGGGTATAAGACACATGAAAAAGTGTTAGTCACTCGGTTGTGTCCAACTCTTTGTGACCCCATGAACTGTAGCCTGCCAGGCTCCTCTGTCCATGGAATTCTCCAGGTGAGAATACTGGAGTGGGTAGCCATTCCCTTCTTCAGGGGATCTTCCTGACCCAGGGATCAAACCCGAGTCTCCCCCACTGTAGGCAGATTCATTACCATCTGCTGCTACTGCTGCTGCTAAGTCACTTCAGTCGTGTCTGACTCTGTGTGACCCCATAGACGGCAGCCCACCAGGCTCCACCACCCCTGGAACTCTCCAGGCAAGAACACTGGAGTGGGTTGCCATTTCCTTCTCCAATGCATGAAAGTGAAAAGTGAAAGTGAAGATGCTCAGTCAGGTCCAACTCTTAGCGACCCCATGGACTGCAGCCTACCAGGCTCCTCCATCCATGGGATTTTCCAGGCAAGAGTACTGGAGTGGGGTGCCATCGCCTCCTCCGATTACCATCTGAGCCACCAGCAAAGCCTATCAGACACATGCTACGTGTTGACTACGTGAGACAATACATGGATGAAAACAAATACATGTATGCATGAATGAATGAATGAACAAATGGAAGAATGAGATCCAGGCAATCAATAGATGAATATGGGTAACAGATGTCAGGGGACTGTTTTTATTCTGTTTGTTTTGTTTGGTTTTCACTTAGCCAGCTGAAAACAAACACTTTCTCCCAGTCCTGTGTTCAGAGCTCAGAGTCTTATTTAAGAAATGCTCTGTTTTGAAAGCAGAAGATTTATTAAACTCAAGATCTGTAAATGGTTTAGAGGTATGGATGATGGCTTCCTCCCTATACTGAGTTTGCCAATAGTTTAGCATTCCTGAATATATGTGAATAGAACACTTTTAAAATCAAGGCAGACAACCCCATTATGACCTGGCATGCACCCAGTGTCAAAATTAAATACTGGCTTCCCTCTTCCTTTCTACCTTTTACTTCCTTCTTTCTGCCTAGTCAGAATTACTGAGACTTCCTTGATGACGTCTTTGCTCAATTCTTTGCTTCCAATTAATATTTACTGGCATTCCTCAGGGAGGCACAAATTCTGAAGGGACTCATTCTAGAACTAATTTAAAGGGAATTGATTACTCTGCAACTGAGCTTTTGACTTATTCTCATAAAAATTCTCCCACGAAAGATTAGCTTCTTCCCTTTGTTCTCCACTTGCTTTATTCTTGGCAATGCCAAACATCAGTCTCTACGATAATGACAACAATAATAACTGATATTGATGGTGAGGATGTTATTAACATTTTCAGGAAGGTTTTGTGGTTTACAAAATGAAATCCCATACATTGCATTTTTGTGATAAACTAACCTCTAAGACAAGCAACGGAGAAGGCAATGGCACCCCACTCCAGTACTCTCGCCTGGAAAATCCATGGACGGAGGAGCCTGGTGGGCTGCAGAGTCGGGGACGACTGAGCGACTTCACTTTCACTTTTCACTTTCATGCATTGGAGGAGGAAATGGCAACCCACTCCAGTGTTCTTGCCTGGAGACTCCCAGGGACGGAGGAGCCTGGTGGGCTGCCATCTATGGGGTCGCACAGAGTCGGACACGACTGAAGCGATGCAGCAGCAAGACAAGCAAAATGACTCCTATACACAATGGGAGAATCTTTGAATGAGCTTGAGGGCACTGGAAGACCTCTACGGCCTCATGAAAACACACCCAGGATGTCTTCTTACCCTGAGAGGCCAGAGAATCAGAGGATTCGATGCTGAAGTCAAAGAGGCAATCTTGATCCTGATTCTACTATTAAGTGACCCTGGAAAAGCCATTCTTCTCTCTGAGATTTTTTTTTCTCACACACAAATGGAAATAATAATACCACTTATTTCACAGAGTTGTTGTGAGAATAAGATAGGATAATGTATGTAAAAATCCTTAGATCCGGTCAAGCACTGTATTACAATTGCATGATTCACTCATTCAACACATATTTAAGTGTCTGCAGTATGCTGAGTACTGGGGCATGCAGATATAACGGACAAGGTCCCTGGAGTTCATGGTCACCACCATCATCAGCAGCATATCATCACCATCACCATCATTATCACCACCATCATAACCACCATCACCCCATCACCACCACCATCATTATCACCACCACCATCATCACCACGATCATCATCATAACCACCATCATAACCATCATCACCATATCATCACCATCACCATCATTACCACCACCACCATCATCACCACAATCATCATCATCATAACCACCATCATAACCATCATCACCATCATCACCATATCATCACCATCACCATCATCATCACCACCATCATCATCACCACGATCATCATCATCATAACCATCATTACCATCATCATTACCAGCACATGACTATTATTAATCATAAAGGACCTGTAAGGAAAGACGACTGATTCTTTGGAGCAACACATCTGGGTCTGAGAGAAAGAAAATTCAGGCTCAGCATGTCCTTGCCATTAAGCCAGCCTCTCAATAGTGAAAAAATGAACCCTGAGTCTTCCAAGCCTCACTTTCCTCATCTGTAATAAAGCCTAGAGAAGTAATTTATAATTTTAATGTTGTAACACCAGTTGAAAATAATTTGTTACAACTAATCATATATTTTATGAATCTGAGCCATAAAGAAGAAAAATCAGGTTCGAACCATAGACTTTACGAGATTTAGATAATAAACTGATATTTTCAGCAATGATCCTTAAGAACTGGCATGAGTTCCATCAGATTCCCTCGTTTGCTGTTTATTTGACAAATTTCAGCAGATTGTAGAAGAGCAGGAAACCTACCCCACACCCCTACCAGAAAAATATTTTCTTCAAGTTTTAGAGGAACATCTACAAATTGGTCCCATCAGATGAGTGGAACTCTCCTTGGATAATTCAGTAAGTTCTAGTCTTGGGAAAGCCACTTGGCAGAAACAACTCAAATTCTCACCTGTAAGTTGAACAGAGAAGTAGGTTTATGACCTACGGCCATATAAAATGACCACTTAGTACCAGAGGTGATTCTTCTAAGTGAGATATGAAAACTTTTTTTTTTTTTTGGCAACCCCAAGGACTGTACCTGCCAGGTCCCTCTGTCCATGGGATTTTCCAGGCATGAGTATTGGAGTTGAAAACTTTTTTTTTTTTTTTTTTTTTTTTTTTTTATTATGTGGAAATGTTTATTTATTGTCACTGAAAATGTCTTTATGTCAACGAAAGTTACAACATAGTGGATCAATTGGCCAGACCAGAGTCTAGAAATTTTTCTTGACTCTTTATTTGTCCTAATTCATTTAAACAGTTAATTTTAAGACAATGCTTCATTGTTGGACTTTTTTAAATCACAAAAGTAATGTCCTCATCAGTATAAGTAAAACACTGCAAAGATACATGAACAGAAAAATCAAATCTCTTGTCTTTTGGTTCAGTATTTCCTCAGTATCCTTATCCTTCAAAATATATTTATGCCTATAGATTGGACCTTTCTTCCTTCCTTTCTTGAAAAAATATTATACTAAAAAGTAAAAAGCCATAATTTGCTTTTTTTTCCTTGTAAAAAGTCTCATCTTATTGTTGTTGTTGTTGTTGTTTTTAATCTCCCAAACTAGAGTAACACTGAGCATTTTTTTGTAGGCTTAGTCATTATTTGTATTGCATACCTTTTGCTCATTTTTATATTTTGCTTATCAATATATCTCAGCTTTTAATGTATCAGGAGTATTGATCATACAGGTGACAAATAGTTTCTCCCATCCAGCATTTGAACGTTTCTGTTTATAGTGTCTTTGCTGTATAGTTTTTCATTTTGATGTGCACTAGTCAGCTTCTTCTGTGAGTCTTGTTTTTGTGTTATTTCTGTGTCACTCACCTTGTTGTCTATGCTTTCTTTTTATACTTTCATTTTATTTATTTATTTATTTTTTTTTTTTTGTTTTTTTTTTGTTTTTTAATTTTATTTTATTTTTAAACTTTACATAACTGTATTAGATTTGCCAAATATCAAAATGAATCCGCCACAGGTTTACATGTGTTCCCCATCCTGAACCCTCCTCCCTCCTCCCTCCCCATTCCATCCCTCTGGGTCGTCCCAGTGCACCAGCCCCAAGCATCCAGTATCGTGCATCGAACCTGGACTGGCAACTCATTTCATACATGATATTTTACATGTTTCAATGCCATTCTCCCAAATCTTCCCACCCTCTCCCTCTCCCACAGAGTCCATAAGACTTCTATACATCAGTGTCTCTTTTGCTGTCTCGTACACAGGGTTATTGTTACCATCTTTCTAAATTCCATATATATGCGTTAGTATACTGTATTGGTGTTTTTCTTTCTGGCTTACTTCACTCTGTATAATAGGCTCCAGTTTCATCCACCTCATTAGAACTGCAAACTTTTTATCATCACTCATTTGAATATCTGCCAGTCTTAAGGTTCCTCAAGGTCTTGTTTGGCAATGTTTATAAATAATGATGATTATGATAAAAATTAATAAAATAAATATATGATATCTTATGATAAAATAAAACACTTAAAGAAACTATGGAGGTGATATGAATAAGTAGTCCAGGTGGGGCCTAAGATGAATTGGGCAGGCCCTTCTTGATCTAAAGGTCAGATCTTGTGTCCAGTTTACCATCTCCAAATAAGAAGAAGGTTCTGGTACAAGAGGGTGGCGGCTTTCTTGAAACACTTTCACCCATGGATACTTTAAGTCTACAGTTATGTAGCAATTCTTTCTGAAAGAAATCCAGAAACCAGCTGAGCAACTCCTATACATCAAGTGAATAAGAAAATGCGTGTGTGCTAAGTTGCTTCAGTCATGTCCAACTCTTTGTGACCACGTGGACTACAGCCCACCAGGCCCCTCTGTCCATGGTTTTCTCCAGGCAAGAATATTGGAGTGAGTTGCCATGCCCTCCTCCAGGGGATCTACCTGACCCAGGGATTGAACTCGCATTTCTTATGTCTCCTGCATTGGCAGGCGGCTTCTTTACCACTAGCACCACCTGGGAAGCCCGAATAAGAAAATACCCACTCCACATCCAAATGGGTACAAAAGGCTGAGATACTCTCTTGTCATATACTCCACCCACAGCACAGTAATACACAGTCAAGAAAGCAGATTCCAGCTTCTCCCTGAAGAGTGAATGGTTTGGAAGCCCAACATCTAAAGCCCCAACTTTTAAGACTTCCAGATAGGAATGTGGGATTATCATTATCAGCTTTTCATAGTTTTCAAGACTAGCTAAAAATATAATTTTTTTGTGAAGTCTTACAGGTTTAAAATGTTGGGATTTATTCAACTTTTGAAAAGAGTAAAGACATTCAAGTCAAAAAAGAAATAGCACAACTTCAAGTTAATTTGCAACCTTTTAAAGTAGTAGCCACAGACTTCTCTGGTGGTCCAGTGGTTAAGACTCTATGCTTCCAATGCAGGGGGTGCAGGTTCGATCCCTGGTCAAGGAACTAAGATCCCACATGCCATGCCAAAAAATAAAAAATAAAGGAGTAAAATGGAGTTCAGATAAGAAAAAAAATAGATTTGAATTTTGACTTCATTTCATATTAACTATGTGACCTTGGTCTCTGGGGACCATAACTTATCTGATCCCCTGTTTCCTTATCTGTAATATGAGTTATGATTTATAATTGACCAGCTGGTAATCTATCCAACATCCGTTTGCCTTTTCCTCATTCTTAAATGTTGCTGTTGTTCAGTCACTAAGTTGTGTCCAACTCTTTGTGACTGCAAAGACTGCAAGATGCCAGGCTTCCCGGGTCCTTCACCATCTCCTGGAGTTTGCTCAAACACATGTCCATTGAGTCAGTGATGCCATGCAACCCCCTCATCTTCTGTTACGCCCTTCTCCTTCTGCCCTCAATCTTTCCCTACATCAGTCTTTTTCAATGAGAAATCACATTTGTTGAGACTTCATGTTTCCTGTAAGAATCCATGGAACTTGCAGGAATGGAAGCTTACCCTATCTTAGTTCTAAGAGTAGGTCTGGTTTGGTGTGACCTAAATGAAGAAGAACTAAAGAGCCTCTTGATGAAAGTGAAAAAGGAGAGTGAAAAAGTGGCTTAAAACTCAACTTTCAAAAAACTAAGATCATGGCATCTAGTCTCATTACTTTATGGCAAATAGATGGGGAAACAATGGAAACAGTGAGAGACTTTATTTTTGGGGGCTCCAAAATCCCTGCAGATGGTGACTGCACCCATGAAATTAAAAGACGCATACTCCTTGGAAGAAAAGCTATGACAAACCTAGACAGCATATTAAAAAGCAGAGACATCACTAGGCCGACAAAGGTCCATCTAGTCAAAGGTATGGTTTTTCCAGTAGTCATGTATGGATGTGAGAGTTGGACCATAAAGAAAGCTGAGCACTGAAGAATGGATGCTTTTGAACTGTGGTGTTGGAGAAGACTCTTGAGAGTCCCTTGGACTACTAGGAGATCCAACAAGTCCATCCTAAAGGAAATCAGTCCTGAATATTCATTGGAAGGACTGATGCTGAAGTTGAAGCTCCAGTACTTTGGCCACCTGATGTGAAGAACTGACTCGTTGGAAAGGACCCTGATGCTGGGAAAGATTGAAGGCAGGAGAAGGGGATGACAGAGGATAAGATGGTTGGATGGCTTCACTAACTCAATGGACATGAGTTTGAGCAAGTTCCAGGAGTTTGTGATGGACAAAGAAGCCTGGCGTGCTGCAGTCCATGGGGTCACAAAGAGTCAGACATGACTGAGTGACTGAACTGAATCCTATTTGACCTCTCAGGGACTGGGTCAGCAGTCCAGAATTAACCTGGTCAGTATACAGCATTTTGAAAATGGCTATTAAAGGTGGCCACAAGACCTAATGCAGTCATGAACAAGGAAGTCATCCAAGGTGCTTCTGACAGCAAACTTAAGGTCATGAAGGAGGCAGTCTGAGATCAAGGACTATACACCTCAAAGAGCAGTCAGGAGATCATAGGGGAAAGAACCAGAACCTTGACCATTCTGCACCTGAAGTCCATCCTGTCTCTGGGATTCTAATCAAATAACTCAATCACATAACTAATCACATAACTAATGCTGCAAAAGCATCCTAGCTCACACCTAAGGATTAAAGATAATGTATTTGAAGTGACTGGTCACACCTACGGATTAAAGATAATGCATTTAAAGTGACTGGCACATAGGAGGCACTGAATACATGAGAGGTTTTATCATTAGAGTATTTCAACATTTCCATTATATCTGATTTTAAAATATATATGCTTCCACCTTACGCCTCCCCACGTCACCTTTAGTAACCATAAGTTTGTTTTCTATGCTTGTGGGTCTCACTTTGTATCACCTTTTTAGATTTTACATTTGATATCATATTTATCTTTCTCTGCCTCATTTATATCACTTAGTGTGGTAATCTCTGGGTCTTTCCATGTTGCTGCAGATTGAACAAAAAGGTCCTATTGCATAGCACAGGAAACTATATTCAACATCTTGTAATAGCCTATAATGGAAAGGAATCTGAAAGGAATATATACATATAACTGAATCACTGTGCTATACACCAGAAATTAATACATCATAGTGAAAGTGAAAGTTGCTCAGTCATGTCCAACTCATTGTGACCCCATGGACTATACAGTCCATGGCATTCTCCAGGCCGGAATACTGGAGTGGGTAGCCTTTCCCTTCTCCAGGGGATCTTCCCAACCCAGGAATCAAACCCAGGTCTCCTGCATTGTAGGCAGGTTCTTTATCAGCTGAGCCACATGGGAAGCCCCTAACACATCATAAATCAACTCTATTTCAATAAATATATATATGCCTCCATAATGTAACTTAATGAAACTTGAAGTTCCCCTTTTCTCCCCCCTCAACATATAGCAATGTATTAATAAAACTGTGAAGGAGTTCTTTTATAATAGGGATGGCATGAAAAGGAAATGAGCTTGAGTCTCAGGAGAGGGGTCCTCCAACCATGTAGGAAACTGCGTGATATATGTTTATTCCTGTGTTTCAATAGAATTTAATCAGACAAAGCAAACCTGTAAGAACTGGCTACGGGGATCTGGCCGAGAGAACACCAGACCATAAGCAGATCAGCCAGTTCATTCACCAAACTTTGGGGCCTGTGAGGAAATGTGGCTGGCCTCCCCACCCACACAGAAGCTAGCGAGCATCACCAAGCTGACAGTGACTCCTTCATCCCTGGGATCCATGCCACACTTGGAGGTACCAAGAGTCTGCACGGGAGCTCAGTCACACCTGCAGGCAGGCAGCGTCCACACGGAGGCAATAGAAGGGGGAGGCAGAGGACAGGGGGAGAGGTCTGTTCTGGCTGTCTAGCTCCCACCTGGAAGGAGTGACTGGGTGGGCTTCTGCCCTACATACCAGGAGGAGGTGCAGAGACAGACACCCCTCCAGGAAAGAAAGCAAAGAACAGCTTATAAATGGACTGGCCCTTCACACTGCACCATATGCTCCTCCCTGGTGGTGGACAGGATTTTTAACTCGTTTTGTGTGGCATCGGATGTTTTCCAGATCATGTCAAGAATGAAACAAAAGCAGAGGTTTTTCCCAGCCTCTTCCTGAGTGTGACCTCCTCATTGCTCCGGATCCAAAAGCTTGGCCCACCATCTGTGTCATGGTTCCAGCCTAGTCCAGTCCTGGTTCCCTTTAACTGAAAGCATTTCCTGCTATGATGATCTCCCAGGCAGTTCATTATGAGATAAATTTTACTTCTTCCATGTATCGATTAAAACTATTGGTGTGTGTGTGCGCGTGCTAAGTCGCTTCAGTCGTGTCCAACTCTTTGCGACCCCATGGACTGTAGCCTGCCAGGCTCCTCTGTCCATGGGATCCTCTAGGCAAGAATACTAGAGTGGGTTGCCATGCCCTCCTCCAGGGGATCTTCCCCACCCAGGGATCAAACTGGAGTCTCTTATGTCTCCTGCATTGGCAGGTGAGTTCTTTACCACTAGTGCCACCTGGGAAGCCAAAACTATTGGTATGATTATTTAACCCTCCAGGTTGTGCTGAGCCCAGGTAGACTAGAAATGGCTATAGACTATAGATCTTTGGAAGGTCTGTGGCTCCTATAGCCATGTCTAAGAGTTGGACATGACTGAATGACTGAACAACAACAAAGCATATAGCAGATACAATGGCACCCCACTCCAGTGTTCTTGCCTGGAGAATTCCAGGGACGGGGGAGCCTGGTGGGCTGCCATCTATGGGGTCGCACAGAGTCGGACACGACTGATGCAACTTAGCAGCAGCAGCAGTATACAGACACCCACCAGGCTACACAACAAAATCAAGGCTGGAAATAGAGTCTCCAAAGGTGGACGGCAGCTGGAATTCACAGCTCAATTTGTTTTCTCCAGGGTTCTCCTTCCTTAGGGGATGATTTACCAATTAATGTTGGAACCTGCTCCCACCTCTGAGTCTTCACTTCCCCCTAGGTGATGTCACCCAATTCTGGGGCTTTAACCGCCGTCAGTAAGCTCAAAACCTCTGTGTTGTATTTACAGCCTGAACTCAGACTTGTCTCTCCAATTGCCTGCTTGAGATTGCCATCTGGATGTCTCCAAGGTATGTTCAACTGAACGTGTTTGAAATTAGATGCCATTCCTGGCTCACTCTCCCCCAACTTATTTCTTCTCCAATTTTGTAAAAGGTACCGCCATCTATTCAGCGGTACAAGTGAAAAAATAATATTGTAGCTCTTCTACCACTTCATAGTCATCCATCATGTTTTGTTAATTTTACTTCCAAAACAGGCATAACCCCACCCACTTGTCTCTGAACCCACAGACTTACAGAGATTCACGTTACGGTCTCATAACTGGTCCCTGTGCTTACACATCAAGACCCCTTGCCCCCAACATACTCTCTGTCATCAGGCACCAGAGTATTGAAGATGGTGCTTTTCTTTGCATTATCTTTTCACAGAAGAGAGCTGCAGCAAATCATTAGTATACGTCACCAAATTAACAAGTTTCAAAACGAAACCTTCCCTAGTATTCAACCTTGGAGGAAAAAGATCAATATATATATATTGTGTTGGCAGCCTGGTTCCAGAATCTAAAAATTTGCATCTGATATAAGGCAAATTTGAACAATATTTATGCTTTATGTGTGACCCCAAAACATTTCAAACCACCTTTCCCTCAAGGTAAAGTTACGGACGATTTCTGATCCTTTCTAGCTGCCAGCATCAGGCTTCCACCATTTGTTGAGCTATTCATTGGATGCCAATTGGAAATGATTGACTTGCACTGCAGGGCTGGCATACGGCACTCTTGACTTCCAGCCAGAAAACAGAGAGGGCCATGTTCCAGGAGAGATGCCACAAACAGATGATGCTGAAGAGAGGCTGTTGACTTCGCTCTCTGACTGAATGCCCAGGGGGCACAGCCCATCTCCTGTGGGTCCATCAGGCCACAAGAGGTGTTAGATCAAGCTGTGCATTTGGCCCTGGAGAAGGAGGAAAATTAACATCTGCATGGTGCCAACTCCATCCTAGGTGCTTGGCTAAATATATTACATGGATTTAAATGTTACCTTAATCCTCTGTGGTTGGAATCATCTCTGTATATACTCAGGGAAATGGAGGCTCAAAGATGTTAAGTAACTTGCCAGGGACAACCTTCTCTGAGTCCAGGAAATGGTTTGAACAAAACACTATCCAGAACCACATTCCACAAAGTCATGTGTCTGTGTGTGCTAAGCCGCTTCAGTCACATCCTTCTCTTTGCTACCCTGTGGACTGCAGCCCACCAGGCTCCTCTGTCCATGGGATTCTCCAGGTAAGAATAGTGGAGTGGGTTGCCATGCCCTCCTTCAGGGGATCTTCCTGACCCATGGATCGAACCTGCATCTCTTATGTCTGCTGCATTGGCAGGCAGGTTCTTTACTACTAGCGCTATCTGGGAAGCCTGCAAAGTCACATAGCCTTGTGGAATATGCTTTGGGTTCTCAATTTGGCACATGGCTGCAGGATTCTCTCACTGCATATCTCTTTGAGGCTCAGCTTTTTTCCCCATCCCTGAATCCAGACTCCCAGTCAGATTTACAGCACAGGCCCAGAGGATGGTCTGGTCTCCTGGGTGCCTGGTGTCACTGCCAGAAATGTTTGTTGAGCATACAGTGATCCCACAGATAAATATTTGCAGAGAGTTATCACATTCGCCCAGGGAAGTTATAACTCCGGTCAAGCTCAGAGAATTAACTGAGCAGGCTCCTTTATTGGCATTTAAAAAAGAAACCAACAGTGATAATTCTGATTATCAAATAAAAATATGCCAACCAGGTTCAGCTCAGTCTCTTAATGGGTCATTAAACCAGCAGCTTTTCCTATGGTTATTTTAGAAAGGAAGATTGGAAAAAGTATCAAATGTAACTTGGATATGAGTTAAACTCACTCTCCCTTATATATCTTTCTTCCATTTCCCTTCCTGTCAGGGTGATAATTTACAATCTTGTTGCTTCTTAAAGCAGAAACTGGACTTCATAAATCAGGAAGTCAATGAAAAACACATAAGTGGTCAAGCCAAGTATCATTAATTAAAGCCAAATAACTTCCCTTCAATACTAATTCATAACTCGCCCAAGAGAAGATTTTTTGTTGCCTTGGTTTGAGCTATAGATCTACCTGAGCAGTTCTATTTGACTTTCAGTGTAGTAACGTCTCCACATCCTCCTCCCCTAACTGAAATGGGAGCCCTAGGACACAGAGGCATAACTCGATGGGCAAGAAACGAGATTGAAATATACCTCCATTTCTCTCTTTCCTGTCTGTGTACAGCTTGCAGTATAATAAGCAAAAGTTAAAGTAATAACAATGATCATCATTGTCATAAGAAGAAGACAACAATGACTTTACAGTTATTTGTGAAGTACCACCTACATATGGGGCTTCCCTGGTAGCTCAGTGGTAAAAGAATCTGCCTGCCAATGCAGGAGATGCAGGTTCTATCCCTGGGTCAGAATGATCCCCTGGAGCAGGAAATGGCAACCACTCTTTATGCTTGCCTGGGAAATCCCATGGACACAGGAGCCTGAGGGGCTACAGTCTATGGTGTCACAAAGGGTCAGGCATGACTTAGCGACTGAATAACGACTACTACTACATGCCAGGCACAATGATGAGTGCTTTACATATATACTTTCATTTAATTCTACTACAATACAAAGAAATGACTCCCCCCACCACCTCGCACACACACAGAGGCTTTTTTTTTTAAAAACCTGAGTTCAGAGCACTTAGGCTTCCCTGGTGGCTCAGAGGTTAAAAGTGTCTGCCTGCAATGCAGGAGACCTGGGTTTGATCCCTGGGTCAGGAAGATCCCCTGGAGAAGGAAATGGCAACCCACTCCAGTATTCTTGCCTGGAAAATCCCATGGATGGAGGAGCCTGGTGGGCTACAGTCCACGGGGTCGCAAAGAGTCGGACACGACTGAGCGACTTCACTTTCACTTTCAGAGCACTTAGTAACTAATACTTGGTAAATATGTGGCTAATTCAAAACCAAGCTGGCAATTATCCTTCTCATGAATTTTTCTCTCCTCCACACTACCCTTCTTCCCACTAGTGGTGTTCTTCACAGCATTCCTCCCAAGGTAATCCTCTGGCAAGAGCACTCAGGTCTTAAAAACACCCTCCATCTCCCTTCTATGACCTCCTCCTCAATAAATGTAAAATGTGTCCCCTCCGAAATGGATGAGGAAACACACAAATGTGCACACACTGAATCAATAGTAGTAATCTTTTATCCCGGGAGTGGGAAATGGCAACCCACTCCAGTATTCTTGCCTGGAGAATCCCAAGGACAGAGGAGCCTGACGGGCTACAGTCCATGGGGTCACAAAGAGTTGGACACAACTGAGCCCACACACACACAGAACCATTTACAGATCGCTTTCCATATGCCAGGCTCTAGGTTAAGAAACAAAACTTTTCTTATCCCCGTGTTACATCTGAGGGAGCAGACTTGGAGGAATCGAGCGACCTGCTCAGAGTCTCTGATCCAGGAGAGTTCAGATCAGAGATCCATACACAGGCAGCCTGGCTCCGGCGCCCACACTCTTAACTGTGATCTCGTGCCCTTTCCCGGGGCCCCACCCACTAGCAAACCAGAGACATTCTCGGGACAGGACAGGACAGAGCAGCCTAGGTTCTGTGCCCATGAAACAGGTAACGGTTTACCTTCATAGTTCCAGGAGTTGCCAGCAATGTGCTCTGTGCTTGGCGAAGGAACAGATGTTTAGCAACTTTGCAGCAGCAAGGTGCAGGTTACGTAACATGGCGGAGCTATTTTTGAACTTTGGAAAATGCTGACTGTTCTTTTCCAAGTGCCATCTCTAAAACCAGGAATATTAAACATCAGGAACAGTTCCCCTTTTCCCCACTATTTTTTTCCTGAAACCAGAACAGACACAGGTCCACAGTGGGGTCATTAACCCAGCAAGCAGTCTTCTATACCTGGGCCAGCACCGTCAGCAGTGAACAACTGCACAGTATCCTAACGACCCAAACTCTGTGCGTCAGACCACCAGCAATGTCCGTGAGGGCCACCAGAAGACGTGCCTGATTAGACCCAAGGTGTCCAGCTCAACCAGTCAAAGCAGGACCCCCAGTCCCTCAGCACCTCACCATGAAACCATCATGGATGACTTTACCTGAACCTCTTCAGAAGCTAGTTTGCCTTCTCCTCACTAAGGAGTGGTAGTGTTGAGAGCTATTTGTTTACAGTTGCTTTGCAAACTAAGCTTTTTTCCTCTAGTTGAAAATTTAACTTTCAAAGCCCGAAGTGAGAACTCCTAAATCTGGAGTCATGGGCTTGCACTGAACACGGTGATGGGTCTGAATCAGGATGCAGACACATGTGTTCTCTGCTAAAAGTGAAAGTCACTCAGTTGTGTCCGACTCTTTACGGCCCCATGGACTGTAGTCCTGCCAGGCTCCTCTGTCCATGGGATTCTCCAGCAATTCCCTTCTCCACAGGATCTTCCCAACCCAGGGATCAAACCCAGGTCTCCTGAATTGCAGGCGGATTCTTTACTGTCTGAGCCACCAGGGAAGCCCGTGTTCTCTGTTACCCAGACTGAAGATTCCTTACTGTCAACAACCCAAATGTCCATCAAAGGGGGATGATTAACTTAAAGATGGAACACATAAAACAGAATACAAAAAAAGCAACAAAGATGAATATGCTAGAATTCTATGTGTCCTCACAGACCATGCTTGAGCCATAAGGTGGAGGTAAAGGAAATTCCAACGTATCAGATACCACTTATATATATTAAAAAGAGCTATCCATCAGGTCTAAGGCTTCCCAGGTGGTGCTCGTGGTAAAGAATCTACTTGCCAATGCAGGAGATACAAGTTCAATCCCTGGGTTAGGAAGATTCCCTGGAGGAGGAAATGGAAACCCACTCCAGTATTCTTGTCTGAAAAATTCCATGGACAAGAGGAGCCTGGCAGGCTCCAGTCCATGGGGTCGCAAAGAGTCGGACATGACTGAGCAACTGAGTGCACACATACATTGGGTCTAAGGTCGTACATACGTCTACATCAAAATTTCAAAACATGGGCATGGATTTGGTTACATGCCAGATTCATTCTGGTGTTTTTCTGTTTTTCTCTCCCATGGCGAGAAAGGGAGAAAGGTATAAGCAGGACTTCTACCTGATCAGTACTGTGTTATTTCTTTTAAACACTTGAAACAGATATGACATGTTCACTTCCTTCTCTGGCTCGAGTATGGGGGTAGGTGTTTCATCAGACTCTACTTTTTGATACTGTTCTCGCCTTTAAAAAAACAAAAAAAAAAAAAAAAAAAGAGTCCATGTTACCTAACCCTGGGCTTGGTGGCTCAGATGGTAGAGTCTGCTTGCAATGTAGGAGACTCAGGTTCCAACCCTGGATGGGGAAGGTCCCTTGGAGAAGGGAATGGCTACCCACTCTAGTAGTCTTGCCTGGAGAATCCCATGGACAGAGGAGCCTGGCAGGCTACAGTCCATGGGGTTGCAAAGAGTTGGACACAACTGAGTGACTAACACTTCCACTTTAACTTGTTACCTGAGGCTGTCTTTAGACAAATTTCTCCACCTTCATCAGACTGTACATTCTTTAAGCTGTATGCTAATTCATGTATGATTCTGGAGGCTAACACATGGTTCTCTGGATAGAAGGAGTGATGGATGGAAGACAGAAATATAGTGCCCTTAACCCCTTCCCTAAAACCACCTTCTTGGGACTCTCTCCAGCTGCTAGTCCTTGCCTTGCCTGGAAAGGTCCCACTCTTTCTGGGATAGGTTTAATAAATGCTGGGCTAGTCAGGAAGTGTAACGAGGACCCCAAACATTTGCCTGAGCGCT
This sequence comes from Bubalus kerabau, assembly GCF_029407905.1. NCBI lineage: Eukaryota > Metazoa > Chordata > Mammalia > Artiodactyla > Bovidae > Bubalus > Bubalus kerabau. Next base: position 9,683,425 of record NC_073646.1, read on the forward strand.
GCACGTGAACTGAACCCTCTGGCACTCCTCGGGTAGAGAGATGTTTTATTAAACACCAGTCTGTGGATGACGGCTCACTGCACTAAATGCATTACTTCTCAGGGGCTGAAATACCACCTACAACATTGCTGCATTCAAAGCATGACTCCTGGAAATAGCAGGCCAGCATTTCAGAGCAGTAGGATTTTTTTTTTTAAGGAATGGAATTCAGGGTGGTCACTGGAGAGAGTATTTGACTGTCTTGCCAATTATCCTTCTCAAATTCCTTTTCCTGTATATGTTACATTTCAATTGCCCTACAATTGAGTTATGTTTTCATCAGAATCATACAAATATTCCAGCTGCAGGGCACTTATGATGGAAAGTAAGAATTCATTAGCGCAGCCCTTGTCTTGGGCTAGCAGCAATCCTGACTCTGTAACATGCTCCTATGCTTCACACCAATTTATCTGAGTTCCTTCCTGATACCTGGGCAATTATTTAAAATGCTGAAAGTAGCAATGTAGAAGCAAGATCGTTAAAGAGGGAAAGAAGATAGGGGAAGGGAAAACTTCAAAGGACCATGATTTCTTAACCCAAGAGTTTGCTTTTCAGGTAAATGTCAATTTCAGGTAAAATCTTTAAACCATCACACACACACACACGCGCACATCTAGCCCCAGACCAGAAGTTATCTCTGGACTGTAGCAGATTTAAAGTCCTAAAACCTTCCAGAGACATTTTAGTGTTACTCTCTCCATTGAGCCTGACTCTTTGCAATCCCATGGACTGTGTAGCCTGCCAGGCTCTTTGGTCCATGGAATTCTATAGGCAAGAATACTGGAGTAGGTAGCGATTTCCATCTCCAAGGGATCTTCCTGACCCAGGGATCAAACCTGGATCTCCCACATTTCAGGCAGATTCTTTACCATCTGAACCACCAGGGAAGCCTGAGACATTTTAGAGAGATGTGTTATTCTTTGGGTAATAAACTCACGGGATCTGTGGACTGTAATTTCTAATGACCAAAACAATTTCACTGCTCACTCTGACAATCATTAAGTAATTGCCAGGCGCTCAGCATTTGTGCTAAGCAGCACTTTTCATGCATCACCTCATGTAATACTCATGACAACCCCTAGAACATTGGTTCTCAAGGCATGTTCTCCAGATCGACAACATCAGCATCACCAGGAACTTGCTGGAACTGCAAATTCTTGGCACCTAGTCCAGAGCTACTGAGTTAGACACTCTGAGCACGGGGCCCTCAATAGGGCTATCCCATGCTTTATTTATCCAATCTTCACAATAATAGAAGTTTACGCTGTGTCAGATTTTTTCCATCAGAAACTAGACACTCTGAGAGCGTCTTGTTTTAACAAGCCCGCCCTGTGACTCTGATGCACGTTGAAGTGTGAGAATCACCGCCTAGAAAGTAGTGTTATTATTACCACTTTGCAATGAACAATGGAGGCCCAGAAAGGTAAAATGACTGTCCGAGTTACATGGAAAGTGGATACGACAAGAATCGAAAGCCAACAAGTCTAACTCCATAGCCCAGTCCCTTCATCACAGTGCTATCCTGCTCATTGTCTAAGAAATGAGCATGGATTAAATCAGTCAACATCAGGCAAAAACAAGCACAATGAGCGTAGGAGTGATCCTTCCAAATCTTAACAGCTGAGCCATAACGACAGCCTGCAAAGATAAACAATGCTTCTCAGAAACATAAAATTTAACTTAAATGTCTACGAAGATGGGAGTAGTTAACTAAATTATGACACAGCCACATGATGGAATACAGTGCAGCTTTAAAAGTGATGCTTGCCAAGATTTCCAACAACTTACAAAAATGCTTAGGACGTACGAAGGGAAGAAACTCACATACAAACTCCAAGACCAGGAGGGCCAGTGTGGGCACTTTCCCCAAACAGTAACATGCTGGTGAGGACGTGGGAAGATGAGTGATTTCACACGCTGCTAGAGTGAACATAAGTTATACAGTTACTGGGTGGGACAATTTGACAATAGACACTTAAAATTTAAAATGCACATGTTCCATGACCCCAAAAGTCTAACTCTTAGAAACAACTCTAGAAAGATACTCATACATGTATATGAAGAGTCAGGTCAGGATGATCATCACTGAAGTTTAGTTTCTAATGGAAAAAATCTGAAACAACATAAATTTCTATTATTATGAAGACTGGATAAATAAACCATGGGATAGCCCTATTGAGGAATGCAGTATGTAGGTTACAAGAAACGTAAATATTCCTATACCTATATATTTACATATACACATGCATACCCATATAGATCTGTTCACATGCATCTGCACATGTATGAATTCATATGTATGGTTACATACATCTGGGTTTCCTTGATGGCTCAGATGGTAAAGAATCTGCCTGCAATACAGGAGACCCGGGTTCAAGCCCCGGGTGGGGAAGATCCCCTGGAGAAGGGAATGGCTACCCACTCCAGTATTCTTGCCTGGAGAATCCCATGGACAGAGGGGCCTGTACAGTCCATGGGGTCACAGAGTCAGACACAAAGAACAGACACAAAGAGTGACTGTAGTCACTCAGTCAATACATACATCTACATATATTCACATGTTTATGTACACGTGTGGACATACACACTGATACACACATATAAACACATTCATACTTAAGATATAACTATAGACAGTGGATAGATAGATAGGCAGATATATAGATCTCAAGCGTAGGTTTCCAAGGTATATTGTTGAGTTAAAAAAGCAAGTTGCAGAAAACCAAGGAAGGATGCTGTTACTTAAAAATAAAAGGACATGAGAAGAGAGGAAGAGGGGAGAGGAGAACGAACAAACAAGCCAACAGATCCCACTGGCGGACATACAACATTCTCTACTATCTGCACAGTTCAGCAATGAGCGTGTATGACTGTTAGTACTGAAACAAACAACCACGGCAAAACTCTGGTCCCACTTTGGGGGACAAGCAAAGAGCCCCTCTTACTGGTGCAGCGTGTGCAGGGGGGCCTCCGGCTTCTCCGTCTGCCCGTAGCAGCTGGCCTTGGCCTCGGGGATGTAGGAGAACTTGTCCAACATGGAAGACGCGGCCGTGGTCAGGATGCCCAGCCCATCTCGCACCCTCGCCTCCAGGCTGTAGTCCCAGTCGTCGTAGGAGACGGAAATGAGTCCCGATGGAAACTCTTTGGGGATGAGCTCCGTGTTCCCGGAGACCAAGCTGGGGACAATCCAGAAGAAATCGTACCCAGTGAGGCCGAGGGAGCGGGCCTCGCTCAGGATGAGAACAGCCTCGTCTTTGGAACAGTAGAGCAAGATGACGGAAGAGTGGATCTTCTTCAGCTGGACTTGCGTCTTTGCGTCCTCGAAGGACGTGTCCAACGTGATCACGTTCTGCATGTCCCAGCCCACAAAGCTGTTGTCCACCGTGGTCTTGATGAAGCTGATGAAGTCCCTGTAGCCAGGGAAGATGGTGGTCACCAGGGAGAAGACATGCCAGTCGTAATCCTGCATGATCTTCAGCATGACCGTGGCTTGCTGCTGGATGGACGCTCCAAATTGGAAGAAGGTAGACGTCGGATCCTGCCAAGGGGTGAAAAGAAAGCAAAACAGCAGATGAGGCAGAAGGCAGCTTACATATGACCATCTGTCTTCGTAGCTCCTTCCTAGAAGTGATGGGAAATCACATGCCTGTTCATTCGCAAACATTCCTGTTCACCGACTATAGGCCAAGCTCTGGAATAGATACTGGAAACGCAGAGATGAAGGAGGTCCCTGAATTTGGAGCCCAGAGCCTGTAACAGTGAAGGACATCTGTGAATTTGCCAGCTTCACTGTCTACCAGTTCATCACACCACCAACCCTTTGGGTCCCCAAACACTGCCTGACCCCCAGACTCAGGACTGGAAAATGAAGCTGGTAGAAGTAAAACAACATCAGGAGATGGGGGGAGCTTTGTGATGACAGACTTGGAGCACCTGGAGTCCGTCATGTCTGGAGCCAATTAATATAGACCTGCTGGTTATGTAAGCCACACTTAAACTAATCTGAGCAAGGTTTCAGTCACTTGAACTTTAGATTCCCGTGAAATATGGACTGTGATAAACACCAGGTGGACATCTCTCTGTTCAATCAATAAATATTTGCTGATCACCTAATTACATGGCAACAGCATGTTTGCGCTTGACACACATGGTCTCTGCCTTCATAGACATGGAATAAAAGTGAGGAAGAGTAACTTCAATGAACTGATTGCTAAGAGAGGCATAAGGAGACATTGAAGTTTCAAAAGAGGGAAGCCCGTGGACAGTGTAGTCAGAGGAGCCCTGGGGATACATCTTGACTGTTTCAGGAGCTGGAGATAAATGGGTGATGGCCTGTGATGTAGGGGGATGAGATGATGTTGAATAGCTTGGCAGAAACCCTATCACATACAGCCTCAGGAGCCGTGTTAGATCTTATTCTGAGCATAAGGGTGAGTGCCTGAATGCTTACCCTGGAAAGTGACATGGTTACTTGTGTTGGGTTAAAGGGTCCCTCATAGTCCTAACATCTCCCCAAGTCATGACCCTGATCATGAGAGCAAATATCCATTTAGATAAAGAACAAGTGATGCACACATTTGTGCCATTTCCAAACCCTTAACTCGTCAGATTTCTGTGATGATCCTGTGAGGCTGGTACTGTGATTGGAAGGTCTGGATGCTGAAGCTCCAAATACTTTGACTATCTGATTTGAAAAGCCAACTCACTGGAAAAGACCCTGATGCTGGGAAAGATTGAGGGCAGGAGGAGAAGGGGGCAACAGAGGATGAGATGGTTGTATGGCATCACCGACTCAATGGACATGAGTTTGAGCAAATTCCGAGAGATGGTGAAGGACAGGGAAGCCTGGAGTGCTGCAGTCCATGGGGTCCAAAGAGTCGGACAGGACTGAGCGACTGAATGACGACAACAAGTGTTGGCAGTGGCAAATGAGCCTCAGGATACTCCATGGCGAGTCAGCACCCAAACTCAGGTTTTGGTTCAACTTCCTGCCCTCCTCCCAAAATACCACCACTGGGATCACTGAAGATGTGCATAAAGTAGGTGCTTAAACCATGTCATGGACCCACTGGCATGGTGTGAAAATGACGACTAAACAGAAAGTATCAATCTGTATTATAGCAAAACAGGGTCTGACAATTGTTGAGATGCATTTTTTCTTTCTGGGAACTGAAAGAATTTTTAGAGGAGAAGGAAATGGCAACCCACTCCAGTATTCTTGCCTGGAGAATCCCATGGACAGAGGAGCTTGGTGGGCTACAGTCCACGGGTCTCAAAGAGTCAGACACGACTGAGCGACTTTGCTTTCACTTATCATATTGTAGCCATGCTTGCATTTTGCATTCTGTATTTACCATGTATGTGTAACACATCCTCAGTTGTACGAATATGGCAATTCCACTTCATGCATGTGTGCATGTGTGTGTCGTGAGTAGATGATTCCATTCATGTCTTCAGAGCAATACTTTGTAGCTATGCATGTCAAGTCTTTCAATAAGTCTGCATAATTTTCCCTGAGGATGCTCACTGAATAGAAAATTTTATCCAAAAAGGCTAAAAGCTACAGTTCTTAGAAATATCCCCCTTTTCCTAAAGTGCATGGTGTTTGGGGGGATAAATTGAGGGCAGCGTGGCCTGAAGGCAGAGAGAAAAAACAGAAATAAATACCTTCTGGGTCCCTTTCAACATTACAGTTCTATGAATTTTACCTAATTAAATCAATTAAATTGGGTAACAGATTTAAAGACTTTGGATAATTATCTTTTTCCCTACAGTAGCTTTTGGAGAAATCCAATATTCTTGGATTGACTAATCACTTTAAATCATGCCTCAACAAGGTTGCAAACTGCTTAAGGGCAGAGATTGCTCTCCTCATCCGTGTCCCCAAAACCTGGCAGAAGCCCTGGCACATGACCCATCAGTAAATGGAGAGTGAGGGAGTGCGTGAGGGGACAGATGTGTGAATGCAGCCTAAGAGAAATGTCCTTGATTTAGACACAGCGTGAAAGGGGAGAATTCAGTATCCAAGCCTGCACTTGGTGTGACTCTCGAGCATCATGGGTCGGAAGGCTCTCCTGGAGAAGGAAATGGAAACTCACTCCAGTAAGCTTGCCCTGGAAATTCCATGGTTGGAGGAGCCTGGCGGGCTACAGTCCATGGGACCACAGAGAGTTGGACATGTGGGATCTTAGTGCCCTGACTGAGGACCAAACACATGTCTCTGCATTGCAAGGTGGATTTCCAACCACTGGACCACCAGAGAAATCCTGGTAATTCACTCCTGACTTGAGCAGCTCAACAATTTGCCTTGTTCATGGCTGCCCGGTTGAAATTTCTAAAACACTGCTGTAACATACACCTCTCCTCTCCTCTGTAGTCATCGATGGCTCCCGTAGACCTATTACATTCAATTTAGACCCTCTCCTCTACCCCTTCATGCACACCAGTCAAACTTTATAGTTGAAATAGCACGGGCTCTGGGGTCTATCAGACCTGAGTTCAAGTCCTGGCTCTGCATTAACTGCCATGTGGCCAGTCATCAGTTGTGATCCTTTGGACTGTAGCCCACTTGGCTCCTCTGTCCATGACATTTTCCAGGCAAGAATACTGGAGTGGGTTGGCATTTCCTTCTCCAGGGGATCTTCCAGACCCAGGGATCGAACCCACATGTCCTGCACCAGCAGGTGGATTCTTTACTCGCTGAGCCACGGGGGAAGCCCAACTAGCCATGCGCCCATGGGTAACTACCTAAATTTCCTGGATCTGAGTTTCTTTGCCTATGAAATGGTCATTGTGAGCACCATCCCACAGGGCTGCTGTGAGGATAAGATGAACCAGCAGGAGTAAAAGGCTCATTTAATCCATGTCTGAGCCCCATGGTTCAGGGGCTCCCCTCCTCATCCTCTGTTCTCCCAGTGGTCCCCAACCCTTTTGGCACCAGGAACCAGTTTCGTGGAAGACAATTTCCCCATGGACTAAGGACAGTGGGCATGATTTGGGGATGATTCAAGTGCATTACATTTATTATGCACTGTATTTCTATTATTATTACGTCAGCTCCACCTCAGACCATCAGGCATTTAGATTCCAGAGACTGGGGACCCCTACTCCTGATAGACCACATGGACACTGCCTGAAACCTAAGTGGGTCAGATCCTTATTCTAAGTAAAAATGCTATCTCCAGGTCTACTGACATGCTGGTTTTGCGTTCCCTCCTCCATCCAAAACCGATCATCCAGCCCGTTCATCCTGAGCCCAAGGGGCTGCACGAAGAGAAGGAAGAGATGAATGACGCTTTGGAGAGAAACCGTGGCTAACGTCCTTTATGGACCTCAGGCACCACTGCCATTTCCATTGGCGTCTGAAACTTAAACTTCCAAAACCACGGCGGACCAAAGGCACTGTATACCTCTGGAGGGATGAAAGCCAGAAGTTATTTGCAAAAGGAGACACAGATGTAAAGAACAGACTTTCGGACTCAGTGGGAGAAGAAGATGGGATGATTTGAGAGCATAGCATTGAAACATCTACATGACCAGATTAAAATAGATAACCAGTGTGAGTTTGATGTATGATGCAGGGCACCCCAAGCCAGGGCTCTGTGACAACCTGGACGGATGGGGTGGGGAGGGAGGTGGGAGGGGGGTTCCCGAGGGAGAGAGCACACGTGTGTACCTGTGGCCGATTCATACTGATGTATGGCAAAAACCATCACAATATTTTAAAGTAATTATCCTCCAATTAAATTAAATAATTTTTTTAAAAAGCATAATTGCACAACGAGGTACTGACAAGGCTCATGTTTAGCTTTGGGATTTTCAAAGGTGGTTCTATGGACAGGCAGGAGGTGATGGGGGAGTCTGGCCACACGCCCGGGACCTAGCATCTGATGGGTGTGCTAAATGGTCCTTTGTTTCAAGGCCCCCGCTGCATGTTCTTTCTGATTCCCACCTGGACAGCAAAGGCTGACCCCTCTGCACATCCCTCCTCCCACTATCACTCAGCATGCCCCTTTCGGGCCCCACAGATCAGTCTGACCAACGCTGGCACCGGCTCCCTCGGCAGCATGCCGCCGGGGGAGAGGAACAGATTTCAGACACCCACTTCGGTTCTGGAGCAAAAGCGGTTCCCTCCCCAAGCTCATGGCTCCGCAGAAGCAGAACAAACCATTTCAAACACAGAGTCGAGGGGCAGGGAAGTGTGGGATTATGGGTGTCTGCTTTCTCCTCTGCGTTCCAGTCCTGCCGTGACTGTCATTCTAGAATGTTCCAGACCTCGCTGAGTTCCCAGGGTGAGACCTGACTCCATGGGGATCAAGGTCTGATGTTTAATAGAGTCTAAAACCAACTTTCATTACACGTACCCATTTAGAGGCTATAAAGGACACTCACGCCATTATCTCTTTGATTCTAACTATTCAGTGCTGCCAGTGGTTATAACCCTCGTGGATGGCATTTCTCATAAAGACACAGGAAGAAGGGTAAATGATTTCCCTAAAATCCACATGGCCCCACGCTGACAACAGCTCACTTATTGCAAGATGTCATCCAGTGTTTCTTTACACACACCAGTGGCTTTCACTGCTGGCTGCACAAGAGAATCACTTGGAGAGTTTAAAAAAAAAAATACCAGTGTTCATGCTCCATGCCAGTCTACCTGAAACTGAATTTCTGTGACCTGAGTATATGAACGGCAAAGCTGACATATTTGTTTTTCCTCTACCTTCTCTCAGCAGCAGGGTGAGCATTGCTCCCGTTAGTATCTTCAAAGCCTAGCGCCATGTCCGACACACAGTAGGGGCCCAGTAAATATTTGGTGAGAAAAATAAATGAGCAGGAAACTCATCCCCAGGAAGCAAGAGAGAACTGGCTGCTGTTGTTAACCCTGAACCCATTTCCATAGCTTATTTTCCTCTGCCTGCCATGTGGGCACCAAAACAAAAAAGCATAATCTTGCAAAAGACCCAACAAAGATCTTGAAGGACTCCTTGGGAATTTGCTTTCCGCCTGGCTAAGCCCTGATGTACTTTCTGCTCCTCTTGTTGTGTATCAACTGAGCTAGTAAGCATATTTTATTTCATTTTTAATGGATGAGAGGAAAAGTAGAAATGTCAAGCTTGAGGAGCCTGAGGATTCAGATGAATAGAATGCTCACATACATGTAAGCTGGATCTGTTTCACTAGAGGATCTCTATTCCTCGCATCATCTGTCCACTACCTCCTCCATCATCATCATCAATATCACCGCCATCACCACCTTCTTCAGCAGTACCATCCATCCATCCACACCTTCGTCACCACCGTCATCAAGGTCATCACCACAACCAATATTTATTCTATATGCAGTTGTTCTTGTGTAGTCGCTAAGTCACGTCTGACTCTTTTGCGACCCCATGGACTATAGCCCGCCAGGCTCCTCTGTCCATGGGATTCTCCAGGCAAGAATACTGGAGTGGGTTGCCATTTCCTTCTCCAGGGGATCTTAACTGAGGGATCAAACCTGTGTCTCCTGAATTGGCAGGTGGGTTCTTTACTGCTGAGTCACCTGGGAAGCCCCTCTATATATAATACAATGTGACACATAGTAGGAAGTATTATTTTTAAAGGTTAAAAACACTGGCTCAGAGAATGTAACTTGCCCAAACCCACACAACCAGTACATGGCAGAGGCAGGATTCAAGGCTGCTGCTAAGTCGCTTCAGTCATGTCTGACTCTGTGCGACCCCATAGACTGCCGCCCACGAGGCTCCCCCATCTCTGGGATTCTCCAGGCAAGAACACTGGAGTGGGTTGCCATTTCCTTCTCCAATGTATGAAAGTGAAAAGTGAAAGTGAAGTCGCTCAGTCGTGTCTGACTCTTAGCGACCCCCTGGACTACAGCCCACCAGGCCCTCCATCCATGGGATTTTCCAGGCAAGAGTAATGGAGTGGGGTGCCATTGCTTTCTCCGGGATTCAAGGCTAGGGGATCCAAATCCAAAATCTGGTTGCTTAGCTACCAGGAAACACTGATCTCAGATATGCAGAACAGGACAAAGGCAGGTGTGTGTGTGTGTGTGTGTGTGTGGTGAATGCCACCACTAAACTTTCTTGAGGCATCCAACTGCAAAAAGAAAATCCCTCAGAAATGGGCAGCCAGTAGCAATGACCTCACTTCAGGTGCCAATCAGGGTATGCAGGAGAGCGGAACTGAGCGGGGAAGTCACACGCAGGGGCCGTTTCCCCAAAGCACACCAGCTCCACCACCCACAAACACGATATTCCACTCCAGGCAGCCTCCACCCATTGGACCATTCTGTGATCTGTGTTCCGTCCCTCACTTGGCTCCTCTCAGAAGACACAGACAGGTTGTTCCCTCATTTATGGCTGTAGTTCACACTTCTCAAATGGCAACCCACTCCAGTACTCTTGCCTGGAAAATTCCATGGACGGAGGAGCCTGGTAGGCTACAGTCCATGGGGTCACAAAGAGTCGGACACGACTGAACGACTTCACTTCACTTCACTTCACACTTCTCAAGCCAAGCTACATCCACATCATCTTTATCACCCAATGGTTTTATTTCATTTTCTTTTCCCTGTCGCACCTGCTCCTGTTCAGACTGGCAGTTCTCTCTCTAACTATACAGAAGGAGCCTCTTGTCTGGAGTGCCTACCGCGATCTCCCCCTTCCCCTGCCCACCCTCCACACTGCTGCTGGATCTGTCTCTCTAAAGTTCAAGCTGGACCACAGGGCCCTCCTCTTTACATTTTTCAGCAGCTCCAACAGCCTTCAGGATAAAGTGGAAACACACACCAACCCCATCACAGTCTGGACTCAAGTGTTTGGGACTCAGGATCTCCATCAGTACCTGTGAGAGGTCAGGACTCCATGAACACATGATAAGCTGAATTACTGAGAGAGCTAACTAAGCTAAGTAATGAGTGCTTGTAAAGAAACCCAAAGGAAGTCTTCATACATTCCCTGGTCCATCATGTCCCCAAAACACACCAGCCCCATTCCCCACAGACACAGAATTCCACTCCAAGCAACCTCAGTGGACCATTTTAAGATTTTTGCTCTATCTCCCATTTTCCTTTTGTCAGGAGCCAGTCCACCAGCATTTGTCAAAAATAACCTAACAAAACCTTTCTCAGCTCTTTCCTCTCCTCTCTTCAAATTAGAAGCTTAGTCTTAAGTTTCTAGTGACTGTTGGGTTCCCAGCTTGGGTAGCTGTGTCCAAGGTAGCTGAAGAATTTTGATTCAGAGACCAGGAGAGGAACACTTGAATCTGTGCACTAGCCTCTCAGACTAAAGCAGGAAGGATGGGTGTTGGGCAAGATAACTACGAAGAAGAGCACTGTGACTTGGGGTGGGGCAAGGAAGGGGCCACACAAAGCGACTAAGCCTTCAACTGTCTTCTGGCCTGGCTTTCCAATAGAGCACCTACTGACCACGGGCTTCCCAGGTGGCGCTACTATAAAGAACCTGTCTGCTGATGCAGGAGATATAAGAGATGCAGGTTCAATCCCTGGGTTGGGAAGTCCCCTGGAGGAGGAAAAGGCAGCTCATTCCAGTATTCCAGCCTGGAGGATCCCCTGGACAGAGAAGCCTGGTGGGCTATGGTCCACAGAGTAGCAAAGACTCAGACACAACTGAAGCAACTTAGTATGTACTGACCACACATGACTATTTCCACTGATTCTTAAAATATGAAGTACAATAAAATATTTGGTTTCTCAGTCACTAACCACATTTTAAGAGGCTCAAAATCTTCAAAGCTGATGCTCTCCCACCCCTACCAGTCCCACCCCAAAAGATGCCAAATCATTTGGTCTGGGATGGGGTTCAGACTATATCTAATTCCCTTGGGTAAGTCTAATGTGCAGCCGAGATTGAAAACACTAACCCAAGCCTTCAGCATCCAACCCTATAGTTATGTATCTGCTCACCTGGGATAAGGTTTTATACCTTCAGATTTCCAGGCTCCATCCCATCTCCACTGAATCAGCATCTCACCTAGAGGAATCCTAGGATATATATTTACCCCTAAATATGCTAATCCTTTGGCCACCTGATGCAAAGAGCCAACTCATAGGAAAAGACCCTGATGCTGGGAAAGATTGGAGGCAAAAGGAAAGGGGGGCGGCAGAGGATGAGATGGCTGGATGGCATCACTGACTCAATGGACATGAGTTTGAGCAAACTCTGAGAGATGGTGAAGGACAGGAAAGCCTGGCGTGCTGCTGTCCATGAGGTCACAAAGAGTCAGACACGACTTAGCAACTGGACAATCAACGAACAAAGTTGATGGACAGGAAGACTTGGTACTGCCAAGTCCAACTTCCCTATTTTCAAGGTGAGGAAATGGGGGTTCCAGAATCTTGGATGATTTGTGACAAACCTCGCATAAACCAGTGGGACAACAGGGACAGACACAGGCAGGGCAGGGTCTCTTGCCTCCTCACTCAGCATCTCTCTGCTGTGTTACGATGTTATCAAGTGAAGTGTTTCCTGCAGAGAGAGCCCACAAGGAAAGGGGCACATGTAGCAGGCACACAGCTTTGCTGACAGCCTGCCTGCCATCTGCTTCTTACTGGAAGTGAGGTGTTTTGTTTTTTTTTTAACCTAAGTCTCGATTTCCCCATCTGAAAAATGGGAATGGTAATAATAGTCACCACCATAAAGGGTTGCTGTGTGTATTTTAAGAGGTAAAGGAGAAGGGGGTGGCAGAGGATGAGACGGCTGGATGGCATTGTCGACTCAATGGACACAAATGTGAGCAAACTGCGGGAGATGGTGCAAGACAGAGGAGCCTGGCATGCTGTAGTCCATGGAGTCGCAAAGAGGCAGACACCACTTAGCGACCGAACAACAAAGTGCATAAAGCGCTTGGCACATTGGAGGGGCTCAGTCAAGTCGACTTGGAGTTAGTAGAGGTGGACAGATGGTAACCTTGACCATGAAGCCTCATCTCAGGTCCACCATGGCCTCCTTACTGCCCCGCTTCCTACATATCCCTACCCCCCCCCCCTTCTGAGTTTCCAGCACCATGATCTTTCCAGCCCACCCCTCAGCCCTCTGTGTGGTTGCCTGGGTGCTGAGAAGCACGCATCTCGCCTGTCCTTCAGACTAGAATTCTCAAGGACAGGAGCCCACGCCCTTCTGAGTCCTCATCAAACCCTTGCTTGGTACTGGGTCACGACTCTGGGAATGAAACGGGGAGTAATGTTCTGAGCGTGCAAGGCTGAAAGGGAGCAGAGATGGAAGGAGAACTAGTGCTTTATGTACTTGAGTGAAGCTGCCGGGTCTACTACTCTAGGAAGAGACGTTCATCTAGAATCGCCTCTCATTCATTCGGTGGGTGACTATTAACAAACTCCCACTAGTGGCCAGCATTGTTCTAGGGAAGGGAATCAAGGGAAGGAGGCTTCCAAAGCAAAGATCCCCACTCTTATGAACTTTACATTCTTATGGGAGGAGATGGGCTTCCCTGGTAGCTTGGTTGCTAAAGACTCTGCCTGCAATGCAGGAGACCTGGGTTTGATCCCTGGGATGGGAAGATCCCCTGGAGGAGGGCATGACAAATCACTATAGTATTCTTGCCTGGAGAATCCCCATGGACAGAGGAGCCTGACAGGCTACAGTCCTTTGGGGGGTTGCAAAGAGTCGGACATGACTGAGCAACTAAGCACAGCACATGGGAGGAGATAGACAAGGAAGAAGGAAATCAGATGAGGCAGCAGTTCAGGGAGGAGAGGGGGAGTGCCTTTTTTGATCATCTGGTCTGTTACCCTGGAGCAGGTCGAAAGAAAATGAAAGAGGAGTTGTCAGCCAGGCAAAGCTGTGGAGTGGGCTGGGGGTAAGGAGAGCCTTCCAAGCAGAAGGAGCCACATGTACAAAGGTAAGAAAAGGCCTGGAAGGTCAGGGAACAGAAGGAAGATCAGAACAGTTGCAGTTGAATCCACCAAGGAGAGGTTGGTGAGAAAAGTTAGGACAGGCAGCAGAGCCCACGTGATACAGTGAGAGCTCTGAAGATCATGGCAAGGGGGCTGGATTTAATTCCTAGGTCCATTTTATTCCAAAGAATTCCTCTACTAAAGGCACCAGTAGTATCTCCTAGCTTGGGAGAGGATCTGGAACTTTGGGGATGTTGGCATTTCATGTGAGCCAGCCCCATGTTTCTCTTTGGAATTCCAACCTGTGCCAAGAGGGGAGCATCCCTTGAAGATGCAGGAAGCCATGTAACTGTTTGCTACATTGTTCAGTCACCTGGTGCCCTAACCTTGAATAGTGTGGCAAGGACAACCACGTCTGCTGGGGCCTTTCAGAGCTCATCCCAGTTCACCATCCGGAGTCAAGCCCTCCCTCTAACAGATACCACAGTGCCAGAGGAGAGACTTCACAGAGGCATGGAGAGATGTATGCCTTGCTTCCAGCTGCAATTAGCTCAGGGCAGTCCAGCATCCCCCAAGTTCCTCAGAACCACATCCTCACTCTTAAACCAGTCCTGCTCTCCAGATCATTAGCAAGGCTGGCCAAGAACAGACACCTGCTGAGATTCAGGCCTTTATTTCTATGCAAGGACGCAGCGAAGGCCCAAGCTGGCTTCATCTGGTGCTCTGTCAACCTGCGGGTGACCATCTGACTCAAGCCTTCCAAACAGGGTTGTTAGCGATTATAGATTGTCTGAGGCTAGGTCTACCCATTCTCACAGAGAAAGCCAGAGGGAAATTCTACCTGATCAGATTACTGAGTTAGGTCTCTAAAGAGCTGATAACGAGAGCATCTTTTTTTGGAGGTCCCAAGTGTAACTGGGCTACTGACCTTTCTCTGTGCACCTAAAGCCATTGTTATTTCACATTCCTTTTCTTAAAGAAGCACAAGCCTCCCTGAGCCACATCATGGGTATTTGCCATTCAGACCACTGAGCATCTCTTCTCCTTTACTGGTCATTGTGAATTTCCACAGGGAGCCATCATTTCCCCTTTCTCAGTCAAACCAATTGGCCCACCCAATTCCCTTAGGGCCAGCAATTAATTCAGGGGTAGGAACACATCCTAAGCAGTATAATCAGGGTGACTCTTGGGATTTGTGGGAGAGTGATTAGAAAGAGCTTCTCTTACTATTAGACTTAAACCTGTAAGTACATTCAGCCAGAATTTCTGGCAACCATCCTGCCACATCCAAGACACAGTATTTTGAGAAGGAAGTCATCAGAGTCAAAGGAAAAAATTAGGGTTAGGACAAGATGGAGATGGGCGACTTGGAGTTACCAAGTCCTGTTGAGCACCTTGTTCAAGCCAGCCCTGAAGCCTTGTCACTGTGTTGTGCTTAGTTGCTCAGTTGTGTCCAACTCTTTGTGACCACATGGACTGTAGCCCACCAGGCTCCTCTGTCCATGGGGATTCTCCAGGCAAGAATACTGGAGTGAGCTGCCATGCCCTCCTCCAGGGGAATCTTTCCAACCCAGGAATCAAACCAGGGTCCCCTGCATTGCAGGCAGATTCTTTACCAGCTGAGCTACACCCATAGTGTCAGCTAATTATTTCCTTGGACGTCTGAACAATAGTTACGCTATTCTGGTCTTTTAATTGTAGTATTCTCCTTAATACCCAAAGCAGATGTCACAGTTAACAATGTCACTGTCTCTCTAGGTAAGAGAAGATGAAAGAATTAGGATGTTGTCCTTGTATGTCCCAGTTAATCACCAATTAGTGACTTCATTTCACTTAAGCCAATTTGAATTAGCTTTTCTGTCACTGGCAACCAAAGATTCCTGATCACTTTAGGGAAGGGAAAAAAATGGAGAATAGCATGGCTCATTCTTCACTCGTCTTCCGAACTTGGATCAGAAGAATCTGGGCTACAGAGTAGAGCATGTCCCTTTGCCATCCTTCCCTTTTCTGATCCTTGCTTCTTCCCCCAGGGGCAGCCGCCTCTCTCCACATATATCTCTCTTCCTTGCATGAGCTCTTCATCCTTTCTTGATTATGGGGGGTATTTTGTTTTGTTTTTCTTTCACATGCCACTGAGCTTGGCTTCCTCTCAGTCAGTCTGACAGCCGCGCTGTCGTGACCCAGAGGAAAGACGTGACAAGTTGCCACCAATAATAATCACTTGTCATTAAACTGTTTCAGCAAGGAGGAAAAGCAAACAGGTCCCATTCATCAAGTTCCCATCTCTGGCTGTCACACACAGAGGGGCTGCCGGGGCACTGAAGTAGGCAGTTTTATTTTGGAAAAAGGAGAATCCCAGGCTTTCCTATGATACTTGGAAGGGGTAGGCTCTGGCGGTAAACATTTTAGTAGAAACGTCTTCTTCAAAATGCCCTGATGTTCCCTAAGAAATATCCATGAACAGCTCTGGAACCCAAGCCTTTGGGGGAAATCGCTTCTCCATTTGGGAGTCTGGGTGTTTGGGGAAGCTATCTGGCACAGCCGCTGATGCCAAATAGACGGAGGGTTCAAGTCTCAGCTCTCCGTCTTGCTAATGTCAGGGTCTTGGGCAACATCCGTCTTCTCTTGGAGGCTGCATTTTCTCATTTTTAAAAGGGAGGGAATTTCAGTCCCTGCTTTCGAGGTTGTGGTGATGAGATGATACACAAACAGTTCTCGGCACGTACCGAGAGCTTGATTAATGAGAGCTGGGAACACCGTGGCTGCTCATCAGGAAAGAATGAACCACAATGACAACAATGAAGCCCAAAACACTCCAACCCACCAGCGCAGCATTAATGAAAATACAGACAGTTCCCTTGGGGCTCCCCTCTACATGCTTCCTAAATGTCCTAACATGACACCATCACTTCAAAGGAGCTCTTACTGTGTGCCAGGCACCAGCTGAGCACAGGTGACAACTCATCCCAGTGTTCAGATGGCAAGGCCTGCGTCCCTGGAGCCCCTTAAGTGCTGGGCAAATCAGGGTGACCTCCTCAGCCAAGCAGAGAGGTCTAAGAGCATTTAATTGTCACACTAACCTTTCAGGAAACGTATTTCTGTTCCCATTTAACAGTGCAGGAAGTTGAGGATATAGAGAAATATGCTTCTTTATTTTAATGAGCATTGGAACCATGGGGGGCTCTTATTTCGCTGCAGACTCACTCTGTGGGTGTGGACTCGGGCATTGCTAACAAGCTCCCAGGTGGCACTGATGCTGCTGGTCAGCAGACTAAGCTTTGAGCAGCAACCCTGCGGCCGCTGGCCCCATGCCCAAGGTCGCCCAGTGTCTGGCAGAACAGAGGTTCAGACCTCCAGGCTGACCGCACAGGAGCCTTCAGCTGTGATGCTGGGCAGACTCTGTCTTCCAGGGAAGGGAGGGGAGGGCGTCAGTTGTCTGACTTCCTGGCCCCTGTGTGTTTCCATCAGCCTCCTGGCTGAGACAGCCACATGTCACAGCTTGTCGCTTCCATCATCTTATCCGACAAAGTGCTTGCAGGGAGAGGCTGTGAGTCAGAACTTAACTGCACTGGAGGGAAGGAGGCAGAGGGGCCTGCCCCAAGGAACCGCCCCCTCCCGGGAGCGTGAGGCCACCCAAAGCCAGGGGAGTACAGCGAAGTTGCCATCACCCAGGCAGTGCCCACACCCACCTGCCAGTGCGGGCGTGACTTCTCTGGGAAGTCAGCCACCTCCCCACCCCCACAGGCTAGCCCTGCTGGTCTCACATGAGAGTGGGTGGCTGAATCCCTCTGAGCCTCTCTGTTACCATCTGTAAAATGGACCCAGTGGGGCTCTGCTTCCCTGGCGGGATGCCCAGCCACCTGTGGTGTGGTGATGTGCCCTGTGAACTGTGGAACAGGGACAGGTGTGCCACCCATGGCCACAGAGCCGGCCACTGCTGCCTCCTCACTCCCCTCCTCCTCCTCCACCCCCGTGAGCTCCCAGAACATGCGGTCCAGGTCTCGACTCTTGATCTCATCACCAGATATTCAGACTGTCTAATGTACATATCTGCTTCCATGCAACTAGATTAATGTAAATTCCTCTCTGCAGAGCAGCACCCAGGCCAGCTCTTGTACCTGGTGGGGCTAACAACACAACACGTTAGCTGAAGGTGTAAGTAAGGGAGGGAGGGAGGGAAGGAGGGAAGGAAGGAAGGTAGGAAAGAAAGGAGGAAGGAAGTTGTGGGTAAAAGAGAGAATGAAAGAATGAATGGATGAAGTGGGGTGTGGGTGAGAGTGGGAAGGAAGGAAGGAATGAATGAAGGGGGCTGTGGGTAAGAGAGTGACTGAATGAAGTGGGGTGTGGGCGAGAGTGGGAAGGAAGGAATGAATGAAGGGGGTTGTGGGAAAGAGAGCGAATGAATGAATGGATGGAAGGGGTGTGGGTGAGACAGGGAATGAGTGAATGAAAGTGTAAGAGAAAGGAAAGGAATGAAAGAACATTCAGTGAGAAAGAGTGGTTGAGTCATGGGCGTGTCCACGGAGTTGGGAGATGGGGGTTAAGTGGGTGCTGTGGGCGTGGGGGTGTGAGACGAGGGAGCTGGGAAACAAATCTGAGTGTCTGGAGCACAGGAATCAAGCCTCTGCTATCCAAACTCTCATGATCCGAAGGCAGAAAGCAAACAGGGTAGCAGGGGCACGCAGGGATTGGGCTGGTGTTCCATGTCTGCACACCAGCTACTTGCTTGGCAGAACTCAGGAACCAAACAGATCCAGACAAAATGACAACTAAGCCCCTGTATCCAAACCCAGGAACACAGCCTTTCCTTTCCCAATGCCAATCTCACTCCCAACTCCCCTGTTCTGTGCACCCCCCGCACTGCCATCACAGAACTTCAGCAAAAGAAGCCAGGAGTCAAGGACCACCTGCTGTCTGGCTCCATTTATGCGGCTCGTCCACAGCTGGGAAATCCACACACAGAGAGCAAGGTGAGCAGTTGCCAGGAGCTGGGGACGGGAGAGAGGGGCTGCTGATGGGTGACGAAGGTTCTGGAAGTGGATAGTGGTTGGATAGTGGTCGTATAACGCTGGGTAGGTGTCACAGAACTGTGCATTTTAATGTGCATTTAAATCCTAAGCTACCTGTATTTTATCACAATTTAAAAAATAGCGATACAAATAAATAAAGTAAGCAAGCGGGGCCAGCAGCTGAGGCTGGCTGCTTCTTCTAGGTCCCTTCAGTCTTTCAGCTGGTGTGATAGGGGGTCCTCAGACCTCACAGTCACTTGAGGTGCTGGCCCAGCTGAAAGAAAGGACCTCCGGGGAGTCCAGAAGGGCACAGGTGACCATCCAAGTGTTCCTGCTCTCCCTGGGTATCTGAGGTTCTCCAGCAGCCTCGTGGTCACCAGTCACCCCTGACCTCACAGAATGTATATTTGAGAGGCTGTGATGACATCCTTCTCTCAACAGGGCTGCCAAGCTAGCTTGGTTCTTCCCGTTCTTTAACACACTCAAGCAGGACGGTGTAACTGCTCTGCACAGGTACAGACCTGGCAGAATCTCAGGTGGTGATGGTGACCCACTGCGGTGGATGGCACACAGGTTTGGGGCGGGAGACACATCTGAATTCAAACCTCTGTTCTGCAGCCGACCAGCTCTGGGGCCCCGAAACTCCGACTCAGCATCGGTAAGCCTCCGCATCCTCTGCTGTGAGACAGGAAAAGCAATCGCCATCTCCCTGGTGGACTAGATGAGGTCAGGCACGCAGAGCAGCCAGCATAGCGCCTGACCCACACGTGGAGGCTAGCTACCGGTTATTCATTCCAAGCTAGTCCCTTATCCCGCATTATCTGATTTAATCATTAGCACAAGCCCGTGGAGTTGGCAGTATTAATGTCAAAGTGAGTTCATTTGAATTCTGTTGGATTCCAAAGCCCTCGCTCTCCACCGCCAGCAACGTGTGCCCTCCTCTTCGTCACTTTTGCATTCTTTCCTCAGCCCAAGGCAGGCTCCTGAGGCATATATTCAAATATTGCCTAAAGATCGCCCCTTCTCAGCACAGGGCTGGCTGCCTCTTCTATGAGTGATGCTTCTACAGCGCGAGGATGAGTCCTGAACTGATGCCAACTGATTTAGAATCCCTACCTGCTCCATTTTCTTGCCTGGAGAGTCCCATGGACAGAGGGACCTGGAGGGCTACAGCCCATGGGGTCGCAAAGAGTCAGACATGACTCATGAGCCTTGGCACCACACGCGCACCTGCCCCATTTAGTTGGGCATAATTCCCTGCTTACTAATCACTTCCCTGTGACACGAACAGAATACAGAGCTTCCTGGAACGTATGCAGCACTAGGCATCTGAAGAGCATCAGACTTATCCATCTCTCATGGCCTTGGAGACCCATGGACCGAACACAGAATCCCAGTGGCCCCTTTCCCAGGGCAACGCTCAATTCTCCCAGCTCGTTTGTGTATGGGCACACAACAAAAAGTGAACATTTGTTTGTTCCCTCTGACAAGGGCTAAGCCAAGATCCACTTGAAGCTCAAAATAAAAAGGGGATGAATTAATTGGGACCGGAGTTCATCACCACATTTGAACTCCAAGCACAAAAGGAATTAGGGACATAAAAAGGGAGGGGTGACGAGGGAGAGATTTTAACAGAAAAATTGATGGTTTGAATGTTTTCTGGAGAAGTGACATAAAAGGGAAAATTGAATGTCAGCCTCTGAAAAGGGTTCCAGATTGCTATCTGAAAGGAGAAAAACAAAATTGATGATGATCCATTTGTATGTCTGCTCAGTCCCAGGGCTTCCCCGCTACAGATACACTTGGTGCGGGCTCAGTAGGCTTAGGGAGGTGTGTCCTCTTCAGGGTCACTGAACATATAAGAGACTCCGGCTTCTGGGTGCCAGAGGCAGGAGGAGCCCTAGCACACATCGCCCACTGGCCTTCCAGTCCCCATCAGTACCCTTCACCCCCGTGTATTCCATACTTACTGCAACCTCTGTGGAAACCACGAGAAATCAGAAGACAGCTCTCTTCCTTCCCATTTTATACATGAGAAAATTGGGGATGGAGGGTGGGGGGCTATTGGCTTCCTCGACTCGCCCAGAGAGGAAGCCATACTTGGTAATAGACCCCCATCATGCTGATGAATGGGGGTCCTCAGTTCTTCACTCTGGACTGGCCTTTTTCTTTACAGCTGATAAGAAGAATCCACTGAAGGATTTTTAGCAGAGATATGACACGATCAGATTTTTGTCTTCTGAAAGGACCACCCTAGCTAAAGCTTGAAGAACAGCTTGGGGTGGGAGGGGGCAAGAATCGAGGCAGAAAGAGCACGTTAAGCAGCCACAGATGCAATCCCAGAAAAAGAGGGAAAGACCCAAACTTGGATGGTGGCAATGGAGATAAAAAAGGAGGACAAAGATTCAAGAGATGTTTAGGAGACAGATTCTACTGCATTTGGCAACCAACTGATTGGACTGGCAGGTTGGGGGTGTGGAGGAGAAGGAGGACTTGAGGAGGCTGGCCCGGTGGATGGCATGTCACTTATAAAGATGGAGAACGGGGGGGACCCTTGCTTTCTTCCTCCCAGGTGTATCCCTGCCACCTAGCGCTGTTCCTAAGACAGAGCAGTGGCTCAGTAAACGTTTGTTGAATGAATGAGTGAGCAAGGTGGGGGAGCAGGTGCTGGGAGGAGAAGCAGGAAACACACACAGGATGCAGCTACGATGGGCTGTTCGTGAGCTTCTGTGTAGGGGAGCCTAACAGGCACTGGGATACGCAGGTCTGAAGACAAGAAAGAGGTCGGGGCTGGAGTTTAAGATTCCGGAATTGTCCATCTGCAAGGAGCTGACACCTGTGATGACATGTCCTAACCGTGTGCTTTGGTTTACTGGCTTCTTTTGAATGGGATTAGGGGTCTTGCCCGCGTGTGTCCATGTGAATTAGGTCCCTGGGTCACACAGAACTAAGGAAGATGCTTCTGATTCAGATTCCATCTCTACCTCCAACTTCAACAAGCCAGGAAGCTTAGTAGGCTGCATGACCTTTGGGCAGCGATGCCAGGCGGCTTGGGCATCATGCCGACAAGTCTCAGACAGGCACGAAGTGCTCGTTCCCACCGTGGTTCCCACATCTTTCCCTAACGTTGTCCGTGTCATCCTAGGAAGGCTGAAGGTTTCCTCGCTCCCACTAGTGATCAAGATACAGAACTATTTCCAGGGGTTGGAATAAGGTGAATGCAGAGGTGTGTGCCAGGCAAGTTAAGTGCAACAGGTGGGCATTCTTCAAACGTGGCTGACGCTGAAGTGAGGAACTGGGGCAGAATCCACGGTCCTTTGTTGTCTGTCTTTCGTTTTTTTGTTGTTATTGATTTTTGCTCATTTTACTTTCTGAATTTTTAAAACTACTTTTAGCAATAAGCGACATGATACCCATACTTAAAGCCAAGATGAATCAAGTTTCAGATTCTCAAGGGTTCTATACGAGTTCTGGTTTCTAGGGTGTGTGTTTTGGTAAAGTCCCTTTATTTCACTGATCTTCGGTTTCTTCATGGGAATGACAAATAACTCCAGCTTTACCAACTTTCTAGAACTGTACAAAGGACCCGATGCCAAGTATATCTTTCATTCATTCATCCTACTGTTTATTCATCTCTGTGCCATGCACCTTGCTGAAGAATGGGGATCCAATGGTGAATAAAAACAGCCAAGGAACCTACACCTATAGAGCTTATGGTCCAGGTGGGAGACAAGCAGAAATCAAACTGTTACGTGAATATAAAATTGCTGCTGACATTTGAGATTTGAAGGGAAAGTTTATGGTGCTTTAGGAAGCCACAATGAAGGAACTGAACAATCTAGATGGTCAGAGATATCCCTGAGGAAGGGATGCAGGAGTACAAGTGACCTAAGCAAAGAGGAGAAGAGAGACTTCCCTGGCAGTCCAGTGGTAAAGAACCCTCACTTCCATTGCAGGAGACAAAGGTTCAATCCCTGCTCCGGGAACTTTGATCCTGCATGCCTTGGGGTGTGGTCAAAACAAAACAAATACAAATGAAGAGTAGAACAAAGAGTGCCTCTCATGAAGAGGGAGCTTCAGGTGCAAATGCTCCATGGTAGAAAGCAAGTGTGAAGGTCTGAAAAGAAGACATCTGAACAAGGGTGACAAAGACCCCTTCTCTGCTTATAAAACATATATTTATTCCTTTATGCATAGATAACAGGATATTACCGTTCTCTTACTTCTCAGTTACCCAGGGATCTTTTCACAGTTTCTATTTAATCTCTTTCAATAATTCCCTGGCTGCTCATCAGAGGAAAGGTGTTAATTACCTTATTAGCGCTCCTCTGCTTCTCTGTGATCACAAAGCGCTCTTAACTTTCTCCACCCTGGGAATACCCCTGGCTTGTCACTCTGGCCCTGTCTGTTCCCTGCCTTGGCCTGTTCTAAGCTCAGGGGACCAGCACGACCTGGCACTAAACCCTTGTTTTACTCCTGGGGGAGCTGAGTTAAAGGGACTGCTCAGGGTCAGCTCACAAATGGTGGATCCAGGATTGAACTGCAAACCCGGGGTTGCTTTGCCACATGACAAGGCCACCACTTGCCCCATGGGGCACCCAAGGAGGAAGAAGGTCTTTTACTTCTAAAAGCATGCCTTAGCATTTGGTTCCAGACACTGTGGTCTCCTATAAGGAACCTTCTTTTTCACGCCTCCACTTGTGAAACCCCAAATCACCTCTTGAGACGTTATCAGGAACAAAATTGCAACCCACAGCTGCACTCTGCTTAAACTGGGCAGCCAGAATAGCAGAAATGAGGCAAATAAAAATCCTGAGAATAGTTCCTAGAAGAAAGGAGATTACTAGAATGATACAATCATGTCATACCAAGAGATGGGACCAGAATTCTCAACAACAGGGAAGGGGGCAAGGGAGGGGGCAACCCCGACTCCTTAACTGGATGATTTAACAACCCAAAGATGACCCATGGCAACTCTGAAGGGCTAGGTGGCTCAGAGAGGTAGTTGCTGGGCCTCTTTGAACCTCATCTGAGAACTGCCTGCAGAGCTATGCCAGAGACTATCACCTGAGGCTCTTCCTGGAGGGGCCAGCAACCACATTCTTGGGTTCCAGAGTGTGACATGGGTCACTCTCACGACCAACATCTGCCAAGGAAATGAAGGTCCTCCCCAAAGGCCAGGTTGGCTCATTTTTTCATACTGATGATGCGAGCTTCTTGTCTAGTCTTTCCTCTCAGCTTTATTGGGAAGGAAGGACGATAATAAACTACATTAGGATTCCAACTCTGCAACTCCAAGCTGGGTGACTTTGGGCAAGTTGCTTAACCTCTGTCGTGCCTTGATTTCCTCTGGTAGTGAGGATAACAACTGCATAAAGGATAACCATCTGCATAAAAGACTAAGAGGATTAAAGGTGGTGATGATGTAAAAGCACCCGGCATTCAGTGAACTCCCAATACATTTAGTTGTTACTGTAATTGCCATTCTATGGCATCCAGTCCACCCTGAACTCACTACCAAACCCATCTTGTCTGCAAGTTGGCTTGCCACAGGGCCATGGCTTACCTTTGCCAAACTGGGCCATGTTGGGCTTCTAAACCTATTTTTGTTGGCAAACTAGAAGGCAAGTTGCCAAACTAATTATTGATGATCCATCACGCCTATCAAAGACCACATGCACACACAAACACACAAATCCAGCCCTCTGCCTCCATGCATTTACTCATGGTCTTCAGGGTCTTATTCCCATAGATTTTTTTTTTTTTTTTTTTTTTTGGTAGGGCTGAGCTCTTTTTTTTTTTTTAATTTTATTTTATTTTTAAACTTTACATAATTGTATTAGTTTTGCCAAATATCAAAATGAATCTGCTACAGGTATACATGTGTTCCCCATCCTGAACCCTCCTCCCTCCTCCCTCCCCATACCATCCCTCTGGGTCGTCCCAGTGCACTAGCCCCAAGCATCCAGTATCGTGCATCGAACCTGGACTGGCAACTCGTTTCATACATGATATTTTACATGTTTCAATGCCATTCTCCCAAATCTTCCCACCCTCTAGCATCACTGCCTGAGCTGTGGCACAGGAATCTGTTTTTAAAGCAGATTCTCAGTCACCTGGTCCTCAAATTGGCCCTAGGACAGACCTATAGGATGTAAGTATTTTGCCAAAATGAATTATGGAGAATTACAGTGCATTGGAGGAAGAATATTTGCTATGTCTCAGGTATCAGTTGCATATCTTAACTTTTGTGTCACATTTCAAGCTATGTGAGGGCAGAACCTAAAACTTGAATAGCTCATAATACCATCTCTTCCCCAGCCTCATATAGTAGGTACTCAGTGAATATCTAAAGTGTAACCTCCCCTCCCACAACAGACCACCAAATCCACCCAGGAATGGCCTTGCTCACTGTTGTATCACCTGCGTGGACATACAGAAAACTTTAAACAGATTTTGCTGAATGAATGAATGAACATAGAGGAGTTGGTATTGAAAAGATATAAAGAGGAAAGAATCAGTGCTAATTTATGTTCATACAGACAAATGTTCAACCTGTGCCCTCAGCATGCATAACTATCTTTCTAAGCTGCTGAAACACTGCTAGGAGCAGTGCAGTCTGGCTCTATTCCACCCTGTAAGTGCTGTTTCCATTCAAATGTTTGATTTTGAGTATCCCAAGGATAAGTAACCATCTGGACCAGAGAAATAGGCTGGATTTGCATTCATCTGCTGCAGTGCTCTGAAATCTGCTTCAAATAATTCGCAGCCCTCTAGAAAACATCTTGTCCAACCTCCCAGGAGATACACAGGCTAGCTTCATTTGCCCATCCCTGATCCATGCCCCCAGCTCTCATCCTGAATCTAGGGTGGAATTACCTGACACTGCATCTCCTCCTATTTCAATTCCTCACGCCCTGCACATGCCCCAGTAAGAGCTCTTAACAGGCTTGCAGCTTCTGGCTAATTCTGAAAATCAAGTTGTGGCACTCAGGTTCTGGAATTCCTTCAATCTATTTGCAGAGCAAGCCTCTTTGGTATTTAAGTATGCAACCAGCGCTCTTAGCGTGTGAGATCTGAACTCCTCACCTGGGACGATGTATCCCAGAAGTCCCTGCTCCAATTTGTTACACAGAATTCCTGCTGTGCTAAAAGCATGGAGCCCTGGGAGGCTGCAGGGAAACACGGATGCTGTTCTTGTGGTTTTCTTCTTTTATTAATTAGAAAAGCAGCCGCAAACCTAGGAGTCATCCATTAAAGGCACATCACCCAGCAATGTCAATGCTCTAAGGGGGAGACGGTGTGACTTTCTGGTTGGGACCCAACTAACTTGGCTCAAATAGAAGACAGCCAATCCTACAAGTAAGGAACACAAGCCTCAGAGTACCCCACACAAAGGAGGGGCTCAACAAATAATGTCACACAGCAAGTAATCCATAAACATCAACTGAATGCAATCATCACAACCACTGAGTTTACACAACCCAGAAAAAAAGGTACATGAAAAAGTAAGGTATAATTTTGTAGGTGTACCATGGTCAAACCAGTCAATCCTAAAGGAAATCAACCCTGAATCTTCACTGGAAGGACTGATGCTAAGGCTGAACTTCAATACTTTGGCCACCTGATGCTAAGAGCGGACTCCTTGGAAAAGACCCTGATGCTAGGAAAGATTGAAGGCAGGAGGAGAGGGGGGCAACAGACAGTGAGATGGTTAGATAACATCACTGACTCAATGGACATGAATGGGAGCAAACTCTGGGAGATAGTGAAGGACAGGGGAGCTTGGTATGCTGGAGTCCATGGGGTTACAAAGAGTTAGACACAACTTAGTGACTGAACAACAACAACGGCAATCATAGCTTATTAAACCAACAAATAATACATTCTACATAGAAAATAATGCAAGAAGACAATATGCAGCAACATATTAATAGTGATTGTCCTGGGGTGGTGGCACATTAATACCATTATTTTTTCTTCCATTAGATTTTCTGTATTTCTCAAATTTTCTATAGTTAACTTCTGTGTTTACTTTATAAAGGAAAAATCAGTTAACTTAAAATATAGTCCAGACAGATGAGGGGACTGTATTAATATTTGTTGGAATCAACCAATGTGTCACTTTTTAACTGTGTGGCTTGGGCTCATTATGGCTTGGTCTCAATTTTAGGCTTTATATACTAGGGATAATAATATATACCATTCAAGTAAGTCATTGTTGTTGTTTACATGAGAGAGTGAACGCAAAATGCTCAGCTCTATAGTGCTTGCTATCATAGTAACCCCCCAACAGATTTTAGGTGGAGAAACACTTGTCATGTATGCATTTATTCATGGTCCTGCATTAAGTCTCTACTCAGTAACAAGAACCACTTTCTCACTGAAGCTGTAGCCCATGAGGAAGACATTCCAAACCCGAATCACCAGGAACCATTCAGATGCCAAAAAGGAAGTGTCATCCATTGGAGGTCCACCCTCCAGGCTGGGAACTCATCTGATGATACGAGAGGCACGGGTGAACCGCAGTGGTAAAGAGCTTTCTATTCTCAACATTACGGATGAATCTCAAAAACATTATGCTAAGTGAAAGAAGCTAGCCATAGAAGAACACACAACTATGTAATCCCTCTTATAACAATGTAACAGAGCAGAAATTTTATAGAAAGTTCAAGAACAGTCAAAGCTAATCTACGGTGATTGAATTCAGAGTAGAAGTTATGTTGGGGTTGATGGGCAGGGAGCAAAAGTGGAATTTCTGGGGCACTGGAAGTGTTCCACATCTTGATCCTGTGTGGTGATTTCACAGAAACACATGTGAAAAATCACTGAGTGTAGTGGGGAAAGGAGAGGGTAGGACAAACTGAGAGAGTGGCCTTGACATATACACACAACCATGTGGAAAAGAGACAGCTATCGAGGAGCTGCTATATAGCACTCAGCTCAGCGCTGCGTGATAACCTAGAGGGGTGATATGGGGAGTAGGAGGGAAGCTCAGGAGGGAGGGGATACATGTATACTTATAGCTTATTCACATTGTTGCCTGGCAGAAGCTAGCACAACATTGTAAAGCAATTATTCTCCAATTAAAAATAAATTGAAAAATAAAAAATTAAATTAAAAAATTCATTGAGCATACATGTAAGATTTTTGCATTATATTACATGTAAATTATACCTCTGTAAAGTACTGTTGAAAAAATAAAAAGGCTCTTAAACAACTACTACATGTCTGTTAACTCTCCATCTCTGTGTTTATTGCACGCGTGTGTGCTAAGCTGCTTCAGTCATGTCTGACTCTGGGCGACGCTATGGACTGTAGCCCTCCAGGCTCCTCTGGCCATGGGATTCTCCAGGCAAGACTGTTGAAGTAGGCTGCCATTTCCTTCTCCAGGGAATTCTTAGTAGTTAAACAAAAAGGGTTCTTTTGAGGATTTAACGAGATCATGGTATATTAACTTTCTCTTGGTGCTTTAATGAATTACCACAAACTTGGCGGCTTAAATGATACAAGTTTATTATGCTTAGAGTTTTGAAAGTCAGGGTCGAAAAAAAGAGTCTGCAAGTGTTCATCGCTCAGTCGTGGCAGACTCTTTGCAAGCGCGTGGACTATAATATAGCCCACCAGGCTCCTCTGTCCATGGAATTCCCCAGGCAAGAATACTAGAGTGGGAAGATCTTCAGGGGATCTTCCCAACTCAGGGATCAAACCTAGGTCTTTTGCATTGCAGGCAGATTCTTTACCATCTGAGCCACCAGGGAAGCCCAAAAAAGAGTCTCACGGAACTAAACTCAAAGTGCTGGCAGGGCTGCATTCTTTTCTGGAGGCTCCAGGAGAAAATCCCTCCCTTTTCCAATTTCTAAGCTTCTAGAGGCTTTTTGCATTCCTTGCCTCACGGCTCCTTCCTCCACCTTCAAACCAGCAGGCTACCATCTCTCTGATGATTCTTCTGTCTTCACATTTGACCACAGCTGGGAAAGCTCCCCCGCTTTTAAAGATTCATGTGTTTAAATTGAGCCTATCTGCATAATCCAGAATAATCTCTCCATCTCAAGGTCCTTACCCTGATTCACAACTGCCAAGTTCCTTTTGCCATTAAAGTAACATATTCACAGATGTTAAGACATGGGCATCTTTGCTGAGCCAATTTTCTGCCCACCATACACACTGGTACTTGGCACCATGCCTGGCTTGTACAATAGGTGCCTGGGAATGGTTACATACTAAGATATTACTATCGTTATTATTACAGCAGATTCAAAGGAGTCTGAGAAGAAAATGCCAGAGCCTCTGGGACCAGGAGGCACACCAATCTGTTGTAAATCCTGAGGATGCTCAGGTCTTAAGGAACTGCTCCAAAAGATACACACATCTAGAGTTCCCATTTGGACAAAAGTTCCTAAGAAAAACTTTCTCATAAACACTATCTGTTGCATCCTCGTAGGCTGGCAGAACAAACACTGCCTGGTGTATCAGCATCTCCATACCAACAGCTACAACAGATCCCTCTCCTAACCCTCTGCACCGTATCAACCAGCTGGTCTAGTCTGGCTCCTAACCGGTGGTGGGTGATGAGTGTTCTGTAAATCACTTGCAGAGAACTCCTGGGAACTGGTGGGGTGGAATCAAAAAGGTTTCCCAAAGGTTGGCCCAACTATATTAACACTTGGGTAGCTAGGAAGCCAGAAAATTGAACACAGAGTATACTGGGCTCGGCTATGGAATACAAGTTCTTTGGAGGGCTAGTAAACGTTCTCCCCCATTTTAACCAGACATTGCAATAGATTTTGATACAGTTTAACATCCCCCTCCCCCCCCCACCCCCGGCAACCACCCACACACTGGGTGAGACTGCCATCTCCTTGACAGCAAGAACCTCTCCAAAAAATCAGTGTCAGTCTCCCATGCCTACGTAAGTGTCTGGCCCACAGTCAGGATCTAGGGCTGTGCTGAGCTAAGTTGTTTCAGTCGTGGCTGACTCTCTGCGACCCAATGAGCTGTCCATGGGATTCTCCAGGCAAGAATACCGGAGTGGGTTGCCACATCCTCCTCCAGGGGGTCTTCACAATCCCAGAGATCGAACCCACATCTCCCTTATATCTCCCGCATTGGCAGGCAAGTTCTCTACCAAGAGTGCCACCTGGGAAGCTCAGATCTAGTAAGAAGTATTAAAGAGCGAATGGATGAATGAATGAGTGAAATGAAAGAGAATGATGGATGGGAAGATAAAACAACCTGTATCACAAACCAAGGGTGAAGCTGGAATGGCTCACTGGCCAAACCCACCATGCATCCCATGTCATTTGGCCCCAGAAACACAGCCACACTCTTTCCTTAAAGCATGGCCTGTGGCTGTTTTTCTGCTACAAGAGCCAAGCAGGCGGCCTCTTTGTCGGCCAAGCCTGAGATATTTATTTTCTGGCCTTTTACAGAAAATGTTCACTGACCCCTACTTTACAATATATTACGGTGGCTCATCTGAATAATCCTGGGACCTTTTCTATGCAGTTTCATAGGCCCAGAATCTGAATTTTAACCAGTTTCCCAAAGTTTGAGGATCCTTGCACTGAAAGGATAGTGACTTGACTTCACTAGGGCAGTGTTCTAAACATTTAGATTGAACCAGAATCACCCAAAAGGCTTGTTAAAATATAGGTTGTCAGGGCCTGCCCCCAGAGTTTCTGATTCAGTAGAGCTGAGAATGCCCACTTTCTAGGCATTTCCCCAAGAGACGCTGATTTTTGCTGGTCCAGGGAACACACTTTGTGAACCACTGCACAAGGGTTACCCAATGGCTCTCACTGTTCAGAAATCACTCCCATTGCGCATGTTAGCAGTGGATTCTGGGTAGAGAAGGTTCCACATTTGGAAATTTGGACTGAATTCTTCCTGCAACACTCTGGCAATAAAGAATATAAACTGTGAGTGTATTAGAAGTCCAAGGCAGCAAACTGTTGGAAAGAAGGTGACTGTGGCTAGAGTATTTTCAGCGGTCCCCAGCCTTCTTGGTACTAGAGACCGGTTGGTGGAAGACAAATTTTCCACAGACCAGAGAAAGGGCAATGGTTTGGGGATGATTCAAGTGTGTTACATTTATTGTGCACTTTATTTCTGTTATTATTACATCAGCTCCACCTCAGATCATCAGGCATTGGATCCCGGAGGTTGGAGACCCCCGCTTATATGGTGTTCCATCACCTACCAAGTTGATCCCCCATCTACTATCTCATTTACACCCCAGAACAGCCTTGTGGGGAAGCATTACCATTACAACATGATCCTTGCCCCCAGTTTTTAAGAGAATAAGGCTCAGAGGGGTTACAGACAAAGATGAGTTCTTCCCTCCCCTCCACCCAGCTGTAAGGACAGTCTCCCTAATCCTCAACTTGCTTTGTTCTTTCTTCTCTCCTTAGCTACCACCTATTCTTCTCTGTTGACTCTTTCACATTTGGCCTCAAACATGTCCAAGTCTCTCTCTTCCTGAAAATACACCCTTCCTTGGAGACACTGATTCGTCTTCTAGATAACAATGCCATCACTCACCTTCCCTTTTTCTGCCAAAGAGCAAGCAATCCACATTGGCCAATGGGACTGCTCACCCTCCCTCTTGCCCAAAGAGCCATCCACTCTCCAGGTCTACACCCTCACCTCCTGCTCACTCCTCAGCTATCAGCTGGTCTTAGTCCTCATCCCTCCATGGAAACTGTTCTAGGCAGCACTGGCCAACAAAATATGCAGAGACTTCCCTGGTGGGTCAGTGACTAAGACTTCATGCTCCCAATGCAGAGGGCCTGGGTACAATCCCTGGTCAGGGAACTGGATCCTACATGCCACAAGTAAGAGCTACTGTTTTATATATTTTTTTTAATATAAAAGACATTTATTTTATTCATTTATTTAAATAAATAAACTTATTTTAAAATATTTATTTATATAAATGTATTTACAAATAATTTACAAACAGTAATTTATAAACAAAAGAAAAGCTATGACAAACCTAAAAGTATATTAAAAAGCAGAGGCATTACTTTGTCAACAAAGATCCGTATAGTCAAAGCTATGGTTTTTCCAGTAGTCATGTATGGATGTGAGAGCTGGACCATAAAGAAGGCTGTGCGCCCAAGAATTGATGCTTTTGAACTGTGGTGCTGGATAAGACTCTTGAGAGCACCTTGGACTGCAAGGAGATCAGACCTGTCAATCCTAAAGGAAATCAATCCTGAATACTCATTGGAAGGGCTGATGCTGAAGCTCCAACACTTTGGCCACCTGATGTGAAGAGCTGACTCATTACAAAATACCCTGATGCTGGGAAAGATTGAAGGCAGGAAGAGAAGTGAACGACCGAGGATGAGATGGTTGGATGGCATCACCGACTCAACGGACATAAGTTTGGGCAAACTCCGGGAGATGGTGAAGGACAGGAAAGTCTGGCGTGCTGCACGTCTCAGAGGTGGACACGACTGAGTGACTGAACAGCAACAACATAAACAAATATTTTAAAAATTCAATGCATGCCACATATGTAATTTCATATCTTACCTTACAAACATGTAGAATCAATTTTAATAATGTATCTTATTCAACCCAATAGATCCAAAACATTATCATTTCAATGTGCAGTTGCTACTGAACAAGAATCTCTGAAGCAAGGCCCAGAATCAGTGTTTTAACAAGCTCTACAGGTGATTGTTATGCAGATTAAAGTTTGAGAGTCATTGCTTTAGGTGGAGACGACTTTAATATCAAAGACATCCATTGAGCTCTTGTTCTCTGTCAAGCAACAGAAGAGTTGATACAGAAAAGGAAGTTCACAGTCTGGGTGAGTACTTTGAGTTCAGTCTTCAGGATGCAACCTCCTGGGCCCCCAGGTCAATCACTTAAGTCTTTTCTCTCCTCTAGCACACAATTCCAGAAGAAATGAACCTATAATGTTCATGGTCCAAAGCAACAAGTATGTCATACACAAAATGCTTCCTGGTCCTGGAGTTTGGATGGATTCTTTCCAAGTCTTAAACCAGGACCTATAGCAGTGCTTGGTGCATCGCTCATTAGAGAGGCTGGAGCAGAGACCAATGCGGAAAAATCCTCAACTCTTTTCACCCTGCTAAACTTGGTTTATGTTTTAAAACATGAAAGAAAGTGCTCTTGAGATATGTGGATAAAATATATAAGCTGAATATTCTAAGGAAAAGAAGCCTTGAGGATGACTGAGTCTCACTCAGCTGCTGGAGAGGCCTAGAAAGAATTAATTGAGAGGAAAACAAATCTGGAATCCAGTTGTGGTTTTGCCTTAACTGACTGTGTGAATTTTTTATTCTTAAATCTTTCCAGTTCAAGAAATATTTATTAAGCATCTCTGATGAGCCAGGCATGAGGCTAGACTCTGGGGACATGATAAAGCAATCAAGGTCTCCAGCCTGCACAGAGAGATCACAGCCACTGAGCTCTTGTTGGGAGAAAAAACGGATGTTATCAAATATGTTCCCTTCCCCTAGGAAGCTGAGACTAGTTGGTGAGGAAGACAAACAGACCTTATCATTGCAGGACAAAGTGGTAAATACTAAGTGTGGACATGGAAAGGTCAGCTTTCTAGGTAGCTCATTGGTAAAGAAGACGCCTGCCAATGCAGGAGCCGGGGGTTCCATCCCTGGGTCAGGAAGATCCCCTGGAGAAGGAAATGGCAACCCACTCCAGAATTTTTGCTTCAGAAATCCCACGGACAGAGGAGCCTGGCAGGCTACAGTCCATGGGGTGGCAGAGAGTCAGACACGGCCAAGTGAGCACATGGAAAGGTCATTCCTTCTGGGAGAGAGAGGAAGACTTTCTCAAGAAGTCAAGGGGTTGAGTAGGTAGGTATTTGAGAGAGGCAAGACTGAAGGGAAATTTGAGAAGGGAGGGGACAAGTTAGAAGCTATTTCAGGGGTCCTACAACGAGATGCTGAGGGCATGAACAAACGGCAGGGTGGTAAAGATAGAGGGGGCAGGCGGGACCAAGGGGGATGAATTCAAGGTGGCTCCACATCTCTTGCCATCCTCCCCACTGCCAGATGGGTCCTTTCTCCTTCTCTTGGATCAAGTTGGCCCTGTGACTGTGCAGTCAGAAGAGAGTACCTGAAATAAAGAATTTACTGGTGAACTTAAAACGAGAACGCAGATGACGTAAGAAAGAGTCAAACAATTTCAAGTGAAAGAAATGACTCACTATGACAGAAAGACACTTAAAAAATTAGCAAAGTCAAGTCTCTGAAAGAGAAAGAAATGAGATAGAAAAAATATTGAAGAATGATGGCTAAAAACTTCCCAAATTTGGCAAAAGACCTAAATTTACAATTCAAAAAGCTCAGCAAACCCTAGACAGAATATATATGAAGAACACCAAGCGAGATACATCATAGTCAAACTAATGAAAATTGGAAGACAAAATCTTGAAATTAGCGGGAAAAAAAGATACATTATGGACACAAAACGATGATTCACAGGCTTAACAAACTACAGTTGATAAAGTCCAGGACACTGTGGAATAACATCCTCAAAGTGCCAAAAGAAAATTCCTGAATTCTGTATTGGGAGAAAAGGCCTCTGGAGAATGAAAGTATTAATAAGTAAAAAGAGTGGATATATCTATAATGTATAACTGATCCACTTTGCTATACAGCAGAAACAAATGCAACATTCTAAATCAATTATACTCCAATAAAATTTTTAAAATAAATAAAAATGAGTCCTGGGTTTTGAAAAATAAAGAATGAAAGCAAGTTAAAGACTTTTCAAATAAAAGAAAACAAAGAGAATTCATTGCCAATAGACCAGTACTTCAAGAAATACTGAAGGAAGTTCTTCACACTGAAGGGAAATAATATCAGAGGGAAACCCAGATTCTTTCAGGAGCAAATAAAGAGCATTAGAAATGATAAATTGAAATGGTAAACATCTGGATAAGCATAAAAGATTATTTTCCCTCTTAATTTAAAAAATACATATGCATGTGACTGTTTGAAGCAAGAATTCTTACATTGTCTCCTGCAGTTTTAATGAATGTAGATTCAGTGGATATCACACCACAGCCTAAAGAATGCTGAAGGATGGTAAATGGGCATATCCAGTGAAATGATTCTACATTTTATGTGAAATGGTACAATATTAAACCTACATAACTTGTGAAAAGCTAAGGATGTTTCATGTAATTCCCAAGGCAAGCACTTTAAAAAGGCAAGCTGAAACCAATAAGTAAGTTAAAATTGAATTCTAAAATATCCAAAAATATTTTTAAGGTAGTTATGGCAGGCAGAATGCTCCCCAAAGATAGATACCTGTGCTCTAATCTCTAGATCCTATGAATATGTCTTTACATTAAAAAAATAAAAAGATTGCAGAAGTAGTTAAGGACATTAAAATAGGGGAGGAACCCACTGAGCCCAGTGTATCACATATCCTTAAAATCAAAGAACTTTCTCTGGCTGAAATCGGAGAGGGGTGGCAGAGGAGTCAGAGAGTCATAGTCTAAGGCTGAGAGGGAAGGACCAGCCGTTGCTGGGAACCAAACCCCAACCCAGAGACAGTAAGGAAATGCAAACTTCAGTCTTGCAACCCTGAAGTCTGTGGTCATTTGTTACAGCAACAATAGATAATAGATAACTAATGAGAACCTACTGCACAGCACAGAGAACTCTGCTTAATGCACTATGGTGACCTGAGCAGGATGGAAGACCAAAAGGGCGCATGTATGTGTATAAGGATGGGCTGATTGACTTTGCTGTACAGCAGAAACTAACATAACACTGTAAAACAGCTATCTGTTGTTGTTTAGTCACTAAGTCGTACGAGACTCTTTGCAACCCCACTGACTGTAGCCCCCCGCTCCTCTGTCCATGGGCTTTCCCAGGCAAGAAGACTGGAGTGGGGTGCCATTTCCTCCTCCAGGGGGTCTCCCAGACCCTGGGACTGAACCCATGTCTCCTGCATTGGCAGGTGGATTCTTTAGCACGGAGCCACCTGGGAAGCCCACATAAAGCAACTATACTCCAATAAAAATTAATTTAAAAAAAGAAAACCAATACATAAGAGAGAAGAATAGAAAGCAAAGGACAATAAAACGATATACCTAATCTACACACATCCATAATCACATTTATCAGGACTGGACTAAAACGCAAAGATTATCAGAATGGATTAAAAAGAGCAAGACCAACTATTTGCTCTCTTTAAGAGATGCACTTTAAATATAAAGATGCAGACAAATTGAAAGTAAGTTAATGGAGAAAGACATACCATACGGCCAGTAAGCATTAGGAGGCTGGAGCATCTGTAATAGCATCAGATAAAACAGACTTCAAGACAAAAGAGTATTTACCACAGGGACATTTCATAATGATAAAAGGGTCAATTCATCAGGAAGATAGAACATTCATGAACATGTATGCACTTAATAGTAGAATCCCCAAATATATGATAGTACTAAAGGGAGAAACAGATACCTCCATAATCACAGTTTCTCTTCAATAACAGATACTTGCGGTTACTTATTTGCCTATAAATCAACTCAACTTTTAAAATGTAATTAAGCCTTCAATTAAAAATAAATAAATTTCAAAAATGTAATTAAGCTTTTTTAAGGGAGATTTTATAGCTAGCATATGTCACTTACATAAATTATCACCACAAAAATAAAACAAACCATATTCTGAAATCCCAGCCTTGGTGCATGCCTGCTCTGTGAGTCCACATTCTCTCAGGCTGAGGCCAAACCATCTCATTCACCTGTCGCATCCTGAATCCTGGGAAACACTGATGCAACCCAGCTCTCACATATGCAAAGGAGGAGTCTAACTGGTCTCGTGTCGCAAAAGAAGGGACTGCAGACCCACTCATCTTCTGATTCTTTGCTAGAACCCAAAGGTCCAAAATCCCAAACCAATTCAGAGAGTTAGGTGTGTATGTGTGAGTGCTCAGTCGCTCAGTCGTGCCTGACTCTTCGGGACCCCATGGATTGCAGCCCGCCAGGCTCCTCCATCCATAGGATTTCCCAGACAAGAATACTGCAGTGAGTTGCCATTTCCTCCTCCATGGGATTTTCCCAACCCAGGGATCCAACCTGCATGCATCTCTTGGGTCTCCTGCCTTGGCAGGCAGATTCTTTACTACCATGCCACCTGGAAAGCCCGGGTGTATATATTATACATATATTAAATTTTCTGGGTATTATGATGTTTTGGTATCTTAAAAAGCCTTTCTGACTTTTTATGGGAGCGATTGCACCTTCTGGTAGTATCCAATTCTTAGATATGGCAAGGACTCGGGAACATCAAACTTGGTTTGTTTGATGCAAACAAACCAGTCCAGAACCACACAACCTCTCTTGGGCCCATAAACCCCCAGAGGCAATATTCCTTTACCAGAATCATCCAAGGACCAGGTGCCAGGCAGCTGCACACCATCCCTATAGTTTAGAGCCCGCTGAAATTATTCAAATTAGCTAAGCCCAAACTGTTTTACCCTGTTCTGCCTTTCCTTGGAAACCCCAATAAATCATCTGCCTTATGCTTTTTGCTCCTCCCAGCTTCTGCTTCCTGACCCAAACCCGGTGGCTGTCCTCTGTTGGACCTGCTCTGTCTCTTGTTTCAAGGGAACCATGAGTAACATGAAAGCTTTCTTTCAATGGCACCAGCATCCTCATGTCGTCTGTCAGTCACCTTTATAAATTAAGACCCAGACCAGTGTGCTGGGAGCAGTCAGCACCCGGGAATATTCAGAGCCACGTCTGTTTGTCCAACAAGACTCACGTCATCAGCGAGAGTTACAGAAAACCAGGAGGGAGCGCGTCAATCCCAGTAATGGAATTGCAGGCAGGCGCCCCCACGCCCACCCTGCAGGAGCCTCGGAAAGGATGCAGGTCCTCTGAAGTGGCTCAGCTGGCGTGCCTTGTAAATTCACCCCTGGGAGGAAAGCCACTATCCATCAGTTGGCCAGCCTGGCACCACACTGGGTGAGGAATGAGATCTCGGAATCCATGTGTTATCAGGGAAAGGCTGCCACAGTCGTGGAATACAAAACAGTTTGTCTTGCCTAGGCTCCGCTCACTGTTGTGAATGAACTTTGTCCAATTTCGCCTCTGCTTCCAACAGCTAAGAAGTTAACTTTCTGCATTCCTTAATTGATCACAGTGACTAATCCCTAATCGACCAATTGGTTACATGGTCCCCATTCAGTGTGAAGCTGGCCTGCAAGACCCCAGTTTCAAAAGTTAAACAGATGTGGATTTGAGCCCTGGGTATGTTATTTGCTCATTGGAAAAACCCTGATGCTGGGAAAGACTGAAGGCAAAAGAAGGGGAGGCAGAGGATGAGACAGTGAGATAGCATCGCCAACATGGACATGGATTTGAGCAAACTGCAGGAGACAGCATTGCAGACCATCTGCCAGGTAATGCACGAAGCCCCTTCTGTGTCCTGGCGCAGGTACACAGGCTGTGTGCACATTTAGGTGCTCAGAATATAGGACACTGCCCACTGCAGGGCTGAGTTGAAGGCAGATCTCAAGCACATTTTTAGGCAGCTCTGTCAGTGAATTTTAACTAGCCTAGCTAAGCAGAATTTGCCACCTCAATATGTGCCCCTTCGGCATGCAAATTGCTTCCAGCTAAAACAATCAAGCTCCAAAGACTCAGGAAGAACGTTTGACCTTCACCCTAACTGCCTTGCAGGGGCTTCTGTGGTGGCTTAAATGGTAAAGAAGCTGCCTACAATGCAGGAGACCCGGGTTAGAACGGTGGGTCAGGAAGATCCCCTGGAGAAGGGAATGGCACCTGCTGCCTACTCCAGTATTCTTGCCTGGAGAATTCCATGGACAGAGGAGCCTGGTGGGCTACGGTCCATGGGGTTGCAAAGAGTTGGACATGACTGAGCGACTAACACTTTGGCACTTTCTTGGTGGCTCAGATGGTAAAGAATCTGCCTGCAGAATCCCATGGACAGAGGAGTCCAGCGGGCTACAGTCCATGGGATTGCAAAGAATTTGACACAACTCAGTGACCAACATTTCTACTTTCTAACTGCTAAAAGGATTTAGATAGAGGACCAGTTCCAGAAAGAATTATCATCACAGATAACCACATACTTGGTGTATGACAGTTTATGAACTCGGTGTAGCAGACAGGCAGAATCTAACGAGACCATTATTTTTTTAACTTTTAAAAATTGTATACTAGATACAAAAGGGAATTCAAATTTATGCCAAAACCAAATCTAAATAAACACAAAAGGAGGAAAGATTTCAAATGTCAATGGAACACAGAAAGGCGAGTTTCTTAAGCATTTATATCTTTGTGTTCTTTCAAAGTTTAAACTATCATTTTCACATATAGTGTTTTTAAAAAAATGTTTATTGGAGTATAGTTGCTTTACAATATCATGTTAGTTTCTGCTACACAGCAAAGTGAATCCGCTATATGGATATATATCCCTGAAGGCCAGTTTGATCAAAGTACTTTCTGTGTCTCCAGATGGCCCAGCAAACATTTGTTTCCCAAACATTGATTCTTTTGGATCTTCCTGTAAATTGCATTCCTCCACTTTGAAGTCCCAAACCCCTACCCTTTTCCTCTCTCAAATAACACATAAGCCTCAACTACCTAACTAGGTCCTTTATTCTTATGGAGCCCGCTACCCTTCCCCGTACAAAAGTAAGTAAATTTGGTTTTCTCTTGTTAATGTGTCTCATGTCATTTGATCTTCAGACCAACCAGAAGAAACTGGAAAGAATACAGCAGAATTTTTTTCCCCTAACAGTAGCACATATGCAAATGTGCCCAGTCCCCCCTCTGCCCCTCATTAAATGAGCGAGCACACGCACGCGTGCACACACACACACACACACACTGGAGTTCAGTCTATTGGCTTTCCCTAGGGAAGTAGACTTTGGTGAATATACTCCTCTCTTAACCTCAATCCCAACTCTAAGTAAACTGAAAATCCTTTCTAATTCACAAAACAAGGACATTCTCAATTATGCTGACCCTGGACCTTGACCACAGTAATTAAGGAAAAAAGAGCTCCGGCAAGAACAAGGCAGCGATGGTTTGAGAAGAAAGCAGTGGACTTGGAGTTAGAACTTGGATCCAGGCTCTGCTGCTTCTTAGCTGGGGGAGTTTGGACACATTCTTCACCTTCCTGAGCCTCTTCTGTGCAACATGAAACAACTGGATGCTCCGTTTCTTAGATGCTACGTTTCTAGGACGCTAAGATGCTACAGTATCCGTAAAGCACCAGCTGCTCACATTTCAGAGCATCCATGGAGAAACTGTGTGTTTCAGGGAATGGAGCTGCGTGGGCCTGGTTCAGCTTCTTCTTGTCTGTGGGAACTTGGGCAGGTCTCCTAACCTTTCTTAGCTACATTGAGCTTATCTGTAGAAAGGTGATTATAACTCCTAGCCTGGCTGGGCTTTTGTAATGGTCATCATGAGTATGTGAAGTGCTCCACAGGTTGTCTTCCCCTCCTCCCTGTCCTTCTCTTTCTCCTCCTACAGAAAAGGTCTATACTCAGTGTCAACCTCAGATTTCTCCCACTCAGCGACCCGGGTCAAGCTCACCATGAAAACAATTGTGAGCAATAGGAACATACCCCAGAAGGCTTTTCATTACTTTTCTCTTCGGAGAAGAGAAGACGGGGCAATCAGCGGTAGGCGTCTCTCAGAGGATGAAAGCAAGTTGCTTCCTACTCCGAGCTGCTGAGCCAATGCCGCACCGGAACCGGGGATGTCTTCATCTTTGCTTTGATGACACGATGCGGCTCTAGTTCCCCGCCTCAAATGGCAGGTTACTCAGCGAGACAGAGGGAGAGCAGCAGATGGATGTGACAGCAAATTCTGCTATGTACCCACAGATGCTTGTAAGACATTAAAAAGTTGTACCCACATTTCCTACTCCTACAGCAAAACCTGTGAAGAAACCCTGATGTCAGCTTGAGGAGCATGTGGGATCTCGCCTTTCTTTTCAAACCCAGTCCCTCCCTGTGGTCCTGCTGTGCACGGCGTAAACGGACCTCTCTGGTTGTGAGAAGAGTGAGGCAAGAGGAGACTATGACAGGTTTTAGTTTATTTGCCTGGGGAAGGACCAGTCTTATAAAAAGGATCTGAGAGCCTGTTCTGTGACTTACTGGTAATGACACCAGAGGACTGCTTTGCTCCTCCCATCTATGAAATGAGAGGACCAATAAGGACAGTCCACATGGCTACTCTGAAAACCAAATTAGATCAAATATCTTGGGCCTCTCTCCTTCTCACTTACTGTTCGCCAATCACAACAGACCTCGACAGTTTCCAGACCATGATCAGCTTTTTCTGGCCTCAGGATCTTTGTTTGTGTTTTTGT
This sequence comes from Bubalus kerabau, assembly GCF_029407905.1. Taxonomy (NCBI): domain Eukaryota; kingdom Metazoa; phylum Chordata; class Mammalia; order Artiodactyla; family Bovidae; genus Bubalus; species Bubalus kerabau. The sequence continues at coordinate 9,724,716 of NC_073646.1, forward strand.
TTTTTTCTTCTTTGATTTTTTTTTTCTTTCATCAGCTTTATTATGATATACTTTATATACAGTGGCTTCCCAGGGGGAACTAGTGGTAGAGAACTCGCCTACCAATGCAGGAGACATAAGAGATGCACGTTTGATCCCTGGGTTGGGAAGATCCCCTGGAGAAGATTGTGGCAACCCACTCCCGTATTCTTGCCTGGAGAATCCCATGGACAGACTTACCAACTTTAGGCACACAGTTTCATAAAGTTTGACAAATTCATACAGTATCATGACAGCAGTCGTAACAGAAAATATTTACGTCTATTTCCTTCACCCCAAATCCTCCCTCGTTCTTTGTGTTCAGCACCTCACCTTTCTGCCTCTGCACCCTGACAATAGTTGATCTGTCTGTCAACAATAATAGTGATCTCTGCCACCATTAGGACTTCCCTGGTGGCTCAGATGGTAAAGCGTCTGCCTGCAATGCGAGAGACCTGGGTTCGATTTCTGGGTTGGGAAGATCCCCTGGAGAAGGCAATGGCAACCCACTCCAGTACTCCTGCCTGGAGAATCCCATGGACAGAGGAGCCTGGTGGGCTGCAGCACACGGGGCCGCAAAGAGCCGGACACAACTGAGCTACTTCACTGTCACTACATCTCAGCATCTTTGCACTGGCTGTTCCTTCAACCTGGAATGCTTTTCCCCTGACTCGTCCATCCTTACTGGCTTCTTTTCATCCTTCAGATTTCAGCTTACATGTCACCCACACTGAGACATCTTCCTTTTCTACAGGACAGTCTTTGTCCATTCGTTTTTACCGTGGTTTTCTGTTTTTTCCTTCCTCCAGAGTACTTTTCAAAATCTACGATTTGTTTTTCACCTGTGTATGTGTGTCACAATACAGCCTCATCCAGTGCAGGGTCAGCCATCTAAGCAGTCAATAAATACTCCCTGAATGAAGAAATGTACTCAGACACATGGGAACTATAAATTCCTCTATACGTAAAGAATACATTTGATATACATATATGCATGTACCTGTTTATATGCACACACATACACACCCACATAGAAAGCGAAATCTGATATTGCAGTTAGTATACTTATTGATGGGTTTCTCCAGTGGTGCTAATGGTAAAGAACCCGACTGCCAAAGTAGGAGACACAACAGACACGGGTTTGATCCCTGGGTCGGGAAGATCCCCTGGAAGAGGGCATGGCAACCCATTCCAGTATTCTTGCCTGGGGAATCCCATGGACAGCGGAGCCTGGCAGCTACCGTCCACAGGGTCTCAAAGAGTCAGACACGACTGAAGTGACTTAACACACACATACTTATTAATGCTCAAGTTGTTCCATTCCTGGCCAATAGGGACTTCAGGTTGGCTTCTGGGCTTTTTGACCTGCAGTCTTTGCAACTGCTTTGTTCTCTACTCTGAAATGATGCTCTTGGAAGGATCAGCCCCACACTGTGAAAGAGCCAGTTTTCCAGTGGTTTCTCTCAGAGCCAAACAGTATTTATAAACCAAGATCTGATTCTAGAGGTGCATATTGCTACTAAGTTGGCTACTATCCTAGAGTACATGTACAGATATTTTAAGTTAAAATACATCATACATTCATCCCAATACTCTTAATTTAAGTTCAGGATTCGATCTCACAGATCTCTTCTTTCTCTTAGGGCAAAAGACTCATTCTCCATGTCATCGACATAATTACTAATTTTCTTTATCCCGCACTATACATGTACAAGCCTCAAAATAAAACAATATTATTAATATTATTCCTGAAAATACTGAAAACAAGATTTCTTGCTATTCCTTTTGTCCTTAAGGATGCATTCTACCTGGAATATACAAAGTTCTGTTTTAAAGACACTTGTGGGCTTCCCTGGTGGTCTAGTGGTTGGGAATCTTCCAGTCAATGCACGGGACACCACTTTGATGTCTGGTCCAGGAAGATCCCACATGCTGTGGAGCAACTAAGCCCGCGTGCTACAACTACTGAGTGCAGTGCTCCAGAGCCCCGGAGCGACTGCTAGTGAGCCCACATGCCGCAACTACTTCAGCCCGTGCGCCTAGAGCTGGTGCTCCACAACGCAGTGAGAAATCCATGTTCCACAACCAGGGAGTAGCCCTGCTCACTGCAACTAGAGAAAAAGCCCTCACAGCGAGGCCCAGCACAGCCAAAAATGAATAAATAAATAAAATAAAGTCCCTTGGAATAGCTCCTTTCTGTGTGGTTATTGCAAAAATTAGATTTACTTGTTTTACTTTCCTTTTAGAACTTAGGAGTTGCTTTTTAATTTCATTTTTCATAATGAGATAAAATACCAAAATGTCTCTAAAATCAAATCTATAAAAATAGTATATAGTCAAAGACATCTAGCTTCTATTCCCTTCATAGCCAACCCTTGTATTATACATACATATGTGTATGTATGTGTGTTTAGATAGAATGCACACACGTGTGCTCAGTCGCTTCAGTCATGTCCAACTCTTTGCGACCCCACAGACTGTAGCCTGCCAGTCTCCTCTGTTCATGGGATTCTCCAGGCAAGAATACTGGAGTGGGTTGCTGTGCCCTTCTCCATGGGATCTTCCTGACCCAGGGATCAAATCTATGTCTTCTGCATTCTAGGCAGATTCTTTAACTCTGAGCTACCAGGGAAGCCCCAGATAGACAGATTATATAGATAGATAGGCAGGTAAAGACTCTTTCACTATGTAATTGTCTTATTTTTCAGTATCATTATTCAGTGCATATTTTCCCATGTAGGAAGATTTATCTTTATATTTTGAGGGTTATTTTTAAACAATATCTGCTAAAGGTTGACCTGTGTCCCCCACCACACCCCCAGAATCTATGTGTTTAGTCCTAATCCCTATTGCCTTCAGAATGTGAGTGTACTTGGAGACAGGGTATTTACAGAGGTGATCAAGTTAAAGTGAGGTCATTAGGGGACCCTAATCCAATATGGCTACGTTCTTATGAAAAGATGCTTGGAAACAGACACACACACACAGGGAGAGCATCATGTGAAGATGAAGGAGGAGACACCTCAAGTGATGCTTCCACAAGCCAAGGAGCACCTGGATTTCTGGATAGGCTTATTCTTGCTGTGACACTCTTTCACCTACAAATACACACACACACACACACACACACACACACACACCAGTTCATGCACCTTCCCTCACATGTACATATGCTCCAGATACATGCACACACACACACATACACACACACACACACACCAGTACGTGCACCTTCCTTCACATGTACATATGATCCAGGTACATGCACACACACTCTAAAGAGCAGCCTGACTCTCTCTGAGGTTCTGCCTAAAATTCAATTATTGACAGAAGTTGCCTGGTTTGCCCAGCTCTGAGAATGCTCCTCAGTTACATGGGAGGGATCAATTCCCTTGCCATCAATAAGAATAAACCAAATGGTGTTACCGCAACTTCCTGCTATGGGGACAGCTAATTCACATGTTCATTTCTACATGGCTTTCTGTATGGGATGGGAAGAAACTTCAATGTATACTTCTGGTTCCTATCTGTCTTCATGATCAGAAGTGATGATTTGTCAGTGTTTTAAAAGGAAGATACATGGGTATGAGGTTATTATCTGGCCAAACCCATAGGTAATCACAGTCATCTTGATTCTAGCAAATGGAGGATTCTTAATCAATTGGCTAGAATAACAACTCTGAAGGGAAAATAGCAGAATTCATCTTCCTTTGAAAGCAGAAACCATCATCACCACTGTCCTTCCTGCCTGTGTACCAAGATACACTGATAGGAAAGGAAATACACCTGATAGAATGTTCTACACCAAATAAAAAAGGAATTCTATGATCAAGGAGAGAAGAGTGTATTGAGAGGCTGTAATAACAAGGGGAATGCTTAAGCTATAATATTGGGTTACCAAAAGCAAACACAAATAAGCACAGGATTATCTCAAAAGATACTTCAAATAAAGAATAAACATTGAAAACTATATCAAAATATTACAGTAGTGATGGTATTACAAGTGCTTTTTCTATTAAATTTCATAGTTCCTTCTATTTTAAACAACATGCACTTATTATAATAACCAAAAGACTTCTTCAGAAATAAAATATGCTAATTTTGTCAATGTTTTGTCAGCTTTCAAGATCTAGATATCACTCTCCCTCTCCCAGAATGCCTACCACCTCACAAAGGGATTTTCCATCCTCCAAACCCTTAGAATGCAGGAGGCAGTAATTCAGTAATTTGGTGACCATCAGAATCACCTGGCTTTCCAGGAGTCTCAGGAGTCGTAAAAGAATTCACCTGCCAATGCAAGAGACACGGGAGATGCTGGTTCAATCCCTGGGTTGGGAAGATCCCCTGGAGAAGGAAATGGCAACCCACTCCAGTATTCTTGCCTGGAGAAGTCCATAAACAGAAGAACCTGGTGGGCTACAGTCAATGGGGACACAAAGAGTTGGACATGACTAAGCGACTGAGCATACAACGCAGTTTTTTAAAGGCATGTAAAGGAGTTCCACTCCAGCCTCACTATATCAGAATCTCTGGATATGGTACCCAGGAATCTGGATTTCGAACCAGCATATATGGTGTCATTGGTATAAGTGTTCCATGGACCCACTTATAGACATCGTATTAGGGACTCAAGTCTTCACTGGGCATGTAGTTTGCTGCCTGCCACAGGTTACTGCAGGAGACCCCGGTTCAATTCCCGGGTTGGGAAGATCCTGTGGAGAAGGGAAAGGCTACCCACTCCAGTATTCTGGCCTGGAGAAGTCCATGAACTATATAGTCCATGGGGTCACAAGGAGTTGGAAACGACTGAGTGACTTTTAAATTAAAAAATTTAAACAGGTTACTAATTAAGACAAAAGAGCCATGGCTTGTCCCAGAGCTCTCTAAACTGATTCTGGTGACTGATCAACAAAGATGACCCAAACTTGGGCTACTTCTTTCTTTTTTAAAAACATTAATTATGTGGTTGCATATCATAGCCTATTCACGTCCATCTGTAATTCAGAAACTGAAGGAGAAGTAAAAAAGCAACTAAAATAACATCGTTTTGTCTACCACTAGATGCCCCTATGGAATTCCACCTCTTCACTAAGAATAGCATCCACTTGATAAAGGCTACTTTACGCCCAATCCAAATGCAGTAAAAATAAATGACTACAAAGAAAAGTAAACAAATATGCCCACCCATGTTGAAAATGTGGCATGCTAAAAATATCTAGTCACCTCTGCCTTGAGCTAAACTGAGAAAATAAAACCAATGACCCCAAATAGAAGCAAATGACTAGACACTTAAGGTGTACACATCCAGCTTAAATAAAAGCAAAGAAAGAGAATTTCTCACTTACATGAGAACCGCTCCCTCTGCTTGCCCAGTCCAGAAGTAATGGTCTTAAACACTTCTAGGAAAATCCCAGTGAACTCAGATCTAGGTTGGATAGATATACCCACTCCAGAAGGGAGAAATCCTCAGGCATGAGTCAGTTTCTTGACTATCAGAAAAGCTACTCTACAGAAATCAGCATCTTTCCAGACTAGGGGCAAGGAATTGTGTCTGCCCAAGAGATGAATCCAAAAAGTGCAATGCTAATACTCAGAATGATCTACCTGAATCATCTCTAATCTTTATAGAAACCATTTTGCAGACAAGAAATCTGAGGCTTGTAGAAAAGTAAACCCAAGACCCTGGTTTCTCTTCTCAAACCCTAATTTCTCTGCTTCCAAAGTCCACATGATTCCCACTACACCAACCTACCATCTAATAGAGGCAATAGAAGAATACCTGGTTCAAATAGACATACAGGCCAAAATCACATCTGATGTCAGCGGCAATAACCAACATGGAAGGAAGGAGACACCAAGATATGGGATTGTGTCTCCCCTGGACATGGGAAGAACGAGGACCTTGTTATAAATATGTGTTTGTAGGCATGCATGTCTCACAGACACATTTTTGTAAAATTTTAATACATAAGAACAGTGAATGAATCATTATGGAATACCACTCAATTTTTTTATGATCTGACCACACCCATGTAACCACTTCCCAAATCGAGATACAGAACATCACTTGAAACCTTCTTCCAGCCCCCTCCAAGTCTAGCTACTCCTCCTCCTCAGTCACTAAGTCGTGTCTGACTCGTTTTCTCAACCTCATGGACTATAGCCCACCAGGCTCCTCTGTCCATGGGATTTTCCAGGCAAGCGGGATTTTCCATTTGCCATTTCCTTCTCCAGGGGATCTTCCCAACCCAGGGATTGAACCTGCATCTCCTGCATTGACAGGTGGCTTCTTTACCGCTGAGCCACAAGTGAAGCCCCACTGCCCCTAATGGTTCTCCTCTAAGTACCCACCCCCTTCTCTCTCACACACACACATTTTTAACAAGGACAAAGAACACTTTATGTAATACCACAGAGTCCCCTGGTACTCCTACTTTTGATATAATGTAGCCCAAGCTCCCCAAGAATCCAACGTTTTCAGTTAGAAAGATGAGAAGGAAGAAAGGTGCAATCAATAGACCTACCTAGCTAATAGTGTTCATCCTATAATTAATCCTTATGTTCCCTTCAAGTCAATGTTGAAAGCTTAATACATTGGTCCATTTCTCTGCCTTAATAAGGAGATGAAATCTTGGTGAGTGTTGAATCTTGATATGTGAAGCTGACCCTGGCAGGATTTTGGTATTGTCACCCTGAACATCAATAATCTTTGCCCAGGGACCAAAATTATAGGGTAAAAATGAATTATGATCCTAGATTCTGCCTAGAAGGAGAATTTTGAAAAATACTTCAGGTACTTCTTTTAACATGCCTCTTTCTCATAAAGGTCAAGTATAAGAGAAGTTTTGGCTAGCAGAGCTTGTAAGTTAGCCTTTGAATAATACAGCTTTCCTGTTTTAACAAATGACCTGATATTTATAATATGCCAATGTTCTCATTAAAAAGAAAATAGGAAAAAAAGCAAACGCCTGGCATTTCTTAATGAGGCACTGTGGTCAGCATATTACTAGAGTTATCAGATTTAATGCGCCCAACAATCTAATATCAGATGCTATTACCTCAGTTTGCAGATTAGGAAGACAGGACTCAAAGAGGAAACAATGTCCCCAAGATGGAAAAACAATTGAATCTTGGTCATCTGACCCCAAAGTCTAGCTCTGAATTACTAAATGGTCCATTCGGTAAAATAAAGGACGCGGTTTCCAATTTCAATCATGGTTCGTAATGTGGAGGCCTCTCAGATGATAAGATAGCTTAGAAAGAAAGCTGGAAGAAGTGAAGACAAGGATTTATCTGTCTGGAAGCTCTGGGAGTTTATGTTCCCACGTGAAGATGCAATAGGGATGAGCTATTCTATTTGCTCAGCAGAAAAAGGGCCAGCTGCACTCTACCAGTTAACTGCAAACTATTTGTGTCCTATTTCTTTGAGCCATCAAAGGTAAGAAACAGGCCAATATATTTCTCAGTTCCTGAAGTTAAGGAGATGGCATCTGTGGCTAAAATAATTTGCCCTGTTTTCACCTCTTCAACCAGGGGCAGAGAACAGGACCAACTAACTCATTTCTGGTGAATAACATTCTGGATATTTGCTGACAAGGCAGGTTATAAATGGTTCTTGATTGCATACAGAGGTTCGCTTGGCATCAACCAGGGCTAATAAATCAGGCCGAAGAGGAATCAAAGCAAGCATGTGAAATGCAGTTCACAGGGAGATGTTGATACAGGACAAATCTGAGACAGAGAGGCTAGAGTACATGACAAGACATGCACCAGGAGCCATTCTCAGGCCCCGTCGCCTTTCAATCTTGTGTGCAACACTGCAATTTCCTTCAGTAAGTAATGGCGATAAACTCTCATAGTTTAAACAAACAATTCTGTTTTCCTTAGGAATTGAGACTCTTGCATTTCAAATTTCTCCTGTGCATGAGATACGCCTCCATCCTGTATCAAAGGTGGGGAAACAAAGACACAGAGTAATTGGGTGACATCCCCAAAGGTGCCCACTCACCCTGTCAAAAGGGAGAACTAAAACCAAAGCCTAAATCTGCCCTATCTCCACCCTCACCCCCTGGTAAAGACCCCAGGTACCAAGTTAACAGGGGCAAGAAATGGCAAGGTGTATCACAAGTGAGTGTAAGATGCTTGTGGAAGGAAAAGGTTCAGTCCTGGTGCTCACTAACACTTTCAGCTCCAAAGAGCTCCAGTCCTTCATGTCTCAGCACAGAAAGAATTCAACAAGAGGCAAAGTGATTGATAAGAAGTGATTTATTAGAGTCAGACGCTGGTGAGACTTACAAGCAGGTGGGAGAGAGGGTGCCACGCCCTGAGAAGTTAGTGGGCTACAGCTTTACCATCAAAGGAAGTGTGGAGTGGGGAAAAAAACAACTTTCTTCTTCACTCTTGAGTAGATGGCATGCATCCACCATGAGCTCCTCCTCCAGGTTGGGCAGAGGTGTTTTTTTTTTGGTCCCTACATGGTCAAGCCAGGGCTGTAAAAATTATTTCTGGTCTCTGTACAATGAGCACCTTCCCATAAATTATTGTCTTTATTTGTGCAGAGCATGTCCTAGGGATCACTAATTTACTGAGCTCACTGGGCAGCATGTGGGTCTCATGCCACCATGGTTTTATTGTTTGGGGGCATGGCTCAAGCTTACATTGCATGGTTTTGTTGCTAAGCAAACCTGCTTTTTTAAGTGATTATTAACTTGCAGGGGTCTCCCATATTTTTTCTACTTACAATCCCCTGTGTGGGCTCTGCTAAGTCGCTTCAGTTGTGTCTAACTCTTTGCTTCCTTATGGACCGTAGCCTGCCAGGCTCCTCTGTCTATGGACTTCTCCAGGCAAGAATACTGGAGTGGGTTGCCATGTCCTCCTCCAGGGGATCTTCCCAACCCTAGGATCAAACCTGGCACTTCTTGTATCTTATTGGCAGGCGGGTTCTTTACCACTAGCGCCACCTGGGGAGCCCTTACAATCCCCAGTGGGATTAACTATTTAATCAGCTACTTTATCCCTTTATTCTATCACTGTTGCAATCTCTCTGTGTTTTGCTGTATGCCCATGTCAACTCACTTTTGAAGAGCCATTTGCTCTCTTACAGGAATTGCAGATGCATACTTATTCTTGAACATTCCGGGGCAAGAGAAGAAGACATTCATCACATGAAATACCACCCTGCATGCTATTATCTCATGTCTTTGACACAAATGCTCAGCAATGAGGGTAATGCTGTAGAATTCCCCCTTCCCCACCTAAAAAAACGAAAACTCTCCATCTTCAACGACAAGATTCATTTTCTTCCAATTCCCAAGGCAAACTGCTGAAGAGGGTCTTGCACTTGTCTCGCTACAAAACCCATTTATCTGCTCCTGGAGAGTTTCTTTCCATGATTTGAAGAGGTGACTTGGGTTACCCGTTCTCATACCACCTGTGTCCAAGCTTTCTATCTCCTTCTCTTCCAGGCAATCAAGCAAAATGTCAGTGTTCCGGAGATGGTGGAGCCCTTCGCATCCCCAGGTGAAAGGGGGAATGAGACGGTCTCAGCAACAGGATCCAATCAATTAGGAAGAAAACATCCTCTTAACTAAGTTCTGTCCCAAGGATTGACCTCCCCCAGATGCTAATCTTTGTTCGTCAAAGGAGTGGGCAGACTGCAGAGTCAATTCCCTTTTCTAAATGCAGGGGTGAGATGAGGGAACTATTGATTTCTATCAAAAAGAGACAGAGCAAATAGAAGAGAAGACCATAGACAGCGAAGGATTCATGTACAAATGGAAACCACCAGCTATAACTGAGAGTTTTTCTCTATGAAGTTTCAGGCCACGGGTACCTGCATTACCACAGCATGAAAAAACATTAAGCAACATTCTAGGCTTGACGTCTTCATGTCATTGGATTGCCTTTTTCTGAAAATGTTTCCCATTGCTTCCAGTTGCTATGGTAATGGAGGTGTTCTTGGTCAAGAGGTTGATGACCACAAATAAGCAAGAAAACAGCCTAATTTCAGCTAGCTTTATAAGGAGCAAATAAACGCAAGCTGATGTGCTAGGGTGTAATGAGGGAGGGGACTGAGATGGCAGAACAGATGCCCAAAGGTCCAGAGAGATGGGCTTCAGGGGAGCTGAGAAATGTCCCGAAATTGGAGAAAATGAAAACTACTAGACTTAAGTGCATGAGAATCCCAGGGACAGGGGAGCCTGGTGGGCTGCCATCTATGGGGTTGCGCAGAGTCGGACACGACTGAAGTGACTTAGCAGCAGCCTGGGAAGAGTGTCCTCTGTTTTTGGCAAATCCTCCAAGGTATCTTTTACCATGTTACAGAAGGTCAGACAAGGCCACTCTGAGGATCCAAATGGCAAGAACAAAACCGGGCATGTGAAGACTTGGGGAGGGTGGAGGACGGGACAAGGGAAAAGTAAAGCTAAGCTGATGTAGGTGATAGAGTTTGGGGAACAAACCAAAGACAAGAAATTTTTAAGCAGGTTCACGGAGGGGAAATGAAGAACTAGGATTTTAAGAAGACTTTGCAGGTTTTCACCTTTCAGGAGGTTCAAGGAAGACTAGAATTTCGTTAACGTTGTTTTGGCTGAGATAGCATGAGGAAATCTCACTCTTTGCAGACACATTGGTACCAATTCAAGGAGGGAAAGACTTACAATGATGTAAGCAAATGAAGCAGGGCTTCAAACCAGTCTGACCCAGGCTGAAATCTCCCCAAAGGTAAATGCACCCAAGATGTTGGTCATCTGATATCAACACTTCCCTTCGCCTCATCTCCCCATCTCCAACATACAGGCACACACACATACACACGACATACACTGTGATTATAAAGTTACTAATTCTCGCATTTTACATACCCCAGTCTCAGTGGGTCTCCCAATCCTATATCCTCAGAATGCCTTTTCAGTGCAAGGGGTAAGTGGTCCCTACGACCCTAATTGTCACGCCAGAGGGATAAGGGAGTGATGTGTGTAGAATTCTTGTGAATCTAAGATATAATGGGGAAGGGACTTGTAGGGAGGGAGAGAAATAAAAGAATCAAGGGAAGTTGGAAGCACATTGAACAAGAGAGAACGAAGAGGTGAAATAACAGACGAAGGTGGAAACCCAATAGGCTAGTAGGAGGGACCCAAAGAGAGCAAGGTGTAAGTGGGAGGAGACAAGGGAGGAAACGGAATGAAAAAGGAGGGTTTGGAAAGGAAAAAAGGAGAAACGAATGTGGAAATAAAGCAATAAACAGATGGAAGACAGGGATGCCAGGAAGGGTTAAGAAGCAAGATGACCAAGAAAATGGCAGAGTGATTGCAAGACGGAGGGTCCTCTCCAACAGTTACATCATCATTCGCTTCTTTCTGCCTTGATGACTCGGGTGCAGAAGGGGCAAGCCTCGGCCTCTTCTGCAACGTTGCACCAGGTAAAAGCACTTCTGCTTCCACTGCCATGAAGCAACCTCCCTGGGCTCTCCCAACTAACGATTCTTTCAGATTCAGGCACACAAGGAAATTGAGTTCAACTAAATGCAAACTGAACTCTAGAAGACCTGCTCCTACCCATTACCATACTCATTAAGAGAGAAAACTAATTGCCTGAGGCCAGAGTGCAGAAATGCAACTAGACATGTTTTCCCAGGTGATCAGTCCCTGAGCAGATCTTGGTGGGCACACCTGGAAGTAATTTTCCAAATTCACTTGTCTATGCAGAAACCCCTTGTCAGCATCTGTCCTCACACATACATAATTGTGGTGGTTGTTGAGTATCTGACTCCCCAAGTGCAATATAAACTCCATCCATGAAAACAGGCCATGAGTATTCTTTAATTCCCTAGCATTTGGTTCATAGTAACCACTCATTAAATAATTCTGATGAATAGACCTAGAGAATATCATAGTGAGTAAAGTAAGTGAAGCAGAGAAAGACAAATATTATATGATATCACATATGGAGCCTAAAGATTAATACAAATGAATCTGTATACAAAATAGAAACAGACTCACAGATATAGGGGGAAAAAAAACTTATTGTTACCAAAGGGGAAAGAGGTGGGGGGAGGAATAAATTAAAAGTATGGGATTAACAGATACAAAGTACAATACATAAATAGATAAGCAACAAGGATTTACTGTAACAGGGAATTATATTCAATATCTTATTATAACTTATAATTGAAAATAATCTGAAATATACATATATATACATGTTGCTGCTGCTGCTGCTAAGTCACTTCAGTCGTGTCTGACTCTGTGCGACCCCATAGATGGCAGCCCACCAGGCTCCCCCGTCCCTGGGATTCTCCAGGCAAGAACACTGGAGTGGGTTGCCATTTCCTTCTCCAATGCATAAAAGTGAAAAGTGAAACTGAAGTCGCTCAGTCGTGTCCGACTCTTAGCGGCCCCATGGACTGCAGCCCACCAGGCTCTTCTGTCCATGGGGTTTTCCAGGCAAGAGTACTGGAGTGGGGTGCCATTGTCTTCTCCGATATATATACACATGTATCACTGAATCATTTTGCCATACACTTGAAACAAATACAATATTCAATTGTACATCAATAAAAATAATCATAATTCTTTTTTGATTGGTAAGAATGGATAAAGGAATAGGGGTGGGGATCCCAAAGCAGAACTCACAGTTCTTAACAAGGAAGACAATACTGCTTATTTTTTTCTTATCTAATTCCTCCACGAGGTTATTTTTAACATCATAAAATTATTACTCACACACTGAATGGCCAACTGCTATGAAGTTTCAAACAGTGGCTCAGATGGTAAAGAATCTGCCTGCAAAGCAGGAGACCCAGGTTCAATCCCTGGATTGAGAAGATCCCCTGGAGAAGGAAATGACAACCCACTCCAGTATTCCTGCCTGGGAAATTCCATGGACAGAGGAGCCTGGTGGGGTACAGTCCACAGGGTCACAAAGAGTCGGACACAACCGAAGCAACACACACACACACACACACACACAACATACACACATGAAGTTTTAAGCAAAAGACACCAATCTTTTACGCAATTCCTTAAGCTATGTTCTTGCATTCTTTTAAGCAAATCACGATTTTTTTTTATCATCACCATCTTTGGAATTTATCATCCTGACAACAAAGGAAGAAAAACTTCAGCTCAGAAAACTTTCCTCTAAAATCGAAATACTGACTGCGGAGTAAGACTTAACACAGCAGGTTCGGCCGGAACTGGCCTCTAAGACTTTCTAACACTGGCACAAACCAATAATCACCAGTGTTTGAGATGCTGTAATTAAATTCAGTTTATCACAGTGGGGCAAAGCCAGAAACTGAAAGCTCACAACGTTCAACACACCCCACGCACGCCCTAAGGAACGCTCCAAAGGGCAGAGTCATGGTGTGATGAACAATTTCACTGAATTCCACCCCAGGGCCTCTCTGCCTCGCTGCGAGCTGCTCTCCGTGCCTGTTCCTCAGCATCGCTGGTCTCTTTCACGCTTTTTCTTGCTTTCTCTCAATTCCAGTCACTCGTGTGTACTCATTCAGTATATGAACATAGTCTCCTTTGGCAAATCTAAACACTGATATCTTGACCTTGACCTCTTGATCCCTTGAGCATCACCCCTAATCCCACAGCAACCGCTGTCGTGTGATAAATTTGCCGGGTTCCAAGCCTTTGCCTGTGCATTGTGAGCCTATATTTATATAGAGAATTGTATCAACCTCTCTCATAACTTTCTACCTAAATAATCGAATAGGGTTTTTGTTCCATAACTTGCTGCTTTCATGCAAAACAATGTCTTAGAGACCAGGAAGACAGTGGTATCAGTTTAAGATTCCATTTCATTCTATCAAATTCTTTTTTCCCATGGTACAGATGAGTCATAGACCTACAATCAACATTTAGTCCATGTCTGGTTATTTTTGTTGCCATCGCTACACGCCACACTCTGGATGAACCTTGAAAACATGCTAAGGAAGCCATCCACAGTATTGAGTGATTCCATTTGTGAAATGTCCAGAATGGGTAAACCCACACAGACAGAATGCAGACTGATGGCTGCTCGGGGCTGGGGGTGGGGTGGGGCTTCCCCGGTGACTCCATGGTAAAGAATCTGCCTGCAGTGCAGGAGCCAAGGGTTCCATCCCTGGGTCGGGAAGATCCCCTGGAGGAGGGCATGGCAACCCACCCCAGTATTCTTGCCTGGGAAGTCCCATGGACTGAGAAGCCTGGCAGCTACAGTCCACAGGGTTGCAAAAGAGTCAGACGCAACTGAAGTGACTAAGCACGCACAGGGGCTGGGGGAGAGGGGAATGTTGAGTGTCTGCTTGATAAGTATGGGGTTTCCATTTGGGTGATAAAAAAAGTTCTGGAACTAGATAGTGGTGTTGTAAATGTACTTAGTGTCTTGAAAAATTGTTATCATGGGTATTTTACTGACCTAAAACAAATGTAAACTTGTTAAATCACAGATTCTGTGTTTTAAAGATCAGCAAATGGCCCTGTAAAATCTTACTTCTGTTCTCTGTGTAGTCTACCTCTTTCTATGTCTCATCCTCAATTTATTTCAGTATCTGTGTCTCCCTCCTCTCTTTCTCTCTCCTCCTCCTCTCTCTTTTGCTCCCCTCCTGCCCTCTCAAAGCTCTATTTCCTTTTCAGGATTGTGGGGAACCTCTTCCGACCTTCCTCTCCAATTCTACAAATGGTTCTGACCATAGTCGCCAATGCTCCCCCAACTCCCACCCAAAATTCAGGTGATGTATCAGTTCCAATGACATGCATGGCTTCTCCCGTCCTGCCACTCAGGGCTGGCTTTCTGGATGGCCACATGAGGAGCATAAATATGCTGGGGGGTGGGGGGAGAGGGGAGGTGGGGAGGGTGGGCATAAGGATTCCTGGAATTCTTATCCTTGCAGTCAGGTCAAAGCCAGTGGAAGCACTACATCCACAGAACAACCAAAGATAGAGATTCCAGGGCATCGCAACTCCTATTAGACAAGCGGAGTACTTCCCTCAGGACGACTCAGATCTTTACACTTAAGACAGCTTCCCAGGGCCAGGAAGGATATTTTTATGTCTATGACTTCCCAGTCCAATCAGGGAGGCAGCAGAGAGCAACAGTCAAGGATCTAGGTGCGGGTATCAGACCCCTGGGTTCAGAGGCTGACCCAACCGCTTAATTAATGCAGTGACCCTACGTATAATTAACTTAGCTCGCAGAGCAATATTTTATCAACTTTACATACAGTGAAGGAAGTGAAAGTGTTTGTTGCTCAGTCATCTCCAACTCTTTGCGACCCCATGGACTGTAGCCTGTCAGGGTCCTCTGTCCGTGGGATTCTTCAGGCAAGAATACTGGAGTGGGTTGCCATTTCCTTCTCCAGGGGATCTTCCCGACCCAGGGATGGAATCCAGGTCTCCTGCGTTGCAGGCAGATTCTTTCCTGTCTGAGTCACTGGGGAAGCACCCTAATGAAGCGCTGATCAAAATTAAGCAAGAATGCATGCAATACAATGAGTGCAAGTTCCGTCACAAGATGTATCACCTTCCACTTGGTGCTGTAACAAACTATCGCAAGGTTAGTGGCTTAAGACAACACACGTTTATCACCCTACAATTGTGGAAGCCATAGGTTCTAACTGGGCTTCACTGTGCTAAAATCAAAGTGTCCATAGGGCTGTGCTCATCAGGATGCTCTGCTGCTGCTGCTGCTGCTGCTAAGTTGCTTCAGTCATGTCTGACTCTGTGCGACCCGATAGATGGCAGCCCACCAGGCTCCCCTGTCCCTGGGATTCTCTAGGCAAGAACACTGGAGTGGGTTGCCATTTCCTCCTCCAATGCATGAAAGTGAAAAGTGGAAGGGAAGTTGCTCAGTCGTGTCTGACTTGTAGCAACCCCATGGACTGCAGCCCACCAGACTCCTCCGTCCATGGGATTTTCCAGGCAAGAGTACTGGGTGGGGTGCCATTGCCTTCTCCAATCTGGATGCTCTAGGGGAAATAATTTCCTTGATCGTCTCCAACTTCTAGGGTTGACCACATTCTTTGGGTCTTTCCTCTGCTGACAATCTCAATACTCTGCCCTCTGCCCCTTCTGCTTCTACTGTCACATCTCCTCTGTCTCTGACCCTGCCACCTCCTTCCTTCACTTCTGAGGACCTTTTGATGACACTGGGTCCCCCTGAAGAATCCAGGATCATTTTTCCACCTTAAGATGCTTAATTCTTTTTTTTTTATTTTTTGATGCAGAACACGTTTAAAGTCTTTATTGGATTTGCTACAATATTGCTTGTGTTTTATGTGTTAACTTTTTGGCCACGAGGCATGTGGGATCATTGCTCCAGGGATCGATGCTCCCCGACCAGGGATCAAATCTGCAACCCCTGCATTGAACGGCGAAGTCCTAACCACTGAACTGCCAGAGACGTCCCTAAGATCCTCAATCACATCTTCCAAGTTTCTTTTGCCAAGTGTGGTAACACGTGTACAGATTCTGAGGACTAGGATATGGACATCTTTGGAAAGTCATTCTTCTGCCAGCCATGTGTGGTGAGACTCAAATGTTACCTGCTACTTCTTTTTTGCTACTCCTACTAGTACAGAAAAAGACAACATCTTGTCCTTTAAAAGGAAAATGAGAAGCGTCCGTGGCTCAAGAGAGAGAGAGTAAAAGTCCTATATCCTTTTCTTAGAATTCCTCTAAAATTACTTATGGATTCATTTTGATATTTGGCAAAACTAATACAATTATGTAAAGTTTAAAAATAAAATAAAATTAAAAAAATAAAAAAAGAAGAAAAAAAAGAAAAAAGGAAAAAAAAATAAAATAAAATTACTTACAACATCTCTTTCCTTTTTCACCCATGAGCTGCTTGTTTGAAGTATCAAGAGCTAAGTTATGTTCTAAAACTTTATCATGTGGCCCTGAAGTCCTTGAAGCTACTTTGGCATGGAATAGCTAAATGCATGGAAGAGAGAAGCAGCATTCTGGGTACAGCGGCCAATCTGATCTACAGATTTCATTGTATTGAGGGAGGAGAAAGGCAAAGGTTATTCTCCTTTATCCGTCATGCTTCCTTTGCTTTGGACAGCATCTCACGAGCACCTTTTTCCTCTTTTTCTCTCCTTGTTCTCCTCTTTCTCTTCCCTACTGTCCTCACTCACTCCCTTCTCTCTCCTTCTCTAGGAATGGATGCAGTACTGGGTATTGTCAGCTTTCCATCCCTGTTGCTTTGATCCTAGTCTTAGTGGCGACATAAAAAGCAGACTTCACACATGACCGCCTGGCCCCTGCTGACCCCAGGAAGTTTGTCCCATCACCCACTGATCCACGATCTGTTGGCAAGGGATCTGAATCCTTGAGAGAAAAATCCATTTAACAGAAACGGGAATAGAGTTGCTGTGATGTGAAAAGCAGTGCCCTGGGGTCAGCCCCCCTCAGTTTTGAACTTCACCTTACTTGGACAAGTTACTTTTCCTTTCTTGGCCTCAATTTCCTTGTCTGTAAGATCAGATGAGTGTTACAGTCTCATAGGTCTCTCTCTTCCAGCTCTGAGATTCTGTGCTTCTATCAAAAGAAGGTCTGTCTAAACCAAGCTCAGAAGAGTAGAAATGGCATGGATTTTGGAACCAGAAAGTCCTGGGTTTGAATCATGACCTCATTACTTAGTAACTGAGTATATCCACCAGTTAGGATTAACCTGGTTGCAAGTGACAGAAATTTCAAACCATCTTAAACAATAAAGAAGATATTATCTGGAATTAGCAGATGCGATGGAGAAGGCAATGGCACCCCACTCCAGTACTCTTGCCTGGAAAATCCCATGGACGGAGGAGCCTGGTGGGTTGCCATCTATGGCAACTCACACAGAGTCGCACATGACTGAAGTGACTTAGCAGCAGCAGCAGATGCGAACTATTGTATATGGAATGGATAAACAAAGTCTACTGTATAGCACAGAGAACTATATTTGATATCCTGTGATAAGTCATAATGGGAAGAATATGAAAGAGTATATATATATATATATTATATATAATATATATATGAATCACTTTGCTGTACAGCAGAAATTAACACAACATTGTAAACCAACTATAATTCAACAAAATTAATTTTAAAATAAAAATTAAATTTAAATTAAAAAAAAATTAAAAAGAAAACATTACCAGCTCATGTGACTAGAATGACCAGTGACAAAGATGACTTCAGGATACCTTTAAGTTGTTGGACCAGTGATACCATCAGGATTTTGTTCTTTCTACCATTTTGGTCTGCATTCCCTGTTAAAACCATCCTTTGGACACAAGACAGGAACACATCAAGCATTCCAAGAGCAACATGCATGCTCTTCTGTGTCCTGGGTAATACGAAGAGAGTCTCTTCAGAAGGTTCTCAGAAGCTCCCCCAACCAAACAGTCTCCAGTCCCATTGGTCTTAACTGTGCTCCTACTTACCAACAAACCATTACTGTGGCCAGTGAAAGGGAATTGGTGCTGATTGATATAAGCCTAATTTATAGGGCCTGTCTTCCCAAAGAACAAGACCCGCATGAGGCAGGAGTGGAAATCCAGAGAAAAACTCTTGCAATTACCAAAAGACAGAGGAATGAATTTCAGGGAGACAATACAATGTCCACCTCAATGGCTTTGAGAATATATTTAACTTCTCTGAGCCTCAGTTTACTCATCTATAATCTAGGATAATTCCTACCTTTAATTAGGCAGCCTTTAATTAGGATTAGGATTACCTTTAATTAGGTAGTAGATATAACCATGCTTATTTATCATGTATCCTGGCATGTGGTTTACCCTGGCAGCAGTTTTCCAGTAAAAGGTAGCTACTATGATCAACATTGTTATCAACATCATTATCACTATAAAATTAATATCCTTTCCTTTGGGTCTTCCCAAGCAAGCCTTGAGCAATCTCTCAGATGGCATCACGTTTCAGATGAGCTTTCCAATGACATAAAATAACCAGATAAAGAGAATCACTAGAAGAGGAGGTACCAGGGTCCCCGGAGCATTACAAGCAGCACAGGACAAACGTTGAACTGACAGCCTTTAGTGGGTCAAGCCCTTGGGAATGCAGTGGAAACCAAGTTTTGGGGGTGGGGCAGAATAATCCAAATGGATGCACCCCAAGTACAACTCCAACCAAGGGGTGGGAAGACTAAAATGAAAACATTCCTTCAGTCTACGGAAGAACTTTTCTTGCAGGGAGAACTGATTACAGAAGGAATAGTTACATGGGAAGGCAATGAACATTTCATTTCTGGAGACCAAATAACCAGTGTCAAGACATAGCAAAGAGACATTCCCAGATCAGGCAGATGAGGGAGGTATAGCCATCTATATGTCACCTTCTTCTTGCGAGTCTGGAACTCCATGAGAGAAGTTGTAAACTCAGATGCCTACCAGAAATCAGGCAGTTAACAAAACTGAGCAAAGTAGGGTTGATTTAAGGGCTTCCCCAGTGACCCAGCAGTAAAGAATCCACCTGCAACGCAGGAGATGTGGGTTGGATCCCTGGGTCTGGAAGATCCCCAGGAGGAGGAAATGGCAATCCACTCCAGTGTTCTTGCCTGGAGAATCCCGTGGACAGAGGGGCCTGGTGGGCTACAGTCCATGGGGTCACAAAGAGCAGGACATGACTGAAGAGACTGAGCATGCACAATGTTGATTTAAACACCAGAGCAGGGGACTTCCCTGGTGCTCCAGTGGTTAAGACTCCACGCTTCCAATGCAGGGGTCCCAGGTTCCATCCCTGGTCGTGAACTAGGTCTAGATCCCACATACCACAACCAAAAACACCCCACATGCTGCAACAAAGGTCCAGCACAGTCAAATAAATAAATATTAATAAAATAAAACAAATACCAGACCTAGATGAATCAAAGTTGCCATGTCGTCCCCAAGATAAGCAACTATTTGACTCTAGCTCTCTATGGCCATAAGAAACAAAACAATGCTGTTAACTCTTTCCATATTTCAAGATAATCCAGAAATCAGATTTTGTGTGAAGTATTCCTATTTTAAAAGTTGCAAACTCACTCACATTTAAGATTTCATGAAGGTCAAAGAGAATCCATTTGTGAACTACAATTTCCTAATGGACCCCCCATCTTATGGCCTCTCTGAGAAAGGTAATTTCCCTACATAACCCTGGAAGGCCTTTTATTTATGTCAAAATTCACCAACATTCTGTAAATAAAATGTAAAATATAAATAAAATGTAAAAATGTAGTGTAAATAAACTTTTATGCATTAACTACCAGAAATATCTGGCATATTGCTACTGAGTGAGTGTGACTAGCTGCAGAGACTAATAATTACAGACATTAGGACTCCGAACAGCTCTTGGTGCCCATTTAAGCGGAAAGACAATATAAAGCAGTCAAGTAAAATGAGGACCTCATTTCCTGGAGGCCTTCCTCTGTCTTTCTGTACAGAGAATATGGAGTCCCTGATCTTCCATCCATTTTTGAGTGGTCCAGTCAAGATGCAGGGCAAACATCATCCGAAAGTCTAGAAACAATCAATGCCAGAGAGGGGATGGAGAAAAAGGAACCCCCCTACACTGCTCTGGGGAATGCAAAGTGGTAACAGCCAGACTGGAGGACAGCTGGAGGTTCCTGAGACAACTGAACAGACAGCTACTGCATGGTCCAGCAGTGCTGCTGTGGGCCTTCATGCGGAGATGAACCCCAAAGACACAGGCACCTCAGTGTTCACTGCAGCACGCTTTACTGTAGCCAAGGTGCGGAAGCAGCCAAAATGTGCACCGTCAGATAAATGGTTAAAGGTGTCTTACAAATATATATATATACACACACACATACATACATACAATGCAGTATTGCTCAGCCATAAAAAAACGCCTTTTTCCAGCAAAATGGATGGACTTGGAGATGATCATACTGAGTGAAGGAAGTCAGACAGAGAACAACAAAGAGCCTAGGATATCACTTATGGGTAGAATCTAAAAAACAATGCAAGTGAACTCATTTTCACAGCAAAAACAGACTCAAGTACTTAGAAAACAAAATTATGGTCACCAAAAATAAAAGATGGAGTGGGTGGCACAAATTAGAAGGCTGATCTTAACGTATACCCAGTAATAAATATGAAAAGTGAATCAGCAAGGACCTACTGTCTAACACAGGGACATCTACTCAGCACTCTGTAATGCCTGTGTGGGACTAGAATCCACACAAGAACAGATATATGTACAAATATAACTGAATCACATTGCGGTACATTGAAACAGACACAACACTGTAAATCCATTCTAATATAAAAGAAAAATTAAACTTAAAAAGAAAAAAAGACAAAAACAGAGATTCTGGCTTCTAATTTCAATGATGAGGAAGCATGGAGTGGTCAGGAGTAGAGTGGAAGAAAGAGAAAAGCCCACGTGGAAGGTGGAAAGAGTGAAAGTGTTAGTCGTTCAGTCGTGTCTGACTCTGTGCGACCCCAAGAACAGTAGACCACCAGGCTCCTCTGTCCATGGGATTCTCCAGGCAAGAAGACTGGAGTGGGTTGCCATTCTCCTCTCTAGGGGGGTCTTCCTGACCCAGGGATTGAAGCTAGGTCTCCCGCATTGTAGGCAGATTCTTTACTGTCTGAGCCACCAGGTAACTCTGTGGAAGGTGTGGATGGTAATAATTATCACAGAGGGATTTCAGATAGGAAATCCAGTTACACGGGAAAAGGAAAAGACATCAGCATTAGCTATAAGAAATTATAGAACTAAGTTAGGGAACTCAGGAAAGACTGTATATAGACTTTCTCAACCATTAACAAAAAGAGGAAGAATGAACAGGAATGACCATGGAATGGTTTACATTATTTTGGCAAAGGAAGACAGGAGAACCAAGAAGACAGTGGGAATGTACCAAGCAGATCTGAGTCCTTGGACAAGGCTGAAATCATACAAGCTCCCACTTCTGGTTGCTTGGCAATGAGACTCCTACTTTATACTAATGACATCAGAATAAGTAAAACCCATGCAAATGAAGCACACAGTCATTAGAGGCAGAGCCATATGTAGTCTAGGTAAGCCCATGTCAGAGGAAAGTCTAGCGGATGGTTTAGGTGGGCTTATGCAGCAATGAATGAGGTCATTATAGCGAAGAAACTGAGTAATGAATTAGTCGTTGTTGTTTAATCGTTAAGTCATGTCCAATTCTTTGCGACCCCCAGGATTTTAGCCCACCAGGTTTCTCTCTCTCTGGGATTTCCCAGGCAAGAATACTGGAGTGGGTTCCTATTTCCTTCTCCAGGGGATCTTCCCGACTCAGGGATTGAACCCTCACCTCCTGCATTGCAGGCAGACTCTTTACCATCTGAGCTACCAAGGAAGTTCTAATGAATTAGGAATATGAGTTATTTTAAAAAAGGGATCAATACTTGAGAAAGACTCTTAGTTCTACTGACTTGTCAGTTCTTGCATTGATTTTGGTCAAGTCATTGTGGATAACAGATCACATAGTCACACAGCTCCACTGCCTCCTCTCATCCATTTTCCCTTGTCTTTCCTGGGAAGAAATCATGGGATGGGGAAAGAAGGTGGCTTCCTTTCCTGGTTCCCTGTGCATGCTGTCTCACTGTCACCCACCAGCCGCAAAGCAAGAGACCGGTTCTGGGATGTATTAGTTTCTGCTAGCCACTGTAACAAATTACCACAGACTTTATGGCTTAAAATAACACGTATCTATTCACTTACAGTTGGATGTCAGAAGTCCTAAGGCAAGTCCTCAGGCAAAGTCCTGAGCTGAAATTAAGGTGTCAGCAGGGGTATAATCTCTCCGGAGGCTCTGGGGGGAGGGAAATCCAGTCCCTGGCCTTCTCTGGCTCCTAGAGCTGCAGTCCCTGCATTTCTTGGCTCATGGCCTCTTACTCCATCTTCAAGGGAGAAGCGTGGCCATGGCATAGCATTTTTCTTCAGCCATCTAATGACTTCAACATCTCCTCTAGTACAATCTCCCTCTGTCTTCCTCATAAGAATATTTGTGACTATATCATTGAGTCCATATGAATAATCCAGGATAATCTTTCTATCTAAAGATCCTCGGTTTAGTCAATGTGCGAAGTCCCTTTTGCCATATAAGGTAACATATTCACATATTTACAGAGTCCAGGCATTATGACATGGACATCTTAGCAGTTTATATCCAGCCTATGGACTTCTTTGGTGGCTCAAATGGTAAAGAAACTGCCTGCAATGCAGGAGACACGGGTTCAATCCCTGGATCGGGAAGATCCCCTGGAGAAGGAAATGGCAACACACTCCAGTATTCTTGCCTGGAAAATTCCGTGGACAGAGGAATTTGGTGGGCTACAGTCCATGGGTTGCAGAGTCAGATGCAACTGAGTGACTAACGCTTTCACTTTCAACTGTATTTCTCTGAATTTGACACAATTCTGAGACTGGACCAAAAGGGGCACTGCCCAATATGTAGATTACAAGCATTAACCAATGAAAATAATCATCTGAAAAAAAATCACAACCAGCACCATGCATCTCTTAAAGTAATCATTTCAAGTAATGACTTCTTTGTCAGCACTTATTTTAGTTTTTTAAACTTTTTATTTCATATTGGGGTATAGCCAATTAACAACGTTGGTGGTGATAGTTTAGTCACTAAGTCGTGTCCAACTCGTGTGACCCCATGGACTGTAGCCTGCCAGGCTCCTCTGTACATGGGATTCCCCAGGCAAGATTACTGGAGTGGGTTGTCTTTCCTTCTCCAGGGGATCTTCCCAACCCAGGGATTGAACCCAGGTCTCTTACATTGCAGGCAGATTCTCTACCAACTGAGCCATTACGATAGTTTCAGCTGAACAGCAAAAGGACTCAGCCATACGTACATACTCAGAGCTTATTTTAAATAAATATTGATGCTTAAAGTAGCAAGGAAGATCAGATAACAAAAGCTACTGCTATTCTGAGCCACTGTAATCTTAAATGTTGATTCCTCACCTTCCCTCTCTCTCTCTCACACACACACATCTGCTATTTGTATTGGTAAACTTGGGCAATTACACCAATTAACAAACAAAGATGAATATATCATCTTTTATTACTCATATTACTTGCTATTTCCCGTGCTAAAGGGAAATGGATGAGAAATTTCAGAATGGAAGTCACAAAATCAAATGCTGACGGGGCCAAGGATGTGACACGAGTGAGTGAAGCGGTCCAGATGAGAAAGGCGCAGGCAACCTTGCGGGCGCGGGCCCTTTCTAGACAAAGAAGCCACTATTTACACCTGTTTCATTACTGCTGTTTCAAAGGCAGCATCAGCAGAGTGTTAAAACTTTCAAGATAAGCCAAAAACCCAGAATTTGATGTAATATTTCTGGGTTTTAGAATGTTGGAGGCTAAGTCAGAACACCACGCAGGCCAAATGTCTTGAAAACTGTTAAGTCAAGACTTAGGCAACCTATGACTTGACACCTTGCAAACTCTATCGTTAAGTTCCACTCAGTGCTTTTGAGTTTCGAACCTGAAGACAAAAGGGGGAGGGTCTCACTCAGTGGCATGGTATGGTCATATTCATATAGAATTTATTTCTTTTGCCTGTGCACACCTACATACACACACCTGCTGCTGCTGCTAAATCACTTCAGTAGTGTCCGACTCTGTATGACCACATAGACGGCAGCCCACCAGGCTCCTCTGTCCCTGGGATTCTTCAGGCAAGAATACTAGAGTGGGTTGCCATTTCCTTCTCCAGTACACACACCTACACAAACCTAATTATTTTTAAAACCATAAGTTCTTAAAGGGTAGCTTTGAACCTCATCTTACAGCTTTGGCCAGCATCAACCAATAACTGTTTTCCTTCAGTGAAGATCTATGCAGGGATGAGAGTTGGAATAATTACCTCTTTTATATGAGAGAACACAAGCCCCACCCCCCAATGCAGTTTAACCAGTCTCGTTGATCAATCTAAGTAAAATGGTCCCAGGAACCTTGGACACCAATCCCAACTGCAGCCAGAGAGGTCACATCCTCCTAGCAAGGTCAAAATTGGAACGGAATTACAAACAAGCATTTTACCCAGATCTGAAAACACAATTTTTATTAATTTTTTTAACTTTTTATTTTGTATCGGAATATAGCTGACCAATAATGTTGTGATAGTTTCGGGTGGACAGCAAAGAGGCTCAGCCATACATATACACATATCCATTCTCCCTACAACACACTTTTTAAAAAAGCAACCCCAAAGGCCATATCAATAAATAAAACATGTGAACAACAAAAACCATATTTTCAGATTGTGGGAAGATCTGTGTGCAAGGGAAAAAAAAAAAAAAAAAAAACAGGGCCACGAGAGGGAGTGTGATGAAAGCAAGAGACGAGAAAGATGTGGCATCCTGAAGAGGTGACATCCCCACTGCGACCGGAAGAGACCAACTGCTTGTCACTTAGGGGCTGAATGTTCTCAGCACAGGGAAGTAGAAACACCAAGGCCCGGGGGTAGGAAGGAGCCTGTACATTTAAAGGGCAAATAGAAGCTTATGGTTCCTGGATCAAGATGTGAGAAGAAGAGATGAGGAGTAACGTTGAATCGGAATTATTGGCAGAGGCTGGGTGAGAATTATGAGTAGGCTTTCAGTTAGAAGGTCTTAAACTGGAAGTCTTATTTACATTTTTTTATTTTATTTTTTAATTGGAGGAAAATTGCTTTACAATACTGTATCGGTTTCTGCTGTACAACAAGGCAAGTCAGCCATAATCACACATATATCATCTCCCTTTTGAGCCCTCCCCTCCCCGCATCCCCCCTCTGGTAGTCATCCCAGAGCACCAGGCTGGGCTCCCTGTGTTATATAGCAACTTCTTACCGGCTATCTATTTTACACACTGCAGTGTACATATGTCAAGGCTGCTTTCTCTGTTTGTCCCACTCTCTCCTTCTCCCACAGTGTCCACAAGTCCATTCTTTATATCTACATTCCCATTCCTTCCCTGCAAATAAATTCATCAGTACCTTTTTTCTAGATTCCATATATACATGTTAATATATGATATTTGCTTTTCTCTCTTTGACTTCACTCTGTATAACAAGCTCTAGGTTCGTCCACCTCACTAGAACTGACTCAGACTTGTTCCTTCTTACAGCTGAGTAATATTCCATTGTATATATGTACCACAATTTCTGTATCCATGGACATCTAGGTTGCTTCCATACCTTAGTTATTATAAATAGTCCTGCTATGAACATTGGGGTACATGTGTCCTTTTCTATTATGGTTTCCTCAGGGTATATGCCCTGCGGTGAGACTATTGGGTCATATGGTAGTTTTATTCCATTTTTTTTTAATGAATCTCCATACTGTTCTCCACAGTGGATGTATCAGTTTACATTCCCACCAACAGTGAAAGAGGACTCCCTTTACTCCACAGCTTCTCCAGCATTTATTATTTGTAGATTCTTTGATGATGGCGATTGTGACTGGCTTCCCCAGGAGCTCGACAGTAAAGAATCCACCTGTAGTACAGGAGATGCGGGTTCAATCCCTGGGTCGGGGAGATCCCCTGGAGGAGGACATGGCAACCCATTCCAGTATTCTTGACTGGAGAATCCCATGGACAGTGGAGCCTTGGCAGGCTATAGTCCACGGGGTCAGAAAGAGTTGGACATAACTGAAGTGACTTAGCAGGTATGCATGCATGCATTCTGACTGGTATGTGGTGATATCACATTTTTAAAACGCTTATTCTCCAAGTCAGTCTATCTCTTTGAGCCTCTGTTATATCCTCTCTGAAATGCAGCTAGTGTCCTTGGATTCTTAGAAAGTTCAACTGGATCTCGGGCAGAAGCATCTGGCATACAGCAGGCACTCTGAAAGGGAGCTGAAGGCAAAAAGATTGGAGCCAGGTCATAATAACTCTAGAGAGGAGGCAGGGGCTGCAGTCCATGGAGGAAAACTGCTGTCTTGCACCCTGACAGCTCTCGCTCCTAAGAGAGACTGTGATTTCATAGCCATGACCCCCTTCCCAAGTTTTGATGTCTCCTGGCCTTGCTGCAGCTCTGCCCCAACTAGCATCCTATGGCAGCTTCCAACAGAACAAATTTGGCTGTGTCATTCTGAGAAATCCGTCTTCTAATACAAATGGAACAGGTTAGCACACAAGGAACGGACTACTGGTGACCACGGGGTTAGTAAGACAGAATTCTAGAAGTGTGAACAGTGTGTAGCCACCACCACCTCCCCCGCATTCTCGTGGGAGCCAAGAAGGTGCGTGTGTTGTTTGCAGCAGTAACAACCAAAAGATCAAACCCCAGGCCCATGAGAATGGTGATTTCTCTCTAGGCATCCAAGGAAACAATCAGGCAACATCTACTCAGAACAGGGCTTCCCTGGCAGCTCAGCAGCCTGACAAGGCATGAGACGCAGGTTCCGATCCTGGGTCAGGAAAATTCCCTGAATAAGGAAATGGAAAACCATTCCAGTACTCTGTCCTGGCAAATCCCATGGACAAGCAGCCTGGTGGGCTATAGTCCACGGGGTCGCAAAAGAGCTGGACATGATTGAGCAACTAAACAACAACAATCTACTTAAGATAGTAACACAACTTCAATTCAGTTCAGTTCAGTCACTCAGTCGTGTCCGACTCTTTGCAACCCCATGAATTGCAGTACGCCAGGCCTCCCTGTCCATCACCAACTCCCGGAGTTCACTCAGACTCACGTCCATCGAGTCGGTGATGCCATCCAGCCATCTCATCCTCTGTCATCCCCTTCTCCTCCTGCCCCCAATCCCTCCCAGCATCCGAGTCTTTTCCAATGAGTCAACTCTTCGCATGAGGTGGCCAAAGTATTGGAGTTTCAGCTTTAGCATCAGTCCTTCCAAAGAACACCCAGGACTGATCTTCTTTAGAGTGGACTGGTCGTATCTCCTTGCAATCCAAGGGACTCTCAATTAGTGGGAACTAAAGACCTAGGGTTTGAGTCCTGATTCTACCCAGTCTGTCTCAGATTCCTGCCCTTGGGTGAATCATTTATCAACGCCTTCGCTTTTGAGGCAGAGAGAGCAACACTCAGGTTTTCGACTGCATGCGGGTCAGCACCCCTAACTCTGGCTTTGTTCAAGGGGCAAGTGTACTTACAAAGAACAGTTTGAAATACACAGTGTTGAGTGAGGAAGACAAGACGCACAACAGTATATGGAGATGGCCACCATTTGTGAAAAGAGAGTGAGTGGTATATTCATTTATTGTTGAGAACACTTTCTGTACCAGGGACGTGGGATGCAGCAGTGAACCAAACGAGTACCAGCACCATGGCGTTTGCAAGATAATGGAGAAACACAGACAGTACACGTGAAAACAGGTTATATACCAGGTCGTGATAAGATATAGGTCCCACATTAATGCTTGAGTTTGGCTGAAGCACGTGAAATTGCCAATATGCAGCCATTGTAACCTCTAAACAAGGTAATTTCACGCGGTCTAACTTAATACAGACACAGCCAGTGGTTCCCTCAGGAAGGGAGATTACGGAGGAGAATGTTTGCTCTATCCATGGTGGGCTGATTAATTTTTTTTTTTACCACATGCATGTACTGCTTATTCAAAACAAATATTTTAAAATATATAACCATAAGAGCATAATAGAGTTGGTACACTGAGAGAGGCAAAAGGTAGATTAAGGATGGAGTGTGGATTAAAAGCAAAGAGGAGGTGGATTTTTTTTTTAATGCTGAGGTAGACAGTGAGAATGGCATTCTGTAGGGGGTTTGCTCAAAAGTATGCTCAACCCAAAGCCATAAGTGGCCTTTTATTTAGAGTCAACTCAATCCCCAAGGACAGAGCAATACCTAGACACGGATCAGGAGAGGCCAGTAGTAACTGGGGAGAGACCTGGATGGGATGGGGTGCAGTGGAATCTGTGCCTCAATTTACCAGCATACCTGCCCCAGGTGGGGCTTCCCTCACCTGGGAAGCTCAGTCGGTAAAGAATCTGCCTGCCATGCAGGAGACCTGGGTTCAATTGCTAGGTCAGGAAGATCCCCTGGAGAAGGCAATGACAACCCACTCCCTATTCTTACCTGGAGAATCCCATGGGCAGAGGAGCCTGGCAGGCTACAGTCCATGGGGTTGCAAGTATCAGACACAACTTAACGACTAAACCAACCTGTGATTCTCGTGGGTCTTTCTTGTGCTGTACTTAGTCACTCAGTCGTGTTTTACCTGCACTCAATTCACTGATAAAGCATAGATTGCAAAAGGCCACTCACTTCCTGTCTCTACCCTCCATGTTCTCACTGTCTCTCTCAAATGAGCAAAGCCTGCCAACCTCATCTTTCCTGTGGGAAATGAACATTACTGTATCATTCCAGCACAGAACAGAGGAGCCAGGTCACATGGCCAGAGGCAAACCCCACAGGGAGAGATCATATGGGACAGAGATGAGCAAGAGACAGCCAGCACACAGAGGCTGGACCTGAGCTTTCTAACGATGCTGGCCTGGCGTGGAGCGGCCACTTTCTTAGGGCCAGACCCAGGCCCAGTCCCCTGCACTCTCTGAGTGTCCCCTCTGAGCACACATATAATTTTGAACTCAGTTCGAATTCCTGCTCCTACATCCTAGCTTTGTGCCCTTGGGCACCCTGATGAGAGTGTCCCCATCCTCCAGGCAGATAAGACAATGCCTACCTTAAGGTGAGTGTCCTTATTTTATTAATTATCTAGTTGTTTATTACCCTATGCACTTGGGCAAGAATAAGTCCCACAGAGGGCAATTCACACATCTGTATTTTTATGAGTCCTCCAGAACTTTCAAGATTGGAGCTTGTTCCAGTGGCAAGAGAGTGTTCAGTCTTAAGAAGATTAACAACAGTGCCTACCTCTGAAAATTATTGTAAAATTAAATGTGCTCATGTATAGGGAGCATTTAACACAGTTTCTAGCACTTAGTAGGTTCTTGATAAATGCTTCACCTGCCCCCCCTTTTTTTTGGCCACACCACACAGCATGTGGGATCTTAGCTACCCCACTAGGGAGTGAACCTGTGGCCCCTGCATTAGAAGCACAGCGTCTTAACCACTGGACCACCAGGGAAGTCCAATGCTTCCCATCATTATTATCCATCCATGAAGACCATGGATATGCAGTATTAGCAAGTGATGACTCAGTGCAAGGGCAGACCTTGAACCTCAGGCACCTAAGTGGTAAAGGGTCTTATCGTGCCTCTCTAGAGGTCTAACCTTGGTCCCCAGGGATGATGTGTGTTTACACTGTGCTGATCTCTCATCCAGGACTGCCACTTTGCACAACTGCAGGGGGCAGCATTTATATCATCATCCATGAGCATCATCTCCCTCAGGAATCTGGAGTTGAGAAATCATGGCAGACCCCATGTGCTAAAGTTTCAGTCTGCTGGGTTATCACTGTAGCAGTGTTTCCATGGTACCCACCCCACCTCTTCATGACCAGTGCACCCAACCATCAGTACCACACTCTCCCTTGGCAGCTACCACCTCCACAAGCAACTAGGGAGATGCCCACATCCCTCTCCCCACTTTTTCTGATTCATGAATCAGTTAGGACTGTAGAGAAATATGTGTGCCTTTGCTTTGAAGATGCTTCCTATCATTAATTGCAGGTAAATGTTAAACTAACTTAATCACTGCTAAAGTTATTTGCCCGGGGACTTACGCTAGATAGAATCCTAGATTTGGAGGTGAGAGGGAACTTAGAGATGCTCTAAGCCTCCCCCATCTGTTTTAAGAGGAGAAACTGAATCCCAGAAAGGAAAATGGACTCAACCAAGTTGGTTCAGCTCATGTACAGCTCTCACCTTAAGTACTTAGCAAGATTCCAGGGGACCTATGGAATCACCTGGACCTCAACTATGATACTGTCCATGGGGTCAAAGCTAAGGTTTTCCATTAGCCATGTATGGATGTGAGAGGTGGACCATAAGGAAGGATGAGCATTGAAGAATTGAGGCTTTCAAATTGTGGTGCTGGAGAAGACTCTTGAGATTCCTTTAAACTGCAATGAGATCAAACCAGTCAATCCTAAAGGACATCAACCCTGAATATTCACTGGAAGGAGAGTTGCTGAAACCGAAGCTTCAATACTTTGGCCATCTGATGCAAAGAGCCATCTCATTGCAAAAGACCCTGATTGAAGGCAAAAGGAGAAGAGGGCAGCAGAGAATGAGAAAGTTTGACAGCACCACTGACTCAATCGACATGAATCTGAACAAACCGCAGGAGACAGTGGAAGACAGAGGAGCCTGGTGTGATGCAGTCCATGGGGTCACCGAGTCAAACACGACTTAGCGACTGAACAACAACAACGATGACTGTGATAATTATTTCAGGTAAAACAATACAGCTGACTTCACTAACCATTCCTTCTTCTGCGAGTAGCAACTTCAGATTTTCCTTTGGGCATCATTACCTGCCCTCTCCAGTCAAAGTGAGATCCAGATTAACCAATCAAATTAATTCCCTCCAATCATTTGAATTTCCAGGGGAAAGACACATGGTCAGAGCTGATTCACCTTGGGCTGTGTGCTGAGGTAACTGCCCATCAGGCCCTGCTTCCTAGGTCCCCAGAGAGACCCTTTTTCCTGTTCTGGCAGAGACATGCTTCTCCAGAGCATCCCTGAAACCTACCATTGAAATATTTTTTAATGTAAGTTACCCTGAGTTGGTTTCTTCTTCCTGCTCTTAACTGCAGAACCAGAGGGCAGGAACCTGCTATCTGATGGGGTGATATCCACCAAGCATCCTTCAGAGCTGGCTCACCATGATGTCATCCAGAGCCACTTAGCACCCACTGTCTGGACCATGCGCATAAGTATTCAACCACACACAAGGCTATACACTGCTCTGAGCTTCACTGTAACACTTATTTTCCTGAAGGCCAGAGACCCGATCACAGATAAGAGATCCTGCCTCCCAGTGGACCAAGTGGTCAGCTATGAGGCGTGATGCCACCAGTTTATCAGAATCCCAGTTCAAACGGCGGCATTTGTAAATGATTTTGGCTTTTTGGTAAATTACAGCACATTCAAAGTCATTCCTGTAATCACGTCATTCTTGAGCACCTGCGTTCTGAAATGTTTCCCTGAGTGGGAAAGAAATGAAAGAGATTTCCATTTTATGCTTTGTCTTCCATATTTTCTAGTCCTGTAAGGAAGAAAGTGCACGCTCGGTAATAAGTTGAAATGAACTGATTATGTGACATCGTGCAAGCAATGCAATTGATACTTTTAAAAAAAACCTTTCAAATTCTCCCTCACCTCCTTTTCTCTTGGTTCTGGTCCCCCAAGAAAGAAAGCTTTCATTAATAGAGCTAACCCTCATTCATATGCTAAACTCATTTCTAGTTACAGAATAATTGTAGGCCAACTAGTCAACTGGCCAAACCTTTTAATTCAGGTGTCACACATGCAAATATCTACAGTGAAGAGACAGTTAGACAAACTACATAAAGCCCATTCAGTAGACTCTAAAAGGGTGGCCATGGGGGTGGGCAGAATAACGGTCCCCAAACAATTAGGTTCACACCCTAATCCTTGGAACTTGTGAATATGTTGCCATACATGGCAAAGGGTACTTTGCAGATGTGATTAAGGTAAGGATCTTTTCTTTATCTAATTTTTTAAATTTATTCATTTATTTTTGGCTGTGCTGGGTCTTCATTGCTGCACATGGGCTTTCTCTAATTGCGGTAAGGTGAGCGGGGGCTACTCGTCCTGTGGTACTTGGGTTTCTCTTTGCATTGGCTTCTCTTTTTAGGGAGCATGGCCTCTAGGGTGCACAGGCTCAGTGGTTGCAACTCCCAGGCTCTAAAAAACAGGCTCAATAGTTGTGGCACACAAGCTTTGTTGCTCTGTGGCCTGTGGGATCTTCCCAGAGCAGGGATTGAACCTGTGTCTCCTGAAGTGGGAGCAGATTCTTTACCACTGAATCATTCTTTGGGTTACCCTTTGGATTGTAGCCCACCAGACCCCTCTGTCCATGGGATTCTCTAGGCAAGAATACTGGAGTGAGTTGCCATTTCCTTTTCCAGGGGATCTTCCCAACCCAGGGAGCGAACCCAAATCTCCTGCATTGGCTCTTTACCTACTGAGCCACCTGGGAAGCCCTTCAAGCCACTAACTGGATGGTAATTTGTTAGAAAAATAGGAAACCAATACACCCAAGTATCAGTTGCAAACAGCTGTTGCAGTTCTGGAATTTGCCAGCTCTTCTGCCTTGTCAAAGGCAGCTCAAGTCTAGTTCACTGAGAATTGATTTGATTTTTTAACACTCTGAGGCCCAGAGCATAACTGTGGGCTGGATTCAGCTCACAGGCTGCCTCTTCAACCTCTTCTCTACTTCCATGAAAGTATTCTCTTTGTGTTATCACAGGGAAGGGCCATCCTGCTTCTGCCTAAACATGTCACATGATGGGAGCTGACCATTTTCACAAGCGTCATCCTCATACCCAAGAGCTTTGATTTTTCAGAAGTTCTGCTGCCTCTCTCCCACAGAAGAGTCCTTTAGATGTTTGATGACTGCTTTCACGTGGCCTCTGCCATTCTTCCTGAGACCTTTCCTGGAATCACAGTCCTCTCTGATCACATTCTGAATTTTCTCATGCCCTTCTTAAATGAAGTGACTGGCATCAACCCGCATACCCCTGCTTCAGGACCAAGGACAGCAAACCATGGTAACTTCAGTTCTGTATCTTCTCAAAGGCAGATAATATAAACTATGCTTAAAATTATTTAATCTTTTCCCAGGTAAAGACATTTTCTCCAGCAAAGAGGAAATCACTCCAAGTGACCTCTTTGTAGTTTGACATTTCACTCCCTCCAACCTCCTCTCCCTTCCTGGAAATCATCAAGCTCTTGAGTCAACTTCTACTCAGCTCTTAAGTCTTCCTCAAAGAAGACCTTCCTGGGCTTCCCTGGTGGCTCAGTGGTTAAGAATCCAACTGTCAATGCAGGGGACACAGGTTCGATCCCTGGTCTGGGAAGATCCCACATGCTGAGGGGCAATGAAGCCCCTGCACCGTAACTACTGAGCCTGTGCCCTAGAGTGGGAGCCACAACCACTGAAGCCCATGTGCCTAGAGCCCGTGCGCTGCAACAAGAGGAGCCACGGCAATGAGAAGCCCACACACAGCAACGATGAGTAGCTCCGATTCACCATAACTAGAGAAAGCCCGCCTGCAGCAACGAAGACCCAGCACAGCCAAAAATAAATAAATAAATAAATATATTTTCAAAAGAAAAGAAGCCCTCCCTGACCAGCTACAAAACTGGATCAAACTCCTCCAGTGAGTGTCCTTTTCCTTTATAACACTCTCTCCATAAGTAGACACCGTTCCCACGGCTGGCTGTTTAATGTCTGTGACCTCCACTAGACTATAAACTTCGTGGGAATAGGGCCTAAATCTGTGATTGCTCACCACCCTCCCTGGCACCTAGTCTAGCTAATAGATGGGTAGGTCGGTGAATGTGTGGGAGCATCTCACTTGTCATTATTCTGCCTTATTACTAACACAAATGGAAATTTCACCCTACTAACATCGTCTGGTCTTTTTTTTTCATGGATGAATAACACCACCTTTCAACCAGGCACTTGCAGAATAAATTCTGTAAATGAAATGCCAGACTTCAATACTTGTGTCACTTGAGTGACAACTTTATTCCACATTCCAGTTCAGTGACCCATATTTGAAGCTTGATTTCACTCACCTTTCTGCGTTCCTTCCTCCTAGCTTTGCCATTTACTGACTGGTTAAGAAAACCTTGGATCTTCATTCAGTCAACAAACACAGCCTGAGCGGCTACTATGAGCCGAACCCAAAGGGCAGCTGAAGATAAATAGATGAAGAAAGCATGACCCCGACTTCAGAATGCTCACAACCAAGTAAGAGGGACAGAGACATAAATAGATGGCCGTGTAACTAAGTGCTATTATTAGAAAAAGCTGGGTTCTGTGGGAACGGCGGGGGTTAACAGGTGAGAATGGAACAGGAGCCCCAGACAAATGGAAAAGCCTTACAAAAGCATGGAGGTGTCTCAGGAAGTGACAAGTATTTTAAGTGGTTGAAACACAGGTGAAAGTGAAGAGAGACAAGCCTGGAAAGCTATGAATGGAGGGACTTAGGCAGGAGGTGAAGTGACATGGATTTTATCCACAAGGAATGGCTTATTAATAGGAACATGACATTTGCATTTCAGAAAAAAACTTTGTTTTTTTTTTTCTAGTGTCTATGTGAAGACGGACAGATAGAAGGGTAAGAGGGCATTTAGAAGGTTGTTATGATGGCCCAAATGAGAAATAATTGGAGTCTTATAAAACAGGAGGAAAGATGGAGAGGAAGCCACAGACCCGAAAGACCCACAGTGTTTATCAAACAAACCCAAGTACAGGGACCTGTGGCACACCACCAGAGACTGCTTCTAAGATGACTTACTTCAAATTGATAGCGACACAATGACTAGCTTACTTAAGCAAAAAAAAAGACTTCCTGCTGATTCTGAAAGCACTTCAGATTTTGAGAATACTTATATTTGGAAAGCTGCTTTGCCCTTACATAGGCAGTTTGCACTAGATTAATTTGCATGCACTTAACATTGCAGCACAAGCTTGCTCCCAAGCGTTTTCAGCTGCTCAATCATCCATTCACCACACTCCTTCAATAAACGTTTGCTGAGCAGGTACTATTTACCAGGCCCACAGCAACTGCAGGGACAGGAGGGAAAACAAATCAGTCTCTGCTCTGAGAAAGCTCGTGGTCGGTCCAGGAAATGAGCACCCCAGGCAGTAGAGTTAGTCGCTCAGTCCTATCCGAACGTTTGCCGTTCCCACGGACGGATGGCAGACCCTCATTCAGTAACACGGAGGGCTTGCCCTGAGCAAAGGAAGCTGGCGAGGGTCATAGGGACATGACTGAAGCGACTTAGCAGCAGCAGCAGCAACCCAGCCTATGTTGGGGTAGGGAACAGGCACCTTGGATATTAGAAAGGCACCTTGGATATTAGAAAGTTGCTCAATTCTCAACTGAACAGTGAGTGTTCCCTCCCTCACCCTAGGCAACCCTCAGTACACAGTGTGGACAGGTCAGGTTCAGACCCCCACTTTCCACACCGGGAAGCACAGGACGCTGTACCCAGTGTTTGTAAGGGGCTGCCGCTGCGCTCCAACTGAAGAGGAAAAGTTAAAATTGTTATATAACCTCCTGCTCCTTCTGCCTCTGAAACTCACCTTGCTCCTTGCAAAGTCTAGATCATGTAGGTCTCAGAAAGTGGGGACTCTCAATACTAGGAACTGGAGCTTATCTCACACACCCTTCTCCTGCTCTTTGCAATCGCCCAGCCCCTGCAAACCTGCTTAATCATGCCTGTCTGTGTATAAAAACTGTAACCCCTTTGTTCAGGGCTCAGAGCTTGGAGAGTTAACTCCTCTGGGCCCGCTGGCATAATAAACCTGAGTTCTCTGATTCTCCGAGTGTGGTGCTTGGCTTCTCGAGTACTGGTTTCTACAACACAACCATAAACCCATTTCTGTGTACAACGCAGATGGCGCTCAACAAATCATGCGCCTGATGAAGGCAGCGAGCCCTGTCTTCCCCGATCCCTGCTGCGGCCAAAGTGTCTGGCATAGTGACTCTGAGACGAACGGATAACTGAGAGGCTGGGTGTTTAGTTGGTTGCAGGGTTGCAATAGTTCCTCTCCCACTTTCAGTGACGATGTTGCTCCCTTGCAAGGGGCAGTGGGGGCTTCTGCATCTCTAACTGGACCAGAACTGCCCCTGACCCCACCACTGTTCCTCACACAGGCCGGGCAGGATGGAGCCTCCACACCTTCTTTGCTGATTTTTCAAATGTCATCAGTCATAATGGAAAATAGCCCCAAGCCATTGCTGCTTAATGGGCCATGATGGATGAACACAAAAGCTGGGAATAGCTGTGTTTATCAACGAAGAGGTAAGATGCCTCTTTCTGTTCTCTCTGAGGTATTTCAATGGGGCAAATGAGGTTGAGTCCAGAGCCCATCATGAGCCCAAAGCAGAGGGTGAACCTCCCCCCTATAGGCCACAAGATAACCATGGGAAGATGAAGAAATGGCTATTTTTAAGAGGCTGGGGAGGAAGACAGACAAGTAAATAACGCTGTGACAGTGCCGTCATGGGGCAGCTGATGAGTCTGGCGGTCAGAGAAGGCTACCCGGGGAAGACGATGACGGAAGGCAGGACTGGAAATTACTTCTGCACAGTGTGGTCACCCCAGTGGCTGGTCTAGAGCCAAACAGCCTAGCTCAGCATCTTGGTTTGGCCTCATTCAAGCTGCATTAGTAGAAAGTTATGAAAACCACTCTGAGAAATGTGAACAATATCAATTCCTAGTTCATGAGGTTGCTGTGTGGACTGTACACATAAAAGGCATGAAAACCAGGGACTTCCCTGGTGGTCCAGTGGTTAAGACTCCTCACTCCCAAAGCAGGGGATCCAGGTTCAATCCCTGGTCAGGGAACTAAATCCCACATGCCCCAACTAAAGAACCCACATGCCACAACAAAGACTGAAGACCCCACGTGTCCCAACTAAGACCTGGCACAGCCAAATAAATAAATTTTTAAAATTACATTGTCATATGTAAAGTAGACAACCAGTAAGGAAATTGCTTTATGACTCAGGGAACTCAAACCGGGGCTCAGTAATAACCTAGAGGGGTGGGATGGGGAGATGTTCAAGTGGGAGACAACATAGGGAAACCTATGGCTGATTCATGTTGATGTTTGATAGAAACAAATACAATATTATACAATTAAAATAAATTAAATTTTAAAATTAAATTAAAAATTACATTTTTTAAAAAGCATGAGAACAAGCCTGGAACCCAGTGAGTGCTCAATAAACATTGGTCATTAATTATTATCAGGGCTGGGACCTGGGCAAAGTGAATGAGATGTTTGCTTTGGGTACAGAATTTAAGAAGGTGTCAAAAGACTCAGCAATAAAGAGAAGAGTTGAATGCCACACTTTTACAAATCAAAATAAATGCAAGAAAAATCCATGATGAAAGAAATACCAGAATTTGAAATAAAGACAGGGTGTGACCCTGCACTTGTCTGATCCACCTGGTTGATACCGAGTCCTACTCCTGTCAGATTCTCTTTTTATTTAAAAGTTCAATACTTTGTTCATCATAGAATTCTGTACATTAATTTCTGTCCTTCTAAGTATTGCATTAAAGCAGCATCTATCTTGATATCAGTTTTTGGCACCCCCCTCCTTGAATTCTGTTCCCAAAGCCATTGCTTCATTAGGTCACCGAGTCTTGACTCTGAGGCATTCTTTCAAATTTTTTATGAATATATGCCATGTTTATAACTAGAGAAAAGGGTTAAGATCACAATTTTAAAGAGAAGAATTATTAAAAGGAGGCTTGATCAGGAGGCACTTAGTCCAGCTTGAGAGGCAAAGCAAAACATGTGGGCCACTTCAAATACAAAACCAAAATGGGAGACGATAAATACCTGATAAGTGAAACATTGGTGGGTGTTATAAGAATTCCGATCAAGAGGAGAAAAAGGGAGGCTGGTGTTTACTAGGAAGAGGTGGGTTTTGGGAGGTAGTGCCAGAAGGAGGCACGCGGGGAGCAGCCCCATCACAGCTGACATGCCTTCCAGCCCCTGGAGGACAGCTCACCTACACGTCCTGCACCGTGTGGTCCAGGCCTCAACTCCACTCTGCAGCCAGACCTGCATGCAAACAGGCGAGAGGTCCTGGAGGCTATTCAGGCTGCCCACCTGGGAGACGCTTGCACAGAAGGGCGGGGGGCCTCCGATCCAGCTAGCGCTGAGGCTGCATGTGGGGATCTCGACCAAGGAGGTCACTGTCCTTAGCTGGCCTGTCCCCACCTTCAACCTGATGCAGCACACTCAGCCTCACGCTGTACTGTGAAGGTGAGCGGGAAGGAAATTCGCTTCTCATCGCAAGGCTGCTCTGACTGCCCAGATCCCAGACTCAGAGGCAGTCCACATTTTGGACATTCTGATAATAAACCCAGGGATACAGCTCTAAACGTTCCATCTCAGCACAGGCTGGGGTTGCATTCAATGATTGTGGACTAAACCATGGCTCAGATCAGTTCAGTTCAGTTCATTTCAGTCGCTCAGTCGTGTCCGACTCTTTGCAACCCCATGAATCGCAGCACGCCAGGCCTCCCTGTCCATCACCAACTCCCGGAGTTCACCCAGACTCACGTCCATTGAGTCAGTGATGCCATCCAGCCATCTCATCCTCTGTCGTCCCCTTCTCCTCCTGCCCCCAATCCCTCCAGCATCAGAGTCTTTTCCAATGAGTCAACTCTTCGCATGAGGTGGCCAAAGTACTGGAGTTTCAGCTTTAGCATCATTCCTTCCAAAGTAATCCCAGGGCTGATCTCCTTCAGAATGGACTGGTTAGATCTCCTTGCAGTCCAAGGGACTCTCAAGAGTCTTCTCTGACACCACAGTTCAAAGGCATCAATTCTTCGGTGCTCAGCCTTCTTCACAGTCCAACTCTCACATCCATACATGACCACTGGAAAAACCATAGCCTTGATTAGACAAAACTTTGTTGGCAAAGTAATGTCTCTGCTTTTGAATATGCTATCTAGGTTGGTCATAACTTTCCTTCCAAGGAGTAAGCGTCTTTTAATTTCATGGCTGCAGTCACCATCTGCAGTGATTTTGGAGCCCAAAAAAAGAAAGTCTGACACTGTTTCCACTGTTTCCCCATCTATTTCCCATGAACTGATGGGACCAGAGTCCATGATCTTCGTTTTCTGAATGTTGAGCTTTAAGCCAAATTTTTCACTCTCCACTTTCACTTTCATCAAGGGGCTTTTTAGTTCCTCTTCACTTTCTGCCATAAGGGTGGTGTCATCTGCATATCTGAGGTTATTGATATTTCTCCCGGCAATCTTGATTCCAGCTTGTGTTTCTTCCAGTCCAGCGTTTCTCATGATGTACTCTGCATATAAGTTAAATAAGCAGGGTGACT
This sequence comes from Bubalus kerabau, assembly GCF_029407905.1. NCBI lineage: Eukaryota > Metazoa > Chordata > Mammalia > Artiodactyla > Bovidae > Bubalus > Bubalus kerabau. The sequence continues at coordinate 9,764,729 of NC_073646.1, forward strand.
ATACAGCCTTGACGTACTCCTTTTCCTATTTGGAACCAGTCTGTTGTTCCATGTCCAGTTCTAACTGTTGCTTCCTGACCTGCATACAGATTTCTCAAGAGGCAGGTCAGGTGGTCTGGTATTCCCATCTCTTTCAGAATTTTCCACAGTTTATTGTGATCTACCCAGTCAAAGGCTTTGGCATAGTCAATAAAGCAGAAATAGATGTTTTTCTGGAACTCTCTTGCTTTTTCCATGATCCAGCGGATATCGGCAATTTGATCTCCGGTTCCTCTGCCTTTTCTAAAACCAGCTTGAACATCAGGAAGTTCACGGTTCATGTATTGCTGAAGCCTGGCTTGGAGAATTTTGAGCATTACTTTACTAGCGTGTGAGATGAGTGCAACTGTGCAGTAGTTTGAGCATTCTTTGGCATTGTCTTTCTTTGGGATTGGAATTAAAACTGACCTTTCCAGTCCTGTGGCCACTGCTGAGTTTTCCAAATTTGCTGGGTTTCCCCCAAATCCCTCTAAGCCCCAAGAAAACAACTTTAAGAAAATATGTTTTTAACAAGACCCAATGAGATGATGCCCTAAAGCTGGGCTTCCCCGATAGCTCAGTTGGTAGAGAATCTGCCTGCAATGCAGGAGACCCGGTTTGATTCCTGGGTTGGGAAGATCCCCTGGAGAAGGGATAGGCTACCCACTCCAGTAATCTTGGGCTTCCCTGGTGGCTCAGCTGGTAAAGAATTTGCCTGCAATGCTGGAGATCTGGGTTTGATCCCTGGGTTGGGAAGATCCCCTGGAGAAGGGAAAGGCTTCCCAACTCCATTATTCTGGCCTGGAGAATTCCATGAACTGTATAGTCCATGGGGTCGCAAAGAGTTGGACACGACTGAGCAACTTTCACTTTCAATGAGATGAAGGGCCTCCCTGGTGGCTCAGTGGTAAAGAATTTGCCTGCCAATATGGGAGATGTGGGTTTGATCCCTGGGTGAGGAAGATCCCTTGGAGGAGGAAATTGCAACCCACTTCAGTATTCTTGCCTGGAAGGTCCCATGGATAGAGGAGCCTGGCGGTCTATACAGTCTATGTGGTCACAAAAGGGTCAGACACAACTGAGATGTCCAACAGTGAGATGATCCATTTTCTGACAAGTTCAGGGAAACAGGGATCTCTGAGAAACTCAGATCCCAATTTCAGCTTGTGATCTTGAACAAACTGCCAGATCTGTGTCTCAGTTGCCCCAACAATAAAAGAAGCGGGGAATCACTCCCACTGCTGATTCGTTACTGGTAAAATGGGCAGACAAACAGTCCTTTCCTGCGTGGCAGGTGTAAGAATAAAATGAGATGGTGCAGTTAAAGCAAGCATTCAGCACAATGCCTGGCATGTGACAAGTGTTCAATGCATGAGAGTTATTGTTTGTTATCGTTTTATAATCATTGCTGACGTGATTATTGTTATTATTAGGTTGTAAGGATTAGAATTAGATCATGCATGTAAAGCATCCATCACAGTCTGGCATGCGGCAGGAGCACAATAAATGGTAGGTATTGTCAAAAGGATGGCAGAGAGAAAATGGCAAACTCTCCAAGGCATTTCAAAGAGGAAAGCGAAAATAGTATTTCTAAGCAGACATCCGTGGGCACACTTTAATGTAAAGATAAAAGGCATTTCTAATTAGCATTATTTGCATATAAACAATTTATCCACCCAAAGCATGAAAACAGTTTGCTCTCAAGTGGATTAAACCACCCCCACCCCATGCCCCAATTTCCTTTTTTGCTACTCATTTGTTCAGCAAATGTTTTTTCTGAGATTGTAGCCAGGTTAGCTTCAGCCCAGGTCAGAAAAGATTCAGAACCACAGGCATCAGGAGTGGTGGCTCCTGGGGAGATGGTAAAAAAATGAAAGAAGTGACAAATTTTATTTTCTTGGGCTCGAAAATCACCATGGATGGTGACTGCAGCCATGAAATTAAAAGACGCTTGCTCCTCAGAAGGAAAGCTATGACAAACCTAAACAGCATATTAAAAAGCAGAGACATTACTTTGCCAACAAAGGTCCGTCTAGTCAAGGCCATGGTTTATCCAGTAGTCATGTATGGATATGAGCATTGGACCATAAAGAAAGCTGAGCGCCAAAGAATTGATGCTTTTGACTGTGGTGTTGGAAAAGATTCTTGAGAGTCCCTTGGACTGCAAGGAGATCCAACCAGTCAATCCTCAAGGAAATCAGTCCTGAATATTCATTGGAAGGACTGATGCTGAAGCTGAAACTCTAATTCTTTGGCCACCTGACTTGAAGAGCTTTTCATTGGAAAAGCTCTTTTCCAAAGGTCTTTTCCATTGGTCTTTTCATTGGAAAAGACCCTGATGCTGGGAAAGATTGAGGGCAGGAGGAAAAGAGGACGACAGAGGATGAGATGGTTAGCATCACTAATTCAATGGACATGAGTCTGAGCAAACTCCAGGAGATAGTGAAGGACAAGGAAGCCTGGTGTGCTGCAGTCCTTGGGGCTGCAAAGAGTCGACACAACTGAGCAAATGAACAACAATCACAGCTTCAGCCCACAGGTCAGAAAGGATTCAGAACCACAGACATCAGAAGTGGTGGCTCCTGGATTCACCCCACAGTGACTTCCAGGCTGAAGGAGAAATTATCCTGCAGAAATGAAAAGCTCCTGAAGCTCTGGACTCTTGATCTGAAAGCACGTTTCCCCAGGGGTAGCTGGTTCTGAACATTTAGTCTCTAATCTTGGTCAACTTTTTAATAGACTCCACTTTGGGCCAGAAGCTCGGGTAAACATTCAGTCTTAGGAGATAGGCTGGCTGGTGTTGTAAAACAGCTCTCTGTATTTTTCTACAGGTTCATGGTAGTGTTGTAAATAAAGAGGAAAAGAGAGAAGCAGACTCGTGCCAGTCAGGCCACTGAGCTCAGTATCGCTGGAATCACAAAGCCCTCAGGAGGCTGGTTGGTCCAAGCCCTGCTTCTCTGTCAGTCACTGAAGATGCACACATACAGGTCCCTGCAATTTCGGATGCAGCTTCAGCCTCCAGGAGCTGCTCTGAGCTTCCCTTCCTGCCCAGGTACCAACTTCCTCATTCCTTTCCCTTCCTCACCATCCAGCTAGGGAGTGCCTGAGGACTTCCACTAATTAGGCCTTGAGCAGAGGGGTTCCAGGGTCTTGTAGAAAGGCAGGGACTTTCTCTAGGGTACCAGAAGAGCAGCAAGAGCCCTGAGCTAGGACTGCAAACTAGATCTGGCTCCGTGGTGAACCCCGTCTCTCTGACCTTCAGCTCTCCATCAGTAAGAAACGACAAAGATAAGGAACATCATCCCACTTGAATCCTTTAAAGGACAGTTGCAAGTGAAATAATGGACACAGACACTCAACCTTGGCTACACATGAGCACCATGTAGGGTACATTTTGGAAATTCAGATGCTCAGGCTCCATCTCAGGACAATTAATAGAGACAACCTTCTGGTTATGTGGGCTTCCCTGGTGGCTCAGATGGTAAAAGAACCTACCTTCAATGCAGGAGACCTGAGTTTGATCCCTGGAGAAGGGAACAGCAACCCACTCCAGTATTCTGGCCTGGAGAATTCCATGGACAGAGGAGCCTGGTGGGCTACAGCCCGACTTGCAAAGAGTCGGACACGACTGAGTGAATTTCACTGTCTGGTGATGCAATGTATGTGCAGAGGTGGGAGATGCAGGGCAAGAGAAAGAGGATGTAGTGGAGAAGCAGTGTGTGCGTCTCAAGGAATGTTAGCGACTCAGAGTGCGGTCCATGGACCTGGTTGTTATGGTTTCAGGACAACAGCAACAGAAACTGAGAGTTCAGTGTCTAGACACACTTTCAGCAATTTGGCACTGCTGCAATGTCCAAATGTAAGATCATTTGTCCAGTAATCATTTTTTATTGTATTTTAGAAAAGTATCTGACAATAAAAACTCAATTTTTAAGAAGTGGATCCCATCATCACTGTTGTTTTTAGAAGCGCTGGTGTAGGGAAGCAGGACCAACCTTGAAGTCAGGTGACTGTCCATCAAGACCTGGCCTCTATCCTTCATTCCCTGCATGCACCTCCATGCTCACTGTAGCTCTTTGGGTTCAGTTTCCTCATCTGGAAAATGGGAATTCTCATACCCGCCCTGCACTATTTTTCCAGCAAGTCCAGAAACCTATTATGTAGAAAACACCTTCCATGGTGTAGGTAAACCAATAAATATAAAACTGAAGGTCTGCATATTATGATTACAGTACAACGTAGGAGGTTAATGCATGGGGCACACAGTGGATGCTCGATAATATAAAATTAGAGTTTTAACTACTGAGTTTCTGAACAGCCAAGGAGAACGTGGACTCTGGAGGCAAGAGATCAAATGTGCTCACTAGTTATTTGAGATAAGGCCAATTAATTAAGTATTTCAATACTCAGTTGCAAAATGAGGGTAAATAATTACAGTGTAACCCATGATGTTGTAAGGATGAAATAAAATTAAGTACATATAAAGCACCATGCAAAGTGCTTGGCCCCTATTAAGCATTCAGTGAATAGCATTATTGTCCTCTCATAATAATCACCATCATGATCCTTGATACTCTCCTGCCAGGTGTAGTAGGGATCCTATCCATGCCAGCCCCAGCACAGAGGACCACAGGTGCCGAGTCTGGACACGTCACTGAGTTGTGCAGGGTCTCGGTCAGGCCCCTGCACTTCTGAAACCTGGTTTTAAGATCCGTGAAACTTTTCTGAGCAAATCTCAGCCTTAGTTTCTCATCTATAAAGCTGTAAATCATAATACTGACTTTGAAGAGCCTTTATGGAAACCGTACATAATGTGCACGATGCCACTGCATCCCGTGGGCTTCTCCCTCTTACCTCTGAGCACCGTGCTAAACTGCTCACCAAGCAGCTTCAGACTCGTTAACAACTAAGCAGTCTTCGTTGGCTGAGATTCAATGGATCCGGCTCTGGGAGAAGTCCTTCCAAGGGGCAGGTGGTTGCCAGAACCCCCAGAGAAGCATTCCCAAGGACTTTGGGGACCAGACACTGAGTGGGTGGGAGAAGGGAGACCAGAGTTGGGTCCTCTAAGAAACCTGTGCCTTCCCGGCTCTCAGGTACATTAGGCACTGAAAGACGGATGACATCAACAGATGGATCCAGCATGGATCCATTCAACACATATTTACTGAACACCTACCATATTGCAGGCACTGTCATAGGTGATGGAGCCAGCCCTCACCGAGCTTAATCTTGTGGAGGAGGTACTCCAAAAGGCAAGTGCATACACTCATTAAAACAATACTGAGCACCTATTATATGTAGGCTCTGCCCTCCTAGAAGCCCCTCTGGATCACCCTCTAAGGGTAGATCTATTATTAAACCCATTTTAGAGAAAAGGAAAGTGAAATCCAAAAGGCTGGCCCAACATCTCAGCAGCCGGTAAGAGGAGAAGCCAGGATTCTCACCGCAGCAATCCGCTGCAGAGGCTGAGGAGGTAGATTCCAACTGAGTTCTCCCAGGCTAACCATATACCAATTCGTAAACAAACAAAATGATGACCACCAGCTGCTCCTGGTATTCCAGTTGCATTTCAAAGCTCGAGAATGAGGTATTTCCAAATCAGGAATAATTGAGCCAACGAAGGCACTGGCTCTATAAGCACCAGAAGAAGCCAAATAGAATATTTTGGACAGACACCACATGATCTACTGGTGATTTTCTATAGTACTTGTGTCTTGTATATATCTGGGTGCAGACAAGTACGGTTTTCACAACGACTCTTCAAAGTCAGTATTATGATTACAGCTTTATAGATGAGAAACTTAGGCTGAGATTTACTTAGAAATATGGCACAAATCTTAAAACCAGTCAGGCGGCAGACCAGGATCTGAACACCAACATGAGTCTATTTTTCTACTATTGCAACTGATGGTGAGAACTGAGAACTTCTCAATACCTATTGATGAAAGAAATAGGTATGGCAGAATTAAAGGTCCAGAAAGAGCATTCTGGTATTTCCCTATGTCCTGGTTCAATGACTTCTTATGAGATGAAAGTTTTCAGTGTATTGGATATAAATGGGCATTCTTGTCTGGCTAGTTGTACCTGCAGACAGAAATAATATGAGTGATAACAGACCCACTCATTTCCATAGGCCCTCCAAAGAAGTCATCAACATATGGTGTCTCAGTTAATCTTCCAACAGCCCTGGGAGGTGGGTACTGGTAACATTTTACTTACAAAGAAAATGAGATCCCCAAACAGTGAAAAGACTGATGAGAAATGTTTATTAAACATGGGCTCTATGCCAGGAACTTTGCACATTACATGTGAAGCTGTCATGGTGTCCATTGTTCAGAAGAGCGAGTTAGGGCCCAGAGAGATTAAATGACTCATCCAAGGTTAGATGGATGGTCATCAGGGCCAGAATTTGAACCCAAAGACTTGCCCTCAACTACCACGGCATCCAGATTCTCTCCAGGACAGACAAGGGCTCACATTAAGCCCATCAGATTCCCATCAGATACCTGCCCATTCATCAGATTTGTGGCTCATGCTAGAGTCTTATGAAGACTTTATCGATGCCATACAGAGTTCTAGACAAAGATATGCTTCAGACTCAGACAGCCCATGTCCTTACTGCCTCGTCTCTGCCTCGTGTTGCCTGTTGGAAACGACACAATAGCCCACGGTGGGCCTGGCTTTCAGACTCTCATTCTGCAGTCCCACTGAAGCCACAGAGTCAGAGTGATATCCAGACGAGAGTACTAAGCACGGGCGGAAAGACCCATGTTCAAGCATAACCCCTGACTCCTCGCTCGCTGAAGGCAGGCACAAAAGCTCTCCCCCGGCTCAGCAAGGATTTTGTGTCAAGGAAGCTGAGTGACTTGAGAGACCACCTATGGACACAGAATAGCTATTTGGTTGTTGGTTGGTTGCTCATTCTTTGAAGAAATGAAATGAGCTTTTAATTCAAGCACAGTCTCCCACAAAATGATCCAAGAGTGAATGAGATGGTTGAAGCGGAGAGAGGCTGGGGTGGCTGAGGGACGTGGCTGGAGAAGGATCAGAGGGGAGGAAGACGGAATGAATAGAAGAAAGGAATAGAGAGAGAATGGAAGGAGATGGAGAGAAGGGGCAAGAGCAGAGGAGGAAACTGAGAGACACACAGAGAGGTTAGACAGGCTAAGAAGGAAAAGCAACTGTTAGTGGCTTTTTCAACCGCAGCTGAATCATAACACTTTCATGTTTATAGGAAACTCATGACTCCAGAGTTTAAAGAAAGGTGTTGTGTCTCAAACTTGCCAGATTGGGGAAGCAGCAGGACTCCTGGAATGTGTTAAAGTAAGGAGGCCAGCGAACCTTCTAATTTGACTCCAGGAAAACAATTTGCCCCGGGAGGGAAAACAAACGCGCAAGAGCAGCGTCTTGGGAAGGGTCCACCCAAGGGCATTGATCAGAGCCACCCTGCCCCGAGTGTGTCCCCTGTGTGAGAGGCAGGTGAGGGGATGCCAAGGTTCATGGGGGAAGATACAGCTTCCCCCATGCTTCAGAGGAATTTTGCTGCAAACCCTGGAGACTTCCACACAAAGCTTTGGACAGAGTTGCAATGACGTTATGTATCCGAGGCAGTGGAAGTTTCCTCCAGAGGAGAAAGGTGGGCAAGTGGCTTAAGCAAGTGAGGCAAAGCAAGCTGGCAGCCAAGTCCTGGAGTCAAGCCCGGCAGGCTCTCCGACTCACATGACACTGTCTGGCTCCACATTTTCTCTGTTTTCAGTCCAACCTTCTTCCTGGTTATAGAAGCTCTGTATGCTCACCATAGGAAAAAACACACAAAGGCAGGAGGAAGCAAAGAAGACCTTCAGAATCCTCCCGCTTGGTGGCAAGATTCACGACTGCTTAGCGATTGAGAGCAGGGTTCAAATCCAGACCTAGGTTCTCACTACGTGAATGATGTGGGGCGAATCACTTCAGCTTTCTGCACCTCATCGGCATGACAGAAGTGACAAAATGTCAAAAAATAAAATCCTCAAGGCACTGTCCACCATGGACAGGAAGCTATTGCTATTGTTATTTATTATTGTTATTTGGGTGGAGTCTCTTTTTCTCTGCATTTCAGTGTGGTTGATGCAAAGTGTGTGCTTAGTCGCTTAGTCATGTCTGACTCTTTTATGACCCCATGGACTGTAGCCCACCAGGCTCCTCTGTCCATGGGATTTCTCAGGCAAGAACACTGGAGTGCATTGCCAATTCTTTCTTCAGGGGATCTTCCTAACCCAGGGATTGAACCCAAATTCTCCTGCATTACAGGTGGATTCTTTACTGCTGAGCCATCAGGGAAGTCCATGCAATGTACCCAACATACACAAAAGGTTTGGGGAAGAAAAAGGAAAAAAAAAAGTCCTTCCTAAATTCAATCTTCAGATCACTTTGTCCCCTGATCCAAAAAGAGCATTAGGACCAATCTCTGACTCTCCCTTTCCATCAACCGAAGAACCTGGAGATGCTCCTCTCAGCCGCACAGGCAAGCCAGGAGGAGCTACAGAGAACGCGGAGAGCAGAGCACCCTCAGCAGACAGGGGCCGTGACAGCTCTTAAACCTCGACCCCAGGGAAAATCACCAGCTCTACTCAATTAGAGGCAGGTCAAACAAGAACCACACCTACTTTTCTTTCTCTTCCCTCCCCCCACCAAAAAAAAAAAAAAAAAGGTAAACCATGAAAGCAGGTGCTTTCAGATTCTTTGTATCAGCTGGAGGAACCTCCAGGCCTTTGAACATGCCATTCCCTCACTTATGGAAGCTCTTCCTGAAGTTTCTGGCAGGAATTACACCCTCTCCTACAGGCTCTGTCTGTTCTCAAATGGCTCCTTCTCAGCAAAGCCCTCTGATGGCTCTAGTTAAAACTGAATCCCCATCGCACCACTACCCTGACCCTTCTTTTGCCCTTCCCTGCTCCATTTTTTCCCTAGTGCTTATCACCAACTGACATGTTTCATACTTTGTCTCCCCGCTTCACACACACACTACATCATTGCCACAAAGAAGACGCAAGGTTTGGCCTGTTTTTTTGGCTGCTGTATATCCACAGCATTCACAGCCTATAGAAGTCTCTCAAATATTATTTGTTGCATGAAAGAATGAGTCATTAATAGTTTCCCCTCAACCCAAGACATATGCATGAAGGTGTAAGGGGCCTTAAAAAGAAGTTGAACGTATCACAGATGAGAAAACTGGGACACAGGGAGAAGGGGCTTGTCTAAGACCTCACAGAACAGTTTAGCAGTTTAGCTGGCAAGAACACCAGTATTTGAATATCAATGGTAGAAGTGTAATGGGCTTCCTCTCCAAGGAATGTTTGTCTTGGCTTGTCTTGGTCACAACCTCTATGATCCCAAGAGCAGGGTAGGAGCCTGGCTTGGTCTGCACTGACCAGCTGTGTGAGGCTGGCGTGTCTGCCAGTGATTCCATCTTGCCATTTGTGAAGTAGAATGATAAATCCTTACCACCAACCAGTTGCTCTGAGTATAAGTAGAATGTTTTGTCTTCTGTGGCGAAAGGGGTACCTGGTGAGGCAGGAGGGGCTCTTGTGGGATGTTACTGGAAGTATTTAAGTTCCAGAGAGGCTGGCCCAGTGCCTCTGTGTCTTCCCATTCAGACAAGCCAGGGATGCTGTCTCCTGTAAAGGACAGAGCCAGAGATGCTGCTGCACCCGTGAACCAGGCTCTCTGCTTGCTTTCTTCTCCTTCCTCCCAGGCATTCTGTGTCTTGATGAGAGGGCCCTTTCCACCTTCTGTCTGTCCCCACGGCCTTGGCCTGGACACATCTCTCTGGATCTGGAAAGCATCCCTTTTCACATACACTCAGCTCCCCCAACAGAAGACCAGGGGGTTCAGGACTATGACTAGAGGATGTTGCTGGCTTTCTGTTTTTCTGTGGAGTTGCTGGAAAGCCATCGTCATCACTGGTGACTGGCACTTGTTCTCTAAATGCCCCATGCCACACGTTCTATGGACGATAGCACACAGTATCACTCACTCTTCACAACAACTTTGCGAGGTAGGCACTGTTGTTATACCCACTTCAGAGATGAGAAGATTGAGGCATCCACATTCTGGGTCTTTAATTGAACTCCTCAAAGTTTCATAGTCAGTAAGTGGCAGAATGATGATTCAAAGATAGATTCAGCATAGAGGGAAAAGAGATGATGGCTAGCTGTCCAAAATGTGTGCTCCCCTTTAGGTAAATAGTGTGGGGTGTGGTCACTATGGGAGGAAGCTGCCTAGCCAGAGACTACATTTCCCAGCATCCCTTGTTGGGTGTGGCCACATGACTAGTTCTAACCAATAGGACACAAGCCAGCATTTTTTAAGAGGTGAGAAGTCTCCTCCCCACCTTCCCACCTCTGCCTCCCCTGGCTGACCTTGGAAAACTCTGGAGAAGGACAGGGCCACAGATGGTAGGAACTGGGTCTTTCATTGCCCCAGAAAAAAAAACTGCTTACTGACCTGCACTAGACCATTGCATGAGTGAGAAATGAGCTTTACTAGGAAGTCAGAGATCAGCAAACTTTTTTATATAAAGAGCTAGGCAGCAAATGTGTTCAGGTTTACAGTCCATACAGTTTCTGTCACAGCGACCCAACTCCCTTTGCAGCATGAAAGCTTCCTTTGGCAATCTGTAAACAAATGATTGTAGCTGTGTTCCCAATAAAACTTTATTTACAAATAAAACAGACAGCCAGACTTGGCCCTCAGCTGTAGTTTGGCAAACCCGTTGAAACTGAGGGCGGTTGAGTTATCTGTCATGGTAGCTAATGTTAATCAAGTAACGTTGAGGAGAGGAGAGGAGCTATCACGAACAGTCCTCACCGGTCTCCTGATCATCCATGACTGTACACACAGGAAGGGATCTCCCAGGCCCAACCCCATCTTCCTTCCCTGAAGCCTGAGCGGGCCATGAATCCAGGCCTCAGGCTTCACTGTCGGTGGAAAATCAGAAGGGGGAGTCCCCAAAGGGGACATTTCCCAGCCTAATCGCACTTCTTCCCAAAGGCTGCCATCTTGTAGAGTCAAATGAAAAACAGCATTTTGAAAAGAGGACAGAAATGCTGAATAAAACATTAAATAGATAAACCCGATGTAGCACTTAAAAGTTAATGCCCCAACATTTATTTGGGGGGATGAAGCGTATGTCTAACCTCAGCTGTGATTAAAAGGGGGCCTGCCTTGTTCATGCAATGGCTTTTTGCATAACGCAGTCAGTGAAAACAGAAATTCCATGGAGGCTGCAGGGTCCTGGGAGTTTACTGCTGGTGGTGGAAACCGATGGCAGGCAAGGTGCTATGCCGGACACGAGGAAACCATTCCAGACACCTTCCACATCTTCACACTCTTGGGTGAAATTTTTTTAACCATTAAATACTGTACAATGGGGTTTCACTTGTCACTCAATATTACTGTCAGTTCTGGCAGAAAATGTGACAGACACATGCATCCTGGGTTTCCATCCCCCTTCTCTGCTCCAGACGCTGATGTGGCTGCATTAGCAGCATCTTCACAGCAGAGATGCTGCCTCCTTGGGAGGCACTGAAGGGGTGTGGCCGCTGCTCTCTCCAGCGCTGCCCTGCTCAGACCCCGCCATAGCCACGGGGAGCCGAGCGTGAAACCCAGAAGGTATTAGTTCCAGTCTCCTGCCTGCACTTTCTCCTCCGGTAGGTGACTGAGCTGGCACCTGGAAATCCAGGCATCCTGAGAAGTCCTACACAGGACCTGGCCTTTTTAGAAAGAAAGGTTTTGGTCATGGATTACTTTCTACCTGCAATCTATCGTAAGCACACGATGTGTTTTCCTTTGGGCTTTTCCATTGATGAATTCCTAAAGGGCCTCTCCCACCTTTCTCTTCCTTCAAGCCCTCCCCCTCCTCTTTCCTGGCTGAATTTCTGCTCTCAGGCCAAGAGACATTACTTGGAAACTAGGTGCAGGGTGATCATCTATTAACCCAGCAAGCTGTCATTGACATCTACAATCTCAGATACTGTTTAAGCTTCAAGAGTCATAGCCATGAGCAAAACACACTTGCTGCTGTCAAGGTACCTACAGTCTCGTGGGAAAGATGGTAAACATGTTTATAGTTTGTCACCAATTTCTTTTCTTAAGTAAAGCCTCTTTGGTTTTATTTATTTATTCTGGCCACACTTCAGGGCACACGGCATCTTAGTTCCCAGACCAGGGAATCAAAAGTACACTCCCATGCACTGTAAGCATGGAGTCAGCCTTTTTGGTTTTATTTAATTAATTTAATTTTATTTCTTTATTTTGGCCACACCTTGGGACACATGGAATCTTGGAAGCGTGGAGTCCGCCTCTTTGGTTTTCTGTCTCATGCTCTGCTCTGGGGTGGGTTCTGCTACAGTGGCTGCCGACATAAAAATACGCTAACATTCATGAGGCCGAGGAGACATCTGAACTTGGGAAGGTGGTTTGGGTACCTGGAATTAGAGAAAAATATTCCTTCTGCTCCTTGACAGGAAAGCTATGACAAACCTAGACAGCATATTAAAAAGCAGAGACATCACTGTCGACAGAGGTCCATATAGTCAAAGTTATGCTTTTTCCAGTAGTCATGAATGTATGTGAGAGCTGGACCATAAAGAGAAGGCTGAGCATCAAAGAATTGATGCTTTCAAACTGTGGTGCTGGAAAAGACTCTTGAGAGTCCCTTGGACAGCAAGGAGATCAAACCAGTCAATCCTAAAGGAAATCAACCCTGAATCTTCATTGGAAGGACTGATGTTGAAGCTGGAGCTCCACTACTTTGGCCACCTGATGTGAAGAACTGACTCATTTAGAAAAGACCCTGATACTGGGAAATACTGAGGGCAAGAGGAGAAGGGGACAACAGAGGACGAGATGATTAGATAGCATCACGGACTCAATGGACATGAGTTTGAGCAAACTCCAGGAGACAGTGAAGGACAGGGAAGCCTGGTGCGCTGCAGTCCATGGATTCAGAGTCAGACATGATTCACTGTCTGAACAACAGCAATTCCTTCTGCCACTCAGTTCCCGTTACTTCCCAGCTCTCAAGCCTCCAATGGCCTCCTGTCTCACTCTCTGAATAAAACCTGAATTCTCAGCGTGGCCTTGAAGACCCCACACAATCTGCCTTTGCCTCTTCACTGCCTTCCTCCTGATGCAGCCTTGCTGCACAGAATCCACGCTTGCTCACTGCCCACTGAGATGGGCGCTTCTTGCAGGCTGTCCAGCCCAGCGGCCAACCATGAGAAAGGCAGGCGGGAGGCACCTTCCTCCTCCTACCTCACCGGGTCACTGAGCAAAGAGGAGACAGAGGCAGATGGGCCCCCCCTCTGCCTCTTTTTAAAATTTTTTCCTTTTGCCCCAGGCCCAACAACCAACCAGAAACATGTGCTAGAAGAACTCTCAGGACGGGCCAGAACCCTGGCATAGATGGATGTCCTCCGAAGCCAGGCAGCCGTGGGAGCCAAGATTAGCTGAGTAAAGGGCAGGCAGATCCACACTCTATCTGACCAAATCATGTTGCTCCCAGAGACAACTGCCCATCACTCTCTGCTTTCAGGTGGCACTTGCAATCAGGGGAGCTTAGCAACTTGAGGCAAAACTGGCTCAGATGTAGTGGGGAGAAGAATCATAACTTGCTGGCTAATGGGCAAGGTCAGGACATAAAGGAGTCACTTGCCTTTTAATAGCTTCACGTGAGAGAAAACTAGAATATCTGTAGAGGAGGTTTGTTGCCCTTGGCATTCTTAAAGAGCTTCAAATTCAAGGTGCCCCCAGCAGGTCCCCCCCTCCCCATATGCATGTTGTTCCTGTTGTCTAGTTGCTAAGTTGTGTCCAACTCTTTTGCGACCCCATGGACTACAGCCCACCAGGCTCCTCTGTCCATGGGATTTCCTGGACAAGAATACCAAAGTGGGTTGCCATTTCCTTCTCGAGGGGCTCTTCCCAGCCTAGGGATTGAACCTTCATCTCCTGCATTGGCAGCAGATTCTTTACCTCTGAGTCATCAGCGAAGCCCCTACCATATGTATATACACACATATTTTTTATATGTATATATGTACATAGGCACATATATATGCATGCATTTACACATGTATAGTTACACATCCAGATGTGCATATATACACAGACACAAATGTATGTATATATACATGTATACTATATAACAGACTTATGTAGACACATGCAATCATGTATCAATAAATATAGAAAGATATACAGATGTATAAATACAAAGAGAGACATTTACACATATTTGTGTAGAGACAGACATACATGAATGTACATCCAGACACACAAATGCACGTATGTACAGCTAATACTACATCACGTTTACTCTAAAAAAATTGTCAGTGGTTCTCATGAGGAATAAACCAATTCGGGCCTAAGATCCCTACATTGGAAACTCACCCTCCTCACATACAACAAGGCCCTTCTTCAATACTTGCACTTTTCTTTGCATATTCTACACTGGTGTTTTCCCAGCTTCCATCATTCCAAAATCACCTTTGGGATTTTTGCCTTATCTGCAAGCCACCTATGTTATTAGCAAATTAAGTTAGTCTCCACTTAAATCAATTTATTTTGAAATACAATTTTATTTGTAGCACTATAAGTGTAAAAACAGTATCATTCATCATGACATAAAGTCAGCTACAAATGTAAACACAAATGAATTACAAAATAATGCTGGTGAATTCTAGTAGTAACAGGAGTCTGATGAAAATCTTCAACCAGAGTCCTATGACATTTTGTTAAAAATGGAGAAAAGCTAGAGCTGGAGAAATGATACCTCCAGCTAAGACTTTACCTTGACATAATCTGGAAAGCCGGAGAAGAAGTACAAAGGGGGACTGTGATTCAGTCAATTTAACCTGGTGTTGGTGTGACCCCTCTGGCATCTCAAGAAGCACCAGTGTGCAGCCCAGATTTTGAGAAACACTATTGAGTGTTCAGTGATTTGTTGGCTGAGAGCATCCTACCAGGTTCAGCCAATTTGAGTGTCACGCATACAAATCACACATGGATGCATCATCTATAGTAACTGTCCTGAAACTCCTGCCAGGTCTCCCCGTTAGGCATAAACTCATCCTGGCTTTCAAATCCCTCACAACAGAACATCTTTGGCTTCATCCTCACTTCCCACTGTGTGTCTGTACTTACTTTTTCTCCCACTCCTCTTCCAACACATACTCTACCCTCTGGGTAAACCGGATTGCTCCATTTCCCTTAAATAAGCCTCAGGCTTCCATCCCTCCCTGCCTCTGCTCCATCTGAAATGTCCCTCCCTGCTGAAGGCTCACCCATGCTTCAAGGCCCATCTCGGGTGCTGTCTCCACCATGCAGCATGCCCTGACTTCTCCGCTGTCTTCCACATCTAAGCCAGTGGCTCTCAAATATGAGTGTCCATCAACACCACCAGAGGGTTTCTGATTTGGCGGGGAGGGCGGTTCTCTGCGTAGAAGCCCAAGAGTTTGTATTGCCAGATGATGCTGATGCTGCTGGTCTGGGGACCACACTTGGAGAATGACTGCACTAGACAATTAACATATTTCTGTGGAATTTGATTTTCTTTCTGCCTCCTGCTTCAGGTGCAAATGGTGACTGAGGGTTGTTAAATCACCCGCTAATAACCCCTCAGTAACACAGTAACCCCTGTGTTACTGAGATCAAGGGGTCTCTCTGAAATACACGAGGACCTCCCCCTTTTTAATCATCCTGTTTACTCTGACTGTATTAATTGGTAGGACTGATGTGGCAAAGGACCATAGACCGAGTGGCTTAAACAATAGGAATTCATTCTCTCAGAGCTCTAGAGGTGAATAGCCCCAAAGTCACCGTGTAGGCAGGTTCCTTCTGAGAGCTAGGACAAAAAAAAAATTTCTTCACACCTCTCTCCTAGCTTCTGGTAGCCTCAGGTGTCCCTTGGCTTATAGATGACACTCTCCCATTCATGCCATAATAAAAGTATTAGTGGGCTTGCCAGGTGGCTCCGTAAAGAATCTGCCTGCCAATGCAGGAGATGCAGGAGACATGGGTTCAATCCCTGGACTAGAAAGATCCCCTGGGAGAAGAAAGGGCAACCCACTCCAAGATTCTTGCCTGGAAAATCCAATGGACAGAGGAGCCTGGTGGGCTGCGGTCCAGAAGGTCGCAACAGAGTCAGACATGACTTAGTGACTAAACGACAACAGGAACAAAAATATTAGTTTGTACTACTTTTAAAAAATTATATGTGTCTCCTCATTATCTTCTCTGTGTATGAATCTGACTCTGTCTCCAAGTTTCCCCTTTTTATAAGAACACCAGTCATTTTGGATTAGGGTCCATCCTGATGACCCCGTTTGAACTTGATCACTTCTGTAAAGATGCTGTCTCCTTATGAGGTCACATTCCGAGGTCCTGGGGGTTAAGGAGGGGGTTAAGGAACTCTCCATAGAGTTGGGAGGGGGACACAGTTAGGCTCATAACACCTTGTCAGGTGAAAAAAATACCTCTGATCCCTGGAGGATCCACACTGTGGAGAAAAACAACTCACTTGCCTTGACGACACATCAGCTCACAGACATCCCTCGTCCCCAGTCCGAGCATCAGAATCTGGGCTCCTGGAGAATTCTGCTCGTGTGAGCAAAAGTGGATTGCTCATGTCATTATGCAACGTGCTGACCTGACTGGCAATTTAAATGAAAGGGCACCAGTAGCCAGGAGAAACACTGGCTACCCATCTCACCAATGCTTTTCTTCATGAAATATAAAAGCGACCCTGTTATATAACCACATTCCACTGCACTGAGTTAACTAACAGGATTCGAAGCCCTTCCATGGACGCGCGCTGATGGCCTCTCCACTGGCTGCGTTAACAGCACCCACTCCCTGCCCCCCACAGGCCCAGCCCTGCCCCCTTCCATCTCATCTGCCTCTCAGCAGACAGCACAGTCTTTCTAAAAAGCTTATCTCACCATGGCATCCCCAGCTTAAACCGCTTTAAGGGCCCTCCTGATCTAAACTCCTTAGCAGGCATTCGAGGGTCTTCAATATTCTGCATGTGACAGCGTCTCGACTCCTGTTTCTAAGCTCACCCCCTACCTGGCAGTCCTTCCAGGCAAGTGCAGCGTCCTTCAGCTTCTCTTGGGCCCCATCACGCTCCCTGGAATGTCCTGCTTCTTGCTCGCCTGGACCACGGCACCACTGGCGTTCGGGGTACGGATAATCCTGCCTCGTGCGCCGCTGTCTGTACACTGCGGGGCTATCAGCAGCCTCCCTGGCCTCTGCCCTCTAGATGTTAGTAGCAACTCCTCCGCACCTCCAGTTTTGACAACCAAAAGTCTTCCTGGGCGTGCATGCTAAGTCGCTTCAGTCATGTCCAACTCTTTGCAACCCCATGGACTGTAGCCCGCCAGCCTGCTCTGTCCGTGGGGTTCTCCAGGCAAGAATACTGGAGTGGGTAGCCATCTCCCTCTCCAGGAGATCTTTCCAGTTTACAGATTGAATCAGTGTCTCCTGCACTGGCAGGGAGGTTCTTTACCACTAGTACCACCTGGGAAGCCCCGGAGGATCTTCCTAGATATTGCCAAATGTACCCATGCCCAGATAATTCCAACTGGCTCTTTAAAACTCAGCGCAGAGCCACCTCCTCCAGGAAGCTCTCCAGCCCGCCATGTCCCACTTTTAACCACATCTCTCACCGTGCAGGTTCATTGTGCGTTTCCTTTGGTCTTCCTCCTGTTAGCCAGGACCACGTCTGCTCCTATTATGTGCCTGGGGTGCTAGCGCGGGGCCTGCCTAAGGAATAGGGCTCCCATTGTGGATCGAGCGGCTGAAAAGGCAAGCGAGTGGAAAAGAGAAAGAAGGAGGGTGGTCCTGCCCCCTGGTGCCCGGATTTAAAGAGGTTTCTCTGTGTCCAGCGTGTTTTCTCAGCCTTTCTCATGCACACCACTCAAAGGCGAGTAAGAATGTAGAAGCGTGGAAGCAGTATATATGACTCGCACCCCAGCCGGGTACCAAACCGGCTCTCTATCCCCTGGGTCTCAGGTTAATGTCGTTTTGTTAAAACCAAAGTCGCAGAGTTCTCTTTTAAAGATAAAGGTGCTTTTTTTTTTTTTTTTTTCTTTTCCTCCAAGAAGCTTAAGTCTTAAAAACGTTTGCTAAAGCTAATCGCATGGATGGGAACCAGGCTTACAACGCTGCCACCTACAGAGCAGTGCTGCACCCAATACCAAGCGCAGCGGAGGGAGGAGCCTGGAGGGAGGGGGCGGGGCAGCTCCGGAAGAAGGGCGGGGTCGGCCCGGGGGCAGCTCCAGGCTCCTCTGCCCTTGGGCGCAGACTGTCCCTCCCAAGGGCACCAGGCAGAAATCTGTCCCCTCTCTCAGCTGTGAAGGATTTGGGCTGAAGGAGACAGAAGTCCTTTCTCCACACTCCACACACATACATACTCACAACCCTACCCACTCACAGCACACATACCCACACATACCCACACATACCCACACATACCCATTTACATCACACACATACCAAATACACATACACACACACACCGAGGGCAAACATCTCACACTCCACACACAAACCCTACACACGCCTCATACACAAACTCACAGACTCATACATCCCCACTACACACATCCCCACTACACATACAGACACACATACCTCAGACAAACTGTATGTCTCACACTCCACACACAAACACACAACCCTTCACACAGCTCACACACAAACTCACTGACTTGCAAATACACAGACATGCACACAAATACACACATTCACACCACACACATTACACATATATAAACACAAAACACCAGCAAACCATGACACACACACTCATACCAGTTCAGTTCAGTCAGTCATGTCTGACTCTTGGCTTCCCTGTCCATCACCAACTCCCAGAACCTACTCAAACTCATGTCCATTGAGTCGGTGATGCCATCCAACCATCTCATCCTCAGTCGTCCCCTTCTCCTCCAGCCTTCAATCATTCCCAGCATCAGGGTCTTTTCCAATGACTCAGTTCTTCGCATCAGGTGGCCAAAGTATTGGAGTTTCAGCTTCAGCATCAGTCCTTCCAATGAATATTCAGGGCTGATTTCCTTTATGATGGACTTGTTGGATCTCCTTGCAGTCCAAGGGACTCTCAAGAGTCTTCTCCAACACCACAGTTTAAAAGCATCCATTCTTCAGTGCTCAGCTTTCTTTATAGTCCAACTCTCACATCCATACATGACTACTGGAAAAACCATAGCTTTGACTAGACAGACCTTTGTTGGTAAAGTAATGTCTCTGCTTTTTAATATG
Organism: Bubalus kerabau; assembly: GCF_029407905.1. Taxonomy (NCBI): domain Eukaryota; kingdom Metazoa; phylum Chordata; class Mammalia; order Artiodactyla; family Bovidae; genus Bubalus; species Bubalus kerabau. Next base: position 9,784,064 of record NC_073646.1, read on the forward strand.
CTGTCTAGGTTGGTCATAACTTTTCTTCCAAGGAGGAAGCGTCTTTTAATTTCATGGCTGCAGTCACCATCTGCAGTGATTTTGGAGCCCCCAGAAGATAAAGTTTATCACTGTTTCCCCATCTATTTGCCATGAAGTGATGGGACCAGATGCCATGATCTTATTTTTCTGAATGTTGAGTTTTAAGCCACCTTTTTCCACTCATACATACATTAGTGCCTCTAATTCTTCTTACATCTGCCTGTGACCCTTAAAGAGCCATTCTGGAGACTGAGATGCAGATGTTGGGGAGAGGGCTGGGAGGTCCCACGGTGCTCCAGAGACAAGAGTGATCTCAACCTTAACTTTCCCTGTGTCTCAGGTTGGGGAGGGGAGTTTTCTCTGTGCTTCCTGTAAGCCCTTCCCAGCCTCCTCCTGACACTAAACTGTCTTGACAAAGTAACCACGGTTGACTCACTTCCCATACACAGTGATTATCTGAGTGGGTGGAGTTCCAGGTGTTAATTAACAATAATTACTTTTTTTTACTTTAATAAAACTTATCACCTTTATAGTAAAAAAAAAAAGTGAATTTAATTTTCAAGACCTCGCTTCCTCTGCGAGACCATCCCAGTGTTACAAGCGATTCTTTTATATAAGCTAATTATTCCAACATCCCAGCCTACAAAAGGTATGATGCGGAGTAGGAATTCCAGGAGGAGAGGTATGCAAAGTTAATCTTAATAAATTTTGAATCATATTTTCAATGTACTGGATGGGGTGTGGGCTTGATAATTAGGGAGAAGCTTCAGTAAAGGTTCAATAAAATGACAAATTCTTTTGTAAAGAGATTACTCACTCTGCTGTACCTACTCCCTAAAGCTACATTATCATATAGCTTTGAACAAGCTAACCAGGTTTCTTAAGGCAAGACACTGTCCCCCAAGTGCTTTGAAACAGGAGTATCCCTTAGGCAAGCATCTGGGTGGGGCCTCTTACTAGCTACAAGTCCTCTGGGAGATCACTTTTTTAAATGTCTATTTTTATTTCTTTATTTATTTGGCTGCACCAGCTCTTAGTTGTGGCAGGCAGACTCTTGATTGCACAGCATGTGGGTTCTAGTTCCCTGACCACTGGGGATGGAACCCAGACTCCCTGCATTGGAATTGCAGAGTCTTTAGCCACTGGACCACCAGGAAAGTCACTGAGCTTGTTTCTTCATCTGTAAAATGGAGATAATACTGTCTGCCTCCTAGGAGTGCTATAAGGAGGTATAAGTATATACATACATATATATTCACACATATATATATATATGCACAGGATTCCTTGGTAGCTCAGAAGATAAAGGATCCACCTGCAATACAGGAGACCCAGGTTCAATTCCTGGGTTGGGACGATACTCTGGAGAAGTTGCCACTCCAGTATTCTTGCCTGGAGAATTCCATGGACTGGGGAGCCTGGCAGGCCACAGTCCATGGGGTCACAAAGAGTCAGACATGACTGAGCGACTCACACTTTCACTTTTCATATATATATATATATATATGCATATACACAGTGTGTGGTATGTCGAGCTCACACTCTGTAGCTCAGTCGTGTCCGACTCTTTGTGACCCTGTGGATTATAGCCCACCAGGCTCCTCTGTTAAACCTATGGACAGATGGTTAACCCCAAGCAAGAATACTGGAGTGAGCTCCTCCAGGGGATGTTCCCAGCCCAGGGATCAAACCCGTGTCTCATGCAGCTCCTGCATTGGCAGGTGGATTCTTTGCCACTGAGCCACCTGGGAAGCTGTGTGGTACATATAGGTATTCAATTAATGCTAGCTGACACCTTTGGTATGCTCGTGTTCTTCCCAAGCCCAATCCCCATCTCTGAATGAATAAATCTAACCTTTTCCATGGAGCCCAGTTCAAACCCCATCTCTTCCATGAAGTCTCTCTGTGAGTGTGCAATGGAAGTAAACCATTTCCACCTGTGATCTACGCCCACCTTCCAGCACTTTGTCCCTCTCCTGGGGCCCATTTAGCATTCTGTATTGTAATGTCATCTCCAACACAGCTTATACTCCCTCTCTACCGTAATTACCAGGGTCCACATCTAACTCATCCGCGTGGGCCTCTCAGCACCCAGAAGACTGAGATGCACTCAGCGGGTGCTCCTCAGTTTATGTCAGTTACGGTAACAGCATGGCAAACCTGTGGTTGGTTCCCCATCATGCACTCCACACCGACCTGAGAAAACTGTTCTCAGACAATACGGCATTTCTGCTGCATCACTCAATCGGTAGTTTTTAAATGAGTCCACAATTTTTTTATACATGTCTCCCCCTTTCAAAAGGTGGGGCCTGATTCCCTCCGGTGCCCTCAGTGGTTCGCTTGCAATGAATGGAATAAGGCAGAAGTGATAGTTGGTGGTTTCTGAGATGAAATCAACAAAACCATTGTGGCTTCCACCTCTCTGTCTTGGATCACTCAGTCTGGAAGCATCGGCTGGCAGGAACATTCAAGTAGCCCCATGGAGAAGTTCTCAAAGAGAATAAATGAAGCCTCCTGCCCACAGCCATCTTGGCCACAGCTCTTCCAGCCTCAGTCCAGCCTTTACTCAACTATGGCCACATGAAAGACCGTAAACTAGAATCTGCCAACTAAGTTGCTCCTGAATTCCTGACCCACAGAATCTGTGAGAAAAAGGTGTGTGTTTTCAAACCGCTAAGTCTGGGGATAATTTATTATGCACCAATAGCTGACTAATACATTCCATCAGCACATGGTTCAGGAATTTGAACCAATCCTGGAAAGCAGTACAGTGAGAGGAAGCTGCTAAGGGAGACGTGGGTTCTGAGGAAGGCTTACTTACTCACTCCTAAGGGGACCGTAAGGAAGACAAAGTCTCTCTTGTGCTACAAGGCAGTTTGCCTAGATATGATACCCCAAACATTTTGGAACCAGTCTATGAGTGAAGGCAGCTGCAAGGACAGTAGGGTAGAGAAAGTAAGAACCTGTGTTCCTTTTTAATTTGTTTTGTGGGTTTTTTTTTTTAGGCCAAGACTTGCAGCATGTGGAATCTTAGTTCCCTAACCAGGAATTGAACTCATGCCCTCTGCACTGGGCACATGGAGTCTTAACTGTTGGACAGTGAAGGAAGTCCCCAAAAGTTGTGTTCTTGATGATGACACAGAAGCACTGAATCTACCGGTCCCAAAGCCTGATCTACTTCAGGGTTTCTGGTCATGCGAAATAATAAACTCCTCCATTGTATAAGCTATTTTGAGTCAAAGTTCTCTTACCTGTAGCTAAACACATCCCAGCTCATTCAAAGGGTTACATTTAATGGGCATCCTGTATTTTACATCAGGCACTATCTATGCCACTTCCTACAGATGATTTCTAATCTCTCCGGGTCCAACAATTCAGATATTATCATCCTTATTTTTTTAAGATTTTTTTGATGTGGGCCATTTTAAAAATCTTTATTGAATTTGTTATAGTATTCCTTCTCTTTAAAGTTTTGGTTTTTTGGCCACAAGACATGTGGGGGTCTTAGCTCCCTGATTAGGGATTAAACCCACACTCCCTGTACTGGAAAGCAAAGTCTCAAACACTGGACCACCAGGGAAGTCCTTATCATCCCTCTTTTAAAGACGCAGAAATTGAAACTCAAAGTGGTTGAATAGATTGTCCCAGGTCACACAGCTAATGAGAGACACAGCTTGGATTCAGTATATGACTGTTGAACTCTTAAGTTCACATTCTTTCAAACACATCACATTGATAAGGAAAATGTCATGCTGAGATAGCACCTCCCCCCCCCAGATTCATTCAGGAAGGCGGTCTGGACTACAGCAACAGCAAGTCCAAACCTTAAATGCTAACTCCTCAGCTTTGGATAGAGCCAAACGTCGCCCTCTGCCGTGCAGCCTTCCCAGGCTGGACAGGTCTTGATGTGATTTTCCACTTCTCACTGTAGAAGCTGTTATTTCTCAATACTCTACAAAGGCACCACCAACCTTCAATTATCTCAGCAGGAAATGCTTCTGCAACCATCTAGCCCTCAGTGTAGGCTCCCTGCTCTGAACCCCCACTGCAATGACAACCGGAACCACACAGGTTAGTGCTAAGGGTTTTCAAATTGATTCAAGCATCCTAACCTGCCCCTACCAGCCCCACTGTCTGCTTATTAAGATCAAATTCTGATGCCAAATTCTTCTCTGGTACAGCTCCTGAATCTAGATATCAAAATAGTAGGCATAACGTGAGTCCCTAACATACAGTTTCAGATTGTCTGGTCAACAGAAGGGCTGCAATAATATCTTTGCAATCATGTCTATATTGTTTTTTGCTGCATTGATAAATTTGACCTGCCTGCCCTCTTTTATACCTCTTCTTTCCTCATGCCTTTGCTCAGTCTTTCTTAACAATATCTCCCAACCCCTAAATTAAGTCACTCTGCTTCAGAACACAATGAAGTATATATCTTTCTGCACATATCTTTAATAAAACAAGAAATTTATTGCTTTATGATTATCTGCTCTTGAAAATCTCTTTGAGAATCAGATATGTAAAAACACATACTTTCAACTCCCCAAGTACCAATGGCTGGAATTAGTAGAAGCTCAATAAACCCCGAGGCAATGGATAAACACATTTACAATTCAAATGGCACCCAATGTCTACTGTGTTCCTGTAATGGTTATCACAGTTCTTGGCACACTACAGTGCAACAGTGTGTTTGAAACTGTCTTCTCTTTTGGACTGTGAGTTTCCGAGAGCAAGGAATGGATCCTTTTCACCACTGTCTCTAACATCAAAGCAAGCATTTAAATATTTGTACCTATATGTGTGACAACTGTCATCTGTTTAGTTAAGCATTACTTGGGTAACCCATTCCCCAATCAACTGCCAATGAATTATTGAGCAATGCAAAGAAATTGCTCTTGAATTAAACATTTACTATACATAATCACCTGGCAGAAAATGGTACAAAAATAACTTTTGAAAAACATTGTTTGGGACCATTAGTTGATGTCCTAGTCTTCTTCAAGTTGGCAACAGCTCCTTGTCAAGTGGCCAAAGCTTTCCTTGGTGACTTGCAGTGTAAGGCTGCAGACCTGACTCCAGGATTTCTGATAAGGTATGGCCTATGAAGATGTATCCTGGGAGTTCAATATGACAAAGTGGCATTTTAAAAAATGCAGACAACCTATAATAGTAATAACAATAATATAGATACCCTCTCCCAGAAAATTATTGTTTCCTTCCACTCAAAATGTTCTCCTTTCCCCTATGTTCACCAGGGGTCTCTGGCTAGTTCATACTGTTGAGCATCACAGGCTTCATCTCAGGCCTCTTGGAAACTGGTCTGTACAGCTCAGGCTGCAGAAGAGAAAGGTTCAAAGTGGGACACAGCTTCACCATCAATTCATCCTGACTAGATCTCCTGCCAGAGGTGACGTCCTATCCTCAGGGTTTGGCAGCTAGCCTGATGGAGATAAGAAATGCCAGACTGGGTCAGACCAATGGCCCGTTCAGGCCACAGCACTGTCTGGCAGAGGCATCCAGAGACATTTTGTAGGAAAGAGCTGCACGTGCCTCCAATGAAGTCAGTCATAAAAAATGTGCAAAGCCCCTCTGCAGTAGATCATCCCTGTGGCCCAGCTAACTGCCATGAGCACCCCCACCCATTCCCCGTATTGATGGGCCCTCCATTCTGTCCAGGTGTCTACCCTCCTCCATGAAGCTCAGGAATAAATCCTTCTGCCCTACGCTAGGCTTCTCAATCTCCGTACCCACCGATATTTTGAACCAGATAATTCTTTGCTGTGGGGACTCTCCTGTGCATTGTAGGATATTTTGCAGTATCCTCAGGCCCTACATGCTAGCTACTGGTAGCAACATCTACAGTGTACACAACCTGGTTGTGACAACCAAAAATATCTCCAGACATTGTCCTTGGAAGATGACGGGAAGAACCACTGCTCTGAACTCATAGTAGCTTTCCTCACTTTGTTCCATGGTTTTATAGACTCGAGTCCCATAGCTGATACAGACGCTATTGGTTCTGCACTGAAATGCCCTCAGATCTCCTTACCATTTCAGTAAGACCCATGTGACTTCCAATAAGCAACACCTGCATCTTTGTGGGAGAGCAAGTCTGCAGATGTTGACCCCCTTGTTGCCTGGAGCCGATCCACCAAGCATACTGCACCCTGGAACAGCCTTTAACTGATGACTAATAGGCATGGGAGTATAAATAGCCCAGCTGCCTCATTCCTTGGTAAGGATAATTATCAGGCACGGATTCTGCATTGATTCCTAGAATTTCCTTGCAGGAATACATTTCATAGAGAACAAACATATGGACACCATGGGAGAAAAGGGGAGATGATAGGATGAACTGGGAGAATGGGATTCACATACATACACTATAGGCATCATGTATAAAACAGACGATTAATGAGAACCTACTGAATAGCTCAGGCTTCCCTGACGGTAAAGAACCTGCCAGCAATGCAGGAGAGAACTGGGTTCGATCTCTGTGTCGGGAAGACCCTCTGGAGAAGGGAACAGCTACCCACTCAAGTAATCTGGCCTGGAGAATTTCACGGACAGACGAGCCTGGCGGGCTACAGTCCATGGGAGCACAAAGAGTCAGACGGGACTAAGAGACTTTTCACTGTATAACTCAGAAAGCCCTTCTCAGGGCTCTGTGGTGACCTAAATGAGACAGAACTCCAAAAAAAGAGGGGATATGTGTATATGTAGAGCAGATTCACTTTGCTATACAGCAGAAATTAACATAACATTGTAAAGCAACTATGTGTATGAGTGTGTGCTCAGTCGTGTCTGACTTTTTGCAACCCCCTGGACTGTCACCCACCAGGTTTCTCTGTCCATGGAATTTTCCAGGCAAAAAATACTGGAGTGGGTTGCCATTTCCTACTCCAGGGGATCTTCCCAACCCAGGGATTGAACCCACGTCTCTTGTGTCTCCTGAATTGGCAGGTGGATTTTTTACCACTTCTGCCATGAAATGGAATCCATTCAAGTGGTCCACCAGTTCCAAACACAGTCAACAACAGCAAGAAGGAAGCTTCTCCCACCTGTCCCAAGCACAATACCAGACTTCATTCGGATATGTGTGAATGTGTTTCTTGCAAACTCATTGATTTTCTGAATTTGAATTAACACTTAAGAAATGTACCTGGATAGATCTGTGTCTGCCGAATAGTCCCTCTGTCCTGGGTAACAGACAGACAGCTATCAGTGTCCCCAGATGCTGACATACCCCAGCACTGGGCCATGCAGACATGAGCATTCCCTGGAAATGGGCAAGCAACAGTCTATCCCCCTTGAGCTGATACTCTAAGTGGCTTAATATATCTTAATCCATAAAGGCTTTTTCTTTCTCCACTCTAACCTCTAAGGTTTTTGTTTCCCAAAACCTGTCAACAACGCTTGTCACAGAGGGGTGTCATGATTAGATTGGCATTTATAAAGACTGCATTTGCACCAGTGGGAACCTCATAATGATGCAGTTTCATTTCTCAGATCACCGTCAAATGTTAAAAAAAAAAAAAAAGAAAAACAAACTCCAAAAACCTCTTTCATTTGCGCTGAGAGATCCCAAGCTACCTGTTTTACTGATGACTTCAGTAGGAAAACTGCAGAATCATAATGGCCTGAAAAGAGAAGTCCCCAAAGGACAAGAATTGAGGCCGGAAGACAACATCATGCACACCAAAAACAATGTTGTCAGGAAATTCGTGAGGCTATTAAATCTTACTGTGGAGGAAAACAACACAGAAATAATCCTAATGACAGATGTATTCCCCGTTCGGAATAGTGGAGAAAAGGAAACTACTTTTCAAAGAGCCTATTACATTTAATCTTCCCCTCCAGACCTGCGAGGGGCTTCCCAGGAGGCGCTAGTGGTAAAGAACCCACCTGCCAACGCAGGAGACACGAGAGATGTGGGTTCAGTCCCTGGGTTGGGAAGATCCCCTGGAGGAAGGCATGGCAACCCACTCCAGTATTCTTGCCTAGAGAATCCCATGGACAGAGCCTGGTGGGCTATAGTCTATAGGGTCACAAAGACCCAGATGGACACAACTGAAGCGACTTGGCACACAAGACCTGAGAGGTGGACAAAGCTAACACAACTTTAAAGACGAGACTAAGGATCCACTATGGAAATCACTATGGAGGCTCCTCAAAAAATTAAAAACAGAAAAATAAAAAAATTACTATATCACCCAGCAATCTCAATTCTGGGTTTCTATCCAAAGGAAATGAAAACAAGGTATTGAAGAGATACTTGCACTCCCATGCTTATTACAGCGTTATTTACAATAGCCAAGATACAGAAACAAGCTGTGTCCATCAGCAGAGAAATGGCTACACAGAATGTGGTTTATCCATACAGGGGACTACTATTCAGCCATGAGAAAAAGGAAACCCTGCCATTTGCTGCAACATGGATAGACTTTGCTGTGCTGTACTTAGTCACTCAGTCATGTCCGACTCTTTGTGACCCCATGGACTGTAGCCCACCAGGCTCCTCTGTCCATGGAGATTCTCCAGGAAAGAATACTGGAGTGGATTGCCATGCCCTTCTCCAGGAGAACTTCCCAACCCAGGAATCAAACCAGGGTCTCCTGCATTCTTTACCAGCTGAGCTACCAGAGAAGCCTGGATAGACCCTGAGGGCATGATAATAAGTGAGGCCACTCAGTCAGTCAGTGAAAGACAAATACTGTATATCATTTATATGTGCAATCTAAAAAAGTCAAACTATAAAAACAATAGAATTGTGATTACCAGAAGCCAGAGGAGGGTGGAAATTGGGGAGATGTTGTTTAAGGATACAAACTTGGAACCAGTAGACAAATAAGTCCTGGAGATTTAACGCACAGCATATGATTATGGACACCAATGTTGTTGCTGTTGTTGTTTAGTCCCCAGGTCGTGTATGACTCTTCTGTCACCCTGTGGATTGTAGCCCACCAGGCTCCCCTGTCCATGGGATTCTCCAGGCAAGAATACTGCCATTTTCCCCTCCAGGGGATCTTCCTGACCCAGGGATCAAACCTGCATCTCCTGCATTGGCAGGCGGGTTCTTTATCACTAAGCCACCAGGAAAGTCCACAGACAATAATACTGTATTATAAACTTCTAAGTTGCTAAGAGACTAGATCTTATTGTTCCCACCACAGAAAAGAAATGATAATTACATGAGGCAACAGAAGTGTTAGCTCATATCACAGTAATAACCATATTCTAATATATAAGGTAGCAAATAAACAGCCTGTATACATTAAACTTACCAAAAAAAATGTCATATTCATTATTTCTCAACAAAAATAAACTTCAGTAATCAGACAGGAGGTTGAGCCAGAGCTGGAATTTGATCCTGGATAAGGATCAAGCCTGGGCTCCCTGCCATGCTCTTGCTAAGTTCTACTTACTGTCTACTGTGAGCTTCCAACGGGAAGAGTCAAGTTACAAATGAGACACCAGCCTTGTCAGCAAGGGGCTCCCGTCTGCCCGAGGGGACAGGAATAACACTGGCTCACCTGGGAGAGGAGTGGACAAAGACACAGACTATTTCACAGTTGGAGGGAGGGCAAGCTCACCCAGGGCCGGCTTGTGGGGAAGACCTCTTGGAAGACGTGGGTCACATGCTAAACATAAAGATGGATTTGTCAAGGCAGCAAATCTCTGCCTGGGAGCCTCTATTAAATGCAGACATTGGGTCCCACTCCCAGTAAAATCAGACAGTGAGTTTGGGTGAAAGCTGAGAGTCTGCATGTTGAACAATCCCACAGGTAATTCTGATGCAGGTCCAGGGCCATGCTTGGAGAAAGAGTTAGACAGGGACAGGTGGAGTGGAGGCACTTCACCCAGAACTTTCCAAATTCAAGGAAGCTCAGATTCAAGAAAATCAGATGGACTGAGACAGGTGGTTTCTGTAGATGAGTAGCGGAGAAGGCAGTGGCACCCCACTCCAGTACTCTTGCCTGGAAAATCTCATGGACGGAGGAGCCAGGTGGGCCGCAGTCCATGGGGTCGCTAAGAGTCAGACAAGACTCAGCGACTTCACTTTCACTTTTCACTTTCATGCATTGGAGAAGGAAATGGCAACCCACTCCAGTGTTCTTGCCTGGGAATCCCAGGGATGGGGGAGCCTCATGGGCTACCGTCTATGGGGTCACACAGAGTTGGACATGACTGAAGCAATTTAGCAGCAGAAGCAGCAGCAGAGGATATCAGTGATGAGGTTGTTTGATCCACAGGACTCTAAATGTCAGGCTAAAACGAAAGTTACTGTATATTGATTGAACATCCACTGCATATCAGACTCTCTAGTCATTTTGCATGTGTCAATTTGTTCAATATTCACAAAAATCCTATAAGGACGTCCCATTTTAACTTAATTTGCTCAGAATCAGACAAGTAGTAAGAGAAGAATGGGGATTGGGGCCTGAATGTATGTCTAAGGCCCAGATTCCTCCTGCTATGTCTCATCTCTCCTATGGACTGTAAGTCACAAACAGAACAGAGTTGCTGATGCCTTTGGAGGAGACAAAGCAACAAGTTCATGGAGAATTTTAAGAGGTCAAAACTTCCATTAAGTTGGGCTGGCCTGGGGAGAACATGGAGCCACAATTAGACCTCTTCGCCTCATCTAAACTGTTCCTCCTATAGTTAAGGAGCCCTTGTAAATGATCAGGACCAGGAAGTGGGGGAGCAAGAGGTCCCCTCAAAGAGTTCCAGGTATAAAGCTCAACCTCAGTTCTTAGAAGACAAACGATGTTTTCATCTAAGCTCTTTCCAGTTCACCTGTTTGCCTGTATGTTATGCTAGTCTTTGCATCACAGAGAATTCTAAAGAAACCCAAAATGCTTATATAGCAACCTCTGAACACAGGAGTGGAGAGATGAGGGGCCTGATTACAGAGTCCCTTCATGAAACTGTCTGAGAAAAGCTTTGTGTTCCCTCCAGCAGGGGTGGAGAATGAATTTGAGATGAGCAGAGAGAAGAAAGCAAGGAAACCGGGTGGCAGTCAGGTGGGCACCGATGGCAGCAGAGTGAAGGGCAGCTGGCAGTGGGGATGAAGAGCCACAGACCAGTTCTGCAGGCAGAGCTGAGACTCAAGTGCAAAGGGCAAGGATTTTCTTACACGTTTGGTAACTGAGGAGGAAACTGAGTCCAAAGTGGTCAAATGACAAAAGGCCTTGGCTCTGTGACATGGAAATAACCCAAGATCTCCTAACCCTCTTCGCCACGATGGCTTGAGCTCTTACCTCTGGGGTCAGCCTGCTGCTCAGGGTTAGGGTACCAAGGGTACCAAAGAGAAGATTATAAGGGAATGCTGCACATAAAAAAGGGAGGCACAGGGATACTTTTGGAGGTGATGGGTATATTTATTACCTTGATTGTGGTAGTGATTTCACAGTTGTATGCCATAGTTCTAAACTCATCAAATTGTATGCATTAAATATGTACAGTTTTATTTATAAATTACACTTAAATTTAGCTTTTTAAAAATTTATTTATTTTAATTGGAGGCTAATTACTTTACAATACTGTGGTGGGTTTTGCCATATATTGACACGAATCAGCCACGGGTGTACATGTGACCCCCCACCCCATCCCCAACCCCCCTCCCACCTCCCTCCCCATCCCATCCCTCAGGGTTGTCCCAGTGCACCAGCTTTGAGTGCCCTGCTTCATGCATCGAACTTGGACTGGTCATCGATTTCACATACAGTAATATACATGTTTCAATGCTATTCTCTCAAATCATCCCACCCTCGCCTTCTCCCACAGAGTCCAAAAGTCTGTTCTTTACATTTGTGTCTTTTTTGCTGTCTGGCATATAGGGTCGTCGTTACCATCTTCCTAAATTCCATACATATGTGTTAATTTACTGTGTTGGTGTTTTTTTTTCTGACTTACTTCACTCTGTATAATAGGCTCCAGTTTCATCCACCTCATAAGAACTGACTCAAATGCGTTCATTTTAATAGCTGAGTAATACTCCATTGTGTATATGTACCACAGCTTTCTTATCCATTCGTCTGCTGATGGACATCTAGGTTGCTTCCATATCCTGGCTATTATAAACATTCCTGTGATGAACACTGGGGTACACGTGTCTCTTTCAATTCTGGTTTCCTCAGTGTGTATGCCCAGCAGTGGGATTGCTGGATCATAAGGCAGTTCTATTTCCAGTTTTTTAAGGAATCTCTCCACACTGTTCTCCACAGTGGCTGTACTAGTTTGCATTTCCACCAACAGAGTAAGAGAGTTCCTTTTTCTCCGTACCCTCTCCAGCATTTACTGTTTGTAGACTTTTTGATAGCAGCCATTCTGACCAGCGTGAAATGGTACCTCGTTGTGGTTTTGATTTGCATTTCTCTGATAATGAGTGATATTGAGCATCTTTTCATGTTTGTTAGCCATGTGTATGTCTTTTTTGGAGAAATGTCTATTTAGTTCTTTGGCCCATTTTTTGATTGGGTCATTTATTTTTCTGGTATTGAGCTGCATGAGCTGCTTGTATATTTTGGAGATTAATTCTTTGTCAGTTGCTTTGTATGCTCTTATTTTCTCCCATTCTGAAGGCTGTTTTTCACCTTGCTTATAGTCTCTTTCTTTGTGCAAAAGCTTTTAATTTTAATTAGGTCCCATTTGTTTATTTTTGCTTTTATTTCCATTACTCTGGGAGGTGGGTCATACAGGATCTTGCTGTCATTTATGTCAGAGAGAGTTCTGCCTATGTTTTCCTCTAGGAGTTTTATAGTTTCTGGTCTTACATTTAGATTGTTAATCCATTTTGAGTTTATAAATAAAGCTTTTTTTTTTAAGCAGTGTTACATAGTAGTTAGAAGGTAGGCTTCCTGAGTTAAAAAGCCTACTTATTATTTGGGCAATCTTGGGCTCTTCACATAATCAGTCCAAGTCTCATTTATCCCACCTGTAAAATGGACACACCCCATAGGACAGCAGTGAGGATTAAATTAGATGATGCATATAAAGTCCTTATAGTTTACTTCTGCTTTGCACTGAAATGGCAATCTTGTCTGTGTAATAAGTCAAGGAAGATTATTTTAAAAATAAGAGCATTAGAAAGATAAGAAAATATTTATTAACATTCACAGACAATATGATTGCCTTATGAAAATATCTAGGATCATATATAGGTAAATAATGAGAATAATAAATTCAGAATATTTTTAAAACGACATCAATATGCTGAAAACAATAATGTCCCTCCACACAAGTAAGTATCAAGTAGAAAATGTTTTATCTATGGCTAGAGCTATCTATCGTAGAAGGCGATGGCACCCCACTCCAGTACTCTTGCCTGGAAAATCCCATGGATGGAGGAGCCTGGTAGGCTGCAGTCCATGGGGTCGCTAGGAGTCAGACACAACTGAGCAACTTCACTTTCACTTTTCACTTTCATGCATTGGAGAAGGAAATAGCAACCCACTCCAGTGTTCTTGCCTGGAGAATTCCAGGGACGGGGGAGCCTGGTGGGCTGCTATCTATGGGGTTGCACAGAGTCGGACACGACTGAAGCGACTTAGCAGCAGCAGCAGCAGCAGAGCTATCTATCCCACTGAATTTTTTTTTAAATTATAAAGCACTCAGGAATGTCAACGAGGCTTCTCTGATAGCTCAGTTGGAGACCCCAGTTGGATTCCTGGGTTGGGAAGATCCCCTAGAGGAGGGCATGGCATCCCACTCCAATATTCTTGGGCTTCCCTTGGTGGCTCAGCTGGTAAAGAATCTGCCTGCAATGTGGGAGACCTGGGTTCGATTCCTGGGCTGGGAAGATGCCCTGGAGAAGGGAAAGGCTACTCACTCCAGTATTCTGGCCTGGAGAATTCCATGGACTGTATAGTCCATGGGATCACAAAGAGTCAGACACAACTGAGCGACTTTCACTTTCAAGAATGTCAAAAATATGTGAGACAGTTATGAAAATGTTTTAAATTTTCAATAAATGGCTTAAAATATGTCCCAAATAAGTGAAAAGGCTATACCATGTACATGAATAAGAAGACCTTATCGAATGTTGATTTGCTCTATGCTGCTGCTAAGTCGCTTCAGTCATGTCCCAATCTGTGTGACCCCAGAGACAGCAGCCCACCAGACTCCCCTGTCCCTGGGATTCTCCAGGCAAGAACACTGGAGTGGGTTGCCATTTCCTTCTCCGATGCATGAAAGTGAAAAGTGAAAGTGAAGTCGCTCAGTTGAGTCTGACTCTTAGCCACCCTATGGACTGCAGCCTACCAGGCTCCTCCGTCCATGGGATTTTCCAGGCAAGAGTACTGGAATGGGTTGCCACTGCCTTCTCTGATTTGCTTTATATTAATCTATAACTGTAATACCACTTTAAATAATGAATGCAATCAATAGAATTTTTAATAGACTATGACAAGCTGAGTGCAAAATTTATAGCTAAAGGTAAAGGCCTATGAAAACATAAGAAAATTATGATTAAAACAAACAAGACTGAAGGACTTACCCTCTCAGAAACCAAATCTTATTATAAAACTGCTGCTGCTGCTAAGTCGCTTCAGTCATGTCCGACTCTGTGCAACCCCATAGACGGCAGCCCACCAGGCTCCCCCGTCCCTGGGATTTTCCAGGCAAGAGTACTGGAGTGGGTCGCCATTTCCTTCTCCAATGCATGAAAGTGAAAAGTGAAAGTGAAGTCGCTCAGTTGAGTCTGACTCTTCACGACCCCATGGACTGCAGCCCACCAGGCTCCTCCGTCTATGGGATTTTCCAGGCAAGAGTACTGGAGTGGGTTGCCATTGCCTTCTCCGTATTATAAAGCTACATTAATGCAAAAAAAAAAAAAAAAAAAAAAACCCAACCATTATGAAAAACGTATGAGGATAAACAATCCAATGGAACAAAGCAGAGAATCCAGAAAGAATTATATCACTGAAGAATCATTGCAAATTTGGGAGAAAATGGTGAGATATTCCACAAACAGTGCTGAAGTAATTGGCTCTCCATATAAGAATAAAATTAAATTGCTATTTCATGTCACATAGAAAACATATTCTAGGTGGAATAAATATTTGAATGTAAAAGGCAAAGCTTTACATTTTAAAGGGCCTATCTTTATGCCATTGGGTTAAGGAGTATCATATTTTTAAGATGCAAAAAGCAAAACCCATTAAGAAAAAGTTTTATAAATTCTTGTGTTAAAATTTGTCATCTTTTAAATTATGAGACCCAATACATAAAATTAGGAGACAAACTGAAAGATGAGGGTTTTTTTTTTAAGTCTACAATAGATTAAAAAACTAGCATATATGATAAATAAATATATACATTAATCATAGAAAAAATTATTATCCAAGTAGAAACAAAAACCCAAATGGACAACAGACAAGAAAATATGCTCAACTTCCCTAGTAACAAGATAAAGAAAAACTGAAAACAATAATAAGATTTTATTTCACACCTATCATATAAACAAAAACGAACAAGACTAATAATACCAAGATTTGAAAAAAATATGAGAAAGTTGTGTCTTTCCTTCTTGGCTATGGAAGCATAAGCTGGCTCAGTCATTTTGCTGAACAAATTGGCAGTCTCTAGTGGTATGGAAAATGCCCACATCCTATGACTCAGAAACTCTACTTACAGGTATATATTCTTAAGAAAATCTCTTAAGATGTAAAGATGTTCACTGTTTCTAGTTTAAAAAAAAAAAAGGTACCCGACTACCCAACATTTAGTTTAAACGTAGGTAAAAAAAAATTGCATACATCTGTACAATGCATGCTATAAACCAGAGCTCATGTTTAAACATAGATGAATCTCAGTAAGATACTATAAAAAAAAAGTGCAGAAGAATATATACAATGTAGTATTATTTATAAAGAGCTTGAAAACACGACTACCATACACTTTAAGGCAATGGCACCCCACCCCAGTACTCTTGCTTGGAAAATCCCATGGACAGAGGAGCCTGTTAGGCTGCAATCCATGGGGTCGAGAAGAGTCGGGCATGACTGAACGACTTCACTTTCACTTTTCACTTTCGTGCATTGGAGAAGGAAATGGCAACCCACTCCAGTGTTCTTGCCTGGAGAATCCCAGGAACAGGGGAGCCTGGTGGGCTGCCGTCTATGGGGTCGCACAGAATCAGACATGACTGAAGTGACTTAGCATAGCATGGAAAAACACCTTTGTTAGCTTCAGGTTAGCGGTTTCCTCTGATGAGTAAGAGAAGGGAATGGGGAAAAGCCAACAGGATTTGATGAGATCTTTATTTATATTTTAAAATTCTAAAACACACATGATAAAAGTCTTGACATTTGTTAAACCTGAATGGTTGGTACTATGGGTGTTTGTTATTTTATTTTCTTTGCTTCTGTGTATGTCTGAAATATCCTAGCATTTATAGACTTTTCTTTTAAAGAACAAAGAAAAGTTTTCAAACACAATGATATGACCACTTCTCTGAGACTTCTGAGTTCATCAGAGATGTCTAGACCAATGCTCATGGATGCTCTGAGCAGATGAAGCATCAGGAAGATCTCTGGCATCTGATGAAGTGAATCCATCTGGGACCAACCTGCTAACCTCCTATTAAAAGAGCAGTGGCAAACTCTATCACTTAAATGGACAACACCAGAATCAATTGCTTTCCAATTCAACTAAGCCCTTCCCTAGACAAATAAAGTAAAACCTTCAAACATAAATCAATACCCAAACTTCAGAATCACCAACACTACAACATTAACCCTTCCAATCTGAAAAAAATGAAAGCAATTGTGCATGCCTGAAGGCACATTTATCTGATATGTTGTTAAAGATTTTAAATATGCCAAGATATGAAATAGTGGTATTTATATATTTTTTATTCCTGAACAGTGAAAATTATACCCAACACGTTATTTCTTTCTTAGTCCTTTCAAGCACCAGAATTACATTCCAGGCTGGACATAGATCCAGACTGAATGTTGCATCAGGTTAATTTATATATATACTCTCTTCCCCTGCAAGTTCATAGCCAAAGAGAGCTGCCAGGAGTCAGTCCAATGAACAAAAGATCTGTACAGAGAAAAACAGATAATGAATATTTAATAAGCACTTCCTAAATGCAAAGTGCCATACTAAGTAATAAAGAGAAGATAAATACATATGTAATGAATTCTACTATGATGTTTATAATCCAATTAATTCACTCATACATTTATCCAACCAGTCAGTCATCCATCCCTCCACTCGCCCTTCTTCCCATCTAACTTTTCACCCTGAATCCTACATCTTTCCACTCATCCTTACAATAACCCTCCACCCATCCATCCTTCCACACTTCCAATGACCTTGATCCTCCCTTCCAACTCTCCATTCACCTACTCAATTACCTTTTACAGCTCCACACATCCATCTCTCCAACTCACTAATGACCTCTACTGCACTGAATAGTGTCCCCCCACCAAAATTCATGTCCACCTAAAACCTCAGAATATGACCTGTTTATTTGGAAATAGAATCTTTGCAGATGTAATTAGTTAAGATGAGGTCATAGTGGATTAGAGTGGGCCTCATTCCAATGACTACTGCCCTCATAAGAGGAGAAAATAGAGACAAGGAGACACAGGAGGATGCCACCTAACAACGTCAGAGATTAGAATGAAGCATCTACAGGTCAAGGAAGACCAAAAATTGCTGGCAACCACCAGAAGCTAGGGGCTTCCCAGATGGTGCTAGTGGTAAAGAATCTGCCTGTAAATGCAGGAGACACAGGCATGGGTTCAATCCCTGAGTCTGGAAGATCCCCTGGAGAAGGAAATGGCAACCCACCCCTGTATTCTTCAGGCTTCCCTGGTGGCTTAGATGGTAAAGAATCTACTTGCAATGAAGGAGACTTGGGTTCAATTCCTGGGTCAGAAAGATCCCCTGAAGGAAGAAATGGCAACTCGCTTCCATATTCTCGCCTGAGGACAGAGGAACCTGGCGGGTTACAGTCCATGGGGTCACAAAGAGTCGGACACAGCTGAGCAACTAACACTTTCACTTTCTTTCACCAGAAGCTGGAAGAGGCAAGGAACGATCCTCTCTCCTGTTAAGGCCTTAGCAAACACACAGTCCTGACAACACCTTGATGTTGGATCACTTCCCTCCAGAAAGACAGTGAAAGTGAAAGTCACTCAGTCCTGTCCCACTCTTTGTGACCCCATGTCCATGGAATTCTTCTGCCAAGAATTTTCTAGTCTGCCAGGCTCCTCTGTCTATGGAACTCTCCAGCCAAGAATACTGGTAGAGGGTAGCCGTTCCCTTCTCCAGGGTACCTTCCCAACTCAGGAATCAAACCCAGGTCTCCCACACTGCAGGCAGATTCTTTACCAGCTGAGCTACCAGGGAAGCCCCTTCCCTCCAGAACTCTGGAACAATAAAATTTTGTTTTAAGCCACCAAATTTGCAGTACTAAGTTTTGGCCGACTTATGAAACTAATACACCATTCTACCAACTACTCCTCACCACCTCTCCAATCTCCAACCTGTAGGTAAACCTTCCATACCCCTTCACCCATCCACCTCATTAACCACTCATTCCATCCATCCGTGGTTTATTTACAGTCTATGTGCCAGACATTGTTCTGAGTGCTAAGTATACAACAGAAACAATGACAGTAGCAAAATGTCATGGGTTTTGCCTCCCATGCATGCTAATATCCCCGTTAACATCACCAGACTCCAAGTATAAATATAAGCTAAATAAACACAATGATCTTGTAAAGAAAACCGAGCTTCAAGGCAAGTTCCCCAGTTATGTTCGCCACCTATTGGTGGCACTCAGGCCCTTCCAATATAAAAGTGCTGAACCCCTGCCCCACCTTCCAATATAAAAGTTCTAAAGCCTTCACTAGGTGATGAGCAGTCTCTTCCCTGATGGATATATGGTATTAAACAAAGAATCATACAAATAAATACAAGAAGTCCCCTACATATCAACAAGTTCTGTTCTTCGAGCGCACTGATAAGTCCAATTGGTTTGTAAGCCCAACCCAAGTTAGCCTAGGTACCCCACTGGGACAACTGGTCATACACTGTTGCTTTTATGCTTGCTTCCAGTCCTGCTGGGCTTGAGATAAAGATACTGTACAACTGTACTCAGCATTGTACACAAAAGCACAACCCCTTGTAGAGGACGTATGCACGTGACAATGTATGTCCCACACATGAACTAGTTTACATGATCTGGACTTGCAAACACACATGCACCTCTGAAAGTTCAAAACTTGAAGGTTCATACGTAGGGGACTTAGTATTTATAAGTTGTGCTAAATTCCATGAAGGGAAGAACTCGGTTCTATGAAGAAGACACTAACACCGCAGGGGCCAGGACACCAGTTACGGTTGGGAAGGCCTCCGGGAGTTGGGAAAACAAGAACAAACTCATAAGAAGTGAACCTTCACCCCTACATGGGCTTAAGGCAGGATGGGGGTTCTATGGGATCTGCCAAAGTGAGTAAACGCTACACACTTTCAGAACAGTAGGAGCCTAGGGCAGGCTGCAAAGTCTTCTTGGAGAAGGATCTACCTAGACTCTGAAGGGTTGTTAGGATTTAACTAACTGGTGCTTGCAGGGGGCGGGGGACTTCATCTAGAATTTGTTATTGTTCAGTGGCTAAGTCATGTCTGACTCTTTGTGACCCCACAGACTGCAGCACGCCTGGCTTCCCTGTCCTCCACTATCTCCTGGAGTTTGCTCAAGGAAATTCACATTCCTTGAGTTGGTGATTGCTATCTATTTAGAATGGTCCTCAATTAAAAAAAAGTACAGAAGTCATTCATTCACCCAAGAGATCCTGACTTTTTGTGCCAAGGACTGCTTTGGCAGGCTGGTGGAGACTTCAGATTCCTCCCCAGAACACAGCTGTTAAATGACTGAAAATATGCCAAGTGATGAAGGGAACCAATTCTATCAAAATACAATCGTAGCAATATATTTTATATTAATGTGTGATATATATATATATTCATATTAAAGTGTTAAATAGTAAGATTTATACTATATTTAATAACTACTGTCATTTCAAAGTAATTTGATGAAAGTAAACAATAATTCTAAGATATCTGCAACCATGGCAATGTGATATGAAAATACAAGTGATTTTTATTAGTGAAAACAGAACTGCTCCTATTAGTGTGGTTCATTGCTAGCATTCAAAATGAAAGGAAATAAAATTTTCAGTTACAGGTGAGTAAAAATAGGTAATTTTTCCTACATTCAAGTTTATAGACCACGGAATTCTTTTCACAGACCCCCCTGGGGGCCCATGGACCCCAGGACAGGAACTCCAAATTTATGTGTTAAAGTATTTATGCACTGATTCATCCATTTATTCACTCATTCATTTCCAAAAAATCCTAGGTGCTTATGACATGCTTGACAATGTGGTAAGTGCTAGGAACACTTTGGGATGAAAAGATAGATGTGGTTTCTGCCCTCGTGAGCTTATCTTCTAGTGGGCGGGAATAGTCAAGAAGCAGGCAAATAACATGACAATTACAGACTGAGACACCCGCCGGGTAGTGAATCCTCAGAGCTATACGGTACAGTTAAACCTTGGTGGGGAGAGCAGAGGTACTCTTGGCATGACAATCCATGGAGGAAGCAAGAGCCCAGGGAACCACAATGCAGAAAATTCAGAACACGGGGACCCTATGACGGGAGCGGAGCTTGGGTAACTGAGAAACAGGAAGACGGCTCGTGCAGCTGGAGTGGGGACAACAACTGGAGAGGCAGAAGAGGACAGGAAAGGGGGAGTAGCTGCCAGGTGATGATGCTGGACCTCATAGACCTGGGGGACGGGTTGGGGTCGCACTTTAAATCCAGCACGGAGAGGTGGCTTAAGCAGGGAAATAAAAGCATCTGATTACATTGTTTTAAAAGGTTTCTTTGGCTGCTGAGTGGAGAATGGATTATAGTGGAAGACTGTTGGCAGAGGCAACAAGCTTAGATGCTACAGCATCCACCCAAATTTGGCTTAGGGCAAGGCAAGTAAGGCATTTAGGACACAAGCTTTAAGAAAGCACTCACTTCCCAGCTTGCGGTGCTGGCGGAGATAGAAAGACCCGGGCAGCATGAAGATAGTTTTTGGAGATAATGGGCAAGACGGAAAAAAACATTTATTCTAAGAATGTTTGCAGTTCAGTCGTGAGTAATAGGTTGAGAAAGGAGCTTATGCAACCACCAGGGAGGGTCTTGAATAACAGAGAAAGAATTTCTGACTTTCTCCTGTAGCTAATGAAGAGGCACATGATTACATAACATTTCATACACTGTCCTGACAAAAGGCTACCGAGCTCCAGTAGCCCTTCTGGAAAACGAAGCAACTTCAATGATGTAAACCATGTGTTTAGAAACAGAGCAGTGTACAGAGCAACCTAGAGCTATTATGACACCAAGAAGCCACCACGCCAGCCTGAACCACCCACCTCCAGGCTGCTTTAACCCAGGAGGAAATGAACTTCTATTCTGTTTTAGCAACTCATTTCCAGACCCGTCTACTGACAAACACAATTCCTAAACAATGCAGAAACCTGCCCATAATTCTTACTAAAAAGCCAAATGAATTGAGATTCCTTGACGTACTTTTTCCACTCATTCATTTCCATTTAAATATAGTCAACTGTGCATCTCGCTTTGGTTGGCTAGGTGCCATCAAAAGGAGACTGTTCTAGGTCTTCCCTGGCTGTCCAGTGGTTAAGGCTCTGTACATCCACTGCTCAGGACACAGAACCCAGTCAGGGAACTAAGACCCTGCATCTCACATGTTATATGGCACAGCCAAAAAAAAAAAAAAAAAAGTCTCAGCAAGTTTCTAGGAAAAAAAGGAGATTTTTCTCCTTTGTTGCTCCTGAAAAAAAAACTCTCAAATCCACAGTGAACTAACTCTGGGGTAGAGAAGGGTAGTCTGATATTATATGTCATTATAAACTCTAAGTGCCTCTTTTCTGACTCTGAGAAGGTCAGCAGTCACAGAGGCACCAAAAAGTCATGGTGATGAACAGAACACGGTGGAAACTGGCAGGGGAAAGTAGGAACTAATGAATGTCAGAGCCGACAAATGTCAGCTGTCAATCAAAGGTGCAGAAAGGAAGGTGTTCCCTCCAAGAGTAGTGGGGGACACCTTCACAAACAGCAACAAAGGTGGCTGCAGCTCGGCAGCAAAATGGAACGTATTCAGCCAGCGTCTGGCATTTTGTGAAGCTGTAAAATCAACTCTGCTGATATCGGAGAAGTGCTGGAAGGTGCTTTTGAAATCATTTGTTCAATGCCCCCTTATATAAGTGAGGCACTTGAGTCTCAGGGTAATGGAAGCTGATTCCCAAAGGCATGTGGACATTAGTGGTAGGGATGCGATGGGAATCTGGGTCCCATACTTACTGACTTCTCTACACATAGGCTTTCCTGGTAGCTCAGGTGGTAAAAAATTTGCCTGCAATGCAGAAGACTTGGGTTCGATCTCTAGGTCATGAAGATCCCCTGAAGAAGGGAATGGCTACCCACTCCAGTATCCTTGCCTGGAGAATCCCATGGACAGAGAAGCTGTAGTCTGTAGAGTCTCAAAGAGTTGGACAGGATTGAGCGACTAACACTTCCACTTCTGCTCTCTACATACTTCCTTAGGGATTGTTTAGAATCACCTTTTATCTAAGGCGGGGGTTGGTAAACTTTTCTGTAAAAGGTCAGATAATAAACACTGTCGGTTTGCAGGCTTCACGGCATCTTTGGAAACTACTCAACTGAATTTGACCCATGGGCTGTGAGTTGCTGCCTCTTTACCTAAGGCACTATATTCATGTGGTTCCCAGACCAGCAATGCCAGCAGTATCTAGAATGTTCTAGAAATGCAAATTTTTAACCTTCCACCTCCAAACCGAATGAATCAGAAATTCCATGGGTGACATCTAGAATTCTATTTCCACAGAACTTCCAGGTGATTCTGACATACACTAAAGTTCAAAAACCATCAAGCTAGAAACACAGCAAATTGCCATCTCACATGACCACTTCTAGCACATGGTCTGGGGTGCGGCTCCTAGTAGGTGCCTGTGACAGAAACCACTAGCTTCCCACCCAAAATCTGTTCTCTTGTTCTTCTTTATTCTCCAATCCCAAGTCTCAGCTTACAATCAAAGTTTACATTTCTATGCTTTTCAGGCTCACTTGCAGCTAGGTTTTGCCATGTAACTAAATTTTGACCAGTGAGATGTAGGAAAGTATATGTGGCAGCTCCTGGGGAACTCTTTTAAAAGACAGCTGATTGCCTCTTTCACCCCTTTTCCCTATCCAGTTATCTGAAATGTAGACACAATGACTGGAGCTCCAGCAGCCATCCTGAACCATGAGGTGACCTTGGGGGACATAGAAGCCACCCAGTAAGGAACAGGATAGAAGAAAATTGTGCCCTTATTGTGTAGCCACCTTACAGGCATTGAGTGCTCCACTGCCAGGCTTCTTTTATATGACAGTGCAATAAAATTCTGTCTCACTTAATCCGTTGTTCATTTGAGTTTTCTGTCATAAACCACCAAACCTAAATCAGCTGGTTCAGTATCCAGTAAACATTGGTTAAATGAATAAATCAATCGCAAGCAAAGAAGATGATCTGGGTCTCAAGTTACAGGTACATTTGATTAGTATAAACAATCCTTCCAAAAACAGTGTCCTCAGGGACTGACATAATAAAAAGAACCACATTAGGTGGCGAAAACATTAGAAACTTCTCTGCACATGGTAACCTTCATTTCTCGCATTGCTCAGAGCCAAGCTGGTAATGGAGCAAAAGCCTTTTCTTCATGTTCCCTTAGGAGGTAGCCACCGTATCCATGAGGCCACAGTCACCTCGTCCTCGAAGACTTTTCTAATCAGAGCACGCCCAGTGCTCTGCAGGTTTGTATCTCACAGCAGCATGCACAGGATTGTTCTGTCCTGCTTTATTCGATTCACACTGATCTGTCACTTTGCAGTGATTCTCCAGTTACTTCTCAGGCAGAGTGTTTTCTTACCCATGGTCAGCACTCAATCAATACCTGTGGAATTGAGCTGACTTCACTGGTAAGTGTTTTGTTTCTCCTGCCAGAACAGAAATGCCCTGAGAAGCTGGGACTGACTTTCCTATTTTCCAAACAACCCCCCACTAGTGCCAACAATGTGCAGAACTGTGCACCAGCAAGCACTCTGTGAACACAGCTGAGTGCATCCCAGGCACGTCCCCATCTCCACCCAGAGGTGGGGGTGAAGATGCTTTGATGCCTCAGAGCAGCACTGGCCTTGGCCTCTGCTCACTTTCTGGACATTGAGAGCTTCCCTGATTCCCCAAGCCCAGAAACAGAGATCCTCAAACATTTTCAGTGAGGATCTTTTTTTTTTTTTTTTTTTTTTAATCAATCTGAGAAAGATAAACCGTTTTGCTCCATAATGCCCCCAAAGCTACATTGAACCAATGCTTACTTCTGCTCATGCTTTCATTAGTCTTTCTTAAGCTTTTATCACTCATGACCCTTTGATAAACATTTTTAAACATTTTTATATCTCAGGTTACTGAGATATAAGTGACATACAATAAACCGCATTATCAGGTGGCGCAGCAGTAAAGAATCCACCTGCCAATGCGGGAGACACAAGAAATTCGGGTTTGATCCCTGGGTCGGGAACATCCCCTGGAGTAGGAAATGGTAACGCACTCTAGTATTGTTGCCTGGAGAATTCCACAGACAGAGGAGCCTGGCAGGCTATAGCCCATGGGGTCGCAGAGTCAGACACGACTGAGCACACGCGCATCACCACTGAAAGTATACAATTTAATAAGTTTGGAAATATGCACACACTCATGATGTCATTATCACAATATCAAGGGAACACACAGGTCTGTCGCCTGCAAAAGCTTCCTCGTGTCCCTTTGTGGGTTTGTGTGCATGTTGCTTTGTTTTGTTTTGTTTCAGTATTTGCTTAATACTCTCTTAAATGTTTAGCATAATACAGAGTTGTTGACTAGAGGCACAATCCTACACATCAGACTTCTAGAATGAATTCGTCTTATGCAACCAAAACTATACCAACTAAGCAAGTCCAATTTCCCCCTCCTCTTGGCCCCTGGCAATCATGGCTCTCTTCCCTGCTTCCATGAGCCTGACAGTTTCAGGTGCCTTGCATAAGTGGGGTCATCCAGTATTCTGTGACTGGTTTACTTCACTGAGCATGGTGTCCTCCAAGTTCATCTGTATTGTCACCAATGACAGGATTTCCTTCTTTTCTAGGGCTGAATAAAATTCCATGGTGTGTATACACTGCTTTTTTATTACCCATTTATCTTGATACCACATTTTTAAACTTGCATGTTTCTCTAACAGTATTTGAAATTTCAAGATGAGTTAATATTGTGGCTAAAACATATCAAGTCATGACACTGTTCAACAGTGCCTGCTGTCACTGCTCCAGGAAGACTACACGCACAAGTCGCAAATGGAAACCTTTGCTTTGCGTGCTCATCTCTGACTCTTGCTGGTTCAGTCTCTGTTTGGATCTCACACACTTTGGTGAAACACAAATTACTCTTTGATTCCTTGGACTAAACTAGGGGGAAACCTTCAATACCTCAGAGCATGACTGATATCCAGCCAGCAGGCAATGATTGGCATCCATTCAGCTGGTCAATGCATCCATCCATTCAACCTGACCAATACCTACAACTAACCAGTTGTTACACTTTTTGACTATCACCCACAGCATCCAGAAGGTAACATAAATTAGAAATTCCATAATAATTTAACTGAAAGAGAAGGGCTGAGACCATGCAAAAAAAAAATACATGGAAATTCAGCAACGTCTGGTGACAACATAAGGCTCTCCACAT
This sequence comes from Bubalus kerabau, assembly GCF_029407905.1. Taxonomy (NCBI): domain Eukaryota; kingdom Metazoa; phylum Chordata; class Mammalia; order Artiodactyla; family Bovidae; genus Bubalus; species Bubalus kerabau. Next base: position 9,809,962 of record NC_073646.1, read on the forward strand.
AGCATCTCATACTTTGCATTTAGTGCAAAGTAAAAATTTAATAAATATGTGGTACAAGTGTGAATTCATAGATGCAATGAGTTCTGTGCTTCACTCTAATGTAACACACCTGCCTGGCATTAGTTTGGAGAATTATTAACATCATTATATAAACATGTCCCTTATGCTACCCACCGCATGGCAGCATCCACATGAGAAAAAACTTGTTACCAAAATAACGCACCTGCAACTCAAAGTATCTATCCTTTCTATTTAGGGCTCGTTGTTAAAACCAGAGTTTTCTTTCTCCATCTATGACAATTCAATATGAACGTCACAGAGGTCTCTTTACTTCCGGCTGATCAGAATCCATCTGTCCAAGGTGCCTCAAGGAGTCACCCATCTCCAGAGAGCATTTATCTCTGTTTAGATTGCTGTCATATGCTCCCTGTGTGACCTTGGGCAAGTTACTTAATCTCAGTTTCCCCATCTGTAAAGAGGCGCTAATAATAGCCCCTACGCCTTATAGGGTTTTAAAAGGATTCAGTGAGGGCGTGGATATAAAACACTCAGCACGAAGCTCAGAATGTAGTGTGTTTTTCATAGTGTTAACAATTATGGAAGATCTCATTGACCACCAAGCAGAATGCTAACCTGGAAGAAGGATGGAGCCATCCCTTACTCAAACCCCACTCCAAACCAAAACCAAACTGATATAGTACATTGAAAGCTCAGTTCAGTTCAGTTGCTCAGTCATATCTAACACTTTGCGACCACATGGACTGCAGCACGCCAGGCTTCCCTGTTCATCACCAACTCCCAGAGCTAACTCAAACTCATGTCCATTGAGTTGGTGATATCATCCAACCATCTCATCCTCTGCCATCCCCTTCTCCTCCAGCCTTCAATCATTCCCAGCATCAGGGTCTTTTCCAATGAGTCAGTTCTTTGCATCAGGGGGCTAAAGTATTGGAGCTTCAGCTTCAACTTCAGTCCTTCCAATGAATATTCAGGACTGATTTCCTTTAGGATGGACTGGTTGGATTGCCTTGCAGTCCAAGGGACTCTCAAGAGTTTTCTCTGACACCACAGTTCAAAAGCCTCATTCTTCAGTGCTCAGCTTTCTTTATAGTCCAACTCTCACATCCATACATGATTGCTGGAAAAGCCAGAGCTTTGACTAGACAGACCTTTGTTGGCAAAGTAATGTTTCTGTTTTTTAATATGCTGCCTAAGTTGGTCATAGCTTTTCTTCCAAGGAGCAAGCATCTTTTAATTTCATGGCTGCAGTCACCATCTGCAGTGATTTTGGAGCCCCCAAAAATAAAGTTTGTCACTGTTTCCCCATCTATTTGCCATGAAGTGATGGGATCACATCCCATGATATTAGTTTTCTGAATGTTGATCTTTAAGCCAACTTTTTCACTCTCCTCTTTCACTTTCATCAAGAGCTGGGTTATTATTCAGCCTTAAAAAGGAAAGAAATCCAGCCATATGCTACAACATGGATGACCATGCTAGGTAAAATAAACCAGTTACAAAATGAAAAAGCCAATGAAAAATCCCTAGGTTAGCAGGAGAGATCTCTGGGTAACAGTAATACAGAGCAGGTACCAGGTACCAGAAACTTCAAATACATTACCCCCAATTATTACAACAACCTGAAAGGTAAGCACGGCTACCCTCACCTCTCTGGGCCTCAGCTTCCTCTGACAACAGTGTCAATCTCACGGGGCAGCTGTGATGGCCAAATGATTCCACCCGTGAGCAGGCAGAGCACATGGGAAGCTCTACAGAAACCCGCAGCGGGTGTAAGTAAGCACACACAGCTCTCCCTCTGCCCTCTTGTAAGCTACCTGCTGGAAGGGAGCAACTCTGCACTCAGATGCATTGCTGTGGCTAGAAGGAAGGGCTCACCCCTTCCAGGAAGCTCTCCCTGACTAGCAGCCCTCCACAATACGGGACCAAGGGGTCTTCCTCTGGCTACTCCAGTCCCTGTGTTTCCCTCTGTCCCAGCACTTGACACACAGTGTTGTCACATGATTGTTGATTTATGTATCTTCCACAAAACACCTAGAGAGGGGAAACAAATCTGTACCCAGCCCCTGGCACCAGCACACATCCAGCTCCTAATCTATTGGATACAAGGACAGATGGACGACGTTTGGAGGACAGATGGGTGGATTAGTAGATGGGTTGGTGATTGAACTAATTGATGGATAGATGAGTGGATGGGTGAATGGGTAGATGGATGGATGGGTAGGTGGATGAGCAGATGGGTAAATGGATGGGTGGATGGGTAGATGGGTAGGTAGATGGATGGGTGGGTGGGTGGGTGAACTGATGGATGGATAGATGAGTAGATGGGTGAATGGGTAGATGGATGGATGCATGGATGGGCAGGTGGATGAGTAGATGGACGAGTGGATAAATGGATGAATGGAAGGTATGGTTGGGTGGATGAGGGGATGGATGGGCGGATGAATGAACCAAAAAGGGAGCCCTACCTCTAACTGGATCCCTTGACTAGGAACTCACTCGGATTCTTTCTCTAATGAACACATGCCTCTTTTCTATACCTTTTTCTCTCTTCGTCCCTTTTGTTAAAAAAAAAAAAAAAGAACTTGTATTTAGGGCTTTTTTCTCCATCAAAAAAGGCAGGAAATAAATTTTTACTTTAAATCCACATAAAACACCCAAGAAACATTCGCACTCTGTCTCTGAATGAAGAAAGGCTAGGAGGCCAGGCTGTGCCAGCGGTGAAGCCACGAGTCTGTTTTGACAAGTTATCTCCTCATAAACATACTGGTTTATCTCACGCTAAACATTCAGATGTGTGATGTAGACAAAGGGGAAAATATGCTGCACACTTTCTAGACAGCCTGTGAGCATCCACGCCACTGATACAAGCGTCTGAACTTGGGGCTGACGCTAAATAAACCAGAAAAGCAAATGTTTGTTGCAACACGCAGAACCTCACCATCCGTTTGAGGCATTCCCAGAGGGATACACAGGGAGGAGTGTCAGAAAAGAGGGGGTTAGGGAAAGTCCACAAGAAACAGCAGCTCTCAGAGAGGACGGGGATGGTGGGGACAGGCGTGGAGGAGCACAGGGGAGGCTAAACTGGTGGTTTTCAAGTGGAGGCTGGCCTGGCCCCCAAGAAACAGTTGACAATGTCTGGACACATTCTGGTTGTCGTAAGTTGGGGAGGCTGCTCCTAGCATTGAGAGGGTAGAGGCCAGGGGTATTGCTAAATGCCCACCAAGGCTACAAGACAGCCTTCCCCTCCATCACACAACGAAAAATTATTTTGACCCAAACGTCATAAGGCCAAGGTCAAGAAACCCTAGGCTAAGCTTGAGCAGGGTGCAAACTTGCTACTGTGTACCTGGAGCAGGGGAATCACATTTCTCTGGGCTGTGAGATGAATTTGATAGCCATCCGTGGGCGAGAGTAAATGAGAGGCACACAATAGGTGCTTCAGTGAACGTCAGCCTCTTGTACACACTCCTCTCTGTTCTCTGTGTTCCCAAAGCTTATTTTGTCTCTAATTTACTCGATCCTTGAACGAATATGTATTGAGTGTCTGCTATGACCCTGGATCTGGGCAATGGGTATTGAGCAGCACAGAAAAAAGGCAAGACCCCTGCCCTAGTGGTGCCCACAGCCAAGCAGGAGGTGCAGGCAATCCATAATATACAAACCAGACTCCTGGTCAGTGCCAGGAAGGTAAAGCACAGGTGCTGGAGACTCACCACCCCCAAGGCGGTCAGGGAAGGCCTCTCTGAGGATGGGACAGGGGAGCAGACACCCAGTGATTGGCAGGAGGCAATGGTGAAATTGGAGGGTTTACTCCAGGTGGGGGAAGAGTTGCTGGTTCCAGGCAGAGGGAACAGAATATGCAAAGACTCGGAACACGCAGGGTGTGTTCAGAATGGCCACTCATCTGGCAGAGGGGAGAGGGATGAGAAAGGCAGGGCCATGCAGATCCTGAGAAGGTACGTGGACTCTGGCTGAGATGCCACGAGAAGCTCTTGACAGCTTTCAAAGAGAAGACTGACCTGGCTACAGTGGGAAGGATGGATTGGAGGGGGGTGAAGGTGGAAGCAGGGAGAGAGAAGGCTAATCCAGAGGTCCATGGGGGAGATGGGTGGGTGGAAGTGGAGGTAAGGAAGCATTTGAGGCACACGTTTGAAGGAGAATGATTATAAATTGCACTAGACTGAGTATGGGGGAATCGAGAAAGGAATGGTCCACCGCTCCATGGTGGTGTAAGGCAGTAGGGTCAAGGTTAAAAGACAGGTAAGTGACACCCAGGGAAGAGATCTGTGCATGATTCAAGGTCAGTGGGAATAGACAACACACACACACCAAGCTCGTGGGGTCCAGCGCTTGTGTGCAGCAAGACAAATGAGAACATACCAGATCCCGTCCCTCAAAGTATGTCGGTGCCCCATGGTCCGAGATGCACCCTGTGGTCCACGCAGTGCTATGGCCACATGAACCCCACTTCATTTTTCAGTGGATGGACCCTAACCCCATCCCACCAGGAACAGATAGAGCAGCGGTGGGGGCCCAGGGGGTGGGGGCAGGCGTTAACACAGCACACAGGCTTAAGCAGAGCAAGGCAGTTCACATCAAGCCCAGAGCAGGAAAAGACACACCCAGGCAAGAGATGCATCCAACCCAGGCTGTGATGGCTCGTTATCTCTTTGCAAGAAAACATTCCAGACCCAAGCCTTCCCTTAAGCAGCCATGCAAGCTGCACACAACCGCCTTTTCCCAAGAAGGAAAAAATCCAAGGACAGCCCCCAGGTCTTTGGCTTAAGCAGTTGGGTGGATGGTGGGTGCAATTATTAAGGAGAGAAAGACTAGGGAAGAGACAGGTGGGGGCGGGAAGCAGAGGAAAAACAGTCAAGAAATACTAAAGAATACCTGTGGGTTTCCTCCTGTCTGTCCACCCTGCAACCCGCCTCCTCCCTTTTTCTAAACTCCATGACAAGTTTCAAGATTGTGATCTTTCTCTTCTCTATCTGAGAAGCAGACAGAAAGGTTGACTCTCCCCCATCAACTTAGGGGGAGCCCCAAGTCCTTCCCTGGACACAGCCCCAGAAAGGCTGGCAGCCCTACCAGGCCACCTGGGAACAAGCCTTCTGCTAGCCCCACCACTCACCATGCACCATGTGGTCCACCACCAGAGGCATAAGCATCTCCCGGGAGCTTCTTAGAAATGCAGAGTCTCAGGCTGCCCCTTTGCTCTGTGGAACCAGAATCTGCACTTGAATCGGAGCCCAGATGATGTGTACGCGCATGAAAGTTTGAGAAATGCTAGTCTGCAGCTCAGTGAGCCATAACATTCCTGTCTGGCAACTGCTTGTAATTATGGTAAAAATGCTACCGCTGTGGCCTGAGATGACTTGTTCCTAAACCTCACGCACCACCCAGGGGCCCGAGATCCTGAAGACACTGAGATATTTATGAACTTCTCGCCTTCGTGCTCCATGATCACCATTCATCAGATTTTCCAGGTAGTAAATTTTAGGTAAGCCCTTCTTTTCCGTCTATCTATACTCCTGTCTGGACTTCTGTGACTCCTCTGAGATTTTGTGAACCAGCTATAAATTGTTGGGTGGTAGGGTTAACCAGCTCGCAGGCCACCTCCTACACAGGCCATTGGACCTGATGCTTTTTAGAAGAGATGTGTTCCAAGCATCCCCACTTCCTTCTCCTGTTTTTCTCAGGGGCACTTTCCCCTCCAAAGAGTCAGCTCCCTTTGCTCTGGTTTCTTTTTTCTCCCCACTCCTCTGTTTGGGAGAGCAGTTAGCATCCACATAGCAACTACGTGAGAGTCCTGCCTTGGGGACCACAGGGACTCTGCGTCCTCCTGGAGCAATGACTGTCATCTATCCAGCACTTTCCTGGCCAGGCCACAGGTGGCATTGATCAGAAGGGAAAATCTCGGGTAGTACATCCATAAAACCACCACACCTCACACATGGTTGAACACTGGATACTGTTGAATGAGAACTTGGAGAGCGTGGTCAGATGTTTTGCAGTCCCATCATACAGAGCTGGAAAATTATAAACTTCGAAATATTCTAAGAATGATGTCAGTAGAAAGGCAATGTAATATATGGACTTGAGGACATATCACTGTCATGTGGATATAAACCCTTTCAAGATCAAAGGGGAAGAGGAGAGAGTCTACACTCTTCTTATCCATACAGACCTCAATGGGAAGGAAGTCCAGAAGGGAGGAGATATATGTATATGTACTGGCTTCCTTGGTGGCTCAGATGGTAAAGAATCTGCCTGCAGGTCAGGAGACCTGGGCTTGATCCCTGGGTCGGGAAGATCCCCTGGAGAAGGGAATGGTGACCCATTCCAGTAGTCTTACCCGGAGAATTCCATGGTCAGAGGAGCCTGGTGGGCTACAGTCCATGGTGTCACAAAGAGTCAGATGTGACTGAACGACTAAACTTCCGCTTTCATAGTATACATGTGGCTGATTCACTTTGCTGTACAGTAGAAATTAACACAACACTGTCAATCAACTATACTAAAAATTAATCTTTAAAAAAAAAGTCTACACTCTACAAGTGCAACAAGAGACTCAAGTGGGAGAGTCGATCTCTTACCGGGTGAGGCATGGGTCTCACTAAGATGATGGACATGTATCTCTTTCTGTGCCTTGACGTGAAGGCCCCTCTGCCCACGGAGAGGTTAAATTGAGCAAACTTCGAGTGTGTGAAATGACAGGGATGGGGTTCCAGGGTGTGATCACAGCTGTGCCTTCAGAGAGGAAGCGGCGGGGAGTCTGGGAAGGTGCTGTGTAGAGAACAAATGGTGAGGTCTGCACAGGCAGGGCTTCCCCAGTGGCTCAGCAGTTAGTTGTCTGCCTGCGATTCAGGAGACGCAGGAGACATGGATTCCATCCCTGGGCCAGGGAGACGGCCTGGAAGAGAGCATGGCAACCCACTCCAGTCTTCTTGCCTGGAGAATCCCCATGGACAGAGGAGCCTGGCGGGCTATAGTCCACAGGGTTGCAAAGAGTCAGACACAACCGAAGCGACTGAGCAGGCATGCATGCACAGGCAGGGCTGGAGCAGAAAAGGATGGGGCGGGGCTGAGCCTGTGCACGTGGAAGCCTTTGGGACAAGGCACCTGGCCACCGTTTCTGTGGCCGGCATGGTCCCAGGCACTTGCCCTCCTGTCATCCTTGCTGCTTGGTAGGAGAATCCTACAGGAGAAGGGAGACAAGCTCACGCCAGCCAAGGGGCTTTAAACATCCTACACAGATCATCTTAATTCTTTTTCCAACTGCTTTTTTTAAGAGAGCCTGGGAATAGGTTATTTTAATTTATTTATTTGGCCGAGCCTTGAGGCATATGGGATTTTAGTTCTCTGACCAGGGATTGAATCCATGCATCTTGCAGTAGAAGTACAGAGTGTTAACCACTGGACCACCAGAGAAGTCCTCTGTCTTAATCCTTCACACAAATGTCTTCCTTTCTGAAAGTTCAATCGCATTTATTTATTTATGTTTATCTTATTGTGGAAAGAACACTTCACTTGAGATCTACCCTCTTAAGATATTTTTAAATGCAAAATACAGGACTGTTGACTGTGGATACAAGCAGGTTTCCAGAGCTTACTCCTCTTGTTTGATTAAAACATTATGCCTGTTGACAAATGGCTCCCCATTTCCCCTCCTCCAGTGCCCAGCAACCACGCTCTCACTCTGAGATGATAAGAATCTGACTGTTTTAGATTCCTCACGTAAGTGGAATCAAGCATTATTTGTACTTCTGTGTCTGGCTTATTTCACTTTTAGCATAACATCCTCCGGGTTCATCCATGTTGTCTCATTTTGCAAAATTTCCTTCTTCTGTTAAAGCTGAATAGTACCCCACTGAGTGTATACATCACATTTTCTTTACCCATTCATTTGCTTAAAATAATTCCTTAGTACTTTTATGTATTCCCATTGCACTGAGGAGAAAACAGAGGCTTAGGGAGGACCAGTAGTTTGCCCACACAAGTGATGGAGCTAAAATTTAAACCACGCAGCCTGACTTCAAAGCCCACACGCCTGACTACTTTGTAGAACAACCTTCTCCAGAAAGACTCTGGTACCACGGTTCAGGGTCAGAAGGTGACGCTCCCTTTATCGGGGAGCTTGGGACGTCAGTGGCTCCCTCATTAAGTCCAGGGCAATGTAGTGTCGTCATGAGACTGAGCAAAGCGGCCTTGCGCAGTGTCCGGTGTGCTCAGCCAACCCCTGCTGTAGCGAACTCGGAGACATGCGTACATTTTCCTCCTCTTCCAATTCTGCACCCTCAGTTTGCAGCAAGAGAATAAAAACGGATTGCAGCATGGGTGAAAGAGAAGAGATAAAGCCCGAATCCAGCTGCTGAGTGGGTGAGAGGGCTTAGCAAAAGGAAACAGCACATGCAACGTGCTAGCCTCCAGCCCCAGGCGGTTATATAACCTCTCGATCTCAATCTTAGCTGCACCTGGGAACCACATAGGGCGCTTTAAATACTACCAATGCCTGGGCCAGGCTCAGGGATGCTGATTTGACTGGTCCATGGTGTGACCTGGTTGTCCAGAGGGTTCAGCTTTTCACCAGGTGATTCTAATACGCACTCAAGTTTGAGAACCATGGGGATCTCAGATTTGGGTGGAAGGGCTTGTAGAATAGGGCAGCACCTCTCCAGATGTGGCCTATGGATCCTCGATATCTGAATCACCTGGGGATCTGGTTAAACGTGCACACCCCTGGGTCCCATCCTCCAGAAATTCGAATTCAGCATTCCTGGGGGAATGGCCTAGATATCTGCATGCTGAATAGCACACTTTCTGGGTGGTCCTGACACACCCTGAAGTTTCAGACCCTTCAGAATTGAGGAACTGGGCATCAACAAACTGCAACTGGTTTTCAACCAGGTGGCTGTGGAGGAGGAAGAGGAAAAATGAGCTGAGACAGAGGTGGAGGCTGAGAAAACTCGAGGACAAGGCCCCATAATCCTTGAGTTTTCCTGACACCTAGAGAGAAATGAAAGGTTCTTGTAGGCAAAGCCCAGGGGAGACAGGAAAAACATTTATAGACTGTTGCCTCTGAAGATTCCAAAGGGCTGTTTCATCACAGGCTGATGTCAGGCAGGTTTGGTCCAGGAAAGGGATTCTGAAGCCAGGGCAGTGGTGGTGACCACTGGGTACCAACCTCGACTGACTGACGGACCTCGTCTCTCCTCCTCTCTCACCCTGAGTCTGGGGTCTGACAAGGTACAGAGGACTGGTCTGTTCTTCCCCACCCAAAGAACCAGCACAGCACAAACAAATTCCTAAGCCACTGTGATGGCTGAGGATTAATAAAGTGGACTAAAGGGGGAAATGGATCATAAACAAGGATGCTAGGCAAGCTTCATCAGAATTAAAAATTTTATGCATCAAAGACCACTCTTAAGAAGTGAAAAGACAACCCACAGAATGGAAGAACATATTTGAAAACTATATCTGATAAGAGTCTACTATCTAGGACATGGGCTTCCCTAGCGACTCACATGGTGAAGAATCTGCCTGCAATTCAGGAGACCCATGTTCGATCCCTGAATTGGGAAGATCCCCTGGAGAAGGGAATGGCAACCCTCTCCGGTATTCTTGCCTGGAGAATTCCATGGACAGAAGAGCCTGGTGGGCTACAGTCCACGGGGTCGCAGAGTCAGACACGAGTGAGCAACTAACATACTTCCAGGACATATAAAGAACTCTTAGAACTCAACAATGAAAAGACAAATAACCCAATGAAACAATAGGCAAAGGACTTCAATAGACCTCTCTCAAAGGATGACATATGAATAGCCATTAAGCACTTGAAAAGATATTCAACATCACTGGTGATTAGGGAAATTCAGATCAAAACCACAGTGTCACTTCACACACACTAGAATAGGTAAAATTAACAGAATGGGAAATAACACGTGTTCATGAGGATGTGGAGAAAAAAGAACCTTTGTGCAGTGCTGGTGTGAATATAAAATGGTGCAACTGATGTGGAAAACTTTCTGGCAGTTCCTCAAAAAGCTAAACATAGAATTATTATGAAAGAAAGTGAAAGTCACTCAGTCCTGTCTGATTCTTTGCAGCCTCATGGACTGGAGCCCGCCAGGCTCCTCTGTCCATGGGATTCTCCAGGCAAGAATACTGTACTGGAGTGGGAAGCCGTTCCCTTCTTCAGGGGATCTTCCCGACCCAGGGATTGAACCCAGTTCTCCCGCATTGCAGGCGGATTCTTTACTGTCTGAGCCTGAATTATTAAAGGAACTAGCAATCCTGGGCTTCCCAGGTGGTGCTAGTGTTAAGGAACCCACCTGGCAATGCAGGAGACGTGAGGGTTGGTCCCTGGGTTGGGAAGATCCCCTGGAGGAGGGAATGGCCTCCCACTCCAGTATTCTTGTTTGGAGAATCCCATGGACAGAGGAGCCTGGCGGGCTACAGTCCATGGGGTCGCAAGGAGTCGGACACGACTGAAGTGACTTGGCACTAGAGATCCCACTCCTAGCTATACATCTGAAAGAATGAAAAACTGTGTCCACACAAAAACTTGCACATGTGGTTTATAGCAGCATTATTCACAACAGCCAAAAGGTGAAAGCAACCCAACTGTCCATCAGCTCACGAATATATGATGAACAGATAAACAAAAGGGGTTCTATCCAGATAACGGAGTATTCTTAGCCCATAAAAAGGAGTGAAGTAGTAATACAGGCTACAAGGTAGATGGAGCTTGAAGATACGCTGCGTGAAAGAAATCTGCATAATGTATGAATCCGTTTGTACGAAATTTCCAGAACAGAAAAATCCAAGAGACAGAAAGTAGAGTAGAGTTCCAGAGGTGGAGACAGAGGCATGGGGGGGGTGGTGGTGGAATGGGAAGTGCATGCTAATAGGTACAAAGTTTCTTTGTGGGGTTTTTGGAAACGGTCTGGAATTAGATAGCAGGAATAGTTGCACAATATGGTGAATATACTTTTTTTAAGATTTTTCTGTATGGGCCATTTTTTAAAGTGTTTATTGGAATTTGTTAACATATTGCTTCTGATTCTGTCTTTTGTTTTTTTGAACGTGAGGCAGTAGTAATGTACAGATGTGAGAGCTGGACCATAAAGAAGGCTGAGATGCTTTTGAATTGCAGTGCTGAAGAAGACTCTTGAGAGTCCCTTGGACTGCAAGGAGATCAAACCAGTCAATTCTAAAGGAAATCAACCCTGAATATTCATTGGAAGGACCGATGCCAAAGCTGAAGCTCCAATACTTTGGCTACTTGGTGTGAAGAGCCGACTCATTGGAAAAGACCCTGATGCTGGGAAAGATTGAAGGCAGGAGGAGAAGGGGACAACAGAGGATGAGATGGTTGGACAGCTTCACCAACTTAACAGACATGAATTTGAGCAAACTCTGGGAGATAGTGAAGGACAGGGGAGCCTAGTGTGCTGCAGTCCATGAGATCTCAAAGAGTCGGACACAACTTAGAAACAAACAACAACAACATGTGGGGTCTTAGATCCCTGACCAGGGATCAAACCCACACCCCTTGCATTGGGAGGTGAAGCCTTAACCTCTGGACAGCCATGGAAGTCCCTGGTGAATATGCTACAAACCATTGGATTATAAACTTTAAAATAGTATACTTTATGTCATGGAAATTACATATGCCTTGATTGAAGATTTTTAGGAATACTTTTTAAAACTTTTTAAAAAAACCAGGTATCATTTAACAAACAATTCCTCCCTTCTGAGCTAAGTGCTATAGCTATATATATGTATATTTGATACACATGCATATACATATATATCAAATCGCATGTTTTATGCTTAAAAGCAATGGCACCCCACTCCAGTACTCTTGCCTGGAAAATCCCATGGACGGAGGAGCCTGGTGGGCTGCAGTCCATGGGGTCGCTAAGAGTCGGACACGACTGAGTGACTTCACTTTCACTTTTCACTTTCATGCATTGGAGAAGGAAATGGCAACCCACTCCAGTGTTCTTGCCTGGAGAATCCCAGGGACGGGGGAGCCTGGTGGGCTGCTGTCTATGGGGTCGCACAGAGTCGGACACAACTGAAGTGACTTAGCAGCAGCAGCAGCATGCTTAAAAGAGCCCTCTGAAGTATTATTGCTGAGAGACTGCATAGTATAGAAGCTGAAGACAAGGCTCTGGAGCCAGATCGCCTGGGTTAAAATCTCATAAAATCAGCATCTTGCAGAGATATCCACAACCCCATGTTCACTTCAGCACTCCTTCCCAACAGCCAAGATACGGAAGCAATCAAAATGTCCACCGACAGATGAATGGATTAAAAATGATATACTATTCAGCCTAAAAAAGAAGGAAGTCCTGCCATTTGTGACAACTTAGATGAACCTGGAAGACATTATGCTGAGTGAAATAAGCCAGACAGAGAGGGACACATATTTCATGCTCTCACTTACATGTAGAATCTAAAAAAATATTAATAATAACAAAAGGCAAACAGACAGCAATAGAGAGTAGAGTGGTGGCTACCAGAGGCTAGGGTGTGAGAGAAAAGGGAAGATTTTTTAAAAAAGAAGAAATTAAAAATGGTAGTTGCCAGGGATAGGGGGAGGGACTCATGGGGAGTTAGTGTCTAATGGGTACAGAGTTTCCATTTTGCAAGAACAGAAGAGTTCTGTGGATGGATGGTGGTAATGGCTGTACAGCAAGATGAAGGTACTTAATTACACTGAAGTGAAGTGAAGTGAAGTGAAATTCACTCTTTGTGACCCCATGGACTATACGCTCCATGGGATTCTCTAGGCCAGAATACGGGAGTGGATAGCCTTTTCCTTCTCCAGGGGATCTTCCCAACCCAGGGATCGAACCCAGGTCTCCCTCATTGCAGGCGGATTCTTTACCAGCTGAGCCACCAGGGAAGCCCTAAATACACTGAACTATATACTTAAAAGGGCTTCACAGGTGGCTCAGTGGGTAAAGAATCCGCCTGAAATGCAGGAGATGCAGGTAGATGTGAGTTCGATCCCCAGGTCAGGAAGAGCCCCTGGAAGAGGGCATAGCAACCCACTCCAGTATTCTTGCCTGGAGAATCCCCATGGACGGAGGAGCCTGGTGAGCTAAGGAGTTGCAAAGAGTCGGACACGACTGAAGCAAGTGAGCACACATATACTTAAAAAGTGGTTAACATGGTAAATTTTACGTTACGTGTATTTTACCTCAATAAAAAAATGGCCAAAAATAAATTTCAGTCTTGACATTGGTCTCAGGATGGCCACTGAAGCCTCTGTTCTCCGCCTATAAAGCCCAGGGGGCTTTATATCAGTCATTTCACGTCTCTGTACATCAGTTTCCTTTTCTGTATATTGAGGAAAATAGTAATATCTCAAGAGTGAAACATAGTAAACACGCAGGATGTTGGCTGTTATTTTCACAATCACACTCAATCCGATTAGGAAACTGAGACCCAGAGAGATGACCTGTCTAAGGTCCTGGGTCTGGGTTCTGAACCAGATGAAGTCCCTAGGCTCCTATAAAGACAGTGAGGAAATTGAAACCATCCCTTTTCCCACTTTTGTTCCAAAGAAGTTCATTCTGAGACCCATCTGCGTAATTGAACTGGCCATGAGAAGGCACAAAACACTAGGCGGTTGCTCGTGTTCAAACACAGAACTGAACAGACCTTTCTCCCGGCCCTGCACCTGGGATGTGAGTGTGCTGCTAAGTCGCTCAGTCGTGTCTGACTCTCTGTGATGCCATGGACTGTAGTTTACCAGGCTCCTCTGTCCATGTGATTTCCCAGGCAAGAATACCGGAGTAAGTTACCATTTCCTCCTCCAGGGGATTTTCCCGACCTGGGGATAGAACCCGCATCTCCTGCATTGGCAGGTGGATTATTTGCCCCTGGAGCCACCTGGGAAGCCCTGAGATGTGAGTAAGCAAAGTGGCGGGAGGACCCCACCACACAGGTAGGAAGTCTCTCCTTGCGGCCTGCGCTTATTTCCCTCTCTGCTGAGTTAGGCACTGCTAAGCTTTGCAAACTGACTCACGATGGGATCCAGCGGAACAGGGCCTTGACCCAAAAACCATCCATAGGTGAGTGTTCAGTGTAGCAACATCTGCTGCATCCACCGCCCAAAACCTGGAACCATGTACCGAGTTCATGCCCAGAGTGACAGAGGTGGGGGACCTGAAAGCAGCAACTGGAGTTTGGGGGGTCCACAGTCTACATTCGGTTCTTACAAGGCCAGCCATCAGCGCACGGCAAGGCGGAGAACAGAGGCTTCAGTAGCTGTCCTGAGACCAAGGACCTACGTCATGGTCCTTGAATAAGAGATGAGTTTGGTTTAAATTTGGTTTCAAACTATTTTCACATCACAGACCATCTGGAACTCTTCGGGGTTGGGCTCTGAGAAACACACAGAGGAAAAAGACACAGGCTCTGGCCTCACACAGCTTGGAGTCTGGAGGAGAAAGAGCCATGGGACTGAACAGACACAAAGTGTAAGTCTGGAGGATCGAGAGGACTGTGGACTCTCCCCTAAATCCAGATTTGAATACCCCACTGTCCCCCCACCTAGCATCTCCAACTAGATCTATTGTGCTGGCTGGCAGAGGAATGCCCCCCAAACAGGCCCTGATCCTTGGAACCTGGAGTTTCCTACCTTACATGGCAAAGGGGAATTTGCAGCTTTGATTAAGCTAACGCTCGTAAGATGGGAAACTAACCCTGGATGATTCTGATGGGCCTGATACAACCACAAGCAAAGGGTTCCTACAAGCAGAGGGCCCTTCCCAGCTTGGTTGGAGGGGGGACATCTTTTCACCAAAGAAAGCTACAAAGAGATGCAACGTTGTTGGCTTTGGAGACAGAGGAAGGAGTCAAAGGAGGTGGTCAACCTCTAAAGGCTGGAAAAGGCAGCAGACACACCCTTCTCTGGAGCATCCAGAAGGAACCCAGCGCTGCTGACACCCTGACTTTAGCCCAACGAGACCTGTGTCAGACTTCTGGCCTCCAGAACTAGAAAATAAGAAATGAGATGTTTCAGGCTACTGAGGTTATGGGGATTTGTTGGGGCAGCAATAGAAAACTAATACAACATCTGAGGAGCATCTCAAATGTACCATTAGTCTCGGTCAATAGGGTCCAGTTGCTCAGGCCAGACACTCCATTAATTTATATTTTATTCATTACTTTAGTTTTATTTTTGGCCATAGGGTGCAGCATGTGGGATCTTACTTACCCGACCAGGGCCTGAACCCATGCCCCCTGCATTGGAAGTATGGAGTTTTAACTACTGGACCACCAGGGAAGTTCCAGGCCAGGCCCTGTGGAGGCATCTCTGACTCTTCTCTTCCTCTCACCCCTCGAATCCCAGCCATCAGCAAATCCTCTCCGCTCTCGCCATCACCACCAGCAGCCTGTCCACGTCACCGTCACCTCTCCCCTGGATGACTGTCTCCGGTTCCGCTTGTGCCTCCTTACCATTCAGTATCAACACAAAGCCAACACAGCAGCAGCATCAGTCAGTCCACCTTCCTTACATACCCCAAACCCTGCAATGACTTCCTGGCCAAGACCTCACTTCATCCCGCAAGGCCCTCCACAGGCCAGCCAGGCTCCAGTCCCCTTCCTGCCAGCAGCTCCTTCCCTTCCCAAGCTGTCCTTGCCTCTCTGCTGCTGTTTAGTCGCTAGGTCATGTCTGACTCTTTGCGACCCCTTGGACTGTAGCCCGCCAGGCTCCTCTGTCTATGGTATGCTCCAGGCAAGAATACTGGAGTGGGTTGCCATTCCCTTCTCCAGGGGATCTTCCCAACCCAGGGGCTGAACCTGGGTCTCCTGCTCTGCAGGCAGACTCTTAACCGCTGAGCCACCAGGGAAGTTCCCCTTACCTATTCAGTTTTCCTCAAACACGCCCCAAACGTCCCCACCTCAGGGCCTCTGCACAAGAATGGTCCACTCCCTCCCCTGTTTCAGCCTTTATTCAGATATCACCTCATCACTGAAGCCTTCCTTGACGTCAGATTTAAAGCTACAATGTCATCCTTAGCAATCCTTGTCTCCAAGGTGAACACAGTATTGTCCAAACTGAGATGGTTTTGAAACTATCAGGCATTATCCTGAAACAAGAGACTTAGACGAGGACAGATCCCAAGCCCTCCTCCCTGATTTCTTTTTCTCCACCAGACCTGCTACTTTTAAACAGCATATTTTACTTATTCATCTCGTGTATCGTCTGCCTCTTCCCCTCCTCCTACTCAAGAAATGAAGTGTCATGTCAGAAGGGATTTCTGTCTCCTTTGTTCATTTCCCCATCACATATTAGCTACTCAATAAATATCTGTTGCCAGAAGGAATAACTAGGCCTCAGAAGAGGTCTTAACTCAAAGGGTGGGTCATATTGTTAGGGAAAACACCGACCCAAACCACCTGCCCTGGCCAGGCCTGAGAGTAACCACCTGCATGAGTTATCTTACAACAGGAGGTCCTGGTAAGGAACTCAGAACTAACAAGCTACCACCAACCAGAAGAATTCAGGAAAGGTCAAGAGAGAGGAGACTCCAGCCCATAAGCCCTACCAACCTCCCGGAATCCTTCTTGCTTGAATCCATTTTGACTAAGCAACAGGCTCACCACCAGGAAGGACCCTGAGTCAGAGGGATTGGCCAGAGACAACCGGAAAACGAATCCCATCATCATAAAACCTGAGACTGTGAGCCATGTGGCAGAGCAGTTCTCCTGGGTTCCCTGACCCTCCTGCTCTCCTCTCCACCCAAGTGCTCCTTCCCCATAAAGTCTCTCGCTTCATCAGCACGTGCATCTCCTCGGACAGTTCATTTCCAAGTGTTAGACAAGAGCCCCCTCTCAGGCCCTGGAAGGGGTCCCCTTTCCTGCAACAATATCAGAAAGGTTTTGTAGTAGGTAATACCTTGCAGGGCAAGTAATAAAATGATCATATGGAGGAGGAGGAAGAGAAGACAAAAGGACAGGTTAGTTCGAGACAAGGGACCATCTAGGCAAAGTGAAAGGGAAAGTCGTATCTGATTCTTTGCAACTCCAGGGGCTATACAGTCCAAGGAATTCTCCAGGCCAGAATAATGGAGTGGGTAGCCCTTCCCTTCTCCAGGGATCTTCCCAACCCAGGGATCAAACCCAGGTCTCCCACATTGGAGGCAGATTCTTTACCAGCTGAGCCACAAGTGAAGCCCAAGAATACTGGAGTGGGTAGTCTATCCCTTCCCCAGCGGATCTTCCCAACCCAGGAATCAAACCAGGGTCTCCTGCATTGCAGGTGGATTCTTTACCAATCTAGGCAAAGGGCAATGTTAATAAGAAAAACCACCACCACCACAGACAGCAGCAGCATCTCTGGGTGCTTGGCGCTGGCCTTGGCACCCTCCTAGGCCTTGTTTAATGCATGTAACACACACACCTGGTGGATGAAATGCTGGGAGATTAGGTAACTTGTCCAAGATCATGCAGTGGGTAAGCAGCAGATAGGGCATTAAACCAGGCATCTTGACTCCATGGATGAGCCAGGTCGAGGAGATGGAGAAAAGGTGTGGTGAAGAGTCTAAGCAAACACATAGAGTCTAAGGAAAACCTGCACAAACTAGCTAGGGTTTGAAGGCCCCGAAGTACACGCAGGAGATAACCGTGGATGGGGACCAGGTCGTACACCTTTGCAGCTTCTGGGACCCCCACCCGTGTCCAGCATTCCGAGTCTCTGGAAACTGGGACACTGTATCTAGTAACATCAATGAGAGTTTCCAAAACGTTCCCATGTAGCCCTGAGTCGAGGGGATGGGCTTCAGGCTGTGGACGCATCATGGATCACCCTCTGGAAAAAGGAACACTGTCCATCTTGGTGAGCTGCCATCTACCCTTGCAAAGCTGCCCGTCCTGTTGTCAAGCAAGCTCCGTGATACAGCTTCACATGTAGACAAAGCAGAGCAAAAGTTTTGCTGTGGGTGAGCTGACCAGTTAACAGCTCAAGTTGTTTGGCTCCTTAGCTCTACAAGGGCTTCCCCAGTGGCTCCGATGGTAAAGAATCTGCCTGCAATGTGGAAGACATGGGTTCGATCCCTGGGTTGGGAAGATCCCCTGGAGGAGGGCATGGCAAACCCACTATAGTATTCTTGCCTGGAGAATTCCATGGACAGAGGAGCCTGGTGGGCTATAATCCATGGGGTTGCAAACCTCCCAAGCGTGAACAGCCAGGCTTCCTCATCCTGGAGCCAGGAAACGTTCCTGCAGAGGGAGGCAGCACAGAGCTGGAGGCTCAGGCCCAGATCAGACAGCATTGCCTTGGGCTGTCCTTGTGATCCAGGATAAGGTATTCATGTCTCTAAGCCTCTGTGTCCTCATCTTTAAAAAGGAATGTGCTGCACGCATGCTCAGTCACTTCAGTCATGTCTGACTCTTTGCAACTCTATGGACTGTAGCCCACCAGGCTCCTCTGTTCGTGGGTTTCTCCAGACAAGAATACTGGAGTGGGTTGCCATGCCCTCCTCCAGGGGATCTTCCCGACTCAGGGATCAAACCCACATCTCTCACATCTTCTGATTGGCAGGCAGGTTCTTTACCACTAGCACCACCTGGGAAGCCCTCCTTGCTGCTGCTACTGCTGCTAAGTCGCTTCAGTCGTGTCTGACTCTGTGTGACCCCATAGACGGCAGCCCACCAGGCTCCCCCATCCCTGGGATTCTCCAGGCAAGAATACTGGAGTGGGTTGCCATTTCCTTCCCCAGTGCATAAAAGTGAAAAGTGAAAGTGAAGTCGCTGAGTCGTGTCCAACTCCTAGCAACCCCATGGACTGCAGCCTACCAGGATCCTCCGTCCATGGGATTTAAGCCCTCCTTAGGGATGTGGTAAGAACTGAATAAAACTCGGTGATGGTTTCATCAGTGTACACATATGTCAATACTTAAGTGCGGTTTATTGCAATGCCAATTATGCCTCAATAAAGCTGTAAAAAGGCACATTTTAACAGTAATAATAATAATGACAATAATAATTATAAAGTGCTTAGTCTAATGCCTGAATCATCTTCATTAAGTGTAAGATATTTTTGGTTTATTGTCATTACTGGGATGGGACCAGCACAGCACAGGTTCACTCGTCAAGTGCTGGGGAACTGTGCTGGGCCAATGGCAGCCCCACTTAATCCTTATGACCACCCTGTTGGTCAGTGTCACCCAGTCTCACATGGGAACAAAGTGAGATGCAGGGGCCACATACTTAGAATGTTCTGGAATGAGCATGCGCTAGTGGCAAGTGAAGCCAAGCAGAGGAGGAGAAACAAAGCAAATGGGGGGCGGGGGGTGCGGGCAGAAGGAGGTCCTGTGAGGGCGGAAGGGATGCTGGGCCACAGCGATGCGCCCGAGGAGGATGCAGCCTGCATCCTCGACTCTCCGCTCGGTGACTGCCGCCCTATGGGGGGACCCCCCGGGCCCGGGTCTGCTCCCTTTCTCTGCCTCTAGCAGCTGCGGGGTACACAGGGTGCAGCTCTCTTCAGTCTACAGAGGGGAGTGGGACGGGCGAGGGCAACTGTCCAGTAGCTGATGCCTCCTCCATTGTTGTTTAGTCACTCAGCCGTGTGTCCAGCTCTTTGCGACCCCATGGATCGTAGCCCACCAGGCTCCTCTGCCCATGGGATTTCCCAGGCAAGAATCCTGGAGTGGGCTGCTGTGCAGAAACCTCCCGGCACAGCTCCGTGGACTGAGCCCCCAGGAAGGGACGAGCGTTGAGGGGCTCTTGGGTGGCGGGTGCCCTGCGAGCACGAGTGTTCTGTGTTCTGTATCCCCGGTGTCTTTCCTCTTCAGCAGCCACACTAATGGCAGTAATAACAATAGGTACACAGCCCTGAACCCATGGCTTCATCCATTCCAACAGGGAGGCACTGCGGAGCCTCTGCACCTGTGTCCCTCCTCTGACCACCCAGCAAATATCCACGGAGGGCTTGCCGGGTGCCCAGCTCCATCTTAGGGCTACAGTGCACGTGTATATCTGTGTGTGCTCGGTCGCTTCAGTCGTGTCCAATTCTTTGTGATCCTATGGACCGTAGCCTGCCAGGCTCCTCCGTCCATGGGATTCCCCAGACAGGAATACCGGAGTGGGTTGCTGCTTAAGGATGCAGAGATGGAGGCAAATAAGACACACAGGTCCTTAGCTTCGGGAGCGTCAAGTCTAGAGGGGATTGGTGCGGAGGGGCATGAGGGCCAAAAGCACAGAGACAGACGTGCTCATGTCACAATACGATCATGAAGGATATGAAGCTCTGGGCTAGAGAATAAGAGGGAAGTACTTACTGGGTTGACAGCACAGGCCTCGTAGAGACCTGGTCGTTGAGGTGACACCTGAAGGATGAGGAAGAGCCAAGGCAATCAGTCGTGTTTCGGGCAGAGGGAAGTGCAAAGCCCACAAGGGAGAAGGAGCTCAGCACATTCTGGGAGGAGGGTCACTGGTAGCATTGTGATGATGAAGTGTTTCGTATAAGAGAACCCTGGGTTCAGCTCCTTACACAGCTACCGGCAGCTTGTATGAGCTTGAGGAAGCAGCCCTCTGTGCCATATTGTTCACCGGTGAGGATGATAATGAAAACTAACCAGGGGAATGATTGGGAAGATTCATCTAGTTGATTTGTGGGAAGTGCTGAGACACAGCATATAGTAAGTGCTCAATAAACATCCACAATTATTTTTGTCACTCCCCTGCCTGCCTGCCAGGATCCAGTGCTGAAGGGTACTTTCAGGGCTGAGCCTTTAAGTCGGAGTCCCCTCGGCAAGACCCCTCTGCTACACTTCTTGCTGGGGTTCTCCCTCCAGAGGCGGTCGGCAAATATTTGCTGAATGAACAAATAAATGAATAGTGGGCTTCCTGCCTCCCTCACCTCTGAGCCACTGAAGTACACCTTCAGGCCTCCTTAGCATTAGGCTTCCTGGGTAAGAGCAACATGATCCAGCCTGGAATTTTGTGTTCCTGGAATTTTGCAGAAAGGAAAGGTGGAAGGGAGATGGTTATTAACTGCTGTCTCTGCAAACGCCAAGCCATCTGCACCCCCATTACCTAAGCACAGACCTCTGTGGGCGCCGAACTTCAGAGCCCTGAAAGTTGGAAGGGATTCCGAGCTTGGATCCCTCAGGCTAGGCTATTCTTGGAAGCCGAGCGCCATGCCTGCCACAGCGAGATGAGTCATGCGAAGATGTGATGGATTTCTCCGCGGCAGAGCTATTTATCAGGGTAGATCTCTAGACCACAGAATACCAGAACACGGAGGGGGGGACGGGCTTCTCAGCTAATGCCACTTAAAACCATCACCTCCACCTGCAGCCTTGCATGGTACCCAGACAATAACGCTGGGACCCTCTCACCATGGAAACTCCCACTTCAAGGAGGTCAAATGCTGTCCTCTGACATACTGTCCCCTGTTATATTCCAACAGCCCTCTGAAGAGCCTGTAATGTAGTTTCCAGCTCCAGCTCCACCTTCCAAGCTGGGACTGCACACTCGTCACTTCCCATCTCGTATGGAACCATCCCCACGAATTTCTTTGTCTCCCCCGTTACATCTAAGATCTTGGAAGATCTTGTATTGCCACCCTTGCTCATAAAACTCTGAGTTGTGCCTGCAGGCAGAATAACAGTGGTCTCATTTCATTTTGTTTTTGCGAAGTCCCAACTGTGAAAGAGAGTGACATGCCAGAAACAGTTTAAATGCCAACCATGTAAATAGCCACTGGGGGGCAATTTTCTCAGATTTCATATGCTCTGAGTTCACCATGAGGTGACTGGACCAACTGCTGAGCCTTTGCACACTTATTATAGGGGATGGGGAGCGGGGACGGAGTCGGGGCTGTCGCCCTGTTCCTGGCACCTGGTTAATTCCACTTGTCTGGTTTCCTTTGTTCTCCTCGAACTGCCTGGAGATGTTTCTCAGAAGTCAGCCTGAGCTCCCACTTCTGAAGTTCTGCTCCCTACATATGCTCCCAAAGTTGCTCCAAGTGAAGGCAAGTTAATTAAAAAACCACATTCAATCAAACTGTCACTTTGTTTATGAAAAAAGTGTTGAGTGGCTGGAAATGGCAGGCACAACCACAGAGGATTAATGCTCGAAGTTTGTTCTGATTAAAAGTACAATTGAGGCATTAAGGAAAAGTAAGCACCGTGAACCCAGGGGGGCCCTAAGCTACACAGTCTTCCATTTTCAAATACAACTGAGGACAGCTGTAAATACAAATAGAACTTCTCTGCCCGGAAGGATTCTCTGCCTTCATGAAGACAAAGCGTCTAGCCGGAACCGGTTATTGTGGAAGAGGGACAAAAGTGCTTAGGGATCTCTCCCCATGCCTGCCTGTTTCTTAAATGCACGTGTTCCATGTATGAGTCAGACTGTGCAACTGATACTAAAACGAGTAGGGACCTCAGAGGCTCTCTGACCCTCAGATTGGGAAGCGAAGACCTGTGGACAGAAAATAGCAAGCTCAAGCCGTCTCGCAGACTAAAACCTGGGCATTTGCAACAACGTGGATGGACCTTGACGGCATTACGCCCAGTGAGATAAGCCAGAGAAAGACAAATACGACATGATCTCACTTATAGGTGGAATCTTAAAAAAAGGAGGAAACCTGAAGTCATAGAAAAATGAATAAGATTTGTGGTTACCAGAGGTGGGAGGAAACTGCAGGAAGGTGGTTAAAAAGGTACAAAATTCCAGCTAAAGACAAAGATGCACTGGGGGTGTAACAGACAGCAGAATAACTAGCTACCGCTACTAGGTGGTATACTGGAAAGCTGCTAAGACAGGAAACCCTAAAAGTTCTCATCACAAGGGAAAAAATTTTTTTCTTTTTTTTTTTTCGGTATCTCTGTGAGATGACAAATGTCAACTAATGGTGGTAATCACTTTCTGATGGATGTAAGTCAAATCATTATACTGTACACCTTAAACTTACACATTGCTGTGTGTCAAGTATCTCATTAAAACTAAAAGGGAAAAAAGAAAGAAAGAAAATGAAAGAAGAGGCCTGGAGTCAGGAGGTCTAAGGTTTATCACTTCCAGAACGTGTCGACTTCCAGAAACTTCATTTTCCGCAGGGCTACGAATCTGCTGGTCTGTTCTATGCTGCAGAGCAATCAGTTCTAACAAAGCCCACCTAGAAACAGGAGACTTTCACCTGGCTCTGCAAACAAGAGATGTTTCTCCTGTATCCAGTGGTTCCATCTCACCCAGAATTGAAACATCCAAAATGTCATACAGTCACACCCACCCCGTCTTACAATGAAAGTATAAGAGGCCTTTGGAAAACAGCTGTTCTCAAGCCCACCGGCTGAATCCAAAGATCAGGACGAAGAGCAGAGTCTCTCTCTTGGATCTGGCTCATCAGCCATGGCAGACAGAATTCTAAGATGACCACCAATGATCTAGACCCTTGTATGATCTCAGGGCAACACTCCTGTGATTATGTTACATCATGTGATAAAGGCAAAGAGGTTTTCAGGTGTCATTGAGGTCCCTAATCAGTCGATTTTGAGTTAAGTAAAAGGAAGATTATCCTGGGTGGGCCTGACCTCATCAGGTAAGAGCTCTAAAAGCGGGCTTAGGCTTTCCCTGGGCTCAGGGACTGGAAGTAACAGAAAGAGTCAGCCTCTTTCTCCCTCTCCCTACCTCTCCCTCCACTGCTGGTTTTGAACAAGGAAAGCTCTATGAGGTCCACAGCTTCAAGGACATGCTGCTAAGTCACTTCAGTTGTGTCCGACTCTGTGCGACTCCATAGATGGCAGCCCACCAGGCTCCCCCGTCCCTGGGATTCTCCAGGCAAGAACACTGGAGTGGGTTGCCATTTCCTTCTCCAATGCATGAAAGTGAAAAGTGAAAGTGAAGTCACTCAGTCGTGTCCAACCCTCAGCGACCCCATGGACTGCACCTTCCAGGCTCCTCCATCCATGGGATTTTCCAGGCAAGAGTACTGGAGTGGGGTGCCTTTGCCTTCTCCATCAAGGACATGAGTCCTGTCAATAACCATATGATCTCAGGAAGAGACCCTGAGACTTGATGAGACCCCACCCCAGCTGACACCTGAATGGCGGCCTTGTGAGACCCTGAGCCAAGAATGCAGCTAAGCTTCACCTGGAATCCTGAGCCACAGAATCTGTGAAATAATAAATAGGTGTTAGTCACTCATCCGGGGCAATTCATTACACAGCTAATATACAAGCCAAGAACCAACAAATTTCTAAAGAGGTCAAGGTGGGAATGATGTCAGTGCTACTCAAACGAGGAGCTGGCACTAGACATTTCTGCACGTGGGCCTCCTTCAATAATAATAAAACAGAAAAGACTTCAAAACCTAACTGGCCCATTTCCTTTACCTGTCATTCTCTTTTTGAAAATTAAAGGCTTCCACGGGCACCCAGGGTTGACTTGATCACAGCATGGTTAGATAAGCTTCCAAGTGCTAAGGAAAAGAGGCCTCTGGCAGCATAGGAGGAACAAGTTGCTCTATGAGAAAGAAAAAAAAAATCTTTTCAAAGGAAACGTTTGCGTCTCAACCCCAAAAAAACAACAACTTCAGCCAAGAAGAAACTCCCACTATCTGGCATTTGGAGAACTGGAGGAGAGATGATGCAAACGGGAGTTTGTTCTGGGTGTGCAAATCTCTGACAGGTGTGCAAGACGCAACAATCCCCACGTTAATTCCCACCATCCTGGACACCAGACAGGTGCTAGCACATGTGAGAATGAGCAGAGGTGCCTGGCTGCTTCCAGGCAGGATTAAATGTTGCGAGACAGTATTTAATTAAGTGCTAAACCACTGGTTGCTGGGTTTAAGTGGTAACCTTTATAGGAAGCCAGTCTAATGGGACACTTCCCTTTCAGAAATGACGCGCATGGTTACCCAACGTCATTAAGATAAAATTACCGAACAAGGTCTACAAGGCCCCTCATGCGGTCCGCCCTGCCCTCCTCTCCATCTTCATCTTTCACGACTTCCCAGTATTCTTCACTGCAGACTCGCCAAACACACTGCTCTCTCACTGGGCTGCTTCTCTGCCTGCCTTATCTTACAATGATGGCTACTGTTAATCTTCCAAGACGTACTTCAAAGTCACCACCTCCAGGGAGCCTTCTCTGATTCCTCCTAAGGTGTGTTAGAGATCCTAAGATAGCGTGTTGTTGTTTAGTCGCTAAGTCGTTTCTCTTTTGCAACCCCATGGACTTATAGCCGGCCAGGCTCCTCTGTCCGTGGAATTTTCCAGGCAAGATTCCTGGAGTGGGCTGCCATTTCCTTCTCCAGAGATAGCCTGAGCTCAGGTTGTTGTTGTTGTTGTTGTTGTTGTTTTTAATCTGTTCAACAGGGATAAAAATAGCACTGTGGTTGTAAAAACTAAATAAGTTAACACACATCAAGTGCTTAGAAACTGACATGTCATCAACACGTAATAAGCACCCAGTGAATATTTCTATTGTTTACTGATCACCTACTCAGTACCAAAAGTTGTGTGGGCAGACAGAATGCAAGACAGGCAAGACTCTGCCGTTCTTCCTAGAACCTTACCTGTGGGCCTTGGTACAATCCCTCCTATAGAGCAAGCCCCTCTTTGTATCAGTCTAGCAAGGAAACAAGGAGAAGGCAGTGGCACCCTACTCCAGTACTCTTGCCTGGAAAATACCATGGATGGAGGAGCCTGGTAGGCTGCAGTCCATGGGGTCGCGAAGAGTCAGACGCGACTGAGCGACTTCACTTTCGCTTTTCACTTTCATGCATTGGAGAAGGAAATGGCAACCCACTCCAGTGTTCTTGCCTGGAGAATCCCAGGGACGGGGGAGCCTGGTGGGCTGCCATCTATGGAGTCGCACAGAGTCAGACACGACTGAAGCGACTTAGCAGCAGCAGCAGCAGCAAGGAAATGAGTCCACTCCTGGAATGTCAGTTGGACAAAACCCTTCCTGGAACCCTGATGCTAACACCGAGGCCATTTAGACCAGAACCAAGTCCTGGCTTCTGACGTCCCTTGGAATCTCTATTTGAAGGATGCAAGTCGTGTCCAACTCTTTGCAACCCCATGGACTGTAGCTCACCAGGCTCCTCTGTCCATGGAATTCTCCAGGCAAGACTATTAGAGTGGGTTGTCATTCCCTTCTCCAAGGGCTCTTCCTGACCCAGGGATCGAACGTGGGTCTCCTGCATTGCAGGCAGGTTCTTTACCATCTGAGCCACCAGGGAAGCCCAAGAAAAAGAGAGAGATATGACAAATATGCCTTCTGAGGAGACTATTTCAATATCCCAGCAACATCTTCTTTGGGGACTGGATGTCGTGTGCATGCTTCGGGCAACCACATCTTTATCTCAGCAGATGTTACCTCTTCCAGGGGGGTTTTCATAATCTCTGCTTATTAGGAATTAATCTCTCCACATCTGACTTCTCCAGAGTCTGAATCTTGGGTGCTTTTCTCCCAAGCCTCCAGCACCACCTAATACATGATATATTTATTCCCTTATTAATGTCTCCCTCCTCTGAAACATAAGCTCTACAAGGGAAAGGGTTTGGATTTGGCTCACTGCTCTGTAACTAGCACCTAAGTCAGTCCTTGGCACATAGCAGATACTCAGTAAACATCTGTTGGACTTTCCTTGTGGTCCAGTGGTTAAGACAGTATGCTTCCATTGCAGGGGGGTCAGTTTTGATCCCTGGTCAGGGAACTAAGATCCTGCATGCCAAGTGCAGCCAATAAAAAAATAGGAAAAAAATTAAAACTGAAAAAAAATATATATATATCTGGTGAATGAATGAGGGGAGGAGGAGTAACCAGCGCTTTGGCAGTGCTTCTATGTACCGGGACCCATGCTGAGTGCCTTACGTATAGTGACTCATTCAACCCATACCACTCTGTGAGTTAGGGACTGTCATTAATCCCATATTAGGAAGGAACAAGCTGACTTACGGAGCATTTCAGTTACTTGTCCTGTCATACAGCCAGTGAGCTGAGAGTAAAGACTCAAACTCAGTCCCTCAGCTCCAAAATTAATGCTTTTAAGCACAACACTAGAATGAAGGAACAAACGAACAGATGAATGAAAAATGAGAATGTCCTATCAATATCATATCTGGGGTTATACTGGGAGCTGTGCTCATCTGCTCTCCAGGCACGTTCTGAAATGCTGTAACCTCTACGTGAAGCAAAATTCTATGCTTTGCACACAGTAGGCGCTCAGGAAACATTTGCTCAACTGAATCACACCGGAGTTAGTGTTTCTGGGTATTCTAAGTAACATTTCATGCAAATCCCCAGCCTTCCTTCCCATGAAGATTCATAACAGCTCTGCAACAAATTGCAACGTTGCTAACTAACCCTTACCTGGAGCTCTGACAATAAGCAAACCAAAGCCACCATGCCCCACAGTGGCCCTGCCACCAGTTTCTGGGCCATAAGTGTTTGGAGAAACAGTGATACTGAAAGAAATCACTGCTTCTTGAGCCTTCTGAACCCTCTCATCCCGCTGCCCAGGAGGACAGGCAAAGCTGCAAACACGTAAGACATCTGCAGCAAGAACCAGCAGCTTCCTGGCCAGACTTCACTGCAAGAGAGCAAATCCCACCATCTTTGCTGGCTCAGGAGCAGCTGCCAAATCACAGTGGGTCCCCAAGAGAAGCTACGCCATACAAAGGGGAGGAGCGGCTTGGAAGAGGAGGGAAGCAGTGGGGGAAAAAAATCTGGCTGTGTATCTACCTGGGACAATCTGTTTTCTCAACAGCCACAGAGGACCGTGGACCAGGACGAGGCCTGCAAATGTGGGCATATGCCACGCCTGGGTTAATCCATGGGCCGCGGGGAGGAGCAGGGAGCGCTGCAAGACTGCTGGGCTCTAAAAATACCAGCACATTCCCAACATGGCACGGACGGTGAGCTCTTAGCGGACAGGAATGGTGCCAAATGAATGCCTAGCTGGACGCTCCAGAATGAATCCCAAGGCTGTGGACTAGGAAAACATGGAAACCCAGGGAGGGAAGTGGTTTTCTCTTGAGCACTGTCAGAGAGCAATGAAGGTTTAAGAGGTTGGTATGTTTGGATTGCCAGGGATTGAGGGTGGAGAGGGAGGAGAGAAGAGAGAAGACACTGCAGCTATAGCCCTGGAGTGCAGGGTAACGTAGGGCTTAAAGTCATAAGCTCTGGCACCAGATTGAGTCCACTTAAAAATCCTGGATCCACTACTTAACAATCATGCAGCACTAGGGGAAAATGAAATCTCTCTGAGCCTCAGTTTCTTCACCTGTAATAAAGGAACAGTAATAATAATCACCACCAATGACCTTATTGGTTTTTACAGAATTTTTAGTAGATTATGTGTTTAGTCACTCAGTGGTGTCTGACTCTTTGCAACCCCATGGACTATAGCCCACCAGGCTCCTCTGTCCATGGGATTCTCCAGGCAAGAATACTGCAGTGGGTTGCCATTCCCTCCTGCAAGGGATCTTCCTAATGCAGAGATCGAACCCAGGTCTCCTGCACTGTAGACAGACTCTTATTACCATCTGAGCTACCAGGGATTACGTTATTGCTCAAGTATTCCCTGCCCCTCTCTGTAGGATTTCTCCCCATGGGGCAACTGGAATCCCCACCGAAGGGAGGCTCAGAGTCAGTGGAATGTGAGTGGAAGTGACGTGTGCCGCTTCCTAGAAGAACCTTAAGACCCGTCCCATGGTCTATACTTTTCCCTTTTATCTCTTTCTCTTTTACCTCTGCCATGAGACTAGCCATGACCCAGCTAGGGGCTGCTCCTTCAGCCTCTCAGAGATGAAGCAGAGCCACAGCTAAGCTGGCATAAGCTATGAGCAAGAAATAAACCTTTGCTTTGTAAACCTTTGAGATTTGGGGGTGGCTTGTTACGGCAGTATAAAAAAGCTTAAACACCAACTGATACAAGGACTAGATGAACTCATCTATATAATACACTTAACACACATCTAGCATTTTCTAAGTGTGCAATAGAATGTACCTATTATTACTAATATCATCATCACAGGGTCTCACCCTGTTTGGAGACATCACGTATCTTGCTGAGGAACTAACGAACACTTCCACCCTCTCCCTTGAGAAATGCAAGGATATACAAGGAATGCAAGGAAATGTCTGTATATACAGACACAACTACGCACCCACCTACGGCAGTTCACACCTCCGAGGCTCGGAGCCCCTGGCAGAGGTGCCCAGGTTGAGAAACTCATCTTACGACCCTAAAGCAGGTTCCCTAAGCTGCAGCATGGAAACTGCCACCATAGACTCTCTGGGATCACGTCAAGTACCACTGTACCCCACTTTACCCACACCCAACCCCAGCCCTCCACAGACACTGGGGAGAACGGTCTCCAATATCTGGGACAAGTAAGATGCAAGCAGATAGCAGGGGATGCATTCGGATAAAGACGGGTAGGTAGGGAACACCATCGGCTCAATGAGACGGAAGAGCCCCTGGAGCACCAGGAAGTCACCTTTACTCTGTAGCAGAAACTTGAGGCTCAGATTAGATAATGTGGTTCCATACAAATTTTAGGTTTTTTTCATTTCTGTGAAAAACGCTATTGCAGTTTTAAAGAGATGGAAATATCCTCAACCTGATACATGGCTTCTATCAAAAACCCCCAGCTAACATCACACTCATGAGTAAAAGATAATGTTCTTCCCCAAAGACCAGGAACAAAGCAAGGGTGTCACTTTTACCATTTGTATTCAATATTGTGCTAGAGATTCTAGTCAGTGAAGTTTAGTAAATACAGATGACTTTGTTAATTAGTTTATTAACTAAAGCTATCCAGTCCAGGTGGGAAAGGAAGTAAATATTTATTCATAGGTCACATAATCCTATGATATATGTGGAAAATCCTAGAGAATCCGCAAAATACTAACTAAACTAATGAATAAATATTAAAAGCAAGAGAAAAGACGTCCCTATACATTAGCATCAAAAGGATAAAATATTTAGGAACTAATGTACAGAAGAAGCAAAAGATTTATACCCTGACAACACAAAGCAGTCTCCAAAAGAATTAAAGAAAATCTAAATAAAATGAGAGACATTCCATGTTTATGGATTGGAAGACCATTAGATTCAATAAATCTCCATCAACATTCCAGCAGCAAGGTTTTTTTGTAAAACTTGACAAACTTATTCTAAAATTTGGTCCTGGGGAAATATAAATACAAAGGATATGAAGTAGCCAAAATAAATTTGAAATAGAATAACAATGTTGGAAGATTTACACTACCCAATTTCAAACTTATTATAAAGCTACAGTAATCAATAGTGAGGTATTAAAGTAAGAAGAGACACACAGATCAATGGAATGTAACTAAAAAATCAGAAATAATCCCTTATATTTATGTCACTTAATTTCTGATAAACATGCCAAGACAATTCAACAGGGAAAGGTTAGTCTTTTCAACCAATGATGCTGGGAATATTTTAAATCCATAAGTAAAGAAGTGAACTCATATTCTTATCTCAACACACACACAAATACTAACTCAAAACTTAAGTGCTGAAACTATAAATCTTTTAGAAAAACATATTAGAGAAAAATCTCCTGACCTTTGGTTAGGCAAAGAGTTCTTAGACACAGCACCATTTTTATGAGCCCTAGATGGGAAAATGGGTAAAAGCTTTTGCACTCCAAAATACACTGAAAAGATAAGCCACTGTGAGAAAATATTTTCAAATCATCTACATGATAAAGGATATATATCAAGAATATATAAAAACTCTTACAACTCTATACTAAAACAAATAACTCAAAGGATAGTTAAAGGCTGAATTGATATTTCACTAATATGACCTACAAATGGCTAATAAGCAAATGAAAAGGTGCTTATCACTAGTCATTAGAGAAATCAAAATTAGAACAATGATATATCACTTACATACTAGAATGACTTAAAAAGTACTGGCAAGGATATAGAAACACTGAAATTCTCATACATTGCTGCGATGGAAATGTGAAATGGTAACAGCCACTATGGAAGACAGTCTGACTACTCCTACTTGTAGGTATCTACCCAAGAAAAAGTAAAATATATGTCCACACAAATTCTTGCACATGGATGTTCACAGGAATAGTGTTTATGACACAAAAAGTTGGAAGCAACTCAAATATCCATCAGCTTGTGAATGGTACACTGTATATCCAAACAATGGGATAGTATTTGCCAATAGAAAAGGTAAAGTGGAGAGTGAAAAAGTTGGCTTAAAGCTCAACATTCAGAAAATGAAGGTCATGGCATCCGGTCCCACCACTTCATGGGAAATAGATGGGGAAACAGTGGAAACAGTGTCAGACTTTATTTTCTGGGCTCCAAAATCACTACAGATGGTGACTGCGGCCATGAAATAAAAAGACGCTTACTCCTTGGAAGGAAAGTTATGACCAACCTAGATAGCATATTCAAAAGCAGAGACATTACTTTGCCAACAAAGGTTCGTCTAGTCAAGGCTATGGTTTTTCCTGTGGTCATGTATGGATGTGTGAGTTGGACTGTGAAAAAGGCTGAGCACCGAAGAATTGATGCTTTTGAACTGTGGTGTTGGAGAAGACTCTTGAGAGTCTCTTGGACTGCAAGGAGATCCAACCAGTCCATTCTGAAGGAGATCAGCCCTGGGATTTCTTTGGAAGGAATGATGCTAAAGCTGAAACTCCAGTACTTTGGCCACCTCATGCGAAGAGTTGACTCATTGGAAAAGACTCTGATGCTGGGAGGGATTGGGGGCAGGAAGAGAAGGGGATGACAGAGGATGAGATGGCTAGATGGCATCACTGACTCGATGGACGTGAGTCTGGGTGAACTCCGGGAGTTGGTGATGGACAGGGAGGCCTGGCGTGCTGCGATTCATGGAGTTGCAAAGAGTCGGGCACGACTGAGTGCCTGATCTGAAATGATCTGAAACGCTGATACACACTCCAACATGGGTTAACCTCAAAAACATTATGCTACGTGAATGAAGTCAGATTCAAAAGACCACATATTGTATGGCCTCATTTATGTGAAATGTCCAGAAAAAGCAAATCTACAGAGAAGGCAGATCCATGGTTGCCTGGAGTTGGGAGTGGAAAAGATGATTGATACAAACAGGTTTGAGGGAATTTTTGCAGGAGTGATAAAAACACTTGAAAACTGTCTTGTGGGGATGGTGGTAAAAATCTGTATATTCACTAAAAATAATTGAATTTATGAGTAGATATATGATTTGTCAATTATGGACCAATAAAGCCGTAAAAATAAAGCAATTCTGGCCAGTCCACCCAATAGTCTGCTCATCTCTGTGGTCTCCTGTACCACCAAACTAGACCTTTCAACAGGAGGTAGGACTTCCCTGGTGGTCCAGTAGTTGGGAGTCTGCCTGCCAATGCAGGGAAGGTCCTGTATGCCACGGGGCCAACTAAGCCCACGAGTCACAACTACTGAAGCCCATGACACCCTGGAGCCCAAGCTCCACAAGTGAAGCCATTGCAGTGAGAAGCCCAAGCATCAGAGCTCGAGAGTAGCCCTTGCTCTCTGCAACTGGAGAAAGGCCCCATGCAGCAACACAGACCCAACACAGCCAAAAATATACAATTTTTTTTTAAAGAGAATAAAAAAGAAAAATCAAGAGGTAGAAGAGTTTGGTTAGAGGAGTGATGTTTGAAGTTGGAGACGTTCTACCTCTCTGAATAATCCTGCCCCAGCAATATTTAGGAAGAGTTTTTCTTTTTTTTTTAAGTGATACAAACAGTACAATCGTGTCAGCACAATATCTACATGCATATATTTTAAATCTCTTCCATTCTAGAAAGGGAATCTTGTGACAGTCCAAGGAAAATTGGTCATTAGCGCTGAATAGTTAAGTTAGCATCTCAGCAGAAAGTCACTGTCCCGTGAGACCTTCCGACCTGAGCCACCTGGGACAGCAATGCCTCCCGCACCTCCAGGGAAATGAGGCAGCAATAGACGGAGACTGCCGTATCTTTACTTCTCTAGAACGTCAAAGCACAAGGAACTCTCCTTTGTCTGAGAATATAATAGCTTCCCAGTTCCAAAGGAAGAAGTAGAAATGGGCAATGTTTAACTATTTGGCCTTCAATATTAACTAATTTAGGATGTGCCAGGCACTGTTCTAAGTGCTTGTGTCTTAACTAGTTTAATGCTCATCACCACCCTATGAGGTCAATTCTTCTTTATTCCCCTTTTAGAGACGAGGAAGGGGCTTCCCAAGTGGCTCAGTGGTAAAGAATCTGCCTGCCGATGCAGGAGACGCAGCTTTGATTCCTGGGTGGGGAAGATTCCCTGGAGATCCATAGATGAGGATCCATAGAGAGGTTAAGCGGCTTGCCCAAGAGCCCACAGCAAGTCAACAGAAGGGAGGCAGGATGCAAATCAAGCAGATAAACTTGGAGTCCCTTCTTCCTCTTGTACTCAAAGGCACTAAATAGAAGGTTTGGGGGAAAGAGAAGTAAATTTTAATGCTACCTCCCACCTGGTAGCTAAGAGTTACAGTTTCTTCCCACTGCAAGCAGAGGGCTTCCCAGGTGGCACTGGTGGTAAAGAACCTGCCTGCCAACGCAGGAGATGCAAGAGACGTGGGTTCGATCCCTGGGTCAGGAAGATGCCCTGAAGGAAGAAATGGCAGCCCACTCCAGTCTTCCTCCCTGGAGAATCCCAGGGACAGGGGACCCTGATGGGCTACAGTCCATGGGGTTGCAAAGAGTTGGACGCGACTGAGCGACTAACACTTTTTCCTAGGGGGCCCAAGACTCCAGGGAGGTGACCGTCCTGGGGCCCGCTATCACAGACCTCACCTAGGTCGGTTTCTCTCCTTTTACACATGAGAGTGTGGGCCACAGAGGAAGACGGATGTGCTGCCCCAGTGAGCGAGTGCTCGAGGGGTGGTGGAAACCTAAATCTCCTCTTCCTACCCCGGTTCCCAAGATTTGAGACCCAGATGTCTGTCAAATAATTTGAAAACTCGGTGTTTTATTCAGGAGTGTGTTAGTTTGCCTGAGCTGTCTAAACAACCAAAATTTCTTTTTCCTCATTAAGTTTTATTGTTAATATATTTATTTTTAATATTATTCGTTTTAATTAATTTAATTAAATATTTTAA
Organism: Bubalus kerabau; assembly: GCF_029407905.1. Lineage (NCBI taxonomy): Eukaryota > Metazoa > Chordata > Mammalia > Artiodactyla > Bovidae > Bubalus > Bubalus kerabau. The sequence continues at coordinate 9,844,109 of NC_073646.1, forward strand.
TATTTATTTTTCATTATATTATTTATAATAATTATTGTATCGTTGCTTTACAATGTTGTGCTAGTTTCTGCTGTACAGCAAAGTGAATAAGCTATGCGTATACAAACATCCCCTCTTCCTTGGATTTCCTACCCATTTAGGTCATCACAGAGCATTGAGCAGAGTTCCCTGTGCTATACAGCAGGCTCTCATTAGTTACTATTGTCTAAAGTAGTGTATATATGTCAATCCCAAACTCCTAATCCATCCCACCCCCTACCTTTCCTCCTTGGGATCCATACATTTGCTCTCTACATCTGTAAACAATAGAAATTTCTTTCCTTACAGTCGTGGAGGCTCAAAGTCTGAGATCAAGGTGTGCCGATCAGCTTCCTTTATTCTGAGGCCTCTCTCCCTGACTCGCAGACGGCTGCCTGCCTGCTGTGTGCTCACACGGTCCTCTGTGTCCTAATCCTCTCTTCCAAGGATACCAGTCAGATGAAATAAAGGCCAATTCTGATGGCTTTTATTTGAACTTAATCACCTCTTTAAAAGCCCTACCTCCAAAAGCAGTTACATTCTGAAGTCCTGGAGGTTAGGATTTCAGCATATGAACTTGGAGATGGCAGGCTTCAGCCCATAATGAGAGGCTGCTCTCTGCTCAGCATGGTGACAAGTGGAACAGGGGAGGGGAGGCACATTATACTCAGGGACTCAGCCAGCCATGCTCTTCATCACTATCTCCCCCACAGCCCTTGCCACATTCACTTGTGATGGGGTGGATGAGTCATACCCCGGAAACAACGAGACACTAACACACAAAACAGCTTGAGGATAGCAGGATTGGGGTTTAAAAAAGCACAGAACGGGGAGCCAGGAAGTAAGGGTCATAGGCTCAGTCCTGCCACTCACCTGCTATGTGATTCTCTGTAACTTGTACATCAAAATACCCAGTTTAAAAAATAATAATAATAATAATGGGTCTAGGCCCCATTTCAGACTGATAAAACCAGATTCACTAGGTGTGGGGTCCAGGCATCCACATAGTTGTTTTTTGTGGTTATTTAAGCCCCTTGGGTGATTCTAATGTGCTTCTTTGGGTAGAGAACTCCTATGGGTCTTAGAGGAAAATTTCATCCTGACATTTTCTGGGCTAGTGAGCACCAGGGTGGATGGTGCAGTGTAGAATGGCTCACAATACATCCCCAAGCAGCAGCAGCATTGCCCGGGAACTTGTTAGAAACAGAAATCCTTGGGTTTCATCCAGACATAATGAAGCAGACACCATGGAGGACGAAAGCCAGCAACGGTGTTCTAACAAGCCTTCAAGCGGGCTGTTATGCCCACTAAAGTTTGAGAACCACAGTCTACACTGCTTCTCAATTATTTTAAGGTGAAATAATGTTCTTCTTTCCCTTTCCAGTTTATTTTTAATTGTGGTTAAAATAAAAAGTCCATTGACAGATGAGCGGATAAAGAAGATGTGGTACATATATACAATGGAATATTACTGAGCCGTAAAAAAGAATGAAATAATGCCACTTGCAGCCATGTGAATGGACCTAGAGATTATCATACTAAGTGAAGTAAATCAGAACGATAAATACCATTTATCACTTACATGTGAAATCCATAACAAAATGTGACACAAATGAACCTATCTACAAAACAGAAACAGACTCACAGACAGAGAGAACAGAGAGGTGGCTGCCAAGGGAGAGGGGCTTGGGGTAGGGAAGGACTGGGAGTGCAGGGCTGCTGCTGCTGCTGCTGCTGCATCGCTTCAGTCGTGTCCAACTCTGTGTGGCCCCATAGACAGCAGCCCACCAAGCTCCTCCGTCCCTGGGATTCTCCAGGCAAGAACACCAGAGTGGGTTGCCATTTCCTTCTCCGGTAGGACTAGCAGATGTAAACTATTACGTATAGGATGGATAAACAACAAGGTCCTACTATAGAGCACAGGAACGATATTCAATATCCTGTGATAAGCTATAATGCAAAAGGATGTAAAAAAGAATATATATATATATATATATGAATAACTGAATTGCTTTGCTGTACAGCAGAAATTAACATGAAATTCTAAATAAAAACCACTATATTTCAGTAAAATAAAATTAAAAAAACACATAACATAAAATGTACTATCTTAACCATTTTTAAATGTACAATTCAGTAGTGCTAAGTATATTTAACATTGCTGCAGCGGATCTCCATTTTCATCTTGCAAAATGGAAACTGTACCCATTAGACAACTTCCTGTCTCTCCCTCCCTGCAGCCCCTGGCAACCACCTTTCTACTTTCTGTTTCCATGAACCTGATGACTTTTGATACCTCACACATGTGGGATCATACAGTATGTGCCTTTGTGTGTCTGGATTATTTCACATAAAATAATGTCCTTAAGGTTTATCCATGTTGTAGCATGTGACAGCATTTCCTTCCTTTTTTAAGGCTGAATAATACTCTATTGTGTGTATATACCACATTTTGGTAATCCACAGATGGACACTTCGGTTGTTTCCACCTCTTGAGTATTGTGAATAATGTTGCCGTGATCCTGAGTGTGCAACCTCAACTTTACTATGGATACAAATCACCTATGTGCGTGTGTGTTAAGTCGATTCAGTCGTGTTTGACTCTTTGCGACCCCATGGACTGTAGCCTGCCAGTCTCCTCTGTTCATAGGCTTCTCCAGGAAAGAATACTGGAGTAGGTTGTCATTGCCTTTTCCAGAGGATCTGCCGGACCCAGGGATCGAACCTGCATCTCTTATATTTCCTGAGTGTGCAACGTCAATTTTACTATGGATACAAATCACCTATGAATAGTGTTAAAATAGATTATGATTCGGGGGGTCTTGGTGGGCTTCTCCCAGATTCTGCATTTCTAACAAGCTCCAAGGTGATGTAGATGCTGAGCTGCAGACCACATTTTGAATAACAAAGGTGTCGTGTTTGTGAATGTGTCAGTTACTCAGCCGTGCCTGACTCTTTGTGATCCTATGGACTGTAGTCTGCAGGCTCCTCTGTCCATAGCATTTTCCAGGCAAGAAAACTGGAGTGGGTTGTCACTTCCTTCTCCAGGGGATATTCCTGATCCAGGGATCAAACCCATGTCTCCTGTGTCTCCTGCACCTGCAGGCGAATTCTTTACCACTAGCGCCACCTGGGAAGCCCAAAAGGTCTAGATCCAATGAGAGGACAAAAAGGAACTCAGAAAAATTTTAAATCAAGACCCAGATCACTTTCCCTAAATGGCCCCCAAAGGACGAAGTCCAGGAACAACAGTGAAATAGTGCATTTTACCTCTACTATTCCAACCCATGCCCACTATATTCTCTCCTTGCCAAATATCCCATATCTCTTTTCCTTCCCCTACAGGTCTGCACCCCATGCACAGTCCTGCTACAACCACTACTAACCCTTGAACTAACTTCTCCCGTACATCACTCTCATGCCAGGCCCACTCAGTCTGGAAACAAAGAACCAATCTACAAAATGCAAGGGCATCTACTAGAAAAGACTAGAACTCTTTCCCACATGTGACACTGTAGTAGTGATGTTAACTGCGATGATTTTTAGGTGGTTGGTACAAGAATACAAAATTAAATAACATCATATCACATGATAAAAAAGTGGCTCCCTTGCAAGTCTGTTTCAACCCTTCCTGAAAACGTCACACACACACACAGAGTCCCGAACACTCTACGACACTGGCTAATCTCCCGTTTTAACAGAGTTCAGGCTTCAGGCTCAGAGCCTTTAGGCAGGCAGCAGGCTCCAGCTAGAAATAAAAAAGCACGGTTTGGTCTTTGTCGTATTTATTTTTGCGCTTACTTTCTATTTGTGGGAAGTGATACTGGTTTTCCATTTATGGTTCTGATGCCAAGTTGCTTTTTTTAAAACAAATGTACTTAAATTTAAAAGGGAGTGATTTAAAAACACACATTAAATAAATAATTGTCGAGGAGACGTTTGAAGTTGGAAATCTTAGAGGAGGAGGACTCGGGCCACTTCCCGAGAAACCCGTACCACATACAGCATCTGGGTGCCTTGGAGACTGCACCCACTGTGATCACATCTGTGAGGGACCAGGGAGGGGACGCAGCCTCCAGCCAAACTGGAACTGCAGTGCCAAGAGAGGGGCCAGCAGAGCCAACTTCTGTCCTTCCTTCTGGTCCACGAAATCTTTCCTGAAATTCAGGGCCTGGACAGGGACTGACCAAGTCTGCCACTGTAGGAAGATCCTGGGTTCTATGGAGCCAAACCTGGGGACCACTGGAGACAACAGATGAGTGGTCAGTGTGCTCAGATCCTCAAGCTGCCCTTTCCTTCTTAATTGCCCCCATTTATGGAAATTTGGATCAAAGCAAGTGTTAGTCACTCAGTCGTATCTGACTCTTTGCAATCCCGTAGACTGCAGCCCTCCAGGCCTCTCTGTCCATGGGATTCTCCAGGCAAGAAAACTAGAGTGGGTTCACATTCCCTTCTCCAGAGGACCTCCCCTACCCAGGGACTGAACCAGGGTCTCCTGCATCACAGGCATATTCTTTACCGTCTGAGCCACCAGGAAAGCCCTGGATCAAAGCAAAGAGGCTTCTAAAATTCTCCATACCTTGTGCTACTGGACCAAAGATTTCCTCCCTGACCTTAAAGAGTTATAAAGGGCCTCATTACAGGTAATTGCAAAACCATTACAAAAATCAATTACCTATTTTGAGATGGCTCCAACTCCACCTATTCAATAGAAAAGATACTTACTCTAAAGCTTTTGGTGTTTTCATTTCAATAGGAACTTCTTTTACTGTTGCAAGCAGCATTACAATTTTAAAAGAGAGGAACATTCTCAGTAATTAAATGCAAATCACCAGAGCTCCAAATTCAGGGGCCTGTCTCCCCAGTGCCTAGTTTCAGTACCAGGGGAGACAAATAACTCAAAAGGCAATGGGATGCAGTTCTCCCTCCCCTCCAACCTCCTCAGATAATCAAGGCCCCCCTGGCTCAGAGAAATGTGGAAGTGGGTACTCTTTCCCAAGGTTGATCCTGCTTGCGGCTGCATTTTCCCAAGAGCAGGATGGAGCAGAAGAGATCTGTTTGCTGACCCAGTCCTGCTATCTCCAGGGTTTTGATTTGCTGGCTGGTTTACCAAGGCTTCTCCGGTGACTCAGACAGTAAAGAATCTGCCTGCAACGCAAGAGACCTGGGTTTGATCCCGGGGTTGGGAAGATTCCCTGGAGAAGGGAACGGCTACCCACTCCAGTATTCTTGTCTGGAGAATTCCATGGACGGAGGAGCCTGGAGGGCTAGAGTCCATGGGATCGCAGAGAGTGGGACACGACTGAGCAACTTTCACTTTATTGGGGCCAAGAGATAGAAGAGCAGGAACTTGCTTCAAAGGCTGATTGCAATGCCCCTTCCTCCAGGATGCCTTGGGGACCCTCCCCCACTACAGGTTAGAAGAACTCTGCTTGCCCACAACAGTGAAGTCAGAATGTTCTCAGATCAAATATCAGCACAAGAACAACATCTGCTCTTTCAACCAAGTCCTTGCACACCTACTGTGGGATAAGACACTGTTCGAGGAGTTGGAGAGACAGTGGTGAAGACACATGGGTGATTCTCTACCCTTACAGAGCTTGGAGACAGGAGCTAGTCAAATAATCAAAGAAGCAAATAGAACATCACAAATCGTAGTGTGCTATTCAAGCACATGAAAAGAATTTACTAGTCAAGGAGTGACCATGGAAGGAACAGCAGATGCAAAGGGCCTGGGTCAGAAAGAAGCAAGCGAGCATGAGGGGAACCACAAGAAGGCCCATAGGACTATGAAGGCCCATGAGCAGAGATCCGGCAGGCGAGAGATGTGGCCGGAGAAGTAACTGAGGTCAGGCAAGTAGTATCTCGAAGATCACAGAGACAATTTTTTATTCGAACCACTATAGCAAAGGAAGCCAGCAAAGGGGTTTCAGCAGGGGACAGACATGGACTGTATTTTGTAAGAACCCACAGGATTGAGTGGAGAGAACAGGTTTGAGAGAGGAGGCGAGATGCATGCGGGAGAGCAACCTGAGGACCCTGCAGTTGTCCTGGCAAGAGATGCTGAACACTGGGCACAGAGGGGAGAGTGGAGTAGAAGGGTTTCTACTGGTTGTACAATGTCAGCCAAGTCACTTCTCCTCTCTGGACCTCCATTTCCTCATCTGCAAAATGGGAATAATAATGCCCACACCTCTTAATGAAATGAGATGACACATGACGAGCACCTGTCCTGTCGAGAATTCAGTAACAACAGCTATTGTTATAATGATGATCCTCTTGGCGCTGCTCATAAGACCCTTGTCCATTTATGTTCCTTGAAATGGTTGTATGTCCACACTTCTTATTTCATTAAAGCATTAAAGCAAGGCTTTCTGTTCTTTGAAGGGATAGTCCCTGCTGGATTCACCACGCTGCAAAGTAGAGTGCTAAACAGGGTGACAAGCATCCAGAAAGTGTAAATTAATATTTGTGGAGGGATTGGACTTGAACGGTCCAGCTGATGGCACTCAGCCAGGCTCCCTAATCATTTGAGTTTATCCATCACAGACATGCTGATTTCCAGGAAGTACCACTCCATGGAATCTGCCTTCAAGAAAGAGCAAATTGTTCAGCCACTGAGAGCGCAGTTCATTGTCAGCCTCCACCTACAGCCTTCGGGATCTGGTTCAGCTTTGGAGCTGAGGCCATGCTTTCCCCAGGCACTCCCTAGCCAGTAACTGAGCACGGTGGGGTTACCAGGGCCTCATTGTTTCTGCCCAAAGTGGCATTCCACTATCTGTGCATTGTGGTCTGAGCCTGTCACTTGCTCGATCCTGCTTCTTCCCACTCTCATTTTATTTTTCAGAGGCATTTACACACCCTCTCCCCACCTCCTATAAACCTCCACTCCTGACTCTCTCCAGATCAGCCTTTGCTCCCTGGAGGGTCCAGTGGGCACACCTTGGAGAGAAGAGGAACTAAAAACTACCACATGAAGTGGCAGATAAAAGAAGCATCTAGGTAAGTTAAGCAACTCAGAGCTGTTCACTGTCTCAAAGGATTAAAGCTCCAAGAGCTATAAAAGAGGATGCGCTAATTAATTAAGTTGACTCAAATTACCAGGAAACTTTCTGATTAATAGCAGATGTTGGGGTTCCAGGAAAGATTGCTCCCTGGTTTTGGCCAGAATCCCAGGGGTCATTCGGGCCTGCGATTTACCCAGGTCTTCTCTCCTTCTGGCTGATACCTCTCAATCCATTTTTCTGGATGCTAATTATAAACCTAGCACATGTGCCTAATCTTCCAGCAAGAAAAGCCCAGGGATGTCAGTCCACTTTACCTCTCCTTTCCGTGAAAATCAGTGTGGGGTCTCAGGCAAAAAGAAATCAAATGGAGATAAGAAAACACAGACATATACATAAAATACCCCCAAGCCCTAATAGAACATTTAAAGCTTTTGTTGGAGAGACAGCACCACTATATGAGAGAACTGTTGTTGCTTACATTTGAGGGACAGTTTAGAAGGTTTGGGGGAAAATCCACTCAAGGTTTAGTCTAGTCTCAGTTTCAAGGACATCAACCCACCATTGTGAAGGCAAAGATGACAGGAAAAACTCACAACACAGTGATCATCTTAAAGTGGAAGTCGCTCAGTCGTGTCCTACTCTTTGCAACCCCATGGACTATACGGTCCATGGAATTCTCCAGGCCGGAATACTGGAGTGGGTAGCCTTTCCCTTCTCCGGGGGATCTTCCCAACTCAGGGAAGGAACCCAGGTCTCCCTCATTGCAGGCAGATTCTTTACCAGCTGAGCCACCAGGGAAGCCCAAGAACACTGGAGTGGGTAGCCTAGTGCTGCTCCAGCGGATCTTCCCAATCCAGGAATCCAACCAGGGTCTCCTGCACTGCAGGTGGATTCTTTACCAACTGACCTATCAGGGAAGTCCAATACAATAGCAACCAGTATGCTTCTAGCACTGGGTGAGGATTTTCACATAATTATCTCATCTGGTCATCCCAGGAATTCACTGACATTGGTGATGTGATCACCCATTCTTTTTCAATGAGGACAGAAAGGCTCAGAGAGGATCAGTAACTTGTTGGAGGTCACAGAGGTAGTAAGTGGCAGAGCTGGGATTCAAACTTATGTCTCTCCAGAATTAAAGACTACATTTATCATGCTTTCTCCACAGTCCTCAAACACTCTTTCCCTGGACATTCATTGTCCGAGACTCACCTACCCACAGACATGCCCCGGGTTGCAGCATCATTTAACAAGCATTCCTTGTCTAATCTGAGCCAAACCCTGTGCTGGATGCTGGAAAGAAAGGAATGGATGATCCCTGACGTCAAGAGGCTCACAGACTAGTTGAGGAGATAATATAGGGCAATGTCTCTTATGTTCTCTCTCATAAAAGAGCATGTGTACGTGCTAAGTCACTTCAGTCATGTCTGACTCTTTGCGACCCCATGGACCATAGCCCGACAGGCTCCTCTGTCCAAGAATACTGGAGTGGGTTGCCATGCCCTCCTCCAGGGGATATTCCTGACCCAGGGATTGAACCAGCATCTCTTATGTCTCCTGCATTGGTAGGTGGGTTCTTTACCACCAGTGTTACTTGGGAAGCCCCTCAAAAGGGAAATAAACTCTCAGCTCCGAGGATATAGATACCATCAGCAGAGACAGAGACTTTTTTTTAAAGATGAAACTGAAGACAGGAGAATGTAGACTTGTCCGAAGACACACATCTAGTTATAACAAAGCTAAAACTCAAACCAGGTAAGCCAATATATCACAGGCTCTGAATCAGCACAGCTGAAAGAAACAGCATGCTTGGGGATGGAGGTGGGCCTCTCCTTACACCAATCAGGATGCAATTTGCAGACATTTTTTAGAGCAGAGAATGCATGAGTGTCTGGAGGGCAGTGATCAATCATTTCAGCCATCGTGAGACCAGAATAGATACAAAGAGAATCACGACCGCACAGAATCCTGACAGTCAAGGGTACTAACCTCAGAATATTTCTTCTTACAATTCGATGCCCATGGTTCTAGAATTCGGAGAGGATATAAGGAGATGCTTATTTGGGCAGCTGAAGCAATACCTGCATGTCCAGCTCTTTGCAACCCTATGGATCATAGACCGCCAGGCTCCTCTGTCCATGGGATTCTCCAGGCAAGAATACTGGAGTGGGTTGCCATCCCTCCTCCAGGGGATCTTCCTGACCCAGGGATCAAACCCGAATCTCTTAGGTTCCCTGCATTGGCAGGTGGTTTCTTTACCACTAGTCCACCTGTGAAGCCCAGTACCTACCTATATCATGGACTATCGCCAGAAGTCCTAATAACCTCACAGAATCTGAAGGACAAGAAAGTTCAAACACAGCCATCCAGCCTAGTGCCAGAATTCCTGCTGGATTCTCTGTGACACGTGCTTATGCTGCCTGATGACCCTCCAATGACAAAGAACTCTGAGTCCACCCAGTGTTCTTGCTTATTCTTCCCAGAGCCAGATTCTATCTCCCCTGGGTTACCTCTTTCTTTAGATTCCAGAGCAACTTGGAACATATTTGCTCCACATTCAATATGGAAACCCTCCAGATTACTGTATACAGCAAGCTACCAAGTCCTCTCCCTTCCTTATTTTTCTCTACTCCCAGAAACACACACACTTACCCTTCCATTGATACTCTTAGTGAACAATTTCCAGTTGCCTGTACCTCCTCTGGGCATCTTCCTCTTAACAAGTCCAGTTTATCCACATCCTTCTTAAAATATGGAACCCAGGAATGAATGTAGCCAAAGATATAAACCTTTGTGAAAGAGCTTTAAAAAATCATACTATATTAGGCAGAAGTAAAGGAATTTTCTCCCTTTCTGGGACCAGGCAAATTACAAACTACAGTTTTCTTAATACAAAACAGTTTGAAAAAACTATTACATTTATTCATTCATTTATGCATGAAGTTTACAGATCTGTGCTGATTCTAAAACTATAGCCTATGAGAAGAGCTGGGCATATAATGATGTTCGTATGTATGCAGTAGTGTCCGAGTCTTTGGGACCCCGTAGACTGCAGCCTGCCAGAATCCACTGTCTGTGGAATTCTCCAGGCAAGAATACTGGACTGGGTTGCCATTTCCTATTCCAGAGAATTTTCCCAACCAAGAGATCGAACCGGCATCTCCTGTGGCTCCTGCACTGCAGGCAGATTCTTTACCACTGAGCTACCAGGGAAGCGGACATATAATGATAGATAAAATCACTTCTTACCCTTTATTGATCACTTGAGACTCACTCCACAGCCCTCTTCTCCTCCCACCTTTTTTCCCCTCCCAGGGTGATCTTATCTTTCTTCCCGGCTGAAGCTCAACTGCCACTCAGCTCCAGGTTGTTGCCCTGACATTTCCATCACGATGACCTGCAGCCTCCTCCAATCCAACGTGTTTAGGAAAAAAACAACTCATCACTTTTCCCTCTTCAGACTAACCCTCCCCTTCAGTACGGCAGCACCATCCTCCCAGACATTCAGGCTGAAATTCTAGAACTTTTTCCACCTCCCTTCCCCTCAAGCCCTGTGTCTGGTCACTCTCCCTCTGATACACTATTTGTCTCCATCCATCTACTCTTCTCTTTTCTCTCCTGGCCTGACTGTCTGTGACCTCTTACCTGGACAAGTTCAATGACAAGTTGAAAAACTTTTTTCCTCCTTCCATTTTTGCCTCCTACAATTCATTCCCCATTCAGCAGCCAGAGAGCTCTCTTTAAAAAAACCTGGGGAGTTGCCTGGTGTTCCAATGGTTAAGAGTCTGCCTTGCAATGCAGGGTTGTCAGGGAGCTAAGGTTCCACGTGCCATGAAGCAACTAAGCCTGCAAGCCACACCTAAAGAGTCCATGCGCCGCATGAGAGATCCCGCATGACGCAACTAAGACCCAGCGCAGCCAAATAAATAAACAAAACTTTAAAAAATTAAATTAAATTAAAAAAAAGAGAGAGAAACCTGATCATGTCTATTTCCTAAATAAAACCCTTCATGGATCTGCCCAGAGTAGCCCATTCACCTCTGCGTGGCCTGGCCTCTTCTGACACCACCATCACTCCATTCCTCCACCCCCACTCCTGGATCTGCAGTGTGTAATCATTCTGGCCTTTCTCCAGTTCTTTAAAGAGGCCATAGTCCTTCCAACTGCAGGGCCTTTGCACATGCTGGAATGCTCTCCTTCTCAGCTACTCTCTCCTTCAGGCCCACCTTCACCTAGCTAATTCTTCATTACCCTTCAGAAGTGATTCAAACATCACCACCTTAGAGAAACATTCCTTAGGCACTGCCCTTCACCCTGAGGGGCCCTCTCATAGCAGCCTGTCATTCCCAGTCATTGCAATTTCGGCAATCATAACTAAATAATTTGATGCCTGATTCATTATTTGGTGTTTTTGTCCAATGAGACTATAACTTTAGCTTGAGACTGTATCTGTCTTGCATTCCTACATATCCCTCATGGTGAGCATCTTGTACTGTATAAAACAAGTGATGAATAAAAGGATAACTAGGGATGCAGAGTCAGAAAATACAGACATGGCTAAACTATATGGCAGATGTGGACACGGGGAAAAAAGTGTGATTGAACTCCATCAAAAATGGTTCTGCCTGGAAAATGTACAAACTTCCACTTATAAATAAACACTAAGGATATAACATAATGACAAATATAATTAGCACTTCTGTATGTTATAAATGAAAGTTATTAAGAGAGTAAATCCTAAGTGTTCTCATCACAAGAAAAGAAAAAAAAAATGTTTCTATTCCTTTAATGTTGTTGTCGTTATTGTTGTTGTTCGGTCACTCAGTCATGTCAGCCTTTTTGTTACCCCATGAACTGCAGCACACCAGGCTTCCCTGTCCTTCACTATCTCCCAGAATTTGCTCAAACTTGTGTCCATTGAGTCAGTGATGCCATCTAACCATCTCATCCTCTGCCACCCCCTTCTCTCCCTGCCTTCAATCTTTCCCAGCATCAGTGTATTTTCCAATGAGTTGGCTCTTTGCATCAGGTGGCCAAAGTATTGGAGCTTCAGCTTCAGCATCAGTCCTTCCAGTGAATATTCAGGGTTGATTATGAAATAATGGATGTTCATTAAACTTAATGTGATTATCACAATGTATGTAGACCAAACCACCTTAAACTTACATAGTGCTATAGATCTCAATTATATATCAATACAACTGGAAGAAAAAATGATTCTGCTGTAGTACAAAAACTGAGTTTGAGTTCATCTTTTCCTTTTAACCAGCTTATGTACAGAGACAGACACAACCTTGATTAGTGATTCAGACATGCTGCGAACTATTTATATTTCAACTTTAGACTGTCAAAGGAATCACACCAAATAAGATGTGCATTTATTAGAGCTCCTAAAGAAACCCTTGCCCCATCCTCTTCCAACCCCCAGAAAGAAAGAGGGTAGAAGATGGGTAAGAAAGGAAGCAGAAGAAAGGGCAGAGTGGGAGGAGAACCCACGATACCACGTTTCCTTGGATTTCGTTTGAAGGCTTTGTGTTTCGTTTTGTTCGTTTGCCAGGCGCCTGGCTGACAGTCCCACTCATGCCTTCACCGTTCTGCAACCCCATTGCAGACGAGACAATATTCTTGTCTATTTTGTTTACTGTGGTATCCCCTAGCACCTCAAACAGTAGATGATACTCAATAAGTATTTGCTAAATGAATGATTTCCAATGTGAGGAAATCGCATCCATGTGCACAAGGATGAGAACAAAATCTTTTCAACTTTGTGTCCCCAGAGTTCGCGGGAATCCAATAAATAACTATTGGAATAAATGATCTGATGAAGTGATTAAGTAATAAATATGTAACTTACATGAACTCTCCTCTGACACTTGCTTTCCATTTGGTTGAATGCCTTCTTTTGTTTGGGGAGCTTACATGAGTGAGATTTTACCAAAATATAGGGAGGAATGGTATCATATTTTTTTTTCCCAACAACTGGATTCTTTGGGTCACCAGCATGAGAATGCCAAGTTTCTACACTGAGTCAGTCCTGAGTGGAAAAGTGCAAAGAACACCCAGCCTTAAAAATCAATACAATGATTTCTTGGTTCCCATTAGGTCAACATTTTAGACACTACTGTATATGCAGGGACTCCGGTAGGTGCCAGGAAGGGAAACAGGTCAGGTTTCCACATTCTTCATGTGCTCAGAGTTTATAAGCAAAATTGATGGGCAAGTCAAAATAAGATAAAACGGCAACACAATGTGATAAACGATATAACAGAGGCACCTGCTAAGTGTTAATGGGGGCATAAGGAGGCATAAAATAAAAGAAGCCTGAAATAAACTTTTAATCACTTGCCAAAAAAAGTCTTCATCTTCTTTGCCAAGATTAAGACAGTGATGCTCTGCATCTGGAGCGTGCAGTCATGGTTGTAAAGGAGGCAGAGTTCATCCCGAACCTTTTCCATGGATGGGAGCCCGGAGGAGTTCAGCAGAAGTAAGAAGGTTCTGAAACTCTGACAAAAGGCCTAAGGGTCTTTACCCAGCAACGCTGACCACGGCAGTTAAAGCTTGAAGCCAATTCCCCAGAGAAAAAAAGCCTCGCCCTTTAGCGAAGCTGCCAAAAACCTCCAAAGTTAACGGTTTGTACTGTGTCTTTCTGAAGACAGAAAAATGAGAAGGGGAAATCTAAAGGTCGTATCAAGGGCCAGGAGAGGTTTCTAGCCTGGGCAGTCAGACTATCTGACCCAACATTAATAGAGATATTAAAAATACACAAACATAAGGGAACCACATTTGAAAATTACAGTGGGAGCTTGTTTCATGCATGTGAAACAAGCTGCATGATAGAGTATCGGCAGCCATTATAAACATAATCCTTTTTATATATTTTTTAAAAACTCATTTGTTTTTAAATTTTGGGCCGTGATGGGTCTTTGTTGCTTTGCTCGGGCTTTCTCTAGTTGCAGCAAGCGGGGGCTACCCTTCCTTGTGGTGCACAGGCTTCTCGTGGTGGTGGCTTCTCTTGCTGCAGAGCACAGAGCTTAGAAGCGAGGGCTTCAGTAGCTGGAGCACATGCATTCAGTAGGTGCGGCTCACCAGCTCCAGAGCTAAGGCTCAGTAGTTGTGGTGCATAGGCTAGTTGCTACATGGCACAAACATAAAGTCTTAATGACAGGAATTCCTTGTGTGTGTGTGTGTGTTGCTCGGTCGTTTTCAACTCTTTGCAACTGTAGCCCACCAGGCTCCTCTGTCCATGGGATTCTCCAGGCAAGAATACTGGAGTGGGTAGCCATTCCCTTCTCCAGGGGATCTTCCTAACCCAGGGATCGGACCCAGGTCTCCTGCATTGCAGGCAGATTCTTTACTGTCTGAGCCACCAGGGAAGACCCAGGAATTCCTTATGACATAAATAAGTAAAGCAAAACAGCCAGCCACTATGTTAAAATTTTTGACACCTATTATAGATAGAAGTATGTATGGAAAAAGACTTGCCCCCCTAAGCTCTCTAGAAAGCATTGATAAAATGGGGCATGCATACACCCCTATCTGAAATACGCAAGATGATGAACATCTTGCATGTGTGTGTGCTAAGTCTCTCCAGTAGTTTCTTACTCTTTGTGATGCTACGGACTGTAGCCCACCATGCTCCTCTGTCCATGGGATTCTTCAGGTAATAATACTGGAGTGAGTTGCCATGCCCTCCCCCAGGGGATCTTCCCGACCCAGGGATAGAACCTATATCTCTTATATCTCCTGAGTTGGCAGGTTAACACTAGCACCACCTGGAAGTCCTGATGAACATCCTAGGGAAAGGAATTAATGGAAGTGGTTTTTGTGGTTTTTTTAGCAGCTTTTTAAAACCTTTTTTAACTAAAAAAATTTTCCTGTTAAAACAATTTTTTATTTAAAAATAAGAAAGAGCTTCTAAATACCAGCACCTGAACACCATTATGCTGACCCACCAGCACACTGCTACAGCCTCCTGCTCTGCGGCTGATGCCAAGTTTCATGAGGGCAAACGGAAGGACTATTTTCTGGTGCCTGGAAGCAGCCTGACACCTAGAATGTACTCACGTGATGTTTGCTGGATGAACAGATTTGAAGGTACAAGAGGAAGTGGGATCTTTTAACAAAGTAAAAGGGCACTCCAAGAAATATTGAGAAGTCAGAGCCTTCACTTCTGGAGAGAAGACGAGAATGAGGCAGGACTTCAAAATACTCTTGTGAACAGCGATGCAAAGGGCAGAGTGGGAGATGGGAGGAGTCGTGAAGGGAGGGTAGGAAGACAGGAAAGGCAGGCTGTGTAAAGACAGGTAAACCTGGGTGGTCCAGTGGTTAAGCATCCACTTTGCAATGCAGGGGATGTAGGTTCCATCCCTGGTTGGGAAACTGGGATCCCACATGCCAAGGTCAGATAGCAGGTACTTCCCTGGTAGCTCAGCTGGTAAAGAATCCGCCTGCAATGCAGGAGACCCCGGTTCGATTCCTGGGTCAGAAAGATCCCCGGGAGAAGGGATAGGCTACCCACTCCAGTATTCGTGGGCTTCCCTGGTGACTCAGATGGTAAAGAATCCACCTGCAGTGTGAATGACCTGGGTTCGATCCCTAGGTTGGGAAGATCCCGTTGAAGAGTGCATGGCAACCCACTCCAGTATTCTTGCCTGGAGAATCTCATGGACAGAGGAGCTTAGCATGCTATAGTTCATGGGGTCGCAATGAGTCAGACACAACTGAGCGACTAAGCACATGGGGCAACTGGGCCCACAGGGAGAGAGCCTGTGCTTTCTTGAGATCTCACATGATGCGACAAAGATCCCAAGAGCCACAACTAAGACTCGACACAGTCAAATAAATTAATTAATTAAAAAAAAAACAAACACAGCTAAATGCGTGCATCACTCTTTACTCCTCAGGACCTCCCAAAGTAGACAATGACTTTATTTCCACTTTCAAGTAACAAAACTAAGACAAAGGAACTGGACTGGGAAAAAAAAAAAAAAAAACAGCATTCACAAATGGACTTGTGGAGATCTGAATCCAGCTTCAGTTCAGTTCAGTCATTCAGTCATGTCCAACTCTTTGCGACCCCGTGAATCACAGCACGCCAGGCCTCCCTGACCAACTCCCGGAGTTCACCCAAACTCATGTGCATCAAGTCAGTGATGCCATCAGCCATCTCATCCTCTGTCGTCCCCTTCTCCTCCTGCCCCCCATCCCTCCCAGCACCAGGGTCTTTTCCAATGAGTCAACTCTTCACATGAGGTGGCCAAAGTATTGGAGTTTTAGCCTCAGCACCTATCCTTCCACGGAACACCCAGGACTAGTCTCCTTTAGGATGGACTGGTTGGATCTCCTTGCAGTCCAAGGGACTCTCAAGAGTCTTCTCCAAAACCACAGTTCAAAAGCATCAATTCTTTGGCGCTCAGCTTTCTTCACAGTCCAACTCTCACATCCATACATGACCACTGGAAAAACCATAGCCTTGACTAGACGGACCTTTGTTGGTAAAGTAATACCTCTGCTTTTTAATATGCTATCTAGATTGCTCATAACTTTCCTTCCAAGGAGTAGTCTTTTAATTTCACTAGCTTCAAATTCAGAAAACTCTACCTCTAAAGGGACCTAAGAAGCTAGAAAGCATGGTGTGGGGTGGCAAGAGGTAGAGATCAGACTCTCCCATTGAAGGGATTTTGTGTTTACAAGCCTGCATTTATTGTTGCTCAGCCATTAAGTCATGTCCAACTCTTTGCAATCCCACGGACTACAGCCCGCCAGGCTCCTCTGTTGGTGGGGTTCTCCAGGCAAGAATACTGGAGTGGGTTGTCCTTTCCTTCTCTAGGGGATCTTCCTGGATCAAGGATCAAAACTGTGTCTCCTGCATTGGCAGGCGGATTCTTTACCACTGAACCACCAGGGAAGTCCTACGAGCCTGCATACTTCACTCCTAACCACACAGAGCAAAGTTCTCTCTGCACTGAGAAGAGCCAGGTAGAAAATCTCAGCTGTTTCCATCCCATGCTTCATCACTACAAAACAGGATAGGTTAGTGCTGGAAGATGGAAAAGGAAAAACAGGACGGATCTGCCTGCACCAAAGGGAACGGAGGGGCATAAACAACACAAGCAGCCCCCAGGGAACACGACAACCTCTTTCCTGCAGCTCTGGTATGGAAACCACCGTAGGCCAATATTAAATTAGCTGTGGGGAGTATTACGGGGTCCTGCTGAGTCTGCCCGGGTCCTGTACCCTCTGACTATGTGTCCACACTCCTGCCAGCCCAGGTGAGCCAGCAGCACTCCACCATGTCTAGAATTTGCAAACCAGGGCTGAAGAACAGTGGACATGCTTTTATGAACAAGATTTGCTGTTTTTGTTTTTGCTTTTTTGGAGTTCACAAGATATCTGAAGGTCCTGTCCCTCCCAGGGGATCCTGGCAGTCTAGAAGATTCTTAAGAGGAAAATTAGCAGCTCACCTGAGATGAGCAGGTGCCGGCTGAGATAACCAAGGGCTAGATGGCTGAGGATACTGTTTTCCTGCTGAGCTTCAGGGCACTGAAGTCAGAGGCACAGATATAATAAACAAGAAGAAGAAGAATCAGTTTCACAAGTATTCTGAAGGGCCTGCTATCTGACCACACTGGTCTAGGTGGCGAGGATATAGGTGAATAAAACACAGAGTGCCTGCCGTGGTAACGTTTACCTTCTGTGGGAAGAAGGTAAATGATGTTCTTGGGGACAATACTAGAGTTTCAGGAGAGTTCTCCAAGTGCAATGGACAGATCTAGGTTGGGTCCTTTTCATGCATGCCTCATCCAATCCATCCACCAGCACAGAGCTGGCTAGTGACAGAGTCAGAACTAAAACCCAGGCCTCCAGATTACAGAGCCTATACTCCTGGCCACTGCGTGTACGGCCCTCACTTCTGAAAGGATCAGCATTCATCTGAGAGAGGACTTTGTGATTCATGATACTGTGACCCTCATCGTAGCATGGAAGGGTTGGCATCAGCATTCAATAAGTTGGGGATAAACACCTGTGGCTTGTCAGGGGAATCACATGATGTCGCCAAAGCACACCAAGCTGGCATGCTGTGGGTGCTCAGCTGTGCTCCCTCACTCACAAACTCTTATCAGCAATGGTTCAGATGATTCCATGCCATTTATGTCAAAATTGTAAATGTCCAGTGCATAAATCAGTTTTTCAAAATGTTCTCCATAGAATTTTATTCTGCAAGATGCTTCTCAAAGAGCTTTAAGAAGAAGCAAAAAAGACGGCAGCTTGCATTTATTAAGCTCTTATTGGGTACTAGGCACCGTGCTGAACACTTTACACATCTTAACTGAGAGAGAAGATAAGCACCATTATGTTTCCATTTTACAGATACAAAAACTGAGGCCCAATGAGGTTGACAAACTTGTCCAGAGTCACACAACTACTGAATGATGGGACCTGAATTCAAACTGGCCAACTCTAGAGTCTGCCCAAGTAACCACTGTGAAGAAAATGAAAGTGAAAGTTATTCAGTTGTGTCCTACTCTTTGAAACCCTGTGGACTGCAGCCTACCAGGCTCCTCTGTCTGTGGGATTTCCCATGCAAGAATACTGGAGTGGATAGACATTCCCTTCTCCAGGGGATCTTCCCAATCCAAGGATCGAATCCGGGTTTCCTGCCTTGGCAGACAGATTCTTTACCATCTGAGCCATCAGGAAGCCCACTGACCACTATAGATATTATTAATACTATTCCAACATTAGAAACTGCCATATGTGTCCTTCCTGGAAATCTGCAAAACACATTAGCATATTGGATAGACTAATTATTGATCACCAATATCTGAAAATTATATAACAGCAAAGGAGGCACATGACAAACAAATAATGAGCAAATAATAACTAAAATAATTACATGTAGGGGTGAAATAGAAAATAAATAATGGGGAGCAAGAGAAAGGGGAAGCCACTTTAGCTAGCATGGAAACATCCTCCTGAGAAGACATGTAGGCTGAGAACTAACTGGAAAATGATAAAAGAGTGACTCATTGATTCATGTCAATGTATGGCAAAAACCACCACAATATTGTAATTAGCCTCCAAGTAAAATAAATTAATTAAAAAAACAATAAAACCCAAAGATGGCTCTTTGAAAAAAATATCAGTGAAACTGATAAATTTAGACAGAGTAGTCAAGAAAGAGAGGAGACAATAGCAGAAATAAAATAGAGGGCATCACTACAGACCTTTCAGATATTAAAAAATAGTAAAGGAATATTATGAACATGATCAGGTTGTGACCTGTACTTCTGACTGACTAGCTAATAAATCAGAGGTGCCCACAACCTTCTCTCTTCCTCGGGTTCCATTAATTTGCTAGAGCTGCTCATAGAACACAGAGAAACCCTTCAGTTACTAGATTATCAAAGAAGATAACGCGGGACAGCCAGGTGGAAGATATGCACAGGGCAGCGTATGGCAAAGTGGTCCAGAGCTTCCATGCCCTCTCCAAGCCCACCACTCTCCACACAGGAGCTGTCTAAACCCCATGCTTTGGGTTTTTAATACAACTTTCATTACATAGGCAAAATGGATTACATCAGTAGCCACTGGCAACTGGTTCAACCTCCAGCCCCTCTCCCCTTATTGGAGGTCTGTGGCTGAGAAAGAGAGTTCCAACCCTCAACTCGTATGGTTGGCTCCACTGGCACCCAACCTATTCTTAAGTACTTTCCAAAGTTGCTTCATTAACATCAGAAAACTTACCTTTATCACTCTCAACATTTAGGAAATGCCTAGGATTTTATGAGCTCTATGCCCTAAAGTGGAAAAATCAGTTATATATCTCTCATCGTAAATCATAGTATCAAAGACACAAATTACCAAAAGTAATAGAAGAAAGAAGAAATCACAAACCTGAACAGTCCAGTATCCGTTAAAGAAATTGAATTCATAATTTAAAACCTTCCCATAAAGAAAACCTCAATTCCAGATGTCTTCTCTGATGAATTTTATCAAACATTTAAAGAAAGATTAAAAAGCAATTCTGTACAACTTATTTGGGGCTTCCCAGGTGGCTCAGTGGTAGAGAATCCACCTGCCAATGCAGGAGATGTGGGTTCAATCCCTGAGTAGGGCAGATCCCCTAGAGCAGGAAATGATAACCCACTCCAGTATTCTTGCCTGGGAAATCCCATGGACAGAGGAGCCTCTTGAGCTACAATCCCTCAGGTCACAAAGAATCGGACACGACTGAGAGATTGATCACACACAGCACAGAAATTATTTCATAGACCAGATGAGGAGAGAACACTTCCCAACTCATTTTATGAGGCTAGTATTACCCTGAATCCAAAGCCAGACAAAGCCATCATAAGAAAACCATAAACCAGTATCTTCATGATGTAAAAATGCCCTGCAAAATATTAGCAGATCAAACCTAAAACTATGTCAAATGGCAATGCATCACAACTGAGCGGGTCAATGCCATGAATGTAGGCTGAGGTGGACGAATCAAGGAATATTGTGAAGACAAAACCCACAGGATCTGCAGAGGGACTAGATATATGAAGTTACGGGAAATGATGTAGCGGGGTCTGGATAAGTGCTCGCTAAGCCCACTCCATTTTCTTCTGAGGCACATTTGGTTTGTACAACATCTCCTAGGCCCCTCCCCTTCCACAGCCTGATGCAGACATTCCAGTGGCCTTAGAGGCCCCCTGTTGACGATGGCAGAATCCAAAGATAAACCAAATCTCTAAATTGCCACTTGGCAAAAAACTCCCCTCTGAACTCAAGCTTCCACATTAGACATAAATTTCTAGTGCATTGAGTCCCTGATACGTGAGGGTTTGTATATTATAGTAATTATTCTCAACCTTTTAATCCAGGAAGAAATCAAGAAAAGCTCTTTATTGGCTTGACCAATTAAGTAGAAATAAGAGTACTCTTACTTCAGCTTTTACAAGAATTAATTAAATGTATTAGAAATTAGCCAGCTTGTGGGCTCTCAATGAGCAATCTATGATGAGAAAATAATGAGAAACAAAGATTTATGCACAGAGATGTTTTCATGTTGTTTAGCTGCTCAGTCATGTCTGACTCTTTCGTGAGCCCAAGGATTGTAGCCCACCAGGCTCCTCTGTCCATGGAATTTCCCAGGCAAGAATA
This sequence comes from Bubalus kerabau, assembly GCF_029407905.1. Taxonomy (NCBI): domain Eukaryota; kingdom Metazoa; phylum Chordata; class Mammalia; order Artiodactyla; family Bovidae; genus Bubalus; species Bubalus kerabau. Next base: position 9,865,285 of record NC_073646.1, read on the forward strand.
ATGGAGTGAGTTGCCATTTCCTACTCCAGGAGATCCTCCCGACCCAGGGATCGAACCTGCATCTCCTGTATTGGCAGATGAATTCTTTACCACTGAGCCACCTGAAAAACCCACAGAGATGTTCGCACACGTGCGTGTGTGCTAAGTCGCTTCAGTTGTGTCTGACTCTTTGCCACCCTATGGACTGTAGCCTGCCAGGATCCTCTGTCCAAGAGACTTTCCAGGCAATGCCCTTCTCCAGGAGATATTCCCAACCCAGGGATCAAACCTGTGTCTCTTACATCTCCTGCCTTGGCAGACGAGTTCTTTACCATTAGAGCCACCTGGGAAGTTCATAGAGCTGTTTATCACCAAGTTATTTACACTGGTAAGGTTTCCATGAAAAAAAAAATAAGATATTCAACACTGGATAAGTGGTTAAATAAGGACCATCATGATATAATCTTATGCAGGCATTAAAAATGATGCGTGCAGAGAATTTGTTAATACGTTATTAAAAAGCAGATACAAACTTCATGTTTAAATGCTTTTCCATTATTAATATACATTTACATATGTATATGTTTATGTGTGCATGTGTACACATATGCATAAATGCACACGTGTGTACACATATACACATATGTACACATGTGTAAACACATACATATGCATACATATATATATACACATTGCTATGGACTGAAAGTTCCTCTCTTTCCAGAATTCATGAGCTGAAAACCTAACAAACAAGGTAATGGCATTAGGAGGTGGGGCCTTTCGGAGGTGATGAGGTCATAGGCATAGAACCCTCATGAATGGGATGAGTGCCCTTATAAAAGAGACCCAGAGAGATCCCTCCCCCTTCTGTCATGAGAGGACAGAGGGAATAGAGGGTCATGCATGAGGAGGCTTGCCTTCACCAGACACCAGATCTACTGGTGCTATGACCCTGGACTTCCCAGTCACCAGAACTGAGAGAAATAAACGTTTGTTGTTTATAAGTCAGGCAGTTTATGGTAATTCTGTTACAGCAGCTGGAACAGAAGAAAATACATACACACACACACACACCACTGCACACATACAAAAAAGAAAAATAGTTTTGTGTTTATCTGGCTTCCCTGATGGCTCAGCTGGTAAAGAATCCACCTGCAATGCAGGAGACACAGGAGACTTGGGTTAGATCTCTGAGTTGGGAAGATTCCTTTGAGGAAGAAATGGCAACCCACTCCAGTATTCTTGCCTGAAAAATCCCATGGACAAGGTTGCAAAGAGTCAGACACGACTGAGCGACTAAACAGACAGAGACAGACATTTCTGTGTTTAATACATGTGACAGGATTATTGACAATGTTAATTTTATTCTATATTCCCAAAACAGTGGGCATATAACAGTCTTGGGAACTGATGAAAATAATAAATATACCAAAGAGTATTTTTAAATGTTTAAAAGACCATCTCATGACCTTGAAGAGTAGAGTCTTATAGAGTGAAGACCATCTTAAGAAGGAGAATTGGTTCAATCCTTCATCAAACCACACCCCAGGACTTCCTGGGGCTGTGCTCTGCAAAGTCGATGCTGAAATATGCTCTCAGGAAAGCCCCATGCAATAACCGCTTGGCTCCTTGAGAGCAACTTGAAGGGGTTGTTTTCAATCTGCTCAACGAGGTATGGCTGTGCAAAGCCTAGAGAACTCCAGACACTGAGGTTCCAGCCTGGATGTAATGACCTGAATCAAGCCAAGCTGAGAGCGGAGGCTGCCGGCCCGTCGCCCACAGAGGAATCATGATCTTTGAAAGCCAATTGTGTAAACACAGGAAGGGAGGAGGAAGAGGCATCCTGAGTTCCCAGCAGTCCCCAGGAGCCTGCCACTTGGCACCCAGGATGTCCACAGCTGGTGTGTTCTGGGGAGTTAAGAACACTGCCCACTCAACCAAATTAAGAGTGACCTCTGCAGACAGCTACACACCCACTGATTCCTCCAGCAAGTATTTCCAAAACCTAATCCAGACCTGGCGCTCACAACTCTACAGGAGTCACAAACTAAAGGAGCCAAGAAGCAGCAGCGGCAAAATAGAGAATTCACACTTCATTTGATGGGGCAAAGTCAGCTCCCTGCCCCACCCCAGGTATCAAACCTGCACGTTGTTTTTAAAGCTTTTTTCTTTAAATATTTCTTATATAAAAGGTTTTCTCCCCCCCCCACACACACACACATACACACTGTAAAAATTCCAATTTTCAGTTGTTTCCTGAAAAATTGGGCAAGCTGACAGCAATTGACCCACACTTCCACAGGAATCATAGTTCACATGCCCTTTTTCATTTATTTGTAGTTCTCACCTGATTCCTTTAAATTTTTGAATTTGCAGCACCTACTAGTGATGTTCCCTTCTGCTTAAAATGTGGGTCTTCCAACCCTCTATTGGAATTGTGTGCAAAGTAAGAGTAATCTAGCCCTGAGTAACAGGTAAATTTGGCCTTGGAATACGGAATGAAGCAGGGCAAAGGCTAATAGAGTTTTGCCAAGAGAACGCACTGGTCATAGCAAACACCCTCTTCCAACAACACAAGCGAAGACTCTACACATGGGCATCACCAGATGGTCTACACCGAAATCAGATTGATTATATTCTTTGCAGCCAAAGATGGAGAAGCTCTATACAGCCAGCAAAATCAAGACCAGGAGCTGACTGTGGCTCAGATCATGAACTCTTATTGCCACATTCAGACTGAAATTGAAGAAAGTAGGGAAAACCACTAGACTATTCAGGTACGACCTAAATCAAATCCCTTATGATTATACAGTGGAAGTGAGAAATAGATTTAAGGGACTAGATCTGATAGATAGAGTACCTGATGAACTATGGATGGAGGTTCATGACATTGTACAGGAGACAGGGATCAAGACCATCCCCATGGAAAAGAAATGCAGAAAAGAAAAATGGCTGTCTGGGGAAGCCTTATAAATAGCTGTGAAAAGAAGAGAAGCAAAAAGCAAAGGAGAAAAGGAAAGCTATCTGAATGCAGAGTTCCAAAGAATAGCAAGGAGAGATAAGAAAGCCTTCCTCAGTGATCAATGCAAAGAAATAGAGGAAAACAACAGAATGGGAAAGACTAGAGATCTCTTCAAGAAAATTAGAGATACCAAAGGAACACTTCATGCAAGATGGGCTCGATAAAGGAAAGAAATGGTATGGACCTAACAGAAGCAGAAGATATTAAGAAGAGGTGGCAAGAATACACAGAAGAACTGTACAAAAAAGATCTTCATGACCAAGATAATCACGATGGTGTGATCACTCAACTAGAGCCAGATATCCTGGAATGTGAAGTCAAGTGGGCCTTAGAAAGCATTACTACGAACAAAGCTAGTGGAGGTGATGGAATTCCACTTGAACTATTTCAAATCCTGAAAGATGATGCTGTGAAAGTGCTGCACTCAATATGCCAGCACATTTGGAAAACTCAGCAGTGGCCACAGGACTGGAAAACGTCAGTTTTCATTCCAATCCCAAAGAAAGGCAATGCCAAAGAATGCTCAAACTACCGCACAATTGCACTCATCTCACATGCTAGTAAAGTAATGCTCAAAATTCTCCAAGCCAGGCTTCAGCAATACGTGAACTGTGAACCTCCAGATGTTCAAGCTGGTTTTAGAAAAGGCAGAGGAACCAAAGATCAAATTGCCAACATCCACTGGATCATGGAAAAACAAGAGAGTTCCAGAAAAACATCTATTTCTGCTTTATTGACCATGCCAAAGCCTTTGACTGTGTGGATCACAATAAACTGTGGAAAATTCTGAAAGGGATGGGAATCCCAGACCACCTGACCTGCCTCTGGAGAAACCTATATGCAGGTCAGGAAGCAACAGTTAGAACTGGATATGGAACAACAGACTGGTTCCAAATGGGAAAAGGAGTACGTCAAGGCTGTATATTGTCACCCTGCTTATTTAACTTATATGCAGAGTACATCATGAGAAACGCTGGGCTGGAGGAAGCACAAGCTGGAATCAAGATTGCCGGGAGAAATATCAATAACCTCAGGTATGCAGATGACACCACCCTTATGGCAGAAAGTGAAGAGGAACTAAAAGCCTCATGATGAAAGTGAAACAGGAGAGTGAAAAAGTTGTCTTAAAGCTCAACCTTCAGAAAACGAAGATCATGGCATCGTGTCCCATCACTTCATGGGAAATAGAGGGGGAAACAGTGTCAGACTTTATTTTTTGGGGCTCCGAAATCACTGCAGATGGTGACTGCAGCCATGAAATTAAAAGACACTTACTCCTTGGAAGAAAAGTGATGACCAACCTAGATAGCATATTCAAAAGCAGAGACATTACTTTGCCAACAAAGGTCCGTCTAGTCGAGGCTATGGTTTTTCCAGTGGTCATGTATGGATGTCAGAGTTGGATTGAGAAGACAGCTGAGTGCCGAAGAATTGATGCTTTTGAACTGTGGTGTTGGAGAAGATGCTTGAGAGTCCCTTGGACTGCAAGGAGATCCAACCAGTCCATTCTGAAGGAGATCAGCCCTGGGATTTCTTTGGAAGGAATGATGCTAAAGCTGAAACTCCAATACTTTGGCCACTTCATGGAGAGAGTTGACCCATTGGAAAAGACTCTGATGCTGGGAGGGATTGGGGGCAGGAGGAGAGGGGGACGACAGAGGATGAGATGGCTGGATGGCATCACTGACTCGATGGACATGAGTTTAAGTGAACTCCAGATTGGTGATGGACAGGGTGGCCTGGCGTGCTGCAATTCATGGGGTCGCAAAGAGTCGGACACAACTGAGCGACTGAACTGAACTGAGTGAGAGTCAAAGAGGACTTTCCTTTGATATAAAGCACATAGACTTTGAGACTGTTGTTTGGATGATCTAAGATTTTTTTTTTCTCAGCTTACTTTGTGATTTCCTATGGGTTCAAGATGCTGGACCACTGGTCTCCAGAAACACCGCTAAGTCTCTTTACTGAAGCTACTTGTTTCATTACCAACCTAGTGTTTGCTTGCCTATGTATTTTCATTTGTAGACAGTAGGAAAGACACTTGAAAATCTCACAGAGGCTGTGTTCTTCTTTGTGTTCCCCACCTTCTTTGTCTTAGATGCCAGAAATTCGTCGTAATAAAGATGAACAGAGCATCCTGCCGTGTGCACGCCCGTGATGGCTCCATCACGCAAGGCTGCTGGCCCATCCAGACCAGCTGCCATACACAGTCCAGCAGCTGTGCCCATGTCAACAGCACCTGGATTTTATTAGGCTGCAGGTGAAATTCACTGCAGACCAGGTATTCCTGAGGCCTGACTTCTGCAACTGGATCCTCAAACTGGAAACATCTTACGTGAATATTAGGGTATGAGGGTTGGGGGGAGACACAGCTTCCCAAAAGTAACCATCATTTCATGGTCCACACAAATATTGAGGGTGAGAAATAAATACATAGCACTGTTTTTTGTTTGTTTTGTGGGGTTTTTTTAGAATGGCTGGAGGAGAGGGGGATGCCTCAATTTAGGTTTTCTCTACAGCAGACCCAGAGACAAGAAATCAGGAAAACATCTTTTAGTTGGGAGGTGATCACAGTTAGCAAGGTGATGGAACAGGTAAGTAAGACAGGAAGGGGAGGGAAGCCAAGCACAGGTACATTAATGGGAGGCTGAATACTGGGGCAACTCAGACTCAGTCTCACAGGGACCTTCTGACACTCAGTGGAGAACATGTCTCAGTGTTGTCTCTGAGCCACAAGGAAGCCAAGGTATTTATCCACCAACTTCTGCCCCTCATGGTTGAGGGTGGCTATGGGATGCATTTAGGCCCTTCTACTTCTGGTCTGCCATATGCAGGAGCCAAGCACAATCCTATGGCCAGAGAAAGCCCTTAGGCAGAGAGGTACCCATGTCTGGGATGAGGAGCTTTCATTGTGTTGGGAACTGTCCACCTAAGCTTGAAGCTGACCTTCAGAGTAGGCCAAGAGGTCATGGGCAAGACACCAACAGAGTTAAAAGGGATATTCTGGCTCACTCAACTGAAAAAAGCTGACTCCATGCACAGCTGAATTCAGGACCCAAAATGTGTCATCAAGACTTAGGTCCTCTCCTCCTTCCTGCTCTGTCCTCATCTGATTGGCTCCAATCACTGCCCCCTAAGTGGAAGCAAGATGGCGGCAGCAACTTTATCCCCTACATCTTCTCAGATTTCCTTATTAGTTGGAAATATCTTTTTTCCCCCAAGAGCTCTTATCTTTAGAGACTTAATGAAAAACAGATAGATGAAGTGATACAATGTTGAGAATCCGCTCCAAAATAATTCACTGTGGCTAGTAATATACTACTACTGTCCATGAGTTAATAATAAATGCTGAAACTGGATGGTGGGTACATGAGGGTTACCTCTGAGTGTTATTTTACTGTTACTTCTATTTCTGGGTGTGCTGGAAAGAAGTTTTCATGATAAAAAGTTAATTTTGAAAAAAAGGATTTCTTTCACTCCAGTTTGAGCAAAAGTCTGATTTCATCTCATCAGCTTTTCCTGGGTCACTTAACCATCCCTGGACTACTCACTGAGACCAGGGGAACATAATCACCCCAATGGCCCAGGCCTGAGCTGTATGTGCCACTTCTGAATGGGGAGAAACCTCCACAAGAAGCTCAAGGGCCACAGCAGGGAAGGGCCTTAAAAGAGGTTAATCAGATACAACTACCAGAAGGACGTTCAAGAGTGTGAGGTACAAAATGTACGAGTTCAGCCATATAAAGAGATGGAAAATAAAGTTGACATCAGGTGTCTCTGCCCATCCAGCACCCCATCCTCATACTTTTGAAAATGCCTTCCAGGTTTTCCTTAAAGAACTGTCCCTCTCTACTTCTCAATCCATGCCCACTGGGACCCCCTTGTTCTGCAGCACACATGTGACCTGGTTCAGCCAATGAGAGGCAGGCTGTGGTGATTGGTGTAAGGACGTGCACATGACCCCAGACTGGCCAATGAAACTCCACCCTGGGACATTTCTGGAGACTTTCCCCTGAGACGGCTCAGCTGAGGGATGAATGTCTGCCCCGCCGTGACATCTCTGGCATTCCTTGAAGAGAGACTGCCAAATGATGAGTCTGACATAGAGGAAAGCAGTACCAAGAAACCGAGAGAAAGAAATTAAAGATCACATTGTCCAGCATCTGCACCTGGCCCTGCTGGAAACCAAAAACCCTGAACTTTTTAAGTTATATGATCAAATGAATAACCATTTTTAGCTTAAAGCTTTCTGAGTTCCACATCTGACACCTAGATCCCTGGCTAACAAAGGGAAGTATGATCACCCCCAATACAGAACTTGGAGTTCATTCTGCCCTGACAACTCTGTAGAGCTGGGGGTACAGGTCTACGAGCACATATGTGGTAATTTTCAGTCAACAAGTGAAACTTTCCTTGAGTGCATGCTTTTGAAGGTGTGAACAATACTGCTCATCCATTCATGCCCTCTGCAGACATTTACCGAATGCCTTATTCGTGCCCACCATGTGCTAGGTACTGGGAATAGAGAAATGAACTATGCACCATCCATGTCTCCAATCCTGGTAGAGGAGAGACGAGATACAAAGAGAGAGACTGCTGAACACGGAGACCTGGATTCTCACCCCAGCTCCCACTCACATATAGGAGAACTCTAGGCAAAATCCAGAGAAGGCAATGGCACCCCATTCCAGTACTCTTGCCTGGAAAATCCCATGGACGGAGGAGCCTGGTAGTCTGCAGTCCATGGGGTCGCTAGGAGTCAGACACGACTGAGTGACTTCACTTTCACTTTTCACTTTCATGCATTGGAGAAGGAAATGGCAACCCACTCCAGTGTTCTTGCCTGGAGAATCCCAGGGATGGGGGAGCCTGGTGGGCTGCTGTCTCTGGGGTCACACAGAGTCGGACACGACTGAAGTGACTTAGCAGCAGCAGCAGGCAAAAGTCTCCCCATATTGAAGAAAGCACTCCATATCTACAGGCTCCTGGGGAATTATTGTGGCCAGAGAATGTCACAGAGTTTGAGTTGCGATGAGCAATCCAGTTTCAATTCATTCTATCTGATCAGAAGTCATCAGGAGTCTAATTTTCAATGGAAAGTAAGCATAAAGAAAGTGATATCCAGGCTAAGACTCCTAAGAAGAGGATATGTGCATGCTAAGTTGCTTCAGTTTTGTCGAACTCTTTGCAACCCTGTGGACTGTAGCCTTCCAGGCTCCTCTGTCTATGGGATGCTCCAGGCAAAAATACTGGAATAGTTTGCCATGTCCTCCTCAGGGGATCTTCCCAATCCAGGGATCAAACCCATGTCTACTGAGGCTCCTGCACTGCATGTGAATTCTTTATTGCTGAGCCACCAGGGAACCCCAAGAAGAGGATATGCCTTCTCCTTATTCTTTCTTCTGCTGATTGGAAACAGAGGACAGTGAGATCTTGGGGACTGAAGAGCCACAATGTGGCAGAAGCCTGGGTCCCTGAATTACCATGTGGAGGAAAGCTGTTCACCAACCAGGAACCCTGTTGCATGAACAAGAAACAAACTTCCACTGTGTTAAACCACTGAAACTCTGGGGCTTGTTTATCACAGCATCGACCATTATCTTTACATACTTTGAATTAGAATGTGATTCACCCATTCCACACAGATGGGTATTTTTGCTGGTCTTCAAAACCAAGAGAAAACTATTTTCCTGCTTTATTTGATAAGATGGTTTCATTAATATTTTCCAGGAATCTGTTAGTGCATACAGGTCAGAGTCTGTGCCTTAAAATCATTTTTGTCGCTTCTACACATTTCACAAATAGTAGATTTAACCAGAAAGGACATAACTTGTTCAAGAAAGGCAGGCTTTCCTTTTTGTCTAACCCAGTGCTGGGGGCCATTTCACCCACAGAGGACATTTGGCAATGCCTGGGGACATTTTTGGTTGTCACAGCTGGGGAGGAGGCCAGAGATGCTGAAAGCCTCCTACAATACATGGTACAGCCCCCATAACTCAGAATTTCCTGCTCAAAATGTTCACTGTACTGAGGGTGAGAAGCCCCGGTGTAACCTGAGGTTACCTCTCCAGTGAATCACTTCTCACTTTTTCAGGCCTCCTTCTCTTACTGAACGCTGCTGGGTCCTACTGCCAGGAGACAATTTTCTCAGTTTCCTAATTCAAGACACATCAATTTTCTGGGTATGTCTTAGCATTTTGCCTCCTGATTAAAGTTCTCTCTCTCTCTCTTTTTTAAAATTCATTAAGTGAGAGAGAGTGTGTGCGTATGCAGGTGGGTGGGTTTGTGGGCGGTGAGCCGACCAAAAAGAGTCCACATTTAAACACACGGGAAAATAGATCTCCTGTCTGAAATACACTCATGATCTTGCTCTTTTGTTCCTCTCTCTTTCTATGCAGGTATTTGGGGTTACCAAGAAAAGAGACCTATCCCACTTAGTTCAAGAAAAAGAAAAAAACCTGCTTATTGTAAAGACACATATAGATTACCACTGGAAAGCCTTCATATTCTTATGCTCTCTCTGTCTCTCTCTGCCCCTGTCTCTCCATAGTCTCTTATTTCTGCCTCCCTCTAGAGTCTTCACCTGAATGTCCCCACCCACACACTTCATTTGGTCAGCTTCTCACGACACCTTTTCAGCTCCCATATCCATGAGGCTAACTGGAAAATCCTATCTGATTTCTAATACACAGCCCCGCACTCAAGGTCATCTTTTCGAGCCCAGTCACAAAAGTCATCAGTCATCAGACAGTCTGTGGATCGACTGCACTTTCAATAGTGCAATACCCTGGTCAAACAGCCCTGCCCAGGAAGAAGGGGTGGAGCCTCAGGACGCAGGGGCTGTGAGCTGGCAACCATGACAACCGGCCTCCTTGGTACACTGCCTCTCTCATATGCTCCCGTCCTTCATCCCAAGTGATGACAACCACGGAGTTAAACTGAGCTACCAGAAGGATGAAACTACCTCCAAGGCATCAGGAGGCTACCTGATCATTTTGCCTCTTCTGTCAGCTTGCACCCCTGGGGGACAGTTGCCCAACCTTGTCAGGGAATATTTTTTTTTAAGCTGTCTCAGCAGCTGTGAATGGGAAGGCAATGGGGCTTTTCGGGAGTCCTGGGTTCGATCCCTGGGTTGGGAAGATTCCCTGGAGAAGGGTTATGGTTACCCACTCCAGTATTCTGGCTGACAGAATTCCATGGACTATATAGTCCATGGGGTCACAAAGAGTCATACATGACTGATAGACTTTCACTCACTTTACCCCATAGACAGCTTCCTCCCCTGGAATTGCTCACAATGCTGGCATCCAGCAGAAGCTAGGGCCCACGTGTCATGTTCTGGCCCCCCTGTGACCATGGAAATCAGGCAGCTGTCAAGAAACCCAGGAACACAAGGCACAGCTCATCCATTTCCATAACATCAATGCAGGAGGTTTCGAAAGCAAGCACAGTCAGGGGCTGGGTCCAGCCACACTTCGCATGTTTCCAGGCCACTCTGCCTGAGTTGAAATCGTCATGCTGTTTTTTTCACTGCAGAGGAACATGGGGGTTTCTCTAAACTGTGAGTCATAGCCGAGCACACAGGCAAACAAGATGAGAAACCTGTTCTCCCTGGGAAAGGAGGGTGAGCAAATGCTAAAACTTTTGACACTTTAATATAGCACAGGCCTTGACGAATTTACTCAGTAGGAAAGATGTCAAATAATGGAAACGCCGTCAGGCAAAAAGAGGGGGAAAGAATCAGGGTGTGCCTAACATCTCACATAGCCCTAAAAACAAGAAGGAAAAGTGGTTTAATTAAAATAAAGTAAAAAGGTTACAGAGTTTCCCAGGTGGCGCTAGTGGTAAGGAACGCGCCTGCCAATTCAGGAGGCATCAGAGACACTCAGGCTCGATCCCTGGGTGGGGAAGATTCCCTGGAGGAGGGCATGGCAACCCACTCCACTATTCTTGCCTGAGAATTCCACAAGCAGAGAAGCCTGGTGGACTACAGTCCGTAGGGTTGCAAAAAGTCAGACACGACTGAAGCAACTTAGCACGCACGCACAGACGCGCACACACAGAAAGGTCACTTCTAAGCTCCTGGAAATCCTTTTCAGAAAACCTTCGTGTTAGACCAGCCTCAGTCCAGTCCAGCTGGTGTTCATTCAGTGCCCTTTCTTTTGGACACTGCTGTGCTGTGCTGTGCTAAGTCACTTCAGTAATGTCTGACTCTGTACGACCCTATGGATCATAGCCCACCAGGCTCCTCTGTCCATGGGACTCTCCAGGCAAGAATACTGGAGTGGGTTGCTGTTCCCTTCTCCAAGGGATCTTCCAGACCCAGAGATGGAACCCTCCTCTCTTACATCTCCTGCATTGGCAGGTGGACCCTTTACCACTAGCTCCACCTGAGAAGCCCCTTTTGGATGCTGCTGCTGCTGCTGCTAAGTCACTTCAGTCGTGTCCGACTCTGTGCAACCCCATAGACGCCAGCCCACCAGGCTCCCCCGTCCCTGGGATTCTCCAGGCAAGAACACTGGAGTGGGTTGCCATTTCCTTCTCCAATGCATGAAAGTGAAAGCTGTGAAATGGGTAACCTATTGACAAATATGTTATTTTTTCCAGCTGCACCCATACCCAAGAGCTTAAGCGGCAAAATCCCCTAATAATAACTGGCCCCAAGTCAGAATGCATTATGCACCTTCTATAGCCAGAGCCAAAAAACTCAGAAGAAACCTTGGCACCATGGGAAAGGTCCCTTTTTAGCATCAGCTGTCCCCTTTGCAGTTTGTTAAAGCTGAAGGAGTATTAATCCAAGTGAAATCTTGTCCAGAAGGCCCTTAGTAAGGAAGCTACGAGGGGGGTGGGGTGGGAGGGGATGGCTGAAAAGTGCAGAAACACTGCTGCAGGTTAGGCTATTCAGAATGAGCTATTTTCTCCCAAATCCTATAATTGCCTGGAGCATGTGATCTTCTTGAAGGTCATTAAAGACATGCTGCTGTCAGATTCCTCCCAGAAAGTTTCTGCTTTGATTAGTTTCCTGATGCTCATTTCCTAAAAGGCTCTTTTCGTCCCTTAAAAGAAAAAATGAAGAGCATTACAATTTTTTTTTTTAAAGAATTAGATGAATAACCTGCTAAATGTAGCTTGGCCAGATGAAAGGAAACAGCAAAGAGGAAAATGGCCCTGGCCTTCTTGGAGTCCCCTGCTGGATAAATGGTGCATGGTCAGTATATCCTCTCCCTCTGAAGATGAGGCAGCTCAGAGGTACCTGACGTCAATCACCTTCTATATCTGTTGACGTGAACACGACCACATACATCATTGGTAAAGTCCATGTGAGTTTCTTGTGGCCTTTGGAGCATTTATGGATCCCAAACAGTTAAAAAAAAAAAAAAACACAAAAAACAAAAAACCTCTCCTCGTCTGTTAAGGATTCAGGTGTCTAAGGGTGGTGTATCTACAAGGACCCAGTGAAATAAAGAAGCAGAGCCGAATAATGGTCCAGTGACGATGATTAAACATATATATAGCTCACAATGCCAGTGTTTCGAATCAAAGGAGGAAATCAAAATATTTCCCCTGACACAATAAGATATGGAACCAGTTTCTCTTGGATCAAAGGCCCCTTTTGTCCTCACCACATTTAGATGTGTGAGTCACAAGCAGGCCTAGAGCAGTCATCACCTCCCCATCCATGGAGATGCTACTTGCCGAAACTCCACCTGCAGCCTGGATAGCTTCAGCCCAAGCTCAGCTCCCTGGTCACTTCAATGTAATTCTATGACAACTGTGTCCTGTAGACAGCAGCAGCTTCTTTTTTTTTTTTTTTTAAGCCCTGGATCAATTTTGCGAGCTCAACTTGCTTTTATTTTTGTTGAAGGCACTAAATGAATTTGTCATCACTCATCCCGCTGGCGAAGGAGGCAACGGCTCGTTAATGCCATCATTTGTAAGATATTGAAATCGCAGGTTGTCTCCAAGAACCCACATGCCCTTAATCTCCAGCTTCTGACTTCAGGAAAGTCACACTTGTTTCATATCCACACGGCTTCTGGGGCTTTCCCACTGGGAGACTTTGTTATAATGTAGATTCTGACCCCATCAGTCTGGAGTGAGGGCCTGAGGTTGGGTATCTCTAACACAGTCCCAGGGGCCGCTGAAACTGCTGGTTCCAGGGCGGCACCTTGAATAGTGACAGCCGGGGGAAGCTTTACTTAACTAGCTGGTAGGTATACAGTGGTTGGGGCTTCCAAGGTGGCCCAGGGGTAAAGAATCCGCCTGTCAATGCAGGGAACACAGGTTCAATCCCTGATCTGGGAAGATCCTCTGTAGGAGGAAATGGCAACCCACTCCAGTATTCTTGCCTAGAAGATTCCATGGACAGAGGAGCCTGGCGGGCTACAGTCCACAGGTAGCAAAGAGTCAGACACGGCTGAGCACGCACACACACGGTGGTTGAGCCCTTAAGCTCTGAAGTCATATTACTTGGGTTTACATCCTGCCTCTGCTATTTACTCTTTCTAACTTTCCTTGTGTCTGAGATTCCTCATCTCCAGAACGGTGCTCAAAATAACAGCACAAACTAGAGTTGCCGTGAGGAGTAAATGCAGCCATAGGTGGAAGGCACTCAACACAGCAACACAGGACAACATAATATCCAAATATTTATCCAAATAAATAAACATAATAAACATCCAAGACATGAGCTGTCGCTGCTCTGGCTTCCTCCTACCTGGGTCCACCTCTCTCCCGGCCAGAGGAAGCCCAGGAGAGTCCCCAGAGACACAGGAAGTGAAATGGAAAGTTTCTGACCCTCACAACACAACCCAGCAGCTTAGACTTTTTAACAAGTAAGGTCTGGCCAGCTCATTCTACCATCGTTATTTGAGAAGGGCTGTGCATGCGCTGTGTTCCCAAAGCCAACCCGTGTTGTACGATGGAAAAAGAACGTGGGTTTTGGAATCAGGTAACACTGTTTGCAAATTCGCCTCTGAAAGCCTGTATTTACTCACCTGTCAAAGGGGATAATAAAACCTACCATGCAGGGATGCCGTGAGGATTAGTGATAATGAATGTCAAGGGCTGGCCCCTCGTGCAGAAGGCACTCAGTAAACGGAGGCTGTTATGATGCTGCCATCAGAATTCCACATTCACAACGACAAGCAGGAGAGGAGACCAAGAAAAGCGGCAACTCAGCCTGGGTGATGCTCTGCTCATCAGGAGGACAGAGCCAACCCGAAAAGGATGACAAATGAGGACAGGATGGCTCAGCGCTTGGGTGTACAACTTTTCTGTGGTCTCAGATACAAGAGATTGACATTACTGGATGCAAGAGGTTTTTCCACGTGGATCACCGTGTGTGAAGTTGGCCCATGTGTCAGCGGCTCTACTAGACATTCAGTGGTGACCCAAAGGCCCCATCTTCAAGGAGTGCCCACCTCATGGAGGAGACAGAACCACATAAACGAACAGATATTCATTAATGAGAGCTGTGTCGGGTTTCCCTGGTGGCTCAGTGGTAAAAAATCCACCTGCCAGTGCAGGAGACATAAGAGACTCGGGTTTGGTCCCTGGTCAGGAAGATCCCCTGGAGAAAGAAATGGCAACCCACTCCAGTATTCTAGCCTGGAGAATCCCATGGACAGAAAAGGCTGGTGTGGCTACAAGTCTATGGAGTCACACAGAACTGGACACGACTATGTGACTAAACAAAGAGTTCCGGAAGAGAAGGCATCTAAGGGAACAATTAACAGGATTGTCACAGAAGGCCTCACTCCCAGAAAAGATATTTAAATTGAGTCTTGAAAGATAAGAAGGAGGCAATCAGGTGCAGAGCACAGGAAGAGCATTCTAGGCACAGGGAACCGTGATGCCAAGGTCCTGGGGTTAGAAACAAGAAAAAGGAGACAGTAGAAAATGAAGGTAGAAAGGCAGGCAGCAGACAAAGGATACAGGATCTTGCAGTAAAGATCCAGGATTGCATCCCGAAGACTGTGGGATCCAATGAACAGGAGAGTGCCACCCATCTGTCTACAAAACCAAAGACTGAACACTGCACAAACTGAGTCCCAAGGCAGCTTGGGACCACGGGTCAGGACCTGACTTCTGAATGCCTTCTGCTTCCTACGGAAGGTCTTTGACCCTGGGGACACCACCCCAAGTGAGGAATTCCTTAAAGCCTTCTGGACTCAGCATCAAAAGTGCAGAGGAGCCAGAGAACATTCGGCTTTACTGGAAGTCCCAGGAGGCGCTGGATAAAGCCACCGCAAACCCTCGTTAGGAGGAGTCAGAACCTCCAGAGACAGTGCTGAGTAAACACACTATTGACCAGCCTGTCCGTCCACGGCGAGCTCTGCACTCCTAAAGAATAAATAAATCCCAGACGTAAATTGCCCCCGGCAGCCTCCTTCAATTACACAAATCCAAGACGTGACAGGGAGCGGCAGAAATTCTCCTCCAGTGACTCTGAAAGCCAAGAGCAAAGCGAGAGAGCTAAAATATAATCCCCACGCCAAGAGCAGCCAGAAGGAAGCAGGGCTCCCCGAGTCCCCTGATCCCCAAATGCTTAGCCAAGTCTGTCTACACAAGGCTGGGTGGCTGAGAGCAAGGGAGCCGCCTTACCCACCACAGTGATGATCCGGGTAATCCAGGAAGGGAGAAGGAGGGCACCTCCTTCCTCTGCCAGGAGTCTCAGCATCTTGCAGGAGGGGGCAGGAGATGTAGTAGGAGGGTGCTTGAGGCAAGTCTTCCCCTGTCCTCAGCTCACTAGATACAGCGAGTTCTCTCCTACTCAGAACAGAGGAGGTCTGACACATTCACACCTGCAGGGAAGCTGGGGTGGGGACAAAATAAGGACTCGGGAGCAGCCAGATCGCAGAAGGGAGGAACCCGGACCTCTCTTTCCTCCCCCAGGAGTCCTGCTAAAATGAAGTAGGGAGGCTCTGAGGAAGGCCCTACCAAGTGCCCTGTCTGGCCTCCTTAACTGTGGTTTTGCTTCCCTTACTTAAAAAGTTAATTCAGGGCTTCCCTGGTGCCTCAGTGGTAAAGATTCCACCTGCCAATGCAGGAGATGCAGGGTCGATCCCTGGTCTGGAAAGATTCAGCATGCCATGGGGCAGCTAAGCCCGTGCACCACAACTATTGAGCCCATGCTCTAGAGCCTGGGAGCCGCAACCCCGGAGCCCATGTGCTGCCACTACGGAAGCGGAGCTCCTAGAGCCTGTGCTCTGCAACGCGAGGCCACCGCAGTGGAAGCCCACACACCACAACTAGAGTAGCCCCAACTCTCCACAACCACAGAAAAGCCCGCACAGCAGCAAAGACTCAGCACGGCTGAAAATAAATTAATTTTTTAAAAAAAGTAATTCAAAGTCCCGCTTAATACTTCTGAGTCCTCTGATTGTCTTGCTCATTTCATTTTTAATACTTTGCATTATTAGTGAGTTTTAACATCTTCTTAGGGGGTTTCTAACCACTTGTTCATCTTCCCGGTCAGTTTTTCTTTTGGCATATTTGCATATTTCTTAATTTGTAAGTAATCTTTTCATATGAACGATGTTAACCCTCTGAAAAATATTGCCAACTCTTTTCCCTCCTCGTGGCTGGTTTCTATCCATTTTTATTGCATTTCTTGAACTCTCTGAAAGGACCACAAAGCAGCCATCTAATTCTGCCAAAAAATATTCTCTGTCTTTGAAATAGGGTTTCTAGAATCTCCATGAATTATCTGCTCACATGCCCAAAATGTCTCAGAAATCCTTAGTGTCTATAAACTACCCAATTTATAAGCCAAACCTAAAGCACCAATCTGCTCTCTTCCTGCCTCTGCAGAGGCCATGACAAGACTGCGTCACACTCTGTAGTCCTGCTATTGCTGTTTTTTAGTTGCTAAGCCATGTCTGATGCTTTTGGGACCCCCATGGATTGTAGCCCACCAGGATACTCTGTCCATGGAATTTCCAGGCAAGAATACTGGAGTGAGTTAGTGCCATTCCCTTTTCCAGAAGATCTTCCCAGCAGAGGGATCCAACTTTCGTCTCCTGCATTGGCAGGCAGACCCTTTACCACTGAGCCACCTGGGAAGCCTCCTGAAGTCCAGAGGTCACCGTACACAAAGGACAGTCTCTCGGTGACTTGGAGATGCCCTCTGTCA
Organism: Bubalus kerabau; assembly: GCF_029407905.1. Taxonomy (NCBI): domain Eukaryota; kingdom Metazoa; phylum Chordata; class Mammalia; order Artiodactyla; family Bovidae; genus Bubalus; species Bubalus kerabau. Next base: position 9,882,423 of record NC_073646.1, read on the forward strand.
CTCAACACCAAAGCTCACACTTGTCCACCCCCCTCACCCACTTCCATCCGCCTCCATTCCCTTTTGTCTAAAAGACTTTCTGACCGCAACAGGTGCCAAGAATCCCTCAAAGAAACTTCATTTCGAAACCTAACTACACTGGGACAAGTTGGAGGAATCCTTGATGGTGTCCACTGACTGTACACTCAGTGTGAACCAGCTCTGGCATCCAAAAGAGCAGAGAGCTCTTCTTGCTCATCACATGCTTTCTAATCCCCCCACTTTTGCAGGCGACCTTCCTCTAACTAAACACCACCTCCCCACCCCCATACCCCACCCAGGTTGGCCAATCCTAATCATCTTTCCAATCTCAGCTTAACCGTCACCCCCTCTTCACCAGCAATGAGGTTGGAATAGACACCCAGCCAGCCATCAAGAACCCCTACTATTATGTCTAACACCATAACTGCATAATTACACATAACTGTCTGTTTACCTGTTTCTCCAGGTCTTGAAGGCTTGAACAGCAGTGCCTTTTGCTGCTGTATTTCCAGCAATGAGTATAGAGCCAGGCTCATGACTCACGATCCATATAAATTTGTGGAATCAATGGATCATTTCAAGTGTTAGAATAAGAAAAGGGTTAGCCCCATTGCTACCTGGAAAAGTCCAGACCAGGATATCAAGTTCAGCTCTTACACAGTGAAGAAAAATGAGGGCTGGTCTTTTAACATGACTTCTCAATGAGCCCTTAAGATGTTTTGTTTGCCTGGGAGCCTCGACTCACACTGGATAGTCTAACAATGGGGTTTAAGGTGGGGGCTTTGAGTTACATTTATCAGCTCAACTGGAGACTGAAATCAGCCATGTGGGCAGTCCACCACAGACCCCAGTACCTGGGGCATCAAGGAGCAGATAAGCTCCCCCAGTTGCCAAGACTGCAAGCTGTTGTCTTGCATTGCTGCTAGGAAAACAGCAGTGGCCATGACTCCGTGGGAAGAGGACACCTGGAAGTTTCCACCTTTGGAACTTTCCCAGACCATGCCCTGTGTGCTTTCCTTGGGTGCTTTTAGTCTGTACCCCTCACTACAATAAGCTATAACCTTAAGGGAATTCTGTAAGTTTCTAGTGAATAACCAACACTAAAGGTAGTCTTAGGGAACCCGACACTTGGCAATAGTACCAGATTCAAGGGTGGCTTGGTGGACTGTGCTCCCTTAGCTTTGCAGTCCCACTCTTCAGGACAAGCGGAGGGCAGTGGCTATAATAATAACAACTCATCTCGAGGGACTTCCCTGGTGGTCCAGTGGCTACGACTCCACGCTCCCAATACAGAGGCCCAGGTTAGATTCCTGGAGAAGGAACTAGATCCCACATGCCGCAATTAAAAGATCCTGCATGCTGCAACGAAGACTGAAGATCTCAAGGGCTACAACTAAGACCCAGTGCAGCCAAATAAATAAATAATATTTATTAAAAAAAAATATTCATCTGGAAAAAATGAGGCATAAACAACAGACCTGGCTATGGAATGTTGAGACTGGCAAAGCCACCATCGTGGACACCTCATTCATTAAAGGCAGCCTTCTCCTTCCTCTCCAGCCCTCCCGGATGGAAACGGGCAGTCTCTCCAGGCAAGAGAATGAATCATGACTGCCTGCTTGCTGCTCTCCCACCCCTCTCCCTCCGACAGATGACTAGGCAAAAATAGAAGAGAATTCCTTCTTTATAAATATCTTTACATGTTAAATGTCTCTAAAAAGCACCATGTGCCAAGCTAGTCTGCTAAGAAACAGATGCAGAACAGATGCAAAGGCCCATGAGGTAGCCGAGAAGTTAAAGAATCTTTATTCAATGAGGCAGGAAAAGTTTCTTGGGAGCATAAATATGATCAAGGCAACCCAAGGCAACAGGAGATCTATGGAAAGCCTGGCTTGTAGCTACTAACAGCATTTCTCATCATGTCAGTTTCAAAGCACATGTAAGTGTATGTGTGTTCATTCCATGGCTACTCTTTATCCATTCATTCAGTATTTATTAAGCACCTACTCTGTGCACAAATCTCTTCACAAGATACAGGGGTAACCAAGACTAGCAAGCTCCCTGCTCTGAAATTCCAATGGAAGGAGTCAGATAAAACATAAACTGAGTGTTCGTTTCTCAGCTGTGTCCGACACTGTGGCCCCATGGACTGTAGCCTGCCAGGCTCCTCTGTCCATGGGATTCTCCAGGCAAGAATACTGGAGTGGGTTGCCATGCCCTTCTCCAGGGCATCTTCCTAACACATGGATCAAACCCAGGACTCCTGCATTGCAGGCAGATTCTTTATCATCTGAGCCACAAGGGAAGCCCAAAACAAACAAAGCACTGTTTCAGTTCAGTTCAGTTCAGTCGCTCAGTTGTGTCCAACTCTTCACGACCCCATGAATCGCAGCACGCCAGGCCTCCCTGTCCATCACCAACTCCCGGAGTTCACGCAGACTCACGTCCATCGAGTCAGTGAAGCCATCCAGCTATCTCATCCTCTGTCGTCCCCTTCGCCTCCTGCCCCCAATCCCTCCCAGCATCAGAGTCTTTTCCAATGAGTCAACTCTTCGCATGAGGTGGCCAAAGTACTGGAGTTTCAGCTTTAGCATCATTCCCTCCAAAGAAATCCCAGGGCTGATCTCCTTCAGAATGGACTGGTTTGATCTCCTTGCAGTCCAAGGGACTCTCAAGTGTCTTCTCCAGCAGCACAGTTCAAAAGCATCAATTCTTTGGTGCCAGCCTTCTTCACAGTCCAACTCTCACATCCATACATGACCACTGGAAAAATCATAGCCTTGACTAGATGGACCTTTGTTGGCAAAGTAATGTCTCTGCTTTTCAATATGCTATCTAGGTTGGTCATAACTTTCCTTCCAAGGAGTAAGTGTCTTTTAATTTCATGGCTGCAGTCACCATCTGCAGTGATTTTGGAGCCCCAAAAAATAAAGTCTGAAACTGTTTCCACTGTTTCCCCATCTATTTCCCATGAAGTGATGGGACTGGATGCCATGATCTTTGTTTTCTGAATGTTGAGCTTTAAGCCAACTTTTCCACTCTCCTCTTTCACCTTCATCAAGAGGCTTTTTAGTTCCTCTTCACTTTCTGCCATAAGGGTGGTGTCATCTGCATATCTGAGGTTATTGATATTTCTCCCAGCAATCTTGATTCCAGCTTGTGTTTCTTCCAGTCCAGCGTTTCTCATGATGTACTCTGCATAGAAGTTAAATAAGCAGGGTGATAATATACAGCCTTGACGTACTCCTTTTCCTATTTGGAACCAGTCTGTTGTTCCATGTCCAGTTCTAACTGTTGCTTCCTGACCTGCATACAGATTTCTCAAGAGGCAGGTCAGGTGGTCTGGGATTCCCATCTCTTTCAAAATTTTTCACAGTTTATTGTGATCCACACAGTCAAAGGCTTTGGCATAGTCAATAAAGCAGAAATAGATGTTTTTCTGGAACTCTCTTGCTTTTTCCATTATCCAGCAGATGTTGGCAATTTGATCTCTGGTTCCTCTGCCATTTCTAAAACCAGCTTGAACATCAGGAAGTTCACAGTTCATGTATTGCTGAAGCCTGGCTTGGAGAATTTTGAGCATTACTTTACTAGCATGTGAGATGAGTGCAACTGTGCAGTAGTTTGAGCATTCTTTGGCATTGCCTTTCTTTGGGATTGGAATGAAAACTGACATTTTCCAGTCCTGTGGCCACTGCTGAGTTTTCCAAATTTGCTGGCATATTGAGTGCAGCACTTTCATAGCGCACTGTTTAAATAGACATATGTTACAGAAGTGGAGTAGGAAATGGCAACTCACTCCAGTATTCTTGCCTGGAGAACTGCACGGAAAGAGGAGACTGGCGGGCTACATACAGTCCGTGGGGCTGCAAAGAATTGGACATGACTGAGCATACAACATATATATATATATATATATATATATATATATATACAACAGAAGAAAATCAAGCTGAAAATATAGTAATAATGAGCATGGAGGCCACTTGAACTGAGTGATCAAGAAAAGCTTGGGACTTCCCTGGTAGTCCATTAGCTAAAATTCTATGCTCCCAATGCAGGGGGCCCAGGTTCAATCCCTGGTAGTCAGGGAACTAGATCCCACATACCACAACTAAAGATCCCACATGCCACAATGGAGATTGAAGGTGCTGCCACTAAGAACTGGCACAGCCAAATAAACAAGTAAGCAATAAATTTAAAAAAAAAAAAAAAAACTTAAAAAAAGAAAAAGAAAGAAAGGCTTGTGAGAGGCAGCAACATTTGAGATAAAACTTGAGTCATGAGAGGAAGCCAACCACTGGAAGATCTAAGGGAAGAAAATTCTGACCGAGGCAACAGGATGTGCAAAGGCCCTGAGGTGGGTGCTGTAGAATTTTCCAGGAAGAGAAAGACGGAAGCAAGGAAAAGAACAGGGTTTTGTCTGTGATCAGGAGATGTGCACAAGCCTTTTAGGCCATGACAAGGAACTGATTTTAATTCTTGGTAACATGGAAAGCTGTAAGAAGGTTTTAGTAAAGATGAATATAATTTGATTTATGGGGTTATTTTTGTTGTTATAATCACTCAGCCATGACCTAGCTAGGTCATGCACTGACTGTAGGGTGTCAAGGCTGGAAGCAGAGACCACTTAGGAAGATGTTGCTGTTGTCTCTGACAGTGGCCCATGCAGGGAGTCACGGTGGAGATGGAGAACCATTTTATGGCTGTTTTGAAGGTAGGCCTGGTGGCCCATGCTGATGATTTGGACATAGAAGTTAAGAGAAAGGGAGAAATCGCAGATGACTCCTAGGTTTGTAGTTTGAACAGCTAAATGGAAAGTGGGGTTGGGCTACCCTGGAGGTCCGGGGGTTAAGAATTCTCCTTGCAATGTAGGGGACACCAGTTGGATCCCTGCTTTGGGAAAAGCCCACATACCCCCGGGCAACTAAGTCCACAGGCCTAGAGCCTGCACCGTGCAACAAGAGAAGCCACCGCAATGAGAAGCCAATGCACTGCAACTAGAGAAAGCCCACACGCAGCAACAAAGACCCAGCACAGCCAAAAATAAATAAATACTTAACAACAACAACAAAGAAAGCAGGGTCATTTACTAAGGGAAGGTAGAGGGAGGCACAGGTTTGGGGACATGTGAGAAAATATGACTCAGAAGAGCCACACAGCTGGGACATGGTGGAGGCAAGGTTTGAATGCTGTTCTCCAGGACTCCAAGTGGCAAGCCAACCGAATTTCCAAGCCAGGTTGAGAGAGGAGTTGAACAACAACAACAACAAATCACCATCAGCCCCAGGCAAATTCAGGGCATGCCACACAACTGATCTATTTTCAGCATCCACTCTTGTGAAGGCTACTTGTAGAATCATAGAATTAATAGCATTTTTGAGCTAAGCAGATCCTTAGACTCAAAAGGACACCTGCATCTTTGCAAACATAATTCCCAGAACATGCCCTGAGTAGGCAGATGGGTCAGGCTGCTGAGTAGCCTTTGCTTTGAATGGAGCTCTGGACACAGACCCATTGTCCAAACCATCCTATCCGCTTCCTCCCTGCTGTCAAAAGGAACAGGACATTATATAAACCTTCCGAAATGCCAAAAGGAGGAATTCTATATTTAACTCCCCTCCCAGCATCCAAATATCACGTGACGGCATGTTGAGGATCCAATTCAACAACGTTGAGTAACAAGGAGATAACCCAAGGGACTCTCCCCTTCTCCTCCAGCTTCCTGTCTCCAGCCACCCACTGTCCTATCTTCATTAAGGAAGTTCAGAAATGGCTGGCTGGCGTGGCTCAGGCAGATCCCCAAGAAAGCAAACAGCTGCGGGAGTCTAAAGGATTATGCTAATAGAGATGCTGTTAATACTGGCACAGCTACCTGGAGCTGGAATCCAGAGCCAATCACGGGCTCTTCCTCCCCTTCAGCAATCCTGAGAAGAGGTGCGGGCACTAAAGACTAAGAAGGAAGGAGGCAGCTTTCTAGAAACCAGTGCCCTGAAGGGTGGGGAGGCACATGAAATGAACTTCAGCTTCGGCATCTCTGAAGCTGGGACCTTTGTTAGAAAGGTGCTGATTAAAAATTAAGTCACGACTACATGATTACAAGAGCTGGGATGATGGAAGAAGCAGCTGGAGCCGATCAAGAAGGCATAGAGTGAGGCTCCCGAATACACTTATTGACCAGCTTGCATGCTGTGGGAGATCAATAAATATTAAACACTGAGGCTGGTGGAGAACAGGTTTTAATGAGACCAGAAACGGTGTCTAGAGTGGGCTGTCGTGGTGAAGGGCCATAGAGATGCTAGGCAACCAGCCTCATCTCTGTGGGCCCCATGTCCTCAGCTCTCCCTGGGATGTTCTCAGCTACAAAAAGAAAGCAAAGAAACTCAGGGGAAATTCATGGGGATGTTGGAAGCTGAGAAAGCCCTCCCTGGCATGGTTCAGGTCTGCTGCTCTAGTCTCATCCTGAATGGTGACTCATTCAATCAAAAAAGAAAAAAAGGAAAGAAATCCCCAGGACAGAGCAATAAATAAGAGACTGAGGGTACTTCTACCCTCAGGAAGTTCCCAGGTTCCTAGGTGGGCAACAAAGATACTGGAGCAGGAAAGGACATCACATTATAAACCCACAGAGGAAGAGCATCCGTTTCAGTCGAGATCAGGGAAGACTTCTTGGGAGAAGTGGCTTTTGAAAGAGAAATTGAGGACCCCAAGAGAGTGGCCAGTTTAAGAGGTGCAGAAGAGAGGTCCCCACGGGGAACATGGCATATGCGAAGGCTGGGAGAGTCTCCTCTTCTCTTTGCTTGTAACATGCTTGCACCCCTTACCTGCCACGGACCCCGTGTTCCTTCCCCTGATACTCTCTTGCCTAGAGTTCCATAACAGGAAGTGTAACTCATCATTGCTATTAGTATTTTGATGTTTTGCTGTTACTACTACTGTTACTGTTATTTTATTTATGTGCACTTACTACAGGTCTGTCTAGTCAAGCTATGATTTTTCCAGTAGTCATGTACAGATGTGAGAGATGGACCATAAAGAAGGCTGAGCACTGAAGAATTGATGCTTTTGAATTGTGGTGCTGGAAAAGACTCTTGAGAGTCCCTTGGACTGCAAGGATATCAAACCAGTCTATCCTCAAGGAAATCAACCCTGAGTATTCTTCGGAAGGACTGATACTGATGCTGAAGTTCCAATTCTTTGGCCATCTGATGCAAAGAGCTAACTCATTGGAAAAGACCCTGATGCTGGGAAGGAATGAAGGCAGGAAGAGAAGGGGATAACAGAAGATGAGATGGTTGTACGGCATCACCAACTCAATGAACATGAGTTTGAGCAAACTCTGGGAGACAGTGAAGGACAGGGAAGCCTTGTGTGCTGCAGTCCATGGGGTCACAGAGTCGGACACAATTTAGCGACTGAACAACAACCTGTGCAAGACACCATGGTGAGTGTTCACCCACATTATTCTCTTTTTAACCCCACGTCCCTATAAGAAAGATGCCACTATGATCCTATTTATAGGTGAGGAAACTAGGGTCCAGAGAGGTGAAATAACTTGCCCACAGTCACATAACCAGTAAATGCAGCAAACTCAGATTCGAGACCATCTGCTATAACACCTCCTAAACATCTGCTACATCACTTTCCACCAGGTCATCACCCACGCCATGTGTAAAGCTTGACATTGAACTATGTATTCCTGGATTTCCAGCTTACCCATTTGTCTACATCATGTTCTTCAGCAGTTATCATTCAAGACCTAGTCCACAAACATTGGAACCAGCTGGACATGGTGGTAAATTCCAGACCTACCACTTATTAGCTGTATCATTTTCAGCAAGCTACCTGAACTTTCAATGCCTCAGTTTTCACAGTCACAACATGGGGAACTGCTGAAAAAAATTAAAGATAATATATTTAAAGAGTTTAGTAGAAGGCCTGGCCTAGTTTTTGATGGCCGCTGTAACAAGTTACACAAACATAGTGGCTTGAAATGATGTAAATGTATCATCTTAGTTCTGGAGATCAGAAGTCTAAAATGGGTCAGCATCTAGGGTTTCCTAGACCTTCCTTTTGAGGGCTGGGGAGAATGTTGGCTTTTACAACTTCCAGAGGTTGCCTACATCCCTTGGCTCATAACCACATCACCCTCAACTCTGGTTTCTAGTATCACATCTCCTTCTTTGACTCATACTCCTGTTTCCCTCTAACCCTTGTGGTTACATTGCTGCTGCTGCTGCTGCTAAGTCGCTTCAGTCGTGTCCGACTCTGTGCGACCCCATAGACGGCAGCCCACCAGGCTCCCCCGTCCCTGGGATTCTCCAGGCAAGAACACTGGAGTGGGTTGCCATTTCCTTCTCCAATGCATGAAAGTGAAAAGTGAAAGTGAAGTCGCTCAGTCGTGTCCGACTCTTTGCAACCCCGTGGACTGCAGCCCACCAGACTCCTCCGTCCATGGGACTTTCCAGGCAAGAGTACTGGAGTGGGGTGCCCACTCAAATAATCCAAGATAAGCTTCCCATTTCAAGATGGGAAGAGTTGTAACTTAATCACAAAGTCCCTTTGCCCCAAAAGATAACTTATTCTCAGGTTTCAGAGGTTAGAAGGTGAACATCTTTGCTGGAACTTTATTCTGCCTAGCATACATAGTCTACTCTCTGCCCCCCAAAGATTCACATCAGCTCCATGTGCAAAGTAGAGTCGTTGCATCTCCCAAAGCTTCAACCTGTTACAGTTTCAACACAAAATCCAAAAATCTCATCTAAATCTCATCAGCTCAAAAGTCCCAAATCCTAATCATCTCAATCAGGTATGATCCATCCAGGGGCAAAATCTGTCTCCATCTGTGGTCTTATAAAACTAGGAAACAAGGGACTTCCCTGGTGGCCCAATGGTTAAGAATCTGTCTTGCAATGCAGGGGACTAGGGTTTGATCCCTGGTTGGGGAACTAAGCCACAACTGAGGCCATGCACCACAACTAGAGAGCTCATATGATGCGAAGAAGATCACATGCCCCAACAGAGACCCTACACAACCAAAGGAATTAATTAAAAAAAATTATCTGCTCCCAAAATACAGTTGTGGGACAGGCATTGAATATCACAGTTATATCCATTCCTGATCTAAAAGGGAAACAAATCATGGAAAGAAAAAAAAAAATCACATCCAAGAATTCTGAAATCCAGCTAGGCAAACATTAGGTTTCAAGGCATGAAAATAATTCTCTGCGCTTCATGACTCTGGCTTCAGAGTAAGCCTTTCTTTTTCACAAGAGGTAGCGAGTGTTTGCAGCCTAGGAGTTTAGCAGTATGTTTCTTGCCTGTAGAATTTTGGGAGTGTAATGACCTTCCGTTTCATCCTCTGTGTTTGCTTCAGTCCAAGTTGCCAATGCTCCCACGAGTATGAAATTTCAAGAAACCTGTGGGACTATGTATTTCACAGGAATTCATTTCATTAGACAAGAGGCTCTTCCACAGAACGTTTCTAAATAATCCTCTCTATCCCTAGGCTTCTGCTTAGATGGCTGAGGGGTCCATGAGTCACACACCTCATCTATTTAAAGATCCCATAGTATGATCAAATGCTGTGACATTTTGATTCTTTCCAGGCACTAATAAAAGATTATCCTGTCACATCCTTGGCTTTCTCTCCAGAGCAGCTTTCCTGAGAGTGAGTCTCCTATTTGGAGTATCTTTTACAATTTGGATAGGCTGAGAATTTCCCAAATCATCCTTTTGACTTAACAATTCTTCCCTCAATCTATCTTTTTTCCTCTCACATTTTACTAAAGGAGAAAGAACAAACCAAGCTGCACTTTCAACATTTTGCTTGGAAATTTCCTCAGCTAATTAGTTGAGCTCACCACTTACAACTTCAGATTTCCACATAATGGTTGGAAACAATTCAGCTAAACTTTCTGCCACATTATGACAAGAATTCCCTTTCTCTAGTTCCTAATAACATATTCCTCATTCCCATCTTAACTAATCCTCACTGGCAGTGGCATCACTGACTCAACGGACATGAGTTTGAGCAAGCTCCGGGAGTTGGTGATGGACAGGGAAGCCTGGCGAGCTGCAGTCCATGAGGTCACAGTCGGACAGGACTGAGCGACTGAACTGACTGACTGACCCCGCTAATACTTTTAACATTGACGTTTCTGCCAACAGTCAGTGAGTGATAATTCAGGTATTCTCTAAGATGATACATGTTTTCCCTAAGATGTTCATCATTTCCTCCAAGTCCACAATAGCAGAGCTGTTCGGTAGAAATTCATATTTCTACTAATAATGGGTTCAAGAAAGTCTAACCTTGTTCTGTGATATGTCTCAAAATTCTTCCAAGCTTTGCCCACTGCCCAATTCCAAGGCTACTTCTACTCTTGTAGGTATTTGTTATGGCAGCACCCCACTCTTGGCATCAAAATCCGTGTAAGTCAGGGTTCAATCAGAGAAATAGATCAGTAGGAGATCTGTATTGAGAAACTCATTACAAGGACTTTGCTTACATAACTGTGGGGAATAGCTAGACATGTCTGATATCTGTAGAACAGGCTGGAATTCTTAGGCGTGGGCCAAAGCCTCCAGCCTCAGGTGGACTTTCTCCTTATGGAAGTCTCAGCTGCACTATCTGTTTATTTTTGGCTGTACTGACTCTTTATTGCTGCATGTGGGCTTTCTCTAGTTGCAATGAGTGGGCTTCTCATTGCCACGGCCTCTCTCGTTACAGAGCATGCGTCTAGGGTACACAGACTTCAGTAGCTGTGGCTCACCGGTTTAGCTGCCCCGGAGCATGTGGAATCTTTCCAGCTCAGAGATCAAACCTGTGTGCCCTGCATTGGAAGGTGGATTCTTAACCTCCGGACCACCAGGGAAGTCCCTCAGCTGCACTCTTAGGACCTTCAACCAACTGACCAAGCCCACTCAGATTATCTAGGATAATCTCCCATAAAGTCAGCTGATAACAGACTTTAATCACATTTACAAAACAACTTCACAACCCCACTTGGATTAGCATTTGATTGAAAACTGGCAAGTGAAACCTAGCTAAACTGAGACATGAAACTGACTATAATACAAGTATGATATAATACATAGCATGCTATGTCCCTAACACTCAGGATAGTCTCTCAAGCATTTCAATATCCCTTCCCCTAGGTCCCAGGTCCAGAGTGAGCACGCACAAGTCAAATGAGAAAGTTTACAGGCAAGTGGGCTCATCTTTTCATCTCTCTCCCCTTTTCCCCTCTTGTTCCTGTCTACCCAACCCCACTGATTCTGAAGGCTCTCTGTTGTCCTTCGCTTTAGCAAGTCCATCATTTACTACTCTGGGAAGCCAATAGTGTAAACATTGGAGCATAATAATCCACAGCACAGACCCTATAGGCCCCACCTCTTCAACAGATGAAGGCTAAAACAATAAGACATGCACGCACGTGTGCGTAGTCGCTCAGTTGTGTCCACCTCTTTGCGACCCCGTGGACTATTGTTTGCCAGGCTCCTCTGTTCATGAGATTCTCCAGGCCAGAATACTGGAGTAGGTAGCCATTCCCTTCTCCAGGGGATCTTCCCAACTCAGAGACAGAACCCAGGTCTCCGGAATTGCAGGCAGATTCTTTACCATCTGAGTCACCAACTCAAGAATAATTCTCTCTCCAGCCCACCACAAGGAAAGCAAGCTCAAACGTCAACAAAAAACTTCAAAGGTAAGGTTCAGTTGCAACTAGATGCTAATGAAAACAGTACTTCTTCCAAGAAAATCAAAATGGATAACTCAGAATAACCAAATTATGATGCAAGAGGTACTTCATGAAACTGTAGACCTGTTATCCATGCTGTTAGACAAGGTTTGAAGGTTTAAAATATTGATTAATAATTAACAAACTATCTCCTTAAAAAAAGAAACTATTTCAATACTTTTGGGGCACAGATTCCAAGCGACCTTTTCTTTCACATTTTTCTTCATAATTTTGGATGAACTTATCTGCCAGTAAATGTCTTGAAAGAATGGGCGCATTCTACCTTCAGAATGATGATGGTGATTATGATGATAGTAGCTGTCCTTTACCGGGACTTACCTTGAGCTAGGTGATTGAGCTAAACACTTTACATATAGTATTTAATTAGATCATGATGACAACCTTTGAGTTTGAGTTCAACTTTGAGTGGAACCAGTAGGAGACAAAGATTCAAAGTTCTAGTCATCTGTTGGAGAAAAGATCCCAGGAAACACTAGTAGGGAAAAAGAGAAATCAGACAGGGAAGGAAAAGAAAACAGTAAATTGTGCATTTCTAAGCAAGTTGCAACTGTGGGCAACTGAACTCCATCATCCATCAGGAACCCAGCATAAAATATCTGCATTAGGGTTGTTGCACCTAAAAGGCAAGAGACCAGGGTGTTGACCCACAACTCCTCACTCATCACTGGCTGCTTCCAGCACCTTCACTCACCCTGCAAGTATGTTGAAGCTGCTTCCAGAGTCAGAAAAGACCTCACAGATAGTCACATGCATTCATAGTCAACAGCCTGTGGTACACAGACATGACGACTGGGGCATATAGCCGGGCACCAGCAGTACGCACTACTCAGCCCTAATAAGTAAGCTGTATTAGTCCCATTTTAGGGGGAAAAACAGGCTCAAAGAGGATAAAGTTACTTACAGAAATGAAGGAGCTCGATGAAAATCAGGTCTCTCTGGAAAGAAGACATACAAGTTGCCAACAGGTATGTGAAAAATGCTTAGCATCACTAATAATCAGGGAAATGCAAGTCAAAACCACAGTGAGATACCACCTCACTCCTGCCAAGATGGCGATTATCTAAAAACGAAAGACAACAAGTGTTGGCGAGGATATGACGGCACTAGAAGAGTTGCTTACCATTCATGGCAAGGCAGAAGAGTGCAACCGCCATGGAACAGAACGAAAGTGAAAGTCGCTCAGTTGTGTCTGACTCTTTGAGACCCCCTTGGAATTCTCTAGGCCAGAATACTGGAGTGGGTAGCCGTTCCCTTCTCCAGGAGATCTTCCCAACCCAGGGATGGAACCCAGGTCTCCCACATTGCAGGCAGATTCTTTACCAGCTGAGCCACTAGGGAAGCCCAAGAATACTGGAGTGTGTAGCCTATCCCTTCTCTAGAGGATCTTCCCAACCCAGGAATCAAACTGGGGTCTCCTACACTGTAGGCGGATACTTTACCAGCTGAGCTACCAAAGGTTTCTTTAAAAATTAAAAATAAAACTATCATGTGATTCAGCAATCGCATTTCTAGGTATTTACCCAAAAGAATGAAAATTGGGATCTTAGAGATATTGGCACTCCTACACTCATTGAAGCTTATTCACAACAGCCAAGTCATGAAAGCAACATAAATGTCTATCGATCAATGAATAAAGAAACTGTGGTATATACATACAGCAGGATACTACTCAGCTCTAAAAAAAAAAAAAAGGAAATTCTGCAATATGTGACAACATGACTGAACCTAGAGGGTGTTACAGTAAGTGAAATAAGCCAGTCACAGAAGGACAAGTACTGCATGATTCCACTTCTATGATAAATCTAAAATAGTCAAGTTCATAGAATTGAAGAATAGAAGAGTGGTTGTCAGGGGCTGGGGAGAAGGGAAAATGAGGCATTTCTTTTCTTTTATTGGTGTCTCTTTATTTTTGACAAATAAAAATTACATATCACACAGTGTGGTGTTTTGATAAACATATACATTATGAAATGATTACCACAATCAAACAAATTACTCTATCCATCATCTCACATAGTTACTCTTTGTGTGGGGGTGGGGGGCTTGAGAACACTTGCGATCTTACTCTCTTACCAAATTTCAATTCTATAATACATTGTCATTAACTACAGTCACCATTCTGCACATCAGATCTCAAGAATGTATTCATCTTCTAAACTAAAAGATCAGTATCTCTCCTTTTCCTCCAGCTCACCCCCAGCCTCTGGTAAGCAGATGCCGGGGACAGAGAGAATTATCTAGAAAAGACCTACAGAAGAGCCTCTAGTTTATTCTGTGTGAGATAACTACGTTCCCCTTGGCTTCCTCCTCTATAAAATGGGGATAATCAGAGGATTGTTGAAAAGATTAACTGAGAGAGTTTTGTGCCTAGCATGAGGTACTTGTCGAATCAATGCAAACTTGGATTATCATCATAGCTCAACCCAAGTCATTGTCTCATCCTCAGAGCCTGGGATCTGCCTGTCAGAGACACACAGTACTTGTCACAGACTCCCAGGTACTAGACAGGACCTCCCTGCTCTGAGGGGCCAGCTCCTGGAGACTGTGGCCTGTACAGCCTGAGGTGGTGGGAGAGCCTTTGATTTAAAGCAGTTTTCAAGCCAGAGCCCAAATCTGGTCTCTGCCAATTGCTGACCAATCTATTTACAGATCTCAGTTTTGTCATCAGCAAATGGACACAGCCCATTCCTCACAGCAATAATACAAATTAAAGACTCTGTAGATAACATTTCATTAACAATGGGTTCCTTTCATCAAGTCTAACTCATGTTAGCTGGACTCACCATGGTCAATAAAACATGTTCAGAAGTCACAGAGAGCTGGATTTGAATCCAGCAGAGTCTGCATTTCCTAGAGTATCTTGTTTAAAAGGCAAATGTCAATCCCAGCCCAGACAATCAGAATCTGCCTTTGAATAATATATCAAATTGACTTTTGATTCTGTTTGGGTACTTTGTTTCACTTTGACAAGCCTCAGTCTTCTCATTTGCCAAATGGGGCTAAGAATACCCAAAGCATCACAGAGTTAGTGAGAGGATTAAAAGAGATATTTAAAGTACTTGGCACGATGCCTAGCACATAATAAACTTTCAGTACATGCCAACTATCATCATTATGTCTAATATGCCATCATTATCAGAATCCTTTGAATATGCTTAAGGACAGTTTGCTGAATGAATGAATTAATGTACTGGGATAAGACCATCATCAGCAAAGACCTGGCAGTATCTGGATTTCAGAATTGTTCACATGGAAGTTTTGCACTGGGGAACAAAAAGCCTCTCAATCAAGACCACTGAAAGGGAACAGAACAGGCTTGGCTAAATTGTCTCAGCCCAGTCGTGTGTGAAATACCTCAGAACACTTGATGGAGAAAACAGATCAGCCCTAGTCAAAACTGAGATCATGAGACAGGCCTGGGGGCCTGGAAACTGCTGAGGCCAGTGGACCTGGGTGTCCAGGCCACTTGCTTTCAGGAAGCAAGGTCTCCAGCTGCTGAGACTTCTCTTTAGATTCGCAGAGCATCTTCCCCTGTCATCTCTCAGTGATGGGAGGGCGAGGTGGGCATCTCCCAGCGAGGGGACAGGTCCCTGCAACGTTCTCCCAGGCAGGGAGGAGCAGGGGACACTGGCTGTCCTGAAGAACCCTGAGGCAAGGAGGGCAGGTGAGAAAGCTTACTAAAATGAAAACAGAAAAGAGGTCAAATCAAAAGCCAGGCTGATATATTGTTCGCAGATTCTGGTTGTCTGTCTGGGGCAGGGCTGACATTTGCCATTCAAACAAGATACCCCGGGAAATACAGACCCTGCTGGTCCATTGGCCACACTTTGAATTCCAAAGCTTAGACATCAATCTAGTATTTCCAAACTGCCCTTACCAGAATCACCTGAGAGTACCTTGTTAAAAGGGCTATCTGGGTGGTGCTAATGGTAAAGAAGTCACCTGCCAATGCAGAAGACAAAAAAGAGTCGGGTTTGATCCCTGGGTGGGGAAGATCCCCTGGAGGACAGCATGGCAACCCACTCCAGTATTCTTGCCTGGGGAATCCCATGGACAGAGGAGCCAGATGGGCTACAGTCCATGGGGTCAACAAAGAGTCAGACACCCCCAAAGCGATTTAGTACGCACGCACACACGCATCTTGTTAAAAAAGGCAAATATCCAGCCTCATGCACACTACTGAATCAAAATAAGTGACAGTTATGGGAGGTCAAAGGGATACCTAAGAAGCATCCCTGGTTATTTTTAACATGGGGGAGGTTTAGAAAACACCGATTTGGTTTGTGTCAGGTATGGCAAATTCAAACACCCCAGAACCCAGACAGGTGATGTGAGTGATCTAAACGATCCGGGTAACAATTAGGGAGTGGTGGTGACGATAGTAAACTTGGAATGGCATGCTTCAGTGAAAGGGAGCAGTCACTTTTCTGCTCAAATCAAAGGTTGCCCTAAGGGAATTCTAGTGTTTCTAGTTTTGTTTTTATTTTTTTTTAGCAGAAACTCCAGATACAAACTTTTCAATGAACTATCTTAATGTTTTTAAGGTTCCAGCAAGAACAACAACAACAACAAAAAACCTATCTACAGGCAGCTATTTGTAACCTCCGGGGGTCCAGTAGATGAGAAATAGGGATCCATGGCTGCTGTTTATTCATTTCAAAAGCCCTGGCAGAACTTGAACTGTAATCAGGCAGACCCAGCCAATCAGCATTCCATCATGCCATCCCTCAGCCACAGTGATTGGCTCAGTTATGGGCACATGATCCAGAGGAGTCCAATCAGGGTGAGCCCTGGGACTTTTGATGAAACTACCATGAAGGAAGCTCCGCACTTTTTCCAGTTTCTTTGAGTCATGTAAGGTAGGTAGAAGAGAGAAGGACCAGAGCTTCTGGTGGCCATCTGGCCCCCTGGGAATTGGATGAGAGGCTATTTTCTGAAAATGAATTTAATACACAGAAAAAAAAAAAAAACAAGCTGAGAAATGGAAGAGACCAATGACTCTTGGATCTAGTCAGATTCAAAGACGATTCCTGGTATTAAAAGTTACATCACCCACCTTGTGTGACTTGGTAGAACTGTCCTTGGTTAATGGAAAAAAAAAAAAGTGAAAGTGAAAGTGTTAGTAGTTTCCAACTTTCTGTGACTCTGTGGATTGAAGCCCACCAGGCTCCTCTGTTCATGGGATTTTCCACATCAGAATACTGGAGTGGATAGCCATTCCCTTCTCCAGGGGATCTTCCCAGCCCAGGGATCAAACCCAGGTCTCCTGCTTTGCAGGCAGATTCTTTATTGTCTGAGCCACCAGGGAAGCCCACATTGGTTAATAATAACCACAAACCAGTTCTTTTTGGGCAGAGATTTAGACTTTACAAATAATGTTCATTTGCATTACAGTATGTTATTCTCACAGGCACTCAATCTATCAGATCTAGTTCCTTAAATCTATTTCTCACTTCCACTATATAATCATAAGGGATTTGATTTAGGTCATATCTGAATGGTCTAGTGGTTTTCCCTACTTTCTTCAATTTAAGTCTGAATTTGGCAATAAGGAGTTCATGACCTGAGCCACAGTCAGCTCCCAGTCTTGTTTTTGCTGACTGTATAGAGCTTCTCCATCTTTGGCTGCAAAGAATAATCAATCTGATTTCGGTGTTGACCATCTGGTGATGCCCATGTATATCGAGTCTTCTTTTGTGTTGTTTGAATAGGGTGTTTGCTATGACCAGTGTGTTCTCCTGGCAAAACTCTATGAGCCTTTGCCCTGCTTCATTCCATATTCCAAGGCCAAGTTTGCCTGTCACTCCAGGTGTTTCTTGACTTCCCACTTTTGCATTCCAGTCCCCTATAATGAAAAGGACATCTTTTTTGGGTGTTAGTTCTAAAAGGTCTTGTAGGTCTTCATAGAACCGTACAACTTCAGCTTCTTCAGTGTTACTGGTTGGGGCATAGACTTGGATTACTGTGATATTGAATGGTTTGCCTTGGAAACGAACAGAGATCATTCTGTCATTTTTGAGATTGCATCCAAGTACTGCATTTCGGACTCTTTTGTTGACCATGATGGCTACTCCATTTCTTCTAAGGGATTCCTGCCTGCAGTAGTAGATATAATGGTCATCTGAGTTAAATTCACTCATTCCAGTCCATTTTAGTTCACTGATTCCTAGAATGTTGATGTTCAATCTTGCCATCTCCTGTTTGACCACTTCCAATTTGCCTTGATTCATGGACCTGACATTCCAGGTTCCTATGCAATATTGCTCTTTACAGCATTGGACCTTGCTTCTATCACCAGTCACATCCACAGCTGGGTATTGTTTTTGCTTTGGCTCCATCCCTTCATTCTTTCTGGAGTTATTTCTCCACTGATCTCTAGTAGCATATTGGGCACTTACTGAACTGAGGAGTTCCTCTTCCAGTATCCTATCATTTTGCCTTTTCATACTGCTCATGGGGTTCTCAATGCAAGAATACTGAAGTAGTTTGCCATTCCCTTCTCCAGTGGACCACATTCTGTCAGACCTCTCCACCATGACCCACCCATCTTGGGTGGCCCCACATAGCATGGCTTAGTTTCATCGAATTAGACAAGGCTGTGGTCCATGTGATCAGATTGACTAGTTTTCCATGATTATGGTTTCAGTGTGTCTGCCCTCTGATACCCTCTTGCAACACCTACCATCTTAGTTGGGTTTCTCTTACCTTGGATGTGGGGTATCTCTTCACGGCTGCACCAGCAAAGTGCAGCCACTGCTCCTTACCTTGGAGGAGGGGTATCTCCTCATGGCCACCCCTCCTGACCTTGAACGATAGAGTGCCTGATGAACTATGGACGGAGGTTCGTGACATTGTACAGGAGAGAGGGATCAAGACCAGCCCTATGGAAAAGAAATGCAAAAAAGCAAAATGGCTGTCTGGGGAGGCCTTACAAATAGCTGTGAAAAGAAGAGAAGCAAAAGGCAAAGGAGAAAAGGAAAGATATAAGCATCTGAATGCAGAGTTCCAAAGAATAGCAAGGAGAGATAAGAAAGCCTTCCTCAGCGATCAATGCAAAGAAATAGAGGAAAACAACAGAATGGGAAAGACTAGAGATCTCTTCAAGAAAATTAGAGATACCAAGGGAACATTTCATGCAAAGATGGGCTGGATAAAGGACAGAAATGGTATGGACCTAACAGAAGCAGAAGATATTAAGAAGAGGTGGCAAGAATACACAGAAGAACTGTACAAAAAAGATCTTCACGACCAAGATAATCACGATGGTGTGATCACTCACCTAGAGCCAGACATCCTGGAATGTGAAGTCAAGTGGGCCTTAGGAAGCATCACTATGAACAAAGCTAGTGGAGGTGATGGAATTCCAGTGGAGCTAATTCAAATCCTGGAAGATGATGCTGTGAAAGTGCTGCACTCAATATGCCAGCACATTTGGAAAACTCAGCAGTGGCCACAGGACTGGAAAAGGTCTGTTTTCATTCCAATCCCAAAGAAAGGCAATGCCAAAGAATGCTCAAACTACCACACAATTGCACTCATCTCACACGCTAGTAAAGTAATGTTCAAAATTCTCCAAGCCAGGCTTCAGCAATACATGAACCATGAACTTCCAGATGTTCAAGCTGGTTTTAGAAAAGGCAGAGGAACCAGAGATCAAATTGCCAACATCCGCTGGATCACTGAAAAAGCAAGAGAGTTCCAGAAAAACATCTATTTCTGCTTTATTGACTATGCCAAAGCCTTTGACTGTGTGGATCACAATAAACTGTGGAAAATTCTGAAAGAGATGGGAATACCAGACCACCTGAGCTGCCTCTGGAGAAACCTATATGCAGGTCAGGAAGCAACAGTTAGAACTGGACATGGAACAACAGACTGGTTCCAAATAGGAAAAGGAGTACGTCAAAGCTGTATATTGTCACCCTGCTTATTTAACTTCTATGCAGAGTACATCATGAGAAACGCTGGGCCGGAAGAAGCACAAGCTGGAATCAAGATTGCCGGGAGAAATATCAATAATCTCAGATATGCAGATGGCACCACCCTTATGGCAGAAAGTGAAGAGGAACTAAAAAGCCTCTTAATGAAAGTGAACAGGAGAGTGAAAAAGTTGGCTTAAAGCTCAACACTCAGAAAACTAAGATCAGAGCCTCTGGTCCCATCAGTTCATGGGAAATAGATGGGAAAACAATGGAAACAGTGTCAGACTTTATTTTGGGGCGCTCCAAAATCACTGCAGATGGTGATTGCAGCCATGAAATTAAAAGACACTTACTCCTTGGAAGGAAAGTTATGACCAACCTAGATAGCATATTCAAAAGCAGACACATTACTTTGCCAACAAAGGTCCGTCTAGTCAAGGCTATGGTTTTTCCAGTAGTCATGTATGGATGTGAGAGTTGGACTGTAAAGAAAGCTGAGCATCAAAGAATTGATGTTTTTGATCTGTGGTGTTGGAGAAGACTCTTGAGAGTTCCTTGGACTGCAAGGAGATCCAACCAGTCCATCCTAAAGGAAATCAGTCCTAAGCATTCATTGGAAAGACTGATGCTGAAGCTGAAACTCCAGTACTTTGGCCACCTCATGCGAAGAGTTGACTCATTGGAAAAGACTCTGATGCTGGGAGGGACTGGGGGCAGGAGGAAAAGGGGATGACAGAGGATGAGATGGCTGGATGGCATCACCAACTCGATGGACATGAGTTTGAGTGAACTCTGGGAGTTGGTGATGGACAGGGAGGCCTGGCATGCTGTGATTCATGGGGTCGCAAAGAGTTGGACACGACTGAGCAACTGAACTGAACTGATGTCATTCTCAAAGCACCTCTATGGATAAACAGACCACTAGCTATTTTCTACACTTTACAGATGAGATACCAGGGCTCAGAGGGGAGTGACGCCTTGGAGAAGGTCACAGAGCTCGCCAACAGAAGGACAGGGATGATAAATTTCATCTTATGACTCCAGTTCAGAGGAGTTTCCACCTGCTCCTCCCCTGCCTCCATCTAGGCACACCCTTTTCTCCTATAACACTCGACAGGGATGTGCTCAGGAGGCTGAGTCCAGCTCCGAGTCCACTGGAGAATTCTTCTAGACTACTTGTTCTCAGATATGGGAAAGAATCAGTGTACATCCCCTAATATCCATTTCCTCACATTCCAGAAAGCAAAAAGACTGAACACCAAAGAACTGATGCTTTCAAACTGTGGTGCTGGAGAAGACTCTTCAGAGTCCCTTAGACAGCAAGGAGAGCAAACCAGTCAATCCTAAAGGAAATCAACGCTGAATACTCATTGGAAGGACTGATGTTGAAGCTGAAGCTCCAATACTTTGGCCTCTTCTAATGTGAAGAGCCAATTCATTGGGAAAAAAAAAAAAAAAAAAAACAACTGATGCTGGGAAAGACTAAAGGCAAAAGGAGAAGGGGGTGGCAGAGGATAAGATGGATGATTAGATACCATCACCAACTGAATGGACATGAATTTGAGCAAACTCTGGGAGATAGCAGAGAACAGAGGAGCGTGGCACACTTTGGCCCATGGTGTGGCCAAGAGTCGGGCACGACTTAGCAACTGAATAATAGTAACAACAACAAAAAGGGCACAAGTCCCACAGGGAGCTATTGGAAAAGTTACTGAATCTCAAAGCAATGAGAGCAAAGTGCTACAAAGAAGGCAGAGCCCAGGGTCCCAGTGAAGCTGGAACGAAGAGAGCTCTACTGCTCAAGTTTAGAAAGGAGAGTAAGCTTTTAAAACAAACAAAAATATAAAATAGATGAGCAGTGCAAGTTCGATGCCTGAAGCAGGGCACTCAAAGCTGGTGCTCTGGGACAACCCAGAGGGATGGGGTGGGGAGGGAGGTGGGAGGGGGGTTCAGGATGGGGGACGCATGTGCACACGTGGCTGATTCATGTCAACGTATGGCAAAAACCATCACAATATTGCAAAGCAATTATTCCCCAATTAAAACAAATTAATTTTTAAAAACAAATAACAAGGATCCAGGACTCACTTAAGGCAAAGAGCCGTGACTTACTTCAGCCACGCAGGCTCACGTTCAATCAGCTCAACAAAACGTAGGCGTCCAATCACTTTCCCGGTCCCTCCCTCCCGTCTTCACACAACCCGTGCCTTGCAATCAGGCACCCTCCCTGTGATCCCACTCAACCGTATTCCTGTGTAAAATTCTCGGGTCCCGTCCCTTTTCCAATTAGGTACTTAATACAACTCGGATCCTTGTGCCACCACATAATAATTTACACAGAACACTTAATTAGCTTCTTGGATAAAAATAACATGTAATTTGTTTGGTAATTATATGTTTCCACAACTGCTGAAAGCAACTCATTACAGGAATTTGGTACACTGAGGATAGATTACCTTAATTCTATTTTCTGTTTATTCAATTATATCTGTCGGTCTTAATTGTATTATAAATTGTGTTGAGCTGGTGAAGGTGACTACAAAGCTGCTGTTCCTTCAGATTTCATGGTTGGTTGGCGTGTCCCCGGCATTTGCTCCGGGCTCTAACCGGCTCTGCTGGTGCGGTAAAATGAGGGCACGCTAAGACCCTTCCCGCGAACAGGGAGGAAAAGCCGTCAGAACTTTGCCGAGGGCCTCTTTAACACGGTGTGTTCCAAGGTGAGGGTAAATGGATACATTTTCCTTCAAAGGTTTTAATAATTCAGTAGTTATTCGAATGCCTATGAGAAAAAAATATAAGTAACATTTCCAAACCATAATTTCAAATTGTTGCCTGGAATGAAATCTAAGCAGGTACTTATGTTTAAAAAACACTGAGCAATTGATGGGCAAATGATGACGTGAAAGACTCATTACCGTTTTAAATGCGGTAGCAAAATTATGTTTAAGTTCAACAAATGGAATCTCTTTTAAGATACGTACTGAAATTTTATTGTAAAATGATGCAATCCCTGAAACACATTTTAAAATAATTGAGGTGGTGCATATGAAAGAGGAGAGAGTATTAAGAAAACAAGATCGAAGTTGTTTTCAGAGAGTCATTTTCTATGAGTTGAAGCTGGATTAAGGGTACACGAGGGTTCATTACGTTTTCTCTCTACTTTGTATGTCTGATAATTTTAATCATAATAACTTCAAAATTGAGTCAATTTAAGGAAACAGTTGGTTGAATAATAACGTAGGTAAGGGAGTCAGCGTACTTTTCTGTAAAGGACCCGCTGGTAAATACGTTAGGCTTCAGGGTCCTGTGATCTCTGTGACAACCGCTCAACTCTGCTGATGTAACAGGAAAGCAGCCACGGACAGTACATACGTGAATGGGAGCACTGTGTTTCAATAAAGCTTTATTTACAAAATCAGGGGATGGGTTATATAGTTTGTAGACCCATCAGGTAGGTAATACACTGATAAGGCAAAAGCCAGGAGAAGGCAGAATAGAAAAAAATGTAAGAGGGAGAGAAGTACTCAACTCTTGCAACCTTGGGACTTCCTTCCCTTGCAGTCGCTGCATACTTGCTCAGTCGTGTCTGACTCTTTGCAACCCCATGGACTGTAGCCCACCAGGCTCCTCTGTCCATGGGGTTTCCCAGGCAAGAATACTGGAGTGGATTGCCATTTCCCTCCTTCTCCAGGGGATGGATCTTCCTGACCCAGGGATCAAACCTGCCTCTCCTGTGTCTCTCATGCATTGTAGGTGGATTCTTTACCCACTGAGCCATTGTAAATAAGCCCACCCCTTGTGGTGGTGTTAATAATAAGGGACGAAACAGAGACACAGAAACAAGGATCTCAGGGACAAGGTGGGAGCAGAAAAGCATATCACTCTTCCATCCATTCAAGACATTTTATCAGATCCACAGGAAGTGAACATCACGTCAGCCGGCATGGTGGGGGGCAGGGTGCGAGGGGTGGGGCCTGAATCTATTTCTGGTCACCTGCAGCTCCTGCTGAGAGCAGCTCACACACAGATGCCAGTGTCTAACCAGAGGGAGAATGAAGGCTCCCCGACAGAGTGTGCATTCGCAGGGCTATTTCTGAGTGAGGGTTATTCGTGTTACTATTGTTCTGACTCCGGAAGTCCTCTTACCTTTGGGTTTCTGTCTAGAAATGATTGACAGGAGCTGAGGAGGTGATGCCAGGGGTTTCTAGGCACTAGCCTGAATCCTAGAGTCCAGCTCAAGAGTCCAGCTCATAATCACACTTGAGATAAAGACCTTCCCCATTTCTGGTGTCCACTTCCTTTTGGAGAAACAACGTGACAGTGACATTCCCAAGGTGATGATGGAGGCAAGAGGGGAGAGACCATGACAGTCCAGAGACTGCGTGAGGAATGGCAGCCGTGGGACTTCCCAGGTGGTCCAGTGACTGAGACACCACACTCCCAATGCAGGGGGCCTGGGTTCGATTCCTGGCCAGGGAGCTAGATCCCGCATGCTGCAACTGAGAGTTCGCATGCCACAACTAAAGGTCTCATATGCTGCAAAAATGATCAAAGGTCCCGAGCGTCACAACTAAGACTTGGCCCAGCAAAAATGATCGAAGGTCCCAAGTGTCACAACTAAGACTTGGCCCAGCCAAATAAATAAATATTTTTTAAAAAGAAGAAGTGACAGCAGTATGTGGTCATCCTCAATGATGACAACCACAAAACTCTCTCAAAGGCGATCCCTAGACACCCTCACAAAGATCAGACATGCTGAACTCTTCCTTGGACACTTCCCCTCTCTCTCCATTGGATCATCCAGGTGTGACGTGACTTTGCCATTAAATAATTAAAATACCTCTCACTCAACAAAACACTTATTAAACCCTTAATCTGCACCAGGCATAGTATTAGGAACCAGAGAGACTGAGACGAGTCCATTTGGTCCCTGCCCTCTAGGAGCTCACATTGTACGTCAGTGGTTCTCAATTAGGAGCAATGATATTCCTGGAAGATACATGACCATGTCTGGAGACACGTGTGGTTATCCCAACCAAGGGAAGGGATGCTACTGACGTCTAGTGAGTAAAGGCCAAAGATGCTTCCAAACATTCTACAGTATACAGATGCCCCCCCCCTACAGAAAAGAAATATCCAGCCCCAAATATAAGTGTGCCAAACTTGAGAAATGCTGCTCTCCCAGAAGACACAGATTTTAAACAAATGACCATGCGAAAGGTGCAGTTATAGAATTGTGCGCAAGTACAACAGCTGCAAAAGGAAGGGATCTGCTCTGAAACATAAGCACAGCTCCGGCCTTAAAAGCAGAAGTAAAAATTCTTATTTGACCCCCATGGCTCCTCTAGATAATTCTCCATTTCTTTGTTCCCTTTAACAACAAGAATGATCCCAAGAGTCATCTACAACGGCCACCTCCACTTCTTCATTTACCATCCCCTCCTCTACTAACTCCAGGCAGGTGCGTGGTCACCACCACACTGCTGTGAACTTTGTGAAGGTCCCTCCATGTTGGCAGATCCACTGGCCAATTCTCAGTCCTCATCTTACTCAACATCAGGCATGGCACATGCCTCCTTTCCTTGACCTGCCTTCCTAGGTGCCACATCACCTGGTTTTCCTTCTACCCTGCTGGCTTGCCCCCCTCAGCCTCCTTGCTGATGCCTCCTCATCCTCCTGACCTGGCAGCGTTTAGCATGTGGGCCAGATCCAGCCCACTACCCAGTTTTTATAAATAAAGTTTCATTAGAGCTCAGCCATGCCAAGTCTTATGACATTAAATGCCACGCAAATTCAGGGAGCAGCATGGATAACCCAGGCCCCCACCGTGAGCTCCAGATTCGCTTATCCAGCCAACTTACTTGACATCTGTCTTCACTTGGATGTACAAGAACATATTAATGTGGCCCAAGCAGAGCTGGAGGAGGCATCCTTCCCTCCCACCACCATATCTTCCCCATCTCAACAAATAGCAACTTCCATCTACCACGTTAACCACATTAGAACTCTAGGGTTTTACCTGTTTGTGCAAACTGGGTGAAAAATGCACTGAAATTCCCTGTATTCTCTTTGAGACTTTTCTGTAAATCTAAAATTATCCCCAAATTCAAAAGTTTATCAACTAAACTTCTGATAAAGTTTAGTTTATCAAAACTAACTCCAGGAGGCACTCTTTCTCTCTCATTCTGGACTTCTCTTTCTCTCGCTCCACAGCAAGTAAAAGTGCTTTAAAAGTAAAAGTCCACCTTCCAGGCACATCCCAAACCTGATCATTCTCACAGCTTCCACCAACACCTCCTAGCCCAGGAAGCTCTCCTGGCTTGTCTCCCAGCTGGATTACTGCAATGAAGCATCCCAGATGCCCTCTTATCCCCTTCTTTATCAATGCAGCAGCCTCTGTAATTTTTTTTAAACATGCATAAGGTTATATCACTTCTTTGTTTAAATCCCTCCAACAATTTCCCATCACATTTTGGAATAAAATCCAAACTTCTTTTCATAGCCCACAAATCCTATGGGAGCTGCATCTGCCCACCTCTCAGAAACTGTCTCTTCCCACTTCCCATCTGATCGCTCTCCTCTAGCCACCCTAGTCTGTTCCCTGAACATGCCAAGCCCACCCACCCCTACCCCAGGGGCCAGGCACTTGCTGTCACCCTCTGCCCATCCCCCCAGCAGCTGACTCCCTTACTTAACTCAGGGCTCCGCTCAAACGTCACCTCCTCAGAAAGACCTCCCCTGGTCAGTCTGTCTCAAACACGCAGCCTCATCCAGTGGGTCTCTCACCTACTCTGCTGTATCTCCTTGCCTACCCGTATTTATTTTATTGGTGATTCATTCTTTTATTATGTCATCCCCACTAGAAAGTAAGGGATTTTATCTACCTTGTTTATCACTGCACCTGTTTGCCTTGAACATGCCCAGTACATGGTAGGCGTTCAAATATCTGTTGAATGTTGTATGTTGAGTGAACCAACAAGTCAAAGAAAGCTTCCAAGAGGAAGTGATCATTGAGCTGAGGCATGGACTATACATATGTTCAATCTCCTTGGTGGCACAGTAACCACCTCTACCATAAATACCTTTGGGGAGTCCTCACTCTTGCCATCCATCATCTTTTTTTCATTTTTTTAAATATTGGAGTATAGTTGATTCACAATGTCGTGTTAGTTTCAGATGTACAGTGAAGTTATTGTTATACATGGACATATGGTCATTCTTTTTCAGATTTTTTTCTCATATAGGTTATTACAGAATACTGACTAGTGCTATGTACTCCCTGTGCTATACAGTAGGTCCTTGATGCCATCTGCTATCGCGGTAAATCTATTAGATGTGTTTCTCTGATCAAGATCTGAGACACAGGATGCAGAGTGGGTCCTACAGGCTTTTTTGATTTTGAAAAGCATGTCCCCCAAACCCTGCCAAGAAACCCTGAACAGTTTCTCTTCCCCTAACTCCAGGCTCTGCCTTGACCCTGCCCCTTTGGATTCTCAATCTTATCAGCTGCCCCCCTCTCTTTTCCTGCCCAGAGAATGTGCCTGGTGCTTTTAAGTGAATAACTGCTTCTGGCTTTGCCAGTGGATGGGGAGGGGCCTTCTAGCTGCAGGTAACAACTTGCACGGAAGCACAACACAAAAGGAAATGATAAGGTATGAATAGCAAATGTTCCTTCAAGGTATACAGACATACTATCCCCTGGGACTCCCTAGGGACTCAAGTTGAAAAACTGCAGAGCTATTTTCCTGGAGCATCTCTTCTTTATAACAAAACAGGGCATTTTTTGCAAGATATTGATGTTTGGCCAACATCATCAGCCTCCATTTTTGCTTCCTTAAAATGAAATCAGGTGAGCCAACTGAAAGTTTCCTCCTTCCTTTATCATAATTACTATCACAGCCATTACCGTCTTGCGTTTGTCCAGTAACTTCAGCTTGTCAAGGAACATTAACATACAGGCTCCCCCCAAAGCCTCTGAGTTCAAGGCACTAAAGGTTCTTCAGGTGGAAATACCAGCCTGTTAAAAAACAAACAAACAAAAATCCCACTCAAGAGTCATCAAGACCGTCCAACCTCTACTGACCCCTGATCCTTCTCACTGAACACTGCAGTTTTTCTCAAGGCAGCTGCAGGTAAGATGTTCATTCAAACCAACAGTAAGAGAAGATAAATGCTGAGCCTGCACACTTGGAAACTTCTGCTGACTTAGCATCATGCCAACAGAGATGCTGAACTCGTCACTCATCCCGAGGAGCTGCAGTGAGCCAGAGCCAGCCCATCTCAGACATCGTCTCCTGGCAGTGGACACCAGGGGAGCTGGGACAATGGTGGTTTGAGCAGGGAGGACCTCAGGACTGAGCAAGCTGTTACTGGAAAATCAAAACACCTGGCAGACCCAAGGACATGGCTGGTCCCATTTCTATTTGCCCCAAATTAGCATCAAAGTCAAGAAGAGTTAGGGTTAAATGCAAACACCTCATGCTCCAACCACACCATCTACATATGGTTCCTCATACACACCATGTACTTGGCCGCCTACATCTTTATTCATGCTGTTCTCTCTGGCTGGATAAGCCCAGGCAGATTGCTTATTTTTGCCAAAGTTAGCATTTAATATGGACAAAATTATGGTGAAACGCCATGGATCCCATGTGGCAATCTTTCCCCCAGCTCCACAGTTGAAATTCTACTCATCCATCAAGCCTGTTCTTCCTCCCCACCTGTGCTTGCTCTGATCTAATTCATTTCCCTGTGGTCTCAAGCAAACTGTTCTCTACCTTATCATCCTTCTTGACTGGGAGTTCAGTTCCCCACTGCCTTTACCAGATAAACTCACTCTTCCTCTGGTTAAATCCATTTCATCTTCTTGACAGGCAATGGCACTGAAGTCAGAACTCTCTTCGCAGAACTCTAAAAGATGCATAGCCTTCCCTTTCCTTGGCCAACCAGTCCACAAGTATTGGATGTACCAGTCATCCATCACTTCCCAGGAACTATTCCAGGTGCTGGGGGTACTCAGTAAAGGAGACAGACGCCCCAGACTTCTTGGAGTGCACCAGGGAGTCAGGACAGTGAAAACAATCATTTCAAGTATGATAAAGCCATCAGGCACACACATGAGTAAACACTGGTTTTATTCTTTATATGAATTATATAAACATTACATGGTTAGAGTGACTACTTGTTTTGTGTCTGCAACATAAGATCCTTGATGGAAAAACCCTCAATCAAAGGGCAGGTCAAAATAAATCATATAGCCAGAGATAAGTTCAGTAAACTGATTCTAAGTCCTTTAACTGAGAGACTCCAATATCAAACAACCCTTATTTGGGCTAGTTAGATATGTTCTGGTCCTTATAAATGTGCACTCACCTAAGTCTGCCACTTGGGCAACTGGAATAGAAAGGTCTCACGAATGCACAGCGGCCTGAAATTCAAGAATTCATTCAACAAACACAGCCTCATAACCTACTCAATGCAAAACCCTGCATTGAGTGCTGAAGGGTCTTTGTATGTGCTGTCTCATCCACCGGAAGTACCTTCCCCTGCGTCCACGTGGCTCCTTTCCTCTCTCATTAAAGTGTCTGCTCACGCGTCCTCCTATCAGAGATTCCGTGTATTCACTCATGCTATCAGTCACTCCAGTTCCCCGCTCTGCAGGCACAAGGCAGGGGAGCATCTGCCTCTGCTCTTGAGTCAGCTGTAGCCAACCAAATGTGTGCTAAAGGCTCTAAGAGGCAGTACCTGACTCCTCACACCCCTTCTCCCCTACCCATTACAGCCAGTCAAACTCCACGTGGCACAGAGCCTGCCCATCTGGCTCTCCAAGTGGAGGGATGTGGAATGGAGTTCCCAGCTGACCCTTGGACAGGCATGCTGCATGAATGAGAAATAAACCCCCATTGTTACAGGCCATTAAGATACAGGGGTTATTGTTTATGCAGCATAAGCAAACCCATCCTAGCTGATTCAGCTTTTCTGAAAACCCTATGGTGAAGGGCCTCTCCCAACACTCGCCGTCTCTTAATCCTGCTTTTATCCTAGCTCTTGCCACAATCTAACATTGCATATTTGTCACAAGTTCATATTTTGTTCCCATCCCTTGAATGTAAGCCCCCTGCAGGCAGGGGCTTGTTCCAGTCATTGAAGGTCCCTGGGGCCTTCTAAAGTATGCCTGGACACGGGAGGCACCAGACGTACTTGTGGAATGGCTGAACACACACACAGATAGAGGTCGGTGAGAAAGAATGGTTCCCATCCTCAACAAAACATATCCTCGGCTTCAGAATGCAGGAGCTGCAAAAGCCACAGGAAAGGCATCTAACTCCTGGGAGGGCAGTGATGCAAGTTCTCCCAGAGCGATGACTTCTGAGATGAGTCCCGAAGGGTTGCAGAGAGAGGCAGAGCAGAAGCACAGGCAAGCAGCTAGGTGTGCAGAAACACCGGAGCAGTACTTTTTGTTATGTTTAATCAAGCCAACAAGGACAAGCGTTGTACAAAAAACAAAAGGGGAGCTTCACAATAGAAGCCATTTAGGAAACTAAATACACTTTAAAAGAGGTCTGCAGGGCAGGACTTCTCAAAGCCTCAAATGGGACAACGTGTTGTAAATATTCGAGGGTTTCCTGGTGTTCAGGGTTTCCTAATTCTGAACATCTTCTAAACTTACTTTGGCTTAAACTCTTCTCTGGAGGGAAAACCTCTTGGGACTAATATTCCTTGGAATTCTCTTTGGGGAAGGCAGAACTAGAAGAAATTGAAAAGAGAGGGGAGAGAATGGAGGCTGGAGGTTAGAAAGGTGGCCAGAGGTCAGAAATCAGGGTAAGAGGGTTTGAATGACCAGTAGTTTTACATTTCATCTGAAGGCTATGAAGTCTGCATTGAGGATCCCCCATAGAGAAAATGGCTTTCCAGGTGGTACAGTTGGAGAAGGAAATGGCAACCCACTCCAGTGTTCTTGCCTGGAGAATCCCAGGAACGGGAGGGGCCTCGTGGGCTGCCATCTCTGGGGTCACACAAAGTTGGACACGACTGAAGCGACTTAGCAGGTGGTGCAGTTGGTAAAGAATCAGCCTACCAATGCTGGTAGATGCAAGAGACTCCAATTCAATCCCTGGTTCAGGAATATCCCCTGGAGTAGGAAATGGCGACCAACTCCAGAATTCTTGCCTGGGAAATCCTATGGACAGAGAAGCCTGGTGGGCTACAGTCCATGGGGTCTCAAAGAGACATAACTGAGTGCGTGCGCGCACACACACACACGCACACACATCACAGAAAAAGGATGTCCTCGCAGGTCCTTTCTACAGCACCATTTGATGGGCCAGGAGATCCATGGACAGGGAGTC
The DNA here is from genome assembly GCF_029407905.1 of Bubalus kerabau. Lineage (NCBI taxonomy): Eukaryota > Metazoa > Chordata > Mammalia > Artiodactyla > Bovidae > Bubalus > Bubalus kerabau. The sequence goes on from NC_073646.1 coordinate 9,913,473, forward strand.
AGGAAATAAGGTGCCTTTAGCAAGTCCTTGTATCACTGTGAACCCCATCTTCCACATCTACTTAATGGCTTAAGTTAAGTACCTCCTTTCTGTGGTCTCAGTCAACTATTTTGTTCAATAAGGTGACTTCGATACCATCAACAATTATGATGTTGGATGTCTAAGGTATCACATTTCCAAAGGCTCAAAAGTTTTCAAAAAACAGTGAATAATCATGCAGAAATCCATTGTAAGTGGCGGAAGGGACCCTGGACAATGAAAGAATGGTGTAACCTTGAGGCCAGGAGAACTGTCAGCTTTCCGGTTCCTACACACACCTGTCTCCTTCCTCCCCAGGGAAGCGCCGGTCCCCAACAGTGATCTTCAACACTCTTGTCACTCACAGAATTAGCTGCTTCATGGCTCCAGCTGAATCGTCTCATGCGAAGAGTAAGAGGGAGGGGATTATGGCATGAAGCAGGGCTGCCTGCCTTATCACGTGTGGTCAGCTGTGTAGCAGAAAATAAATTTAAGAAACCCAAACAATTAAACTGTCACTTCCCATTAGAGGAAGAACATTCAAAGATGCAACTAATAGGGGAAGAGAAACAAGGAAAGAAAATATATTTGATGGAACCAGTGCAGCGACAGCTTTTCCATTCCCGGTCTACGATGGCAAGACAGCCTCTTGGGCAGGTTAAGACAGGGATTTGCTGTTTCAAACTACATCCACCAGGCACTGGGGAGGGCTGCAGGGGCTGGGGCGGGAGGGAAGATGAGAAGGGTGACAGCAAGGATAAAGAAGAGAAACAAATTCATTCACGTGGGAGACCAGTCGGTCTGTCGTGTGGCAAGAAAGATACTGAGAGCGCAAGAAGCAGTGGAAGGCAACTGCTTCTAACCTAAGAGGCGAAAAGGTACTTTGACATGGAAACTTCAAGGGCATCAGACAAGGCAGGGCTCTCTTTGCACCTGTATTTCTCTTTAAAGTTTTCAGGGTCTCCATATGTCTTATTTGATCTTCAAAAGAACTCTGAGAGGTACGCCAACCAAGGTGATGATCAACACAGGTGAGGCACGCCGTGACAGGGTCAGAACGATGGGGCATGTAGACGGAAGGGCAGGAGTCTTGAGTCCACTACAGTATGGGAGACAGAAAGAGTGGGAGGAGACAGAGAGCAGACTGCAGGGACTCTTGGGTGCCTGGATAAGAGTTTACACTTTACCCTGGATAAAGAAGAAGAAGAAACTTAAAAGGCAATAGTAGAAATAAGGAATTTTGCCCTGGGGATATCACCAAAGCTTCAAGAGTGGAGATTAATATGCTCAAAGCTCCCCTTTGGTGGTGTGAGCAGTGGCTGATGGTGAACATGTGGGCAGGAAGACTGGAGTCAGAGTCCAAATGAAAGGTGACAGGGACCCAGTGACACAGAGAGGAAGGCAGTCACCCAGAATCAGGCGGTTAAAGAATGGGCAGATCCAGAGGACTCAACGTGGAGCCAGAGATGGTTCTGTCTTACACGAGCAAGGCACCAAACAGCAATCAAGCATGTGCGATAAAGCGCTGATTTGCTTTCGGTTCTTCTAATTAGTTGATGAGAAAGTCTCCATTTGGTGCTAATAGATCTTCAACACCTTTTTGACACTTTTTAATGTCCCTTTAAAAGAGAGTGTGATATGCTAAGCCTTAGTAGAAAATAGCACCCAGTTATATTTAATAGCTCTGTGTTGTGTTTCCTTATTTTAATAATTTTCCTTTTAAGTTTGTGTGTGTGTGTGATTTTGCATGTTAGTTTACTGTTGCCATCTATTTATGGCAAGGGAAACCAGTTTCTATTTTTGGTAGTGATATAGCATTTCCTTTTAAAATGTATTTTCTTTTAAAGATGTAAAGAAAAGCACTGTGGGGGAAGAAAAGTCAATCGTCAATCAGTTAAATGTGGCATTACCATATGACCCAGAATTCTGGTGGGGCATACACCCAAAAGAATTGAAAACAGGTGCTCAACAACAACAAAAAAAAATGTGCACAAATGTTCATAGCATCACTGTTCCCAATAGTCAAAAGCTGGAGACAACACAAATGTCCATCAGAGGATGACGGGGTAAGCAAAGTGTGTTTATCCACAATGCAATATTATTCAGACATAAAAGGGAATAAAGCATCAATAACGTGCTACAAAGTGGATGAACTGATCTCATGTTGCGACTGACAACTTGTAGTTTTGATACCACTGCTTAGAGGCAGAGGTAGGTATGCTTGGGGAACAGAAACATCCCTACATGCAGCTGAACCATAGATTTTGGCAGCTTTAATGAATTCTTCCAACCAATTGCCCTAACCCAAATCAACCATAAAAGTTAATAGATTCATTTACGAGATATAACTTGATCTCGCTGTTTTTTGGAGAAATGCTCAAATTAACAGAGAGCTTATCATTAATTTACTCTTGCTCTTTCCTCTTACCCAAGTATCCCGAATTTCTTGACTCTTTTTTTCCCCATCAAGGTCCAAGAGTGACGGGGAAACTCTGTTTTCAAAGACTTTGGTGGAAGCACGTTAATCGTTCAGACAACTCCCCACAAGGCCATGTGCGAGCTACATGAATCACCCCTCTGGAAAGGATATTAAGCGCCTATGTGCACAAGTGTCTGTGCCTTTTGCAATCTGCTCGGTGCCCTTACTCAATCTGCCACAGCACTCCTCAGCTGCCAGGGAAGCCGATGGAAAGGATTAACATCCTCGCACACAGAGTTCTGCCCGGGCTTGACACCAACCCCCAAACAGGAGAACAGATTCCACTGGATGCTGCTGAGACAAAGAGGCAGGAACATCAACTGACACTTGCCTACTGAGAGCTTCGAAGGTTTTGTGAAATGCGAGGCTCAAAGTGTAACGAAGATGTCACTTATTAAGCACCTACAGTATGGTGGGGCTTCCCGGGTGGCTCAGTGGTAAAGAATCTGCCTGCCAATACAGGAGATGCAAGAGATGAGGGTTCAATCCCTGGGTTGGGAAGATCCCCTGAAGGAGGAAATGGCAACCCGCTCCAGTATCCTTGCCTGGAGAATCCCATGGACTGAGGAGCCTGGCGGGCTACAGTCCATGGGGTTGCAAAAGAGTCGGACACAACTGAGTGACTAAGAATAGAACTGAGCGACTAAGAACAGAACAGCACAGTATAGATGGTGCTGGGCCATGAGCAAACCTCAAAACCCAGAGCCAGGGTTCTCATCCAGGCAACGTCTAGCAGATCTGGAGACATTTTGGCTCGTCACAGCTAGGGCTTCAGGATTCCACTACTAGAACCAGGGGAGAGGCCAGGGATGCCGCTAGATGTTATATGGTGCACAGAACACTGTCCCCACCCCCACAACAAAGGTGCTGAAGCTGGGAAGCCCTGTCCAAGAGCCAAACTAGAACGAGGTTCAAATCCTGGCCCTACCACTTGCCACCTGTGTGAATTCAGACACATGCCTTAAGGCTCTATGAGCCTGTTTCTTCATCTGTAAACTGGGGATGATAATGCAGCCTACCTCATCATGCTGTTGCATGAATGAAGCGTGTTAGTATCCCCACTCGAAGATCCTTAACTTAATCATACTTACAGCGTCCCTTTTGCTCTAAAAGGCAACGTATCATGGATTCCGGGCATTAGAACATCTGTGGAGGACGATTATTCTGTCTACCACACTCCCTAAGGCTATTGGAGTAAAACTATTTAGGAGGCACTGAAGTCCTAGAAGTGTTCTAGGAAGGATTCCAAGACGAGGACTCAACTCCTCAATGCAGGAGCCCATCAGCCAAAACAGAAACCTTATTACCATGAGAAGAACAAAGTCAGTCTTCAGGAAGATGGGGGTCTGGGTTCTGAGCTGGAGCATCTTAACTCCCTCCCAGTTGGGGAGGAGAATTAGAGCATTAAGAAAGCTTGGATTTAAGTTTGAAGCACAACCCCACCTCTCCATATTGGTTTGCTAGGGCCACCATACCAAAGTGCTTAACAATAGACTAAGTGATTTAAGAGAAATTTAGCCTCTTGGTTGTGGAGGCTTAACAATAGACTAGGTGATTTAAGAGAAATTTAGCCTCTTGGTTGTGGAGGCTACAAGTCTGAGAGCAAGGTATCAGCAGGGTTGGCTCCTGAGGCCTCGCTCCTTGCCTTGCCGATGGCCATCTTCTCCCTGTATCTACGCACAGTCTTCCTTCCGTGCATGACTGTGTCCTCATCTCCTCTGTTTATAACGACACAAGTCACATTGTATTGGGACCCATTTTAACCTAAAGTATGACCTCACTGTACCTTAGTAACCTCTGTAAACACCCCATCTCCAAACACAGTCACATTCTGAGTGCCCCAGGGCTAGGGCTTCAACATAGTTTTTAGGGGGACACAGTTGAGCCTGTGACACTCTCAAACAATAAACTCCAAGATATACCAGGCTCCTCCTATTCTCAGGTGAAGCCAGAGACATGCCTCTCTTCCCTGGAAACCATTAGGATTTGAAAACCTGGTGGGCTGCCGTCTATGGGGTCACACAGAGTCGGACACGACTGAGGCGACTTAGCAGCAGCAGCAGCAGGCACCAGGATGGGGAAGGAGAATTTCCCACTCTATAGGAGGGAGGAAAAGCATAGACTCTACATGCAAATCAAGCATATGATCCCACTGAGGCACATCCTTTGGAAAGCTGGGTCTTGAACGAAGCTCATTTAGGCTTGGAGTATTCCAAGCAGGTTACGACATTATTTTTGTGCTTCTGCCGGTGACCACATCACACCCCCAAAACTAGAGACTGAAACAGACCCTTTCATTCAATGCCAATGAAACAGGAGTTGCATGGGAAGGTCTTGCCCTGGAAGACAAGGAGCCAGGGGGTGGAAGGTGGGCAGTGAAAGCAAAGCTGGCTTCAACTCTTGTCTGCCTCGTATCATGGGAGGGGGCATGCATGTGGCATGCAGGTGGAGAATTAACTCACAGGAGAGAAGGGGAAAGCGCTGGGCTCAGAGGAAGAAGAAAGCACATTTCTATTCCATATTTTAGAAAAGGGAACTCCAGAAGGTTTTCAGCCCCATTTCAGGGCATGGCTGACATAGGACAGAGGAGACAACCATCTGCTTTCCTGCCCTGGAAAACCACTGCACACACCTTGGCATGAAAGACATGAGAGATCTCACTAATACTGTAGTGTGATAGCCAGCTGATACAAACGGGTACAACCGAGCTGATTATTAAGACACTGAAATGCCTGGGTTTCAATTGCCACACCTTCAGGGCCTTCAAGTCCCTCTGCCATTCAGTCCCTACCTCAGTAACCTCCCCCCTCCACCTTCTCATAATCAGTCACGAAAGGACTAGTGCCCAACACAATGGGAGCTCCAGGATCTTACAAAGAGGGTCTGTGCTCTGACTCATCACTGACTGTCCTAGTCCCTTCGGATTGCTGTATAACAAGGAACCAGAGACTGAGTGGTTTATATACAACAGATATTTCTTTCTCACAGTTCTGAAGGCTGGAGGTCCAAGATCAGGGCACCAGGAGATTCACAGTCTAGTGAGGACCTGCTTCTTGGTTCAAAAAAGTAGCTCTTCTCACTGTGTCCTCACATGGCAGAAAGGGGCGAGGGAACTCTCTGGAGTCTCTTTTGTTGTTGCACTTCAGCTGCCAAGTCATGTCCGACTCTTCCCAACCTGGTGGACTGCAGCACCAGCCAGGCTTCCCTGTCCCTCACCATCTCCCGGAGTTTGCCCACGTTCATGTCCACTGAATCAGTGATGCCATCCAACCATCTCATCCTCTGCCGCCCTCTTCTCCTCCTGCCCTCAATCTTTCCCAGCATCAGGGTCTTTTCCAATGAGTCAGCCATTCACATCAGGTGGCCAAAGTATTGGAACTTCGGCTTCAGCTTCAGTCCTTCCAATGAGTAGTCCTTTAAGACTGACTTTGATCTCCTTGCTGTCCAAGAGACTTTCAAGAGTCTTCTCCATACTTTGCAAGCATCAACTCTTCAAGGTCTCTTTTTATAAGGGTTCCACCCTTATGACCTAATCACCTCCCAAAGGCTTTACCCCCTGGTACATGGGGGTTGGGTTTCAACATATGAATTTTGGAAGGTCGTAAACCATTTATAACAATGATCATGCTTTATTAGTGGTTAAATATTTTGAAGCTCCCCCTACACCTCTTAATATCAGCCTAAATCCCTCTTACTTTCACTTACAATTCATTTTACTGCACCTACTCCTGCCACAGAAACAGAGGTCAGTCCCTGCCATCCAGGCAATATCCCTTTCAGGTGGCAGGGCAGTGACCGTCACATCCTTATCCTGCCTTCACTTTTCTGAAGAAAAGAACAAACCTTTGCATCCCCACCGTTCACCACAAAGCCTGTGGCAGGAGCCAACCTCCAGCCAACTAGGACATGGTTCTGTCCCACACCTCCTGGCAAATCTTAATAGTCAAGTCCCACAAGATGATTTTCCACTGGGAAATTTTACATGTTAAAGCAATTCTTGAAACAACACTGATACAGACACACTGGCTGAGCAATGCCGGGTGACTAAGAATGAACAATCATAGAACTCCCTGCCAGGCTTCAAAATATTTATTATTCTTTTAGAAATTCAAATTATTTCACTGTACTTTATACTGGGATCCATCATTTTCTGAGGTTTTCCATTTACACAATGAGAAATATCAAAGAGGTTAAGATGCACAGCACCCAGGGAATATAAAAGTGTGGTGTGACTAAATTAAATATATTCCACAGCAGATGCCATAAAAGAGATGCAAACTAAAACAATGAGATAACATTTTCACCAAGTCAATTAGAAAAATTTTTGTTGCAAGTGCTGGCCATAGTTAGACTACAGAGGTACTTTATCATAGCTATTAGAAATATCCAGTGGTCCAATCTTTCTGGAAGCCAATTAGCAGTAAAGGACTGTTAAAGAACAGCCACAGTTAACATAAAAATAATCTAATAAATGCACAGCTTTAGAGGATTTGTGAGATTCAGAGATGTATAAAGAAAATAAAAACCACCTTTGATCTCATCTGCAAACAGCTACTATTAATGGTTGGATATATATCCTTCTAGTCTTTTTGTCTATATCTTATATATAAACACATATATAAAATATACATATTGATTATGTAACTTCATATATAGCTTTTAATTTACTGTATATTGTATCATGTAATTCATATGTAATTATCAATACAACTTATTTATAAGCATTTTTATCTGCTACATTTTCCAGTCTATGGATATCAAAATTTACTTGATAATTTCAATTTCTTCATATTTGTTGCTATTAAACACAACACTTCAAATAAAAAAACACCTCGGTGGGCACAGCGGGGGGAGGAGAGGGTGGGACAAATGGAGAAAAGAATAGTATGGAAACAATACATTATTGTACATAAGATAGATAGCAAGTGGAACTTTGCTGCGTGACACAGGGAGCTTAACCCAGTGCTCTGCGACAGCCTGGAGGGGTGGGATGGGGTGGGAGATGGGAGGGGAGCTCAGGAGGGAGGGGACATATGTATACCTGTGGCTGATCCATGTTGATGAATGGCAGAAATCAACATAATATTGTAAAGCAATTATCTAATTTAAAAAAAAAAAAAAAACACCTTGGGGAACAGCCTTGCAAGAAAAATAGGTTGTAAGCATGCATGGTGATGAATGTTAACTGGACTTATTGCGGTGTTCATTTTGCAATATATACAAATATCAAATCGTTGCATCGTTTACCTGAAACTAACATAATGTTATTTCAGTTATGCTTCAATTTAAAAAAAAAAAAAAGAAGAGTAAACAAGGGGAAGGAAAAAATGAATACCAATTAACCAAGGTGAAAACCAACAGTAATTAACTAAAGGGCAATCTGACCATAAAGCTCGGGTCTTCACCCGGGCCTGCCATCTTCAGAATTCCGTAGGCGGAAGCCACGCCCCTCAGCTGGCGCTAGAGCCTCTGCGCGCACATCCTTCTCTACAGCTCCCAGTGCCTTCCCATAGTGGCTCTGTCCACTCGTCAGTCAACACGACACTTCCTCAGCCCCACAAATATCTTAGCTTTACAACAATTCACTTAGAAAATAAGGGGTTTTGTGTTCGTTTTTTTTTTTTTTTTCAGTCCGAGGACTATAGACATACAAGACAATAGGGATCTCGAATGGCATTCACTCCTTCTGGTAAGAATTTCCTAACATGGAAGAGACAAGATAAAGCAGGAGACATCCCGCCATTGTGACAACAGACTAGAAATCGGCAAAAAATTCAGTGTTTTGATTTCGAGAACTGCCATTCAGAGGAAAATCCAGGAGCTGTCAAGGCGTCCCTGGAGCCTGACAGCCTCGAGGGACAGGTTGGGGCGGGGGGTGATGTGGCCCCCTCCATGCTGAGGCTACTCCTCTGGCCACTGTGCTGGATGATGACCTACAGGCAGGCACGTGGGTGGTGGCCTGTTCCCGGATCCAGAGTTCTTGACTTTGACCCTAGGGCATCCTCCCTGGCTTTTATCCCCCACCCTCAGACCTCTGAAAGAGGTGCTCCTTTCTTTAGTCTCATAGCCCCCAAATCATTGATGCATCACTCAGGGCGTTAACTGCACGTCTCCTCCAACTAGATTCTGAGTTACATGGAAGCAAATAACTTTTTTTCTGCGTGTGTGTGTGTGTGCACGCGTGCATGCACACACCTGCATTCTTTTTATTGGAGATAGTAGCTTTACAATGTTGTATTCATTTCTGCTGTGCAACAAAGTGAATCAGTGATATGTATCCCCCACCTTTTGGACCCCCCTCTCACTCCATCATCCCACCCCTCTAGGTCATCACAGAGCACTGAGCTGAGCTCTCTGTGCTATATAGCAAGGAAGCAAATAATTTGATCACAGATATATCTATAGAACATTTGGGCCCAGGTTTTACAGGCTCAGTGAAGAATGAACATATTCATAAACCAGTAAGAATAAATCAATTCCAAGGAGGCTATGAATGGGTTTCAGAGGGTCTGTGTGCCCCTGAAATTGACATGGTATCAGATGTAGGCTCCTGAATATTCCTCTGGGGAAGGGCCCATAGCTCTCATTAGCCTGTAAAGTGATCCTGACTCCTCCTCTCCCCGATCACCCCGAAGGATCTTAAATCCCTTGGATGAGTAGGTAGGCCTAGCTTTGAGGTGCCAGTGATTTTCAGCTTGTATTCGAGCGTGAGCTTTTATTTTGCTTGGGAAAAAAACAGACACAGTTGGGGACCAATGGAAAACGATTAACCTCTTTCAAGTCCGTGAGATTTTAAAACAGGAAAAAGATCCTTGTAACATACCAACTTCAGCAAAAATCACAAAGGGAAACAAACTACCATCCCAATTAACATTTTTTCTCTTTGAATAGGTAACAGGGTCACCTCCACGGAGAGAACCAGGCATCGTGCATTAATTAAGCAAACATTCTTTCTCTGCTGCACTGTATTTTCTGGATTTTTTTTTTTTTACTCTGCTCCTGCATACCTATTTCTAATAAATGAATAATTACAAAAAAAACCATACCCGTTTCCATCATATGCAAAGTCGTAAAATTTGAATGGAAAGGCAAAGCATTTGGAAGCAATCGGGCTGTGTTTGCTCCTTGGGAGGTATGAGGGGAAACAGAGAGAGAGATAAACAATGGAATAGTACGCAGAGCAGTTTCTGCCATAAACAAATGTCCAAAACACAGGGGAGTACAACAGACAGAAAAGGGTAATCTCCTAGCTGAAACATCAGAAAGGGGCCTGGCTGTCTCTTCAGGATATACAAAAGTATTACCAAAGTAATATGCGCACAAACAGGAATATACTTTAATAAGTACTGATGATTAATTGAACTGCAAAAAAACTTCTCTTTTTGAGATCATTGGCAATTACTCTAAATGTCGTCTTCTGTAGATGCACTTCTCAGCCAAAAACATTTCCACTAGTAAATATGATGCCAGCTGACCTACTTATGTTCATATTTATGTGTGTGTGTGTGTGAGTTGATATATACATAGGTTTTATGCTTTTCAAATATTACCTACCCTTCAGAATGATGTAAAGTCCTCTGGGGATTTAGGGTGATGATGCAGGGTTCATAAATTCCTCCCCCATGCCAGGCAAATTTATACTGAATTACTCACCCACTTACAGAAAGTGAGGATGTTGGTTTTCAGCCAAACCCAAGGGCCTAAAGTATCAGGATGTGGGGATTTTTAGAAATTCAAGAACTTGAGAGGTACAGAGTCTTGGAGTTAGAAAGGACCCCGGAGGTGACCCAGTCCAAGCTTGCCAGTGTGAGTCTGACTCTCTGTTGTGTCCCTGACAGATGGTAGTCACTCTGGGCTCAGTCAGGTCCAACAGACACATTATTCTATGAAATATCACAGTCTTCTATTAGAGACCTAATTGCCAAAGCTTATTCTTCATAACAACCTTATAATTTCACCCTCTGGTCTCAGTTCTGTCCCCAGAACAACAACAACAAAATTAAGACTTAACTTTCTACCCTGTAAGAGCCCATGGGGTATTTGAACATATCTCTTATCATCTCTGAGATTTATCTTCTCCAGGCTGAATTTTCCTAAATATTTATTCTGAGACTCTCATCATACATTATTTAGATACTACATAATCCTGGAGGCTCTTCCTCTGGACATACTGAAGTTTTTCAACATTCATCTTCAAATATTACCCCCCACAACTAAGTCAAGTCTCCAGATGCATTAGTCTTGCTGGAGACAGCATCGGGTGGACCAACTAGCCACTGCTCCTATGAAGAAAATTTTGCTCCAGTGGCAATTATCCACTCTTGGAGAAAAATTTTGATTATTAATTTCAATCAGCAACGTTCAAGAGATGGTATACGACTCAGTTTTGGCCAATGAAATGTAACAGGAAGTCTGCTCTATTTAAAGGATAGAGGGAGGGCCAAGAATGAAGTCTCACGTCTCTCCCTTTTCTTCCTTTTATGAACGCTGGCAGGTGAAGATGTGACAGCTGAAACAGAGCAGCCATACTGTGACCAAGGTGAACCAGCATCTGAGGAAGGCAAGACAGAGGAATGGAAAGGACCTGAGCCCTCGACGGGCTACGGGATACTAAAGCAGACCTAGGGCACCTTGTTCAACAATAAAACCAAATGTCCTAATGGTTTAAGCCCATGCTGGTCAAATATTCTGCGACTTGGAGTGGAAGGGACTCCTAACAACAGAAAAGGTATAATAGAAATATCACCTCTCTTGATTTAAACATTATATTTCTAGAGATGTGGGCTTTACTTTTTTAAGAACCCTATCACTTCTTGGGACCCACTGAGTATCTTGGTCAATGCAAAACAAATGAGGAAATAAACAAAAATCCTGTGATTGAGGATCACAATTTCAAATGCTTGCAGAGATCATGCAGTTAACATAAATGTGTGAATCTGATTACATGTGAGGTAACAGGGAGCGAGGAGGGCTGTAGGGAACCTAAAAATGAATGCCTTGTCCAAAGACATTAAAATTCAAGCATTTAAAAATACTATGCTGGTAAAATAAAATACTAATGCATCCATGAGCCAGATCAGGAGGCAGTCCACTGGTTCATGACTCTTACAAAAATCAATTTCAAGTGAATTGGAAAGTCACATCTCCCTCTTCCTGCAAGAATGTATATCCTTAAACCCTTCAGTGCAGTCTGTAGTATGGGTTCATCATTTCAATCTGGAAAGACCATTTTGAATTTTACTTCCATCATCTAACATCTTAAATCATTTCAATTAAAGGAACCAGATTATTAACATCAAAATCTATATTCCCTCTTGAATCTAAGCCCCTTCCCTAAACCAACTGGATTTACAATCATTAACTTAAAAGAATAATAAAATAAGAGGAAAAGAATAAGATCACAAGGATTCTTCAGTCAAATATCTTTGGGGCTGCCAGGTGGCCTCAGGCTGTCTCAGAGACACTTAATCCTTGGCAGAAAGAAAATGAGAAACTATATATGTCCACGGGCTTCCCTGGTGGCTCAGATAATAAAGAATCCGCCTGCACAATGCAGAAGACCCAGGTTCAATCCCTGGGTCGGGACCATCCCCTGGAGGAAGGAATGGCTACCCACTGCAGTATTCTTGCCTGGAGAATTCCATGGACAGAGGAGCCTGGTGGGCTACAGTCCATGGGGTTGCAAAGAGTTGAACATGACTGAGTGACTAACACACACACATATATGTCTAGACCCAAAGCCCTAAGCCCAGTGCAAACATGTATTCCAATTGGTGGAGTTATTTACCATAAAGGTCACCTCTAACAGTCACTTTCACACTGGCCACATTTAATCTTCAGTTTGCTAAGATAAAGCTCATAGCAACCTAAAAACTCAAAGAAAGCTTCTGGTTGTCCCAGTTCAGAAATTATGAGTCGCTTCATGTTGGACTCTCCCATCTAAGAGTTCTATGAGACTCATTTCCAGTTTATCCCAGGGAATAGCCTCATATCACATTATCCTTCAGGTTGTTATAATATTATTATAATTTTAATATAATAACCCTTCTGGTTATTAAAAAGCACATGTACTACGGGCTTCCCTGGTGGTTTAATCGGTAAAGAATCTGCCTGCAATGGGTTCAATCCCTGGGTTGGGAAGATCCCCTGGAGGAGGGCCTAGCAACCCAGTCCAGTATTCTTGCCTGGAGAACCCCCAAGGACAGAGGAGCCTGGCGGGCTGCAGTCCATGGGGTTGCAAAGAGTCAGACACGACTGAGCGACTAAGCACACACATGTACTTTGGAGAAAAATAAAAACCACAAAATATAGACACAGTAACAGTAACATTCCTATAAGAAGTATATATTAAGAGCCAAGCACTAAGCTACATACTTTATATCTATTATCTCATTTAAATCTCACAACTCTAGGAAGCAGGTACTATTACTGTTCTCATCCTAAAGATGAAGACACTAAGGCTCAGAGACATGAAGCAACTTCCCCATGATCACCCAGAACCTGAATTTAAACACAGACAATCCAATTCAAGGTTCAACTTATTAGCCTTGCTGTAATGATATTTTTTAAAAAAAGAAAACACCCATGAACAAACCACTCAAAGATAATCACAGCTCACATTTTGTTATGTTTCTTCACAGCCTTTTCTCGAAGGCAATAAAATTTTCAGAGCTGGAAAGAGGTTTTAAAAGATATTATCTCCCTAAACTTTCATTTTACAGAAGGAGAAACTGAGGTAGAGAAAGCTGAAGAGACTGTCTCAAAGTCACACTGCTATTTGGAAATGGAATGTAGGTGCTCAGACTGTTTGTCTAGGGTATTCTGGGGTCTTCTGACTCAAGTTCACTAACTTGGTAGTTAGCGAACTGAAGCTAACTAACTTGGTAGTGGCTTCCTGGAGGACCATGTTAGAAGACTTTAGGGCTTGTGGTCAAAAAGGATAAAATGCCACAGTGGATTAGGGGTGGCAGCTGTGAACGTAGCAACGTGGCTGCGTGCACACCTCCAGTGTTCCACCTCTCAAGGAGCAGTCTGGGAGAGAAGGAAAGCGACCCTCTTAACAAAGGCCAGCTTCTTCCTTTATCATATCAGGGGTCACCAACCCCAGTGCCTTCAGGACCAGCTCTGTAACATGAGTGAGTGAAGTGGGCAAAATGGAGTCTGAAGGCAAGACAAGCTTCAGGCCCATTTAAGGGGGTGCTCAGTTGCTTCAGTCATGTCCAACTCTTTGCAACCCCATGGACTGTAGCCTGCCAGGCTCCTCTGTCCATGGGGATTCTCCAGGCAAGAATACTGGAGTAGGTTGCCATTTCCTTTTCCAATTTAAGGGGGAGAGGGGCATTATTCATCTCCAGCCACCTGTCACTATGGGGAGAAGCAAGGCTAGTGTTACCAGGCCTTCTGATTTTCCCAAAGAAGCATGAAATTTGGGTTTAAAAAAAAATAATAAATGTGATACCGCCTAACTTTAAAACGTTGGCAAGTAATTCAAATTTAAATAATTAAGGGGCAGCGTAGAACAAACCATAGTAGTTAGTAACCTTATAACCATTCCTTTTCATGATGGCCTTATCAGAAGCCACCAAGCCCCTGTTACAAATCCGAGATTTTCCACACTCTCTTTCTCTCTGTCATTATCTTTCCATCTCCCCTTCACTCTACCTGTTAAGTCACTTCAGTCGTGTCCAACTCTGTGCGACCCCATAGACAGCAGCCCACCAGGCTCCCCCGTCCCTGGGATTCTCCAGGCAAGAACACTGGAGTGGGTTGCCATTTCCTTCTCCAATGCATGAAAGTGAAAAGTGAAAGTGAAGTCGCTCAGTCGTGTCCGACTCTTAGCAACCCCATGGACTGCAGCCCACCAGGTTCCTCCGTCCATGGGATTTGCCAGGCAAGAGTACTGGAGTGGGGTGCCATTGCCTTCTCCTCACTCTACCTAGATAAGCATTTTCCATGTGAGGCTACCAAAGAGAAGATGAACACTCCCCCAACACCGCCAGACCACATCTATCAAGGGTCCAGGTGATGAGCAGGGACCCCCAGGGCCCCACGGAAAGGTCACTGTGCCTCTCAGGGTGGTGGTTCTCCATGACTTCTGTGAGGAGGAGTGATGACTGCATCTGACGTGCCTCATGGAAAAGGCTAAAAATAGGCCTCCCCACTCACTCTCCCAGGAACCACCTGATGCCTCTACAGCAGGATCTGAGTGGGCTCCGTCGACCTTCTGATGTGCATGTCTGCCCTTTCCAGGAGCTTTCTGAGTTTAATGGGCAGGCTCATCACTCCCACCCAAACTCGGAGCTGCCGGGTTACGAGTGCAGCAGCCTCCTACAGGTGAGCTGTTCCTCAGCAGAGCTACAGAGGCCTTTCATATGGAAGCCCCCAACGTCTGTTAATCCTCAGGATGGCTAGTGATTATCTGCCCACTAGATAGAAGAGGAGACTTGGCACACACCCATGAAATCAGTCAGCATTTGGGAACAAACACTGGGTGGAAAACCCTGACCCACAGCATGGTAAGTTCTTCCAGAAACTGCAGCAAGCTGGCATCCAAACCAGTGACTTGATTCACTCAGTCGCCATATATGTACCCAGAAACAAAGGCAAAAAGCAAAGATCAGTGCAAGGTGCCCAAAAGAACACGCATGTGGGCCAGAAACCAACCTTACTAAAGGTGGGAAAAAACAGAATAAAAGTTTAAATCATTGTGGTATACACAGAACATTCTGCACCATTTAAAATCATGTTTGAGAAGTCGATTTAATGATAAGGAAAAATTCCAAGACTACACAATCAAGTCTGAAAGAAATAAAAGCAGGTTGTGAAATATAACTGGGTCAAAATCAGAAAGAACACATTCAGCTGCCTCCCTCTTCTGCTCCTAAGACACAGAATTTATAGATCAAACTTTAGATATCTCAAAATTTATAAAATGCTGCTTGAAAATAAGGGAATCACAGAAATAGAAGGCGCTCCCTAAAAATAAATGAATCAAAAGATGAGACTCTACAATTTCAGGAGAAATCAAAGTGCATGGGGGAGTAAGTCTGATATGAGCCATGGGAGCAGAGGTCCCAAGATCTACCAAGGGGACAAGGGGCAGGACTGGACCCAAACCATGCAGCTAACCGTGAATGGGGACAAAGTGCCTGCACCATCCACCATGAGTCACAGCCACAAGAGCGTCCCTGCATGTGTAACAGGGCCAGAATGAGAGTGCCTACAGGAGACCAGGACCCAAGCCTGCACCGCAGAGTGTACAGAGCAGGAAAAGAGCTCTGAGCTGAGCTGTTGACAAGAGCTCTGGTTAAAAAATACACCAGCTTATAGCTACAGGGCAGACCATAAAACTGCCTTGACAATAAGTTCACAAACAAAAATTCGAGAACATATGAGGATATCCAATGATCAAACTCGACAAAACGGAAGAATTCACATGGGAAGAAGAAAAGATGTTAGAGCAACCAGAGAAGGACTTCATAAGAAGTGTTTTTTAAATCCTCGGAGGAACAGAAGAGATTTACATCCACAAAGTGAGAAGAGGTTTCAATAAAACAAAAGCAGGATGGCATGAGAAGGTATTGTTTCAATAAAACAAAAGCAGAAAACCGCTGTGTATCTTAGAAATAAAATGAATCAGTGTTGAAATTTAAGACTCCACAGATAGGGAAAAAAATAGACCAGACACAAATGAAAAGAGCTGGTTAACTAGAATAAAGAATTGAGGAAACGCTGTACAAACACAGCACACAGAGACAGAGAACTTAAAAACAATGTTTAGGATACACAGAGAAATTATTGAGAGACTAACTACAAGAGAAAGAGAAGGTTGGCTGAGATTCTTCCAGGGTAAACAAAAACCCTGGATCTTCTAAGAAAGTCCACAGGATGCAAAGTACAATAAACAAAACAATACACACACACAATATAATCCTGAACTTATAACTAAATAGTGGTAATGGTTTAGTTTCTAAGTCGTGTCCGACTCTTGTGACTCCGTGGACTGTAGCCCACCAGGCTCTTCTGTCCGTGGGATTCTCCAGGTAAGAATACTGGAGTGGGTTGCCATTTCCTTCTCCGAGGGATCTTCCCAACCCAGGAATGGAACCCGGGTCTCCTGCACTGCAGGCAGATTCTTTACCAACTGAGCTATGAGGGAAGCCCTTATAACTAAATACATAGAGCTTAAAACTAAATAGATCCAAGAGTCCACAGTGGTTACCCCTGGCGATAAGATTTAAAGGGAGATTTTTATTTTCTTCTTTAAACTTTAATACACTTTCTAAGTGCTCTGTAATGAAAAGACATTATTTTTATAAACTGTCTGTGGAGGAGGAATATCATTATTTCAAATATACATATACACATAAACACTTTGAGAAAAAAAAAAAATCTGTCCTCAAGGAACTTACACTCCAGTAGAGGAGATTAAAAAGTATATATAGAAATAATATATAAAGCAAAACCCACGCAGTAACTGACATGGATGGATGTAGCTAAATTGTAAGCCTTGCCTTTCCCCTCCCGTGGAGCAGTTAGGAATAAGGGGGGAAGGGGAGGAGGTGAGGACATTGAGCAGCGACATAAAAGTCCAGTGTCTATGCTTGATTTACTAGGGCTATTACTAAAGCCAGAGTGGATTTCATGTGCATGGGAACAAAATGGCCAGACCAAGATAAGGTTAGAACTCTATCAACGTTCAGCATTATTTTCACCTCTAAATTAATTATATTTCAAGACCACCCAGTGATAGAAGCAAAAAATTAATATCTCCATTGTAAATTAAGTTAAACCACAAAAATCTGCCACTTTGCACATTTCAATTATTACAAAGCTCTGTTCTTTCCTCCCCCCACCCCCCACCAAGGGTACAGAAGATTGGGGAAAAGGTTAAGAACTGGGGAGAGAGGCTCAATTTAATTGATAGTCAAATTAACTGCCATTCTTATTCACCGAGACTGGATCATGTTACCAATTTAGAAGTGCAAACAACACAGGTATGTGCTGGGCTTTACCAAATGATGTCATCTTAAGGGGGGACAGAGAGGTCTCAGTGGTTTGGGGAGACTCGGATTCCGTGGCCACAAGACCAAGGGCACACCCAACCGAACAAAGCGATGTCCATGACTGCTTCTTCAGAGCCAGACTGCAACTCCACAGAAACAGGCGGCAAAGACACAAGCCAACTCAACGTGTTACTAATGGAAGGAAGGGCTGTTCACATCCCAGACGAGCGCTTTCCTTTAACCAATCAGGTTTCCCGAAATCCCACTCCTCAACCCCACTCCTCTTAACATCACTTGCACAGCCCACATAGGGGACCCAACATATACCCTAATCTTATCCCACGGCTTCTTTGATTTCCTGCCATCAAGACCAACTTGGAAAGCCCCAACAGTAATGAAGACCATCCAACTCCTTTCACCATTTTTGAGCCAAGGCACCATTTTATTCCTCTCCTCTCCACCCCCTCTTAAATCAGTTTCCATCTTTACATCTCTGAAAACATCCTTTCTCATTTTCCTCTCGCCCTTTCCTGAGGTCCTTTCTCTTCTTTAAGTGGGGTCACACTCATGTCCAATCCCCATAAGGCAGTTTAATTCCACAAGAGAAGATGCTTCCACCCATATCCTCCAGACTTCTCAAAACTCCCTTCCTAATACCCTCTTAGAGGTCTAGTAAGTCAGAGCCGGACATGGACGGGTCACTGCATATGAAGGGGATGCTAACTATAAGCCCATTTCTGTTCCTGCTTCTTTGCCTATAGTCAGATGGGTAAGTCAGATAAGAGTCCGGACCCCACACCTGGCAACACTTCTCCTATTCAGCTTTTACTGTTATTTCTCCACTGATTGTGCTGGGCCCTAGTCGATACAGAAATTTCACTTTCAATATGGCTCCTGTTTAAGTGCATGTTGCTCCGTCAAAACTTCAGGAGGGAGAAGGAATCAGTGGTGATATTTAAAGCCCAAATCACACTTCAAAACCCTGCTGGGAAATGCTGTTCTTCTCCTCCTTTGTGCATTCGTCAGAAACCAGAGGACCAGAAAACCAGAGATCTAGTTCCATCACGTATCGTGTGGTCTTAGCTAAGTCTTTAATTGCCCTGAGCCTCAATCTCTTCACCTGAAAGTTACAGGATGCTCTAATAGACTCTAAGACCTTTGCCAGTTCTACAATGGCCACATATCAGTGGCAAGACACAGCTGTTCCCTACTTTTTTCATCCCAGAAAGGAACCCCCCCCAAAACTGAGAGGTGGCTGGGAAAATACTCAACCACACAGGAATTCTGCTAGGTTGCAACCATTTAAAAGGAATGTTTAATAAGATACTGCATCAGTTGTGTATTTCAACAGAATGTGCTGCAGCCCAGGAGACCTGAAAGAATTAATACGGTTCCCAAAGGAGCTTGTGGGAATTGCTGAGGCAGAAGTAGTATTTGATTTGATGAATGTAAAAGTGCTTTGAGAGCATCAGAGGCAAAGTGCTATGATAAACGTCTGCTGGTTCCATTAGGATGTCTCCTGCTATCTAAGGAACACGCTCCAAAAAGGTCTTGGGGCTGGGGGCACCCACAGCGCACAAGTACATTCACACTTCCCTTCCTGACATCCCCCTCCTTCTCTTCCAGGGCTTAGATAGAAGCACAGGGCACCCACAAACACCAACCCTCCCCTTCTTTCTCATTCTTCACCTTGCTTCTTTTCCACCTGCACTTCAGCACAGTTCTCAAACCAGGCCCTCAGAACATCTCACTCAAATCTCCAGACCCCTCTTCTCCACACCAACACCCCCAGGTGATCCACAGAAAGATCCCCCTCCCACTCTAAGCCAAGAGATCTGGACACCTTTCCTTCACTGGGACACCCTCCAACTACCCTTATCAAAACCCATCCTTGGGAGCCAACCCCTCCATCTGAGGGCCTCGGAGCCCCGGGCAGTCCCACCCAGGTAACAAGTAGGAACACCCAGCGCCACCATGCTCTGGGTCAGCAGTCCCTTCTCTCCACTCACAGCCACTCTCTTGGAGAAACACAGACCTGTGTGCCATTAGCCAGGGCTCCTCAGACTTCCCCCCACTTCCTCTAATTGTAGAGAGTCTGTGGAAACATGACATTTTTCTGCCTTTTTCTGCTTTACCTAAAACTTTGCATTTTATTCCACAATATTCCCACGTTTGATCCTTTAAAAATAGTTTCCGTGGCTTTTAGTAGGGGAAAAGATAGACATTTGCCACAACACAATCAGGTAAAGCTGATACTGGAGGAATATAAACCTTATTGTTTCAAGTTGCCCCCAGGCTCACCTCCGTGCCCCACCCAGCCATCTCTAAGCATTCCACCACCCCATTTACTTCTGCATTTACTGAGTTCTTCCTGGCACACCCAAGGTGCCTCCGAGTACCCCCACTTTCATAACCAAAGCAAAAAGCGTTTCCATTCGATTCCAGGTTGGAGAAGCAGGACCTGGCTCTCCCCAGGGCCGGTGGCCACAACCCCCTTTCAGATTAAGACGGACGCCAGGGGCTCCCGAAAATTTGCAGTGGCCGCCATACACCTGGCACGCGCTGGGGTCCTGACAGCCCATCGCCTCCCGGCCTTACCTTGTCAGCCATGATCATAGATGCGCCCCCGTGGATGCCCAGGATGGGAATGAAAGTCTGTGAGGAGATAAAATCCAGCATCTGGGCCACTGCCTCCTGGTCGGTGTCGTCCCCGAACACCAGGCCGTGGATGCGCGCCCCTGACATGAGGTCACACACGTGCGTGATGAGGCTCTTGGGATCCGTGCGATTCATCAGCAGCGCCACCACGTTCACGTCCAGGGGCAGCCCGGCTGCCTGCTCGGGGCCCCACAGGTTTCGCAGTTCACGCTCCGTCACGTCGTGGCTGTGACCCAGCAGCACTGCGATGTTCAGCGCCGGGGGACCCTTCTCCGCCGCCGCGCTCTGCGCCGGACCGCGCCAGACCAGAAGGGTCGGCAGCACCAGCAAGGTCCAGTAGCCCAGTCTGCCCATAGTCGCCACTTACGGTCCCTGCAAGGTGGAGAGGAACAGTCAGCGCCGGGGCGGTGCGCGAGGGTTCTAGAGGAGGGGGTTTACCCACCCAGCCCCTTGCTCTGGGAGCCAGGTACGGAAACCACCCCAGGGAGAGCTCTTGGAGTCTCTGACTCCATTCCCCGTCCCCTGGCCATCCACGTCCCTCGACCCATCTGCAACTCAGCCCACAACTCCAATCCGAGCTGATTCTCCGTAACTGTCCTCAAACCCACCTTCGCATTCAGCCTCCTCTCTCTCCTCGACTCAACCCACATCTCCCACCGCACTCCCCAAGTGGGACCACTTGGCGACTGCCCCTGACGTAGGCGCACGGAGCAAACCCTCCACCCACCCCTCTCCCACCCCCGCGAGTCCAAGTTACCGACCCCGCCCCCTGCGAACCCGGCGCAAACTACCTACCAGCCCCAGCGTGCGGAGGCGGCCGAGCGACGGCGCAAGGCTAGTTGACTGACCCCGCCCCCTGCGAACCCACGGGGGGTTCATCACCCACCTGGCGCCACTCGGCACCCACGGCAGACCCCGCACCTCTCGAGCAGGGACCGCCCCAAGCGCATAGAATTGAGGACGCTCGCTCGTGCGCCCGAGAATCCAGGGTGCCTGGAGGAAACTTAAGGTCCGCCCCACCTTGCGCAGAGGGGCCAGGAAGCAGCCCCAGGACCCGCCCCCTACACGCACGCGGGCACACACAGGCTCAGACACACACATACACACAATCTCTCACGCACGCGTGTGCAATGCAGAATTCTGGAGGGGAGGCACGTCCCCCCGCGGGCCGACGCGTGGGAGCTGGCAAAGAACGTGCGTGGGGCTGGGTGGGGTGGGTTGGCTCCCTAGAAGCTCTCCGACGGACGTGAACTGTGCAGCACTGGCCCACCCCCCACCCCAGGCTTTCCCACTTTAGATTCTGTTACCAAGTCTTATGTGCACGTGGGCAGTGGGCCGCGCACCCTCACAGGCACGCGTGCATTTCTGCGCACCTCCGCAAGCCCGCAGTAGAGGGGCCCAAGGCCATCGGTGTCCACACACGTCCTCCGCCAGTGCCCACACATGGACCGCGCCAGGTGCACGGCCGCGCCTGCCAGCAGATACCAGCGTCGTCGGGCACGCGTGCTCAGGCGCGCGCCCCTCGGGCCAGGCGCTGCCTGCCGCCGGGGGGAAGTTGGGGCGAACTCGCGCGGGCCTCGGCGCTCTTCAGCGGAGCCCCGCGAGCGCGGAGCCGCAGCGCCCCCTGGTGCTCCTCCGGCGCCTCGCTCCTGCTGAGCCCTCTCCCGCTTTCTCTCTCTCGCTCCCTCTCCCCGGATCCTTCTTCTCCCGCTCTTCCTCCGGCCGACTGTTCCTTCTCCCGGAACCCCGGCGGGGCCCAGATTTCCCGTTGGGACGTACCTGTAGCCAGAGAAGGTCGAGGATGCGGTGGGGCGCGCTGCGCGCACGAGCATCTCGGCCGCCTCAGCAGCCACCGGGTTTAGCGGGTTCCCGCATGCTGCGGCCCCCGCGCGCTCCCCTGGCCGTCCCGCGCAGTCCGCATCGCCCCCACGGGGGGCGGCTATCCCAGCCGGAGGCTCTGCAGCAGGGCTCTACCGAGGCGGAGAAAGAGACGGAGAGACAGGGTCAGCCCACGGGCGGGGGGAGGGGAGGCGGAGGGACGGGGGGAACTGACTGCAGTCTGCAATGCTCACACAGCCCCCCCACCCCACCCCCGCCCCCTGCGCGCACAGTGGGGGCTCGGCCCGAGCTGGAAAGCTGAAGCTCCGTGCCCGAGACGTCCCCCAGTGCGGCTCCTAAAACCGTGTGGCCGAAATAGAGAGCTTCACTCCCGGGGCGCACAGGAGAACCGGAGACCCGGGTTGGCCACCCTCGAGAAGCTAACAAGGCACCTCGGCTCTCACCCCCTGCCGCCTCCCCGGCGCCGGCAGCCAGGAGTAGTGCGGCCAGGAGCTTCTGAGCAAGGAGGGGGGTAGGGAGACAAAGAGGAGGGAATGGGGGCTGAGGTGGGGGGAGGGGGCGGGCTGAGTTTGCGATGTGCCGGCAGGAGGAGAGGGGGAAGGAAGGACTCCGGCTCCCTCAGCCCCGGACCCCCAAGGGAGGTGCGATGTTTCCCACGCAACGACCCTCCTGCAGTCCTGTCGCCCCTCCTATGAAAGCCTCCCACCGTCCTCTTCCCAAAGGGGCTACCGAGGCCCCGCGTCCCGCTCCGGCACTCACCGCAGCCTCTCTCCACATAGTTCTCAGCAGTGGCCGCCCCTGGTCATCTCCAGGGCTGATGGCTGCGGCCGCGACTCAGCGCTCAGCGGGACCCATGCTCCGGCTAAGCCCTCGGCGCCTCCCTCCAACAGCCCGAGCTGGGCTTCCTGCCCCACTCCGGACAGTCGCTGCCCCGGTCCTCCGAGCGCGCGCGAGAGCCGTCTCCGCAGCCCCGGCTCCGGGCTGGTGGATGTGTGAGGGCGAGTGTGTGTGTGAGTGGATGTGGGAGCGCGCGCGCGCGTGTGGCCGGGGATCCCCGCGGTCCCCGGCCGAGAGAGGCGCGGGCGCGGGGGACAGGCAGCTCCCTCTAAGCCCTTAGCTGCGTGGCCAGCTCCACGCCAGGCGTTCAGCTCCCCACTTCCCGGCGGGAGTCCGGAGAGCTCCCGGCCACCCTGGTTCACAGAACTGGCTCAACCGGGCTCCCGAGGCGTGCTTCTGCTGCGGTCGCCTCGCAGGAAGAGGAGGAGGAAGGCAGGGGCGCCCCCCACGCCAACTTGGGGACTTATTCTCAGTCGGCGAGACGCTGCAGCCCCCGCGAAAGCCGAAAAGGTTTGGAGCTCCGGCGGGCGAGAGAGTCTCCCGTCCGCAGCCGCCCTCCCCGGAGGCGGGCCGAGGCAGACCCCGCAGTCCCTCGGCGGCGGCGCACACCGCGGCCACCAGCTCCCGGAGCGCACGGCGGCGGTAAGGCCGGGATAGGAGGCTGGCTGGCGGCGGGGGCGCCTGAGGCGGGCGCGCCTGAGGCGGGCGCGCCGCTGTCCGTGGTGCTGAAACCACGATCTCCGCCCGCTCCCAGGCGTCTGGTGCGGCTGAGGAATCAATTATTCAGATCTCTGCTACCGTTTCCTCCTCCCCCAGTGCCTCGCGCTGGGTACAGCAATCCCCCTTCCACGCACAGGCGCGCCAACACACACACGCGCGCGCGCACACACACACACACACACGCCACAGAATCTGTTCCAATGCCTCCCTCTGTACCTCGCCACCCCCAAAGAGGAACCCACTCCTCTGATCTCAGGGAGCCACAAACCTAAAACTAAACACGTCTGGACACCCTCCACTTGCTTCTTTCTTGTTTTCTAAGTTATACCAAACAAAAGTCGTCCTGAAGCTGTCACTTCTAAGCTACCAGCAGGGTCAAGCCAGAGAGCATGGGACTCCTGGGTGTGTGGGGCCTGACTGACTTGGATTCTGGTAACTGGGCTTGAAAAGCATTGCCGTTAGGACATTTGCCCCCTTTACACTCCTTCCAACACTGCTTTTTTCCCCTCAGGCCCTGGAAGAAAGGAGACCTTAAAGTGTAAGGAGTTTTGCAATCACTGTTCTAACCCTGAGTTCTCCATTTAACCGGCCTGGTGCCACCTCCAGGCCCATTATTCATCTTCTTAGTCGATTTGCTAGTCAGAAAAATGGGGAAGACAGTAAAAAAAAAAAAAAAAATCAACTTCTCAGGGTTATTTTGAAAATGAGGAAACTCCTTGGTAAAAGAGCCCCCAAGATCCAGCACATAGTAGGTGCTCAATAAGCCACAAGGGGACCTGGGAGAGAAGGGACCCCTTCCAGCAGTGCAGATGTGGCCACTGAAATGGAGACAGGAATGGAACCACAGCTCATGGACACCTATTTGTTTATTATTAAGTTGGTGGCTGTATGCTGAGTTCTCCAGAGTTTTATCACCCACAGAGAAAGGATGGGAGAAATTCTGGAGGGTAAGATTGTGGAGTGGTGTGATATAAGGCAGAAAACTGGGAAGTGTTCCGTTCCTGAAGCTGTAACTTGGCTGAGCTGGATTGGACCCATCTCTTAGGTGGAGATGATCATTTCTTGGACTTTAGTGCAGGTTACAGGACCCTAATTTGGAGAGGTGTGGCTTTTTTTCTATTGAAATGGGACATAAATTATATAAAATAAAATGCATCTTTGAAGGATTCAGTTTAAGTTTCAAAGTGATAGGCATCTGTGTAGATGCACCACCCAAAACAAGGAACAGAATATTTTCCTCACCCCTAGAAAATGCCCTTGTGTCCCTTTGTTATTGATGCCACTACTTCCTAGTAGAAACCAGTTATGTTTTCTTATACAACGTATTCAGTTCAGTTCAGTCTATCAGTCATGTCCGATTCTTTGCAACCCCATGGACTGCAGCACACCAGGCTTCCCTGGCCATCACCAACTCCCAGAGCTTGCTCAAACTCATGTCCAAAGAGTCTGTGATGCCATCCAACCATCTCATCCTCTGTCATCCCCTTCTCCTCCCACCTTCAATCATTCCCAGAATCAAGGTCTTTTCCAATGAGTCAGTTCTTCTCATCAGGTGGCCAAAGTATTGGAGTTTCAACTTCAACATCAGTCCTTCCAATGAATATTGAATATTCATTGATTGATTGATTTCCTTTAGGATGGACTGGTTGGATCTGCTTGCAGTCCAAGGGACTCTCAAGAGTCTTCTCCAACACCACAGTTCAAAAGCATTAATTCTTCAGTGCTCAGCTTTCTTTATAGTCCAACTCTTCACATCCATACATGACTACTGGAAAAACCACAGCTTTGACTAGACGGGCCTTTGTTGGCAAAGTTATGTCTCTGCTTTTTGATATGCTGTCTAGGTTGGCCATAACTTGTCTTCCAAGGAGCAAGTGTATTTTAATTTCATGGTCACAGTCACCATCTGCAGTGATTTTGGAGTCCAAGAAAATAAAGTTTGTCACTGTTTCCCTTGTTTCCCCACCTATTTGCCATGAAGCGATGGGACCAGATGCCATGATCTTCATTTTTTTGAATGTTGAGTTTTAAGCTTTGCTTACTTTCAAATGTCATTTAAAAGGTAATTCTACATTGTATATATTATTTGGTGACTGACTTAACCTAATGTCCATGTTGCTGCATGTAACAACATTTTTTTCTTTTTATTACTGAGTAGCTTTCCTTTGAATGAATACACCACATTTCATGTATCCAGTCTCCTATCAGACAGGTGGGTTGTTATATGTGGAGCTTTTTAAAATACTAATGCCTGCCCCCACTTTAGATCACCACCATCAAAATCTTCAGTAGTGAGGCCAAGCATGTTTCAATTCATTCACTCAGTCATGTCCGACTCTTTGTGACCCCATGAACTGCAGCATGCCGGGCTGCCCTGTCCATCACCAACTCCCAGAGCTTACTCAAACTCATGTCCATTGAGTTGGTGATGTCATCCAACCGTCTCATCTTCTGTTGTCCCCTTCTTCTCCTGCCTTCAATCTTTCCCAGAATCAGGGTCTTTTCTAGTTAGTCGGTTCTTTGCATCAGGTTGCTAAGTCACTTCAGTCATGTCCCACTCTTTGCAACCCCATGGACTATAGGCTGCCAGGCTCCTCTGTCCATAGGGATTTTCCAGGTAAGAATACTGACATGGGTTGCCATGCCCTCCTCCAGCAGATCTTCTCGACCCAGGAATTGAACCCACATGTTTTACATCTCCTGCATTGGCAGGTGGGTTCTCTACCACAAGCATCATCTGGGAAGCCCTTTAATTCCATAGGTGATGCTAATGAATCCCTGGTTAGTACCCACTGTGCTTTTCATCCCTTTATATTAATGCTGATGCTGAAATAGTCTTGGCGAAAACTATTCATATGAAGAGTTTGAAGTTATTCATGACCAGACTTGCAGAAAGGTAGATCAAACAAGTGTGACCTCTTTTGATTAGGGAAAGAAGATGGCCCTTCATCTGAAGGAACAGTCTGTCTCTATGGTAGACACAGGCTGCCCCAGCCTGCACATCTCCCCAGTGTGGAGAACCACTGAGGGTCAGGCACCTAGAATTCCACCACACGTGGATGGAGACTGTAACAGTGTGTGTTGGGGCCGGGGGGTGGGGGGCTGGGGGTGTCGCTGAGTAGGATTTTGCTACTTGAAATGTTCAGACAGAAAACCTTCATAGTAACTATGCTGACAAAAGCTATGTATGCCCCCCCAAAAGGCCCCCTAGCCTCTGCAGTCAGTTCTGCCTGTTGGTTTTATCACATTATTTACATCATTAATGTAATTGAAATAACCTAGTCTGCTCTTAAAAGAACAAATTGTTTCAATTGTTCTCAGTTCAATTGATTTATCTTCAAATGCTCAACTAAAGAAATGACCCCCAGGGTTGCCATTTGCTTTGAGCCACTTAAACACTGTGGTTAAAAATCAACCACCATATCATATCTGCAGGAGAGATCTAAAGTGAGTCAATCACTGATTATGCATCTTAAAGGAAATTGGTAAAAATTACAGCATTCTGAAGCTGAAAGACCTTTAAAGACTATCACGTATGACATATTTTCTGTTTCCAAATAAGCCTGGGGAAATCTGCCTACCTGACTAACTTGAAGGTGGGTTCTTAGTAAAGATCTAAGATGCCTTGCAGTTTAAAAAATGTTTTTTATCAGTCCAGCAATATTCCAAAACTATTAATCATGGAAAGCTATTCCATATAATAGCTGCTACCATCCTGTAGGACTATTGTTCCTTTGAATGTTTTTTGAGAATTAGTGAGCTGGCCCAACACTTTTATTTTGCATATGGGGAAAGAGAGAGACTCAAGTGGGACTAAAGAGACAAGATGCTAAAGGCAAAATTTGGAGCAAGATCCAGAATGCTTGCTTTAATTGTCTGCTGTGTAAAATAAAGTGTGTGTGCATTCTACTAGGTTATGGGGATTCCAAAGTGGTATGATAGAATTCTGAGAAAGAAGGATAGAGCAAAAAAGTAATCTGGGGTGGTGGAGCGGGTAACCTAAACCCCAAATCAGCCACTTCCTTGTTTCATCACTGGTGATCTTCCTTCACTGTCCCTCCAAATTCCAGCCTGAGGGTACCAACACTTGAGCTATCCACAATTCCAGCCTTCCTGACCTTATCTTTACTGGAGTGCCAAGGCAGACATCACTAATCCATTCCTGAAGTGGTTCTCTCAAAGTTTAGATAGATCTTTGCATACTTGCTCAGTTCCAGGTGTTCTGGATAACCCCAGCCACGGAATAACTTAGCAAATGCCAAGATTCCTGATTTTAGCACAATCTCCGATTACCTGTATTTATTTCTTTTACTTTCTTTCAGACCCTAATCTCCATGTTACCTAGTGACCCTAAGGACTTTCTCCTTTTTCGACTTCAGTTTCTCTGTAAAAGAAAGGCATAGACTAGACAAGGAGATCTCAAACTGCCTTGCATACATGCTCTGTCTCTTCAGTCATGTCCGATTCTTTGCGACCCCATGGACTGTAGCCCACAAGGTTCCTCTGTCCATGGGATTCTCCAGGCAATAATACTGGAGTGGGTTGCCATTTCCTTCTCCAAGGGATCTTTCTGACCCAGAGATAGAACCCTTATCTCCTGCATTGCACGGGGATTCTTTACCACTGAGCCACCAGGGAAGCCCAAATCTGGCTTATGGCCCCTATGATCCTGTGACGTTTCTTGAAGGTCTCAACCCTGGGATCAACCAAGGCACTAGTTAACCCTCCCATACTATTTTAACCAAAAGGCTAAATATCCCTCTCTGCTCTCATAACCCATTAAGGTATCAATAGTTCAAATCAAAGTGAAATGAAAGTCACTCAGTCATGTCTGACTCTTTGCAACCCCATGGAATTTTCCAGGCATACTGGAATGGGTAGCTTTTCCCTTCTCCAGGGGATCTTCCCAACCCAGGGATTGAACCCAGGTCTCCAACATTACAGGCAGATTCTTTCCCAGCTGAGCCACAAGGGAAGCCCTTAAATCAAAAGGCAAGTCTTTTTCTAAACAAATCCACTGTTGGTCTTGAGAATAAAAATAAAGACAGCAGCAAAAGACTCCATTCCTTGCCAATCTTCACCCAAAGCAACCCAGCATCCTCCCTTACATCAGAGATGCCTAGAAGACACCAAAGTGTACCACTGAGAAAAGGATACTGAGTTGGAGTCCTACAATCTACCATTTAGGGAAAAGTCATTAACCTCTCCAGGCTTCAGTTTGTTTATCAATAAAATGGGAGTAAAATCACCATGCCTCTCCCAGCACTGCAGTGAAGTTTGTGAAAGGATATGTCTTAATGTAGATCTCTCCAAGAGCATCAGCTGTCAATTCAAATCAATTCTGACAGTATCTAGGTGGAGACAGAATTAAGTCTCCACAGGTGAAGGGCTGAGTCCCACAAGACTGCCCTCTTCTTTAGACACCAATGGCAAGTCCAGGCTGTTATCTGTGCTTCAGACCAACTATCTATGCATCAGAGGTTCTCAGGACCCCCTCCTTCGGCATGGCTAATTCACTGGAGTGTCTCACAAAACTCAAAAAACTAGTTTACTCAGTATATTTACTCATTAATTACAAGGAATGTTTAAGGGTATGAATCAACAACCAGATGGAAAGATATATAGGCCAAGGTTTGGGGGAAAAGCATGGAGTTTCTATGCCCTCTCCAGGCACACTGCTCTCCCCACACTTTCACATGCTCACCAACCTAGTAGCTGTCCCTTTGGAATTTTATGGGACCTTCATTACAGAGGAGTGTGTATGGTCAGTCACTCAGTTGTGTCTGACTTTTTGTGACCCCATGGACTGTAGCCCGCCAGGCTCCTCTGTCCATGGAATTCTCCAAGCAAGAATGCTGGAGTGAGTTGCCATGCCCTCCTCCAGGGGATCTTCCTGCCCCAGGGATCAAACCCAGGTACCCTGTGTCTCCTTCATTGGCAGGTGAGCCACCTGGGAAACTCTGATTAAATAACTGCCCATTGGTGACTGAATTCAATCTCCAGGCCCTCTGCCCTGCCCTGACTTCCAATCCTCTAAGGATGTGGTTGGCTCCACTGGCAGGCAACCAGCCCCATTCTTAGGCTCTTTTTAAAAGTCACCTCATTAACATAACAAAAGATACCTTTGTGCTCCAGTTGCTTAGGAAACTCCCAGGATTTTAGGAGCTCTGTGCCAGAAACAAGGACCAAATATATATGTCATATTATAAATCACAACATCACAAGCAGACCCTGAGATAGAAGCTAAGAACCTTGGCCTATTTGGGAGGGAGGAGATCCAGGAAGCCCAAGGGGAAGAGGGAAGAAAAGAAGCCAATCAAAGACATGTCAGTGTCAGGGCGGTAACTGGGCACTACCAAGTCCCAACCTAGCTGAAGACCGGCTGAGAGATGGTGAAGAGTACAACCCCGAATTACCTCCCTTGATGGCAAGCAATGGGGGGATTTATCCACTCCCACATCTTTCACTGGATGAAGGTCACTCCTGGGGCATTACACTCCCCACCCTTCCAGTCCACCCTGTGCCCAGAGAAATACAGGAAGCTGTTGACTGCCAAAAAAAAAAAAAAAAAAAAGAGAGAGAGAGAGAGAGAATACATGCAACCTGAAAGTTGAGAGTTATGTTTATTCTCTGGGAATTGTTAGGACTTCAAGCCCCAGAGACAGCGTCTCAGGTGACCCTGAAAGAACCGTTTCTGGGAGCCTGGGGGGGTAGGGGAGTGGCGGGCGAGGAGTCAGGTTATATAGAAGTTTGCAGCAAGGAGCAGGTAGTCTGAATATCAAAAGATTACTGGTAATTAAGGAAAACCAGTTATCTCAAATTAAGGAACTTAGTGCTTGTCTATGTATGGGAAGATGCAAGCGTCTGGGCTCATTGCAATCATTCCTTTCACAGGCTCGGACATTTATACCTGGAAGGCTGGAATCCCTGAGGGCTGTGGCATCCTGTTTACCAATATGGCGGGAAATACTCCATTTCACAAAGCCATCAGGATGAATGTTTCACAGGTAATCTTGTAGACAGGGTGGCCCAAGGAGATGTGAGCAGGGTGTCCACCAGGCTGCCTAGCCAACCAGAAAGGTCTGGATCAAGTGAAGGCACTGAACTGTGTGGGGCTGAAGGGAAGGGACAGAGGGCAAGAGATGGCCAAGCGTCTCCTGTGAAAGGAGCCTGAGCCTTTCACTACTCAGGCCGCAGCAAGAAGGAAGCAGAAAGCGCATGCCACTTTTTATCAGCCAGTCACCCTGCCCTCTAGGAAGCACATCTCTATGAGTATTCAGAAATCTGACCAACCGGGTCAGCAACTCCCCCTCCAGGAGGAAGAGCAGGGCAAAGCTCCTGGCGTGGCCACGCTGCAATGCCCCATCTCACACTTGCCTGTGTCTGGCAGCTTCTGTGCCCAGAGGAAGGCAGTCCTCTCCTTCAGAAAACTCTTCCCTTGTGGGCTCGGACTTCATTGTGCAGAGACCTGGCCTGACCTCAAGCTCTCTCGCTTGGCTGTGGCTGGGTCAGAGCTGTCCCTTAGGACAGTGCTTCGAAAGCCCTGCACCCAGACCACATGAGGCCAGTTTCCCAAGGCCAGGGGAACTCAAAAGTCTCATCACTCATGGCACAGAGAAGAAGGCTCGGTCAGTTAGGACTTGGTCCGATTCATGAGTCTGCACTTAGGGAGGACACTTCTCAGGGAAATGTCTGGATCCGGGGGAGAGGGGTGGTATTTCCTGGCATCTGGACTCATGGGAGCATGCAGTCATGAAGCTGCAGAGGCCCAAGGAAGGCATCAAACCTCCAGCCTCGCTCTTTGACGATGAAGATGCAGAGGCTCGGAGATGTGGGGGAAGGCAATGAAGGTCACGTGCTTACTAAGGTCACACGCAGTCTCTCATGACGTCCTCTTGTCCCAAGCCCGGCCCTTTCCCTGTGCATGAACTCTGCTGGGTGTGAATCCCAGTGGAGGTTGCCAGATGGAAAGTCACTACAAATTATTTCTTTGTGGAGGGGGCAAGGAGGGTAGTCCTTGGGTACCCCTGTGTGTGTGCGTGTGTGTGTGTTAGTTGCTCAGTTGCGTCCAGCTCTTTCCAACCTTGTGGACTGTAGCCCTCTGTCCATGGGATTCTCCAGGCAAGAATACAGGAGTGGGTTGCCATTCCCTTCTCCAGGGGATCTTCCTGACCCAGGAATCAAACCTGGGTCTCCCACATTGCAGGCATATTCTTTACCATCTGAGCCACCAGGGAAGCCTGAGTAGCCCTGAATGCGCATCATAAATGGTCAGCTCCAAAGGCATGGGGGCACCATGGGCCCTTTGAGTTAGGAGTTGGTGTTGAGGGTGAAGAGCTGAATCAGTTGTTGAGTTCTTCCATATTTAGTGAGGTAACTTGGAGCCTCAACCACCCCACTTGGAGCACTTAGGGATAGTAAGACGGGGATTGTCTAGCAGTCAAGAACCACTCTGCCCAAGGACACCACCAGTTTTAGGCAGAGCTAGGGCTTGAAGCATTCATGTCTGGCTCCAGAACCTGCACTTTCAACAAGTACATTATGCTCCCAAGTCACTAGTTTGCTGGGCCTCTTTAGACGGGTCTCTTTCCCTCTCTGAGGTTTATTTCCCTCCTCTTTTGGGGCACAAGAATGTCAGATCAGCAATTGCTGGTCTTGAAACTTACCGTAATCCCTCCTGTAAGCCACCTGTCACACACAAGAGGGACCAGTGAATAGAGGCATTTGTTCTCAGGTTAAAAGCAGTTCTCGGGCTGGGGGTCTGATGCTCAGCCTCAGTTTCTCCTCACCCCTTCCCCAACCCCACCCACACCCACACCATAGCCCCCAACAGAACTCTGCGACTCTGATGAACACAGCCTGAAAACAGAGTCCAACACCTACAGCCCAGAGAAGCTGAAGACTCATAGGGAGCAGGGAACCGGATAGAACTGCTCAAAAGTAAGGGCTTCCCTGGTGGCTCAGCTGGTAAAGAATCTGCCTGTGATACGGGAGAGCTGGGTTTGATCTCTGAGTTGGGAAGATCCCCTGGAGAAGGGAAAGGCTACCCACTCCAGTATTCTGGCCTGGAGAATTCCATGGACTATAGAGTCCATGGGGTCGCAAAGAGTCAGACACGACTAAGTGACTTTCACTTTCAAGAGACTGAGCAAAAATTAGAATCTAAGACTCAGGAGCCAGGCAGGCTCTCATAAATA
Source organism: Bubalus kerabau (assembly GCF_029407905.1). NCBI lineage: Eukaryota > Metazoa > Chordata > Mammalia > Artiodactyla > Bovidae > Bubalus > Bubalus kerabau. Next base: position 9,946,226 of record NC_073646.1, read on the forward strand.
GACTGTGATGTACAACATGGTGACTGCTGATGAGCTACAGCAAAGGTGATAAGAGAGTAGATCCTAAGAGTTCTCATCACAAAGAGAAGTCTTTTTTTTTTCTTTTTATTGTATCTGTATGAGATGATGGATGTTAATCGATTGTAGTAATCATTTCACAATACATGTAAATCAAACCATCATGCTGTACACCTTAAATTTATACAGTGATGTCAATTATTTCTCAATAAAACTGAGAGGGGGAAATATGGAACTGAAAGAGAGAAAATAAGAATGGAAAAGAGAAACCTTTCTCATCTGAGATGGTTGGTTTTAACTCAGATGAGCTACATATTTTCTCGGAGCAATTTCAACTAAAGTAGGGGTGTGTGTGTGTGTGTTTTGGTGTGGGGGAGGTTGTTCTGAACAGACAATATATGTGAAAATGAAACTGTGAGTCGCTCAGTTTTTCAGACTCTTTGACTGCGTGATCTGTAGCCCTCCAGGTTTCTGTGTCCATGGGATTTTCCAGGCAAGAATATTGGACTGGGTTGCCATTTCCTTCTCCAGGGGATCTTCCTGATCCCAGGAATCAAACTCGGGTCTCCTGCATTGTAGGTAGGAGAGTTTGGGGTGCGGGTGTGCTGCTGGACACATGCCTGGACAAATCACCTTCTCCAGAGGCTGGAGGCACAGACTGCTCCCCGGGGCTCACACAGCCTGGCTCCATCAGTCTGGGCTGGGCAGCCGGCCTCCTTGGCACCGCGGGCCCCTCGTGGCTCGGTAAACTGTGCAAAGAAAGGAGGCTCTACAACGCATCACCAGCAGATTCTTTACCGTCTGAGCCACCAGTAGGTAGGGATAAATTCAAAAGAAAAGGAAAAAAAAAAAGACAATCTGACCCCTGGCTTTGAAGCTTACCAGCTGTGTGACGCTGGGTAGGTCCCTGGACTCTCTGTGTCTAGCTTCATCTAGTAATATAAAATGTGGATAATATATGGGAGTATGGGAAGAGTAAATTAAATGAGACAACACACACGAAGCACTCAGCACAGTGGCAGCCACAGCGAGGTCTGACACACAGTCGTTTATCATGTCGGACGGGGCCCTCTGGGGCTACCTGAGAAGAGGTCTCCCGGGATGCTCGGTCTCCGGGCGTCCTGACGCGGTCCCTGGGCGGCGCTCAGGGAGGTGCGGCCCGCGGGGCGGGGGAGGCTGCCGTTGGCCGCCCCGCCCTCCAGCTCAGCGCGTCCCAGATGGTGCCCGGCGGGGAGCTGGCCGGTGACGCGCTGGCAGGTCCTCCTTTCCTTGCACAGTTCACCGAGCCACGCGGGGCCCGGGAGCCTCAGGCTGGGGCCCGCTGTGCCAAGGAGGCCGGCTGCCCAGCCCGGGCTGATGGAGCCAGGCTGGGAGAGCCCCAGGGAGCGGCCTGTGCCTCCAGCCTCCGGAGAAGGTACAGGTGATTTGTCCAGGCATGTGTCCAGCAGCACACCCGCACCCCAAACTCTTCTGCACACCCCCCACCCCCACAGCTTCTCTCTGAGAGCGAAAGGGAGGGGCTTCATCAAAGGCCAGCACTCACCCTTACAGGACCGGAGCCCATGCCTGGCTTAACCCTTTTTCTGAAAGCAACAGCTCTTAGAAAACATCCATGCAGCAGAAGGAGAACAAACCCCTCACCAAACGTGTGAGCCAAAGCTTTTGACTGTGTGGATCATAACAAACTATGGAAAATTCTTAAAGACATGGGAATACCAGACCACCTGACCTGCCTCCTGAGAAATCTGTGTGCAGGTCAGATAGTAACTGTTAGAACTGGACATGGAACAACAGACTGGTTCCAAATCAGGAAAGGAGTATGTCAAGGCTATATATTGTCACTCTGCTTATTTAACTTGTATGCAGAGTACATCATGCGAAATCCCGGGATTGATGAAGCACAAGCTGGAATCAAGATTGCTGGGAGAAATATCAGTAATCTCAGATATGCAGATCTGAGATTTTGCCTTATGGCAAAAAGCAAAGAACTAAAGAGCCTCTTGATGAAAGTGAAAGAGGAGAGTGAAATTTTTGACTTAAAACTCAACATTCAGAAAACTAAAATCATGGCATCTGGTCCCATCACTTCATGGCAAATAGATGGGGAAACAGTGAGAGACTTTTCTTGGGCTCCAAAATCACTGCAGATGGTGACTGCAGCCATGAAATTAAAAGATGCTTGCTCCTTGGAAGAAAAGCTATGACCAACCTAGACAGCATATTAAAAAGCAGAGACATTACTTTGCCAACAAAGATCTGTCTAGTCAAAGATACGGTTTTTCCAGTAGTCATGTACAGATGTAAGAGCTGGACCATAAAGAAAGCTGAGAGCTGAAGAATTGCTGCTTTTGAACTGAGGTGTTGGAGAAGACTCTTGAGAGTCCCTTGGACTGAAAGGAGATCCAACCAGTCCATCCTAAAGGAAATCAGTCCTGAATATTCATTGGAAGGACTGATGCTGAAGCTGAAACTCCAGTACGTTGGCCACCTGATACAAAGAACTAACTCACTGGAAAAGACCCTGATGCTGAGAAAGATTGAAGGCAGGAGAAGGGGATGACAGAGAATGAGACGATTGGATGGCATCACTGACTCAATGGACATGAGTCTGAGTAAACTCTGGGAGTTGGTGATGGACAGGGAGGCCTGGCATGCTGCAGTCCATGGGGTCGCAAAGAGTCAAACAAGACTGAGTGACTGAACTGAACTGAATTGAAACATGAGAGAGGGCTTCCCTGGTGGCTCAGTCATAAAGAATCCACCTGCTAATCCAGGAGATGAGAGTTCAGTCCCTGAGTCCAGAAGATTGCCCTGGAGAAGGAAATGAAAACACACTCCAGTATTCTTGCCTGGAGAATGCTATGGACAGAGGAGCCTGGCAGGCTACAGTCCATGGGGTCGCAAAGAGTCGGACACGACTTAGCGACTAAACAAGAAGGCAATTCATTCATGGGAAAAAATGGAGATGATAATAATTTTGACTTCACAGAGTTCTTTTGGGGATTAAATGATACATTGCATACAGTGACTGGAGCAGTGTATATAATGTGAGACGTTCAATAAATGTCAGTGTTTGTATTGTGTTCACACGTCTGTCAATATGATGACAGCATGATAGTAAAAGCACAGGCTTTGGAAGCCCTGTGCCCAGGCCCAAGTCTCAGCTGTAACCCTATCTATTTGAGTGGCCTTGGGCAACTTGCACAATGTCCAAAGCCTCAGTTTTCTCATCTATGAAATGGGGATGCTATTTGTACCTCCCTCCCTGCCAGGACAGCTGAGAAGATTAAATCAGATGATGCACATGAATTGCTCAGTACAACACCTGGTACATAATAAGAGATCAATAAGTGGAGGGTATTATTATTAATGAGCATTAGTATTGCTGCCCAAGGTCACACAATCAGGAGTGGAGTAGGTGCTTCCAGACTCCCCACTCCAACACCCGCTGCTGCCTCTCACCCAATTAAAATTCCTGGCTCTGCCCTCCAAGAGTCACTATTCCTAAAAAAAGAATTCCATTTTAACTGGGAAGTCACAAAACAAATTGTCGCCAAGTCGAGCGGTCAGATCCAAATTGCATAAAGAACGTTTCTCTTCATTAGGCAAAGCTGCCCAAGGACCCAGCCTACAGGGAGTGGAGAAAAGACTGATGCTCATCAACCGGACCCGGGAGCCAAGGGAGCTGGCAGGAACCACACGCATGCACCTGCTTCTAGTGTGTGCACGCAGGCAAGTCACTGCCTGCCAGAGCCTCAGTTTCTTTCCTCGTCTGCGAAACCATGGTCGTGTGAGAATTAAATTAAGTAAAGCAGATGGCACACGTGGGGTCTTCAATAAATAGGCATTACATATAATTCCCAGGGCTTCCCTGTTGGCTCAGACGGTAAAGAATCCACCTGCTAAGGCAGGAGACCTGGGTTTGATCCCTGGGTCAGGAAGATCCCTGGAGAAGCTAATGGTAACTCGCTCCAGTGTTTTTGCCTGGAGTATCCCTTGGACAGAGGAGCCTGGTGGGCTACAGTCCCTGGGGTTGCAAAGAGTAGAATAAGAGCGACTAAGCATTCATGCATATATATGCTTCCCAGGTTTCTTTCTTCAGTGAGGTTTTCTGTAGGGTTGGGGGTTTTGTTTTTGTTCTGTTTGCCTGTTGGGAGTTTTACTTTGTTTTGCTCTTAGTGAAAGAGTGAAGGGTGATTTCTGCCTATGGATGGGTTTCTGCTGTCAGTGGTGGGGGCGGGGGGGGGTGTCTGCAGTCCCCCGGGGACAGCTGAATCTCTTTCTGTTTGACGAGATGGACCAGCTCAGGCAGAGTGTACCTCTGGGACCAAGGGCACTGGCACACCTGGCCAGGGAGGAATCCTCTCCTTTGCTTCCCATTGGAGTTGATTTAACTGTGTCGCCCATACCTGCCCAGACTGAGCACAGAAACACTCAGGCTCCCACAGCAACAGACCCACCCACTGCTCCCTGCCACCTCGGTACTTTGATTCATCCTGTAAACACATTTTGAGTCCATTCTAATGAGCTGGATGATCCTAGAGCCTATTGCACAGAGTGAAGGAAGTCAGAAAGAGAAAAACAAATATCGTGTATTACCACATATATGTGGAATCTAGAAAGATGGTACTGATGAACCCATTTGGAGTGGAGACGCAGACGTAGACGACAGACTGGTGGGCGCAGTGCGGGAAGGAGAGGGTGGGACGGATCGAGAGAGCAGCATGGAAACATACACACGACCGTGTGTAAAATAGATGGCAGGTGGGAATCTGCTGTACGATGCAGGGAGCTCAAACCCGGTGCTCTGTGACAACCTGGAGGGGTGGATGGGGTGGGAGGTGGGAGGGAGGTTCCAGAGGGAGGGGACATATGAATACCTGTAGCTGATTCATGTTGCTGTATGGCAGAAACCAACACAATATTGTAAAGCAATTTTCCTCCAATTAAAAATAGATAAATTTTTTTTTAAAAAGGTGATCTACTTGCCAAAAACAGCTCAGGCCCTGCAATATGACGTGCCCTGCCCTCTCTCACCAGTCTCTCTCTACTGTCCCTTTCTCCTCTCCATCTTTTCTCTGCCTCCTACTGTCACTTCCCCATCAAGAGGTTGAGTTTACGAACCATTGAAACTAAATGAGCCTTTTTTACTCCCTTGATCAACAATACAGCACAGGAGAGACTTCTGAGGCGAGATAAAAATGCAATGTAATTCCATCTTGTTCTCTTGGGATGTTCTCTCTGGGAACCCGGCCACCATGCTGTGAGGAAGCCCATATATACAAGAGAGAGCCTGACACAGAGAGGAACCACGGCCCACAGCCCACGACGCTGGCAGGATTTTCTGTCAACGAGCATACCGTGCCAAGTTGGGCACATGAGTCATGTTGAAAGTGCATCCTCCAGTCCCCAAACTGAGCTGCCCAAGCAAAGACAAGCCATGACTGCCGAATCCTGCCCTCACTGCAGATTCCTCCGCAAACTAGATCTGTTGTTTTAAGCCACTAAGATCTGGGGCAGTGTGTTACACAGCAATAGATAACTGATACACTGCATTTCTAACAAGCCTCCCAAGTGGTTCTTGAAGATCAGAAGTTGACACTCTGAGGGACTTCCCTGGGGGTCCCAGTGGTTAAGAATCCGCCTACCAATGCAGGGGATACAGGTTCTATCCCTGGTCCGGGAAGATCCCACATGCATGGGAGCAACTAGCCCTGCACACCACAACTACAGAAGCCCATGTGCCTAGAGTTTGTGCTCTGCAACAAGAGAAGTCACTGCAATGAGTAGCCCCTGCTTGCCGCAACTAGAGAAAGCTCTCGAGCAGCAACAAAAAACCAGTGCTACCAAAAATATAATTAAATAAATGCCTTTTTAAAAAAGAAGAAGTTGACACTTTGAGACAGATTGCCCTTTGTCATCTCTATGAACCTGAAACGTACCTTAGTGAGCCATCCCTGTTCACCACAGGGCATCCTTCTGTTGACAAGGCAAAGCCACTTTTAGTGGGGAGACGTCCAGAATTCCCTTCTCTACCACAGGGTTGATGAGCAAAACCTGGGCCTCTTTTGCACACACATATGTTTGCACCAGGCTTTGCCAGTGGTAAAGAACTCGCCTGCCAATGCAGGAGACGTAAGAGACACAGGTTCGATCTCTGAGTCGGGAAGATCCCCTGGAGGAGGGCGTGGCAACCTACTCCAGTACTATTGCCTGAGAATCCCAAGGACAGAGGAGCCTGGTGGGCTATAGTCCATGGGGTCACAAAGAGTCAGACACAACTGGAGCAACTTAGCATGCATGCACTATTGAGATATTGCATGAGAATCACTGAGTACAGGGAAGAACTTAGTATATACTCAGTAAATAGTAAGAGCTACTGTTTTTTAACATGTGCCATTATGATGCGCTGCCCAGATAGAAAAGAGGCATATTGGAGAGGTGGGGGAGGCCCGGGGATGGGATTCAGGAGACCTGGACTCTCGTGTAGGTTTTGCCACTCACAAGGTGGTTAACGACACTGGACGTTAGCTGCAAAATGAGGTGGAGAGACTAGGAGGTGGTCTCCAAGCTCTTGTAGTACACTCTAGCTTTCTCCTTTGAAATAATCTCAAAAGCCATTAAACCAAAAAAAAAAAAAAAAAAAAAAAAAAGGAATGGTTGGCTCAGAGAAGCCAAACATGAGTTGAACAGGCAAACCTCAGGGATACAGTCAGATCCCAGGAACAGCTGGAACCTGGATCTCATGTGTCTCTCTCCCTTCCACTTGCTCGCTGTATTCACCTTCCTCACTGAACTGTCTTCCTCATAGTGAGGAAGCATTCATGTCAATGCTCTCTTTTCCAGTCTGGACCTAAACCCATGGGAAAGAGTGACTGACCACCCTTCCTTCCTAAGCCCAAGCATCCTGGGGAAGCTAGATCCACTGCCAAGGCCTTGACTAATCAATCAGCCATGGCTATGTGGTCCTGTTGGAACATGACAGCTCTCCCGGGAACCACATGCTACCCACCTATCCCAAGTACACATATGAATTTGCAACTGCAGGACATACTGAAGAGGAGTTCTTATAGCTCCATAGTTACTCCCACTCTTGTGTGCGTGTGTGTGCGCCCATTCGCTTCAGTCGTGTCTGACTCTGTGACTCTATGGACTTTAGCCCTCCAGGCTCCATTGCCCATGGGATTCTGCAGGCAAGAATACTGGAGTGGGTTGCCATGCCCTCCTTCCCGACCCAGGGATCGAACCCGGGTCTCCTGCATTGCAGGGGGATTCTCTGCCCACTGAGCTATCTGGGAAGCCCACTCCCACTCTTACCCTCACATAGTCCTTATAACAACCTCACAATGGAGATCCAACTGGCAGATTTAAATCACATATAATACAGGACACTTGGGCTCATGGAAGCTGGATGCCACAGACAAAGACACACAGCCTGCCCAGGACAGAGGCAAATCTTGCTAAGGACCTAGGTGTGAACGTCCCATTCCGGTGTTCTTTCCTAAAATGTACTGTGTCCTTTGCCTGCCTTTTCCAGAATGCTCATGAATGAAGACCCAGGAATTCAATAGCTAGTGAATCCCACAAGTCCTTTACCCTGGCAGCTTGGAGGCTCCCTTGAGGGCTGCTTTCTGGGTCTGATGTCACCTTGCCTATAAATAGCAGACTTGGGGACTCTCAAGCCCAGAAAAGGAAAAGCACCATTCCAAGAATGGGAGAAAAGGAAGCAGAAGGAAACCCGAGAGATGCCCAGAACAGCTCCAAGCTCTGAAAGAAGAACAGATTTAATCACTGCAGACCCTACCCCATCCCTCCCTGCAGACCTCCCCCTGAGCATCATGGGAAATCTGCCTGCTGGTTGTCATGTAGCAACCCCAGGGGAGGCAAAACTGGTCTCTCTACCTTCCTTCTTAGTTTGCAGCATCTCTTTCAGTTCTTTCAATACTGCGTGGCAGTTCAGCTTGCTGGCTTGAGAGCTGGTCTGCTCAACGATTGAGCCTTGGCAAGTTATTTTACTTGTGTGCCTCATTTTCATCATTTATATAAAGGGATTGATAAAGAGTATTTGTGTCATGTGTTTATTATGATAATTAAAAATAAGATAGCATAAATAAAGTGCTGAGTACCATGCTTGGTGGGGCTTCCCTGGTGGCTCAGATGGTAAAGAATTTGCCTGCAATGCAGGAAATCCATGTTCGATCCCTGGGTTGGGAAGATCCCCTGGAGAAGGGAACGGCAACCCACTCCAGTGTTCTTGCCTGGAGAATCCCATGGGCAGAGGAGCTTGGCGGGCTACAGTCCATGGGGTTGCAGAGAGTCGGACATGACTGAGCGACTGAGCACACAGCACACACACACCATGCCTGGCACATGGGAGTTACTGCTTACAACACAGTTGGGAGTGTGGCTAGAAACTACAGAGGGGAGTAATTTTTTTTATCACATTGTTTTCATTAAAAAAGCAGCACAACCACAAAGAAAAGGCAAATACAGAAGTTGGACCTTCAACAGAGTAACTGACTTGGTCTGGCTCAGCAAGTCAATGTGATGCATACAAAGGCCGGGCTATGTTACTCTTCATTTACAGAGAAATAAGGGACATGATAACCAAATGTAATGTATGGTCCTTAATTGGACCCTGATTTAAGCAAATCTATTAAAAAATTTTTTGAAGACCAATTGGTAGAATTTGCATATGGATTATATACAGGCAGACCTCAGAGATATTGCTAGTTCAGTTCCATTGAAATAAAGTGAGTCACTCTAATTTTTTGCTTTCCCAGTACATATAAGAGGTATGTTTACACTATAATGTAATCTATTAAGTGAGCAATAGCATGATGTCTAAAAAAACAACGTACATATAACTAGAAATTACTTCATTGCTGAAATACCCTAGCCATTATCTGAGCCTTCAGCGGGTCATAGTAGAAACATCAAAGATCTCCATAACAAATATGAAAATAATGAAAAAGTTTGAAATATTGTGAGAATTATCACAATATGACATAGAGACATGCAGGGAGCAAAAACTGTTGGAGAAATGATGCCAACAGACTTGCTGGAGCTTCCCTGGTGGCTCAGTAGTAAAGAATACGCCTGCCAAAGCAGGAGACACAAGTTCAATCCCTGATCCAGGAAGATCCCACATGCCTTGGAGCAACTAAGTGCATGCACCACAATCATTGAGCCTGTGCTCAGAGCCTGGGAGCTGCAATTACTGAGCCCGCGTGCTGCAACTAGTGAAGCCTGAGCCTAGAGCCTGTGCTCCGCAGCAAGAGAAGCCACGGAGACGAGAAGCCCAGGCACCGCAACTCAGGGAGAGTAGCTCCCGCCCTCCGCAACTAGAGAAAAGCCCACCCAGCAGTGGAGACCCAGCACAGCCAAACATAAATAAACAAAAATAGACTTGCTAGACTCAGTTCAGTTCAGTCGCTCAGTCGTGTCCGACTCTTTGCAACCCGATGAATCGCAGCATGCCAGGCCTCCCTGTCCATCACCAACTCCCGGAGTTCACTCAGACTCACATCCATTGAGTCGATGATGCCATCCAGCCATCTCATCCTCTGTGGTTCCCTTCTCCTCCTGCCCCCAATCCCTCCCAGCATCAGAGTCTTTTCCAATGAGTCAACTCTTCGCATGAGGTGGCCAAAGTACTGGAGTTTCAGCTTTAGCATCATTCCTTCCAAAGAACTCCCAGGGCTGATCTCCTTCAGAATGGACTGGTTGGATCTCCCTGGAGTCCAAGGGACTCTCAAGAGTCTTCTTCAACACCACAGTTCAAAAGCAGGAATTCTTCGGCGCTCAGCTTTCTTCACAGTCCAACTCTCACATCCATACATGACCACAAGAAAAACCATAGCCTTGACTAGACGGACCTTGGGTAACCACAAACCTTCAGTTTGTAAAAAACACAGTATCTGCAAAGCACAATGATATGAAGTGCAATGAAATAAGGTAGGCCTGTATTAGCCAACATGAAAAAATTGTCCCTAATTTTGTGGTTAGGTAGGAAAATATTTTAGAGATACACAAAAATATTTAGGGATAAAATATCATGATGTCAATAACTTTAAAATATTTCACCCAAAACAAACAAACAAAAAAGACTAAGTAAATATGGCAAAATGTTAACAATTAGTAAATCTCAGTGGTGGGTCTATGGATGTCCATAATATTAGTTAATTTTTATGTATGTTGGGTGAGGGGATTTTCATAATAAACAGAACACACTTATTGTAAAAAAAAAAATTAAAAGCTACGTAAAATATACTGAAGAAAATAAAATAACCACCTAGACCCACTACACAGAAAAACATCACCAATAACATTTGGATGTAACTCTACCCCATTTTTGTCTGTGTTTAAAATCACTGCAATAACAAAGCATATAAAATTCTGCAGTCTGCTTCTTTAAACTTAACATAAGCATGTTTTCCTTTTGTTAAAATGTCTTTTAAACATTTTTATTGTCTGCATCCTTTTTATTCCTTAGAGAGGATGAACCAAGAAACCTTTAAGTTCCTCTAGCACAGAGTTGGCACCCCACTCCAGTACTCTTGCCTGGAAAATCCCATGGATGGAGGAGCCTGGTAGGCTGCAGTCCATGGGGTCGCTAAGAGTCAGACACGACTGAGCAACTTCACTTTCACTTTTTCACTTTCATGCATTGGAGAAGGAAATGGCAACCCACTCCAGTGTTCTTGCCTGGAGAATCCCAGGGGCAGGAGAGCCTGGTGGGCTTCCGTCTATGGGGTCGCACAGAGTCGGACACAACTGAAGTGACTTAGCAGCAGCAGCAGCACAGAGTTAAAATTACAATTAAAACAGTGATATCAGGAACTTCCCTGGTGGTCCAGTGGTTGAGAATCGACCTTGCTAATGCAGGGGATGTAAGTTCGATCCCTGGTTGAGCAACTCGGGCCACACCACAGCTACTGAGTCCACACACAGCCATGAAAGATCCTGCATGATACAACGAAGTAAATAAGCAAAAAAAAATTTTTTTAATGATGATGATGACGACAATTGAAGATGATGATGATGGCTAATATTCATTGAGCACTTATTATGTGCCTGGAGCTTTCACATGCAGCCTCTGCTTTCATCTTCATGACATGTGAAGTAGCTCCTAATATTATCAACTCTATTTCACAGCAGAAGAAACACACAGAGAAGTTAAGTGACTCATGCAGGTTCACACAGTCAGGACGGAGCAGGGTGCAGACTCATGCTCAGAGGTACAACTATGAGCTCAAAACTAATTTAGCTCATTTATTCATTCACCAGACATTGAAAGGGCACCTGCCTGGGGTGAGAGCTGGCTTATGGTCCACACTGTGAGTATGGTATCCTGCAGGACCGCTAACGATTTAAATTCATCAGACTAGAGGTCACAAGAGCTGTGATTCCTGGGGCCTGAGTCTTCAGTGCCTGCATTTCTTCTCCACAGTGGACGAATAAGCCACATGTCACACTTCTAGTAATAACTCTTCCTGGGATCGCTGGCAGCCAAAGAGAGGGTGGGGTGGGGCATAATTTATTATTGATAATTAACAACACCAGAAACCTTTTAATATTCACATTATTTATTCTTAGCCCTGCCTGCCCGCACCAACACTAACAGTTTTGTTGTTAATGAGACTGGGAGCATTTTTAAATCAACCTAATTGACATTTTTACAGGGTTCAGCAGGCCCTAAGCACAGAATTTCAGCTGGGGAGCTGAAAATGAGCCACGGGAAGTGATGGGGCCCCATGGAGCCCGGGGCAAAAGGAGATCACTGAGAAGCAGCCAGAGGAGGAAGGAGCCCCACGTTTTTTCCCAGCTGGATCTGGAAATTCTGTCTCAAGCCTCCTTCCCAGTTCTCCACTCAGCTCCCAGCCTGGAGGGAATTCCCTGCCCCGTACTGAAGGCAGCACCCAGCTCTGCGACCTTGGACATGGGACTTTTAACTGCTCAGTGACTCACTTTCCCCATCTGTAAAATGGGAATAATAATATTCCCTTCCTCACAGGGTTGTTATGAGGGTTAAATGGCTTAATTTATGTAAAGAACTTGGAACTGCACCCAGTACTTTACTGCTATAAGTATTGATATTTTTCATAAAATTAATTGTATAAGATTTACACACAGGAAGGACTTCCCTGGTGGTCCAGTGGTTAAGACTCCATGCTTCCACGGAGGGGGCATGCATTTGATCCCTGGTTGGGGAATTAAAATCCCATGTGCCAAGCAGTGTGGCCAAAAAAATAAATAAATGAAAGCTCTTAAAACAAACAAACAAACAAAAAGATTTACACAGTGGATTTTAACACTATTTGGCAAAGATTCAGGATTATTTCGCACAAGAAAATGTTTACATTCCCATCCTATCAAACTCCATAATGACTCTGTGGCTGGTTTTGGCCACCCATATGCAGATGGAATTGACACGTGTCACTTCCCAGCAGATTTAACAGCCAACACATTATTCACTATGTCTTTTCTGTCCCTCTGCCATGAGCCTGGCGCTGTTCCACACAGTTTCTTCCATCTGCCAGGTCCCAGAGTGAAGATGGCCTGGAGCAGAGTCACTGCCAACCTACAATGGACAGGCAATGGGAGAAGGAAATAAGCCTTTTCAGCGGGAGGCTGCTGAACTTTGGGAGTCATTTGTTACTGCAGCAAAACCTAGCCTATTGTAACTGACACAGGACACTCTCAGCCCAGTGAGAAAGACATGATAAACAGGGAAGCTATACCAGTCCCGAAAAGAAATATACTATGTAAATATATGAAGAAAGACCTGACACATACATACAGAGAATCCATTCTCAAATAGCTAAATTACCCACACCCTTTTCAGACAGTTATTGGTTTCAATCTTTTGAAATATTTCTTTCAAACATGGCAGTAAAAGCTAAAGTATTCAATAAACCAGACAAACGATCTGTTGGTTTTTTTTTTTTAATGAAAGGCTTGGCAGAGAAATATAACAGTATATTAATAGGAATAGGACTGGTAAAAAGACATGAAATAAACATTTTGATTGAGAAGCAGCATGGCATAGAACACATGTGGCTAGTAATACCACATCCTGCCACCAGACCACCTGAGTTGGATTTCTAAACCTGCTACTTAACAGCTCTGTAACCAAGGGAGTTACTAACTCTCCATGCCTCAGTTTCCTCATCTGTAGAATGGACACATGATATGGGTTGTAACGAAGGTTAAATAAAGTGTTGTTGTTATTTAGTCTAGTAAGTCAAGACTCTTTTGCAACTCCATGGACTGTAGCCCATCAGGCTCCTCTGTCCACAGGATTTCCCAGGCAAGAATACCGGAGTGGATTGCCGTTTCCTTCTCCACGGGATCTTCCTGACCCAGGGATCGAACCTGTGTCTCCTGCATTGGCAGGCAGATTCTTTACCACTGAGCCACCAGTGTGTTGTCGGTACAGCCCGGTCCGACTCTGCGATCCCATGGACTATAGCCCACCTACAGGCTCCTCTGTCCATGGGGATTCTCCAGGCAAGAATAATGGAGTGGACTGCCATGCCCAGGGCATCTTCCCGACTCAGGGATCGAACCCATCTTATGTCTCCTGCATTGGCCACTAGTGCCACCTGGGAAACCGTTGGTGACTTGCTTATAAACAACAGAATATGGTATAGCAAGTCCCTTATGGATGAACCTTTAAGATGTGAACATTCAAAGATGCAAATGTGCATTTGCATGTCCACTCATGTAATTTAGGTCACGTGTCTGGTGGACACTGTCACATGGATGCAGCCTCTATAAGTGGTTGTGCTTTTGTGTACTTTACAACACTGCTGCTGTGCAACACACGAAGCTTACACATGTGTTAGAATAGGCAGAACATACCAGCACATGGTATAGAATGCGCTATACCATGTTCTACTGTTTAGAAGCAAGTCACCACCGGTTTCCCAGGTGGCACTAGAGGTGAAGAACCCCACTGCTGATGCAGAAGACACGTGTGCTGAAGACCTGATGGAATTGGAGGCCCAGAGAAAGGATGGAGAGAGACAAGGGGAAGAAGAAGAACCGAGGAGATTCACGAGGCAGGAAGCGGTGAGGGGATTTTCTTTATTCGAGGAGGCGCTGCTCATTTTTGAGGCACAGGACCTGAATGTAGAACGGTGCGTGAAGGTTGCGGCAGCCGTTCAGAACGCAGTCTGGTGCTACCGTGTCATCTATGATGAGGACAAAAGAGCCACTGCCTAGACTTCACTGGATCACTTTTCCAAGAGGGTAGATAGAACTGAATCCAGCAGGGAACCAGAACCTGTGCCATCAACGTCAGAAGTGAGTGAAACTGCAGCTCGCCCTCCGTCTCCTATTGCTGGTGGTCCTTCAGCTCTACCGCCTCCCAGCTCCTCTCCCTCCTCCAGTTGTGCCTGTTCACTCGATGCCAGCCCCCGTATGCCAGCTGTTGTACTGGACTACTGTACTTTTCAAGGTACTATACTGTAAGATTTTTAAATGTTTTCTTTATTTTTTTGTTTGTTTTTATGTATTATTTGTGTGAAAAGTATCATAAACCTATTACAGTTCAGTACTGTGTAGCCGATTGTGTTAGCTGGGTACCTAGGCTAACTTTGTTGAACTTACAGATTGCACTTGAAGACTGAACATGCTCTTGAAATGGAACTCATTTGTATGTAGGGGAATACTGTATATATAATTGGGTATCTTAATGTTATCCAGAAAGCAGGGAAGGAAGGCTACAACTGTAACTGATGAAGACGCAGCAGTCACTCATATTAGCCAGGATGGGGGCTGTTTGGTTACTTTTGTGGTTAAGACATAACTGCAGAGTGGTCTAGAACCATCACGGCCAAGTGTGGCCTTGTCCGGTGTTGGTAGTCTGCGCAATCATTTCTGCTCCACAGGACAATAATACCAGGTCAGCTCTTGGGTATAAGGGGCTGCTTTTGTCTTTCTCAGAAAGGTTCACGGTAAAGAACAAAGGAAGGTAAACCTGGAGAGGGAGGCAAGAGTCAGTTGCCCCAGGGCCTATGCAGCAGGCCCTGGCCTCCTGCAGGCTGTTAAAGAGACAAGGACTTGGGACTTCCTTGGTGGTCCAGTGGTTAAGACTCCACCCTGTTCCCAACATAGGGGGCCTGGCTTCAATCCCTGGTTGGGGAACTAGATCCCACATGCCACAGCTGAAGATCCCACGTGCCGCAACACAAATTGAAGATCCCATGCACTGTAACTAAGACCCAGAGCAGTCAAATGAGTAAATAAAAGCAAGTATTAGAGAGAAAGACTAGCCGGTTGGGAGACCTCTCACTGTGGCCTTGGATATGGCAAAAGAAGGATCTCTCCTTTCTCCTCTTCTTCCCACTGCTAAGAGCTACGGTCACTTAGGACTCAGCTGGGGAATTAAAACCATGTTGTTGCCCAAAGTCAACAGCAGTCCACCTCGGGAATTTAAGTCATGACGACCCAGCTGGGCTTTATATCTTCTTGTCCTTCATCTCTGTGACTGGATAGTCATTGATTTACTTCCTTCATTCATTACTTTATCTAATGCTCATGAAATTGCTACTGAGTGTCAAGCAATATGCTTGGGCATTACTGAAAGAACAGAAAACAAGATCAACAGTTGTGTTGACCAAGCTGTTTTCAACAAAATCTCTTTTCCCCAAATTACATGCTTTCCCTCTTCGGGCCTGCACTGCCCTCTCTCCACCCCATCTCTGTCTGGAAAATCATAGCTATCCTCTGAGGTTCATTTCAGAAGCCTCCTCCTCCACGAGGACGGATCCTCCATGACCTGCAATGGCCATTTCTCCCATAAACCCTCTCCACAGAATCCTCTCCTGCTGAAAACTGCTACATCATAGGAGAAGGCTCTGATGGTCTTGATATTCATTGGGTGTGAAAGACAAATGTCCTATTCCAAAGAGAAGAGGGAAAAGGTCTAAAGGGGTGATTAAGGGCTGCAGGACTTTGTTCCTTCATGATTATAAAGAGACTGGGAAGGCATAGAAATTTAACTAGACGATCTCTCCACCAGGGAGCAAGGACCAAGTGAACTAGATTGAGGAACTGCCTACCTGTGGACTCCATACGTTGGAAGGTAAGACTCAAGAGTTGACAGGAAGGACTTTGTACATTCTTCTGGGCTAATAACCATCTATCTCAAGGATAACTATTTTTGGCCAACTCCAGGGTTCAGAGTTGATTTAATTACACTCAGGAATCATAGTGGTTGCAGGGTCAAGTTCCTGCTATACAGGAACTTGCCCAGTGCTCTGGGCAAGCCAACCAGACAAGTTCAAGCTCCAGACAAGCTCCTGAAAGTCAAGATGTTCACCTAAGGACTGGGGCTCCCAACATACTTGTAACAAGCTCCTTTTCTTCTCATGTAGCCCAGGTTGGCTCCATTAAGAACTCTAATGGGTACACCTATGATAGAATAAAATCTATGTTTTGAGGCAAGATGAGAAAATTTAAGCATAGCATACTCCCTGCCCCTACTCGGCCTCCAAATGTGCATTGTGCATCTGAATTACATATTAACCAGACCTTCTCAAGGCAGGAATGCCTGCTCAACCATAAAGATCAATGTTACCTTTCTTCACATGCCAGCAATATAACTCCTTAGGAGGTAACATTCCTTTACCAATCCTGTAAGGGGTCATGGTGACCAGCTGCTCCTTTTAAACATGCTTATTTGGACCATGTACCTTTGGTGAATTTTATGTAAAATTTCAGTGTATCATTTTGATGTCCTTTGTCTTGAAAATGTATAAACTGTGAAACTTACATAATGACTTCTAACAAGGGAAACCGTCCGGAATTTTCTGAAAGCCACTCTCCCAGGTTATAACACTCAGGTTGGCATGGATAAAATTCTCTATTTCTTCTTTAGCACAACTATCAATTCACTTTTCCATCAACACCTACAGTCTAGCTACTTGGGGATACTTGCTAATAACTATGGTGTTCAAATTTCCAAATCTTTTTCTGGTTAGAAATGAATTTTTTCATTAAAATGGAATCATATTTTATATAATGCTGTATAACCTACCATAATTTATTTGAACAATGCACCCATTGTTTGAAGTGTTCAACTTCTTCCTAGTAATCTTCTATTTTTAAACAATTTGACTGTTTCAACTAATCCTTGTTTCCAGCACTTAAAGTAGAACTATTTGACTGATAATGGATTATAAAGGAAAGAAAGCTCCTCCCTACCACCCAGTTGTTTAAGGCAGACAAAATATTGATGGCTCAAGCACCAGGGTTTTGAGTGTCTACTATGTGTCAAGCACTGCTCTAAATCCTTAACACGTATTACCTCATTTAATCCTCACCCAAATCCGACCCAATAGACATGAATTTTAACAAACTCCAGGAGATAGTGGAGGACAGGGAAGCACGGTATGCTGCAGTCTGTGGGGTTGCAAAGAGTCAGACATGACTTAGCATCTGAACTACAACAACAAAATCCAGGGAGGGTGGTGAGGGGGTGGGTCAATTTCCCCATTTTCCAGATGGGGAAGCTGAAACTCAGAATAGATCCCATCCTTGTTAAAAGCCACATAGCCTCTGAGTACCAGAGCCAGAACTCAAACCTGGATATTGTGACCAAAAGCTCTTGGCACACGGCAGTAGGAAGAATCCATATCTCTTATGGATGATCAGGACTGTCTATCCAGGAACCGCTCTCAGGCAGCCCTGACCCCTCCAACATTTGTTGCAAATGCCTGGGAAGGCCTCACTGTACACTCCTCTAAATTTCTTACTACCCATATCATTCCCGTTCCATCTTCTCTCCAGGACTAACTCAGTAACAGAGATAGCTGACACAAGACACATGGGCCATCTCTCCCTCACCTTAAACCTGCTGTAGATGTTGGTAATCAATCATGCTCTTTTCTTCTGATGGGTGCCAACTGATCCTCAAAATCTTTAACACAGTATTCCAAGCACCCTCTATCAATCCATCAGAATTGACATGCGAGATGACATAAAGCCTCTTTGCCGTCTCTACTCTAGACTATGAGTTTTTCCAGGATAGGAACTACTCGTTATTCAGCTCTTTAATAAAAAATTATAAAATAATATCAGCAACAACAACTATTAATAACATTCTGTATGCTTTTAGGGCGTCCCTGTTAGCTCAGATGGTAAAGAATCTGCCTGCAGTGCAGGAGACCCCAGGTTGATTCCTGAGCCGGGAAGATCCCCTGGAGAAGGGATAGGCTACCCGCTCCAGTATTCTTGGGCCTTCCCAGTGGCTCATCTGGTAAAGAGTCTGCTCGCAATGTGGAAGACCTGGGTTCAATCCCTGGGTTGGGAAGATCCCCTGGAGAAGGGAAAGGCTACCCAGTCCAGTGTTCTGGCCGGGAGAATTCCATGGACTGTATAGTCCATTGGGTCACCAAGAGTCGGACACAACAGAGCAGACTTTCACTTTCACACTTTTAACATGCTCAGGCACTCTGCTCAGTGGTACTCTCTCCTTTAATCCTTATAGAGCAGATATTTCTAATACCCATTTCTCAGATGTGGAGAGTAAGGCAGGGGAGGGCTTTAACAATCAAAAAAATCTGCTGCTACTAAATGGAGAAGGCAACACTGGAAACTGTGGCATCTGCGAGACCGCACGCTGGTAACACAGGCCACATGCCCCTGACCCCTTCCAATCTGGGTGCCCAGGCTCCATGCAGGGCAAGGCATACACGAGTACACAACCAGCATTTCCTAAACGAATGAACGCACGCATAAAAGAATGGATTGACTCAAGGTCGGGCTCCAAGGTGGAGGGCAAGGTGGCATCATCCGCGAAAGGGGCTGGGCTGTGGGAGACGGTTTCTGACTCAGACCCAGCTCCCAAACCGGGCAGGAAGAACTGCCTCCTGCTTCTCCGCCTGAGATTTAAATCTTCCAAGATTATAATTATCCCGCTCGCCCCGCCCACGGACCTGCTTCTCCATGGAGCCACGGCTCAGGGCCTGGGGGGCTCCAGAGGAGAGGGGGTGGTTGGGGGTTGGCAGAAGCAGGAGGGCGGGGCGGGGCTCAAGGGTTCTCTTAGTCAGATTGAAGGAGGAAGGAGCAGGAGGAGGCTGCAGCCCTGGGGTGGGGCAGGGAAGCCATGGAGGGAAGGTCACCAGGGATCCCCTCACAGCCTCAGCTGATCCGGGAGGTGGGACGCCTGCAGCGTGGTGCGCATGCGCCCTGAGAGCCAGGCTTCGGGGGGTGTGGCCCTGAGAAGCTGTCGGGTCTTAGAGCCAGGTGCTCCATCCTGAAGTGCCGGAGGAGCCAGATCATTTCAGGTCCTCTGTGCCAAGTGTTCGCTAACTGGCACGTTTCTTGTTGTAAAGGAAACACGTTTGCATCACCCTCCATCCACCCCCACCCTCTCTCTCAGCTTGGAGCCAGCTGGCTCTTTGGTGCAGGCTTCCTCGGCCCCTGAACGTCGTTTCCACCACCCAGTGCTTATGTCAGAGTTACCCAGCGCCCTTAGTCATTATCAATCCCTCCCCCACCAGGCACTTACAAGGAGTCCATAAGGACTGGCACCAGGAGATTATTTGGCCATGTGTTGTAGTATCAATAAGTCATTAATTGTGCATCCTTACCTTTATCTGTGGACTTTATGGCAGCCCTAAAGAAGGCATCCTGTAAATGCTAGTGTGGAACCTCACTGGCTTTGCAATCAAACAAGCTGAGTTTGAAACCTGGCTCCCATTCTTACCCCCATGTGGCTTGAGTAACTCCCCAGTTCCCAGAGCTTCAGTCTCCTCATCTGTCCACTGGGGACTGGACAGGTACAGAGGTTAATAGGCATGTGTTACTCGCTGTACAGTAACTTTACTGTTACTTTGATGATCATCTTCCCAAATGTTAACAGCTATTTCCTACTCAAGACCAGGAAGGTATGCAAAGGGCCCCCAGAGGACAATATCTAGTGAAACTCCAAGGCACCCCCTTGAGCATCTGAGCACACAGTGTGTTACAAAGAGGTGAACACACACCTGCTTGAAGGGAGGGGAGCAGATGACTTGGTAATGGCTCGAAGCCCTGTTTTACCTCATGTTTGAAACATCTACCTCTCTGAGCCTCAGTCTCCTTATCCGTACGATGGGTCTTAAAAGAACCTAGCACAGGAGCGGTTCAGAGTTGAAATGAGTCAAGCACCCAACACAGGGCCTGTCTGTATGTGTGTGTGTGTGTGTGTGTGTGTGAAAGTCGCTCAGTCGTGTCCAACTCTAGTCCATGAAATTCTCCAGGCCAGAATACTGGAATGGGTAGCCTTTCCCTTCTCCAGGGGATCTTCCCAACCCAGGGATCAAACCCAGGTCTCCCGCATTGCAGGCGGATTCTTTACCAGCTGAGCCTCAAGGGCCTGCTGCTACTGCTAAGTCACTTCAGTCGTGTCCAACTCTGTGTGACCCCATGGACGGCAGCCTACCAGGCTCCCCCATCCCTGGGATTCTCCAGGCAAGAACACTGGAGTGGGTTGCCATTTCCTTCTCCAATTCAAGGGCCTGGTTCACATTAAATGACTGACGTCACCTGTAGCTGTCATTAAAAGGGAGACTTTATCATCTGGACCACCTGATGGAGCAGATCATCAGTCCGCTCGGTGCTCACATCTGGTGTAAGTGGATTAAGAAAGATATAACATCAGGAAAGGAGAGAGGGGTCCTCTGGGGGCACGGGTCTAGCCTGAAATGAACCTGGAGGGGTCGGCTGCCAAGAATCTGTATCTTTTCAAGCATTTCCATCTGACAACGGCCAGCTGCTCTGCATCTCCTTTTAGGCTTAAAACAAAGGGAAACAGGAAGAAACCACAGCAAGAGCGATTCACGGCGGACATAGGGGAGGATTTCCTGACTGTAGGGGAAGGCATGGCATTGCTGGATGAGGGCACTGAAGCACCATGTCATCCTTGTTTCTGAAGCAAATCCCTCGTCCCCTCTAGCTTCCCTGGACACTCCCCCAGCTTCGGAGGCGGCTGCCTGTCTGGATCCCATGCACCCGACACCGTTCCTCCCAGGCTCCCACGTCCCTCCGTGTTCCTGTCTCGGGGCTTTCCGCAGAACTACAGAAGCTCACTCTCTTGTGTCTCCACACCCGAAGCAGCCTGGAATCGCAGAGGAGTTATACCCAGAGGCAACCATCAGCCATCATGGATCAATGCTCACGAGCCTGTGTTCTGGACAGACAGTTCTGAAGGACATTCCAGTGGCGCCTCTGAGGGTCCCAGAGGCCCCAAGGACCAGGCGTCCATAATTCATTAACACACCTTTTATTGGCTTCCTTCCTCCCAGGACACACCACCCCCATCTCCCCTGCCTCCCGGGTCCCCTCCCAAATAAAACACCTGTACCCACGTCCCTGTCTCAGGTTGAGCTTTCAGAGGAGCTTCAGTAGAACACGAATCTATAGTGACATCGCCGCTGTACCTGCTCCAGGACACCCTTGCTGACCCCTCCCCCAGGCCCTGGGTCTCCTCTTTCGTCTGACATCTGTGGGGCATGTGCACGGTCCACCCCTTCCCACCCCACTGTCACAGGGAGTTGGGGAGCTTGCTCTCCACTAAGCTCCAAGATGCCTCCAGGCTGAGACAGTCTCCTGGTCATCAGAGGGTCTAGTGGCTCAGGGCACCCCTTATTTCATCAGGGCTGTGATCATCATTATCAACAACACAGGGGCTCCCGTGTCCTCTGCATTCACATTTTGCTTTTCTGGTGGCTCAGAATCTGCCCGCAATGCGGGAGACCCAGGTTCGATCCCTGGGTCAGAAAGATCCCCTGGAGAAGGGAATGGCAACCCACTCCAGTTTTTTTGCCTAGAGAATTCCATGGACAGAGGAGCCTAGCAGACTACAGTCCATGGGGTCGCAAAGAGTCAGACACTACTGAGCAACTAACAAACATACACACATGGAAGGTAATACAGTGCTGTGTAGAGAAAAAGAGTTGAGAATTAACTTGATTACCTGATTCCTAACTATTACCTGTGGGTTCAATAATGGAACAGCTACATAATAATGACATACTCACTCAATAGACTCTTGTGTGGCCATTTATGATTTTAAATATTTCATTGTAATAAAGATTTTTGCTGAGCGCTTAGTATATACCACATACTGGGCTAAAAGCTTTTACATGCATGTTCTCATTTAATCCCCACAACAACCGTATAATATAGGTACAGGTATTATTATTATTATTATTGTTATCCCCATTTTACAAATGAAGAAATTGAGTCTTTTATACGATCGTCGACTCATGTTCATAATGTAAGACTGAGGCAAAGAGTAGAACATAAAATGGTTTATTCAATATATGCCAATTATGCTTAAATATATATGTGAAGGGGAAAAAAGACCAAATGGTAATGTATTAAAATGTTAGCCACTGTTGTCTCTGGATGATGAGATAATAGGTAACATTTCTTTCCTCTGAGTATAACTTGCTTAGTGATAATGGGCAATTCACACCTTCATGCTGGGTTTCCGCTGCTCTCTCTTCTCCTCTGTGAGATGCAGGTTGGCTCTCCATGGTTCCATCTTCTCATCCATAAGAAGCGGATACCAGAGCCCAGAGCCCCGAGGGCCCCCTAAATGAAACATCTAGGATTCTACAATTTCAGTGTTAAGAGAGGAAACTGCCAGAAACCAAGGGCTTCCCAGGTGGCACTAGTGGTAAAGAATCCACCTGCCAAGGCAAGAGACTCCAGTTCGATCCCTGGTTCGGGACGATCCCCTGGAGGAGGAAAAGGCAACCCACTCCAGTATTGTTACCTGGAGAATTCCACAGACAGAGCAGCCTGGCAGGCTACAGTCCAAGGGGTCGCAAAGAATCGGACACGACTGAAGCGACTGAGCACTCACAGCGCATAGGAGACAAGCTGCACAGCCATGTTGGGTCGGACCACCGAGAGGACTCGCAAGACTCCGACAGGCAGGAGTCGTGGAAGATTTTGTTACAGGCAAAGGATGCCGCAAAAGGAACTCAGAGCAACTTTGCTGCTGCTAAGTCGCTTCAGTTGTGTCCGACTCTGTGGGACCCCATAGACGGTAGCCCACCAGGCTCCCCCGTCCCTGGGATTCTCCAGGCAAGAACATTGGACTGGGTTGCCATTTCCTTCTCCAATGCATGAAAGTGAGAAGTGAAAGTAAAGTTGCTCAGTCGTGTCCGACTCTTAGCGACCCCATGGACTGCAGCCCACCAGGCTCCTCCATCCATGGGATTCTCCAGGCAAGAGTACTGGAGTGGGGTGCCATTGCCTTCTCCACAGAGCAACTTTAGGAAGATCCATAACACCCATGAGCAGTTGCTCAGGGCCCCTCTCGGTCACACAGAACAAGCCTGGTCTCCGGAACACGAGCCGCCCAACAGTATGTGGGAGATCTCAGTCTCAGGTATGCCAAGGCATAAGTTTCCCCGAGACATTTGTTCGTTTTTGTCTCCCCCTGGTCACGCAGCCAAAAGGGGGTTGAGCAACTGGCATAATAACTGAAACCAGGTGCACACCATTCATCTACATGTTTCCAGTAAACTGTGCAGCGAGTTGGTACACGGCACCTCCAGGTGGTTTTGGACCTCGGACAGCATACTATACATCATGGATTAATAGCATCCCATCCCTTCTTGGCCAAGTCTATGGTTCCGATGTCTCTGGAGATAAGCAGGGTCACACAGACCAGCTGCGAGTTGGCCCTCTCCTTACAGAGGCCCACGGTGAAGATCATGTTTCCTGAGCCCCCTGAAGTCACACTGAGCATGCTCCGGATAACAGAGCCAGGTGTGGAAGAAATCTCCTGCTCATAGAGGAAGCACGTGGATATGTCCTCCTGGGGCCCTGCTCCAGACTGGAGAGTCTCTTTCACTGATCCTCTGATGCCGGCAAAGTGGGAGCAAGGGAGGTAAGGATTGAGACTGTATTCTCCTGCTTCCTCGCCACCCCCCATAAAAGTCCTCTGCTGACATCCTGTCGTCTGGCAGATAGAGAAAGCTTGGGATGGAGGGGGAACTGACCAATCTGCATCCCATCTTCATTCAATAAATATTTGTTAACTATACCCTGTGTGTCAAAAGCTGTGCCGGATGCTATAGAGTCCATGGACTAGGCAGAGGCTGTCCCTATTTAATGGGGTTTATAGTCGAGAGGTAGCTTCCCTTGTAGCTCAATCAGTAAAGAATTTGCCTGCAATGCAGGAGACCTGGGTTTGATTCCTTGGTTGGGAAGATCCCCTAGAGAAGGAAATGGCAACCCACTCTAGTATTCTTGCCTGGAGAATCCCATGGACAGAGGAGCCTGGCGGGCTACAGTCCATGGGGTTGCAAGAGTTGGACACGACTTAGCCACTAAACCACCACAGTTTGGGGGGAGACAGGTAACAGTTAATATTCGAATAATATACTATTTCAAATCTATATGTGTGAACGGAAACAGACTGTCATGAAAGAGAATGAAAGGGGTTGGAACCTACAGGAGATGAGGCCAAGAGGGAGGTGCTCTCTCAGGGACTGAGGCTTAATCTGAAACCTGAAGGACTGACACAGATAAAGAGCCAGGGGAAGAGCATTCCAGCCAGAGGGAACAGCATATGCAAAGACCCTGCAGAGGGGATGCTTGGTAAGTTAGAAGAAGACAGGAGGCTGGCAAGGCTGGAAGCAGGCGGGAGATGGGAGATGAGGAAGAAATGATGAAAACGCTGGACTCTGCAGTCACAGTGAGGAGTCTGGATCTTATTTCAGATGTGATGCTGTCATGAACTGGGTTCTCCCAAAACAGAGCCTGAGACAGGTGGTTTATATGGGAGATGACTTCAAGAAATAGGAAGAAGGTTATGGGAAGATCTGGGAAGGAAAGTCATATACATGTTCACCATCAAGACAACTGCTGGGGGTCCTTGATGCTGCCAGGACTTCTGAGAGGCAAGAAGGAAGTCTCCCAGAAATGTCCTACTGATGGAGGGAGGCTAGCACTTTTATTCACCAGCTCCATTCCCTGTTGGTTGATGGTTGCTCCCCCTGCTCTTTACTCTGCACTTTTGAGCAGAATAGTTGAGCAAGTTCTGGCAGGTTCTGGGAATATCTGAAAAGGCCTCAGGGAAGAAGGCAGAAGATGATAGACACACTCTCCTGGAATGTATAGCTGTGAGCAAGTGAATCTCAGCTCTGAGGAGGACCATCCGGATAAGATGCAGGCATGGTGGAAACCCTGCAGCCGATGGGGAGTTTCAGAAAGTCTTTAAGCAGAAGAGGCCCATCTGATATGCCAATGAGAGAGTGTCTGCCTAGCTGTGCACACAATGGAACAAGAAGAATCTGACATGCAATAAGCACCTACTGCATGCGCCAGTGCTGGGAGCTTTATACACATTATCTTTAACTCTTCCCAATAGGAATAATCATTCCCATCTTACAGATGTGGAAACTGAGTCTCAGGCCAGCAAAGTAATTAGCAGGAGGTCCCATAGACAGGGCGTGATGGAGCTGGGTGCCCTTAGCAGGCCCCACTGTTCTTGCCTGGGGTTGCAGTGAGACAGGGTTGGTGGGGATAGGGGGGCCTGCCACTGTGCCCTTGCCCCACGGGTTCTCTCCAGCGCAGGAGGCACCAGGGAGCCAGCCCTCGAGAGCCCCCAGGCCCTGCGTTTTGACTTTCTGCCCCTGCAGGTGTTTGCCTCCCCCACACGCAGAACTGTGCCGCCACGAAGACTAATTATAAATGCTGGGTATTTATAGTGAGTTTCTCCACCCAGTGCTTCCAGCACCTCGAGGGAACTATTTAGAGAATCCTCCCAGCACCTCGGAGAGAAAGGCAGAGCCTAGGAAGAGAAACTGAGGTGGAGAGAGGGGCTGACATCCCCCAGAGTTAAGGACCCTCAGCCGAGGAGGACTGGCGGGGTGTCCTCTAGGAAAGGTCTGGGATTTGACCAGACAGCTGTCAAGGGTGGGGAGTGAGAGAGAAAGAAAGAGAGAAGGACAGAGGGAGGAGGGAGAGGAAACCCATGACTGCACATTTGCCCGTGGCCAGAGGAGCCTGGCGGGGTACAGTCCATGGGGTCGCAAAGAGCTGGACATGACTGAGTGACTAAGCACAGCACAGCACAGACCAGGCCATTTCCTAGCATCTGCCCATTTCCTCTGAGCCTTGATATTGTCATCTGTAAAATGGGGCTATGATTGTACTGTCTCCTGGGCTTGTGAGATTTAAATGAATTCAAACAGGTAAAGGATAGAATTTGGCAAGGATTAAACCTCACTAAATATTAGCTATTATGTTTACCATGTTTTTCCATCCTCATGACTAATTTGATAAAGCAGGTAAATGATATGCATTGGGTTTGAACTTCAAAAAGTTCATAATAACAACCATTTCCAAGTGTTTCTTCTTGTAACAACAAGATTTCCAAGTGTTTCTTCTATAGTGTATGGTTGTGTCATGGGGCTATTTGGGAACCAAATTAATAAAGGCAAAGGCAGGTGGTTTCTTGATGCCTTTACTAAGACAGAGGAAAAAGAAAAATAAAAAGGAGATGGGCAGAGGACACACAGCATCTTACTTCCAGTCCTGTGCTGATGGTCAGAGAACAGTGACCCACAAAGCATGTGACAGATGAGTTGGAAGGACTTCCTGAGACAGGAAATTGGGACAAGACTTTTGGGGGCTGCTGCACACCCAGACTTCCTGCCTTGTACCAGGGGCCAAGCCAAGAGCCAATGGCAGGTCATTCAAGAGGTCAGCTGTCTCCTGGCTTTCAGTGCCTAGCTGACAAAACTCGAGAGGTCACCGAGAAATGTGCAAAATGAGGCAATTACCTCCCACTCTGTCAAGACGCAGTGAGGACTGAATGAAGAAACGTGTACAAGTACATGGTGGGTTTTCCAAAAAATGGTCATCATCATTAGAACCCTGGGGTTTCATTCTGATTTGTGTCTTATCCAACCTTAACCAGTTTTATATATATTAAAACTACAGCATGCTTGACATTAAAAATAATTCAAACCCTTAAAGAAGGATATAGGCAGAAAGAAAAAAAAAGATCCTCCTCCCTTCCCATCCTCCACTCAAATTGACGTTGATATTGTTGCTCCTGTTTTTGCTTTCTGAGTAGGGGCAGAAATTCTCAACCCATAAAGTCAAGAGTGTGAGTCCTCTCCTGGGAGGGGCAGTGACCCTTACCGGGCAGTGATCCTGGGTGGGCAGTGACCCTGGGCAAGTCACTTTCCCTGTCTAAGAGATGACCTCTTACGCATTAGGAGGAAGCTGGTCTAGCCCATCATTCCCAAGTTGGATGAGCAGAATCTCAGGCCCTGAGCTTCCCAGGTGGCATTAGTGGTTAAAATAACAACAACAACAAAAACCCACCTGCCAATTCAGGAGATGTAAGAGACTCAGGTTCAATCCCTGGGTTGGGAAGATTCCTGGGAGAAGGGCATGGCAACCCACTTCAGTTCTCTTGTCTGGAGAAGCCCAAGGACAGAGAAGCCTGGCAGGTTATAGTCCATGGGATTGCAAAGAGCAGGACACGACTGAGCACAGAAGATTTGAAAAATTCCAATGGCCAGGTCACACCCCAGGCCACGAATCAGGCATCAGTGTGATTTAAAACTCTCTAGGTTGTTTCCATGAGCAGCCGCAGTCACAGGGGTCTAACCCAGGCCTTTTCTAACTTTAGTGTGCAGACACATTGCCCGAGGTCTGGGTGAAAATGTAGACTCAGCTCTGGAGAGGGGCTTGAGGTTCCAAATTTCTAACAAGCTACCACGTGATGCCCATGCTGCTGATCCAGGGATCCTGTTTGGAGCAGGAAGAGACCTGACCTCTGGTGGAAAAACTGTTAGCCTTGGAATACTCTCTTCAAAGAAAAGTTTGCATGGAAACACATTTAACAGAACTGCTCTGGTTGAAGTGAGAGATTGGAAACAGGGATCTCAGACTCACCCCCGAACCTCTGTTAGGCAGAATCATGCCCCCCCAAAGATATTATATCCTAGTCCCCAGAACCTGAGGATGTGTTCTATCACATGGCAATGGGGAACCAAGATTTCAGATGAAAGTAAACGTTGTTAGTTAGCTAACCTTAAAATAGGGAGAGGAGTCTGGACTTCTTAATCAGAAGCATCCTTAAAAGTGGAAAAAGGGAGGCACAAGAGGTCAGAGTGATGATGTGTGTGAAGAACTCAACCGGCTATTGCTAGCATTGAAGACACAGGCAGGGGCCGTGAGCCAAGGAGTGCAGGCAGCCTCTAGAATCTGACAGGATGGGGAAACAGAATCTCCCCTGAAGTTCCAAAGAGAACATCTTGATTTTTAGCTGACTCACTCACTCAGACTTCTGACCTCCAGGATTGTACGATAAATTTGTGTTTATTGTAAGCCACTCAGTTTGAGTTAATTCGTTACAATGGTCATAGGAAACTGATACCTGCTGTGATGAGTCTCCTAGATCCAGATCACTAAG
Source organism: Bubalus kerabau (assembly GCF_029407905.1). Classification (NCBI taxonomy): domain Eukaryota; kingdom Metazoa; phylum Chordata; class Mammalia; order Artiodactyla; family Bovidae; genus Bubalus; species Bubalus kerabau. Next base: position 9,974,694 of record NC_073646.1, read on the forward strand.
AAACAGCTGGACTAGATGACCTTCATCACCTAGACCCACGATGGGGCTGACACGCCCTAAGTCTCCACACAGCTGTCTCCTGGGCACTCAGCATCCCGGGGCTTGCTGACACATCCTGGACAGCAACAAGGAAGCTATTTTCAGCTCAGCAGCTGAACATTTCAGCAAAGAGCAGCTTGGAAGCATGTCCTGGCCCCTCCAGGAGAGACCCCTGTTCCTCTCCCTGTGGTGTACCTGGACAGATTTAGCCTAACACCTGCCTGCTCCCCTCTGCCTTGGTACCCAGAGCACCTCCAGTCCAACCAACCAGCCCAGGGTGGGACAGGGGGTGAAGAGGAGACCCTGAGTCTGGTCTCCCATCTCCCAGACATGGGGGGTTGCACTGTTCTGGAGGAGAGCAGATGGGTGGGAGTCTTGGGGGCTGGGGGGTGGTCCTGGAACTGATGAAGTCTCAACAAAAGGCACCGGAACAGTGGTTCTCAGCTCTGCTACACATTAGATTCACCCAGGGAATGTTTTTAAACTCATCATGTTCAGACTGCTGCACCCAAAACCAATTAAATCAGAATTTCTGGGGTGGGGCCAAGGTGGTCTTTTTTAAAAATCTCAATGTGTATTCAAGGGGTGATAAGACCAGCTAGATCAGTGGTTCTCAGAGTGTGGATCACAGATCAACAGCATCAGTATCACCTGGGAGCTTGCTAGGACTGTACACTCTCAGGCCCTACCCCAGAGCTGTTAAATCAGACCCTTCATTTTTAAAAATAATTTTGTGTGTGTGTGTGTGTGTGTACGTGTGTGTGTGTGTGTGTGTGTGTGTGTGTGTGTGTGCGTATACTTCCCCGGTGGCTCAGCAATAAAGAATCCACCTGCAATGCAGGAGATGTGGGTTCCAACCCTGGGTTGGGAAGATCCCCTGGAGAAGGTAATGACAACCCGCTCCAGTGTTCTTGCCTGGGAAATCCCATGTGCAGAGGAGCCTGGCAGGCTACAGTCCATGGGGTCGCAAAGAATCAGGCACGAATTAGTAACTAAACTTTTTTTTTTTTTTGGTTGTGCTGGGTCTTTGTTGCTGCCCATGGGTTTTCTCTAGTCACCACGAGCAGGGGCTCCTCTCTAGTCGTGGTGCATGGGCCTCTCATTGCATTGGCTTCTCTTGCTGCAGAGCATGGGCTCTAGAGCTCAGACTCTATAGCTGTGGCACTTGGGCATAGTTGGGATCGTCCCAGACCAGGGGTCGAACCAGTGTCCCCTGCTTTAGCCAGTGGATTCCTATAAACTGTGCCATGAGGGAAGTCCAGGCCTTGCATTTTATAATAATAAGGTCCCCACGGAGTCCTTGACAAAAGTGTGAGAAGCACGACCGTGCAGCATAAGAGGAAAGGTTGCCGGCTCTGGGTCAGAGTGCCTGAGTCTGTGGAGCATCCTCACCACCTCATAGCTACCAGGCTTCGGCAAATGGCAACCTCTGGGCTCCTCCTTTTGACTTTCTCCCGTACCCCACGGGGAAGGCTTGAGCCAGGAAACCAGGGGCCTGGTGGGAAAATCCAGGAGAACCCACAGCCTGTCTTGGAGGAAGAGATTCAGGTGGATCCTGAAACATTTTGGAGGACCTCCTGAAGAAAATGAAGACGAAATTCCAAATATAAAATCGGGTGCATTAAAAGCATTTAAAGCATTCTGCCCCTCTGTCTCTTTAAATGAACACCCTCATCCCATCCTACATCCTGACTTCCAGCCTCAGAAGAAATAGTCTCGGTGTGTGTATAAATGGATTTACAATCCTTGCCTCGTGAAAAAAAATGAACAAAGCATCCGTAGTAGCTAAAAAAATAATAGACGCTTCAGGAGGTTCGAGAGAGGGATTACAGAGAGTCAGCACTTAATTGAAGCTCCTCCGTTGATGTCATGAGAGACCTGGAAGAACGCTGGAAAAGCCAGGGTTTCAGAGGGAGAACCAGGCAGCTCTCCGAAGAATCTTAAAAACGGGAACAAGGATTTCTGTTTGCAGGGCTCTTCTGGAAGCTGGCCCTTTCGGAGGAAGGCAGGCAGGCTATACTTAGAAAGAGACGCATGGCGAAGAGCAGTTCTGTTACTATAAATTCATTTCCAAAAGCCAAACATATGTGTGTGCACACACATAAATACCATATATAGGGAGGAGATAAATCGGCATATGACATTTAGCCCTTCCTAAATTGGGAAATATATAAAATTACTACTTTTTTTTTTTTTTGGCTAGTGTGGGAATAAGGAACACATTTCATTCCAATTAGATCGATCTGGTAGAGTGTGATCTGTATTCCTGAGTATAGTTCCTTCCTTCCTTCATTCATTCATTCACTCATTCAGTCTGCAGATCCTTGAGAGCGTTCATGTGCCAGTGATACAGTTCCAGTCTTCGTGAGGCATGCGGTCTAGTACCCACACCTCAAAGTGTGGTCCTAGACTAGCAGCATTGGCTTCTGCGGGAGCTTGCTAAAATGCAGTTTCTTAGGGCCCATTTGTCACTGCAGGAGACGCAAGGGACGTAGGTTCAATCCCTGGGTTGGGAAGATCCCCTATAATAGGAAATGGCAACCCACTCTAGTATTCTTTCCTGAAAATTTCCATGGACAAAGGAGCCTGGTGGGCTACACCCATGGGGTCGCGAAGAGTCAGACACAATTGAGCACACTCGTGCTCAGGGCCCATTCTAGACCTACTAAATCACAATCTGTATTTTAGCAAGATCTCTCAGCGACTCACATGTACACTAAGGTTTGAGAAGCATGGATCTAGTACAGCCTAATTTCTCAATTTGCTCAGTCACAGAGGAAAGCTGCCTGGAATTTAGATTTCACACATGAGCCACAGATAGGGTGTCATGTTATTAAATGGAAAGATTAATAAAGCTGGCTCTGTCCAACCCAATCACTGCCCCCAACAGTGCAGATTATGAATCCAAGGCATTACTGAATACATCAGTGCAGAAGACCATGGAAATCAGCAATCACAACTAGGGAAAGCGGAGAGGTATTATACAACTTAGTAAGGGGTTTCATGATTCATCCTTGAGTCCAGGGACCCTCTCAGGAAGGAAGAGATGCATTCAAGTTCCAGGGTTAAGGGGGTTTGGGGGGAAAGTTTGCTTATCCTGGTACAGGCACTGGAGACACTGGAGAGTGTTAGATTCCAACTCCCAACACTCAAGCTCGCTAATGGATGGATTGGCTCCAAGATCGGCAGGGTAACAGATGGGAGTGGAGGGAAAAAAATATCATTCCCCCCAAACTTGCTGAGTCCAATGAAGATGTTGGAAGATTTGGATGCAGCCAACATGATTAATCTTACCAACTTTACCTTGATTTTCAGTTTTGGTGGGGGAATGTCATCAGCTTAAAAGTTAATTACAAGCAAGAAACAAATCATGCAGCTGATGTGCACATTACAAACAAATTAAGTTCTTAAAATGGCGACACACCACTTGGAACAATGGTTTATGAGCCCAAGGGTGCATGACAATAATTGTTGAAGGTGAGCAAACTAATAGCTGAGATATGTGAGTTAAATGAGGGCAAATTGCAGATATTAGCCAAAAAAGAGAAACATGGTCAACCTCTCATTTTGTAAACAACAAGCCAAGCGGAATGAGCCAGGATTCAACCCCCTGTGGAGTGGGGAGGGAGGCCCCTGATGGAAACCGGGCCCCCTAAAGATGCAGAAGCAGCTGGAATGCTGGGAATCAGGGCAAGAGGAGGGGCTGGCAGCAGGGAACACTTAGCTCAAAGCTGGCAGGCAGCATCCCACCACAAAAGGGTAAATTCAGAGGTGTGTGGGAGAGGAAGTTTCAACTGTGGAAAGTTAGAGATTAAGTCCAAAGTCTTCATCATGAAATGAGACCAAGCACTGAGAGGGGAGGTGATTTCCCAATGTCACACAGCAAGTGTCAGAGCCAGACTTGAACTCTAGTCTCCTCACTCCAGCTTATACTTCCTTCTCGTTCAGCAGGAACTGCAAATTGATGTGCCTACAGGGTCAGGCGGGCAGCAGAAAGGCAAGATGCTGGCCTGATGTGGGAGACTCTAGGCCAGCACTGTCCAGTACCAGTCCAATGGGAGGCAGATTTGCAATTGCAGATTTTCAAGAGGACGTCTCAATTTGGACTAGTCACCTAGCAAGTGCTCCGTAGCCACAGGCGGCCAGTGGCTACCTTATTGGACAGTGCAGCTATAGGGAGTGGTGTGCAAAGTTTAAAGACTGGAGATGGGGTGACCCATCTACAGGGGACAACACCCAAGTCCCAACCAAAAGGGTTAAGACCATAGCATCGTGCCACCCAAAACACATCAGAGAATTAGCACAGTTCAGTTCAGTTCAGTCACTCAGTCATGTCCAACTCTTTGTGACCCCATGGACTGTAGCACGCCAGGCTTCCCTGGCCATCACCAACTCCCAGAGCTTGCTCAAACTCATGTCCATTGAGTCAGTGATGCCATCCAACCATCTCATCCTCTGTCGTCCCCTTCTCCTCTTGCCTTCAATCTTTCCCAGCATCAGGGTCTTTTCTCATGAGTCAGTTCTTCGCATCAGGTGGTCAAAGTATTGGAGCTTCAGCAAGTGGGTCACCAATTTTGCAAACTCTATCTCACACTGCACTGCCCCAGAGCAAAGAGCAGCTTCATTAAATGATCGTCTTAAGCATCCGTAGGAACCTAGTCATTGTCAACACCTCTAGGGACAAGTTCAAGTCCCAGTTCTGCCACTCCTCCACTATATGAAATTTAGTGAGTTCTCTGAGCCTCCGCTGTCTCATCCAAAATGCAGCATCTCTATCATGGGCATGTTTTAAGGACCCAACGAGAAAATTAAATGGAAAAGCAAGTTATAAATGTCAGAACAACACATGAGCATAATGATTGCCACTGAGACATTCTCAGAGAATAGGGCATGGCTAACCATCATGATGGCACCCCACTCCAGTACTCTTGCCTGAAAAATCCCATGGATGGAGGAGCCTGGTGAGCCATAGTCCAAGGGGTCGCTAAGAGTCGGACATGACTGAGCGACTTCACTTTCACTTTTCATTTTCATGCATTGGAGAAGGAAATGGCAACCCACTCCAGTGTTCTTGCCTGGAGAATCCCAGGGATGGGGGAGCCTGGTGGGCTGCTGTCTGTGGGGTCGCACAGAGTCAGACACGACTGAAGCAACTTAGCAGCAGTAGCAGCAGCAACCATCATGATGGCATCTGAACTTTACCAGCCATTGTCACTGGGGTTCCAAACCCTGCTGGTCCACATCCTGTCCCTGAAGCTTGGAAGAACCTTCTTCACCAAGAGTTTCCTGACTTTCCAATCTCCTTGTACCCACTGCAATCCATACCCATCTGAAATCCTAGACACTGATTTACTTATTCATTCAACAAACACCGTGGAACACCCATCTTGCATCAGGTTCTGGAAACTGAAGCTACAGAGTGTAGTGGACAGTGTCAGTGCCCTGCCCACCCCTTCTACCAGTTCTCCTTGTGCTCATACCCCAGCTTCTGCATGTCCAGCTCACTCCCACTACCTTTATTTTTTAGATCATAGTTATTTTAATTTTTTTTTAAGTTGGTATAACTGCCTTACAGTGTTATGTTAGTTTCTGGTGTACAAGGAAACGAATCAGCTACATGTATACAAATATCCCCTCCCTCTTGGATCTCCCTCCCCACCCACCCCATCCCACCCACGTAGGTCATCAACAGAGCATCTAGTTGAGGTCCCTGTGCTATGCAGCACGTTCCCACTAGCTGTCTATTTTACGTATAGATGTAAATGTATGATGTATGTAAATGATGTCATTTATATACATCAATTGGAGGAGGAAATGGCAACCCACTCCAGTGTTCTTGCCTGGAGAATCCCATGGATGGAGGGGCCTGGTGGGCTGCAGTCTATGGGGTTGCAAAGAGTCAGACACGACTAAGCAACTAACACATATACATCAATGCTATCTCCTAATTCATCCCACTCTCCCCTTCCCCTAAATTGTGTGCACATGTCCATTCTCTGCATCTGTGTCTCTATTCCTGCCCTACTAACTGGCTCATCAGTACCATTTTTCTAGATCCCCCGTATATGCATTAATACACGATATTTGCTTTTCTCTTTCTGATTTACTTCACTTTGTATGACAGACTCTAGGTCCATCCACCTCTCTGCAAATGACCTAATTTTGTTCCATTTTATGGCTGAGTGAGATTCCATTGTGTATCTGTACCACATCTTCTGTAATCATTCATCTGTCAGACATGGAGGTTGTTTCCAAGTCCTGGCTATTGTAAATAGTGCTGCAAGGAACATTGGAGTACATGTGTCTTTTTGAGTTATGGTTTTCTCAGCGTATATGCCCACGAGTGGGATTGCTGGGTCATATGGTAGTTCTACTTTTAGTTTTTTAAGGAACCTCTGTACTGTTCTCCACGGTAGCTGAACCTTTGTCGGAGGCTGAGCCTTTGAGCTGCAGGAGTTCCATCACTCATATCTCAGAGTTGTGGAAATGCCTGTGAGTTGACACCTGCAAAGACTAATGGGGGCATGAGTGGACAAGCCCATCTCCCCTTGACTCGAGGTGGGTCAGACTCTAAGATGCTAGTTACTCTCCAGAGCCCCCTCCAGGACCCGGCTGTGGCCAGACTCATGCTCGCGTGACTACATTCCTTGCCCAGTCTTGCTTCCCCGCCCACTTACTGTCAGTTGTGTCCTGGGAGTACATTCCTAATAAACCATGTGCAATGAGTCCTCCCCCCAGGGTGTGATTCTGGGAGACCTTGACCAAGGACACAAACATTATTCTTACTCAGCCCCTGCCCTCAAGGAGCTCTCTGCCTAACTGGAGAGACTGACAAACCACAAACGGGAAAACACTTGATTTGCCAGGACTCCTTTTGAAAAAAAAGAAAACCAGTGCTATATTTGTTTGGAAATATGTCTTAATAAAATCACCGGGGGCAAAATTGATTACCTATGGGCATGAGTACTGCTGATGCCAAGGCTTCAAGAGAAGAGGATGAAATTGCTCTGCATGGAGCCATGAAGAGGGATGTGTTTGTTCCCTAGAGCAGAAGATGAAGGCGCGGGCCAGGAACGGAGGGGAGGCCAGGTGCAACATGATGTGTTATATGATGCCTCTCATCTTCAACAAGTCAGCAACCCAGTGTGCAGGACCAGGGGCTGGGAATGGAGGAAACCACCAGGAGCTAAGCCCTTGAGAAACCATGGGGAGGGCTTTGGACCATCTCAGGCCATGGAATCAGGGACATTTGGGGCAAGTTTGAAAGCTGCCACCAGTGCCCAGCAGGACAAGGGCAGCAGCCTTCTATGTGGTCTCCTGCTTCTATGTCTGCCCTCTCCCACATTGCCAGTTCCCCGCCGGCAGCCAGAATGAGCTTCGAAACTGCAAGTAGGTCTTGACATCTAAATTTATAAAGTCTCTGATCCAGGTCACGTCATGCCTCTGTATAAAACTCTCTGATTGCTTCCCATTGCCTTTAGGGAAAAAAAATCCAGAGTTCTTATCCTGGTGTTCATAACCCTGTAATATCCTTATTTCTGTTCCTTGGGCAGATCCATCTTGCCAACTGCCCCAGGGCATTTGCACTGGTTACTGCTCTGCCTATACCACTCTCTCAACCCCTAGATCTTCCCAGAGTTGGGTGCTTCTCATCATTCAGTTCTCAGCTCAGCTTGTTGTTCATTGTTGTTCAGTGGCTTGGTTGTGTCCAACTCTTTGTGACCCCATGGCCTGAAGCACACCAGGATTCCCTGTCCTTCACCATCTCCAGGACTTTGCTCAAGGAGTTGAGTTGAGTTGATGATGCCATCCAACCATCTCATCCTCTGTCACCCGCTTATCCTCCTGTCCTCAATCTATCCCAGCATCAGGGTCTTTTCCAGTGAGTTGGCCCTTCACATCAAGTGGCCAAAGTATTAGAGCTTCAGCATCAGTCCTTCCAATGAATATTCAGGGTTGATTTCCTTTAGGATTGACTGGTTTGATCTCCTTGCTGTCCAGGGGACTCTCAAGAGCCTTCTCCAGCACCATAGTTCAAAAGCATCAATTCTTCAGCGCTTAGCCTTCTTTATGGTCTAACTCTCACATCCATATATGACTACTGGAAAAACCATAGGTTAATACCTTTGTAGGCAAAGTGATGTCTCTGCTTTTTAATACATTGTCTAGGTTTGTCATAGCTTTTCTTCCAAGGAGTAAGTAACTTTAATTTCATTTCAGTTCAATTATCACCTCCTCATTCAAGTCTTTCCTTACCATTCTGTGTATGTTAATACCTTCCCCACAATCTTTACCACACAGTTCTGTATCACTTTCCTCAGAACACTTACCACCCTCTGAACTTACACTGTTGGTTCATGCAATCAATTGTTTAGTATCTCTCTGTCCCCAGAACATAAGCCTCATGAATGCAGGGATCTTATCTTATTTAGTAATGTGTCCACAGAGTCCAGCACCTAGCAGATGCTCAATAAATATTTGTTGACTGACAACATGAGCTCTTAAGGGACAAGGGGGTTCCAACTGGCATTTGGACAGCATGTGCTCAGATGCTCAGTCATGTCCAACTCTTTGGGACCCCATGGACTGTAGCCTGCTAGGCTCCTCTGTCTATGGGATTCTCCCAGCAAGAATCCCAGAGTGAGGTGCCATTTCCTTCTCCAGGGATCTTCCCAAACCAGGGATTGAACCCGTGTTTCTTATATCTTGGGCATTGGTAGGTGAATTCCTTACTACTAGTGCCACCTGGGAAGACTGTATTTTAAACTTTTTATTTTATATTGGAGTATAGCCAATTAAGAATGTTGTGATAGTCTCCAGTGGACAGCACAGGAACTCAACCATACATATACATGTATCCATGCTCCCAAGCTTCCCTCCCACCCAGGCTGCCACATAATACTGAGCAGAGTGCCCTGTGCTCTGCAGTAGAACAGTAGGATCTTGTTGGTTATCCATTTTAAGTACAGCAGTGTGTTCACGTCCATCTCCATATCCCTAACTAGCCCTTCCCCTATCCTTTCCCCCTGGCAACCATAAGTTCATTTTTTAAGTCTGTGAGTCTGTTTCTGTTTTGTAGATAAGTTCGTTTGTATCATTTCTTTTTACATTCTTTATATAAGGGATATCATGTGATATTTCTCCTTCATCTCATCTGAGAGATGTCAGACGGTATTTCCCTTCTCCATCTGACTTACCTCACTCAGTATGACCATCTCTAGGTCCACCCATGTTGCTGCAAATGGTGTTATTTCATTCTTTTTAATAGCTGAGTAATATTCCATCGTGTATATGTACCACCTCTTCGTCCATTCCTCTGTTGATGGACATTTAGGTTGCTTCTATATCTTGGCTTTTGTAAACAGTGCAGGTTTCAGCTTGCTCAGCCAAGCATTCATTTCTTGACACACTGTCATCCAAATCAGTCCTCTCTTCAAGCATCCTGTTTTCATCATTCTTAGCACTTGCTCTCTGAATAGTCTCTGTTTCATGTCCAGCTCTTCCCACTAGACTATCAGCTCCTGAGCGAAGTACTGTGTCTTCTTCATTGTTGTATCCTCAACACCCAGGGTGCTGCCTAGCACATAGTAGGCATTCACTCCGTCTTTGTTGATGAGTAAGTCAGTGGGAGCCCACATGGAACAGAGGGGAGAAGGACATTCCCAGAAAAACTAGGAGCCTATGCAAAGTCAGTAAGTCTTAGTGCATTTCGGAAGGCATATGTCATTCAATGTGCCAAGAGAATAATGTGCATTGGGGAAAAAAAGCATGGGAGAGGATAAAAGAAGCAGGGAGATGGGATGGGATTTTCCATCACCGCTGTTTTCCCTGCCAGCTAGACAGGTCCCTACAATTACTGTCCCATCTGCCTCTTTAAGTGATGAAGGAGAGAGTGGGTTTGCTTCCCAAGGTCTCTTAACATAAGGGAAGAAGCTTATGAGAAAACTTCCATGAGCCAAGAAGGAAAACAATACAGAAAGAGGGAACAGCTAGCCACCCTGATCAACTGCAGGTCTCCATGGCTCTGGACCGGCAAGATCAGGCAACACACTCGCCTTGGAAGGAGAGAGCCAAACAAAGCCCAAACAAGTTTAGGTCAACTTGAGTCACTTTGAATTATCTAGTTTACTCCCGTGATAATAGCTTTCTGAAATAGTCAGACTGTATTGGGGAAAGATGATTGGATGGAAAATATTTGAAAGTCAGGAGATTCTTGAGCAAGGAGATTTATGTGTTTTTTATTTGTGTATTTATAGTACCTCCAGTGGGAGTAAATTTGGATCCCAAGATGCCTACTGGGGTGACCATCAGCACTGTTCCATCAGATATTTTCAGTTTCTGCCTTCCTGGCTGATGGTGGGTAATACTATCTGGGCTTTTTGTGGCTGAGTCGGGCCATGTTACTAGCTCCACACAAGGAGCGTGAGATGAGTGATGTGTGTCACTTCTCAACTGGGGCATATAAATGACAATGAACGACATTCCTTATCTCTTTTTACCCCAGTCTTTATCTAGAATGCACCATTATGTCTGTTTAACTTCCCTCTTCTCTCCTCTTCCCTCCCCTCAATTTAGGGAAAAGACGCACGATTTTTAAACTCCAACCACTTGGAAATTCTTCTGAATCTTAATTATCCTAGAAGCTGAGACATTTGAACATTAAAGTCAAGCACTTGTAGATTTCTTCTTTATTTTCTTTGTTCAGTCACTAAGTCGTGTCTGACTCTTTTGCAACCCAGTGGACTGTAGCCCACCAAGCTCCTCTGTCCATGGGACTCTCCGGGTAAGAATGGGTTGTTGCCATTCTCCAGAAATGGGTTGCCACTTCCCTCTCCATTTCTTCTTTATACTATCCCATATATATTTTTCTCCCTCCCCCTGGGTAATAGCTTATCCATCTGTTGGGGGTGGAAGAGGCATGGAGAAAGAATGGAAAATGAAGAGGAAGTATATCAATTAAGATTTTAAAATGCTACTGATCAATTTTAAAACTCACTGACTCCTTCCTCTGTCATCATTATTCTGTTAACCTCTTGCTGTGAACCCCTTGCTTGCTTGTTTTATTTTGGATATTGCTTATTTTAGATCTAGAATCTCCATTTGTTTCTTTCTTATCTTTTCTATTTTGAGCTGAGATTTTGTATTGTTTCATTTACCCTGAGCAGATTTTCCTTTACATCATGGAGCATAGTTACAACAGTTACTCTAAAAATCCTTGTCTGCTATTTCCAACATCCGGGTCATCTTGGACTCAGCCTCCAACAGATGGCCTTTTCTTTTGAGAATGGATCACATTTTACTATCTGTGTGCATTTCAAGTAATTTTTGGATTGTATCCTAAAAGTTTTGAATGTTATGGAGACTCTGCATTCTATTTCCCCCCTAAGGAGTGTTGATTTTGTTTAAATTTGTTTTAGGAAGTAATTAACTTGGTTGGACCCAAACTGCAAGTTCTACCAGTTGGGCAGCAGCTCAGTTCTCAGATCACCTCTTTTAGCCTCATCTGGGATGCTTATGGTTAGCTGTGTGCAAAGATGCTTCAAAAGTCAGCCAGAGATTTGGGTGGAATTTATCCATAGATCGGAGGCGCCCCATCTCTGACTGTTTTTCTATGACAGCAATTGTCCATAACTCTTCCTCTGCATCTTTGGGTGCAGGTTTTCTATTGGGGTTTTAACCAACACCATTCACCCTGCAGGCAGTTCGGTTTTTAATTGTTCTCCAGAGCTTAAATTTGTTATCTGTGTCAAGATCAGTTCAACCAGCACTTACTTTGCCATTATCAGAGAAAAATTCCATATTTCACCTAAGAAAGGATTTTAAGCTCTAAAAAATCATAAATAAATAATAAATACAAAACATATATATGTTTTTTGTGTGTGTGTGTATGTGTGTGTGTGTGTGTATATATATATATATATATATACACACATACACATACATGGGGCTTCCCAAGGGGCGCTAGTGAAAAGAATCCACCTGCCAATGTAGAAGATACAAGAAATGTGGGTTCCATTCAACTTTCCATCCCAGGGTCAGAAAGATCCCTGGAGCAGGAAATGGAAACCCACTCTAATATTCTTGCCTGGGAAATCCCATGGACAGAGAAGCCTGGCGGGCTACAGTCCATAGGGTCACAAAGAGTTGGACACGACTGAGTAGCTTGTGCATGCGCACACACACACACACACACACAGATATGCTTATACATTGTTTTTCATTTAATCACACACTGTGAAAACTTCATCTGGGATATACAAGAGTCAAAGAACCAGTTGGGAATGACTCTGAATTTGTAACCACTTCCCACCTCACCTCAGTCCTGGTTCCTCTTTAGGGGAAAAAAAAAAAAAGGACAAAACTAATATGTGTCAAGTATCTTCTCTGTATCAATCCCTTTGCTAGATGATTTGCCAGTTTAAATTACAGCTTTACTTTCATTTTACTGATGAGGAAACCTGGGCTTCAAGAGAGGAAGTAGACTGAGAGTGGCCAAGTTACAAAGTGAAGGAGCTGGAGTTTTCCCTCAGGCAATAGGGATGTTCCAGAGAGGCCATTTGCTGGACCCATGCCCTGCACTTTACACATTCAGATGCATCTATCTTTCTCAAGCAGTACTACCTAAGTTCAGCCAGAAATCACACAGCCAGAGGCCATTGGGTCAAGAGTGTTGGGGTTCCCTCCATGTCAATATAATGGGGTTCCATGTGAGTCCCAGTTGATAGCCCTGTGCAAGCCATAAACAAAGAGCTCCCAGTTGCAATCTGTCTGCTTTGAAATTTCTCCAATGCACCCTTATAAATCACAAATACCGACCCTTCTCCTATTCTGCTGGTGGGGCTATAAATTGCCCTTTCTGGAAGACAACTTGGCAATTCCTTACAAAATTGTTCAGATCCTTTCACCAAGGAATTTCACTTCTAGGAACACAGCCTCAAGGAACGATCATTGAAAAACACTGAGATTTATGTACAAAGATGAATGTTGCAGCATCATTTGTAATAGTGAAAAATTGAAAAGAATCGAAATGTCCCAAAGTAGGGAACGGTTAAATAATATACGATACGGCCACGCTATAGCATATTAAGATGCAGCTGCTAGGAATCGTGTTCCTGGAAGTATTTAAGGACATGGGGAAATGCTGATGTATCTAAATGCTGAACTAAATAAAACAGTGCAGAATACAGATCTTTGTATAATATTATGCCATGCATTTGTGTGTGTGTGTTTATATATGCATGTACAGCTATGTATCTCTGTGCCTATCTGAAAGGACATACAGCAACATGTTAACAGTGGTTATCTCTAGAAGCTGATATTACACATAATTTTTAAACTCTCTTCTCATACCATTTCCAGAAATGAGTGTGTATTGCTCTTAAAGTCCAAAAAGAAACATTTAACTTATAATACCAGCGAGACGAACCTGAGTGTCAAAGAGTAGAGAAAATGGTAATATAGACCTTTAAATACTGGAATTTCAAATACTCAGGGAGAATGAGGGCATTTCAAATCAAATCATTAACAGCCACATACCAGTTAAACTGTGTCACCTAACACCTTCAAAACCTTGGTGACATATGACAAAAGTCATTCATTTAACTCACAGAGCCTGTGAGTTGTCTGAGGTTGGCTGAGCCAGGCTGAGTTCACTTGTGTAGCTCTGGGCTAAGCTGGGCTTGGGTAGCTGCAGTCAGTCCGTCCCACTTGCTTCTCATTCTCTCTGGTAGCTGAGGGCCCATTCGACTTCTTCTTCTCGTGGTGAAGAGAGAGGTGCGAGATGATGAGTCCCATGATGCAAGTACTCTGCCAGCATCACACACGTCTAAAGAGAATCACCTGACCAAACCCCACATCAAGGAGCAATCCCGCTTCTTCAGTGGGAAGGGATGCAAAGGCACACATCACAGATTGTGAAGGATTAGGCCATTAATTTCATTTCCAACAGTCGACCCTAGTTGACAGATGCTTGCAGTTGGTCTGAGCTGGAGACCATGACTTAGCAGGTCATCCTTTGTGGAAAGTGACAGATCCCCACTCCTCCACCACCTCCTCCTCTACCAATGCCTTCCAGACAACACTTCTTGTTCCATGGATATCAAGCGTGCCGTGTTTCTGGATGGCCAGCCATTTGAGTTTGTTTGTTTGATTTTGTTGTTTTGTTTGGGCTTTTTTTTATATCACTCAACCCATTAATTATCTCTGAGATGCCTATTAATTTGTCCCATCGCATATTTTACTGTAGCATTCCTGATGACAGAAAGGAAAATAACAGTGTTCTGAAAGGCAAGTGGTTTGCCCAGGAAACAAATAAATCAAAGCCATGCGTTACAGCCACACAGGCAGGGCCTTGCGAGACTGCTGCTGTGCTGCCCAAATGGAAGCCACTAATGAAATTTAACTTTTAATTAATTAAAAGGTCATTAAAATGAAAAGCAATTCACACCGCAACCTTCACAGTCACGTGAGCCGCGTTTCACAGGTAAGTGGCTTCCATAGTGGGCGGTACCCAGAACAGCTCCTTTGGTGTGGAAAGTGTGGGTGTGCAAGTGTTACTCAGAGGACACCAACAACATGGACTGCGATGTGGTGGCGGCGCCCCCTGGAGTTGTGTGATCCTGCAGTCTTGATCCAGTGACCTAGATCACTCATGCCTGGGGACTCAGTATAACACTCTCTGTGCTATTTTTTTGGTCAGCATTTTTAACGTTGGCTTCTTTCTTCCTTTCCATCTAACCAACATGTCCCTGTTGTCCTTTTCCTTTAAGCCGTTTCTGAACACCCAGTTGATCTCAGATATTTTTCAGAGAGTAACGGGCTCCATCGATATTCTAGTTCCCCCGCTCGATGCCCTCTGGCTCTGGACCATCTCGTCTGCCAACGCCCACTGCCTCACACTCTCAGCTCCAGCACGTTTGCCATTCACCACACGTGTCATGCCATTCCATGTCTCTGGACGTGGGGACTTTTGGACTTTCTCTCTCTGCAGCTAGAATGTTTTTGTCCCACTCACCACCTGGCCTCCTGAGGCTGAAACCCTGCCTGCGAGTCAGAGGATGCTTCTCTGGACCACAGGGACTGAGGTATTTCTCTCTATCCTCAGGCCTCCACTGTACCCTGGGTTTGCTTTATCCTTGCCCCTCTGCTCCACTGTCTGGCTTCCCTTCCAGGCTGGCAGCTCCCTCAGAATAGGGCATTTTGTCCAATTCAGATGATTAAGGTGGCCCCGAAGGCAGAGCCACCAGAGTGTAAACTGCTGTTCAGTCACTTGCTGGCTGTGTAATCACAGACAAGATGCTTTAGCTTGTCTGTGTCTCATTTTTCTCAACAGCAAGATGAGGATAATAATAGGTGTGTTACAGGATGAACTGTGACAACACACGCAGGAAACTTAGCAGTGCTTGGCACAGTTTAACAGCCTACTAAGTATTAGCTGGTCCTCTTTAAATTACAGGAGTCTGGCATATAAGAGGTGTCCATTTATTGCTGCCTAAAACCAGTCAATCCTAAGAAACTCCAAATATTCATTGGGAGGACTGATGCTGAAGCTGAAGCTCCAATACTTTGGCCACCTGATGCGAAGAACCGACTCATTGGAAAAGACTCTGATGCTGGGAAAGATTGAGGGCAGGAGGAGAAGGGGGCGACAGGATGAGATGGTTAGATAGCCTCAATGGACATGAGTTTGAGCAAACTCTGAGAGATGGTGAAGGACAGGGAAGCCTGGTGTGCTGCAGTCCATGGGGTCACAAAGAGTCAGACACGACTTAGCATAGCAATTGAACGACAAGATAGGAGACCCAAACTACTTTAAAGGAAGTCCCCATGGGTCATTATGGTGCTAAAGAAGACCCAGGTACTTTTAAATAGTTGCCCCCCAAAGGAACTGGAAGCAAAAGTTGCTTATTATTATCAAAGAGAAAGCATAGCTTTTTGTCTGGGTTTTCCTTCAGACTCTCAACTAGGGAGCAACTCCAAATTTCCTCAAGAAGCCGCTTCCTTGGCTCTGAAAATAGTTAAGGACCTCTCCAGCAGACCAGCTTTGCAGTAGTCTGTGGTTTAGTCAGAATAATAATCACCAAATGTCTATCATGTAGTGTGTGTGTGTGTGTATGTGTATGTGTGTGTGTGTATGTGTGTATCTATATGTGCGTATGTGTGTGTCTATGTGTGTGTATGTGTGTGTCTATGTGTGCATGTGTGGGTCTATGTGTGTGTGTGTGTGTGTGTGTGTGTGCACACGCACTAAGTTGTTTCAGTCGTGTCTTTGCGACCCCATGGACTGTAGCCCGCCAGGCTTCTCTGTGTGTAATTTTCCAGGCAAGAATACTGGAGTGGATTGCCATGCCCTCCTCCAGGGGATGTTCCAGACCCAAGAATCGAACCCGCATCTCTGTATGTTTCCTGCATTGGCAGGTGGGTTCTTTACCACTAGCACCACCTGGGAAGCTGTATATTAATAAACGCCAGTGATTCTCTAATGAGGGCATTTCCACCCCCACCCCGCCCCTGCACTGTGGACACCCATCAGGGTCTGGTGATGGTGTGAGTTGTCACAGCTGGGAGTGGAAGGCGCCGCTGGCATCTAGCGGGTGGAGACCAGAGACGCTGCTCGACATCTACACACACAGGACGGCCCCGCTCCCCACAGTGAAGAATGATCTGGTCCAAGATGTCAACAGTGTCGAGGCAGAGAAACTGGAAATGTTCCAAGACAACGAGAACTGCAAGGAAGGTCTCATTTAGTCTCACGATGATTATTTACGAGTGAGGCACTGTTATTAATATTACTGTTACTGCCCCATTTTCCAAATGGGGAAACTGAGGCTCAGCTACACACACCGCTCTGAGTGACACAGCCAAAAAATGGGAGAAACCTGATTTGGATCCAGGGGGTAGGAAGCAGAGCTCATGCGCTTAGCAGCTGCTATATATCAGCAGGGGGGAGGGGGGCGGTGGGTAGGCTCTGTGCCCTCTACACCCATGGAGTTGAACAGTGAGGACCCCAGTTTGTCACTGTTGAACCTGAGGCTACTTGGTGTCTGTCTGATTTCCGGTGCAAAGTCTGTTAAGCCCTGTAAGCTTCTGTTTCCCCATCTGTAAAACGGGGGAAGCAGGCCCACCTTATGGGGTTGTTTTACGGGTTAAATCTGACCATGAACGTACAGTGCCTGACAAGTAGTCTGCCACTCATTAAATGGTTGTTGCTGCTGCTGTTACCGTTGTCCTTGTCAACATCACTATTATTATTCCCATCGCCTTTGGAGGCCCAGATTCCCTCCCACCTGAGCCTGAGGGAACAGAACTCAGTTCTGCAGCTGGTCCCAATGCACCAGCTGGCTCCCAGGGAGCAGTGGGCTGCCACCTCCCCAACGCCAGATTTCTCCCCTGCAGAAGGGGGCCTGCACCTCGCCACGGGGGGCCGTGGCAGCTCCCAGGGAAAGAGGCAGGTGCTCTGTCCTGATCCCCGCCACGGGACCCGGCGTGACAGGCTGGACCACTCACAGGCTGCTCCTTCTCTCCCGGGGGTTCGTTTCTCCGGGTTCTTCGGTCAAGAAGCACCCAGGAAGCAGTCATCCTTTGGCCCTGCCCCAGATTCATGCTGTCCACCGAGGCTCCGTTCCCCAGTTCCGGGAGGGAAATGGTGGCCAAAGGGAAGAAGTGGAATTCTTTGAAGAGAAAGGTAATGTCTCACTGCTCACTGGGAATGCCTGTGTTGGAAGGTGCCAGGAGAATGCAGCAGACAAACAGGAGAGAATATGCTCGAAAAGCTTCTGAAACATAGGAGCTGGGGTTAAGGCCATGATTTCACGAGGACTCTCAGACCCAAGGCCAGTTTCATGTCACGTCTCTATTGATAATTACAGTAAGAAGATCCACCAGGTAGCCCATTGTGTTGGGCACTGTTCTAAGTGTTTTGTATTCATCATCCATAATCCTGCAATCGGGGCTCCCTTGCAGAGGACGGTTGTTAGCATATAAAAGATGCTTGTGTGTGCATGCTAAGTCACTTCAGTCATGTCCAACTCTATGTGATCCTACAGACTGTAACCCACCAAGCTCCTCTGTTCATGAGATTCTCCAGGCAAGAATACTGGAGTGGATTGCCATGCCCTCCTCCAGGGGATCTTCCTGACCCAGGGATCAAATCCAAGTCTCTTATGTGCCTGCTGCATTTCAGGCAGATTCTTTACTGCTGAGCTATCAGGGAAGCTCAAAATATGCTTAGAAGTGGGCAAGTAGGCAACAGTATGTACTGGTCAGCCTTACCATCCTCATCACTGCTACAGCCATTGCTATTCTTACAGCCCTGCAAGACAAATCTTATCTCCACACAACAGTGGGCCAACCACTGGCTTAGAGAGGCTGATATTTGCCCAAGGCCACAAAGAAAGCAGGAAAGTGCAGGGATTAAACCAAAGGCTTTGGTGTCCAACTGCCAACGTTCAGATCCTGGCTCTGCTGGTTAGTAATCGCTTGACAGCTTGGACAAGTTAAGTCTCCCTCTGAGCCTTGGATTTCTCTCTTGCAAAACGAAGAAAGAGACTAGAATAAAGCTTCAGGTGATGATTCGACCTGTTTGTTTCATTACAAAAGCTCAACTCTGGAGTTCAGAAAGTAGAAATTAAAAGATTTGTGTTTTGTGAAGACTGAGACCTCCCTGCACTTAAGGAAAGAGAAACTGACTTCCTGTGGCTAATAATATATGGGCTCTGCTCTTAATGGTCAGAGAGGATTCTCCTGATCTGCCGTGTGTGTGTGCTCAGTCGTTCAGTCATGTCCATTTCTTTGTGACCCCATGGACTATATATCCTGCCAGGCTCCTCTGTCTGTGGAATTCTCCAGTCAAGAATACTGAAGTTGGGTTGCCATTCCCTTCTCCAGGGGATCTTCCCAACCCAGGGCTCGAACCCACATCTCTTGCGTCTCCTGCATTGGCAGGAGGATTCTTTACCACTAGCACCACCTGGTAAGGCTATTATGAGAAACGAGGAGGCAGGCAGGACTAGGGTGTGGAGGCAAAAGGGGTGTGGCAGGAAGGAGAGGCAGAGAGGAGAGAGGGGATCCAATATCAGGGGCTCTGAACCCGGCATGGTTTTGAGTGGGACCAATATCAGAGTGGTCAAGAGAGACCCCCCCTGGATGCCAACAACCTCTGCTAGTCTGGAGGCTCTCCTGCTGACCACTCCTCCTCAGATGATGCTTTAGGATGGGAGAGGCATCTGCCCATGGTCAAGGTCTTCCTTCCTGCCAAGCATAGGTACTGCAAGTGCACCACCTCCCCAGCACCTGACAACCATAAGACCCAGGGCAACCTCTGCACACTGAGCAAGGCAGCAAGGAAGACATTCCCTTCCTCCACCCATGTATGATGCGCTACAGTGATCCCACTCAGGTATCCTGAGCTGAGTCAGTAGGAGTGGATACCACACTGCCCCACTGAGCTGTGCGCTGTGCTAAGTCACTTCAGGCATGTCTGACTCTTTGCGACCCTATGGACTGTAGCCTGCCAGGCTCCTCTTTCCATGGGATTCTCTAGGCAAGAATACTAGAGTGAATTGCTATTTCCTACTCCAGGGGATCTTCCCAACCCAGGAATGGAACCTGAGTCTCTTAAGTCTCCTGCATTGGCAGGTGGGTTATTCACCACTAGCATCACCTTATTAGTGTCCAATGTCATCATCATTATCATTTTCATCATCATCACAAGTTGGAAGAATCTCTTGAGTTCTGTTCTCAACCTCTCCAAAGCCTCTGACCCTCCGCAGCGGTGACCTCTTTACCTGGAAGCAAAGCCATCCTTAATGTTTCCCTACCTCCAACTATGCAGGCTGGTCAGTAAGCCCTCCCCTAGTAGGCGATGGGAATACAGGAAGGAGCCTGGGTGCCCACTTGCTCTGTTTCTGAGGGAAAAGGGGGTGCTGGGGGAGGACAAGGCTTTTATACACAAAGCAGATGCACCATAAACTCATACACCCCGGGCACAGACACTCCGGGGGAAATGCTGCCGATTTTACCCACTCGTTCCTCTGAAAATAACTGCACACACTACCTGCCAAGTTTCCGGAACAGAACAAGTGCTGAGGAATAGGGAACTGATGGAGAGATGGAGTTTTGCGTAACAGGAAGTGAACCACATTGCTTGGCCCACCAACAGGTCTCTAAAAAATATTTGTAATGGACTTTATCATGTCAAATGTTTTTAATAGGAGCTATATGGATTGCTGGGCTTCCCTGGTAGCTCAGTTGATAAAGAATCTGCCTGCAATGCAGGAGACTTGGGTTTGATCCCTGGGTTGGGAAGATTCCCTGAAGGAGAGAATGGCAACCCACTCCAGTATTCTTGCCTGGAGAATCCCCATGGACAGAGGAGCCTGGCAGGCTGCAGTCCACGAACTCACAAAGAATTGGACACAACTGAGCGACTAAGCACAGCACATATGGATTGCTACCATTTTTAAAGCAGCTACTCGGTTCTGGCTCTGCCTTTTACATGCACATTCCATTTAACTCTGCTGGTACTAGAAGCATCACCACTTTTACAGATGAGTAAAGTGAGGCTCAGACAGGTTAAGTACCTACCCCAACGTCACACAGAACAAAACAGCAGAATCAAGGTTCAAGGTCTCTCTGACTTCTGAATTCTTTCCTTCTACAACTGCCTCTCAAACAATCCATTTACCCGTGATTCTCAGTGATGGATGGATGGAGATAGATTGATAGATGAGAGAGAGGACAGAGATAGATGAGATAGAGATAGGTAGAGTGATAGATGGGAGATAGATGAAGAGAAAAACTGAAAATACCAGTGATGAATGTAAAACATACCTCAATACCCACTATTCTGGATGATGCAGCTCAAGTTCCTAGAGGGTGAATAAAACTTGCTCTAAGTCACACAATTAGCCAAAGACAGGACTCACTGGTCTCATATTCAGTGACTGTGTGTTGAGGGTTTGCTATATGTCAGGCACTGAACTAGGCACTAGAGACAAGGCTTGCCCTCATGGAGCTTAAAGCCCAGCGAGGTGGACAGACTGAAAAGAGCAATCAACAGCAAGCTGAGTCTGTGCTGTGATAGGCAGAACCTCTCTGGGGGTCAAGGAAGGCATCCTTGAAGAGAAAGGGTTTAGCCCAATAGTGTCTGGAACAGAAAGCAATGGGGAAGGACAGAGGGACTGGAGATAGGGGTCAGCAGGAGAAGCTGCTGGCAGGGACAGTGGCAGCAGAGAAGACTTAGGATAGAAGCCAGATCACGTGGGAGTCTGGGGGCCGTGCTTGAACAGCATCCTGAGACCGCAAAGAAGCCCTGTTGGAGACTGTTGGCAGGTAGCTAACTTGAGCAGTGTGTGCTTAAGAAAGACCCCTCAGCCTGCTGGGGGGCTGCAGACACCTGTTAGGAGAACACTGGAGTCATCCGGGTGAGGCTCAACAGGAGAGTGGACAGGTGGGCAGCCATAGGGATGGAAAGAAGTGGTCAAGTTGGAAAATGCCTAAAGAAAGAATGGACAAGATGTAGCTGAACGTAGGGGCGATGGTGGCCAGATGTTCTACACATTTGAGGGCCTTACTATTTTGAAAGCAATTTTCTGTTGTTAGACTTTAGGCCCCGATTCTTGGTTCGCAATCCACAGTCCCTTAACAATTACAGGTAGGCCCAGTCAAAGCTGTGTTTTTTTTCCAGTAGTCATGTATGGATGTGAGAGTTTGACTATAAAGAAATCTGAGCACCAAAGAATTGATGCTTTTGAACTGTGGTGTTGGAGGAGACTCTTGACAGTCCCTCGGACAGCAAGGAGATCCAACCAGTCCATCCTAAAGGAAATCAGTCCTGAATATTCATTGGAAGGACTGCTGCCGAAGCTGAAACTCCAATACTTTGGCAAAGAACTGACTCATTGGAAAAGACCCTGATGCTGGGAAAGATTGAAGGCAGGAGAAGAAGGGGATGACAGAGGATGAAACAGTTGGATGGCATCACCGACTCGATGGACATGAGTTTGAGTAAGTTCCATGAGTTGGTGATGGACAGGGAAACCTGGCGTGCTGCAGTCCATGGGGTCACAAAGAGTCAGACACAACTGAGCGAATGAACTGAACTGAACTGATCCCAACTCCTAGTTAAGTATTGATTCTGATTCTGATCCCATCTTTTGTATGAGAGAACTGCCTCTCCAGTGAGAAATCTTTCGAGTACGTGTAGAAAAAAAAATTTTTTTTCATCCTGGGTGTGGTGCCCCCATGCAAATATGCTAAGTTCCTTCAGCCATGTCCCAACTCTTTGTGACCCCATGGACACCATGGAGGGTTGCCATTCCCTTCTCCAGGGGATCTTTCCCCATGGTAACAGAGTAATGCCCCCCTCCAAGATGCTCACATCCTAATCCCCAGAACCTGTCCATATATCACTTTACATGGCAAAGGGATTTAGCAAATGTAGTTAAGTAAGGATCTTGAGGTGTGGAGATTAGTCTGGATTATCCATAAGAGGAAGGGGGAAAGGCTAGAAAAAAAGGAGATGGGATGAAGGAGGCAGAGGTTGGGATGCTGCACTTGAAGATGGAGGAAGGGGCTGTGAGCCAGGGAATACAGGAAGCCTCTAGAATCTGGAGAAGATGAGGAAACAGATTCTACCCCAAGGCCTCCAGAAGGAACACAGCACTGCTATGTTATTTAGCAGTGATTTTAGCCCCATGAGGCCCATTTTGGACTTCTGACTGGAACTATTAATAAATTTGTGGTTTCAAGGCACCAAGTTTGTGCTAACTTCTTACAGCAGCCATAGGAAAATAATACAATGGGAATCTTAAAGGTAAAGCTGCACTTTACAAAATAGCAAATAAAAAGATATCAGGTCTGTAATACACTCCTGCAAATGAAGCATGAAAATGTTAGTTGCTCAGTTGCGACTGATTCTTTGTGACCCTGTGGACTGTAAGCCTGCCAGGCTCCTCTGTCCATGGGATTCTCCAGGCAAGAATACTGGAGTGAGTAGCCATTTCCTTCTCCAGGGGATCTTTCTGACCCAGGGATCAAACCTGGGTCTTCTGCATTGTAGGCAGATTCTTTACCATCTGAACAACCAGGAAAGCCCACACTCATGCAGGGAGACATGTAAAGAGAGAAGACAGAAGGACTTCCCTGGTGGTCCAGTGGTTAAGAATCTACCCTCCAATGCAGGGGACACGGGTTTGATCCCTGGTCAGGAAGCTAAGGTCCTACATGCCTCTGGGCAACTAAGCCCGTGCACCCCAACTGCTGAGCTCACATGCCACAGCTAGAGAGAAGCCACAACAAAGACACAGCACAGTCAAATAAATAAATAAATATTTTTTAAAAATAAACAGGGAAGATAGAAACAGAGAGCTACCATCACAAACAAAATAAGAACGGAGTACAGTAGCTACCTATGGTTATGGGGACTGAACTATGTTCCCCATCTCTCCAAAAAAGATATGCATGCATGCTCACTTGAGTCTGACTCTTTGTAACCCTATGGACTGTAGCCTGCTAGGCTCCTCTTGTCTAAGCAATTCTCCAGGCAGGAATACTGGTGTGGGTTGCCATACCCTCCTCCAGGGAATCTTCCCAATTCAGGAATTGAACCCACACCTCCTGCATTGCAGGAAGATTCTTTACCCATTGAGCCACCTAGGAAGCTCCCCAAAAAGATATGTTGAAATCCTAATCTGCAGTACCTCTGAATATGACCTTACTTGGAAACAGGGTCACTGCAGACATCATCAGTTAATATAAAGTCCTACTGGCGTAGGTCAAGCCCCTAATCCAATATGACTGGTGTACTTACAAGATGAAGGAAAGCTGGTCACAGATACAGACACGGGGAGAGTGCCATGTGATGACAAGGCAGAGACTGGGGTTATACAGCTACAAACCAAGGAAAGTCAAATATTGTTAGCAACCAACAGAAGCTAGGAAGAGTGAAGGAAGGATTCTGCTAGTTTTCAGGGGGAGCGTGGTTCTGCAGACACCTTGATCTCAGACCTCCAACCTCCAGAAACACACGTGAGACAATACATTTCTCTCGTTTTAAGCCATCCACTTTGTTGTACTTTGTTATGACAGCCCAAGCAACATAATACACCTACTTTCATGAAGCCCCATCTACTGGACTTTGGGGATGTGCTTACTGAATAAGTTGCATTTTCGCAACTATAGGCATATTTTTTCAGCACCTCTTACCGCCAAATATCAAAGTTTATCAAATTTCCATGTTTCTGAAACTTATCTCAAATATATACATTTAATATCAATTATCTTTCTTCCTTTCTTTCTTCTTCACTTATTCCTTTCCTCCTACCACCAAAAGGCCACTCTTCAATTGGTGGTGCATTAGAATCAAGAAAATTAAACATGTGATTATCCAGTAGACTTTAAGCATCAGGAATGCAAGGATACCTACGACTCCCAATACTGAGAGCAGAGCCTGGCAGGTTGTCATCCAGTTTAGTAAATAATTGTGTGTTCAAGGAGAGGTCTAGGGGGATAGGAGGTAATGGTCTAGATATTATCCAGAGGACTTGCAAGGGATTAAATGAGGTTAAATGAGGCCCAAAGCAGCTGAGTGCCAAAGAATTGATGCTTTTGAACTGTGGTGCTGGAGAAGACTCTTAAGAGTCCCTTGGACAGCAAGGAGATCAATCCAGTCAATCCTAAAGGAAATCAACCCTGATTATTCATTGGAAGGACTGATGGTGAAGCTGAAGCTCTAATACTTTGGCCACCTGATGCAAAGAGTATACTCATTGGGAAAGAGCCTGATGCTGGGAAAGATTGAGGGCAGGAGAAGAAGGGGGCGACAGAGGATGAGATGGTTGGATGGCATCACAGACTCAATGGACATGAGTTTAAGCACACTCCTGGAGATAGTGAAGGACAGGGAAGCCTGGTGTGCTTCAGTCCATGGGGTTGCAAAGAGCTGGACACAACCGAGCGACTGAACAACAAATGAGGCTCCCAGGCAGACATATCCCCTACTGTGAAATATGGGTTTCCTCCCTCAGTCCCATTAAGTTCTACGGCCGTAATTCTAATAGAACATTTAATTCTATGTTGATAACTCCATGTGGTCACACAGACTCCCTTTTAAGTTTCTGCAGGTGAAATCCCCCAGAGCCATATTCATTTCTGAAGAACATCACCAGGAAGGTGGGGGAAATGGCCACTTCCTGGAGAAGAGGAGTGAGGAGCTGGGAAAAAGTCTCAGAGGTGCATAAATCCTAGGGCACATCCCCAGGAATGTGGTC